>NC_064920.1:63308708-64561208 GCF_023897955.1 Schistocerca gregaria | reverse complement strand
GAACCATGGAGCATCACCTGGTGGACCAGCTGCTTAAATCCGATGCACAAAAGCAAGTTTACTCTAACTCTCAAAGCTTCCTAGTGAGAATATAAACCAGAAAATTCGTTGCAATTCAGAACTTTAGTCTCCAATCCTATGTATGTGCAATTTCAGCAGTGGAACTATGGAGCATCACCAGGTAAACCAGTAGCTTAAATCCGATGCACCAAAGCAAGTTTACTGTAAGTCTCGAAGCTTCCTAGTGATAATATAACCCAGAAACTTCGTAGCAATTCAGAACTTTAGTCTCCTAGCCTACGTATCTGCAATTTCAGCAGTAGAATGATGGAGCATCACCAGGTGGACCACTAGCTTGAATCCGATGCACCAAAGTAAATTTACTGTAACTCTCGAAGCTTCATTGTGAGAATACAATCTAGAAATTTCGTCGCAATTATGAACTTTAGTTTCCAAGCCTAGGTATCTGAATTTGCAGCTATGGAACCATGGAGCATCATCTGGTGGACCATTAGCTTGAATCCGATGCACCAAAGAAAGTTTTCTGTACCTCTCGAAGGTTCCTAGTGAGAATACAACTCAAAAATATCGTTGCAATTCAGAACTTTAGTGTCCAAGCCTACTTATCTGTAAGGTAAGCAATGGAGCCATGGAGCATCACCTGGTGGACCAGTAGTTTAAATCCGACGCACCAAAGCATGATTTCTGTAACTCTCGAAGCTTCCTAGCGAGAATATAACGCAGAAATTTCGTCGCAATTCAGAACTTTAGTCTCCAAGCCTACGTATCTGCTATTTCTGCTGTGTAACCATGGAGTATCACCTGGTGGACCATTAGAGTGAATCCGATGCACCAAAGCAAATTTTCTGTAACTCTCGAAGCGTCCTAGTTAGAATGCAACCCAGAAATTTCGTTGCAATTCAGGACCTTAGTCTCCAAGCCTACTTATCTGCAAGGTCAGCACTGGAACTATGGAGCATTACCTGGTGGACCAGTAGCTTAAATCCGACGCACCAAAGCAAGTTTACTGTAACTCACGAAATTTCCTATGGAGAATATAACCCAGAAATTTCGTCGCAATTCAGAACTTCAGTCTCTAATCCTACTTATCTGCAAGGTGAGCAGTGGAACGACGCAGCATTACTTGGTGGACCAGTAGTTTAAATCCATGCAATAAAGCAAGTTTACTGTAGCTCTTGAAGCTTCCTAGTGAGAATATAACCTTGAAATAACGTCGCAATTCAGAACTTTAGTCTCCAAGCCTACTTATCTTCAAGGTCAGCAGTGGAACCATGGCACATCACCTGGTGGACCAGGAGGTTCAATCAGGTGTACCAAAGGACGTATACTGTATCTCTCAAAGCTTCCTGGTATGAATATAACCCAGAAAATACGTCGCAATTCAGAACATTAGTCTCCAAGACAACTTATCTTCAAGGTCAGCAGTGGGACCATGGAGCATAACCTGGTTGACAAGTTGGTTCAATCTGATACACCAAAGTAAGTTCACTGCAACTCTCGAAGCTCCCTAGTGACAATGTAGACAAGAAATTACTTTGCATTCAGAACTTTAGTCTCCAAGCCTAGTTATCTGCAATTTCAGCAGTGGAGCCATGGAGCATCACCTGCTAGACCAGTGGCTTCAATCCGATTCACCGAAACAAGTTTACTGTACCTCCCGTAGCTTCCTAGTGAGAATACAACACAGAAATCTCGTCGCAATTTAGAACTTTAGTCTCCAAGCCTATTTATCTACAAAGTCAGCAATGGAACCATGGAGGATCACCTGGTGGACCAGTTGCTTAAATCCGATGCACCAAAGCAAGTTTACTCTAACTCTCGAAGCTTCCTAGTGAAAATGTATCCCAGAAATTTCGTCGTAATTCAGAACTCTAGTCTCCATCCTACTTAACTGCATTTTCAGCAGTGGAACCACCGAGCATCATTAGCTGGACCAGTATCTTGAATCCGATGCACCAACGCACGTTTACTGTACCTCTCGAAGCTTCCTAGTGAGAATACAACACCGCAATTTCGTCGCAATTCAGAACTTTAGTCTCCAAGCCAATTTATTTGCAAAGTCAGCAGTGGGACCATGGAGCATCACATCGTGACCCAGTAGCTTAAATCCGTTGCACCAAAGCATGTTTAAATCAGATGCACCAAAGCTTACTTTAACTCTCGAATTTTCCTTTAGAGAATATAACATAAGAATTTCGTCGCAATTAAGAACTTTAGTCTGCAAGCCTACGTATCTGCATTTGCAGCTATGGAACCGTGGATTATCACCTGGTGGACCATCAGCTTGAATCCGATGCACTGAAGCAAGTTTTCTATAACTCGCGAAGTTTCCAAGTGAGAATATAACACAGAAATATAGTCGCAATTCAGAACCTTAGTATCCAAGGCTACTCACTTGCAACGTCAGCAGTGGAACCATGGATCATCAATTGGTGGACCAGTAGCTTGAATTGGATGCACCAAAGCAAGTTTACTGTAACTCTCGAAGATTCCTAGTGAGAATATAACCCAGACATTTAGTCGCAATTCTGAACTTTAGTCTCCAAGCCTACTTATTAACAAGGTCAGCAGTGGAACCATGGATCATCAACAGGTGGAATAGTAGCTTAAATCCGATGCACCAAAGCACGTTTACTGTATCTCTCAAAGCTTCCTGGTGTGAATATAACCAAGAAATATGGTCGCAATTCAGAACAATAGTCTCCAAGACTACTTATCTTCAAGGTCAGCAGTGGGACCATGGAGCATCACATGGTTGACAAGTTGGTTCAATATGATACACCAAAGTAAGTTCACTGCAACTCTCGAAGCTCCCTAGTGACAATGTAAACAAGAAATTTCTTCGCAATTCAGAATTTTAGTCTCCAAGCCTATTTATCGGCAATTTCAGCAGTACAGCCATGGAGCATCACCTGCTGGACCAGTGGTTTGAATCCGATTCACCGAAGCAAGTTTACTGTACCTGCCGAAGCTTCCTAGTAAGAATACAACACAGAAATCTCGTCGCAATTTAGAACTTCAGTCTCCAAGCCTACTTATCTGCAAGGTCAGAAGTGGAACGACGGATTATCACATGGTTGACCAGTAGGTTAAATCCGATGCAATAAAGCAAGTTTACTGTAGCTCTTGAAGCTTATTAGTGAGAATATAACCCAGAAATTTCGTCTCAATTCAGAACTTTAGTCTCCAAGCCTACTTATCCACAAAGTCAGCAGTAGAACCATGGAGGATCACCTGGTGGACCAGTAGCTTAAATCCGATGCACCAAAGCATGTTTACTGTAACTCTCGAAGCTTCCTAGTGAGAATATAACGCAGAAATTTCGTCGCAATTCAGAACTTTGGTCTCCAAGCCTCCGTATCTGCAATTTCAGCTGTGGAACCATGGAGCATCACCTGGTGGACCATTAACTTGAATCCGATGCACTGAAGCAAGTTCTCTGAAACTCTTGAAGCTTTTTAGTGAGAATGCAACCCAGAAATTTCGTTGCAATTCAGGACCTTTGTCTCCAAGCCTACTTATCTGCAAGGTCAGCACTGAAACCATGGAGCATCACCTGGTGGACCAGTAGATTGAATCCGATGCACCAAAGCATGTTTAACGTAACTCTCGAAGCTGCCTAGTGAGAATACAGCCCAGAAATTTCATCGCAATTCAGAACTTTAGTCTCCAAGCCTACTTATTTTCAAGGTCAGCAATGGAACCATGGAGCATCACCTGGTGGACCAGTAGCTTAAATTCGATGCACTCAAGCAAGTTAACTGTAGCTTCGAAACTTCCTAGTGAGAATATACCCCAGAAATAACGTCGCGATTCAGAACTTTAGTCTCCCTGCCAACTTATCTGCAATTTCAGCAATGGAACCATGGAGCATCACCTGATTGACCAATAGCTTTAATCCGATGCACCAAAGAAAGTTTACTGTTCTTCTCGAAGCTTCCTAGTGAGAATGCAACCCAGAAATTTCGTCGCAATTCAGAACTTTATTCGCCAAGACTACTTATCTCATAGGTCAGCAGCGGAACGATGGAGCATCTCCTAAAGGACCAGTAGGTTAAATCCGATGCAATAAAAGAAGTATACTGTAGCTCTCGAAGCTTACTAGTGAGAATATAACCCAGAAATTTCGTTGCAGTTCAGAACCTTTGCTCGAAAGCCTGCTTATTTGCAAGGTCAGCAGTGGAACCATTGAGGATCACCTGGAGGACCAGTAGCTTAAATCCAATGCACCAAAGCAAGTTTACTGCAACTCTCGAAGCCTCCTAGTAAGAATATAAGCCAGATATTTCGTCACAATTCTAAACTTAAATCTCGAAACCTACTTATTTGCAAGGTCTTCAGTGGAAGGTGAGCAGTTGAACAATGGAGCATTACCTGGTTTACCAGTAGGTTAAATCCGATGCAACAAACTAGTTTACTGTAGCTCTCGAAGCGTCCTAGTAAGAATATAACCCAGAAATATCGTCGCAATTCTGACTTTACTCTCCAAGCCTTCTTATCTTCAAGGTCAGCAGTGGAACCATGGAGAATCATCTGGTCGACCAGTAGGTACAATCAGATTCACCTAAGGACGTTTACAGTATCTCTCGGAGGTTCCTAGTGACGGCATAACCCAGATATTTCGTCGCAATACTGAACTTTAGTATCCAAGCCCACTTATCTGCAAGATCAGCAATGGAACCATGGAGGATCACCTGGTGGACCAGTTGCTTAAATCCGATGCACCAAAACAAGTATACTCTAAGTCTCGGAGCTTCCTAGTGAAAATGTATCCCAGAAATTTCGTCGCAATTCGGAACTTTAGTCTCGAATTCTACGTATCTGCAATTTCAGCTGTGGAACCATGGAGCATCAACTGGTGGACCATTAGATTGAATCCGATGCCCCAAAGCAAGTTTTCTGTAACCCTCGAAGCGTCCTAGTGGGAATGCAACCCAGAAATTTCCTTGCAATTCAGGACCTTAGTCTACAAGCCTACTTATCTGCAAGGTGAGCAGTGGAACGATGGAGCATTACCTGGTGGACCAGTAGGTTAAATCCGATGCAATAAGCATGTTTACTGTACCTCTCGAAGCTTCCTAGTGAGAATACAGCCCAGAAATTTCGTAGCAATTCAGAACTTTAGTCTCCAAGCCTACTTATCTGCAAGGTCAGCAGTGGAACAATGGAGCATCAACTGGTGGACCAGTAGCTTAAATCCGATGCACCAAAGCATGTTTACTGTAACTGTCGAAGCTTCCTAGTGAGAATGTAAAGCAGAAACTTCGTCGCAATTCAGAACTTTTGTCTCCAAGCCTACGTATCCGCAATTTCAGCTTTGGAACTACGGAGCATCACCTGGTGGACCAGTAGTTTTAATCCGATGCACCAAAGCAAGTTTACTGTACCTCTCGAAGCTTCCTAGTGAGATTACAACCCAGAAAGTTCATCACAATTCAGAACTTTAGTCTCCAAGCCTACTTATCGGCAAGGTGAGCAGTGGAACGATTGAGCATTACCTGGTGGACCAGTAGGTTAAACCCGATGCAATAAGCAAGTTTACTGTAGCTCTCGAAGCCTCCAAGTGAGGATAAAAACCAGAAATTTCGCTGCAATTCAGAACCTTAGTCTCCAAACCTACTCATCTGCAAGGTAAGCACTGTAACAATGGAGCATCACCTGGTGGATCAGTAGCTTAAATCCTGTGTACCAAAGCAAGATTACTGTAATTCTCGAAGTTCCCTAGTGAGAATATAACCCAGAAATATCGTCGCAATTCAGAATTTTAGTCTCCAAGCGTACTTATCTGATATTGCAGCAGTGGAACCATGGAGCGTCACTTGGTCAACTAGTACGTTAAATCCGATGCACCAAAGCAAATTTACTGTAACTGTCGAAACTTCTTAGTGAGAATGTATCCGAGACATTTCGTCGCAATTCAGAACTTTAGCCTACAAGCCTACTTATTTGCAAGGTCAGTAGAGGAACCATGGAGCATCACCTGGTGGACCAGTAGCTTAAATCCGAAGCAACTAAGAAAGTTTACTGTAACTCTCGAAGCTTCCTAGTGAGAATTTATCCCAGAAATTTCGTCGCAGTGCAGAACTTTAGTCTCCAAGCCTACTTATCTGCAAGGTCAGCAGTGAAACCATGCAGCATAACCTGGTGGACTAGTAGCTAGAATCCGATGCACCAAAGCAAGTTTACTGTACCTTTCGAAGCTTCCTAGTGAGAATACAACCCAGAAATTTATTCGCAATTGAGAACTCTACTCTCAAGCCTACGTATTTGCAAGGTCAGCAGCTGAACCATGGAGCAATAAGTGGTGGACCAGTAGCTACAATTCGATGCACCAAAGCACTTTTACTGGAACTATCCGAGCTTCCTAGTGAGAATGTATCCCATAAATTTCGTCGCAGTTCAGAACTTTAGTCTACAAGCCTACTTATCTGCAAGGTCAGCAGAGTAACCATGGAGCATTACCTGGTTGACCACTAGCTTACATCCGATGCACCAAAGCAAGTTTACTGTAACCCTCAAAGTTTCCTAGTGAGAATATAACCCATAAATTTCCTCGCAATTCAGAACATTAGTCTCCTAGCCTACGTATCTGCATTTGCAGCTATGGAACCATGGAGCATCACCTGGTGGACCATTAGCTTGAATCCGATGCACCAAATAAAGTTTTCTGTACCGCTCGAAGCTTCCTAGTGAGAATACAACCCAAAAATTTCGTTGCAATTCAGTACATTAGTCTCCAAGCCTACTTATCTGGAAGGTCAACAGTGGAACCATGGAGCATCACCTGGTGGACCAGTAGGTTAAATCCGATGCACAAAAGCATGTTTACTGTAACTCTCCAAGCTTCCTAGTGAGAATATAACGCAGAAATTTCGTCGCAATTCAGAACTTTATTCTCCAAGCCTACGTATCTACAATTTCAGCTGTGGAACCATGGAGAATCACGTGGTGGACCATTAGCTTGAATCTGATGCACCAAAGGAAGTTTTCTGCAACTCTCGAAGCTTCCTAGTGAGAATGAAACCGAGAAATTTCGTTGCAATTCAGGACCTTAGTCTCTAAGTCTACTTATCTGCAAGGTCAGCACTGGAACCATGGAGCATCACCTGGTGGACCAGTAACTTAAATCCGATACCCAAAGTATGTTTACTGTAACTCTCGAAACTTTCTAGTGAGATTGTATCCCATAAATACCGATGCAAGTCAGAAATTTTGCCTTCAGCCTTCTTATCTGCAATTTCAGCTGTGGAACCATGGAGCATCACCTGGTGGACCATTCTTCTTCTGCGTGTTTTTGCTTTTAGGAAGCTTTAATAGTCGAGTGCTACTAAGTGTTCCATAGATCTCGTGTTTGTTTTGAATACAGTCAGAGAGTCCCTTTAGTCAGCCATAGTGCTTGTAGTGCTAGTGTTTGTTTTGAATACAGTCCAGAGACAGGTAGTGCTATTTTCCTTGTTTTCTACAAGAAGTGGTTAGCAATCACAGTTTTGTCAATAATCAACCGCCTTTAGTGAATTAGCAGTCCATTTAAAAGTTTATTAACACTCTATAGTAAATTGATTTCTTAGGATGGATAGGATGTGTGGCTGCTGTCTACGGTCGCAGGAGGAGCTGGCCACTCTTCGCGATCAGCTGAGCGTGTTGATGGCCGCGGTCAGCCGTCTTCAGGCTGCTGCCTCGGAGTGTAGCGGCAGTGGGGAGTGTGGTGCGTCGCAAGGTACACCCCAGGTGTTACATGCTTCACCCACTGTCCCTGCTGTCGAGACATCTTCGCGGGTACAGGGCGCGGTTGGGCCACCCTCTCCCCAAGGGGAGTGGCGGGTTCAGCGGCGTTCGCGGCGCACGAGGCGGAGGGTCAATGTGGAGGCTGGCCGTGTGGCATCGCCCGCTCTGCCTGTGAGTGGACATGTGGCTGCCCCTTCAGCAAGGTCCGAGCAGGCACATGGGGGGAGGGTTTTTTAGTTATTGGGTGCTCCAACGTTAGGCGGGTGATGGAGCCCCTTAGGGAAATAGCGGAAAGGTCGGGGAAGAAGGCCAGTGTTCACTCTGTCTGCTTGCCGGGGGGTCTCATCCGAGATGTGGAGGAGGCCCTATCGGCGGCGATAGAGAGCACTGGGTGCACCCGACTGCAAATTGCTGCTCATGTCGGCACCAATGACTCCTGCCGTCTGGGTTCAGAGGTCATCCTCAGTTCGTACAGGCGGTTGGCGGAGTTGGTGAAGGCGGAAAGCCTCGCTCGCGGGGTGGAATCAGAGCTAACTAATTGTAGTATCGTTCCCAGAACCGATCGCGGTCCTCTGGTTTGGAGCCGAGTGGAAGGCATAAACCAGAGGCTCAGACGATTCTGCGGAGAGCTGGGGTGCAAATTTCTCGACCTCCGCTATCGGGTGGAGAAATGTAGGGTCCCCCTGAATAGGTCAGGCGTGCACTACACGCCGGAAGCGGCTACGAGCGTAGCGGAGTACGTGTGGAGTGCACATGGGTTTTTTTTAGGTCAGAGAATTCCCTCCCTAGGCCCGACAAGACGCCTCCTGAGACGCGGCAAGGCAGGAGTACGCAAAATGCAACAAGGAATAACAATATTAATGTGCTTATAGTAAACTGCAGGAGCGTCTATAGAAAGGTCCCAGAACTGCTCTCATTAATAAACGGACACAACGCCCATATAGTACTAGGAACAGAAAGTTGGCTGAAACCAGACGTAAACAGTAATGAAATCCTAAACTCGGATTGGAATGTATACCGCAGAGATAGGCTGGACAGTGAAGGGGGAGGCGTGTTTATAGCGATAAGAAGTGCAATAGTATCGAAGGAAATTGACGGAGATTCGAATTGTGAAATGATTTGGGTGAAGGTCACGGTTAAAGCAAGCTCAGACATGGTAATTGGATGTCTCTATAGGCCCCCGGGCTCAGCAGCTGTTGTGGCTCAGCACCTGAAGAATAATTTGGAAAATATTTCGAGTAGATTTCCCCACCATGTTATAGTTCAGGGTGGAGATTTTAATTTGCCGGATATAGACTGGGAGACTCAAACGTTCATAACGGGTGGCAGGGACAAAGAATCTAGTGAAATATTTTTAAGTGCTTTATCGGAAAACTACCTTGAGCAGTTAAACAGAAAATCGACTCGTGGCGATAACATATTAGACCTTCTGGTGACAAACAGACCCGAACTATTTGAATCAGTTAATGCAGAACAGGGAATCAGCGATCATAAAGCGGTTACTGCATCGATGATTTCAGCCGTAAATAGAAATATTAAAAAAGGTAGGAAGATTTTTCTGTTTAGCAAAAGTGACAAAAAGCAGATTTCAGAGTACTTGGTGGCTCAACACAAAAGTTTTGTCTCAAGTACAGACAGTGTTGAGAATCAGTGGATCAAGTTCAAAACCATGGTACAATATGCGTTAGATGAGTATGTGCCAAGCAAGATCATAAGAGATGGGAAAGAGCCACCGTGGTACAACAACCGAGTTAGAAAACTGCTGCGGAAGTAAAGGGAACTTCATAGCAAACATAAACATAGCCAAAGCCTTGCAGACAAACAAAAATTATGCGAAGCGAAATGCAGTGTGAGGAGGGCTATGCGAGAGGCTTTCAATGAATTCGAAAGTAAAGTTCTATGTACTGACTTGGCAGAAAATCGTAAGAAATTTTGGTCCTATGTCAAAGCGGTAGGTGGATCAAAGCAAAATGTCCAGACACTCTGTGACCAAAATGGTACTGAAACAGAGGATGACAGACTAAAGGCCGAATTACTACATGTCTTCTTCCAATGCTGTTTCACAGAGGAAGACTGCACTGTGCTTCCTTCTCTAGATTGTCGCACAGTTGACAAAATGGTAGATATCGAAGTAGACGACAGAGGGATAGAGAAACAATTAAAATCGCTCAAAAGTGGAAAGTCCGCTGGTCCTGATGGAATACCATTTCGATTTTACACAGAGTACGCGAAGGAACTTGCCCCCCTTCTTGCAGCGGTGTACCGTAGGTCTCTAGAAGAGCGAAGGGTTCCAAACGATGTGCAGAACTATAGACCTATATCTCTAACGTCGATCAGTTGCAGAATTTTGGAACACGTATTATTTTCGAATATAATGTCTTTTCTGGAGACTAGAAATCTACTCTGTAGGAATCAGCATGGGTTTCGAAAAAGACGGTCGTGTGAAACCCAGCTCGCGCTATTCGTCCACGAGACTCAGAGGGCCTTAGACACGGGTTCACAGGTAGATGCCGTGTTTCTTGATTTCCGCAAGGCGTTTGACACAGTTCCCCACAGTGGTTTAATGAACAAAGTAAGAGCATACGGACTATCAGATCAATTGTGTGATTGGATTGGGGAGTTCCTAGATAACAGAACGCAGCATGTCATTCTCAATGGAGAGAAGTCTTCCGAAGTAAGAGTGATTTCAGGTGTGCCGCAGGGGAATATCATAGGACCGTTGCTATTCACAATATACATAAATGACCTGGTGGATGACATCGGAAGTTCACTGAGGCTTTTTGCAGATGATGCTGTGGTGTATCGAGAGGTTGCAACAATGGGAAATTTTACTGAAATGCAGGAGGATCTGCAGCGAATTGACGCATGGTGCACGGAATGGCAATTGAATCTCAATGTAGACAAGTGTAATGTGATGAGAATACATAGAAAGATAGGTCCCTTATCATTTAGCTACAAAATAGCAGGTCAGCAACTGGAAGCAGTTAATTCCATAAATTACCTGGGAGTACTCATTAGGAGTGATTTAAAATGGAATGATCATATAAAGTTGATCGTCGGTAAAGCAGATGCCACACTGAGATTCATTGGAAGAATCCTAAGGAAATGCAATCCGACACAAAGGAAGTAGGTTACAGTACGCTTGTTCGCCCAATGCTTGAATACTGCTCAGCAGTGTGGGATCCGCACCAGGTAGGTTTGATAGAAGAGATAGAGAAGATCCAACGGAGAGCAGCGCGCTTCGTTACAGGATCATTTAGTAATTGCGAAAGCGTTACGGAGATGATAGATAAACTCCAGTGGAAGACTCTGCAGGAGAGACACTCAGTAGCTCGATACGGGCTTTTGTTAAAGTTTCGAGAACATACCTTCACCGAAGAGTCAAGCAGTACATTGCTCCCTCCTACGTATATCTCGCGAAGAGACCATGAGGATAAAATCAGAGAGACTAGAGCCCACACAGAAGCATACCGACAATCCTTCTTTCCACGTACAATACGAAACTGGAATAGAATGGAGAACCGATAGAGGTACTCAGGGTACCCTCCTCCACACACCGTCAGGTGGCTTGCGGAGTATGGATGTAGATGTAGATGTAGATTAGCTTGAATCCGATGCACCAAAGCAAGTTTACTGTAACTCTCGAAGCTTTGTAGTGCGAATGCAACACAGAAATTTCGTTGCAATTCAGAACCTTAGTCTCCAAGCCTACTTTTCTGCAAGGTCAGCAGTGGAACCATGGAGCATCACCTGGTGGGCCAGTAGCTTAAATCCGATGCACCGAAGCAAGTTTACTGTACCTCTCGAAGCTTCCTAGTGAGAATACAACCCAGAAATTTCATCGCAATTCAGAACTTTAGCTTATATGCCTACCTATCTTCAAGGTCAGCAGTGGAACCATGGATAATCTCCTGGTGGACCAGTAGGATAAATCAGATGAACCAAAGGACATTTACTGTATCTCTCGAAGCTTCCTAGTTAAAATACAACCCAGAAATATCGTCGCAATTCTGAACTTTAGTATCCAAGAACACTTATCTGCAAGGTCAGCAGTGGAACCATGGAGCATCACCTGGTGGACCGGTACCTTAAATCCGATGCACCAAAGCAAGTTTACTGGAACTCTCGAAACGTCCTAGTGAGAATGTATCCCAGAAATTTCGATGCAATTCAGAACCTTTGCCTCCAAGCCTACTTATCTACAAGGTAAGAAGAGGAACCATGGAGCATCACCTAGCGGACCAGTAGCTTAAATCCAAAGCAGCAAAGCACGTTTACTGTAACTCTCGAAAATTGATCGTGAGAATTTATCCCACAAATCTTCATCGCAATTCAGAACTTTTGCCTGCAAGCCTACTTATCTGCAATTTTAGCAGTGGAACCATGGAGCATCACCTGGTGGACCAGTAGTTTTAATCCGATGCACCAAAGCAAGTTTACTGTACCTCTCCAAGCTTCCTAGTGAGAATACAACCCAGAAATTTCATCGCAATTCAGAACTTTAGTCTCCAAGCCTACTTATCTGCAAGATGAGCAGTGGAACGATGGAACATTACCTGGTGGATCACTAGGTTAAATCCGATGAAATAACTAAGTTTACTGTACCTCTCGAAGCTTCCTAGGTAGAATAAAACCCACAAATTTCGTCGCAATTCAGAACTATAGTCTTCAAGCCTACTTATCTGCAAGGTGAGCAGATGGTTGATGAGGCATTACCTGGTGGAGCAGTAGGTTAAATTCGATGCAATAAGAAAGTTTACTGTAGCTCTCGAAGCTTCCTAGTGAGAATACAAACCAGAAATTTCGTAGCAATTCAGAACCTTAGTCTCCAAGACCACTTATCTGCAAGGTAACCAGTGGAACCATGGAGCAACACCTGGTGGATCTGTAGCTTAGATCCTGTGTACCATAGCAACATTACTGTAAATCTCGAAGTTTCCTAGTGAGAATGTAAACTAGAAATATCGTCGGAATTCAGATTTTTAGTCTCCAAGCCTACTTATCTGCAATTTCAGCAGTGGAACCATGGAGCATTACTTGGAGGACCAGTACCTTAAATCCGATGCACCAAAGGAAGTTTACTGTAACTCTCGAAACGTCCTAGTGAGAATGTATCCCAGAAATTTCGATGCAATTCAGAACCTTTGCCTCCAAGCCTACTTGTCTACAAGGTAAGAAGAGGAACCATGGAGCATCACCTAGCGGACCAGTAGCTTAAATCCAAAGCAGCAAAGCACGTTTACTGTAACTCTCGAAAATTCCTAGTGAGAATTTATCCCACAAATCTTCATCGCAATTCAGAACTTTTGCCTGCAAGCCTACTTTTCTGCAATTTTAGCAGTGGAACCATGGAGCATCACCTAGTGGACCAGTAGCTAGAATCCGATGCACCAAAGCAAGTTTACTGTACCTTTCGAAGCTTCCTAGTAAGAATACAACCCAGAAATTTTGTCGCAATTCAGTACTTTAGTTTCCAAGCCTACTTATCTGCAAGGTGAGCAGTGGAACGGTGGAGCATTTCCTGGTGGACCAATAGGTTAAATTCATGCAATAAAGCAAGTTTACTGTAGCTCTCGAAACTCCCTAGTGAGAATATAACACAGAAATTTCGTCGCATTTCAGAACTTTTGTCTCCAAACCTGCGTATCTGCAGTTTCAGCTGTGGAACCATGGAGCATCACCTGGAGGACCATTAGCTTGAATCCGATGCACCAAAGCAAGTTATGTGTAACTCTCGAAGCTTCCTAGTGCGAATGCAACCCAGAAATTTCGTAGCAATTAAGAACCTTAGTCTCCAAGCCTACTTTTTTGGAAGGTCAGCAGTGGAACCATGGAGCATAACCTGGTGGACCAGTAGCTTCAATCCGATGCACCAAAGCAAGTTTACTGTAACTCTCGAAACTTCCTAGTGAGAATGTATCCCATAAATATCGATGCAATACAGAAATTTTGCCTTCAGCCTACTTATCTGCAATTTCATCTGTGAAACCATGGAGGCTCACCTGGTGGACCATTAGCTTGAATCCGATGCACCAAAGCAACTTTACTGCATCTCTCGATGCTTCCTAGTGCGAATACAACCCAGAAATTTCATGGATATTTAGAACCTTAGTCTCCAAGCCTACTTATCTGCAAGGTCAGCGGTGGAAGCATGGCGCATCACCTGGTGGACCAGTAGGTTAAATCCGATGCAATAAGTAAGTTTGTGTACCTCTCGTAGTTTATTAGTGAGAATACAACCCAGAGATATCGTCGCAATTCAGATTTTTGGTCTCCAAGCCTACTTATCTGCAAGATCGGAAGTCTAACCATGGAGCATCACCTGGTGGACAAGTAACTTATATCCGATGAACCAAAGCAAGTTTACTGTACCTCTCGAAGCTTCCTAGTGAGAATAAAAACCAGAAATTTCATCGCAATTCCGAACTTTAGTCTCGAAGCCTACTTATCTGCAATTTCAGCAGTGGAACCAAAGAGCGTCTCCTGGTGGACCAGCAGCTTAAATCCGAAGCACCAAAGAAAGATTACTGTAACTCTCGAAAGCTTCCTAGTGAGAATTTATCCCAGAATTTTCGTCGCTATTCAGAACCTTAGCCTCCAAACCAGTTATCTGCATGGTCGGAAGAGGAACCATGGAGCATCACCTAGTGGACCAGTAGCTAGAATCCGATGCACCAAAGCAAGTTTACTGTACCTCTCGAAGCTTCCTAGTGAGAATACAACACAGAAATTTCGTTGCAATTCAGAAGTTTAGTCTCCAAGCCTACTTATCTTCAAGGTCAGCAGTGGTGCCATGGAGCATCAACTGGTCGACCATTAGCTTGAATGCCATGCACCAAAGCAAATTTTCTGTAACTCTCGAAGCTTCCTAGTGAGAATGCAACCCAGAAATTTCGTTGCAATTCAGGGCATTAGTCTCCGAGCCCACTTATCTGCAAGGTCAGCACTGGAACCAAGGAGCATCACCTGGTGGACCTGTAGCTTAAATCTGGTGTACCAAAGGAAGTTTACTGTAACTCTCGAAACTTCCTAGTGAGAATTTATCCCAGAAATCTTCGTCGTAATTCAGAACTTTTGCCTGCAAGCCTACATACCTGCAATTTTAGCAGTGGACCCATTGGAGCATCATCTGGTGGACCAGTACTTTTAACCCGATGCACCAAAGCAAGTTTACTGTACCTCTCGAAGCTTCCTAGTGAGAATATATGCCAGAAATTTCGTCGCAATTCAGAAATTTAGTCTCGAAACCTAGGTGTATCTGCAATTTCAGCAGTGGAATCAGGGAGCATCACCTAGTGGATCAGTAGCTTAAATCCAATGCGCCAAAGTATGTTTACTGTAACTCTCGAAGTTTCCTAAGGTGAATATTACCCAGAAATATAGTCGCAATTCAGGATTTTAGTCTCCAAGCCTACTTATCCGCAATTTCAGCAATGGAAAGATGGGGCATCACCTGGTGGACCAGTAGGTTAAATCCAATGCACCAAAGCAATTTTACTGTAATTCTCGAAACTTCCTAGGGAGAATGTATCCCAGAAATTTCGTCGCAATTCAGAACATTAGCCTACATGCCTACTTATCTCCAACTTGAGAAGAGGAACCATGGAGCAGCACCTGGTGGACTAGTAGTGTAAATCCGAAGCACCAAAAGAAGTTTACTTTAAATTTCGAAGCTTCCTACTGTTAATTTAACCCAGAAATTTCGTCGCAATTCAGAACTTTAGTCTCTAAGCCTACTTATATGCAAGGTCAGCGTAGGAATCATGGAGCATCAACTGATGGACCAATAGCTTAAATCCGATGCACCAAAGCTCGTTTTCTGTAACTCTCGAAGCTTCCTAGTGAGTATATAACCCAGAAATTTCGTCGCAATTCAGAACTTTAGTCTCCAGGCCTACTTAACTGCAATTTCATCAGTGGAACCAAGGAGCATAACTTGGTGGAGCAGGAACTTGAATCCGATGCACCAAACCAAGTTTACTGTAACATTCGAAGCTTCCTAGTAAGAATGGAACCCAGAAATTACGTCGTAATTCAGAACTTTAGTCTCCAATCTTACTTATCTGCAATTTCAGCAGTGGAACCATGAAAGATCACCTGGAGGACCTGTAGCTAAAATCCGATGCACCAAAGCAAGTGTACTGTAACTTTCGAAGCTTCCTAATGAGAATGTAACCCAAAAATTTCGTCGCTTTTCAGAACTTTAGTCTCTAAAACCACTTATCTGCGAAGACAGTTGTGGAACCATGGAGCATCACCTGGTGGACCAGTAGCTTAAATCCGGTGTACCAAAGAGAGTTTACTGTAACTCTCGAAGTTTCCTAGGGAGAATATAACCCAGAAATATCGTCACAATTCAGAACTGTAGTCTCCAAGCCTACTTATCTGAAAGGTGAGCAGTGGAACGATGGAACATTACCTGGTGGACAAGTAGGATAAATCCGATGCAATAAAGCAACTTTACTGTAGCTCTCGAAGGTTCCTAGTGAGAATATAACCCAGAAATTTCGTCTCAATTCAGAACTTTGGTCTCAAAGCCTACTTATTTGCAATTCCAGTAGTGGAACCATGGAGCATCTGCTGGTGGACCAGTAACTTAAATATGATTTCCCAAAGAAAGTTTACTGTAACTCTCGAAGTTTCCTAGTGAGAATATAACCCAGAAATATCGTCGCAATTCAGAACTTTAGCCTACATGCCTACTTATCTGCCAGGTCAGAAGAGGATCCATGGAGCATCACCTAGTGGACCAGTAGCTTAAATCAGAAGCACCAAAGAAAGTATACTGTAACTCTCGAAGCTTCCAAGTGAGAATTTATCCCAGGAATTTCGTCGCAATTCAGATCTTCAGTCTCCAAGCTTACTTAACTTCAATTTCATCAGTGGAACCATGGAGGATCACTTCGTTGACCAGTAGCTTGAATACAATGCACCAAAGCAAGTTAACTGTACCCCTCAAAGCTTCCTAGACAGAATACAATCCAGAAATTTCATCGCAAATCAGAACTTTAGTCTCCAAGCCTACTTAACTGCACGGTGAGCAGTGGAACCATGGAGCATCACCTGGTGGACTAGTAGCTTAAATAGTGTGTACCAAAGCAAGATTACTGTAATTCTCGAAGTTTCCTAGTGAGAATATAACCCAGAAATTTCTTCGCAATTCAGAATTTTAGTCTCCAAGCCTACTTATCCGCAATTTCAGCAGTGGAACCAAGGAGCATCACTTAGTGGAGCAGGAGCTTGAACCCGATGCACCAAAGCAAGTTTGCTGTACCTCCCGAAGCTTCCTAGTGAGAATTTATCCCAGAAATTTTGTCGTAATTCAGGACTTTAGTCTCCAAGTCTACTTATCTGCAAAATCAGCAGTGGAACCATGGAGCATCACCTGGTCGACCAGTAGCTTGAATCTGATGCACCAAACCAAGTTTACTGTAACATTCGAAGCTTTCTAGTGAGAATGGAACCCAGAAATTACGTCGCAATTCATAACTTAAGTCTCCAAGCCTAGTTATATGCAAGGTCAGCAGAAGAATTATGGAGCATCACCTGATGGACCAGTAGCGTAAATCCAAAGCAAGTTTACTGCTGCTCTCGAAGATTCCTAGGGAGAATAAAACCCAGAAATTTCAACGCAATTCAGAACTTTAGTCTCCAAACCTACTAATCTGCAAGGTGAGCAGTGAAATGATGGTTCATTAGCTGGTGGACCAGTAGGTTAAATCCGGTGCAATAAGCAAGTTTACTGTACCTCTTGAAGCTTCCTAGTGAGAATACAACCCATAAATTTCGTCGCAATTCAGAACTTTAGTCTCCAGGCACACTTATCTGCAAGGTCAGCAGTGGAACCATGGATTAGCACCAGATGGACCAGTAGCTTAAATCCGATGCACCAAAGCACGTTTACTCTATCTTTCGAAGCTTCCTTGTGAGAATATAACCCCGAAATTTCGTCGCAATTCAGAACTTTAGTCTCCAAGCCTACTTATCTGCATGGTCAGCAGTGGAGCCATGGAGCATCATCTGGTGGACCAATAGCTTGAATCCAATGCACCAAGGCCAGTTTACTCTAACTCTCGAAGCTTCTTAGTGAGAATATAACCCAGAAATTTCGTCGAAATTCAGAACTTTAGTCTCGAATCATACTTATCGGAATTTCAGCTGTGGAACCATGAAAGATCCCCTGGTGGACCAGTAGCTTGAACCCGATGCACCAAAGCATGTTTACTGAGACTCTCGATGCTTCCTAGTCAGAATATAATATAGACATTTCGTCACAATTCTGAACGTTAGTCTCCAAGCCTATTTATGTGTAAGGTCAGCAGTGGAGCCATGGAGCAGCAGCAGATGGCCCAGTAGCTTAAATCCGATGTACCAAAGCACGTTTACTGTATCTCTCGAAGCATCCTAGTGAGATTATAACCCAGATAAAATTCGTCGCAATTCTGAACTTTAGTCTCCAAGCCTACTTATCTGCAAGGTCAGAAGAGGAACCATGGAGCATTACCTGGTGGACCAGTAGCTTCAATCCAATGCAACAAAGCAAGTTTTCTGTAACTCTCGGAGCTTCCTACTGAGAATGCGACTCAGAAATTTCGTTGCAATTCAGAACCTTAGTCTCCAAGCCTACTTATCTGCAAGGTCGGTAGTGGAACCATGGAGCATCACCTGGTGGACCAGTAGCTTAAACATGATGCCCGAAAGGACGTTTCCTGTAACTCTCGAAGTTTCCTTGTGAGAATATAACCCAGAAATATCGTTGCAATTAAGTACTTTAGCCTACATGCCTACTTATCTGCAAGGTAAGAAGAGGAACCATGGAGCATCACCTGGTGGACAAGTAGATTAAATCCGAAGCACCAAAGAAAATATACTGTAACTCTCGAAGCTTCCTAGTGAGAATTTATCCCAGAATTTTCGTCGCAATTCTGAACAATAGCCTACATGCCTACTTATCTGCAAGGTCAGCAGCGGAACCATGGAGCATCACCTGGTGGACCAGTAGCATAAATCCGATGCACCAAAGCATGTTTCCTGTAACTCTCGAAGCCTCTTAGTGAGAATATAGCCCAGAAATTTCGTCGCAATTCAGAATTTTAGTCTCCAAGCCTACTCATCTGCAATTTCAGCAGTGGAAGCGTGGTGCAACACTTTGCGGACCAGTAGCCTAAATCCGATGCACCGAAGCAAGTTCATTGCAACTCTCGAAGCCTCCTAGTGAGAATATAATCCAGACATTTCATCACAATTCTGAACTTTGGTCTCCAAGCCTACTTATTTGTAATGTCTGCACTGGAACCATGGAGCACTACCTGGATTACAAGTAGTTTGAATCCGATGTACCAAAGCAGGATTACTGTATCTCTCGAAGTTTCCTAGTGAGAATACAACACAGAAATTTCGTCGCAATTTACAACGTTAGTCGCCAAGCTTACTTACCTGTAAGGTCAGCAGTGGACCGATGGAGCATAACCTGGTTGACCAGTAGGTTAAATCCGATGGAATAAAGCAAGTTTACTGTAACTCTCGAAGCTTCCTAGTGAGAATATAGCAAAGAAGCTTCGTCGAAATTCATAACTTTGGTCTCCAAGCCTACTTATCTGTAAGATCAGCAATGGAACCATAAGGCATCACTTGGTGGACCAGTAGCTTGAATCCGATGCACCATACCAAGTTTGCTGTGACTCTCGAAGCTTCCTAGATAGAATACAACCCAGAAATTTGGTCGCAATTCAGAACTTTAGTCTCCAGGCTTACTTATCTGCAAGGTCAGCAGTGGAACCATGGAGCATCATCTGGTGGACCAGTAGCTAAGATCCGATGCACCAAAAAAAGTTTACTGAAACTCTCGATGCTTCCTAGTGAGAATTTATTCCAGAAATTTCGTCGCAATTCAGAGCTTCAGTCTCCAAGCCTACTTATATGCAAGGTCAGCACAGGAACCATGGAGCATCACCTGATGGACCAGTAGCTTAATTCCGATTTACAAAAGCTCGTTTTCTGTAGCTCTTGAAGCTACTTATTGAGTATATAACCCAGAAACTTCGTCCCAATTCAGAACTTTAGTCTCCAAGCCTACTTAACTCCAATTTCATCAGTGGAACCATGGAGCATCACTTGGTTGACCAGTAGCTTGAATCCGATGCACCAAAGCAAGTTTACTATACCTCCAGAAGCTTCCTAGTGAGAATTCATTCCAGAAATGTCGTCACTATTCAGTACTTTATCCTCCAAGCCTACTTATCTGCAATGTCAGCATCAGAACCATGGAGCATAACCTGGTGGACCTGTAGATTCAATCAGATGCAACAAAGGAAGTTTACTGTAACTCTCGAAGATTCCTACTTTGAATACAACACAGAAATTTCATCGCAATTCTGAACTTTAGTCTCCAAACCTACTTAACTGCAAGGTCAGAAGTAGAACCATAGATCATCACCTAGTCGACCAGTAGCTAGAATCTAATGCACCAAATCTAGTTTACTATACTTTTCGAAGTTTCCTAGTGAGAATACAACCCACAAATTTCGTCGCAATTCAGAATTTTAGTCTCCAAGCCTACTTATCCGCAGTTTCAGCAGTGGAACCACGGAGCATCACCTGGTGGACCAGTAGGTTAAATCCGATGCACCAAATCAAGTTTACTGTAAGTCTCGAAACTTCCTAGTGAGAATATAGCCCAGAAATTTCGTCGCAATTCAGAAATTTAGTCTCCAAGCCTACTCATCTGGAATTTCAGCAGTTTAACCATGGAGCATCACCTGGTGGACCAGTAGGTAAAATCCGATGCACCAAAGCCAATGTACTGAACTCTCGAAACTTCCTAGTGAGAATGTATCCCAGAAATTTCGTCCCAATTCAGAACTTTTGCCTGCAAGCCAACTTATTTGCAATTTTAGCAGTGGAACCATGGGGCATCACCTGGTGGACCATTAGTTTTAATCCGATGATCCAAAGCAAGTTTTCTGTACCTCTCGTGGTTTCTTTGTGAGAATACAACCCAGAAATTTCGTCGCAATTGAGAACTTTAATTTCCAAGCCTACTTATCTGCAAGGTCAGCAGTGTAACCGTGGAGCATCACCTGGCGGTCCAGTAGCCTAAATCCGATGCACCAAAGCCAATTTACCGTACCTCTCGAAATTTCCTAGTAAGAATGTATCCCAGAAATTTCGACGCAATCCAGAACTTTAGCCACCAAGCTTACTTATCTGCAAGGTCAGAAGAAGAATTATAGAGCATCACCTGGTGGACCAGTAGGTTAAATCCGATGCACCAAAGAAAATTTACTGTAACTCTCGACACTTCCTAGTGAGAATTTATCCCAGAAATTTCGTCCCAATTCAGAACTTTTGCCTGCAAGCCTACTTATTTGCAATTTCAGCAGTGGAACCATGGAGCATCACCTGGCGGACCAGTAGCCTAAATCCGATACACAAAAGCAAGTTCACTGCAAATCTCGAAGCTTCGTAGTGAGAATATAATGCAGACATTTCGTCACAATTCTGAACTTTAATCTCCAAGCCTACTTATTTGTAATGTCAGCACTGGAACCATGGAGCAGCACCAGATGAACCAGTTGATTAAATCCGATGCACCAAAGCACGTTTACTGTATCTCCTGAAGTTTCCTAGTGAAAATATAACTCAGAAATAACGTTGCAATTCAGAACTTTACCCTCCAAGCCTACTTATCTGCAAGATCAGCAGTGGAACCATGGAGCATCATCTGGTGGACCAGTAGCTTATATCCGATGCACCAAAGCACGTATACTGTAACTCTCGAAGCTTCCTAGTGCGAATGTATCGCAGAAGCTTCGTCGCAATTCAGAACTTTGGTCTCCAAGAATACTTATCTGCAAGGTCAGCAATGGAACCATAAGGTATCACCTGGTCCACCAGTAACTTGAATCCGAAGCACAAAAGCATGTTTACTGTAGCTCTCGAAGTTTCCTAGTGAGAATATAACCCCGAAATTTCGTCGTAATTCAGAACTTTAATTTCCAAGCCTACTTATCTGCAAGTTCAGCAGTTTAACCGTGGAGCATCACCTGGCGGACCAGAAGCCTAAATCCGATGCACCAAAGAAAGTTCACTGCAACTCTCTAAGCTGCCTAGTGAGAATATAATCCAGACATTTCGTCACAATTCTGAACTTTAGTCTCCAAGCCTACTTATTTGTAATGTCAGCACTGGAACCATGGAGCAGCACCAGATGGACCAGTTAATTAAATCCGATGCACCAAAGCACGTTTACTGTATCTCCTGAAGTTTCCTAGTGAAAATATAACTCAGAATTAACGTCGCAATTCAGAACTTTAGTCTTCAATCCTACTTTTCTGCAAGGTCAGCAGTGGAACCATGGAGCATAATCTGGTGGACCAGTAGCTAAGATCCGATGCACCAAAGCAAGTTTACTGTAACTTTCAAGGCTTCCTTATAAGAATACAACCAAGATATTTTGTCGCAATTCAGAACTTTAGTCTCCAAGCCTACTTATCTGCAATGTCAGCAGGGAAACCATGGTGCATCACCTATTGGACCAGTAGCTTAAATCCGATGCACCAAAGCAACTTTGTTGTAACTCTAGATGCTTCCTAGAGGGAATAAAGTCCAGAAATTTCATAACAATTCTGAACTTTAGTCTCCAAGCTGACTTATCTGCAAGTTCAACGTTGGAACCATGGCGCATCACCAGGTGGACCAGTTGGTTAACTCCGATACTCCAAAGCATGTTTACTGTAACTATCGAAGCTTCCTAGGGAGAATGTAACCCAGAAATTTCGTCACAATTCAGAAATTTAGTCTCCAAGCCTACTTATTTGCAATTTCAGCATCGGAACCATGGACCATAACCTGGTAGACCAGTAGCTTATATCCGATGCACCAAAACAAGTTTACTGTAACTCTCGAAGCTCCCTAGTTTGAATACAACACAGAAATTTCGTCGCAATTCAGAACTTTAGTCTCCAAGCCTACACATCTACATTTTCAGCAGTGTGATCGTTGAGTATCACCTGGTTGATCAGTAGCTTAAATCCGATGCACAAATGCAAATTTACAGTATTTCTCGAACCTTCCTAGTGAGAATGTAACGTAGAAATTTCGTCGCTATTCAGAACTTTTGTCTCCTAGCCTACTTATCTGAAAGGTCAGCACTTTAAAGATGGTGCATCACCTGGTTGACCAGTAGGTTAAATCCGATGCAATAAAGCAAGTTTACTGTACATCTCGAAGCTTCCTAGAGAGAATACAACGACGTAATTAGGTCGAAATTCAGAGCTTTAGTCTCCAAGCCGACTAATCTCAAAGGTCAGCAGTGCAACAATGGAGCACCTCCTGGTGGACCTGTAGGTTAAATCCGATGCACGAAAGTAAGTTTACTGTAACTCTCGAAGCTTCCTATTGAGAATGAAACCCAGAAATTTCGAGCAATTCAGAACTTTTGTCTCCAAGCCAACTTATCTGCGAGATCAGCTGTGGAACCATGGAGCATCACCTGCTAGAAGAGTTGCATTTATCCGACGCATCTAAGCAAGTTTACTGTACCTCTCGATGCTACCTAGTGAGAATACAACCCAGATATTTCGTCGTAATTCAGAACCTTAGTCTCCAAGCCTACTTATCAGCAATTACTGCAGTGGAATCGTGGAGCATCACCTAATGGACCAGTAGCATAGATCTGATCAAACAAAGCAAGTTTACTGTAACTCTCGAAGCTTCCTTGTGAGAATGTAACCTACAAATTAAGTCGCATTTCAGAACTTTAGTCTCCAAGCCTACATATCTGCGAGGTAAGCAGTGGAACCATGGATCATCACCTGGTGGACCAGTAGCTTAAATCCGATAAACCAAAGCAAGTTTACTGTTATTCTTTAAGCTTCCTAGTGAGAAAATATCCCAGAAATATCATCGCAATTCAGTAGTTTTGTCTTCATGCCATCTTATCTGCAATTTTAGCACTGGAAAAATGGAGCATCGCCTGGTGGACCAATAGCTTGAATCCGATGCACCAGAGCAACTTTACTGTAACTCTGGATGCTTCCTAATGAGAATGTAACCCAGAAATTTAGTCGCTTTTCAGAACTTTAGTCTCAATTACTACTTATCTGCGAAGACAGCAGTGTAACCATGGAGCATCACCTGGTGGACCAGTACCTTGAATCCGATGCACCAAAGGAACTGCACTGTAACTCTCGAAGCTTCCTAGTGAGAATGTAACCCAGAAATTTCGTCGCAGTTCAGAACTTTAGTCTCCAATCCTACTTGTCTGCAATGTCAGCAGTGGAACCATGGAGCATCACCTGGTGGACCAGTAGCTTAAATCCGATGCACCAAAGCAGGTTTACTGTACCTCTCGAAGCTTCCTAATGAGAATGTAATCCAGAAATTTCGTTTCAATTCAGAACTTTAGTCTCCAAGCCAACTTATCTTCGAGGTCAGCAGTGGAACCATGGAGCATCACCTGCTGGACGAGTTGCATTTATCCGATGCATCTAAGCAAGTTTACTGTAACTCTCGATGCTACCTAGTGAGAATGTAAACCAGAAATTTCGTCGCCATTCAGAACTTTAGTCTCCAAGCCTACTTACCTGCAAAGTCAGCAGTGGAACCATGAAGCAGCACCTGCTGGACCAGTAGATGAAATCCGATAAACCAAAGCAAGTTTATTGTAACGCACGATGCTTCCTAATGAGAATGTAAACCAGAAATTGCATCGCAATTCAGAACTTTTGTATCCATGCCTACTTATCTGCAATTTTAGTAGTGGAACCATGGAGCATCACCTGGCGGAATAGCTTCAATCTAATGCACAAAGCAAGTTTACTGTAACTCTCGAAGTCTCCTAGTGAGAACACAACCCAGAAATTTCGTCACACTTCAGAACCTTAGTCTTTAAGACCACTTATCTGCAATATCTGCAGTGGAACCATCGAACATAACCGGGTGGACCAGTAGCATAGATCCGATCCAACAAATTAAGTTTACTGTAACTCTCGAAGCTCCCTTGTGAGAATGTAACCCAGATATTTCGTCGCAATTCAGAACTTTGGTCTCCATGCCTACTTATCTGCAAGGTGAAGAGAGAAACCAAAAAGCATCACCTGGTGGACCAGTATCTTAAATTCGATGCACCAAAGCAAGTTTACTGTAACTTTGGAAGCCTCTTTGTGATAATACATAGCAGAAAATATCGTGGCAATTCAGAACTTTAGTCTCCAAGCCTACTTATCTTAGAGGTCAGCATTGGAACCATGGAGCATCACCTGCTGGACGAGTTGCATTAATCCGATGCATCAAAGCAAGTTTACTGTAACTCTCGAAGTTCCCTAGTGAGAATATATCCCAGAAATATCGTCGCTATTTAGAACTTTAATCTCTAATCCTACTTATCTTCGAAGACAGCAGTGGAACCATGGAGCATCACATGGTGGACCAGTAGCTTGAATCCGATGCACCAAAGCATATTTACTCTAACTCCCGATGCTTCCTAATCAGAATGTAACCCAGAATTTCGTCGCAATTCAGAACTTTAGTCTCCAAGCCTACTACTCTGCAAGGTCAGCAGTGGAACCATGGAGCATCACCTGGTGGACCAGTAGCTTGAATCCGATGCACCAAAGCAACTTTACTGTGACTCTCGATGCTTCCAAGTGAGAATGTAACCCAGGAATTTCGTCGAAATTCAGAACTTTAGTCTCCATGCCTACTTATCTGCAATTTTAGCCGTGGAACCATGTAGCATCACCTGGTGGAATAGCTTTAATCTGATGCACCAAAGCAAGTTTACTGTAACTCTCGAAGCCTCCAAGTGAGAATACAACCCAGAAATTTCGTCGCAATTCAGAATCTTAGTCTGCAAGCCTACTTATCTGCAATTTCTGCAGTTGAACCATGGAACATCACCTAGTGGACCAGTAGCTTAGATCCGATCCAACAAATTAAGTTTACTGTAACTCTCCTAGCTTCCTTGTGAGAATGTATCACAAATATTTCGTCGCAATTCAGAGCATTAGTCTCCTAGTCTAGTTACGTGCAAGGTGAGCAGTGGAACCATGGTGCATCACCTGGTGGATCAGTATCTTAAATCCGATGCACCAAAGCAAGTTAACTAAAAGTCTCGAAGCTTCCTAATGAGAATGTAAACCAGACATTTTGTCTAAATTCAGAACTTTAGTCTCCAAGCCTACATATCTGCAAGTTCTGCACAGGAACAATGGAGCATCACCTGGTGGACCAGTATCTAAAATCCGATGCATCAATGCAAGTTTACTGTTACTCGCGAAGCTTCCTTCTAAGAAGATAATGGAGAAATTTCGTCGCAATTCCGAACTTTAGTTCCAAGCCTACTTATCTGCGAGGTCAGCGGTTTAACCATGGAGCATCACCGGGTGGACCACTAGCATGAATCCGATGCACCAAAGCAACTTTACTGTAACTCTCGTAGCTTCCTAGTGAGAATATAACCCAGAAATATCGGCGCTATTCAGAACTTTAGTCTCCAAGCCAACTAATCTACAAGGTCAGCAGTGCAACCATGGAGCATTACTTGGTGAACAAGTACCTTCAATCCAATGCACCAAAGCAAGATTACTGTAAGTCTCGAAGCTTCCTTGTGAGAATGTAATCCAGAAATTTCGTCGCAATTCAGAACTTTTGTCTCCAAGCCTACGTATCTGCAAGTTCTGCACAGGAACAATGGAGTATAACCTGGTGGAGCAGTAGCTAAAATCCGATGCACCAAAGCAAGTGTACTGTAACTCTCCTAGCTTCCTTGTGAGAATGTAACGCAGAAACTTCGTCGCAATTCAGAGCTTTAGTCTCCAAGCCTACTTATCTGCGAGGACAGAAGTGGAACCATGGAGCATCACCTGTTGGACCCGTAGCTTGAATCCGATGCACCAAAGCAACTTTATTGTAACTCTCGATGCTTCCTAGTGATAATGTAACCCAGAAATTTCGTCGCAATTCAGAACTTTGGTCTCCATGCCTACTTATCTGCAAGGTCAGCAGAGACACCATAAAGCATCACCTGGTGGACCAGTAGTATAAATTCGGTGCACCAAAGCAAGTTTACTGTAACACTGGAAGCCTCTTTGTGAGAATACGAACCAGAAAAGTTCGTGGCAATTCAGAACTTTAGTCTTCAAGCTACTTATTTGCAAGGTCAGCAGTGCAACCAATGAGCATCTTCTGGTGGAGCAGTAGGTAAAAACCGATGCACCAAAGTAAGTGTACTGTAACTCAAGAAGATTCCTAGTGAGATGTAACCGAGAAATTTCGTCTTATTTCAGAACTTTAGTCTCTTAAATCCGATGCATCAAGCAAGTTTACTGTTACTCTCGAAGCTTCCTTGTGAGAAGATAACGGAGAAATTTGGTCACAATTCCGAACTTTAGTTCCAAGCCTACTTATCTGCGAGATCAGCAGTTTAACCATGGAGCATCACCGGGTGGACCAGTAGCATGAATCCGATGCACCAAATCAAGTTTACTGTAACTCTCGTCGCATCCTTGTCAGAATATAACGGAGAAATTTCATCGCAAATCCTAACTTTTATTCGAAGCCTACTTATCTGTGAGGTCAGCAGTGAAACCATGGAGCATCACCGGGTGGACCAGTAGCATGAATCCGATGCACCAAAGCCAGTTTACTGTTACTCTCGAAGCTCATTGTGAGAATATAACGCAGAAATTTCGTCGCAATTCCGAACTTTAGTTCCAAGCCTACATATCTGCGAGGTCAGCAGTGGATACATGGAGCATCACTGGGTGGATCAGTAGCATGAATCCGATGCACCAAAGCAACTTTACTGTAACTCTCGTAGCTTCCTAGTGACAATATAGCCCAGAAATATCGGCGCTATTCAGAACTTTTGTCTCCAAGCCTACGTATATGCAATTTCTGCACAGGAACAATGGAGCATCACCTGATGGACAAGTAGCTAAAATCCGATGCACCAAAGCAGGTGTACTGTAACTTTCGAAGCTTCCTAATGAGAATGTAACCCAGAAATTTCGTCGCAATTCAGAACTTTGGTCTCCATGCCTACTTATCTGCTATTTTAGCAGTGGAAACATGGAGCTTCACCTGGTGGACCAGTATGTGGAATCCGATGCACCAAAGCAAGTTTACTGTAAGTCTCGAAGCCTCCTAGTGAGAATACAACTCATAAATTTCGTGGTAATTAAGAACTTTAGTCTCCAAGCCTCTTATCTACAACTTCTGCAGTGGAACCATGGAGCATCACAGGGTGGACCAGCAGCATGAATCCGATGAACCAAAGCAAGTTTACTGTTACTCTCGAAGCTTCCTTGTCAGAATATAACGGAGAAATTTCATCGCAATTCCGAACTTTAGTTCCAAGCCTACTTATCTGAGACGTCAGCACTGGAACCATGGAGCATCACCGGGTGGATCAGTAGCATGAATCCGGTGCACGAAAGCTACTTTACTGTAACCCTCGTAGCTTCCTAGTGAGAATATAACCCAGAAATATCGGAGCTATTTAGAACTTTAGTCTCCAAGCCTACTTATCTGCAAGGTCAGCAGAGGAAACATAAAGCATCACCTCGTGGACCAGTAGCTTGAATCCGATGCACCAAAGCAACTTTACTGTATTTCTCGATGCTTCCTAGTGAGAATGTAACCCAGCAATTACGACGCAATTCAGAACTTTGGTCTCCATGCCTACTTATCTGTAAGGTCAGCACAGAAACAATTAAGCATCACCTGGTGGACCAGTAGCTTAAATTCGATGCACAACAGCAAGTTTACTGTAAATCTGGAAGCCTCTTTGTGAGAGTACAAACCAGAAAATTCGTAGCAATTCAGAACTTTAGTGTGCTAGCCTAGTTATCTGCAAGGTCAGCAATGGAACCATGGTGCATCACCTGGTGGACCAGTAGCTTAAATCCGATGCACCAAAGCAAGTTAACTAAAAGCCTCGAAGCTTCCTAGTGAGAATGTAAACCAGACATTTCGTTGAAATTCTGAAGTTTAGCCTCGAAGCCTACTTATCTGCAAGGTCCTCAGAGGAACCATGGAGCATAACCTGAAGGAACAGTAGTTTAAATCCGATGTACCAATGACTCTTTACTGTAACTCTTGATGCTTCCTAATGAGAATGTAACCCAGAAATTTAGTGCTAATTCAGAACTTCAGTCTCCAAGCCTACATATCTGCAACTTCTGCAGTGGAACCATGGAGCAACACCTGGTGTGCCAGTAGCTTAATTCCGGTGCACCAAAGCAAGTTTACTGTTACTCTCGAAGCTTCCTTGTGAGAATGTAACCCAGAATTTTCGTCGCAATTCAGAACTTTTGTCTCCAAGCCTACATATCTGCAAGTTCTGCACAGGAACAGTGGAGCATCACCAGGTGGACCAGTAGGTTAAATACGATGCACCAAAGGAAGTGTACTGTAACTCTCGAAGCTTCCTAGTGAGAATATGACCCACAAATTTTATCATAATTCAGAATATCATTCTCCAAACATACTTATCTAATAGGTAGGCAGTGCTACCAATGAGCATTATGTGGTGGACCAGTAGATTAAATCACATGTACCAAAGCAAGTGTACTGTAACTCCCGAAGCTTCCTAGTCAGAATGTGACACAGAAATTTCGTCGCAATTCAGAACTTTAGTCTCCATGCCTACTTATCTGCGAGGTCAGCAGTGGAAACATGGAGCACCACCTGGTGGACCAGTACGTAAAATCTGATGCACCAATGCAACTGTACTGTATATAAATCTCGAAGCTTCCAGGTGAGAATGTAACCCAGGAATTTCGTTGCAATTCAGAAATTTAGTCTCCAATCTTACTTATCTGCTACGTCAGCAGAGGAACCATTAAGAATTCCGTGCTGCACCAGTTGCATTAATCCGATGCATTAAAGCAAGTTTACTGTATCTCTTGAAGCTTCCTAGTGAGAATATATCCCAGAAATATCGTAGCAATTCAAATCTCTAGTCTCCAAGCCATCTTATTTGCAAGGACAGCAGTGGGACCATGGAGTAATACCTGGTGGAGCAGAAGCTTGAATCCGATGCACCAAAGCAAATTTACAGTTTCTCTCGAAGCTTCCTAGTGGGAATATACCACAAACATTTCATTGCAATTCAGAACTTTAGTCTCCAAGAATACTTATCTGCAAGGTCAGCAGTAGAACAATGGAGCATCACGTGGTGGACCAGTAGATTGAATCCGATGCACCAAAGTAAGTTTACTGTAACACTCGAAGCTTCCTGGTGAGAATATAACCCAGAACTTTCATCGCAATCAGAACTTTAGTCTCCAAGCCTGCTTATCGGCAAGGTCAGCAGTGGAACCATTGAGCAATGCCTGGTTGACCAGTAGCTTGAATCCGATGCACCAAAGAAGTTTACTGTCACTCTCGAAGCCATCTAGTGAGAATGTAACCCAGATATTTCTTTGCAATTCAGAAATTTTGTCTCCAAGCCTACTTATGTGCATGGTCATCAGTGGAACCATGGAGCATCACCTGGTGGACTAGAAGCTTCAATCCGATTCACTAAAGCACGTTTACTGTAACACTCGAAGCTTCCTAGTGAGAATATAACAAAGAAGTTTCGTCCCAATTCAAAAATTTTTTCTCCAAACCTACTTATCTGCAAGGTTAGCAGTGGAAATATGGAGTATGACCTGGTGGACCAGTAGCTTGAATCCGATGAACCAAAGAACGCTTACTGTAAATCTCGAAGCTTCCTAGTGAGAATACAACCCAGAAATTTCGTGGCAATTCACAAAGTTAGTCTCGAAGCATAATTATCTGCAAGGTCAGCAGTGGAACAATGGAGCATCACCTGGTGGACCAGTAGATTAAATCCGAAGCACCAAAGCAAGTTTACTGTAACTCTCGAAGCTTCCAGGTGAGAATATAACACAGAACTTTCTTCGCAATCAGAACTTTAGTCTCCAAGCCTGCTTATCGGCAAGGACAGCAGTGGAACCATGGAGCAATGCCTGGTTGACCAGTAGCTTCAATCCGATGCACCAAAGAATTTTACTGTCACTCTCGAAGCCTCCTAGTGAGAATGTGTCCCAAAAATTTCGTTGGAATTCAGAACCCTAGTCTCCAAGCCTTCTTATCTGCAAGGTCAGCTGAGGAACCAAGGAGCATCACCTGGCGGACCAGTAGGTTAAATCCCATGCACCAAAGTAAGTTTACTGTAGTTCTCGAAGATTCCTGGTGAGAGTGTAACCCAGAAATTTTCTCGCAATTCGGAATTTTAGTCTCCAAGCCTACTTATTTGCAAGGTCAGCAGTGGAACAATGGAGTATCACCTGGTGGACCAGTAGCATGAATCCGATGCACCAAAGCACGTTTACTGTGACCCTCGAAGCTTCCTAGTGAGAATATTACCCAGAACTTTTATCGCAGTCAGAACTTTAGTCTCCATGCATGCTAATCTGAAAGGTCAGCAGTGGAATCACAGAGCAGAACCTTTTGGAGCAGTAGCTTGAATCCGATGCAACGAAGCAGGTTTACTGTAGCTCTCGAAGCTCCAAGTCAGAATGTAAAACAGAAATTTCGTCGCAATTCAGAACTTTAATCTCCAAGCCTAATTATCTGCAAGGTCAACAGTGGAACCATGGAGCATCACCTGGTGGACAAGCTGATAATATCCGATGCACCAAAGCAAGTTTACTGTAACTCCAGATGTTTACTAGTGAGAATGTAACCTAGAAATTTTGTAACTTTAGTATGCAAGCCTACTTATCAACAACGTCGGCCGTGGAACCATGGAGCACTACCTGGTGGAACAGTAGGTTAAATCCGATGCACCAAATCAAGTTTACTGTAACTGTCGAAGCTTCTTAGTGAGAATGTATCACAAAAATTTCGTTGCAATTCAGAACTCTAGTCTCCAAGCTCACTTATCTGCTAGGTCATCAGTGGAACCATGGAGCAAAACCTGGTGGACCAGTTGCTTGAATCCGATTGACCAAAGCAAGTTTACTGTAGCTCTCGAAGCTTCCTAGTGAGAATGTAACGCAGGAAATTACGTCGCAATTAAGAACTTTAGTCTGCAAGCCTACTTCTTTGCAAGGTCACCAGTGGAACAATGGAGTATCACCTGGTGGACCAGTAGCATGAATCCGATGCACCAAAGCACGTTTACTGTAACCCTCGAAGCTTCCTGGTGAGAATATAACCCAGAACTTTCATCGCAATCAGAACATTAGTCTCCATGCATGCTTATCTGCAAGGTCAGCAGTGGAATCATGGAGCAATACCTTTTGGAGCAGTAGCTTGAATCCGATGGACCGAAGCAGGTTTACTGTAGCTCTCGAAGCTTCGTATTGAGAAAGTAACCCAGAAATTTCGACGCAATTCAGAAGTTTAGTCTCCAAGCCTACTTATCTGCAAGGTCAGCAGTGGAACCCTGGAGCATCACCTGGTGGATCAGTAGCTTAAATACGATGCAACAAAGAAAGTTTAATGAAACGCTCGAAGTTTCCTAGTGAGAATATAACCCAGAAATATCGTCGCAATTCACAACTTTAGTCTCCAAGCCTACTTATCTACGAGGTCAGCAGTGGAACAATGGAGCATCACCTGGTGCAACAGTAGATATTTCCGATGCACCAAAGCACGATTACTGTAACTCTCGAAGCTTAATTGTGGGAATATATTACAGAAATTTCATCGCAATTCAGAACTTTAGTCTACAAGCCTACTTATCTACAAGGTCAGCAGTAGAACCATGGAGCGTCACCTAGTGGACGGGTAGCTTGAATCAGACGCACCAAAGCAATTTTATTTATTGTAACTCTCGAAGCTTCCGTCTAAATTCAGAAAGTTTGGCTCCAAGCCTTTTTATCTGCAATGTCAGCAGTGGCACCATAAAGGATCACCTGGTGGCCCAGTAGGGTAAATCCGTTGTATAATATCAAAGCTTCATAGTGAGTTCTGAATTGCGATGAAATTTCTGCGTTATATACCCACTAGGAAGCTTCGAGAGTTACAGTGAACTTGCTTTGGTGCATCGGATTTAAGCTACTGGTCTACCAGGTGGTGCTCCATGGTGAAACTGCTGACCTTGCAGATAAGAAGTCTTGGAGACTAACTTTCTGAATTTAGACGGAATTTCTGGTTTGCATTCTCTATAGGATGCTTCGATAGTTACAAAAAAATTGCTTTGGTGCGTCTGATTCAAGCTACTGGTCAACCAGCTGATGCACCAGAACAAGTTTGCTGTACCTCTAGAAGCTTCCTAGTGAGAATATAACACAGTAATTTCATCGCAATTCAGAACTTTAGCCTGCAATCCGACGTTCTGAAAGGTCAGCAGTGGAACCATGGAGAATCACCTGGTGGATCGGTAGCTTATTTCCGATGCACCAAAGCAAGTTTAGTGTAACTCACGAAGTGTCCTAGTTAGAATATAAACCAGAAATTTTCGTCCTGATTCATACCTTTAGTCTTCAAGGCTACTTATCTGCAAGGTGAACAGTGGAACCATGGAGCATCTTCTGGTGCTAAAGTAGATTGAATCCGATGCACCAAAGCCAGTTTACTGTAACTCTCGAAGCTTCCTAGTGAGAATATAACCCAGAAATTTCGTCGCAGCTCAGAACTTTAGCCTCCAAGCCTACTTATCTGCAAGGTCTGCAGTGGAACCATGGAGCATCACCTGGTGGACCAGTAGCTTGAATCCGGTGCACCAAAGCACGTTTGTGTAACTCTTGAAACTACCTAGTTAGAATATAACCCAGAAATACCGTCGCAATTCAGAAATTTTGTCTTTAAGCCCACTTATCTACATGGTCATCAATGCAACCGTGGAGCTTCACCTGGTGGACCAGTAGCTTTAATCCGATGGACCAAAGCATGCTTTATGTAACTCTCGAAGTTTCCTAGTGAGAATATAACCTAGAAATTTCGTCGCAATTCTGAAATGTAATCTCCACGCCTACTTATCGGCAAGGTCAGCAGTGGAACCATGGAGCAACACCTGGTGGACAGGTATCATGAAACCGATGCACCAAACCAAGTTTACTGTAGCTCTCGAAGCTAGCTAGAGAGAATGTAACCCAGAAATTTCTTTGCAATTCAGAACTATAGTCTCCAATCCTACTTATCTGCAAGGTCAGCTGTGGAACCTTGGAGAATCCCCTGGTGGACCAGTAGCTTAATTCCGATGCATCAAAGCAAGTTTTCTGTAACTCTCGAAGCTTCCTAGTCGGAATATAACTCAGAAATTTCAACGCAATTCAGAACATTATTGTCCAAGCCTACTTATCTGGAGGGTCAGCATTGGATCCATGGACTAATACCTGGTGGACCAGTAGCTTGTATCCGACGTAACAAAGCAGGTTTACTGTAGCTCTTGAAGCTTCCTAGTGAGAATATAACCCAGAACTATCGTCGCAATTCAGAACTTTCGTCTCCAAGCCTACTTATCTGCAAGGTCAGTAGTGGAACCATGAACGTCACCTGGAGGACCAGAAGCTTAATTTCGATGCACCAAAGCAAGTTTACTGTAACTTTCGAAGCTTTCTAGTGGGAATATAACACAGAAATTTCAACGCAATTCAGAACTTTAGTCTGCAAGCCTATGTATATGCAAGGTCAGCAGTGGAACTATGGAGTATCACCTGGTAGACCAGTAGCTTAATTGCGATGCACCAAAGCAAGTTTACTGAAACACTCGACGTTTCTTTGTGAGAATGTAACCCAGAAATATCGTCGCAATTCAGAACTTTAGTCTCCAAGCCTAGATATCTGCAAGGTCAGAAGCAGAACCATGGAGCATCACCTGGAGGACCAGTAGCTTAAATTCGATGCTCCAAAGAAAGTTTACTGTAACTCTGGAAGCTTCCTAGTGAGAATATAACCCAGAAATATCGTCGCAAATCAGAACTGTTGTCTCAAAGCCTACTTATCTACAAGGTCAGCAGTGGAACAATGGAGCATCACCAGGTGGACCAATAGATATACTCGGTGCACCAAAGCAAATTTACTGGAGCTCTCGAAGCTTACTAGTGAGAATGTAATCTAGAAAATTCGTCACAATTCAGAACTTTAGTCTCCATGCCTACTTATCCGCAAGGTCAGCAGTAGATCAATGGAGTATCACCTATTGGACCAGTAGCTTAAATCCGATGCAGCAAAGAAAGTTTACTGTTGCAGTCAAAGGTTCCTAGTGAGAATGTAACTCAGAAATTTCGTCGCCATTCAGAACTTTAGTCTCCAAGCCTACTTATTTGCAAGGTCAGCGGTGGTGCCATGGAGCATCACCTGGTGGACCAGTAGCTTAAATCCCATGCACCAAAGACAGTTATCTGTAACTCTCGATGTTTCCTATTGAGAATATAAAGCAGAAATTTCGTTGAAATTCAAATCTTTAGCCTTCTGGGCTACTTATCTGCAAGGTCAACAGTGGAGATATGGAGCATCTTCTGGTTTACCAGTAGATTGAATCCGATGCACCAAAGCAAGTTTTCTGTACATCTCGAAGCTTCCTAGTGAGAATACAACCCAGAAATTTCTTCGCAATTGAGAACTGTAGCCTCCAAGCCTACTTATCGGCAAGGTCAGCAGTGGAACCATATATCAATACCTGGTGGACAAGTAGGTTGAATCCGATGCACCAAAGTACGTTTATTCCAGCTCTCGAAGCCTCGTAGTGAGAATGTAACCCAGAAATTTCGTCGCAATTCAGAACGTTAGCCTCCAAGCCAACTTATGTGCAAGGTCGGTAGTGAAACAATGGAGCATCACCTAGTGCACCAGTATATATATTCGATGCACCAAAGAACGTTTACTGTAACTCTCAAAGCTTAATAGTGGGAATAGCTTGCAAGCCTACGTATCCGCAAGGTCAGCAGTGGAACCATGTAGAATCACCTGGTGGACCAGTAGCTTCAATCCGATGCACCAAAGAAAGTTTAATGAAACACTCGAAGTTTCCTAGTGAGAATATAACCCAGAAATATCGTCGCAATTCAGAACTTTAGTCTTCAAGAACACTTATCTATAAGGTCAGCAGTGGAACAATGGAGCATCGTCTGGTGGACCAGTAGCTTACTCTATCTCTCGAAGTTTCCTAGTGAGAATATAACTCAGAAATATCGTCGCAATTCAGAACTTTCGTCTCCAAGCCTACTTATCTGCAAGGTCAGCAGTGGAACCATGATCATCACCTGGAGGACCAGAAGCTTAATTTCGATGCACCAAAGCAAGTTTACTGTAGCTTTCGAAGCTTTCTAGTGGGAATATAACACAGAAATTTCAACACAATTCAGAAGTTTAGTCTGCAAGCCTATGTATATGCAAGGTCAGCAGTGGAACCATGGAGCATCACCTGGTGGACCAGTAGCTTAAATCCGATGCACCAAAACAAGTTTACTGTAGCTATCGAAGTTTCCTACTGAGAATATAAACCAGAAATATCGTCGCAATTGAGAACTTTAGTCTCCAAGGCTACTTATCTGCAAGGTCAGCATTGGAACCATGAAGCATCACCTGGTGGACCAGTAGCTTAAATCCGATGCACCCAAGCAAGTTTACTGTAGCGTTCGAAGCTTCCCAGTGAGAATGTAACCCAGAAAGTTCGTCGTAATTCAGAACTATAGTCTCCAAGAATACTTATTTGCAAGGTCAGCAGTGGAACCACGGAGCATCAGCTGGTGGACCAATAGCTTAAATACGATGCACCAAAGCAACTTTACTGTAACTCTCGAAGCTTCCTAGTGAGAATGCAACCCAGAAACTTCGTCGTAATTCAGAACTTTAGTCTCGAAGCCCATCTATCTGCAATTTCAGCAGTGAAACCATGGAGCACAACCTGGTGGTTCAGTTGGCTGAATCCGATGCACCAAAGCAAGTTTACTGTACCTCTCGAGGCTTCCTAGTGAGAATACAACCCAGAAATTTCGTCGCAATTCAGAACTTTAGCCTCCAAGCCTACTTATCTTCAAGGTCAGCAGTGGAAACATAGAGAAACAACTGGTATACAAGTAGATTGATCCAATGCACCAAAGCATGCAGACCTTACATCGCAATTCAGAACTTTGTTCTCCAAGCCTACTTATTTGCAAGATCAGTAGCGGAACCGTGGAGCATCATCTGGTGGACCAGTAGCTTAAATCTGACGCACCAAAACAAGTTTACTTTACCTCTCGAAGCTTCCTAGTGTGAATATAACACAGAAATTTCGTCGCAATTCAGAGCTTTAGCTAGCAAGCCTATGTATCTGCGAGGTCAGCAGTGGAACCATGGAGTATCACCTGGTGGTCCAGTAGCTAAAATCCGATGCACCAAAGCAACTTTACTGTAGCTATCGAAGTTTCCTACTGAGAATATAACCGAGAAATATCGTCGTAATTCAGAACTTTTGTCTCCAAGGGTACTTATCTGCAAGGTCAGCAGTGGAACCATGGATCATCACCTGGTGGATAAGAAGGTTTAATCCGACGTACCAAAGCCAGTTTACTATAGCTCTCGAAGCTTCCTATTGAGAATGTAACCCAGAAATTTCGTCGCAATTCAGAACTTTAGTCTCAAGCCTACTTATCTGCAATTTCAGCAGTGGAACCATGGATCATAACCTGGTGGACCAGTAGCTTAAATCCGATGCACCAAAGGAAGTTTACTGTTGCTATCGAAGTTTCCTACTGAGAATATAACCTAGATATATCGTCGCAAATCAGAACTTTAGCCTCCAAGGCTACTTATCTGCAAGTTCAGCAGTGGAACCATGGATCAGAACCTGGTGGACCAGTAGCTTAAATCCGATGCACCAAAGAATGTTTACTATACGTCTCGAAGCTTCCTATTGAGAATACAACCCTGAAATTTCGTCGCAATTCAGATCAGTAGTCTCCAAGCATACTTATAGGCAAGTTCAGAATGATAACCATGGAGCAATACCTGGTGGACCAGTAGCTTAAATCACATGCATTAAGGCAAGTTTACTGTAACTCTCGAAGTTTCCTAGTGAGAATATAAAGCAGAAATTTGGTCCCGATTCAAAACTTCCTAGTGGGAATATAACAGTGATATTTCATAGCAAATCAGAACTTTAGTCTCCAAGCCTACTTACCTTCAAGGTCAGCAGTGGAACCATTGCGCATCACCTGGTGAACCAGTAGCCTTAATCCGACGATCGAAAGCAAGTTTACTGTAACTCTCGAATCTTCCTAGTGGGAATATAATGCAGAAATTTCATCGCAATTAAGAACTTTATTCTCCAAGCATACTTATCTGCAAGGTCAGCAGTGAAACCATGGAGTACCACCTGGTGGACGTAGCAGCTTAAATTCGATGCACCAAAGCAACTTTACTGTAACTCTCGAAACTTCCTAGTGAGAATGCAACCCTGAAAATTCGTCACAATTCAGAACTTTAGTCTCCAAGGGTACTTATCTGCAAGGTCAGCAGTGGAACCATGGATCTTCACCTGGTGGACCAATAGGTTTAATCCGATGCAACAAAGCAAGTTTAAATTAGCTCTCGAAGCTTCCTAGTGAGAATGTAACCCATAAATTTCGTCGCAATTCAGAACTTTAGTCACCAAGAATACTTATCTGCAAGGTCAGCCTCGGAACCATCGAGCATCATCTGGTGACCCAGTAGGTTATATCCGATGCACCAAAGCATGTTTACTGTAGCACTCGAAGTTTCCTAGTGAGAATGTAAATCAGAAATTTCGTCGCATTTCAGAACTTTAATCCCCAAGGCTACTTACCTGCAAGGTCAGCAGTGTAACCAAGGTGCATCACCTGGTGGAACAGTAGCTTAAATCCGATGCACCAAAGAAAGTTTACTGTAACTCTCAAAGTTTCCTAGTGGGAATATAATGCAGAAATTTCATAGCAATTCAGAACATTAGTCTCCCAGCCTACTTATCGGCAAGGTCAGATTGAAAACCATGAAGCAATACCTAGTGGTCCAGTAGCTTGAATCCGATGCACCAAAGCAGGTGTACTGTAGCCCTCGAAGCTTCGTAGTGAGAATGTAACATAGAAATTTCGCCGCAAATCTGAACTTTAGCATCCATACTTACTCATCTGCAACGTAAGCAGAGGAACCATTGAGCATGACTTGGTGGACCAGTAGCTTAAATCCATTGCACCAAAGCAAGATTACTGTAACTCTCGAAGCTTCCTAGTGAGAATATAACCCAGAAATTTCGGTGCAATCCATAACTTTAGTCTCCAAGATTACTTATCAGCAAGGTATGCCGTGGAACCATGGAGCATCACCTGATGGACCAGTAGCTTGAATTCGATGCACCAAAGCTCGTTTACTGTAATTCTCGAAGCTTCCTAGTTAGAATATAACCCAGAAATTTCGTCGCAATTCAGAAATATAGTCTCAAAGCCTACTTATCTGGATGGTCAGTAGTGGAACCCATTAGCATCAAATGGTGGACCAGTTGCCTAAATCCGATGCACGAAATCAAGTTTACTGTAACTCTCAAAACTTCCTAGTGGAAATATAATACAGAAATTTTAACGCATTTCGGAACTTTAGTCTCCAGGCCTACTTATCTGCAAGGTCAGCAATGGAACCATGGAGCATCACCTGGTGGACCAGTAGCTTGAATACGACGCATCAAAGCAAGTTTACTGTAGCTATCAAAGTTTCCTAGTGAGACTATAACGCAGAAATATCGTCGCAATTCAGATCTTTAGTCTCTAAGCCTACTTATCTGCAAGGTCAGCAGTGGAACCATGGACATCACCTTGTGGACCAGTAGGTTAAATCATATGCACCAAAGCAAGTTTACTGTATCTCTCAAAGCTTTCTAGTGAGAAAGTAAACCAACAACTTCGGCGCAATTCAGAACTTTAATCTCAAAGTACACTTGTCTGCAATTTCAGCTGTGGAATCATTTATCATTACCTGCTGGACCAGTAGCTTAAATCCGATGTACCAAAGCAACGTTAGTGTACCTCTTGTAGCTTCCTAGTGAGAATACAAACCAGAAATTTCGTCGCACTTCAGATCTTTAGTCTTCTAGGATAACTACCTGCATGGTCAGATTCGGAACAATTTACTATCACCTGGTGGCCCAGTAGCTTAAATCCGATGCACCAAAGCAATCTTACTGTAACTCTGAAAGCTTCCTAGTGGGAATATAATGCAGAAATTTCATAGCAATTCAGATCTTTAGTGTCCCAGCCTACTTATCGGCAAGGTCAGAATGGAAACCATGGAGCAATACCTAGTGGACCAGTAGCTTGCATCCGATGCAACAAACCACGTTTACTCCAATTCTCGAAGCTTCCTAGTTAGAATATAACTTAGAAATTTCGTCGCAATTCAGAAATATAGTCTCAAAGATTACTTATCTGCAAGGTCGGTAGTGGAACCATTGAGCATCAAATGGTGGACCAGTAGCTTAAATCCGATACAAGAAAGAAGTTTACTGTAACTGTCAAAGCTTCCTAGTCTGGATATTACAGAAATTTCATAGCAATTCAGAACTTTAGAGTCCCAGCCTACTTATCTACAAGGTCAGGAGTGGCAAAATGGAGCATCACCTGGTGGACCAGTAGCTTAAATCCGATGCACCCAAGCAAGATTACTTTAACTCTCGAAGCTTCCTAGTGGGAATATAATGTAGAAATTTCTTCGCAATTAAGAACTTAAGTCTCCAATCCTACTTATCGCAAGGTCAGAATGGAAACCACGATGCAATACCTAGTGGACCAGTAGGTTGAATCCGATGCACCAAAGGAAGTTTACAGTAACTCTCGAAACGTCCCAGTGAGAATGTATCCCAGAAATTTCGATGCAATTCAGAACCTTTGCCTCCAAGCCTACTTATCTACAAGGTAAGAAGAGGAACCATGGAGCATCACCTAGTGGACCAGTAGCTTAAATCCAAAGCAGCAAAGCACGTTTACTGAAACTCTCGAAAATTCCTAGTGAGAATTTATCGCACAAATCTTCATCGCAATTCAGAACTTTTGCCTGCAAGCCTACTTATCTGCAATTTTAGCAGTGGAACCATGGAGCATCACCTGGTGGACCAGTAGTTTTAATCCGATGCACCAAAGCAAGTTTACTGTACCTCTCCAAGCTTCCTAGTGAGAATACAACCCAGAAATTTCATCGCAATTCAGAACTTTAGTCTCCAAGCCTACTTATCTGCAAGATGAGCAGTGGAACGATGGAACATTACCTGGTGGATCACTAGGTTAAATCCGATGAAATAACTAAGTTTACTGTACCTCTCGAAGCTTCCTAGGTAGAATACAACCCACAAATTTCGTCGCAATTCAGAACTATAGTCTCCAAGCCTACATATCTGCAAGGTGAGCAGATGGTTGATGAGGCAATACCTGGTGGAGCAGTAGGTTAAATCCGATGCAAAAAGCAAGTTTACTGTAGCTCTCGAAGCTTCCTAGTGAGAATACAAACCAGAAATTTCGTAGCAATTCAGAACCTTAGTCTCCAAGACCACTTATCTGCAAGGTAACCAGTGGAACCATGGAGCAACACCTGGTGGATCTGTAGCTTAGATCCTGTGTACCATAGCAACATTACTGTAAATCTCGAAGTTTCCTAGTGAGAATGTAAACTAGAAATATCGTCAGAATTCAGATTTTTAGTCTCCAAGCCTACTTATCTGCAATTTCAGCAGTGGAACCATGGCGCATCACTTGGAGGACCAGTAGGTTAAATCCGATGAACCAAAGCAAGTTTACTGTAACTCTCGAAACTTCTTTGTGAGAATGTATCCCAGAAATTTCGTCGGAATTCAGAAATTTAGCCTCCAAACCTACTTATCTGCAAGGTCGGAAGAGGAATCATGGAGCATCACCTAGTGGACCAGTAGCTAGAATCCGATGCACCAAAGCAAGTTTACTGTACCTTTCGAAGCTTCCTAGTAACAATACAACCCAGAAATTTTGTCGCAATTCAGTACTTTAGTTTCCAAGCCTACTTATCTGCAAGGTGAGCAGTGGAACGGTGGAGCATTTCCTGGTGGACCAGTACGTTAAATCCATGCAATAAAGCAAGTTTACTGTAACTCTCGAAGCTCCCTAGTGAGAATATAACACAGAAATTTCGTCGCATTTCAGAACTTTTGTCTCCAAACCTGCGTATCTGCAATTTCAGCTGTGGACCCATGGAGCATCACCTGGAGGACCATTAGCTTGAATCCGATGCACCAAAGCAAGTTATGTGTAACTCTCGAAGCTTCCTAGTGCGAATGCAACCCAGAAATTTCGTAGCAATTAAGAACCTTAGTCTCCAAGCCTACTTTTCTGCAAGGTCAGCAGTGGAACCATGGAGCATAACCTGGTGGGCCAGTAGCTTCAATCCGATGCAGCAAAGCAAGTTTACTGTAACTCTCGAAACTTTCTAGTGAGAATGTATCCCATAAATATCGATGCAATACAGAAATTTTGCCTTCAGCCTACTTATCTGCAATTTCATCTGTGAAACCATGGAAGCTCACCTGGTGGGCCATTAGCTTGAATCCGATGCACCAAAGCAAATTTACTGCAACTCTCGATGCTTCCTAGGGCGAATACAACCCAGAAATTTCATGGATATTTAGAATCTTAGTCTCCAAGCCTACTTATCTGCAAGGTCAGCGGTGGAAGCATGGCGCATCACCTGGTGGACCAGTAGCTTCAATCCGATGCACCAATGCAAGTTTACTGTAACTCTCGAAACTTCCTAGTGAGAATGTATCCCATAAATATCGATGCAATACAGAAACTTTGCCTTCAGGCTACTTATCTGCAATTTCATCTGTGAAACCATGGAGGCTCACCTGGTGGACCATTAGCTTGAATCCGATGAACCAAAGCAACTTTACTGCAACTCTCGATGCTTCCTAGTGCGAATACAACCCAGAAATTTCATGGATATTTAGAACCTTAGTCTCCAAGCCTACTTATCTGCAAGGTCAGCGGTGGAAGCATGGCGCATCACCTGGTGGACCAGTAGGTTCAATCCGATGCAATAAGTAAGTTTGTGTACCTCTCGAAGTTTATTAGTGAGAATTTAACCCAGAAATATCGTCGCAATTCAGATTTTTAGTCTCCAAGCCTACTTATCTGCAATTTCAGCAGTGGGACTATGGAGCATCACCTGGTGCACCATTAGCTTAAATCCGATGCACCAAAGCAAGTTTTCTGTAACTCTCGAAGCTTCCTAGTGCGAATGAAACCCAGAAATTTCGTTGCATTTCAGAACCTTAGTCTCCAAGCCTACTTATCTGCAAGGTCAGCAGTGGAACCATGGAGCATAACCAGGTGGACCAGTAGCTTAAATCCGACGCACCAAAGCATGTTTACTGTAACTCTCGATACCTCCTAGTGAGTATGTATCCCATAAATATCGATGCAATTCAGAAATTTTGCCTTCAACCTACTTATCTGCAATTTCAGCTGTCAAACCATGGAGCATCACCTGGTGGACCATTTGCTTGAATCCGATGCACCAAAGCAAGTTTTCTGTAACTCTCGAAGCTTCCTAGTGCGAATGCAACCCAGAAATTTCGTTGTAATTCAGAACCTTAGTCTCCAAGCCTACTTATTTGCAAGATCAGAAGTCTAACCATGGAGCATCACCTGGTGGACTAGTAGCTTATATCCGATGAACCAAAGCAAGTTTACTGTACCTCTCGAAGCTTCCTAGTGAGAATACAAACCAGAAATTTCATCGCAATTCAGAACTTTAGTCTCCAAGCCTCCAAGCCTACTTATCTGCAAGGTAAGCAGTGGAACCATGGAGCATCACCTGGTGGATCTGTATCTTAAATCCTGTGTACCACAGCAAGATTACTGTAACTCACGAAGTTTCCTAGTGAGAATATAACCCAGAAATATCGTCGCAAATCAGATTTTTATTCTCCAAGCCTACTTATCTGCAATTTCAGCAGTGGAACCATGGAGCATGACTTGGGGAAACAGTAGGTTAAATTCGATGCACCAAAGCAAGTTTACTGTAACTCTGGAAACTTCTTAGTGAGAATGTATCCAAGAAATGTCGATGCAATTCAGAACTTAAGCCTCCAAGCCTACTTGTCTACAAGGTCAGAAGAGGAACCATGGAGAATCACCTGGTGGACCAATAGTTTTAATCCGATGTACCAAAGCAAGTTTACTGTAGCTCTCGAAGCTTCCTAGTGAGAATATAACACAGAAAATTTCGTCGCAATTCCGAACTTTAGTCTCGAAGCCTACTTATCTGCAATTTCAGCAGTGGAACCAAAGAGCATCTCCTGGTGGACCAGCAGCTTAAATCCGAAACACCAAAGAAAGATTACTGTAACTCTCGAAAGCTTCCTAGTGAGAATTTATCCCAGAATTTTCGTCGCTATTCAGAACCTTAGCCTCCTAACCTACTAATCTGCATGGTCGGAAGAGGAACCATGGAGCATCACCTAGTGAACCAGTAACTAGAATCCGATGCACCAAAGCAAGTTTACTGTACCATTCGAAGCTTCCTAGTGAGAATAAAACTCAGAAATTTTATCGCAATTCAGAACTTTAGTCTCCAAGCCTACTTATCTGCAAGGTCAGCAGTGGAACCATGGAGCATAAACTGGTGGACCAGTAGCTTAAATCCTATGCACCAAAGCACTTTTACTGTAACTCTCGAAGCTTCCTAGTGAGAATGTATCCCATAAATTTCGCCGAAATTCAGAACTTTAGTCTGCAAGCCTGCTTATCTGCAAGGTCAGCAGAGGAACCATGGAGCATTACCTGGTGGACCAGTAGCTTAAATCCGATGTTCCAAAGAAAGTTTACTGTAACCCTCAAAGCTTCCTAGTGAGAATACAACGCAGAAATTTCATCGCAATTCAGAACTTTAGTCTCCAATCCCACTTATCGGCAAGGTGAGCTGTGGAACGATGGAACATTACCTGGTGGACCAGTAGGTTAAATCCTATGCAATACACAAGTTTACTGTACCTCTCGAAACTTCCTAGTGAGAATACAACACAGAAATTTCGTCGCAATTCAGAACTTTAGTCTCCAAGCCTACTTATCTTCAAGGTCAGCAGTGGTGCCGTGGAGCATCACCTGGTGGACCATTAGCTTGAATGCCATGCACCAAAGCAAATTTTCTGTAACTCTCGAAGGTTCCTAGTGAGAATACAACCCAGAAATTTCGTTGCAATTCGGGACATTAGTCTCCGAGCCCACTTATCTGCAAGGTCAGCACTGGAACCAAGGAGCATCACCTGGTGGACCTGTAGCTTAAATCCGGTGTACCAAAGGAAGTTTACTGTAACCCTCAAAGCTTCCTAGTGAGAATACAACGCAGAAATTTCATCGCAATTCAGAAATTTTGCCTGCAAGCCTACATACCTGCAATTTTAGCAGTGGACCCATTGGAGCATCATCTGGTGGACCAGTACTTTTAACCCGATGCACCAAAGCAAGTTTACTGTACCTCTCGAAGCTTCCTAGTGAGAATATATGCCAGAAATTTCGTCGCAATTCAGAAATTTAGTCTCGAAACCTACGTATATCTGCAATTTCAGCAGTGGAATCAGGGAGCATCACCTAGTGGATCAGTAGCTTAAATCCGATGCGCCAAAGTATGTTTACTGTAACTCTCCAAGCTTCCTGGTGAGAATATGTCGCAGAAATTTCGTCGCAATTCAGAATTTTAGTCTCCAAGCCTACTTATTTGCAAGGTCAGCAGTGGTACCATGGAGGATCACCTGCTGTACCAGTAGCTTAAACCCGATGCACCGAAGCAAGTTTACTCTAACTCTGGGTGCATCCTAGTGAAAATATATCCCAGAAATTTCGTCGCAATTCAGAACTTTAGTCTCCAGGACAACTTATCTGCAAGATCAGAAGAGGAACCATCACCTAGCGGGCAAGTAGCTTAAATCCGAAGCACCTAAGCAAGTTTACTGTAACTCTCGAAAATTCCTAGTGAGAATACAACCCAGAAATTTCATCGCAATTCAGAACTTTAGTCTCCAAGCCTACTTATCTGCAAGGTGAGCAGTGGAACGATGGAGGATTACCTGGTGGACCAGTAGGTTAATTCCGATGCAATAAGCAAGTTTACTGTAGCTCTCGAAGCTTCCCAGTGGGAATACAAACCAGAAATTTCGTTGCAATTCAGAAACTTAGTCTCCCAGCCTACTTATCTGCAAGGTAAGCAGTGGAACCATGGAGCATAACCTGGTTTACCAGTAGCTTAAATAGTGTGTACGAAAGCAAGATTACTGTAATTCTCTATGTTTCCTAGTGAGACTATAACCCAGAAATTTCATCGCAAATCAGAACTTTAGTCTCCAAGCCTACTTATCAGCAAGGTCAGCAGAGGAACCAAGGAGCGTTACCTGGTGGACCAGTAGCTTAAATCCGATGCACCAAAGCAAGTTTACTGTAACACTCGAAGCTTCCTAGTGAGAATATAACCCAGAAATTTCCTCGCAATTCAGAACTTTAGTCTCCAAGCCTACTTACCTGCCAGGTCAGCAGTGAAACCATGGAGCATAACCTGGTGGACCAGTAGCTTAAATCCCGTGTACCAAATCAAGATTACTGTAACTCTCGAAGTTTCATAAGGTGAATATTACCCAGAAATATCGTCGCAATTCAGGATTTTTGTCTCCAAGGGTACTCATCTGCAAGGTCAGCAGTGGAACCATGGTGAATCACCTGGTTGACCAGTAGCTTAAATCCGATGCACAAAAGCAAGTTTACTAAATGTCTCGAAGCTACCTAATGAGAATGTATACCAGACATTTCGTCGAAATTCAGAACTTTTGTCTCCAAACCTACATACCTGCAAGTTCTGCACAGGAACAATGGAGCATCACCTGGTGGACCAGTAGCTAAAATCCGATGCACCAAAGGAAGTTTACTGTTACTAGCGAAGCTTCCTTGTGAGAAGATAACTGAGAAATTTCGTCGCAATTCCGAACTTTAGTTCCAAGCCTACTTATCTGCGAGGTCACCAGTTTAACCATGGAGCATCACCGGGTGGACCAGTAGCATGAATCCGATGCACCAAAGCAACTTTACTGTAACTCTCGTAGCTTCCTAGTGAGAATGTAACCCAGAAATATCGGCACTATTCAGAACTTTAGTCTCCGTGCCTACTTATCTGCGAGGTCAGCAGTGGAATCATGGAGCATTACTTGGTGAACAAGTACCATCAATCCAATGCACCAAAGCAAGATTACTGTAAGTCTCGAAGCTTCCTTGTGAGAATGTAACCCAGAAATTTCGTCGCAATTCAGAACTTTTGTCTCCTAGCCTACGTATCTGCAAGTTCTGCACAGGAACAATGGAGCATCACCTGGTGGACCCGTAGCTAAAATCCGATGCACCAAAGCAAGTGTACTGTAACTTTCGAAGCTTCCTAATGGGAATGTAACCCAGAAATTTCGTCGCTTTTCAGAACTTTAGTCTCTAATACTACTTATCTGCGAAGACAGCAGTGGAACCATGGAGCATCACCTGGTCGACCAGTAGCTTGAATCCGATGCACCAAAGCAACTGCACTGTAATTCTCGAAGCTTCCTAGTGAGAAGGTAACCCAGAAATTTCGTTGCAATTCAGAACTTTTGTCTCCATGCCAACTTATCTGCGAGGTCAGCGGTGGAACCATGGAGCATTACCTGCTGGACGAGTTGAATTAATCCGATGCATCAAAGCTAGTTTACTGTAACTCTCGAAGCTTCCTAGTTAGAATATAACCCAGAAATATCGTCGCTACTCAGAACTTTAGTCTCTAATAATCCTTATCTGCGAAGACAGCAGTGGAAGCACGGCGCATCACCTGGTAGACCAGTAGCTTGAATCCGATGCACCAAAGCATCTTTACTGTAACTCTCGATGCTTCCTAATGAGAATGTAACCCAGAAATTTCGTCGCAATTCAGAACTTTAGTCTCCAAGCCTACTAATCTGCAATGTCAGCAATGGGACCATGGACCATCACCTGGTGGACCAGTAGAATAAATCCGATAAACCAAAACAAGTTTACTGGAACTCTCAATGCTTCCTAGTGAGAATATAACCCAGAAATTTCATCGCAATTCTGAACTTCAGTCTCCAATCTTACTTATCTTGAATGTCAGCAGAGGAACCATGGAGCATCACCTGGTGGACCAGTAGCTTAGATCCGATTCACCAAAGCAAGTTTACTGTACCTCTCGTAGCTTCCTAATGAGAATGTAACAGAGAATTTTCGTTTCAATTCAGAACTTTAGTCTCCAAGCCTACTAATCTGCAAGGTCAGCAATGGAACCACGGACCATCCCCAGGTGGACCAGTAGAATAAATCTGATAAACCAAAACAAGCTTACTGTAACTCTCGAAACTTCCTAGTGAGAATATAAACCAGAAATTTCATCGCAATTCAGAACTTTACTCTACAATCCTACTTATCTGCAAGGTCAGCAGTTTAAACATGGAGCATCATTTGGTGGACCAGTAGCTTAAATTCGATGCACCAAAGCAAGTTTACGGTAACTCTCGAAGCTTCCTAATTAGAATGTAACCCAGAAATTTCATCGCGATTCTGAACTTTAGTCTTCAAGCTTACTTATCTCCAATTTCAGCAGTGGAACCATGGAGCATCACCTGGTGGACCAGTAGGTTAAATCCGATGGAATAAAGCCAATTTACTGTACCTCTCGAAATTTCCTAGTAAGAATGTATCCCAGAAATTTCGACGCAATTCAGAACTTTAGCCACCAAGCTTACTTATCTGCAAGGTGAGAAGAAGAACTTTGGAGCATCACCTGGTGGACCAGTAGGTTAAATCCGATGCACCAAAGAAAATTTACTGTATCTCTCGAAACTTCCTAGTGAGAATTTATCCCAGAAATTTCGTCACAATTCTGAACTTTAGTCTCCAAGCCTACTTATTTGTTATGTCAGCACTGAAACCATGGAGCATCACCAGATGGACCAGTTGATTAAATCCGATGCACCAAAGCAAGATTACTGTATCTCCCGAAGTTTCCTAGTGAGAATATAACTCAGAAATAACGTCGCAATTTAGAACTTTAATCTCCAAGCGTACTTATTTGCAAGGTCAGCAGTGGAGCCAAGGAGCATACCTGGTGGACCAGTAGCTTGAATGCGATGCACCAAAGCAAGTTTATTGTAACACTCCCAAGCTTCCTAGTGAGAATGGGACCCAGAAATTTCGTCGCAAATCACAACTTTCGTCTCCAAGCTTACTTATCTGCAATTTCAGCAGTAGAGATATGAAGCATCACCTGGTGGATAAGTAGCTTGAACCCGATGCACATAAACTAGTTAACTGCAACTCTCGAAGCTTCCTAGTGAGAATATGATCCAGACATTTCGTCACAATTCTGAACTCTAGTCTCCAAGCCTACTTATTTGTAATGTCAGCCCTGGAACCATGGAGCAGCACCAGATGGACCAGTAGCTTATGTCCGATGCACCAAAGCAAGTTTACTGTAACTCTCGAAGCTCCCTAGTTTGAATACAACACAGAAATATCGTCGCAATTCAGAGCTTTAGTCTCCAAGGCTACTTATCTCCAAGGTGAGCAGTGGAACTATGGAGCATCACCTGGTTGACCAGTAGCTTAAATCCGATGCACTAATGCAGGTTTACTGTAACTCTCGAAGCTTCCTACAGAGAATATAACCCAGAAATTTCGTCGCAATTCAGAACTTTTGTCTCCAAGCTTACTTATCTGCAAGGTCAGCAGAGGAACCATGGAGCATTAAATGGTGGGTCAGAAGCCTGAATCCGATGCACCAAAGCAAGTTTACTGTAACTCTCGAATCTTCCTGTTGAGAATGTAACCCAGAAATTTCGTCGCAATTCAGAACTTTAGTCTCCAAGCCTACTTATCTGCAAGGTCAGCAGTGGAACCATTCAGCATTACCTGGTGGACCAGTAGCTTAAATCCGAAGCAACAAAGCAAGTTTATTGCAACTCTCGAACCTTCCCAGTGAGAATGTAACACAGACATTTCGTCACAATTCTAAACTTTAGGCTCCAAGCCTACTTATTTGCAAGGTTAGCAGTGGAACCATGGAGCATCACCTGGTTGACCAGTAGTTTAAATCCGATGCAAATAAGGATGTTTACTGTTGCTCTCAAAGCTTCCTAGTGAGAATATAAACCAGAAATTTCGTCGCAATTCTGAAATTTAGTCTCAAAGCCTGCTTATCTGCAAGATCAGCAGTGGAACCATTCAGAATTACCTTGTGGACCAGTAGCTTAAATCCTATGCACCAAAGCAAGTTTACTCTAACTGTCGAAGCTTCCTAGTGAAAATGTATCCCAGTTATTTGGTCGCAATTCAGAGCTTTAGTCTCCAAGGCTACTTATCTGCAAGGTGAGCAGTGGAGCGATGGAGCATCACCTGCTGGACCAGTAGGATAAATCCGATGCAATAAAGCAAGTTTACTCTAACTCTCGAAGTTTCCTAGTGAGAATGTATCAAATAAATTTCTTCACAATTCAGAACTTTAGTCTCCAATTCTACTTATCTGCAAGGTGAGCCGTCGAACGGTAAAACATTACCTGGTGGACCAGTAGGATAAATCCGATGCAATAAAGCAAGTTTACTGTACCTTTCGAAGCTTAATAGTGACAATATCACCCAGAAATGTCGATGCAATTCAGAACCTTAGTCTCCAAGCCTACTTGTCTGCAAGGTCAGCAGGGGAATCATGGAGCATCACCTGGTGGACCAGTAGCTTAAATCCTGTGTACCAAAGCAAGATTACTGTAACTCTCGAAGTTTCCTAGGGTAAATATTACCCAGTAATAACGTAGAAATTCAGAATTTTAGTCTCCAAGCCAACTTATCCGCAATTTCAGCAGTGGAACCACAGAGCATCACCTGGTGGACCAGTAGGTTAAATCCGATGCACCAAAGCAAGTTTACTGTAACTCTCGAAACTTCGTAGTGAGAATGTATCTCAGAAATTTTGTCGCAATTCAGAACTATAGCCCACATGCCTACTTATCTACAAGGTCAGCAGCGGAACCAGGGAGCATCACCTGGTGGACCAGTAGCTTAATTCCGCTGCACCAAAGCATGTTTCCTGTAACTCTCGAAGCTTCCTAGTGAGAATATAGACCAGAAATTTCGTCGCTATTCAGAACATTAGTCTCCAAACCTACTCATCTGCAATTTCAGCAGTGGAACCATGGAGCATCACCTGGTGGACCAGTTGGTTAAATCCGATGCACCAAAGCCAATTTACTGTAACTCTCGAAACTTCCTAGTGAGAATGTATAACAGAAATTTCGACGCAATTCAGAACTTTATCCTCCAAGCTTACTTATCTGCAAGGTCAGAAGAAGAACTATGGAGCATCACCTGGTGGACCAGTAGGTTAAATCCGATGCACCAAAGAAAATTTACTGTAACTCTCGAAACTTCCTAGTGAGGATTTATCCCATAAATTTCGTCCCAATTCAGAACTTTTGCCTGCAAGCCTACTTATTTGCAATTTCAGCAGTTGAACCATGGAGCATCACCTGGTGGACCAGTAGCTTGAATCCGATGCGCCATACCAAGTTTACTGTAACTTTCGAAGCTTCCTAGTGAGAATACAACCCAGAAATTTCGTCGCAATTCAGAACGTTAGTCTCCAAGCCTACTTATCTGCAAGGTCAGGAGTGGAGCCATGGAGCATCATCTGGTGGACCAGTAGCTTAGATCCAATGCACCAAAGCATGTTTACTGTAACTATCCAAGCATCCTAGTGAGAATGGAACCCAGAAATTTCGTCGCAATTCACAACTTTAGTCTCTAGCTTACTTATCTGCAAGGTGAGCAGTGGAACGATGGAGTTTTACCTGTTTGACTATTGGGTTAAATCCGACGCAATAAAGCATGTTTACTGTAGCTCTCGAAGTTTCCTAGTGAGAATATAACCCCGAAATTTCGTCGTAATTCAGAACTTTAATTTCCAAGCCTACTTATCTACAAGTTCAGCAGTTTAACCGTGGAGCATCACCTGGCGGACCAGAAGCCTAAATCCGATGCACCAAAGCAAGTTCACTGCAACTCTCTAAGCTGCCTAGTGAGAATATAATCCAGACATTTCGTCACAATTCTGAACTTTAGTCTCCAAGCCTACTTATTTGTAATGTCAGCACTGGAACCATGGAGCAGCACCAGATGGACCAGTTAATTAAATCCGATGCACCAAAGCACGTTTTCTGTATCTCCTGAAGTTTCCTAGTGAAAATATAACTCAGAATTAACGTCGCAATTCAGAACTTTAGTCTCCAAGCCTACTTTTCTGCAAGGTCAGCAGTGGAACCATGGAGCATAATCTGGTGGACCAGTAGCTAAGATCCGATGCACCAAAGCAAGTTTACTGTAACTCTCCAAGCATCCTAGTGAGAATGGAACCCAGAAATTTCGTCCCAATTCACAACTTTAGTCTCCAAGCTTACTTATCTGCAATTTCAGCAGTAGAGCCATGAAGCATCGCCTGGTGGACCAGTAGCTTGAACCCGATGCACATAAGCAAGTTTACTGCAACTCTCGAAGCTTCCTAGTAAGATTACGATCCAGACACTTCGTCAATTCTGTACATAAGTCTCCAAGCCTACTTATTTGCAAGGTCAGCAGTGGAACCATGGAGCATCACCTGGTGGCCCAGTAGTTTTAATCCAATGCTCCAAAACAAGTTTACTGTACCTGCTGAAGCTTCCTAGTGAGAATACAAACCAGAAATTTCGTCGCAATTCAGAACTTTAGTCTCCAAGCCTACATATCTGCAAGTTGAGCAGTGGAACGATGGAACATTAACTGATGGACCAGTAGGTTAAATCCGATGCAATAAAGCAAGTTTACTGTAGCTCTCGTAGCTTCCTAGTGAGAATATAACTCCGAAATTTCGTCGCAATTCAGAACCTTAGTCTCGAAGCCTACTTATCTGCAAGGTCAGCAGTAGAACCATGGAGCATTACCTGTTTTACCAGTGGCTAGAATCCGATGAACAAAAGCAACCGAGAAATTTTGTCGCAATTCAGAACTTAAGTCTCCAAGCCTACTTATCTGCAAAGTCAGCAGGGGAACCATGGTGCATCACCTATTGGACCAGTAGCTTAAATCCGATGCTCCAAAGAAACTTTATTGTAACTCTAGATGCTTCCTAGAGGGAATAAAATCCAGAAATTTCATAACAATCCGATGGAATAAAGCAAGTTCACTGTAGCTCTCGAAGCTTCCTAGTGAGAATATAGCCCAGAAGCTTCGTCGCAATTCAGTACTTTGGTCTCCAAGCCTACTTATTTCCAAGATCAGCAATGGAACCATAAGGCATCACCTGGTGCACCAGTAGCTTGAATCCGATGCACCATACCAAGTTTACTGTAATTATCGAAGCTTCCTAGGGAGAATGTAACCCAGAAATTCCGTCACAATTCAGAAATTTAGTCTCCAAGCCTACTTTTTTGCAATTTCAGCATCGGAACCATGGACCATAACCTGGTAGACCAGTAGGTTATATCCGATGCACCAAAACAAGTTTGCTGTAACTCTCGAAGCTTCCTAGTTTGCATACAACACAGAAATATCGTCGCGATTCAGAACTTTAGTCTCAAGCCTACTTATCTGCAAAGTGAGCAGTGGAGTGATGGAGCATCACCTGGTGGACCAGTAAGTTAAATCCGATGCAATAAAGCAAGTTTACTGTACATCTCGAAGCTTCCTAGAGAGAATACAACGAAGCAATTAGGTCGAAATTCAGAGCTTTAGTCTCCAAGCCGACTAATCTCAAAGGTCGGCAGTGCAACAATGGAGCACCTCCTGGTGGACCTGTAGGTTAAATCCGATGCACGAAAGTAAGTTTACTGTAACTCTCGAAGCTTCCTATTGAGAATGAAACCCAGAAATTTCGAGCAATTCAGAACTTTTGTCTCCAAGCCAACTTATATGCGAGATCAGCTGTGGAACCATGGAGCATCACCTGCTGGACGAGTTGCATTTATCCGATGCATCTAAGCAAGTTTACTGTAACTCTCGATGCTACCTAGTGAGAATACAACACAGAAATATCGTCGTAATTCAGAACCTTAGTCTCCAAGCCTACTTATCAGCAATTACTGCAGTGGAATCGTGGAGCAACACCTAATGGACCAGTAGCATAGATCTCATCAAGCAAAGCAAGTTTACCGTAACTCTCGAAGCTGCCTTGTGAGAATGTAACCTACAAATTAAGTCGCATTTCAGAACTTTAGTCTCCAAGCCTACATATCTGCGAAGTAAGCAGTGGAACCATGGATCATCACCTGGTAGACCAGTAGCTTAAATCCGATAAACCAGAGCAAGTTTACCGTAATTCTTTAAGCTTCCTAGTGAGAAAATATCCCAGAAATATCATCGCAATTCAGTAGTTTTGTCTTCATGCCTTCTTATCTGCAATTTTAGCAGTGGAAAAATGGAGCATCGCCTGGTGGACCAATAGCTTGAATCCGATGCACCAAAGCAACTTTTCTGTAACTCTTGATGCTTCCTAATGAGAATGTAACCCAGAAATTTAGTCGCGTTTCAGAACTTTAGTCTCAGTTACTACTTATCTGCGAAGACAGCAGTGGAACCATGGAGCATCACCTGGTGGACCAGTACCTTGAATCCGATGCACCAAAGCAACTGCACTGTAACACTCGAAGCTTCCTAGTGAGAATGTAACCCAGAAATTTCGTCGCAGTTCAGAACTTTAGTCTCCAATCCTACTTATCTGCAGTGTCAGCAGTGGAACCATGGAGCATCACCTGGTGGACCAGTAATTAAATCCGATGCACCAAAGCAAGTTTACTGTACCTCTCGAAGCTTCCTAATGAGAATGTAATCCAGAAATTTCGTTTCAATTCAGAACTTTAGTCTCCAAGCCAACTTATCTTCGAGGTCAGCAGTGGAACCATGGAGCATCACCTGCTGGACGAGTTGCATTTATCCGATGCATCTAAGCAAGTTTACTGTAACTCTCGATGCTACCTAGTGAGAATGTAAACCAGAAATTTCGTCGCCATTCAGAACTTTAGTCTCCAAGCCTACTTACCTGCAAAGTCAGCAGTGGAACCATGAAGCAGCACCTGCTGGACCAGTAGATGAAATCCGATAAACCAAAGCAAGTTTACTGTAACGCACGATGCTTCCTAATGAGAATGTAAACCAGAAATTGCGTCGCAATTCAGAACTTTTGTCTCCATGCCTACTTATCTGCAATTTTAGTAGTGGAACCATGGAGCATCACCTGGCGGAATAGCTCAATCTAATGCACAAAGCAAGTTTACTGTAACTCTCGAAGCTCCCTTGTGAGAATGTAACCCAGATATTTCGTCGCAATTCAGAACTTTGGTCTCCATGCCTACTTATCTGCAAGGTGAGCAGAGAAATCAAAAAGCATCACCTGGTGGAACACTATCTTAAATTCGATGCACCAAAGCAAGTTTACTGTAACTTTGGAAGCCTCTTTGTGATAATACATAGCAGAAAATATCGTGGCAATTCAGAACTTTAGTCTTCAAGCCTACTTATCTGCAAGGTCAGCAGTGCAACCATGGAGCATCTTCTGGTGGACCAGTAGGTTAAATCCGATGCACCAAAGTAAGTGTACTGTATCTCTCGATGTTTCCTAGTGAGAATGTAACCCAGAAACTAAGTCGCAATTCAGAACTTTAGTCTCTAATCCTACTTAACTGCGAAGACAGGAGTGGAACCATGGAGCATCCCCTTTTGGACCAGTAGATTAAATCCGTTAAACCAAAGCAAGTTTACTGCAACTCTCAAAGCTTCCTAGTGAGAATATAAATCAGAAATTTCATCGCAATTCAGAACTTTAGTCTCCAATCCTCCTTATCTGCAAGGTTAGCAGTGGAACCATGGAGCATCACCTAGTGGACCATTCGCTTAAATCCGATGCAATTAAGCTAGTTTACGGTAACTCTCGAAGCTTCCTAATGAGAATGTAACCCAGAAATTTCTTTGCAATTCAGATCTTTAGTCTCCAAGCCTACTTATCTTAGAGGTCAGCATTGGAACCATGGAGCATCACCTGCTGGACGAGTTGCAGTAATCCGATGCATCAAAGCAAGTTTACTGTAACTCTCGAAGTTTCCTAGTGAGAATATATCCCAGAAATATCGTCGGTATTTAGAACTTTAATCTCTAATCCTACTTATCTTCGAAGACAGCAGTGGAAACATGGAGCATCACATGGTGGACCAGTAGCTTGAATCCGATGCACCAAAGCATATTTACTCTAACTCCCGATGCTTCCTAATCAGAATGTAACCCAGAATTTCGTCGCAAGTCAGAACTTTAGTCTCCAAGCTTACTAGTCTGCAAGGTCAGCAGTGGAATCATGGAGCATCACCGGGTGGACCAGTAGCATGAATCTGATGCACCAAAGAAACTTTACTGTAACTCTCGTAGCTTCCTAGTGAGAATATAACCCAGAAATATCGGCGCTATTTAGAACTTTTGTCTCCAATCCTACTTATCTACAAGGTCAGCAGTGCAACCATGGAGAATTACTTGGTGAACAAGTACCTTCAATACGATGCACCAAAGCAAGATTACTGTAAGTCTCGAAGCTTCCTTGTGAGAATGTAACCCAGAAATTTCGTCGCAGTTCAGAACTTTAGTCTCCAATCCTACTTATCTGCAGTGTCAGCAGTGGAACCATGGAGCATCACCTGGTGGACCAGTAGCTTAAATCCGATGCACCAAAGCAAGTTTACTGTACCTCTCGAAGCTTCCTAATGAGAAAGTAATCCAGAAATTTCGTTTCAATTCAGAACTTTAGTCTCCAAGCCAACTTATCTGCGAGGTCAGCAGTGGAACCATGGAGCATCACCTGCTGGATGACTTGCACTTATCCGATGCATCTAAGCACGTTTACTGTAACTCTCGATGCAACCTAGTGAGAATGTAAAACAAAAATTACGTCGCAAATCAGAACCTTAGTCTCCAAGCCTACTTACCTGCAAAGTCAGCAGTGTAACCATGAAGCAGCATCTGGTGGACCAGTTGATGAAATCCGATAAACCAAAGCAAGTTTACTGTAACTCTCGAAACTCCTTAGTGAGAATATAACCCAGAAATTTCATCGCAATTCAGAACTTTACTCTACAATCCTACTTATCTGCAAGGTCAGCAGTTTAAACATGGAGCATCATTTGGTGGACCAGTAGCTTAAATTCGATGCACCAAAGCAAGTTTACGGTAACTCTCGAAGCTTCCTAATGAGAATGTAACCCAGAAATTTCATCGCAATGCAGAACTTTAGTCTCCATGCCTACTTATCTGCAATCTTAGTAAAGGAACCATGAAGCACCACCTGGTGGACCAGTAGCTCAAATCCGATGCTCCATGCAAGTTTATGGTAATTCTCGAACCTTACTAGTGAGAATGTAACCCAGAAATTTTGTTGCAATTCAGAACTGTAGCCTTTAAGCCTACTTATTTTCGAGGTCAGCAGTTGAATCATGGAGCTTCGCCTTTTGGACCAACAGCTTGAATCTGATGCACAAAAGCAACTTTACGTAACTCTTGATGCTTCCTAATGAGAATGTATCGCAGAAAAGTCGTCGCAAATCAGAACTTTAATCTCCAAGCCTACTTATCTGCAAGGTCAGCAGTGGAACCATGGAGCATCACCTGGTGGACCAGTAGCTTAAATACGATGCACGAAAGCAAGTTTACTGTAACTCTCGAAGCTTCCTAGTGAGAATGTAACCCTGAAATTTCGTCCCACTTCAGCACTTTGATCTCCATGCCTACTTATCTGAAAGGTCAGCAGAGAAACCATTAAGCATCTTCTGGTGGTCCAAGAGGTTAAATCCGATGCACCAAAGTAAGTGTACTGTAACTCTCGAAGCTTCCTAGAGAGAATGTAACCCAGAAATTTCGTCGCAATTCAAAACTGTAGTCTCTAATTCTATTAATCTGCAAAGACAGCAGTGGAACCATGGAGTATCACCTGGTGGACCAGTAGATAAATCCGATAAAGCAAAGCAAGTTTACTGTAACTCTCAAAGCTTCTTTGTGAGAATATAACCCAGAAATTTCATCGCAATTCAGGACTGTAGTCTCCAATCCTACTTATTTGCGGAGACAGAAGTGGAACCATGGGGCTTCACCTGGTGGACCAGTAGCTTGAATCCGATGCACCAAAGCAACTTTACTGTAACTCTCGATGCTTCCTAATGAGAATGTAACGAAGAAATGTCGTGGCAATTCAGAAGTTTAGTCTTCAAGCCTACTTATCTGTAAGGTCAGCAGTGCAAACATGGAACATCTTTTGGTGGACCAGTAGGTTAAATCCGATGCACCAAAGTAAGTGTAATGTATCTCTCGATGTTTCCTAGTGTGAATGTAAACCAGAAACTTCGTCGCAATTCAGAACTTTAGTCTCTAATCCGACTTGACTGCGAAGACAAGAGTGGAACCATGGAGCATCACCTGGTGGACCAGTAGTTTGAATCCGATGCACCAAAGCAAGTTAACTGTAACTCTCGAAGTTTCCTAGTGAGAATATATCCCAGAAATATCGTCGCTATTTAGAACTTTAATCTCTAATCCTACTTATCAGCGAAGACAGCAGTGGAACCATGGAGCATCACCTGGTGGACCAGTAGTTTGAATCCGATGCACCAAAGCTACTTATCTGTAACTCTCGATGAATCCTAGTGAGAATATAACCCAGAAATATCGGCGCTATTCAGAACTTTAGTCTCCATACGTACTACTCTGCCAAGTCAGCAGTGGAACCATGGAGCATCATCTTTTTTACCAGTATATTAAGTCCGATAAACCGAAGCAAGTTTACTGTAACTCTCAAAGCTTCCTAGTGAGAATATAAACCAGAAATGTCATCGCAATTCAGAACTTTAGTCTCCAATCCTACTTATCTGCAAGGTTAGTAGTGGAACCATGGAGCATCACCTAGTGGACCAGTAGCTTAAATCCGATGCACTAAGCAAGTTTACGGTAACTCTCGAAGCTTGCTAATCAGAATGTAACCCAGAAATTTCTTTGAAATTCATAGCTTTAGTCTCCAAGCCTACTTATCTGCGAGGTCAGCATTGGAACCACTGAGCATCACCTGCTGGACGAGTTGCATTAATCCGATGCATCAAAGCAAGTTTACTGTAACTCTCGAAGTTTCCTAGTGAGAATATATCCCAGAAATATCGTCGCTATTTAGAACTTTAATCTCTAATCCTACTTATCAGCGAAGACAGCAGTGGAACCATGGAGCATCACCTAGTGGACCAGTAGCTTGAATCCGATGCACCAAAGCATATTTACTCTAACTCTCGATGCTTCCTAATGAGAATGTAACCCAGAAATTTCGTCGCAATTCAGAACTTTAGTCTCCAAGCCTACTAACCTGCAAGGTCAGCAGTGGAACCATGGAGCATCACCTGGTGGACCAGTAGCTTGAATCCGATGCACCAAAGCAACTTTACTCTGACTCTCGATGCTTCCTAGTGAGAATGTAACCCAGAAATTTCGTCGTAATTCAGAACTTTTGTCTCCCTGCCTACTCATCTGCAATTTTAGCCTTGGAACCATGGAGCATCACCTGGTGGAATGGCTTGAATCTAATGAACCACAGCAAGTTTACTGTAACTCTCGAAGCCTCCTAGTGAGAATACAACCCAGAAATTTTGTCGCAATTCAGAACCTTAGTCTGCAAGCTTACTTATGTGCAATTCCTGCAGTGGAACCATGGAACATCACCTGGTGGACCAGTAGTTAAATCCGATCCAACAAATTAAGTTTACTGTGACTCTCCTAGGTTCCTTGTGAGTATGTAACACAGGAATTTCGTCGCAATTCAGAACTTTATTCTCCAAGCCTACTTATTTGCTAGGTCAGCAGTGGAACCATGAAGAATCACCTGGTGGACCAGTAGCTTAAATCCGATGCACCAACGCAAGTTTACTGTACCTCTCGAAGCTTCGTAGTGGGAATATAACACAGAAATTTCATCACAATTCAGAACTTTAGCCTGCAAGCCTACTTTTCTACAAGGACAGCAGTGGAACCGTGGAGCATTACCTGGTGGTCCATTAGATATATCCGATGCACCAAAGAGAGTTTACTGTAGCTCTAGAAGCTTCCTAGTGAGAATGTTACCCATAAATTTCATCGCTTTTGAGAACTTTTGTCTCCAATTCTACCTATGTACAAGGTCAGCAGTGGAACCATGGAGCATCACCTAGTGGACCAGTAGCTTAAATCCGATGCACCAAAGCAAGTTTACTGTAGCCATATAAGTTTGCTAGTGGGAATATAACCCAGAAATATCGTCGCAATTCAGAAGTTTAGTCTCCAAGGCTACTTATCTGATAGGTCTGCAGTGGAAACATGGAGCAACACCTGATGGACCAGTAGCTTGAATCCGATGCACAAATCACTTTTACTGTAACTCTCGAAGCTTCGTAGTTAGAATATAAACCAGAAATTGGGTCGCAATTCTGTAATTTCGTCTCCAAGCCTACTGATCTGCAAGGTCAGCTGTGGAACCATTGAGCATCAAATGGTGGACCATTACCTTAAATCCGATGCACCAAAGCAAGTTTACTGTATCTCTCAAAGCTTCCTAGTGGGAATATAAAGCAGAAATTTCATCACAATTCAGAACTTTAGTCTCCAAGCCTACTTATCGGTAAGGTCAGCAGTGGAACCATGGAGCAATACCTGGATTACAAGTAGTTTGAATCCGATGTACCAAAGCAGGATTACTGTAGCATGGGAAGCTTCCTATTGAGAATTTAACATGGTAATTACATCGCAATTCAGAACTTTAGTCTCCAATCCTACTTATCTGCAAGGTCAGCAGTGGAACCATGGAACATCACCTGGTGGACCAGTAGCTTGATTCCGATGGACCAAAGCATGATTACTGTAACTCACGAAGTTTCCTAGTGAGAATATAACCTAGGAATTTCGACTCAATTTAGAAATTTAATCTCCACGTCTACTTATCCTAAGGGTCAGCAGTGGAACCATGGAGCAATACCTGGTGGACCAGTAGCTTGAATCCGATGCACCAAAGCAAGTTTACTGTAATTCTCGAAGTTTCCTAGTGAGAATTTAACCCTGAAATTTCGTCCCAATTCAGAAATTTAGTCTCCAAGCCTACTTATCTGCAAGGTCAGCAGTGGAACCATTGAGCATGAAGCAATGGACCAGTAGCTTAAATCCGATGCACCAAAGCAAGTTTACTGTAACTCTCAAAGCTTCCTAGTGGGAATATAATGCAGAAATTTCATCGCAATTAAGAACTTTGGTCCCAAGCCTACTTATCGGCAAGACTCGAACCATGAGGCACCACCTGGTCTACCAGTAGCTTGAATCCAATGCACAGAAGTAAATTTATTGTAATTCTCTAAGCTCCCTAGTGAGAATGTAACTCATATATGTCGTCGCAATTTCGAACTCTAGTCTCCAAGACTTTATACTTCAAGGACTTCAGTCGAACCATGGAGCACAACCTGGTGTACCAGTAGCTTGAATCCGATGCACCAAAGCAATTTTACTGTAACTCTCGAAGCTTCATAGTGAGAATATAACCCAGAAACTTCGCCGCAATACAGAACTTTAGTCTCCAGGACTACTTTTCTGCAAGGTCTGCAGTCGAACCATGGAGCACAACCTGGAGGACCAGTAACTTGACTCCGATGCAAAAAAGCAAGTTTATTATAGCTCTCTAAGCTGCTTTGTGAGAAAAAATTCCAGAAATGTCGTAGCAATTCAGAACATTAGTCTCCAATACTGCTTATCTTCAAGGTCTGCAGTCGAACCATGGAGTGCAACCTCGTCTACCAGTACGTTGAATCCGATGCACCAAAGCAAGTTTAATGTAACTCTCGAAGCTTCCTAATGAGAATATAACCCATAAATTTCGCTGCAATTCAGAACTTTAGTCTCCAGGACTACTTATCGGCAATGTCTGCAGTCGAACCATGGAGCACAACCTGGACTACCAGTAGCTTGAATCCGATTCACCAAATCAAGTTTACTGTAACTCTCGAAGCTTCCTAGTGAGAATATATCTCAGAAACTTCATCGCATTTCAGATCTCTAGTCTCCAAGACTACGTATCTGCAATGTCTGCAGTCCAACCATTTAGCATCACCTGGTGGACCAGTAGCTTGAATCTGAAGCACCAAAGCACGTTTGCTCAAACTCTCGAAGCTTCCTAGTAAGAATATAACACAGGAATTTTGTCGCAATTCAAAACTTTATGCTCCAAGACTACTTATCTGCAAGGTCTGCAGTCGAACCATACAGCACAACCTGGTCTACCAGTAGATTTCCCCACCATGTCATAGTCCTGTGTGCAGATTTTAATTTGCCGGATATAGACTGTGAGACTCAGACGTTCATAACGGGTGGCAGGGACAAAGAAACCAGTGAAATATTTTTTAGTGCTTTATCTGAAAACTACCTTGAGCATTTAAACAGAGAAACGACTCGTGGCGATAACATATTAGACCTTCTGGTGACAAACAGGCCCGAAATATTTGAATCAGTTAATGCAGAACAGGGAATCAGCGTTCATAAAGCGGTTACTGCATAGATGATTTCAGCCGTAAATAGTAATATTAAAAAAGGTAGGAAGATTTTTCTGTTTAACAAAAGTGACAAAAAGCCGATTACAGAGTACCTGACGGCTCAACACAAAAGTTTTAGTGTTGAGGATCAGTGGACAACGTTCAAAACCATCGTACAATATGCGTTAGATGTGTAAGTGCCAAGCAAGATCGTAAGAGATGGGAAAGAGCCACCGTGGTACAACAACCGAGTTAGAAAACTGCTGCGGAAGCAAAGAGAACTTCATAGCAAACATATACATAGCCAAAGCCTTGCAGACAAACAAAAGGTATGCGAAACGAAATGTAGTGTGAGGAGGGCTATGCGAGAGGCTTTCAATGAATTCGAAACTAAAGTTCTATGTACTGACTTGGCAGAAAATCGTAAGAAATTTTGGTCCTATGTCAAAGCGGTAGTTGGATCAAAACAAAATGTCCAGACACTCTGTGACCAAAACTGTACTGAAACAGAGGATGACAGACTGAAGGCCGAAATACTAAATGTCTTCTTCCAAAGCTGTTTCACAGAGGAAGACTGCACTGTGCTTCCTTCTCTAGATAGTCGCACAGTTGACAAAATGGTAGATATCGAAATAGACGACAGAGGTGTAGAGAAACAATTAAAATCACTCGAAAGAGGAAAGGCCGCTGGCCCTGATGGGATAACAGTTCGATTTTACACAGAGTACGCGAAGGAACTTGCTACACTTCTTGCAGCGGTGTACCGTACGTCTCTAGAAGAGCGAAGCGTTCCAAAGGATTGGATAAGGGCACAGGTCATCCCCGTTTTCAAGAAGGGACGTCAAACAGATGTGCAGAACCATAGACCTATATCTCTAACGTCGATCAGTTGTAGAAATTTGGAACACGTATTATGTTCGAGTATAATGTCTTTTCTGGAGACTAGAAATCTACTCTGTAGGAATCAAAATGGGTTTCGAAAAAGACGGTCGTGTGAAACACAGTTCGCGCTATTCGTCCACGAGACTCAGAGGGCCTTAGACACGGGTTCACAGGTAGATGCCGTGTTTCTTGACTTCCGCAAGGCGTTTGACACAGTTCCCCACAGTCGTTTAATGGACAAAGTAAGAGCATACGGACTATCAGATCAATTGTGTGATTGGATTGAGAAGTTCCTAGATAACAGAACGCAGCATGTCATTCTCAATGGAGAGAAGTCTTCCGAAATAAGAGTGATTTCAGGTGTGCCGCAGGGGAATGTCATAGGACCGTTGCTATTCACAACATACATAAATGACCTGGTGGATGTCATCGGAAGTTCACTGAGGCTTTTTGCAGATGATGCTGTGGTGTATCAAGAGGTAGCAACAATGGAAAATCGTACTGAAATGCAGAAGGATCTGCAGCGAATTGACGCATGGTGCACGGAATGGCAATTGAATCTCAATGTAGACAAGTGTAATGTGATGCGAATACATAGAAAGGTAGGTCACTAATCATTTAGCTACAAATAGCAGGTCAGCAAATGGAAGCAGTTAATTCCATAAATTGTCTGGGAGTACACATTAGGAGTGATTGAAAATGGAAAGATCATATAAAGTTGATCGTCGGAAAAGCAGATGCCAGACTGAGATTAATTGGAACAATCCTAAGGAAATGCAATGCGACAACAAATGAAGTAGGTTACAGTACGCTTGTTCGTCCACTGCTTGAATACTGCTCAACAGTGTGGGATCCGCACCAGATGGGGTTGATAGAAGAGATAGCGAAGATCCAACGGAGCGTAGCGCGCTTCGTTACAGGATCATTTAGTAATCGCGAAAGCGTTACGGAGATGATAGATAAAATCCAGTGAAATACTCTGCAAGAGAAACGCTCAGTAGCTCGGTACGGGCTATTGTTAAAGTTTCAAGAACATACCTTCACCAAAAAGTCAAGCAGTATATTGCTCCCTCCTACATATATCTCGCGAAGAGACCATGAGGATAAAATCAGGGAGATTAGAGCCCACACAGAAGCATACCGAAAATCCTTCTATCCACGAACAATACGAGACTGGAACAGAAGGGAGAACCTATAGAGGTACTCAGGGTACCCTGCGCCACACACCGTCACGTGGCTTGCGGAGTATAGATGTAGATGTAGATGTAGATGTAGGTCTGCAGTCGAACCGTGGAGCACAACCTGGTCCACCAGTAACTTGAATCCGAAGCACAAAAGCATGATTAGTGTAACTCTCGAAGCTTCCTAGTGAGAATATAACACCGAAATTTCGTCGCAATTCAGAATTTTAGTCTTAAAGACTACTTATCTCCTAGGTCTGTAGTCGAACCATGGGACCCAGCCTGGTCTACCAGTAGCTTCAATACGATGCACCAAAGCACGTTTACTGGTACTCTCGAAGCATCCTAGTGAGAATATAACCCAGAAATTTCGTAGCAATTCAGAACTTTACTCTTCAAGCCCACTTATCTACAAGGACAGCTTTGGAGCCATGGAGCATACCCTGGTGGACCAGCAACTTGAATCCGATGCACCAAAGCAAGTTTATTGTAACTCTCGAAGCTTCCTAGTGAAAATATAAACCAGAAAGGTCGTCGCAATTCAGAACTTCAGTCTCCAAGACTACTTATCTGCAAGTTCTGCAGTCGAACCATGGGGCACAACCAGGTACACAAGTAGCTAGAATTCGATGCACCAAAGCAAGTTTACTGGTAATCTCGAAGCTTCCTAGTGAGAATATAACCCAGAAATTTCTTCGCAATTCAGAACTTTATTGTGGAAGACTACTAATCTTCAAGGGCTGCAGTCGAACTATGGAGCACAAAATGGTCTACCAGTAGCCTGAATCCGATGCACCAAAGCAAGTTTACTGTAACTCTCGAAGCTACCTACTGAGAATATAAATCACAAATTTCGTCGCAATTCAGAACTTTAGTCTCCAAGACTGCTTAGCTGCAAGTTCTGCTGTCAAACCATGGAGCACAACCTGGTATACCAGTAGCTTGAATACGATGCACCAAAGAAAGTGTACCGGTATTCTAGAAGCTTCCTACTGAGAATATAACCCAGAAATTTTGTAGCAATTCAGAACTTTAGTCTTCAAGCCCACTAATCAGCAAGGTAAGCTTTGAAGCCATTTAGCATACATTGGCGGACCAGTAACTTGAATCCGATGCACCAAAGCCTTTTCTCTGTAACTCTCAAAGCTTCCTAGTAAGCATATTACAAAGAAATTTTGTAGCAGTTCAGAACATGAATCTTCAAGCCCACTTATCTGCAAGGTCAGCTTTGGAGCCATGGAGCATACCTTGGTGGACCAGCAACTTGAATCCGATGCAAAAAAGCAAGTTTATTCTAACTCTCGAAGCGTCCTAGTGAGAATATAACCCAGAAATTTCGTCGCAATTCAGAACTTTAGTCTCCAAGACTACTTATCTGAAATGTCTGCAGTTCAACCATGGAGCATCACCTGCTGGACTAGTAGCTTGATTCCGATGCACCAAAGCAAGTTTACTGTAACTCTCGAAGCTTCCTAGTGAGAATATAACTCAGAAATTTCGTCGCAATTCAGAACTTTAGTCTCCAAGACTACTTATCTGAAATGTCTGCAGTTCAACCATGGAGCATCACCTTCTGGACCAGTAGCTTGAATCCGATGCTCCAAAGCAAGTTTACTGTAACTCTCGAAGCTTCCTAGTGAGAATATAACACAGAGATTTCGTAGAAATACGGAACTTTATGGTCCAAGATTACATATCTGCAAGGGCTGCAGTCGAACCATGGAGCATGACCTGGTGGACCAGTAGCTTGAATCCAATGAACCAACGCACATTTACTGTAACTCTCGAAGCTTCCTAGTGAGAATATAACCCATAAATTTCGTCGCAATTCAGAACTTTAGTGTCGAAGACTACTTATCTGCAAGGTCCGTCTTCGAACCATTTAGCATCACCTGGTGGACGAATAGGTTGATTCCGATGCACCAAAGAAAGTTAACTGCAACTCTCAAAGCTTTCTAGTCATAATATAACCCAGAAATTTCGTAGCAATTCAGAACTTTAGTCTTCAAGGACACTTATCTGAAAGATCGGCTTTGGAGCCATGGAGCAAACATTGGTGGACCAGTAACTACATCCGATGCACCAGAGCAAGTTTATTGTAACTCTCTAAGCTTCCTACTAGGAATATAACCCAGAAATTTCGTCGCAATTAAGAACTTTAGTCTACAAAACTACGTATCTGCATGGTCTGCAGCCGAAGCATGGAGCTCACCCTGGTCTACCAGTAGCTTGAATCCGTTGCACCAAAGCAAGTATACTGTAACTCTCGAACATTCCTAGTGAGAATATAACGCAGAACTTATGTCGCAATTCAGAACATTAGTATTCAAGACTAATTTTATGCAAGGTATGCAGTCGAACCATGGAGCACAACCTGGTCTACCAGTAGCTTGAATGCCATGCACAAAAGCAAGTTTCCTGTAACTCTCAAGGCTTCCTAGTGAGAATATAACCCAGAAATTTCGTCGCAATTCAGAACTTTAGTGTCCATGACTACTTATCTGCAATGTCTGTAGTCGAACCATGGAGCACAACCTGGTGGACCAGTAGCTTGAATCCAATTCACCAAAGCAAGTTTATTGTAATCTCGAAGATTCCTAGTGAGAATATAACCCAGAAATTTCGTCGCAATTCAGAACCTTAGTCTCCAAGACTACTGACCAGGCAATCTCTGCAGTCGAACTATGGAGCATAACCTGGTCTACCAGTAGCTTCCATCCTATGCACGAAAGAAAGTTTACTGTAACTCTCAAAGCTTCCTAGTAAGAATATAACCCAGAAATTTCGTCGCAATTCAGAACTTTTGTCTCCAAGAATACTTATCTGCAAGGTCTGAAGTAGAAATATGTAGCATAGCCTGGTCTACCAGAAGCTTCAATCCGATGCAGCAAAGCAAGTTTACTGTAACTCTTGAAGCTTCCTAGTGAGATTATAAGCCATAAATTTCGTCGCTATTCAGAACTTTTGACTCCAACACGACTTATCTGCTAGATCTGCAGTCGAACGATGGAGCACAACCAGGTCTACCAGTACCTTGAATCCGATGCACCAAATCATGTTTACTGTAACTCCCGAAGCTTTCTAGTGAGAATATAACCAAGAAATTTCGTCGCAATTCAGACGTTTAGTGTCCAAGACTACTTATCTGCAATGTCTGCAGTCGAACCATGGAGCACCACCTGGTGGACCAGTAGCTTGAATCCAATTCACCAAAGGAAATTTACTGTACTTTTCGAAGCTTCCTATTGAGAATTTAACTCAAAAATTTCATCGCAATTCAGAACACTAGCCTCCAAGACTACTTATCTGCAATGTCTGCAGTCCAACCGCGGAGCATCACCTGGTAGACCAGTAGGTTGAATCTGACGAACCAAAGCACGTTTATTGTAAGTCTCAAAGCTTCCTAGTGAGAATATAACAACGACATTTTGTCGCAATTCAAAACTTAAGGCTCCAAGACTACTAATCTGCAAGGGCTGCAGTAGAACCATGGTGTACAACCTGGTCTATGAGTAGCTTGAACCCGATGCACCAAAGTAAGATTACTGTATTTTTCGAAGCTTCCTATTGAGAACTTAACTCAAAAATTTCATCGCAATTCTGAACACTAACCTCCAAGACTACTTATCTACAATGTCTAAGTCCAACCATGGAGCATCACCTGATAGACCAGTAGGTTGATCTGATGCAGCAAAGCAAGTTTACTGTCATTCTCCAAGCTTCCTAGCGAGAATATAACCCAGAAATTTCGTCGCAAATCAGAACTTTAGACTCCAACACTACTTATCTCGTAGATCTGCAGTCGAACCGTGGAACACAACCTGGTCTACCAGTACCTTGAATCCGATGCACCAAATCATGTTTACTGTAACTCCCGAAGCTTTCTAGTGAGAATATAACCAAGGAATTTCGTCGCAATATAGAACTTTAGTCTCCAAAACTACTTCTCTGCAAGGTCTGCAGTCGAACTATGGTGAACAACCTGGTCTACCACTAGCTTGAATTCGATGCACCAAAGCAAGTTTCCTGTAACTTCCGAAGCTTCCTAGTGAGAATGTAACCGAGAAATTTTGTCGCAATTAAGACTTCAGTCTCCAAGACTACTTATCTACAAGGTCTGCAGTCGAACCATGGAGCACAACCTGGTCTACCAGTAGCATGAATCCGACGCACCAAAGCAAGTTTACTGTCAGTCTTGAAGCTGCCTAGTGAGAATATAACCAATAAATTATGTCGCCATTCTGAACTTTATTCTATAACAATACTTATCTGCAGGGTCTGAAGTAGAAAATTAGAGCACAAATTGGTCTACCAGAAGCTTGAATCCGATGCAGCAAAGCATGTTTACTGTAACATTCGAAACTTCCTAGTGAGAATATAATACAGAAATTTCGTCGCAATTCAGAACTTTAGTGTCCAAGACTACTTGTCTGCAATATCTACAGTCGTACCATGGAGCACAACCTGGTCTACCAGTAGCTTGAACCCGATGCACGAAAGCAAGATTACTGTAACTCTCAAAGCTTCGTAGTGAGAGTATGACCCAGAAACCTCGCCGCAATTCAGAACTTTAGTCTCCAAGACTACTTATCTGCTAGGTCTGCACTCGAACCATGAGGCACCACCTGGTCTACCAATAGCTTGAATCTGATGCACCAAAGTCAGTTTACTGAAATTCTCTAAGGTTCCTAGTGAGAATATAACCCATAAATGTCGTCGCAATTCCGAACTTTAGTCTCCAAGACTGTATATCTTCAAGGTCTTCGGTCGAACCATGGAGCACAACCGGGTCTACCAGTAGCTTGAATCCTATGCAACAAAGCAAGTTTACTGTAACTATCGAAGCTTCTTAGCGAGAGTATAACCCAGAAACTTCGTCGCAATACAGAACTTTAGTCTCCAAGACTACTTATCTGCAAGGTCTGCAGGCTAACCATGGAACACAACCTGGTCTACCATTAGCTTGGATTCGATGCACCAAAGCAACTTCCCTGTAACTCTCGAAGTTTCCTAGTGAGAATATAACCCAGAAATTTCGTCGCAATTCAGAACTTTAGTCTCCAGGACTACTTATCGGCAAGGTCTGCAGTCGAACCATGGAGCACAACGTGGACTACCAGTAGCTTGAATCCGATGCACCAAAGCAAGTTTACTGTAACTCTCGTAGCTTCCTAGTGAGAATATATCTCAGAAACTTCATCGCATTTCAGATCTCTAGTCTCCAAGACTACTTATCTGCAATGTCTTCAGTCCATCCATTTAGCATCACCTGGTGGACCAGTAGCTTGAATCTGATGCACCAAAGCACGTTTACTGTAACTCTCAAAGCTTCCTAGTGAGAATATAACACATATAATTTGTCGGAATTCAAAACTTTAGGCTCCAAGACTACTTATCTGCAAGGTCTGCAGTCGAACCGTGAAGCATAACCTGGTCTACCAGTAGTTCGAATCCAATGCACCAAAGCAAGTTTAGGGTAACTCTCGAAACTTCCTAGTGAGAATATAACAAAGAAATTTCGTCGCAATTCCGAACTCCAAAATTACTTATCTATGAGGTCTGCAGTGGAACCATGGAGCACACCTGGTCTACCTGTAGCTAGAATCTGATGCACCAAAGCAAGTTTACTGTAACTCTCGAAACTTCCTAGTGAGAATATAACCCAGAAATTTCGTAGCAATTCAGAACTTTAGTCTTCAAGCCCACTTATCTGCAAGGTCAGCTATTGAGCCATGGAGCATACCTTGGTGGACTAGTAACTTGAATCCGATGCACCATCGCAAGTTTACTGTAACTCTCGAAGCGTCCTAGTGAGAATATAACCCAGAAATTTCGTCGCAATTCAGAACTTTAGTCTCCAAGACAATTTATCTGAAATGTCTGCAGTTCAACCATGGAGCATCACCTGCTGGACCAGTAGCTTGAATCCGATGCACCAAAGCCAGTTTACTGTAACTCTCGAAGCTTCTTAGCGAGAATATAACCCAGTAGCTTCGTCGCAATTCGGAACTTTAGTCTCCAGGACTACTTATCGGCAAGGTCTGCAGTCGAACCATAGAGCACAACCTGGTGGACCAGTAACTTGACTCCGACGCACCAAAGCAAGTTTATTATAAGTCTCTAAGCTTCTTTGTGAAAATCTAATCCAGAAATGTCGTCGCAATTCAGAACATTAGTCTCCAATACTGCTTATCTTCAAGGTCTGCAGTCGAACCATGAATCCGATGCACCAAAGCAAGTTTATTGTAACTCTCTAAGCATCCTAGTGAGAATATAACCCAGAAATTTTGTCTCAACTCAGAACTGTAGTCTCCTAGACCACTTATCTGCAATGTCTGCAGTCGAACCATGGAGCACAACCTGGTGGACCAATAGTTTGAATCCGATGTTCCAAAGCAAGTTTATTGTAACTCTCTAAGCTTCCTAGTAAGAATATAACAACGACATTTTGTCGCAATTCAAAACTTTAGGCTCCAAGACTACTAATCTGCAAGGGCTGCAGTAGAACCACGGTGCACAACCTGGTCTACCAGTAGCTTGAACCCGATGCACCAAAGTAAGGTTACTGTATTTTTCGAAGCTTCCTATTGAGAATTTAACTAAAAAATTTCATCGCAATTCTGAACACTAGCCTCCAAGACTACTTTACTGCAAAGTCTACAGTCCAACCATGGAGCATCACCTGGTAGACCAGTAGGTTGATCTGATGCAGCAAAGCATGTTTACTGTCACTCTCGGAGCTTCCTAGTGAGAATATAACCCAGAAATTTCGTCGCAAATCAGAACTTTAGACTCCAACACTACTTATCTCGTAGATCTGCAGTCGAACCGTGGAGCACAACCTGGTCTACCAGTACCTTGAATCCGATGCACCAAATCATATTTACTGTAACTCCCGAAGCTTTCTAGTGAGAATATAACCAAGAAATTTCGTCGCAATTCAGACGATAAGTCTCTAAGACTACTTACCTGCAATGTCTGCAGTCGAACGATGGAGCACAACCTGGTCTACCAGTAGCTTCAATCTGATGCACCAAAGTCAGTTTACTGAAATTCTCTTAGGTTCCTAGTGAGAATATAGCCCATAAATGTCGTCGCAATTTCGAACTTTAGTCTCCAAGACTGTATATCTTCAAGGTCTTCAGTCGAAACATGGAGCACAACCTGGTCTGCCAGTAGCTTGAATCCTATGCAACAAAGCAAGTTTACTGTAACTCGCGAAGCTTCTTAACGAGAATATAACCCAGAAACTTCGTCGCAATACAGAACTTTAGTCTCCAAGACTACTTATCTGCAAGGTCTGCAGGCTAACCATGGAGCACAACCTGGTCTACCATCAGCTTGGATTCGATACACCAAAGCAAGTTTCCTGTAACTCTCGAAGCTTCCTACTGAGAATGTAACCGAGAAATTTCGTCGCAATTAAGAACTTCAGTCTCCAAGACTACTTATCTACAAGGTCTGCAGTCGAACCATGGAGCACAACCTGGTCTACCAGTAGCTTGAATCCGACGCACCAAAGCAAGTTTACTGTCAGTCTTGAAGCTTCCTAGTGAGAATATAACCAATAAATTATGTCGCCATTCTGAATTTTATTCTATAGCAATACTTATCTGCAGGGTCTGAAGTAGAAAAATGGAGCACAAATTGGCCTACTAGAAGCTTGAATCCGATGCAGCAAAACATGTTTACTGTAACATTCGAAACTTTCTAGTGAGAATATAATACAGAAATTTCGTCGCAATTCAGAACTTTAGACTCCAATACTACTTATCTGATAAGTCTACAGTCGAAACATGGAGCACAACCTGGTCTACTAGGAGCTTGAATCCCATGCACAGAAGCAAGTTTACTGTAACTCTCGAAGTTTCCTAGTGAGAAAATAACCCATCAATTTCGTTGCAATTCAGAACTTTAGTGTCCAAGACTACTTGTCTGCAATATCTACAGTCGTACCATGGAGCACAACCTGGTCTACCAGTAGCTTGAACCCGATGCACTAAAGCAAGATTACTGTAACTCTCGAAGCTTCGTAGTGAGAGTATGACCCAGAAACCTCGCCGCAATTTAGAACTTTAGTCTCCAAGGCTACTTATCTGCTAGGTCTGCACTCGAACCATGAGGCACCATCTGGTCTACCAGTAGCTTGAATCTGATGCACCAAAGTCAGTTTACTGAAATTCTCTAAGCTTCCTAGTGAGAATATAACCCATAAATGTCGTCGCAATTCCGAACTTTAGTCTCCAAGACTGTATATCTTCAAGATCTTCAGTCGAACCATAGAGCACAACCTGGTCTACCAGTAGCTTGAGTCCTATGCAACAAAGCAAGTTTACTGTAACTCTCGTAGCTTCCTAGTGAGAATATATCTCAGAAACTTCATCGCATTTCAGATCTCTAGTCTCCAAGACTACTTATCTGCAATGTCTGCAGTCCATCCATTTAGCATCACCTGGTGGACCAGTAGCTTGAATCTGTTGCACCTAAGCACGTTTACTGTAACTCTCAAAGCTTCCTAGTGAGAATATAACACATATAATTTGTCGCAATTCAAAACTTTAGGCTCCAAGACTACTTATCTGCAAGGTCTGCAGTCGAACCGTGAAGCACATCCTGGTGGACCAGTAACATGACTTAGATGCACCAAAGCAAGTTTATTATAAGTCTCTAAGCTTCTTTGTGAAAATCTAATCCAGAAATGTCGTCGCAACTCTCGAAACATCCTAGTGAGAATATAACAAAGAAATTTCGTCGCAATTCCGAACTCCAAGATTACTTATCTATGAGGTCTGCAGTGGAACCATGGAGAACACATGGTCTACCAGTAGCTTGAATCTGATGCACCAAAGCAAGTTTACTGTAACTCTCGAAACTTCCTAGTAAGAATATAACCCAGAAATGTCGTAGCAATTCAGAACTTTAGTCTTCAAGCCCACTTATCTGCAAGGTCATCTTTGAAACCATTTAGCATACATTGGCTGACCAGTAACTTGAATCCGCTGCACCAAAGCCTGTTTACTGTAACTCTCAAAGCTTCCTAGTGAGAATATTACAAAGCAATTTCGTAGCAGTTCAGAACTTGAATCTTCAAGCCCACTTATCTGCATGGTAAGCTTTGGAGCCATGGAGCATACCTTGGTGGGCTAGTAACTTGAATCCGATGCACCATCGCAAGTTTACTGTAACTCTCGAAGCGTCCTAGTGAGAATATAACCCAGAAATTTCGTCGCAATTCAGAACTTTAGTCTCCAAGACAATTTATCTAAAATGTCTGCAGTTCAACCATGGAGCATCACCTGCTGGACCAGTAGCTAGAATCCGATGCACCAAAGCCAGTTTACTGTAACTCTCGAAGCTTCTTAGCGAGAATATAACCCAGAAACTTCGTCGCAATTTAGAACTTTAGTCTCCAGGACTACTTATCGGCAAGGTCTGCAGTCGAACCATGGAGCACAACCTGGTGGACCAGTAACATGACTCCGATGCACCAAAGCAAGTTTATTATAAGTCTGTAAGCTTCTTTGGGAAAATCTAATCCAGAAATGTCGTCGCAATTCAGAACATTAGTCTCCAATACTGCTTATCTTCAAGGTCTGCAGTCGAACCATGGAGTACAACCTGGTCTACCAGTAGCTTGAATCCGATGCACCAAAGACAGTTTATTGTAACTCTCTAAGCATCCTAGTGAGAATATAACCCAGAAATTTCGTCTCAACTCAGAACTGTAGTCTCCAAGACTACTTACCTGCAATGTCTGCAGTCGAACCAAGGAGCACAACCTGGTGGATCAGTAGCTTGAATTCAATGCACCAAGGCAAGTTTATTGTAACTCTCTAAGCTTCCTAGTGAGAATATAACCCCGAAATGTCGTCGAGATTCAGAACTTCAGTCTCCAAGACTGTATATCTTCAAGGAATGCAGTCCAAACATTAAGCAAAACCCAGTCTACCAGTAGCTTAAATCCGATGCACCAAAGGAACTTACTGTAAATCTCGAAGCTTCCTAGTGAGAATATAAACCAGACATTTCGTCGCAATATAGAACTTTAGTCTCCAAAACTACTTCTCTGCAAGGTCTGCAGTCGAACCATGGTGAACAACCTGGTCTACCACTAGCTTGAATTCGATGTACCATAGCAAGTTTCCCGTAACTCTCGAAGCTTCCTAGTGAGAATGTAACCGAGAAATTTTGTCACAATTGAGAACTTCAGTCTCCAAGACTACTTATCTACAAGGTCTGCAGTCGAACCATGGAGCACAACCTGGTCTACCAGTAGCATGAATCCGACGCACCAAAGCAAGTTTACTGTCAGTCTTGAAGCTTCCTAGTGAGAATATAACCAATAAATTATGTCGCCATTCTTAACTTTATTCTATAAAAATACTTATCTGCAGGGTCTGAAGTAGAAAAATAGAGCACAAATTGGTCTACCAGAAGCTTGAATCCGATGCAGCAAAGCATGTTTACTGTAACATTCGAAACTTCCTAGTGAGAATATAATACAGAAATTTCGTCGCAGTTCAGAACTTTAGACTCCAATACTACTTATCTGATAGGTCTACAGTCGAAACATGGAGCACGACCTGGTCTACTAGGAGCTTGAATCCGATGCACAGAAGCAAGTTTACTGTAACTCTCGAAGTTTCCTAGTGAGAAAATAACCCATCAATTTCGTCGCAATTCAGAACTTTAGTGTCCAAGATTACTTGTCTGCAATATCTACAGTCGAACCACGGAGCACAACCTGGTCTACCAGTAGCTTGAACCCGATGCACTAAAGCAAGATTACTGTAACTCTCGAAGCTTCGTAGTGAGAGTATGACCCAGAAACCTCGCCGCAATTCAGAACATTAGTCTCCAAGACTACTTATCTGCTAGGTCTGCACTCGAACCATGAGGCACCACCTGGTCGACCAGTAGCTTGAATCTGATGCACCAAAGTCAGTTTACCGAAATTCTCTAAGCTTCCTAGTGAGAATATAACCCATAAATGTCGTCGCAATTCCGAACTTTAGTCTCCAAGACTGTATATCTTCAAGGTCTTCAGTCGAACCTTGGAGCACAACCTGGTCTACCAGTAGCTTAATTCATATGCAACAAAGCAAGTTTACTGTAACTCTCGAAGCTTCTTAACGAGAATATAACCCAGAAACTTCGTCGCAATACAGAACTTTAGTCTCCAAGACTACTTATCTGCTAGGTCTGCACTCGAACCATGAGGCACCACCTGGTCTACCAGTAGCTTGAATCTGATGCACCAAAGTCAGTTTACTGAAATTCTCTAAGCTTCCTAGTTAGAATATAACCCATAAATGTCGTCGCAATTCCGAACTTTAGTCCCAAAGACTGTATATCCTCAAGATCTTCAGTCGACCATGGAGCACAACCTGGTCTACCAGTAGCTTGAGTCCTATGCAACAAAGCAAGTTTACTGTAACTCTCGAAGCTTCTTAGCGAGAATATAACCCAGAAACTTCGTCGCAATACAGACCTTTAGTCTCCAAGACTACTTATCTGCAAGGTCTGCAGGCTAACCATGGAGCACAACCTGGTCTACCATTAGCTTGGATTCGATGCACCAAAGCAAGTTTCCTGTAACTCTCGAAGCTTCCTAGTGAGAATATAACCCAGAAATTTCGTCGCAATTCAGAACTTTAGTCTCCAGGACTACTTATCGGCAAGGTCTGCAGTCGAACCATGGAGCACAACGTGGACTACCAGTAGCTTGAATCCGATGCACTAAAGCAAGTTTACTGTAACTCTCGTAGCTTCCTAGTGAGAATATATCTCAGAAACTTCATCGCATTTCAGATCTCTAGTCTCCAAGACTACTTATCTGCAATGTCTGCAGTCCATCCATTTAGCATCACCTGGTATACCAGTAGCTTGAATCTGTTGCACCTAAGCACGTTTACTGTAACCCTCAAAGCTTCTTAGTGAGAATATAACACATATAATTTGTCGCAATTCAAAACTTTAGGCTCCAAGACTACTTATCTGCAAGGTCTGCAGTCGAACCGTGAAGCACAACCTGGTGGACCAGTAACATGACTCCGATGCACCAAAGCAAGTTCATTATAAGTCTCTAAGCTTCTTTGTGAAAATCTAATCCAGAAATGTCGTCGCAACTCTCGAAACATCCTAGTGAGAATATAACAAAGAAATTTCGTCGCAATTCCGAACTCCAAGATTACTTATCTATGAGGTCTGCAGTGGAACCATGGAGAACACATGGTCTACCAGTAGCTTGAATCTGATGCACCAAAGCAAGTTTACTGTAACTCTCGAAACTTCCTAGTAAGAATATAACCCAGAAATGTCGTAGCAATTCAGAACTTTAGTCTTCAAGTCCACTTATCTGCAAGGTCATTTTTGAAACCATTTAGCATACATTGGCTGACCAGTAACTTGAATCCGCTGCACCAAAGCCTGTTTACTGTAACTCTCAAAGCTTCCTAGTGAGAATATTACAAAGCAATTTCGTAGCAGTTCAGAACTTGAATCTTCAAGCCCACTTATCTGCATGGTCAGCTTTGGAGCCATGGAGCATACCTTGGTGGGCTAGTAACTTGAATCCGATGCACCATCGCAAGTTTACTGTAACTCTCGAAGCGTCCTAGTGAGAATATAACCCAGAAATTTCGTCGCAATTCAGAACTTTAGTCTCCAAGACAATTTATCTAAAATGTCTGCAGTTCAACCATGGAGCATCACCTTCTGGACCAGTAGCTAGAATCCGATGCACCAAAGCCAGTTTACTGTAACTCTCGAAGCTTCTTAGCGAGAATATAACCCAGAAACTTCGTCGCAATTTAGAACTTTAGTCTCCAGGACTACTTATCGGCAAGGTCTGCAGTCGAACCATGGAGCACAACCTGGTGGACCAGTAACATGACTCCGATGCACCAAAGCAAGTTTATTATAAGTCTGTAAGCTTCTTTGGGAAAATCTAATCCAGAAATGTCGTCGCAATTCAGAACATTAGTCTCCAATACTGCTTATCTTCAAGGTCTGCAGTCGAACCATGGAGTACAACCTGGTCTACCAGTAGCTTGAATCCGATGCACCAAAGACAGTTTATTGTAACTCTCTAAGCATCCTAGTGAGAATATAACCCAGAAATTTCGTCTCAACTCAGAACTGTAGTCTCCAAGACTACTTACCTGCAATGTCTGCAGTCGAACCAAGGAGCACAACCTGGTGGATCAGTAGCTTGAATTCAATGCACCAAGGCAAGTTTATTGTAACTCTCTAAGCTTCCTAGTGAGAATATAACCCCGAAATGTCGTCGAGATTCAGAACTTCAGTCTCCAAGACTGTATATCTTCAAGGAATGCAGTCCAAACATTAAGCAAAACCCAGTCTACCAGTAGCTTAAATCCGATGCACCAAAGGAACTTACTGTAAATCTCGAAGCTTCCTAGTGAGAATGTAAACCAGACATTTCGTCGCAATATAGAACTTTAGTCTCCAAAACTACTTCTCTGCAAGGTCTGCAGTCGAACCATGGTGAACAACCTGGTCTGCCACTAGCTTGAATTCGATGTACCATAGCAAGTTTCCCGTAACTCTCGAAGCTTCCTAGTGAGAATGTAACCGAGAAATTTTGTCACAATTGAGAACTTCAGTCTCCAAGACTACTTATCTACAAGGTCTGCAGTCGAACCATGGAGCACAACCTGGTCTACCAGTAGCATGAATCCGACGCACCAAAGCAAGTTTACTGTCAGTCTTGAAGCTTCCTAGTGAGAATATAACCAATAAATTATGTCGCCATTCTTAACTTTATTCTATAAAAATACTTATCTGCAGGGTCTGAAGTAGAAAAATAGAGCACAAATTGGTCTACCAGAAGCTTGAATCCGATGCAGCAAAGCATGTTTACTGTAACATTCGAAACTTCCTAGTGAGAATATAATACAGAAATTTCGTCGCAGTTCAGAACTTTAGACTCCAATACTACTTATCTGATAGGTCTACAGTCGAAACATGGAGCACGACCTGGTCTACTAGGAGCTTGAATCCGATGCACAGAAGCAAGTTTACTGTAACTCTCGAAGTTTCCTAGTGAGAAAATAACCCATCAATTTCGTCGCAATTCAGAACTTTAGTGTCCAAGATTACTTGTCTGCAATATCTACAGTCGAACCACGGAGCACAACCTGGTCTACCAGTAGCTTGAACCCGATGCACTAAAGCAAGATTACTGTAACTCTCGAAGCTTCGTAGTGAGAGTATGACCCAGAAACCTCGCCGCAATTCAGAACATTAGTCTCCAAGACTACTTATCTGCTAGGTCTGCACTCGAACCATGAGGCACCACCTGGTCGACCAGTAGCTTGAATCTGATGCACCAAAGTCAGTTTACCGAAATTCTCTAAGCTTCCTAGTGAGAATATAACCCATAAATGTCGTCGCAATTCCGAACTTTAGTCTCCAAGACTGTATATCTTCAAGGTCTTCAGTCGAACCTTGGAGCACAACCTGGTCTACCAGTAGCTTAATTCATATGCAACAAAGCTAGTTTACTGTAACTCTCGAAGCTTCTTAACGAGAATATAACCCAGAAACTTCGTCGCAATACAGAACTTAAATCTCCAAGACTATTTATCTGCTAGGTCTGCACTCGAACCATGAGGCACCACCTGGTCTACCAGTAGCTTGAATCTGATGCACCAAAGTCAGTTTACTGAAATTCTCTAAGCTTCCTAGTGAGAATATAACCCATAAATGTCGTCGCAATTCCGAACTTTAGTCCCAAAGACTGTATATCTTCAAGATCTTCAGTCGAACCATGGAGCACAACCTGGTCTACCAGTAGCTTGAGTCCTATGCAACAAAGCAAGTTTACTGTAACTCTCGAAGCTTCTTAGCGAGAATATAACCCAGAAACTTCGTCGCAATACAGACCTTTAGTCTCCAAGACTACTTATCTGCAAGGTCTGCAGGCTAACCATGGAGCACAACCTGGTCTACCATTAGCTTGGATTCGATGCACCAAAGCAAGTTTCCTGTAACTCTCGAAGCTTCCTAGTGAGAATATAACCCAGAAATTTCGTCGCAATTCAGAACTTTAGTCTCCAGGACTACTTATCGGCAAGGTCTGCAGTCGAACCATGGAGCACAACGTGGACTACCAGTAGCTTGAATCCGATGCACTAAAGCAAGTTTACTGTAACTCTCGTAGCTTCCTAGTGAGAATATATCTCAGAAACTTCATCGCATTTCAGATCTCTAGTCTCCAAGACTACTTATCTGCAATGTCTGCAGTCCATCCATTTAGCATCACCTGGTGGACCAGTAGCTTGAATCTGTTGCACCTAAGCACGTTTACTGTAACCCTCAAAGCTTCTTAGTGAGAATATAACACATATAATTTGTCGGAATTCAAAACTTTAGGCTCCAAGACTACTTATCTGCAAGGTCTGCAGTCGAACCGTGAAGCACAACCTGGTGGACCAGTAACATGACTCCGATGCACCAAAGCAAGTTCATTATAAGTCTCTAAGCTCCTTTGTGAAAATCTAATCCAGAAATGTCGTCGCAACTCTCGCAACATCATAGTGAGAATATAACAAAGAAATTTCGTCGCAATTCCGAACTCCAAGATTACTTATCTATGAGGTCTGCAGTGGAACCATGGAGAACACCTGGTCTACCAGTAGCTTGAATCTGATGCACCAAAGCAAGTTTACTGTAACTCTCGAAACTTCCTAGTAAGAATATAACCCAGAAATGTCGTAGCAATTCAGAACTTTAGTCTTCAAGGCCACTTATCTGCAAGGTCAGCTTTGAAACCATTTAGCATACATTGGCTGACCAGTAACGTGAATCCGCTGCACCAAAGCCTGTTTACTGTAACTCTCAAAGCTTCCTAGTGAGAATATTACAAAGCAATTTCGTAGCAGTTCAGAACTTGAATCTTCAAGCCCACTTATCTGCATGGTCAGCTTTGGAGCCATGGAGCATACCTTGGTGGACTAGTAACTTGAATCCGATGCACCATCGCAAGTTTACTGTAACTCTCGAAGCGTCCTAGTGAGAATATAACCCAGAAATTTCGTCGCAATTCAGAACTTTAGTCTCCAGGACTACTTATCGGCAGGGTCTGCAGTCGAACCATGGAGCACAACCTGGTGGACCAGTAACATGACTCCGATGCACCAAAACAAGTTTATTATAAGTCTGTAAGCTTCTTTGTGAAAATCTAATCCAGAAATGTCGTCGCAATTCAGAACATTAGTCTCCAATGCTGCTTATCTTCAAGGTCTGCAGTCGAACCATGGAGGACAAACTGGTCTACCAGTAGCTTGAATCCGATGCACCAAAGCAAGTTTATTCTAACTCTCTAAGCATCCTAGTGAGAATATAACCCAGAAATTTCGTCTCAACTCAGAACTGTAGTCTCCAAGATTACTTATCTGCAATGTCTGCAGTCGAACCATGGAGCACAACCTGGTGGACCAATAATTTGAATCCGATGCTCCAAAGCAAGTTTATTGTAACTCTCTAAGCTTCCTAGTGAGAATATAACCCAGAAATGTCGCCGCAATTCAGAACTTTAGTCTCCAACACTGTATAACTTCAAGGTCTTCAGTCGAATAAATAAGCACAACCTGGTAGACAAGTAGCTTGAATCCGGTGCAGCAAAGAAAATTTTCCTGTCACTCTCGAACCTTCCTAGTGAGAATATATATCAAAAATGTCGACGCAATTCAGAACATTAGTCTCCAAGACTACTTATGTGCAGGTTATGCAATCGACCCATGGAGCACAACCTGGTCTACCAGTAGATTAAACCCGATGCACCAAAGAAAGATTACTGTAACTCTCGAAGCTTCGTAGTGAGAGTATGACCCATGATTTCGTCGCAAGCCGGAACTTTAGTCTCCAAGACTACTTATCTGCAAGGTCTGAGATCGAACCATGGCGCATCACCTGGTGGACCAGTAGCTTGAATCCGATGCACCAAAGCAAGTTTACTGTGACTCTCGAAGCATCCTAGTGAGTATATAACTCGGAATGTTCGTCGCAATTCAGAACTTTAGTCTCCAAGACTACTTACCTACTAGTTCTGCGGCCAAACCATTGAGCACAACCTGGTCTACCAGTAGCTTGAATCTGATGTGCCAAAGCTAGTTTAATTTAACTCTCGAAGTTTCCTAGTGAGAATATAACCCAGAAACCTCGTCGCAATTCAGAACTTCAGTCTTTAAGCCCACATATCTGCAAGGTCAGCTTTGGAGCCGTGGAGCATATCTTGGTGGACCAGTAACTTGAATCCGATGCACCAAACCAACTTTACTGTAACTCTCGAAGCTTCCTAGTGAGAATATAACCCAGACATTTCCTGGCATTACAAAACTATAGTCTCCAAGACTACTTATCTGCAAGGTCTGCAGTCGAACCATAGAGCACAACCTGGTCTACCAGTAGCTTGAATCCCATATACCAAAGCAAGTTTACTGTAAGTCTCGAAGCTTCCCAGTGAGAATTTATCCCAGGAACCACGTCGAAATTCAGAACTTTAGTCTCCAAGACTACTTATCTGCTAGGTCTGCACTCCAACCATGAGGCACCACCTGGTCTACCAGTAGCTTGAATCCGATGCAATAAAGTAAGTTTATTGAAATTCTCTAAGTTTCCTAGTGAGAATATAACCCATAAATGTCGTCGCAATTCCAAACTTTAGTCTCCGGGACCACTTATCGGCAAGGTCTGCAGTGGAACCATGGAGCAGAACCTAGTGGACCAGTAACTTGACTCTGATGCACCAAAGCAAATTTATTATAAATCTCTAAGCTTCTTTGTGAGAAAATAATCCAGAAATGTCGTTGCAATTCAGAACATTAGTCTCCAATACTGCTTACCTTCAAGGTCTGCAGTCGAACCATGGAGTACAAATTGGTCCACCAGTAGCTTGAATCCGATGCACCAAAGCAAGTATTCTGTAACTCTCGAAGCTTCCTAGTGAGAATATATCCCATAAATTTCGTCGCAATTCAGAACTTTAGTCTCCAGGACTACTTATCGGTAAGGTCTGCAGTCGAACCATGGAGCACAACCTGGACTACCAGTTGCTTGAATCCGATGCACTAAAGCAAGTTTACTGTAACTCTCGAAGCTTCCTAGTGAGAATATATCCCAGAAACTTCATAACATTTCAGATCTCAAGTTTTCAAGACTACTTATCTGTAATGTCTGCAGTCCAACCATTTAGCATCACCAGGTGGACCAGTAGCTTGAATCTGATGCACCAAAGCACGTTTACTGTAACTCTCGAAGCTTCCTAGTAAGAATATAAAACAGAAATTTTGTTGCAATTCAAAATTTTAGGCTCCAAGACTACTGATCTGCAAGGGCTGCTGTCGAACCATGGAGCACAATCTGGTCTACCAGTAGCTTGAATCCGGTGCACCAAAGAAAGTTTACTGTAACTCTCGAAGCTTCCTAGTGAGAATATAACACAGAAATTTCGTCGCAAATCAGAACTTTAGTCTCCAAGACTACTTATCTGCAAGGTCTGCAGTCGAACCATGAAGCATAACCTGGTCTACCATTAGTTCGAATCCAATGCACCAAAGCAAGTTTAGCGTAACTCTCGAAGCTTCCTAGTGAGAATATAACCCAGAAATTTCGTCGCAATTCCGAACTCCAAGATTACTTATCTAAAAGGTCTGCAGTCGAACCATCGAGCACACCTGGTCTACCAGTAACTTGAATCTGATGCACCAAAGGAAGTTTACTGTAACTCTCGAAGCTTCCTAGTGAGAATATAACCCAGAAATTTCGTAGCAATTCAGAACTTTAGTCTTCAAGCCCCCTTACCTGCAAGGTCAGCTTTGAAGCCATTTAGCATACATTGGCGGACCAGTAACTTGAATCCGATCCACCAAAGCCTGTTTACTGCAAGTATCAAAGCTTCCTAGTGTTAATATTACAAAGAAATTTCGTAGAAGGTCAGAACTTGATTCTTCAAGCCCACTTATCTGCAATGTCATCTTTGGTGCCATGGAGCATACCTTGGTGGACTAGCAACTTGAATCCGATGTACCATGGCAAGTTTACTGTAACTCTCGAAGCTTCCTAGTGAGAATATAACCCACAAATTTCGTTGCAATTCAGAACTTTAGGTTCCAAGACTACTTATCTGCAAGGGCTGCAGTCGAACCACGGCGCCTCAACTGGTGGACCAGCACGAAAGCAAGTTTACTGTAACTCTCGAAGCGTGCTAGTGAGAATATAACCTAGAAATTTCATCGCAATTCAGGACTTTAGTCTCCAAGACTGTTTTTCTGCAAGTTCTGCAGTCAAACCATGGAGCACAACCTGGTATACCAGTAGCTTGAATCCGATGCAACAAAGCAAGCATACCGGTACTCTCGAAGCTTCCTAGTGAGAATTTAACCCAGAAATTTCGTCGCAATTCAGAACTTTACTCTGTAAGAGTACTTATCTACATGGTCTGCAGTCGAACCATGGAGCACAACCTGGTCTACAAGTAGTTTGAATGCGATGAACCAAAGCTAGTTTACTGTAACTGTCGAAGCTTCATAGTGAGAATATAACCCATAAATTTCGTCGCAAGTCAGAACTTTAGTCTACAAGCCCAGTTAGCTGCAAGATCAGCTTTGGCGCCATTTAGCATACCATCGCAGACCAGTAACTTGAATCCGATGCACCAAAGCCTGTTTACTGTAACTCTCAAAGTTTCCTAGTGAGAATATTATCCAGAAATTTTGTAGCAGTTCAGAACTTTAGTCTTCAATCCCACTTATCTGCAATGTCAGATTTGGAGCTTTTTAGAATACCTTGGCGGACCATTAACTGGAATCCGATGCACCAAAGCAAGTTTACTGTAACTCTCAAAGCTTCCTAGTGAGAATATAACCCAGAAATTACGTAGCAATTCAGAACTTTAGTCTTCAAGCCCATTTATCTGCATGGTCAACTTTGGAGTCATGGAGCATACATCGGTGGACCTGTAACTTGAATCTGATGCTCCAATGCTAGTTTATTGTAACTCTCGAAGCTTCCTAGTGAGAATATAACCCAGAAATTTCGTAGCAATTCAGAACTTCATTCTCCAAGACTACTTATCTGCAACCTACATCCTTCTGAATCTACTTAGTGTATTCATCTCTTGGTCTCCCTCTACGATTTAATTACCCTCCAAGCTGCCCTCGAATAATAAATTGGTGATCCCTCGATGTCTCATAACATGTTCTACCAACAGATCCCTTCTTCTAGTCAACTTGTGCCACAAACTTCTCTTCTCCCCAATCCTATTCAGTTCCACCTCATTAGTTACGTGATCTACCAACCTAATCTTCAACATTCTTCTGTAGCACCACATTTCGAAAGCTTCTATTCTCTTCTTGTCCAAACTATTTATTGTCCACGTTTCACTTCCATACATGAATACACTCCTTACAAATACTTTCAGAAACGACTTTCTGACACTTAAATCTATGCTGGATCTTAACAAATTTCTCTTCTTCTGAACTCTTTCCTTGCCATTGCGTCTACATTTTATATCGTCTCTACTTCGACCGTTATCAGTTATTTTGCTTCCCAAATAGCAAAACTCCTTTAATACTTCAAATGTCTCATCTCCTAATCTAATACCCTCAGCATAACCCGACTTAATTCGACTACATTCCAATATCCACGTTTTTATTTTGTTGATGTTCATTTTATATCCTCCATATCCGTTCCGTTGAACTGCTCTTCCAAGTCCATTGCTGTGTGACAGAATTACTATGTCATCGACGAGCCTCACAGTTTGTATTTCTTCTCCATGGATTTTAATTCCTACTCCGAATTTTTCTTTCGTTTCCTTCATTTCTTGCTCAATATACAGATTAAATAACATCAGGGAGAAGCTACAACCCTGTCTCACTCCCTTCCCAACCACTGCTTACCTTTCGAGTCTCTCGACACTCATAACTGCCATCTGGTTTCTGTACAAATTGTAAATAGCCTTTCGCTCCTTGTATTTTGCCCCTGCCACCTTCAGAATTTGAAAGAGAGTATTCCAGTCAACATTGTCAAAAGCTTTCTCTAAGTCTACAAATGCTAGAAACGTAGGATTCCCTTTCCTTAATTCTTCTTCTAAGATAAGTCGTAAGGTCAGTATTGCCTCACGTGTTCCTACATTTCTATGAAATCCAAACTGATGTTCCCCGAGGTCGGCTTCTACCAGTTTTTCCATTCGTCTGTAAATAATTCGCTTTAGTATTTTAAAGCTCTGATGTATTTAACTGATAGCTCGGTAATTTTCACATCTGTCAACACCTTTCTTTGAGATTCGAATTACTAAATTCTTCTTGAAGTCTGAGGGTATTTCGCCTGTATTGTACATCTTGCTCTCCAGATGGTAGAGTTTTGCAAGACTGGCTCTCCCAGGGCCGTCAGTAGTTCTGATGGAATGTTGTCTACTCCCAGGGCCTTGTTTCGGCTCAGGTCTTTCAGTGCTCTGTCAAACTCTTCACGCAGTATCGTATCCCTCATTTCATCTTCATCTACATCCTCTTCGATTTCCATAATATTGTCCTCAGGTACATCGCCCTTGTATAGACCCTCTATATACTCCTTCCACTTTTCTGCTTTCCCCTCTTTGCTTAGAACTGGGTTTCCTTCTGAGCTCTTGATATTCATACAAGTGGCTCTCTTTTCTGCAAAGTTCTCTTTCATTTTCCTGTAGGCAGTATCTATCTTATCCCTAGTGAGATAAGCCTCTACATCCTTATATTTGTCATCCAGCTATCCCTGCTTAGGCATTTTGCACTTCCTGTCGATCTCATTTTTGAGACGTTTGTATTCCTTTTTGCCTGCTTCATTTACTGCATTTTTATATTTTCTACTTTCATCAATTACATTCAATATTTCTTCTGTTACCCAAGGATTTCTAGCAGCCCTCGTATTTTTACCTACTTGATCATCTGCTGCCTTCACTACTTTATCCCTCAGGGCTACCCATTCGTCTTCAACTGTATTTCTTTCCCCCATTCATGTCACTTGTTCCCATATGCTGTCCCTGAAACTCTGTACAAGCTCTGGTTTAGTCAATTTATCCAGGTCCCATCTCCTTAAATTCCCACCTTTTTGCAATTTCTTCAGCTTTAATCTACAGTTCATAACCAATAGATTGTGGTGAGAGTCCACATCTGCCCCTGGAAATGTCTTACAATTTAAAACCTGCTTCCTAAATCTCTGTCTTACCATTATATAATCTATCTGATACCTTTTAGTATCTCCAGGATTCTTCCATGTATACAACCTTCTTTTATGATTTTTTAACCAATTGTTAGCTCTAATTAAGTTGTGCTCCGTGAAAAATCCTACCAGACGGCTTCCTCTTTCATTTCTTAGCCCCAATCCATATTCACCTACTATGTTTCCTTCTCTCCCTTTTCCGACTGTCAAATTCCAGTCACCCATGACTATTTATCTGATAATAGATTTCTTCAATTTCTTCGTCATCTGCAGAGCTAGGTGGCATACAAACTTGTACTACTGTAGTAGGCATGGTCTTTGTGTCTATCGTGGCCACTATAATACGTTCACTATGCTGTTTGTAGCAGCTTACCCGCACTCCTATTTTTTTTATTCATTATTAAACCTACTCCTGCATTACCCCTATTTGATTTCGTATTTATAACCCTGTATTCATCTGACCAGAAGTCTTGTTATTCCTGCCACCCAACTTCACTAATTCCCACTATATCTGACTTTAACGTATCCATTTCCCTTTTTAAATTTTCTAACCTACCCGCCCGTTTAAGGGATCTGACATTCCACGCTCCGATCCGTACAATGGCAGTTTTCTTTCTCCTGATAACGACGTCCTTTTGAGTAGTCCCCGCCCAGAGGTCCGAGTGAGGGCCAATTTTACCTCCAGAATATTTTACCCAAGAGGACGCCATCTTCATTTAACCATACAGTACAGCTGCATGCCCTCGGGAAAAATTACGGCTGTAGTTTCCCCTTGCTTTCAGCTGTTCGCCGTACCAGCTCAACAATGCCGTTTTGGTTAATGTTACAATGCCAGATCCGTCAATCACCCAGAGTGTTTCCCTTGCAACTACTGAAAAGGCTGCTGCCCCTCTTCAGGAACGACACGTTTGTCTGGCCTCTCAAAAGATACCCCTCCATTGTGGTTGCACCTACAGTACAGCTATCTGTATCGCAGAGGCACGCAAGCCTCCCCACCACGGCAAGGTCCGTGGTTCATGGGAGGTATGGTGTACATTAAAGTCACGAAGTAGCAAAAAAGACGTGAGGGTGTTGGCCACTGCTAACATCAAATGCTAGAGTGATGTCAATAATAGAGAGGGAACAAGTGATGAAAGGAAATTCAGACTGTAACAGCTTGCAGCGAAGTGTTCAGTGAGAGTGATTGAATATGAACGTCAACCAATAGGAGCAGCATGAATCCTTCACGAGATGGAATGTATTCATTGCGGGGACGGGGGGGGGGGGGGGGAGGGGGAGATTTAAGTGGACTGGAAAGAAACGGAAGACGTCGACGAAGCCATCACAAGGGCGATTTTGTTTCCTCGAGGCAGGGATTCCAAGAACAGTTTAATTCCTCATTGTAGGATGTAGTGACAAACATTCCACTGGAGGGAAGTTATGACGGATATAGGAGGAGGAATAGTGGTGGGTTGTCACCTCAGGGGCTGCTGAGTGTCAGCCTTCAGAGATTCACTGCAATAGGGCGTAGTGGTTGGAGGATCCTGTTCCATGCAACCTACGAAAGTGTCGGCATCCTCACTGAGTAAGTGTGCAGGTTCCATGGCAGGAAAAAGTTTGGCACTGGCAGAACGGAGCTTGGGCAGGTGAGGGTATCATGTGACGACGCTGCTTATGAGGACCTGCGAGTCAGCGAAGAAAAAGACAGTTTTCCTTGGATATCTGAGCCTTTGCTGTCGGCAGATGAAAGTTCAGATGTTTGTTGGCTTGAAAGATGTTTAAAATCTTCACAGGGCAGTTTAGTCCCTGATTTCTGGTTGTGTAGCTTGTGATTTCGCCGCCAGAGGTGAAGATGTTGCGAGTTGTACCTTCGGAGAAGGAGAAGCGGATACTACCGTGACACTGGGCTATTTTGCAACTGCGATGCTGCATTTGAGGTCGCATGTCTGCGTGGCGATATCCTTCGTGGAGCGAGGAGTATCGAGAATTATACTTTTAGTAGCAGATGGTGGAAAACACAGCTTTCACTAGCCAACAGCTTGTTAACGATAGGGTAAGGCTCTTTTTCCTTCACTCTGATCGCCTAGACAGCTTGCTCATGGAGATACAGAGGAAATTAACGAGATGAGGCAGCATGGTTGCGATGCGATGCTGCATTTGAGGTCGCATGTCTGTGTGGCGATTTCCTTTGTGGAGCGAGGAGTATCGAGAATTATTCTTTTAGTAGCAGATGGTGGAAAACACAGCTTTCACTAGCCAACAGCTTGTTAACGATAGGGTAAGGCTCTTTTTCCTTCACTCTGATCGCCTAGACAGCTTGCTCATGGAGATACAGAGGAAATTAACGAGATGAGGCAGCATGGTTGCGATGCGATGCTGCATTTGAGGTCGCATGTCTGTGTGGCGATTTCCTTTGTGGAGCGAGGAGTATCGAGAATTATTCTTTTAGTAGCAGATGGTGGAAAACACAGCTTTCACTAGCCAACAGCTTGTTAACGATAGGGTAAGGCTCTTTTTCCTTCACTCTGATCGCCTAGACAGCTTGCTCATGGAGATACAGAGGAAATTAACGAGATGAGGCAGCATGGTTGCGATGCGATGCTGCATTTGAGGTCGCATGTCTGTGTGGCGATTTCCTTTGTGGAGCGAGGAGTATCGAGAATTATACTTTTAGTAGCAGATGGTGGAAAACACAGCTTTCACTAGCCAACAGCTTGTTAACGATAGGGTAAGGCTCTTTTTCCTTCACTCTGATCGCCTAGACAGCTTGCTCATGGAGATACAGAGGAAATTAACGAGATGAGGCAGCATGGTTGCGATGCGATGCTGCATTTGAGGTCGCATGTCTGTGTGGCGATTTCCTTTGTGGAGCGAGGAGTATCGAGAATTATACTTTTAGTAGCAGATGGTGGAAAACACAGCTTTCACTAGCCAACAGCTTGTTAACGATAGGGTAAGCCTCTTTTTCCTTCACTCTGATCGCCTAGACAGCTTGCTCATGGAGATACAGAGGAAATTAACGAGATGAGGCAGCATGGTTGATATTGTAATTTATGCAGCAGGGAGAAGGTGGTGGGCAATTGCACTCATCCCTACCACAAGTAATACATTAGGTTGTGCTTCGACAAGATATTTGAGTATGGTTGTAATGTAGACACCAGCAACAGCTCACTGGGCTTGTCATGTGGCACGTGATGAACTACTTAGCTTTCCCTGGTCTGACAGAAGCACTACTACATCGGACACTGAATGGTGTGTGTAGGCACTATGGTTTTATCAACCTACTTCATTACCTGATGGTATTCATCCATCCAGTTAACACTCGCTGCAGAAAAACCAGAAATATCAGTGGATGATCGAAAAAATGCGCCCCACAGGTGAGAGTATTAAAATCCTAATGGTAAACTTCATTTTCAACTATGTGCCAGAGTTTGAGGTGCTCATCAAAAGCAGTGATGCTCACATTATGGTAGGTACAGAAAGCTGGTTCAAACCCAAAATGGTAGATTTTTAGGGAAAATTTAGGTGTACATCGAAAGTATAGCCAAATGACAAATGCAGGTCGTGTATTTGTCGCAGTACAGTTACACAAATCCACAGAGAGAAATTGAAGCTGCATGTGGGTGACTGTGCAAGACTGAGTACCACGGGTGGGTATAAAAGGATCCTATCGGCCAACAGACTCCTCTCCTGATGTAACCGAACACTTGAACGAAACTAATTTTCCCAGTTAATTGTTGGATGATTAAAGTCTCCATCACTGATTACAATATGATTGGGGAACTTGTTGAGAAGTAAAGAGAGGTTTCATCTAGTGGTGGGTGTGGTAGGACGTCCTGTGAAAGTTTACTAACAATTATGGTTAACTGACAGTTAAGAACTCCAGTCATGATGGAAATATATTGGATTTAATGCAACGAACATACCTGAACTCTGAGGATATCCACATCGAAACTGGGATCAGTGACCATGGTGGGGTTCTGGCAACAGTGATTGTTGAAGTCCAGAGGTCAACTAAAGCAGAAAGATATGTATGTTCTGTAAACTAGGTAAAAATGGATGTTGTCATATGTGAATGAGGAACTTGTAACACAAGGCAGGAGCATGTAGAGGAAATATGGCTCAAATTTGAAAGGGTAATTGACCACATGCTGGATAGATGTGTGTCCCACAGAACAGTTCATAGTGGAAGATAACCTCCATGGTATAGAATCGCTGTAACGGAACTTTTAAAGGGACATTACTGAAAAATAGGTCTGAAAGCGTAGGGCTATAGATAGATGGTGAATGAAATGTTTGCCTGTCAACAGAGCAATGCGTGATCCCTTCAGTGACTACCGTAGCAAATTATGTGAATGTAGGCTTTCCCGGCGTATACTGCTGATGAAATCTTCTCGGGCTTCCATCCGGGTATCTGCGTCGAAAACCCGCGACGTTTCGATGAGTGTCATCCTCAAAATCGTCTGGTGAAGTTTCGATGGACCCCGGCCGTCCTCTGTAGGTTATCAGCGGCGTGCAGCCTGCAGTGGCCCGCTATAGGTTTTGGAAGCGAGGCTAGATGCTTTGCTACTGCGTACGAAGGTGCATTAATGTTGCTCACTAGTGGACAAAGTGGCACCCTATCCTTGTGAACCATGGGCAGTCCATATAGCCGTGGAGGTGCCGGGGCCCTAGGGTAGAGTCGTCTCACATCATCTCTTGTTAGATCCGCTTTGTTGAGCAAGGCTATGGTTTTCCTTGTTTTCTTCGGAGTTGGATCTTATTTCAGCTTCTTGTAGGCCAAATTCTACAGCAAAGCATTTACCTTATGCTGACAGTCGTCAACAGACAATAGAACTGCACCATTTCCTCTATCAGCATCAAAGACTACGGTGTTTTCATCATCTCTTAGTGCCCTCAGTGGTTTCCGTTCTAACTTCATATTCTGTTTTGGAAGCCGCGGTTTGTCAATCATTCTGCATGTTTCACGCGTGATTTCGTCCGCTTTTCCCGCAGGCAGTCCACGGATGGCTTCTTTCACGCCGACGATAATGTCCTGTTTCGGTATTGTCTTCGGAATAGCAGCGCAATTCAGCCCTTTGCACTGGGCCGAGGTTTTGGCAGCGTCAACGCAAAAAGAACCGAGAGTACGGCCGCTCCGCGCCACTGAACAGTCATACATAGAGGACAGTCGCGGTCCATCGACACTTCGTCAGAAGATCATGAAAATGACACTCACCGAAACGTCGCCGATTTTCGACGCAGCTACCCTAATGGAAGCCCACGAGGATTTCATCCACCGTTCCAAAATATTGTCAAATGGCATTTTACAAAATCCAAAGAAATTCTGGTCATATGTAGAGGCTGTCAGTGGCGCCAGAGTTAGGGTCCAGTCCGTAGAGAAAGAGAGCGACTGAAATTTAGGATAGCAAAGCAATCTTCCTGTACGACGGAAAACCTAGGAGAATTTCGGGATCGTTTAAGTTTAACAAAGCTTCAGACCCGCATGTTATCTCTGACTGATTCTATACTGAATTTGAGCCTGAGTTAACCCTCTCATAATGATGATCAATCTTAGATCCCTTGAACACGAAACTTCCTAGTTCTTGGAATAAGACACAGGTCATAGCCATCTACAAGGGGCGTAATAGAAATGAACCACATGAGTACCGTTCACTATCCACGCAATCGATTTTTTGTAGAATCTTAGATGATGTTCCGAGGTCAAAGATAATGGGTAATTTGTTTTCAACATAATGACCTCAGTTCCAACTAGCATGGATTTCGGAAAATCTCTCGTGTGTGACCCAACAACTTCCACTTCTGAGATGACATACCGAAACCCTTTGATCAAGGCGACCAGGCAGACATAGTTTTTCTTGATTTCCAATAAGCATTTGACTCAGTATTAGCTACACGTATTGTCAAAAGTACCATCATGTGGGGTATCAGGTGAAATTTGTGACTTGCTTGAGGAACGTTTGGTAGGGAGGCCACAGTATGTTGTTTTGGATGGGCAGACATGGTGTGATGAAGTAACATCCAGTGTGCCCCCAGCGAAGTGAGCTGAGACCCTTCCTGTTGGTTTGTGCATTAATGAGCTTGCAGACGGTACTAGCAGTAAAATCAGACTTCCTGCAGATGATGCAGTTGTTTATAATGAATCACTATCAGAGAAGTTGCATAAATATTCAGTATGATGTTAAGGCTTCAACATGGTGTAGATATTGGAAACTTGCTCTAAATGTTCAGGAAAATGAAATTTTGCACTTCACCAAACAAACAAAATTAGTATCCTTTGACTGTAATATCAGTGAGTCACTGTTGGAATAAGACAGGTCATACAGCTACCTGGGTGTAACATTGCGTAGAGAGATGAAATGGAATGATCACAGGTTCAGCCATGGGTAAAACAGGCCATAACTGCTTTATTGGTACAATACTGACCAATCTGTGTACAACAACGTACATTGCTCGCAGATCACTTGTGCGACCAGTTCTAAAATATTGCTGAAGTATGTGGGACCTATACGACATAGGATTAACGGAGGACATTTAATGTATATAGAGATGGTCAGCACGAATGTTTACAGGGTTAATTCGTGGGAGAGAGAATGAAAGAACTAACTCTCGAATACAGAAGCTATCCCGAGAAAGTGTTAAAGTTTCAGGAACCAGCTTTAAATGATTACTCTAGGATATACTACCATTCCAATTGCTCACATTGGGATCGTGAGTATATGATTAGAGTAAGTACTGCACGCACAGAGGCATACGAACGATCGTTCTGTCCGTGCTGTATACGTGAATACAAGAGGGAGAAACCCTAGTAGCTCGTACAATGGGACGTAACTTCTGCCATGGATCTCACGCTGGATTGCGGAGTATAGATGCAGATGCAGACTTAGACGATACCATCTTGAAACTCATCTGCATCGTCCTCTTGTTTCCTCCCTTACAAGCTAATCATCTTACTTTCTCTTTTGGCAGTCAACAACTGGCGGAACTGTTGTCGTAGCTCTATTCTTTTTGACAAGTCCCCTTTACTTGGGCGTCCTCGCTTTGATTTCTCTTACCCGCTAATAGTCCACCCGCAATTTCCGCTTTTAATCTGCGCAGTGGAGTGTGTTGTTCTTGAAGCAACCTGCAGTCCATCCGAGTCACCCGGTGATTACGGCAATTGTAATTGCGTCCCGGAAGCTGTATAAATACTAAATCATCGATGCTATGTTGTATTTCTATAGTGATGATAATTTGTCAATCAAATACCACCCATACAGGTGTTGCAAGGTGCAATGACCCATCTTGAGACTTGCACGTATTGTCTTTGTGTTATGTTCCACCTGTGTCTCATCCTTGGTCTCAATACCAACGAAAGATGAATGCAGAGTAAGACGTTTGTTGTCGTACCGTATTACTACAATGGATCTCCTGTATCTTCTATTGGACATGCTATTGCTCCTCGTTCTCCAGCCTTCATGTCTTTTCGTTGGGGAGGTCAATCTTTCAGCTTATTTGCTCTTAGTACTCAAGAGAGTACTAAAGAGTGTCACTCGTAAAGAAGTGGTCGGCGTGTACCTTGAAATTGTGGTTTTCTGTCAATGTGTGGTTTCTTGTAGCTTTAGGGCGCAAACTACAGTGGTCATTAGCGCCCAGACTAAATTATGAATGCACTGTGAGGCACAATATTAAAGCAGCAACTAAAAAGGACAACTCTAATAAAAGGCACATTAACAGTCAAGGGATTAAAAGAAAACAGCGTAACCAAATGCCACACAGGATTGTCAAGTGGATAAACGAAGACCACGAGCAGCTGCTTTTGGGTCATCCGCTAAAATTTCATCCAGAGTACATGGCAGGCTAAGATCAATGCGCAGTGTATTAAAATTTGGACAGGACATTAAAATGTGGCGTACAGTTAGCGATTGCTACATGGGCAGAACGGCGCCGGCACAGCCGTCAGCAGATGGCGGCGGCTGAACCAGCAGTGTCCAATCCGTAAACGGGACAAAACGACCTCCTCCCGCCGAGAAGGGAGTGAAGAGGTTCTCCAAGCCGTGGGGAGAGGTTTCAAGGTACGAAGCTTGTTTTCAATAAGTGTAGATCAATCGGCATGTCACAGCGATAAAATGCACTGACAAATGACCCTATTAAAATCAGATGAAGTCACACAACAAGAGGCTGTCCGAGGCTGGATACCCGCATCTGCAGCTTCGTTCCCAGGGATACCGAAATGGCCAGGAACCCACATAAAGGTACCCGGAGAACCGTCGTCCGCCAGCTGCTGAAGAGAGTGTTGGATCCGGTGCACCAAAGGGTGAACCGGATACGGATCACTGAGGCTCTGGATGGCGCTCAGGGAATCAGAGCGGATGACATAAGCAGAATGTCGATGGCGGCGGATGTATAGAACAGCCTGGTAGAGGGCAAATAGCTCAGCTGTGAAACCGAACAATGGCCATGGCGCCGGTATTTGAAACTGTGTGCCCCGACAATAAAAGAACACCAGACACTGTCATTGGTCTCAGAGCCCTCTGTATAAATGAAGATCGTATTAATGAACTTCGAACGAAGTTCGACAAACCGCGAGCGATATACCGAAGCTGTGGTAACCTCCTTTGGGAGCAAGCTGAGGTCAAGGTGAACGCGAACATGAGTCTGGGGCCAAGGTGGCGTTTGGCTCTCGCCCACTTTAAATGTTGCAGGGAGTGGATAATTAAGTTGCTGAAGGAGGTAACGAAAGCGAACTCCAGGGTGTAGCAGAGCAGATACATAGAACCCGTATTGGCAGCCGAGAGAGTTATCAATAAAGGAACTATAAGACGGCTGGTTGGCCACTGATAATAGCCGACAGGCATACCGACAAAGCAGTACATCGCGCTGGTAGGTTAGTGGCGATTCACCGGCTTCAGTATGAAGACTCTCGACGGGACTAGTATAAAACGCTCCTATCGCAAGACGTAAACCCCGATGTTTTATGGAGTTGAGACGGCGTAAGATGGACGGCCGTGCAGAGGAGTATACGAAGCTCCCAAAATCCAGCTTGGAGCTGACGATCGACCGATATAAGCGAAGTAGGACGGTTCGATCCGCTCCCCACGACGTACCGTTGAGAATATGGAGGGCATTTAGAGAACGGCTACAATTGGCAGCCAAATAAGACATGTGGAGATCAGCTAAGTTTCGTGTCAAATGTAAGACCTAAAAATTTTGTTGTCTCCACGAATGGGAGAGCAACAGGGCCGATATTTAATGACGGTGGGAGAAACTCTTTGTAGCGCCAGAAATTAATACTGTCTTCTCGGCTGAAAAACGGAAGCCATTGGCGACACTCCAGGGGTAAAGATGGTCAAGACAACGCTGAAAACAGAGCTCCAGGAATCATGTACGCTGTGCGCTGCAATAGATGGTAACATCGCCCAAGAAAAGGGAGCCTAATACATCAGCTGGGAGGCAATCCATTATTGGATTGATCGCTATGGCGAAGAGAGTGACCTCCGAAAATGAGCAATGTGCCACCTTCGCCTAGCGAAAGGCGTCGGACAGGACAGAACCCACACGTACCCTTAACTGTCGATCCATTAAAAATGCACGAATAAAAGAGTGAGGCGACCATGAAATCCCCATGTAACAATGGTGCGGGTAATGCCCGCCCTCCAACAGGTGTCTTAAGCCTTCTTCAATTCAATGAACACAGCTACTGTCTGGCACTTCCGCAAGAAGTTATTCATAATGAAGGTCGACAAGGTAACCAGATGGTCAACAGCAGAGCGGCGCCTACGAAATACACATTGTATATTGGTAAGTAGGCGTCGAGATTCGAGCAGCCAGACCAAACTAAAGTTAACCATTCGTTCCATCACCTTACAGACACAGCTGGTAAGGGAAATTGGTCGATAACTGGAAGGCAAGTGCTTGTCCATCCACAGCTTAGGAATCGGGGCAATAGATTAGAGCCAGCATGTGGGAAAATCACCCTCTATCCAGATGAGATTATAAGTACGAAGAAGAAAACCTTTACCCGCAGGAGAAAGGTTCTACAGCATCTAAATATGAATAGAATCAGGCCCCAGAGCGGGGGGCCGTGACCGGGCAAGTGCACTTTCGAATTCCCGCATGGTGAATAAGGCATTATACCTTTCGTGATTCGAGGAGCGGAAGTTAGGTGGCCTTGCCGCCTGTGACTGTTTTCGGGGGAGGAAGGCAGGGTGGTAACGAGTAGAGCTCGAAACCTCTGCGAAAAATCGGCCTGAAAGCAATGGAGACAACCTCAGGGACCACAAGGACGTCATTCGCGACCATCAAGCCAGAAACTGGTGAGGGGACCTTAGTGCCAGATAGCCGGCGCAGGCTACCCCAGACAACAGAAGGAGTAAAACTGTTTAAGGAGCTTGTCAAAACAGCCCAGCTAGCTTTCTTGCTTTCTTTAATAACACGACGACACTGCGCACGTAATCGTTTATAATTAATACAATTCGCCATCGTAGGGTGGCGTTTAAAGATGCGTAAGGCACGTCGACGAGCACGTATAGCGCCTCTGTCCTGCGGTCCACCAGGGGACCGGTAGGCGACGTGGAGAAGAAGTTGTGTGAGGGATGGAATATGCGGCAGCAGTGAGAATGACTTCCATGAGGTGTGCGACCTGACTATGGCAGCTTGCGAATTTTTGATGCTGAAATGTCACCCTGGAAGAGAAGAGCCGCCAGTCTGCTTTTGAGATGTTCCAACTCGTTGAGCATGGAGATGGGGTATGATGCAGGAGATGGATAACACAAGGGAAGTGGTCGCTCGAATACGTATCAGAAAGTGCATACCACTCAAACTGGTGTGCAAGTTGGGTAGTGCATATAGAGAGGTGTAAATGAAAATAGGTGTGAGTTGTGTTCGAAAGAAAAGTAGGGCGCGAGCATTGAGGCAGACAAGATTGGGGTGGTTGAAAAGGTCTAACAGGGAGCCTCTCAAGCGGGATGCTGGAGAGCCCCAAAGGGAATGGTGGGCATTGAAGTCTCCAGTCAACAAAAATGGTGGAGGTAGCTCAGCAATAATTTGCATCATGTCTGCCCTAAAAATCGCAGACGACGATGGAGTGTAAATGGTACAAATGGAAAATGTGAAAGTGGGGAGAGTAATTCGGACGGCAACTGCCTGAAGATCGGTGTGCAATGTAATGGGTTCGTAGTAGTTATCATCCCAGACCAGCAACATTACCGCTCCATGAGCCACAATACCTGCCACAGGGGGTAGGTCAAATCGCACAGAGGGGTAGTGTGCTACGGCAATTTGATTGCATGGTCGTAGCCTCGTTTCCTAGAGAGCTACGTTGAGCTGACGGCGCAAGCGTAGCAGCAACTTTAAGTCCTCTCGGTTGGAGCGAATGCCGCGAATATCGTCAGAAGAAAAAGGAGATGCAAGAAAGTGTCGCCTCGAAGGCCGCTAAGGGCCTGGCTTCGAGCGAGCACTGTTGCCGCTATCAATAGGCGGAGAGTCCTGTCCATTGTTCAATAGGTTCGTCGGCCATCTTGTTAATATGGCCGGGAGGGGGAGCTTCCTCCGGAGGTGAACGGCCAGATGTTCGGCTACCAGCGGTGCGGCCAGGCGAAACGGATGACGGCCTTTGGCAGCAACTGCTGGTTGGCGCAGGAGAAGAAACGCGCCGAGGCGGAAGGGAGAACTGTGCTTCCTATGAGCCTTCTTGGAAGGTCGTTTAGTTGAAGTACTGGTCGATGGCTGGGGTACGTGGGAAGACTTTACAGGACGGTTCCTTTTTGAAGGCCCGTGCAGCTGACTTCTGGGTCTTCATCTAGGCACAAGCTGATGAATGGTGCTTTTGTCTTAGGGGTGACAGGAGGAAGAGGAGACGTTGACGGGGCGATCTTAGCACTGGCCGAACGGACGACCGTAGTGCTAAGGACCAGATAGCATGTCTGCGTCAACACCTCCCTGGTAGGCGAAGGAGGGGCGAGGACGGTACTGTATTTCCCCATTGGGAGCAGCATGGGCTTCTTACTAACAAATAGCTTGCGAGCAGCCGAGGAGGACACTTTCTCTTTGAGCCGAATTTCCTGTATACCACATAAATCCTTGTAGATGGGACAGTCACGGGAGGATGCTGCATGGTCATCCTGACAGTTCACACAATGAGGGGATGGAGGTGGATAGTCACCCTCATGGGTGTCCCTGCCACAAGTGACGCATTTATCAGCAAATAGAACTGGACTGGCGGGTGTGATGAAAACGATGACACTGGTGGCAGCACGTAGGTGTCGGGACGTAAGGGCGAACAGAAATAACCTCATAGCCCGCTTTGATGCCCAACGGCAGCTGAACACTGTCAAAGGCAAGAAAACTTGGTTGGTTGGTTGGTTGTGTGGGGTTTAAGGGACCAATCAGTAAGGTCATCAGCCCCTTGTTGCCAGTGTGGACCATTCCACTAGTTTGACATCTCAGGAAAGTCAGAACAATAAAATGGAAAAGGCTAAAAACGTAAAAGGGCTGTCATGTTGTCAATGGTAAAAACAAAATGAGGGAAGTCAGCAAGACAACGAACCCAACACTATGCTGAAGCAGCATAGGCAAGACCACCTGTGACTTAAGAGGTGCAACCGCTGGAATGTAGAAGTACCTATGGGAAAAGGAGACTAACCAATCCTTTAAAAAAAGGGTAAACCAGAGTAAAAGGGGAACAAAAGATTTTCTCTGTCAGGGAGATGAGTCTGGAATCTCCGAACATGGATTACAGTGGGAGACAATCAAAAACTCACCGCCCTGCCCCAACATCTTAAAACTGAGAATAAAAACCACTTTCCCGGAGGAACCAGAACCAGAGATACCATCTGGGAATTGTAGGCCAACATCAGAGATAAAATGTGGGGGAGTCTGTACTTAGTAGCCCACATTTTTGTTGAATGCCCCCTTGTTTTGCCTCTGCGTGCTGATTGGAAGGCTCCACAACCACAAAGTGGGGGTGGCCCATCCCGCAAAAGCCTGGTAAGGCCAATGCGGAGACGACACAGTGTGGTCGAGTCCTTTCGGGAGAGGTGGAAGGAAGAACACCACGATCCTTGTGTCACATTGATCGCACGAGACAGGGGAGACAGGGGAGAAGTGTTCCAAGAGTTGGCCCATGCCTGTGTGAAGTGGGATTTGATGTGAAGCCGTAAATCCGCTGCAGGAGGGGTTACAAAAAACGGGGGGTAAGTGGCTACTCCCCCCGTCAAACTATCAGCGAGCTCATTACCCAGGATACCCACATGGCCAGGGACCCAAAGGAAGTCAATGGAACAAGCAGCACAGTGAATATCAACGAGATGGTCATGGATGGCAGAGACCAAGGAACAGCGCGAAAAACATCGGTCAATAGCAAGAAGGCCACTCATTGAGTCTGTACATTAACAAAACACAGTTGTGTTGGGACCGTTTAATAAAGGTAAAGGGCCTGGGAAATTCCCATCAATTACGCAGTAAAAACCCCACATGTTGGCGGCAGCAGGTGATTTTCCGTTCCAACAGTGGACGTGAAAGCATACCCCACATGATCAGCAGATTTAAAGTCATCAGTGTAAAAACAACAGCATCCCGAACTCCCATAAAGTTTGGCGGAAAGAGGAATAGATCACCTTTGGGGGGATGGAATCTTTCGGACCTTGGCGGAGATCAACCCGAATTAGAGGCTGAGGAACTATCCAAGGGGGTGGAGGGGAGAGAGCGAGGAAGACAGGACAAAGAAGGAAGCTGAAAATCACAGCAAAGAGACGCAAGGCAGAGCCCAACCAGTAAACCCGCCCAAGGGCGGGATCAGGTGGGCGACGTCCATGGTCTCGGAACAGGACAGAATAGGAAGGATGAGAGGGAGAGGAAAGGACAGCGAGTGCGTAAGACACCAGAAGCTGGGACCGCCAAAAAGGAAAGGGGGCTGGAGATCCCAGCTTCAACCAGGAGACTATCAACAGGGGCAGTAGGGAAGGCACCGGTGGCCAAATGGATACCACGATAGTGGACTGGATCCAGTATGTGCAGTGTGGAAGGAGCAACTGAACCATAAACTTGACAACCATAGTCCAAGCGAGACAAAACTAGAGCATGATAAAAATGGAGGAGGGGGGAACGGTCTGCACCCATAGAGGAGTGGGCAAGGAAGTGAAGGACGTTGAGTTTACGGAAACATCCTACCCTCAGATGTCTGATATGGGGCAGCCAAATGAGCTTTTTGTGGAAAAGACGATCCAGGAAACGTAACTCAGGGACCACAGACAATCGTTGTGCATCGAGATAGAGCTCTGGATCAGGATGGATCATAGTAAAGCGACAGAAGTGGACCACCTGCGATTGTAGAGGAGTAAATTGAAACCCGTGGGAGAGGGTCCATGCAGAGGCACGTCGTATAGCTGCCTGGAGCTGCCGTTCTGCAGATGCCATCGAGGAGGAACCAACCCAAATGCAGAAACCATCCATATACAGGGCAGGGGCAACCAAAGGACTGACAGAGGCCACACATCCATTGATAGCAATGAGGAAAAGAAGGACACTCAAGACAGAACCCTGTGGGATACCTGTCTCCTGGGTCCGTGGAGAACTAAAAACAGTACCAACTCAAACTCTGAATGACCGATGGAACAGGAACTGGCGGATAAAAATCGGTAGTGGGCCCCAAAGACCCTACTGATGAAGGGTAAGTAAAATGTGATTGCACCACGCCGTGTCATACGCCTTTCGAAGGTCAAAAACCACTGCAACCAAATGGTGGCGCTGGGAAAAAGTCTGCCGAACTACAGATTCCAAGTGAAGTAAATGATCGATTGGAGACCGTCCCTCTCGGAAGCCACACTGGTAAGTGGACAATAGATCCCGAGATTGGAGGACCCAATTGAGCCGACAGGCTACCATCCATTAAAGTAACTTACAAAAAACATTTGTCAGACTAATTGGCCAATAGCTGTCTACAAATAGGGGGTTCTTACGAGGCTTAAGGACAGGAACCACGATGCTATCCCTCCACAGAGAAGGGAAGTCGCCCTGAAGCAGATACAGTTAAACAGCCGGACAAGATTTTGCTATTGTGGAGCACTGAGATGTTGAAGCAGTTCGTTATGAATGGAATCTGGGCCAGGGGTCGTATCATGAGAAGAAGATAGAACAGAAAGAAATACCCATTCAGTGAAAGGTTTGTTTACTTACAAGGGGTAAAACATAAGATGGAAGCTTCACCCAGCAGTTTCTGGTGAAGGGAAGCAGGTGGATAGGAGGCTGATGCCAGTGCAAAATGGGTCGCAAGATATTGTGCACGAACTAATATGTCCGTACAAAGGCCATCTGAGAGGTGAAGGCCTGGGAGGGTCGACTGCCGATGGCAATCTTGGAGAGAGCGAAGTGTAGCCCATACTCGTGACAGAGGGACAGTACAACCAAGGGAAGAAACGAATTGTTCCCAACATATCCACTTGCTCTGTTTGATTAAATAACGGGCCTTAGCGCAGAGGCGTTTAAAGGTAGTAAGTCTGGCTACGGATGGGTGCCTTTTAAGGTGTTGCAAAGCTCGATGGCGATCACGGATGGTAATGGCAATGGCCATACTCCACCACGAGACTTGCCGGTGACGGCCCAGATGAACGCAGGACAGCAGGGCTAGCAGCGTGAACAATCGCGTCAGACACGTCATGGAGGATGTCATCAATACAACCCGACAAAGAAGGAGAAAACAAGACCTGTGTAGTTTATAGAGGCCAATCGGTGCGTTGGAAAGACCAACGAGGTAACCTGTCATTTGGGGAGCTCTAAGGGAGAGAGATAATCAACTGGAAATGGTCACTATCACAAAGGTCGTCGTCTGGCGACCAGTGTAATGAAGTGATGAGAGAGGGAAAAGAAAGAGAAAGATCAATGGCAGAAAAGGTATGACCGGCACTGACATGAGTAGGAGAGCCATCATCAAGAAGGCACAAGTCGTGGTCTGCTATTAACTGGTCTACGAGAAGACCTCGTCTAGATGGTAAGGCACTGCCTCACAAGGGATGATCAGCAATAAAATCCCCAAAAAGGAGGAAGAGAGGAGGAAGGGAGGAGGAAGTTGCTGAAGGAGGGCAGTTAAGGCAGCAGGTGTAAGAGTCCTGTCAGGATTGAGATAAGGATTCGAAACCGTGACCTCAGTCTAGGTGAACCCTAACAGCAACAGCTTCCTATTTAGTTTGAAGAGGAATCCATGTGCTAGCAATGTCTGTATGGACCAACGTACAAACGCCACCAGAAGCCTTCAGGGGTCCGACCCGATTTCGACAGAAAACACTGAACCGACAGAGGGTCGGTGAGTGATCATGAGTAAAATGAGATTCCTGTAGAACCACACAAGCTGCAGAGTAAGGCAAAATAAAGGATTTCAATTCTTTAAGGTGACGGTAGTATCCATTACAGTTCAATTCGATAACCACTGAACAATGATTTAAATGGGGTTTGAACAGGCTAAAGCCAGTCATACCACCCAGTCACCATCTGTTACCGACAAGGAGGGGGCGACATCCATGAACGACAGAATCCGGTTGTGAAGCCGGGGATGGGACCTCTGGTGACACCAGAGGCTCTTTGTCCTGGACGTTTGTTTCTTCTTTTCTCTTTGAGATCGAGGAGGGCCGTGTGGCATAAAGGAGGAAGCTGCAGCAATATCGCGAACAGAAAGACCGGGCAACCTGGGGGACGACAGACCGCGGCTCTCGCGGTCGTCGCGTGGCAGCAGACCTTTGGCCTGGAAGGTGCTGGGAAGGGGCATCCTGGGAGAGGCGCCCTTGACCGGCAGATGCCGAAGTAGTGGGACACTTCTCCGGCTGGGGAGGGGGAGCACCGCCCAGAGAAGAAAGTGCTGGAGCTGCAGGAGAGGGGGGAGGTGAGGGGTCCGAGATGGGGGTAAGGAAGGGGTGAAGATGTAACCAAAGCATAACTAGATGTTATGGACACAGACTGACGACCTGTATGCTTCTTACGGGCCTCTGTGTAGGTTCAACGATCGAGGGACTTATACTCCTGTATCTTCTTATCCTTCTTATATACTGGGCAATCTGGTGAATGGGGAGAATGACTACCATGACTATTTACACACACAGGAGGGGGAACACAGGCACTCCCCTCATGGAGTGGACGGCCACAGTCACCACAGAGAGGGGCCTGTGAACAGCAGGAAGACATGTGTCCAAAATGCAATCACTTAAAACACCTCATAGGAGGTGGGATGTACGGATTCATATCACATCGATAGAACATAATCTTAACTTTCGCAGGGAGGGTATCCCCTTCAGAGTCCAAGATAAAGGCACCACTATCAACACTATTGTCTTTAGGACCCATCTGAACACGCCGACCAATCTGAACACCCTGCCATACGAGATTGTCCCGAAGTTCCTCATCAGTTTGAAGGATGAGGTCCATGTGAAAAATATACATTGATCCAGATTTAGAGATTTGTTGGTGGGTACCGGACATAGGAATTGTGCCAAGATGGGTAGAGGCGCGAAGGGCCATAGATTGGGCAACTGAAGCAATTTTGATGAGCAACAAACCCGACAGCGTCTTACTCAGGGAGTCCACTTCACCAAAATTGTCTACAATGTGTTACACAAAGAATAAAGGTTTGGTATTGGTGAAAGTATCCCCATCAGTCCTGGTGCAAACTAGGTAACGAGGGCAATGTTTCGTCCATACCCAACAGGCCTGACCTTCTTCCCAGGGGGTAGCCATGGAAGGGAAGGCCAAAGGGAGCAAGAGATGAAGCACTTTAAGAATCGGTTCCACGCTGAGAGACACCCGCAGAAGAACAGCCAGAGTTCTGGACCCATATGCATTTCATTTGCATAGCGTCCGCCCTGATACCATCAACTCCTATCAGGGGCTCTCCTCACGGGTGCCACCCAGCCACAGCAAGGGCCGTCTGGCATGGAAGCCATTGCCAGGAGTTCTGATGCTCCAGGATGACTAGCAACCACTCCAAGGCATGCATGAGGAGGTCACAGCTCAGGTATCAGAAGTGTGATCCCTGCGTGTTCAGGGGGCTCAACCAAAAAGGTACATAGCGACCCCACCACACGGACTGGCTACTGTGCTGGCTATGCAACCTAGTATCAGACAACGACATGACAGAGAAGGTGGAATGTACTAGGAGGGCACACGTCGGAGACACTATGGAGGAGAAATTTAGGAATGGAGGTCAAACCCCAGAGGGGGGACCAGGGAATGCCAAAAGGAGGAGGTGATTATGCAAGAAAGCCAAATTGTAAAACCAACAGAACCAGAAGGGTTAGCGGGGGCCAACTTGAGCAAGGGCGCCAAGAGAGGGAGAGGAGAGGGCGAGGGGAAAGGAACAAGGAGGTGAAGGGAGGGGAAGGGAAAGGAAATGCAGCCCTGGACAGAAAGAAGGCTGCAATAGCTCTGGGGCCCATGCTCGCCACACACGTATCCACAAAAAAGTTGTGGACCCCATGGGGGGCAAGAAAACTGTCTGGGTCAGTACAAGGTCATAGTCGACCTTTTTCATGACCCTATGGACAGCTGTCACGCCCTGCTAAGCGAGGAAAGACTGAATCTCCGCGTCAATCAATCCATCGGGTGATCTAGTAGATACCACACCATGAGATGAATTCAAAGTGCAGTGAGCCTCCACCTGGACAGGGAACGTGTACTGGAGTGTGTGGCGTAGGAGTTTTTGTGCCTGAAAGGCGCTCTCAGTTTCCGACAACAAGGTACAGTTACGCATCCTGGTGCAAGACTTGTCAGATCCACCTATGGCATCTACTCAATTCTAAATAACGAAAGGGTTGACACATGAAAAATCTTTTCCATCCTCAGATCTAGAAACTACGAGGAACTTTGGGGCAGGCGGCAGTACTTTTGTCACTGGTGGCCGGTTATGTTTCCGTTTTTATGGCAGAAGTCGAGAGAGGAGGAGAAGGAGAAGAAGAATAATTCATTGCGTATGAATCCCCTATGATTGCCAGCATCTCCGATGGCGTGCTCCTTCCTTGTTGCGACCCTTCCAGAGGGTACTCCTGCCTTAGGTGAATGTTTACACCTCAGGTCACACTTCCAGAGAAACGGACTGAGGGACCAATCGGCATAGTCGGAAGGTGTCAGCTCAGGTGATCACACCTCCCCGGGCCTGGCCTTTACCAGGAGGTACGTGTGAGCCTTACTTGCCTACCCAGGGCGGGGAATTACGCATTACGCCGTCACCAGCTTTGCGTGTGAATGAGTGGGTCGGCCTTCAGGCAGGCACAGGGAGGAAAGAAGAATAGGAAAAAAAGGGAGAGAGGGAGAGAAAGGACAGACTGTTTTAAACGCTGAGCTGGAGACAATAGGGCGTACAAAAAGGTAAGGAGGAGACAGGGAGGGAGGAGAAGGCGAGGAAGAGGAAGAGCAGGAGAAGGAGAAGTCGAGGAAGAGGAAGAGGAGGAGGAGGAGGAGGAGGAGGAGGAGGAGGAGAAGCCGAGGAAGAGGAGGAGTAGCGGAGGAGGAGGAGGAGGAGGAGGAGGAGGAGGAGGAGGTGAGGAAGGGGAGGAGGAAGAGGAGGAGGCGAGGAAGGGGAGGAGGAAGAGGAGGAGGCGAGGAAGAGGAGGAGGAGGAGGAGAAGGTGAGGAGGAGGAGGAGGAGGAGAAGAAGGCAAGGATCAGGAGGTGAGGAGGAGGGGAAGAAGAAGGCGAGGCGGAGGAGAAGAAGAAAAAGAAGAAAAAGGTGAGGAGGAGGAGGAGGAGGTGAAGAAGAAGAAGAAGGCGAGGGTGACTAGGAGGAGGAGGAGGAAGAGAAGAAGAAGAAGAAGAAGAAGAAGAAGAAGGCGAGGAAGACGAGGAGAGGAAGGCGAGGAGGAGGAGGAGGAGGAGGAGGAGGAGGAGGAGGAGGAGGAGGAGAATGCAAGGGAAAAAGGAAGGAATACAGTGAGGGAGGGAGAAGGACAAAGGAAAGAAAAACAAAGGACGGAAAAAGGAAGGAAGGAACAACAAGCAAAGGAAGGAAGAAACCAGAATAGGCCAAAAACAAAAATGACATCAAGTGTAAGTCGTTGAACCGTCCGTCTCTGGACACAGGCGCAAACTACCCCCTTGAGGGGAGGGACTCCTTTTAGTCGCCTCTTACGACAGGCAGGAATACCTTGGGCCTATTCTGACCCCAAACCCGCTGGGGGGTTGAACGAAGCGTAGCTCCAAAATTCGGTATGGAAAAAATGTAATCCTTATTCGTACTTTATGTGGGTCGCAGGAGTGAAATAAGTAGCTTTTTAATCTTCAGGGCATTGTAGCCTGAATAGCATGCAACACGTGACAAGAACTTGTCAGAACGTCGTATAGGTCTCAGGATTGGAAAGATGTAAACGCCAGATGGCAAATACAGTCGTGTCATTTCCCGTTTTACGTTAGCCAGAACTGCACCCTACGATTATCGGACTTTAGTAGACCCTAATCACACCTCTGCAGGTGTTCAAAATCATCTTCCGTTATCCGAAAGTGAGTCACGTACGAGTCTTCGGTACAACACATTCTCGATGATTCGTGGTAACCTTTAACAGCAAGATTACAGGTAATGTGTTGCCGAATTTATTTGATGTGGTGCACACCTACAGATTGAAAAATGAAAAAACACACACATCTGAAACCCCTTCATGCAACCATCACACTACCGACATAGCCCCAGTTGGTAGCAGTAATAATAATAGCTATGCAACTTTTGTCCACTTATCACAGCCCAAGATATATCCACTAAAGCAACTAACCGTGAGATGCAGCATCCCTCTCTAACAGATTCTTTGACGTAAAAAGTAAAGTTACACTTACAATTCCCGATAATGATTTATCCTACGGGTGGTTTCCGACAAAGCTGAGATTTCAATCTATTGATACCAAAATATATCCCGATGACTTTTCATTCACAAAATGGCACAAACGCCTTTGACCGATCTGTTTCTTGCAGTCTGCTTCGTATAATGTCGGCCGATATGCGAATAAAAACATTTGAATTTCAGCAATTGTCCGAAATGTGCACGTTCGGGCGGTAACATCGGCTACCCTGTGACCGCGCACGTAACGACTTACTGGTTTGGAAAGATCTCCGGTCGATGTGAAATGCACAGATACCGACGTCGATGTGACCGCACCCTTACAGGAATGTCTTACTACTCGGAAGTCTTTAGCAGGCATACAGGCCACCGAGCTTCCCATATTGCTGAGCCATTTTCTGCCATTTGCTAAAATTATCTTTTTCCATACTGAAGGCGCTCTTCCCTCTAGCCTCTTAGCACCTCCACGCGCTCGTTGCCATGTCTACGTGATTCCTCTTCGTTGCTGCTATCGCTGCACAGACCCTCTCCCGCGAGAAGGGAATTTTGGTATCCTGTCAGTACGAAATATGGTGAATCTGTCCACCCAGTGACTCCAACCCCCAGTGACGCAAAAGCCAACAGCACAGTGTCAACAGAACTCACATCTGTCCGCTTACTCACTTACGAACGAGAGTTTCAGTTGGCAAACCAACTGTTCAGGGCACCAAACAGGTGGCCCAGGTAGTTCGTATGTGGGTCTACGTGCGAGATGCGCCTATTTTCTCACAGTAGGGCCACGAAAGATTGGAAAACTTCACCGCATCGATCCCGGATCCTGTAACGGTCTGTTCCAAATGGTGACGGCTGTACACACTGTTCTGAAAACCTCTTCGGCAAAGTGTGATCGCTCTCTCGTGTAACGCATCCTGTTGTTGTTGGTGACGATGTCCACAAATAACTTACTGTTCTGAAGAGTTTGTAGCACTTGTTCAGCTTTCCACGAGTGCCTGAGTTCATTATCAAGCAAAGGTAGCCAAGTATTGCGACACAAAACAGATTCTCCATTTGTTCCAGAATTGTTAACATGGAGGATGGAAGTTCATGTCCCTTGTTACAACGAATAGTCTTAGAACGATGTCCGAATTTCAGTATTTTTCCGCTGTTGCCTTCTAATATCAGCATTCCGCCTTCTGTCCTCTACGTAAGTGAATTCCATTTCGTTCGATTCCCAGAGACCGATGATACGCTGTTCTTGCTCTCTAAAGTGGTTTCCTAATCTTTCGAATTTGTCACTGTCTTAAACCGTTGTTGCCGTAGATACCGATACAAAGCGACGTAAGTCTGTGTTGTGAAGTTGTGGGAACTTTTGTCTCTCCACATCGTCGAGCAATTTTGTTACTGAAATGTTATGCCCCGTCCTTCGCGTTTTATGAACATTGACTGAGTAACACTTGTGATTACCCTTTCCGGTAATATTCAGTATTCCTCTTCCATAATTTCGATGTACTTTCTGACTGCCAAAACGAACAGGTTTTCCACTCGATCACAGAGCTGCATGTTTTGCTTTAGCTGCTTCCGCTACTGCTGTCGTGCGTGTAGAAGCAAGCTGTTGATCACAGCGCACTGAAACTCGCGTCGCGCCAGTAAAGGATAAACTGTGGCACCCACCGACCTCCAACGGATTGTAAAAATAAATTCATTCTTTTCCGAAACTGTTACTCCCTTCACCGCCGCACCTCCCCTGCACAAAAAGTATAAAGGTAAAAGTTTCACCACCTCTACATCTCGAATGTTGGCTTCCTAAAATTCCTCATCATGTTATATTAATTTGTACTTCAGTGTTACTGGCTGTTAGCCAAAATGTTTCCTCACGTTATCGACGTGTACCACTGAAGCCGAGTATACAAGTATGTCGTACGACACAGATTAGGAGACGAGACGTGGAAAACGGCGAGTAGCGAGAAAAACCAACTCCTCCTAAAAGCTTAAATGCTTCTGCATTTCCATAGCATATTTTAATTTAATTAAGAAAAGGTGTTAGAGAGTAGCTGTCGTACCGCTATCATGCACAGTAGTCTAATTATAAATACCACTATAACGTAGCAAATTATTACTAGTTGTCATCTTGTAATGATTGCGTCGCCAATAGGAATTCAGTATTCGCCGCGCCTTTCAGTAGGCTTTGCGCCTTAGATCTAGGAGATGATATAGTCGCCTTGGAGCCGTATTCCGGTTAAGGTTTCTTAAATCTCAAGAATCAAATTTGTAGTTGAAAATTATTAAATTCGCGCAGTTGACGAAAAGCGACTACAGTGCTGAGTATTTTGTGGAAGTTCGAGTTTTGTGAGTGGCTTAATTTAGGAGATATTCGTGTGCGAACATTTCAAGTTGTACATGAACTCCGTTAGGCATGTTTCGTGCAGATTGCTACACATTATGTCGACGACTTCTCTATAGGACGCCTACTGAACGACAATGTGTTGACTCAAGTAGTCGCGGGTGAGCGACTTTTTGAGACTCAGAAAACGGCCATCAAGCCCGTATTTAATATCCGGACTTTATTTACGCCATATCGCTGATTCTCCGTTAAAAGTTCACACCTGAAACCAGCCCAAGATATTTATTCCGACCCGATATTTTCAGTGTTATGAAGACAAAACAACGAGAAGGAAATTTTAGACACTCCCGAACGAGACATGCAAGAAACCCGAACGCTCGGTAGTTTAACTTTCGGTTTCTGCCCATGGACTGGAGTTGTGGCTTTTTCGTGGTGGGCACTTAGCCGCATTTTCGCCAACGCTATTTCTGTTGGCTAATCCAGTATCTACCAACACACAGTGAGTGTGGAGAAAACCTGAAGCCTATAGAGGTAGGTGGACGTTCTCCAAGGGACAGTGAGAGCAACCCGCGCCGCCACTTTTTTCTTTTTCTCTCTTTTTTTTTACGCACACTGACCCGCTCCCTCCCGCACCTTGGTAGACGTTTCACGCAGGACCACGCAGCCAGCATCAGACAGAATGACGCAACCGTATTCCGCAGCACGCTGCAACACGTTTCCGCACCCAAGAAAATGTGTCTTAGCATGAGAAGCGGATGTCACCGGCGAGCAACTGTCATCGCGCACACTTCACCTTTCCCAAAACGGTAGAATAATGCGCACCGACCAGTACTTCTGAATAACTTCTGTAACATATATAATATTTTCTGGCTGTTCTCTACTCTAAAAACACTAATTCATTATCAGTTTAGTAGAACAGACTAAAATAGTTAATTTATCAGCAAATTACGATTTCATTTCTACGTCTAAGTATTTCCACACTGTTGACTTGCGCTTCGGTAATACACGTAATGTGAAATCAAAGACGTCACTTCATCTGCGTTACAAAATTTCTTCTGCAAAATTACAATAGCAAAGGAATACGCAGCAGTGAAGACAACGATTCATACAGAAAACCCGATACCACTGGCTGCGTGCTTGCACGGAAGTTTAAAGGTAACATCCTGAAAATGAGGATTTCGGAAATATTCCGGGAATGAAATTTACGTTAAGCAAGAGAAATCTTTCAAAATGTGAAAAGAGACCACCTAGCTCCGATGTCAATCGAGCAACGAAAACCAGTCCTAAGAATGTGTGTGTCTCCACTACAGTGAGTGAATCGTCATGAAGGTAAAGTTCTGGGTCCAGATGAATGGTAAGACGTCGACAGAAGTGCATGACACACGACTTTGCGTCTGGAAACTGGAGGCTGAGGGCTATAGCCCATGACTGCACCCTGAGGACGGCTCAGTGTAGGTGATGCTCAGCAACACCAGTACTGGAGCAGCAGTACTAAATGCATAAGTCGTCTGCATACAGAGAAGGTGAGATGGAGAGTCCAACAAACAGCTGCTCCTAGAACGTTAATGGCCACTAAAAATAGAGACACTCAATACAGAGCACTGTGGAACTCCATTGTCCTGGATATGGGTCGTACTATGGAAGGCACCAACTTGGACACGGAGTGACAAGAAGTTTCCGATGAACATCCAGAGTGGCCCCAGAGACACTACTCATACAATGTGACAAGGATATGATATCGCCAGGTCGTGTCATTTGGTTTTCGTAAATCAATGGAGACAGCAATCAGGCGTTGGCGTCTGGAGAAGGCCGTTTGGATGGTAAACTCTAGGGACACAAGATTAGCAGTGGTAGAGCGACCCTGGCAGAAACCACCCCGACATGGAGCCAGTAGGCCATGCGACTAAAGGGACCTAACAAAACCGCCCACATACCATACATTCCAGCAGCTTATAAAGAACGTTGATGAGGCTAATGGGCCTACAGCTATCCATGTCAAGCGAGTTTTTACCTGGTGTGAGCACCGGAATGATAGTGTCCCCTGCAATTGCAATGGAAAGACACCACTTCACGAGATCCGGTTGAAGATGACGAGATGATATCGCTTGTAGTCAGATGAGAGACATTTAAGCATCTGGCTGTGGATCCGATCAGGCTCAGGAGCTATGTCAGGGCAATATGCAAGTGCACTGAGGAGCTCCCACTTTAACTGCGGCTGGACGAGAACATCACCTCAGTCAATACACGCCACAGTGAACCCTATAACGCCCCATTTATAGACTGTGAAAGGCTGGGGGTAATTCTCCAGGGCAGAGTGCTCAGCAGAGTGCTCGGCAATCGCGTTTGTGTCTGTAGATAACATGCCATTTATGCTAACACCAGGAACACTTGTTAAGGTCTGGTACCCAAAAAGATGTTTGATCTTTGCCCAGACGTGGGAAGGTGACTTATAGCGTCTAATGGTCGAGATGTATCTCTCCCAACTGCTTCCGTCGTTTGATAAGTTGTCGAACGCGGGCACAGAGCTATTTAAAGGCTACTGTATGAGGTGCTCCCCCATGAACCATGGACCTTGCCGTTGGTAGAAAGGCTTGCATGCCTCAGCGATACAGATAGCGGTAATGTAGGTGCAACCGCAATGGAGGGGTATCTGTTGAGAAGCCAGACAAACGCGTGGTTCCTGAAGAGGGGCAGCAGCCTTTTCAGTAGTTGCAAGGGCAACAGTCTGGATGATTGACTGATCTGGCCTTGTAACAATAACCAAAACGGCTTTGCTGTGCTGGTACTGTGAAAGGCTGAAAGCAAGGGGAAACTACGGCCGTAATTTTTCCCGAGAGCATGTAGCTTTACTGTATGGTTAAATGACGATGGCGTCCTCTTGGGTAAAATATTCTGGAGATAAAATAGTTCCCCATTCGGATCTCCGGGCGGGGACTACTCAAGAGGATGTCATTATAAGGAGAAAGAACCAGAGGTTGTACTGAGTTTCAGGGAGAGCACAAGGGAACAAATGACAGGAATGGAGGAAAGAAATACAGTAGAAGAAGAATGGGTAGCTTTGAGGGATGAAGTAGTGAAGGCAGCAGAGGATCAAGTAGGTAAAAAGACGAAGTCTGCTAGAAATCCTTGGGTAACAGAAGAAATATTGAATGTAATTGATGAAAGTAGAAAATATAAAAATGCAGTAAATGAAGCAGGCAAAAAGGAATAGAAACGTCTCAAAAATGAGATCGACTGGAAGTGCAAAATGGCTAAGCAGGGATAGCTAGATGACAAATGTAAGGATGTAGAGGCTAATCTCACGAGGGGTAAGATAGATACTGCCTAAAGGAAAATTAAAGAGACCTTTGGAGAAAAGAGAGCCACTTGTATGAATATCAAGAGCTCAGATGGAAACCCAGTTCTAAGCAAAGAAGGTAAAGCAGAAAGGTGCAAGGAGTATATAGAGGGTCTATACAAGGGCGATGTACTTGAGGACAATAAAATGGAAATGGAAGAGGATGTAGATGAAGATGAAATGGGAGATAAGTTATTGCGTGAAGAGTTTGACAGAGCACTGAAAGACGTGAGTCGAAACAAGGGCCCTGGAGTAGACAACATTCCACTGGAACTACTGACGGCCTTGGGAGAGCCAGTCCTGACAAAACTCTACCATCTGGTGAGCAAGATTTTGAAACAGGCGAAATACCCTCAGACTTCAAGAAGAATGTAATAATTCCAATCCCAAAGAAAGCAGGTATTGACAGATGTGAAAATTACCAAACAGTCAGTTTAATAAGAAACCGCTGCAAAATACTAACACGAATTCTTTACAGACGAATGGAAAAAGTAGTAGAAGCCCACCTCAGGGAAGATCAGTTTGGATTCCTTAGAAACACTTGAACACGTGAGGAAATACTGACCCTACGACTTATATTAGAAGAAAGATTAAGGAAAGGGAATCCTACGTTTATAGCATTTGTAGACTTAGAGAAAGCTTTTGACAATGTTGACTGGAATACTCTCTTTCAAATTCTAAAGGTGGCAGATGAAAAATACAGGGAGCGAAAGGCTATTTACAATTTGTACAGAAACCAGATGGCAGTTATAAGAGTCGAGGGACATGAAAGGGAAGCAGTGGTAGGGAATGGAGTAAGACAGGGTTGTAGCTTCTCCCCGGTCTTATTCAATCTGTATATTGAGCAAGCAGGAAAGAAAACAAAAGAAAAATTCGGAGTAGGCATTAAAAGCCGTGGAGAAGAAATAAAAACTTTGAGGTTCGCCAATGACATTGTAATTTTGTCAGAGACAGCAAAGGACTTGGAAGAGCAGTTGAATGGAATTGACAGTGTCTTGAAAGGAGGATATAAGATGAACATCAACAAAAGCAAAACGATGATAATGGAATGTAGTCGAATTAAGTCGGGTGATGCTGAGGGAATTAGATTAGGAAATGAGACACTTCAAGTAGTAAAGGAGTTTTGCTATTTGGGGAGCAAAATAACTGATGATGGTCGAAGTAGAGAGGATATAAAATGTAGACTGGCAATGGCAAGGAAAACGTTTGTGAAGAGAAATTTGTTAACATCGAGTATAGATTTAAGTGTCAGGAAGTCATTTCTGAAAGTATTTGCATGGAATGTAGTCATGTATGGAAGTGAAACATGGACGATAAATAGTTTGGACAAGAAGAGAATAGAAGCTTTCGAAATGTGGTGCAACAGAAGAATGATGAAGATTAGAAGGGTAGATCACATAACTAATGAGGAAGTATTGAATAGGATTGGGGAGAAGAGAAGTTTGTGGCACAACTTGACCAGAAGAAGGAATCGGTTGGTAGGACATGTTCTGAGGGATCAAGGGATCCCCAATTTGGTATTGGAGGGCAGCGTGGAGGGTAAAAATCGTAGAGGGAGACCAAGAGATGAATACACTAAGCAGATTCAGAAGTATGTAGGTTACAGTAGGTACTGGGAGATGAAGAAGCTTGCATAGGACAGAGTAGCAAGGCCAACTGCATGAAACCAGTCTCAGGAGTGAAGACCGCAATAACAACAACATGAGGTGCTCCATGGCAGGGTGCTGCTTATGCCACTGTAGAGATCTCCGGCGCTCCTTAATTGCTTCAGCATCTTCCGGTGACCACCAAGGATCTGCCTTACGCCTTGAGCACCATGAAGAACGAGGGATTGAGTTTTCTGCTGCAGAAACAATTGCTGTAGTAACCGGCTCAACCATCACATAGATGTTACTGTGTGGGGGAGGTTCAACGGTGACAGCAGAGGTGAAAGATTCCCAGTCCACCTTGTTTAAAGCCAATCTGGGCAGCCGTCCATGTGCATGACACTGGGGCAGTGACAGGAAGATGGGGAAGTGGTCACTACCACACAGGTCGTCACGTGTTCTCCAGTGGGTAGATGGGAGAAGTCTCGGGCTGCGGAGTGATAAATCGATGGCTGAGTAACTACCACGAGTCACACTGAAATGTGTAGCAGTCCCAGTATTTAAGAGGCGGAGGTCGAACTGAGGCAAAGTTTCGACATCTCTGTCTTAGGCAGTAAGCACAGTGACAACCCACAAGGGGTTATGGTTGGTAAAATCTCCCAAAAGTAGGAAAGGTTTAGGGAGTTGATCAATCAGTGCAGCTAATACATCTAGGGGTTCTACACCATCTGGAGGAAGGTATATATTGCACAGTAAGATCCTCCATCGTCCTTATTCTGATAGCCACAGCTTCAAGGGGGATTTGAAGGGGCACAGGTTCCCTACAGACAATTTAGGACATAAACGAAAACTCCACCTGACACCCTGTTATAGCCGCTACAGTTACTGTAATATCTGTTTAGCCATGGAGGGCAGAGGGTCCGCATTGTCAGAAACCAGGTTTCCTGGAAGGCAATACAGATAGCAGGTGTAAAGCCCAACTGTTGCCGTAGCTCATCCAAGTGATGGAATAAGGTCTGTAATTCCACTTTAGGATAATGTCATCGTGACAATGTGAAGGCATGGAACATTCAATGAAGTGGTTTATGCCTCAGAGTCACATGATGCAGCCAGCTTATTGCCTGAGCAGTCTTATAACTGTCGTGTCTAAGGGTCTGGCGGGATACAGGTCCTCAGTAGATGCATAAATTCCCATCCCATACACACACACACGCACACACACACACACACACACACACACACCCACACACACACACACACACACACACACACACACACACACACAGCTTGTAGGTAGCAGTGGTGTGTGTAGCAGTGGTGTGTGTACAACAGCAATTGCCTTGGTCTTAGTGGTTTTATTTTTGGATTTCTCTCACTGCACCTTGGGTTTCCTTGGCTGGGAGGACTTCACTCATTCAGTCTCCAGGACTGAGGCTGAGCGTGAAGCCCTTAAACCAGCTGCTTTTGGGCTCTTCAGTCACTGGCAGGTGTCAAATTTCCCACTAGTAGAAATCTGGTAAGGGGACCCCTTCCTAGCGAAAGAACCAAGGAAGACTTATGCTTCTCCAGCTTGGAAGGGGACAGATGTCCCCGATGGTTGGAGGCGTGTTACTCCCAAAGTAGGTGATGCAGGAGCAATAGGGAGGGAAATGCCCTCCACCAACAAGGAACATCTTCCAGCTCTGAGAGGTGGCTATGATTCGCAGAGCTGATTGTACCACGACTGTTGTAACATCGGCGTAATACGATGTCACATGCACAGGATGCAGGCATTCAAATTTTCTCGTAGCCTCAGTGTAGGTCAGTCTGTCCAGTGTGCTTTAGTTCATGATTTTCCTTTCTTTCTGGAAAATCCTGCAGTGTAGTGAGCAAGGCGAATGGTGCTCTCCACAGTTGACAGATTGGAGTCGGGGCACATGTAGTATTGGGATGTGAAGGGCGTCCAGAATCTCGACATGTGACGCTGGATGTACAGCTGGATATGTCCAAACTTGCAGCACTTAACGCACCGCATCGTGTGAGGGACATTGGGCTTTACATTGACAGAGAAGGTCAAGGTGACGGTCTAATACTGTGTTGTATCACACTCGAAGGCCAAGACGAAAGTAGCGGTGGAAACCAGATTATCCCTTGGACCCCGGTGGACACGCTGGACGAAATGAACACCACGCCGCTCTAAATTTGCGCGCAGCTCATAGTCAGACTGCAAAATAAGGTGCCTGTGAAATATGATACCCTGACCATATTTAAGCTCTTGTGGAGCGTGATGGTTACAGGAACATCCCCAGCTTGTCAGCGAGTAAATCCCGTGACTGGGCATACATGGGGAGTTAATGGCGGAGGCATCAGGGGGTGTGGTCAGGGTGCTACAACTGACAGGGTACATAGCGGCCCCACCACAACGGGCAAGCTACCGTGCTGGTTGTCAGGTGCCACCAAGCGAACAAGTCCATTATAATCGTCAGTGTAGAAAACGATACTGCACAGTTTATGGAAAAATACTCACCCAGGAGGGTGGCCTCGCCCAACAGTTGGAGAATGAGCAGAAGCGCAGATCCACGTCGTCAAAGGATGCGATAAGTATGAGCACATGAATGCTATACTCCATATAAGGCGTCCTTCCTAAATTGGCTCGCTCTTCGGGAAAATTTTGAAAAATGAAGGCCAATTCATAGAGGGGGCCATCACATAAAGGCCGAAACGTGAGAATCCTTTTAGTCGCCTCTTAGGACAGGCGGAAATACCTCGGGTCTATTCCAACACCTGGACCTGTAGTGGGGGGGGGGGGGGGGGGGTCTCCATTTACCTTGAAGTTTTGGTTTTTATGCTTAGTGTGCTAACTACGACAAAAGGTGTGTAAATATTGCGAGAACGGGACTGGGCTGCACTGAAAATCGTTCTGCTAAAGGCCCTCCACACGCACTGTTATATCTGTCGGCCGACCGACCAACGGACCAATTTCGTAGCCACCTGCACTACGCAATCACGGTGCCTCGTGTGATTTGTTCGTATGATAAATGTCTACGCGATTCCGGTTGGTTTTACAAAGGAACTGAAACTGGAGTTTGCCTTGGCTGTTTGATGCGTAAAAAGGCCAGAAAATCCTAGATAAATGCTGGCAAAGATGCGACTAATAGAAGGAAAGGAATTTACCTACTTTGTTACTTAGATAATTACGAATATCATAAGCTACCGACTAAGAACTGCTGAACATCAAACCGTCTTTAACCAAAAATAAATTCATCATAGGTTGAAAGCTTGGAGGAGAAGCATCTCGTTACATTACGATTTCTAGCCAATAGTAGGGTTTAAGCGCACCTCAAATTCAGTGCTGTTGTATCCCCACAATTGACTAAAATGATTCATTTTCCTGCAAAGCGATTTATACTTGACTGAAGAAGTACAGCACGGTTAAGCAAAATAAAAGACGTTGACATAAACGTTATCAGTTCCAATAAACAATGCGAAAGTAACTTACATACTTTCACTAAGACGAATTACTACAGCAATTGTTATAAACAAATGCAAAAAGTATTTAACAGGTATACATTCATGAAGATATAATACTTATTAATACATCCTTACACCTTTTTATAAAGTTCTATCCTGTAGCCCTTTTTCCTGGGCGTAGACCGGTGACGAGAGATATGAAATCCTGTCGATTTGATCTCGGAGTTCTCTTCTCTACAGCCAACACAGTGATGGTTGACAGTGTCATTTGTCATTGTGTTGTTGAAGTAGGCTTTAACGCGTTTCAACGTACTCACGCTTGTTTTGCAAGACACGGTGGTTCGTGGAATTGCAAGAACCAACGACAGTCATTTCACTCCTCCGGAGAACACGTTTTTTTAATCAATTGTTTATAATGGACTGAAGGATGTCCTGAAGCTCCAGACATTTATCCTCACTGGTGTAAATAAACTTTCTTCTTTTCAAATTCTCATTGTCAAAGGATATATTTTAAGTAGCTTTTCAACATTAGGTATAGGGAAATTGTTTCACAGTAGTCCTGGAATTTAGTTTCCGTGTTTACTATTACTGTGTCGATTACCTCTAATACTAGCCTTCTCCATTTCTTAATACATACTTCTGTTTCGTTACACTAGTTCAGATAGTCCTGCTGAATTTATAAGGCTCTTTCTTACCTTCCACTTTGCGTTTCATACATATTAGTCTCTCACTAGCCATAACATAGTTTTCTATTTCAGGCTTACAGTTTTACTTTGCAAAATGTCGAACAAGATACCGGTAGGCATCAAAATCCATTTGCACACCTGTAGTAGAAAAAGAGAAGTCTGGTGATCAAGTATACTATTTAGCCCAATTGGTCGATGTAAAGAATTATAATCCCAGTCTTGCTTGTATTTCACATTGAATGCTGCTCATGTCCGTATGGTGAAGGAAAATGGTTTTTACAGCGTGTGAATGAAAATACCTTGTTTCGCAAGGACCGTATAATTTAAATACCCTTTCCCCCAAAAGGTAACTTGTTTTACCGCAACGGCTAAAAATGCGTGAAATACTGGTTTGTTATAAAAAATTTTAAATGCGTAAGTTTTAGAAGCACAGAGGATGGTCCAACTGATGTGCACAGCAGTCGATACAGACTGCACGAGGGTGTGCCTGTTTCACTACAGGATGTACACAATTTTTCCTTGTTATTGCACTACAGCCGTCTTATGTTTGCGATACTAATTTGTTTTTATCAATATTCCAACTGCTTAGCACTTGCAGCTAAAGAGTGGCTATGCCTTGTGCGCACCAGTTTTTAGCTAAGTCATAAAACCATAACCATCTCACATTTCTCCTGATTTTAAAACGAAAAATTACTAATAGCTTACTTCAGTCATCCGTTATGTCGTCGGCTTGTACTGACAAAAGGACTTAATTTCACTTGAAACTTGCTCTAGAGGATTATTTTAACTTCACTTGAAATCTGTTCCTTAACAACATCCATAATACAAGTTGTTGAATCATTGTCAGAAAGTGCCTTCAAGTACTCCATGATGCTAAATAATCTTTCGTGAGTGTTCTTATCCAGCGAAGAATTTCAGAAGTTCAGAAACTTTTATTTATTCATGCCTCAGATTCCTCACGAGTTCGGAGACAACTTTTGCCATGCTGAAAAGCAGATAGTCGTAATGCATCTATTCCGCTTCCGTTTCCGTAACCTTCTCGTTGTGTTTGAAAGTTCCAGTCGTGCTGCTTGTGAAAGAGCATGGTCAATTCTCACTGTGCTTAGCTGATTGTATTTAACAGTTGCTGTAACATATGAAATTGAACCTTGGTGCTTTTTAGCATTCGAAATAAAATGTTGATGCCTCTTCGCCTAGTCCCCACTCACGCCATTAACCGTCAACCATTCCAAATAGAACACAGTACGAACAGAGGTTGTTCCTTACAACGCTGCCACTTAACCACCGTTTTGAATTTTACTATTGTGTTTGAAAGCTTCTTACAAATTATCCCTAAAATTCAGTAGACAAACTGCGTCAGCTTTCTTTCTTACACTCTTGCAGAGAGACGAGTAAAGGACGCAGTGTTTTCACTTAAAAACATTTTGAGGGTCTTGTGATGCAATAAATGCCTCCATGGGAGTTTGACGTAGACGTCAATATCATGCTTTGCAACAATAATTTAAATACTAGACATCTTACCATTCCCTTTCGACAACGGTGTCAAGACATTGTCGATGACACCTGACAGAACACACCGAAACATACATCACTAGTCAGATTTATCACTACCACTGCTTACTGCATTTTTGCTACTTAATTAATGTTACAGCTTTCACCATAAACATGCCAATGTTGATTTGTGAACCTACGAACACTCTGCATTACTACGAACGTGTGAATTAAGTAAGGCTACTAAATTTTAATCTGAGGAACAATGAAAACAAAAGCTATTCCCTGTCATCTTGCAATGACATCCAATGATGGTTTCACATTTATTTAGAAAGAATTATGAATGTCTTCTTGTTCTTTGTGTCTTAGCACAGTCTTGCACGCCAGCAGCAAGCAGAGAAGAATAAGGCCCGTATTAGACTGTCATATTTCTTTGACAAAGAAATATCAAATCTTCGTCAAATTATTTTGACAAAGATCGTGGCGCTAAAAAGGGGATTACTCTGTCATTTTTCGTCAAAATTTCAAGACGGCGGACGGAAACTTATTATGCGCTGCAGTTGCTAACACCACAATTGCATTGTGTGTGTATTTGGAAGAAAAGCGGTAGAGAAACGATAAACACTTGAATGAAGCACTGAGTATTACGTCTAGAGAGTAAAAGAATTCAGCAAAATTTGTTACGACAGCTGCAAGAGGAGTAATTCAAGTCTTAACATATAAATTACTTACGAATGGATGAGAGTATTTCAGTATTTGCTCAGTAAAGAGGTTCTCATGTTACAAAACAGAATATTCTTAGATATGCTGTATGTCCAGAAGACAAACTGTATCACAGTGATTTCTTGATACATGAGAGCTAGTCTGGTGTACAACACAGCACATTAATATCACATTGTAATCAACCAAAATAATTTCATAAAGGTGTGAAGCGATTTATAAACCGATGAAGGTGGAATATGTGAAGGTAACTAAACGTTTAGTACACTTTATGGACTATAAGAACAATTTTTAATTTTGAACAGTGTTCCCACAACGGCAAAATTAATACAAAGTACGAAGCAGATGAAGCGCTTTTTAATTTGTCGCATCTAGAATCCAAAAACAAAGTAGAAAGGAAAGCTAAGAAAGAACTTTTGAGTGTTACCACATCCTCTATTCCGGCTTGCGGCATGTATGTTTCCAGATGTAGAGGTGGATGGCTGTAGCTGTGATGGTGGACATGAAGTCGATTGCAGTATATTCCATCTCCCATCAACACACAACTGATAGCATGCATTATACCCCTTGCTCGTGCCCCCCCTCCCATAACCCAAGCTAGTTTGTTTGTAAACATGGCTTCAAAGTTATTTTCGTCGACTTTTTAAAAATACACTACAGATACGTCCAACAGCTGTAGTGACGCCAGCGCTAGATGGTGAAAAGAAAGCCTCAGGCCACAACCCCGAAGTGCGGCACTCAATGCTACGAGAGTTAATGGGGTAACATCGTGTGACAGATACCAAGTGTAATCTACTCTAGCGCCCTCCGTACCAGCAATCGACACGAATCACTTCTCGATATCAGACTGACACAATCTGCAAGTCGACAGTGAACTCTCAGGGCAGACTTTCCAGCAATTCGCTGGGCTCGGGAAAACAGTTACAGTTAACCTATCAAGGAAATTTAATAAACGCGATATTCCACTTCAGCAAGAAAGATGGCAGACTAGCGTCCACTGTAACGTTTCTTTCCTTATGGGTAGTTAAAAGTGAGAGAAATATTCAAATAAATGAAAAAAAAATTCTGCGCATTATTATGAGTTTTCCACAGGAAGGATACGTTACAAATGCGATGCCGTGGTGGGGTAGTATCCTTACGCACACACACACACACACACACACACACACACACACACATATATATATATATATATATATATATATATATATATATATATATATATATATATAAAACTAATCCTTTTAATCTACTATACCATTACTATTATTTACCCTTTATGCTAACGCTGTTACATTCTTTCTATGTATGAGATCCTGCTGTTACTGAACACCATCGTCAACCGCTGTTTGAAAGCTCGTTGACTGCAAGACACTGCTGTCAATAATCGACCGGTCTTCGTAAAAACAGGTCTTCAGGTTCGACGTATGGAGATTAATATACTTAAACGGCACAACGCGACAAGCAGTCGTTCATCTTGCTTTCAAATAACGTGACCACAATTTCGTGATACATCTACCTAAAAAATATACACTCCTGGAAATTGAAATAAGAACACCGTGAATTCATTGTCCCAGGAAGTCAGATACATCACATGATCACACTGACAGAACCACAGGCACATAGACACAGGCAACAGAGCATGCACAATGTCGGCACTAGTACAGTGTATATCCACCTTTCGCAGCAATGCAGGCTGCTATTCTCCCATGGAGACGATCGTAGAGATGCTGGATGTAGTCCTGTGGAACGGCTTGCCATGCCATTTCCACCTGGCGCCTAAGTTGGACCAGCGTTAGTGCTGGACGTGCAGACCGCGTGAGACGACGCTTCATCCAGTCCCAAACATGCTCAATCGGGGACAGATCCGGAGATCTTGCTGGCCAGGGTAGTTGACTTACACCTTCTAGAGCACGTTGGGTGGCACGGGATACATGCAGACGTGCATTGTCCTGTTGGAACAGCAAGTTCCCTTGCCATTCTAAGAATGGTAGAACGATGGGTTCGATGACGGTTTGGATGTACCGTGCACTATTCAGTGTCCCCTCGACGATCACCAGAGGTGTACGGCCAGTGTAGGAGATCGCTCCCCACACCATGATGCCGGGTGTTGGCCTTGTGTGCCTCGGTCGTATGCAGTCCTGATTGTGGCGCTCACCTGCATGGCGCCAAACACGCATACGACCATCATTGGCACCAAAGCAGAAGCGACTCTCATCGCTGAAGACGACACGTCTCCATTCGTCCCTCCATTTACGCCTGTCGCGACACCACTGGAGGCGGGCTGCACGATGTTGGGGCGTGAGCGGAAGACGGCCTAACGGTGTGCGGGACCGTAGCCCAGCTTCATGGAGACGGTTGCGAATGGTCCTCGCCGATACCCCAGGAGCAACAGTGTCCCTAATTTGCTGGGAAGTGGCGGTGCGGTCCCCTACGGCACTGCGTAGGATCCTACGGTCTTGGCGTGCATCCGTGCGTCGCTGCGGTCCGGTGCCAGGTCGACGGGCACGTGCACCTTCCGCCGACCACTGGCGACAACATCGATGTACTGTGGAGACCTCACGCCCCACGTGTTGAGCAATTCGGCGGTACGTCCACCCGGCCTCCCGCATGCCCACTATACGCCCTCGCTCAAAGTCCGTCAACTGCACATACGGTTCACGTCCACGATGTCGCGGCATGCTACCAGTGTTAAAGACTGCGATGCAGCTCCCTATGCCACGGCAAACTGGCTGACACTGACGGCGGCGGTGCACAAATTCTGCGCAGCTATCGCCATTCGACGGCCAACACCGCGGTTCTTGGTGTGTCCTCTGTGCCGTGTGTGTGATCATTGCTTGTACAGCCCTCTCGCAGTGTCCGGAGCAAGTATGGTGGGTCTGACACACCTGTGTCAATGTGTTCTTTTTTCCATTTCCAGGAGTGTAAAATCATTTAAGCAGTTCAGTGAGGTAGTATTAAAAGGTTCACTACAATAACTGCAGAGACCGATATTTACGAATGATAATCTTATTATTCCAAAAAAATATAAGACATAGGAATTTCGGCAACCTACCTATCAGTACATAGAATGTCAAAACAGAAGTGAATCATAAGAAGAGAAAGTCTGCGTTTCTTTACAAAATCACTTGGTTTTTTCGAAAACTTAATTTTGTTTTTCCTACAGAGGTCTCCTTTTACGTTTCATACATACAAGGTCTGAGTCCTCATCAACATCTGTTACTTATTCATTGACATTTTATATATTATTCGTGACACAAGAGTTTTTAAGATTGGATAGTTTCTTTTTTTTTTAAGATACACTTCAGTAACCTTCTGAATTCTGGAAGCTACTGTATAACAGTATCTCATTCTAGCATTCAGGTGAAATTTGAGTGGTTACTTGACTAGATTATACACCAATTCCTTCCTTCACACATACTTGCAAGTTAACAAAAAATTACTATTTTGGGCAAAACGTCTGTGCCTTTAGTGATTCGTTCCAGAAGTGTGGAAATATTTTTTCCTTGGCCCGGACTGATATTTTGGTTTGATCAGCAAGTTGTTGAGAAAACTGGACCTAAACAAATCAATCTGAACCTTTAGACTTACTTAATTTCAATGTTTCTGATTACATGACTTTCAGTAACTAGTACATTTTGCAGCTGAAAAACGCCATCGAATAGGTGCTCAGTAGTACTGGAACAAAGTATGTACCACCTACTCAGCATTGTTGCCAGATGTATATATGATTACGGTGATGACGTCATCCAAGATGGCGTCGTGTGGACTTGGCAACAGCACATTATGTCATCCAAGATGGCTGCCATGGCGTCATTAAAGATGGCGGATTTTTGAGGCAAGATTTCATTTTGGAAGGAAAGTTCCATGCCCCCTTCCCCTCAGAAAAATAGTGGAAAGTTCAGATTCCACTAGATAATGCATTACACCACAGTTATCCTTACTAAGCAAAGAAAATTGCGGGAAGATAGCTCACTCAGGCCTCATCCACTAACGTAAGTCACACTACTGCCACTTCCTCCTATGAACTGGGGCCAAGACTGAATTTTGGCGGTAAACAAACGTCACTTGTGGTTTCTCTACTAAGCTAAGAAAATGAAGCCAAAGAAAGGACACTTGTACTAACCTCAGTTGCCCGACAGCCACCTCCTAAGAATTCGTGGGAAAAGGACTTGGACATAAGACTTTATTTCAACACTTACATGCAGTGCCATCTATCCGTTGTGTTCACCACGAGGTTCAGAGCCCAACTGACTTAATACACATCGCCACCACCAGAGGGCGCTCTCATCTGTGACGTAATCCAAGATGACGGCCATCCGGTGTGTTGACCACGAGCTCCAGACTCCAACTGACTTAGTAAATATTGCCACCTCCAGAGGGTGCTACCACGACGTCAGCTGATGACGCAAATACCGTTATCCAAAATGGCGGCGAAAAGTCAGTTCATCATGTAGCCTAGTACCCAGCACTGGCACTAGAGGTCACTGTTGTGACATCAGTGGGAACCAGTAGGAACCCTTAATCCAGTCACATGCTCGACTTCAGCCAGTTGGATGGAAGTATCTGGAGACGTCATTGTAGGAGATATAGGTGAGGCTAAGCAGCTCCAGGGCCTCAGTCTTGTTCAGTCAGTCAGCAGAAGAACAAGAACCATGAAGCGTCAACAGCAGTCACACTCCACCACAATCATGCAGAACAGGATTAAACAGAAAAGTAAGTATCCCATATCACATCTCTATCTCTGGTTCGCCTTATTACTATTATTATTTAAAGTTTTCACATCTTTGTCCATATCTAATGCTTCTTCATCTTCGTTCAACAGGGTCGAGCGCCAACATGCCTAGCTCTGCTAACACATCTGGACCTGTAGCAACCTGTCCTGCCATCTTGTCGCTACCTACTGATGCAGCCTCCAGCATGTCTGAACCAGTAGCAGCCACGTGGGACTTGGTAGCACACACAGATCATTTGCTGGAGCAGGACAAGGAGTTTCTGCTGTCCATCCCACTCATCGATTTGTGTGATGAGGACATGCGATCTGCCCCCGACACATCGAATGCTGTCGCTGGCGGTGTTAAACAACAAGATGGGTACTAGTTGCCAACATATGACCCATCCCAGCAGAACATCCCTGTGATAGCGCACCCACAGAGTAGAGATACTGTGGATAAGAAGGCATTGAGTGCACCTAAGCTTTTCGCCTCCACATACAATTTAACTCCCAGTGGATCGAAACGTGTGAACATTGCTATAAAAGTGCATCATGTCTGGGGGCTGCATGCTAGAATGGAGATTGAAAATGTATCCAAATGTGTTAAGGTGCCAATTTCCAAGTTCGACTGGGATGAATAATGTCGTGCAGAGCGCTACATCAATCAGCAGATGACTACAGAATATTATCCAACTCATTCTCACCCAGACATTTGCCTTACTGATGTGACACTTTCTGTTACAACAGTACATGATGACTGTCCATTATGTGTGAAATCGGGTGACAACTGTGTTTATCTAAACATGCCTCAGTTATAAAGTTATACGATCTTTACATTGCCATACGTCTTGCATTGGACAGACTGAATCGTTGGTTGCCTAGCACAGACTTTGCACGCAATGATGTTGTAAACTCCCTACGTGTGCATAGTATACATGTTGATGATCTTAAGCAACCCCTATGTTCGCACATGAACGGTAAAGCTAAAGAGAAACAGATGAAATGTGTGTGTGAAGAACCTAAGTACTGTGCGTAATCTATTGGCTTGAGTGAGCTATGCGCTGAATTTATTGCTTGCCAAAAAGCTTCATTGGTAAATACTGTATAAGTGCGAAGAAGAAGATACATACAGATTGTAATGATAGTCCTGAAATGCTACATCCCATGAATGATTTTTAAATAGATAATTTATGTATAATCTCAAACAGTGTTTGTAATACTTTGTGTATTATTTCATACCTCTGTCATTATAATCAATTTTTTTCATTGCTATACAAGTAACTGAGATGATCATTGATCAAGTTACTCTTCTTGTGTAAAATATATAGCTGTTTTCTCTGTGTAGTCAATATAGCTCAGTCAGTTAAGTGATGGAACTATGGTAGCTACACATACTATTATTACCCTTTCAAGTTTATTTTTCTATATATGTCAACTACACGTCTGTACCTGGTGCAATTAGTATCATGGGAGGAGCTCGACTCCTTTTTACATAAATCAGCCAAGCTATGAACGCTAAAGTATTGTTCTAGAGTCTAGGATCCGCACCTGGATGTTATTTCTAAGAGAGAGAGAACATAAACACACGCACTCTTAAGACTACAGCGTTTTGCACTTAAAAACTGAATAATAAGTTAGATCGCATACTATTCCGACCCGTCAGACACTCATCCTTCTTTCCGGTTTCTCTACTCTTAACTATCTTATTGAATCGTAGAACATTTGCTTTGCATTACACGGGCACAATATGACCTTGTGGAGACGTATAGTGTCTACTGTTCACATCCCATCACGGGTCATAAATTATACCTGCCCTGTATACAGTGTGTTACAAAAAAATACGGCCAAACTTTCAGGAAACATTCCACACACACAAATAAAGAAAATATGTTATGTGGACATGTGTCCGGTAACGCTTAATTTCCATGTTAGAGCTCATTTTAGTTTCGTCAGTATGTACTGTACTTCCTCGATTCACCGCTAGTTGGCCCAATTGAAGGAAGGTAATGTTGACTTCGGTGCTTGTGTTGACATGCGACTCATTGCTCTACAGTAATAGCATCAAGCACATCAGTATGTAGCATCAACAGGTTAGTGTTCATCACGAACGTGGTTTTGCAGTCAGTGCAATTGTCGCGTCCCAAGCGTGGGTTTTGCGAGGGATTGAGCGACACGGTTCGTAAACGGGAATTAGCCGGTTGACCTAATTGAGAGGGAGACTTTTGATCTGGCTAAGATGTTAAATTCCCTGGTGTGAAGGTACAAGGCTAGGATGTTGGTAGAAGTAAACTCGTATGGACGTTATAAAAGTTCTAATTTATTCATAAAGAATACAGATCACCCTAACTGCGTAGTGATTGTACCTACAGAATAGCCAAGCCCATTACAGAGACGATGACTGACTTCCACCGTTCTGGCTGCCTGATAGAACTTTCCAGCACTTTGCTGCCCACACTAGCACCCTACGTCAGAGTCCCGCGGTCGCTGCCTAAACGCTCATCGGCGACTATCTCCAACTGTCTGCCTGCAGCCCGCCCTCAGCCCAAGTCGGCTGCTACTCACGCTGACTACCGTCGCTGCCTAAACCTGAGAGAGAGAGATCCCCGGAGCGGCGTGCCGCCGAGTTTTGTTAGCTCTTCCCCTTCGACCCCGCCAGCGCTTGGCATGACGTAGCGTCGAGTGCAACTTTTCCTTATTAGGGATTGTTTTAGTATTAACTTCAGTACTTTTCTTCAGAAGCTGGGTGGAGGGGTAGAGGGGCCTCTCCCTATATGGTCACGCACTGCGTCCTGAGCCCTTCATTGGCTCCTCATGACGTAGTGCGGTCCCCACCTAGGGCCCTCTTTCTTTCTCTCTCCGCTCCCAGACTTCTCCCTCTAGCCAAGAGTGTTGATACTGTAAGTTATTGCTTATTAAGGGACCTGCCCAGAGCGCCCTTTTTATCTTAATAGCTGAGTCTGCTTCCTTGCTTATCACGGGCAGCTGCCTGGCCGCTTGGACCGCCGCCTCGGCTATCTGGCTGCGTCGTTATCTTTTGTGACCCCTCTGACACGCCTGGCGTCCCCTGTTAACTCTATCTCCCCGTATGATTTCTGGTGTATCGTCTGAGAACAACTGCATTTAGACTTGGCTTTTCTGCGGTTACAACACCTCCCCCGCCAGGGAAATTGGCGTTACTCGTCAGAGTAGCGTCAATTGTGACTCTTTTATTTTTTTCCATTACATGCTTTACAGATTTGTTTATTACATTAGCATCTGATATGTTACATTTTTCATTTTCATTTAGTAAAGTCAAATTCATTGAACACACAATAATACAATTACATTATACATGCCTGACATTCAGTTATGTCAAAAGCATTTGCATTAAAATCAAAAGACACTTTCATTGATACATACATTCACATTTCAATTAGAATTACATTTCAAATACAGTTACATTTCAATTACACATTTCAAATACAGTTACATTTCAATTACATATTTCAAATACAGTTACATTTCAATTACACATTTCAAATACAGTTATTTAACGTCTGTTTCTGAAAGCGACCGTATCACCTTGGTCTTTTCCACATCTTTCATAAATTACTATCTCTTCAGTTTCTTTATTACTGTGTCTTCTAGCTGAACTAGTCTCTGGGTATTGGTTCACTATGGTATTTCTTATACATACTTTTCCACAACAATCACTGTCTTCAAAATATTTCCATATACTTTTAAAACAGTCTTTACAACATTTACAGTTTTTACAACAGCATGTTATTATGATTAGAATAACTATTGATATGGCTACATACGTAGTTATGGAGTAATGTGTGAAGTACCTGGAGTACTTCATTTCCTCCTCTTGTCTCTCTACCATCTTCTGGACATCATCCAGTCTTTTTCCTGCGACTTTCAAGTCGTCTAACTGTGTTATTACCTGGTCCAATGGCAAATCTAATGCTAACGTTGAGACATTCCTTTTTTCCTTGTTTACCACGCAACAATCGAATTCTAGATTGATCTGCGGAACTATGTCTTTCTTCGTCACATTACTCTGAATCACTCTATCTGTTTGTATGAACACTCTAGTGCCATACCCCTCACATTTACTGTAAAAACTAATTTTTTCCTACCCCTTTTATTACTAGGTCCTTTGGTGGTTCCCTTCCACACAATACTGTTAAGCCTTCTTCCTTCGGTGCTACATATAGCCATTCGTTACTGTTTAGATGAGTCCAAAGGCTCTGATTCAGTGCGACTATTTTTCGCACACAATCTTCCGGAATTTCTCTTACCGGTTGCAACAATTTGGCTTCGCACTCTTCGTGGTCGAATGTTGACAGCAAGGCGAATGCTTGTTTGCACAGTCTCCTATTTTTACTTAGCTCCTTGCATTTTAGTTCCTCCGCAGAAAGTTTCGCGTACTGCCTTTTGGATTCATCTATTAGTAAGAATTCTTTCTCTGGCTGTATGTACACATATTTACCTTTCATGTTTGGAATTTCTTTTGGTAGTGGGAGTACTCTATACAAATTGAAACTGTTATTATTTATTAGTGGAATATTAATTACATATCCTAGTATGCTACCCGAGATGAAAACATCTAAATCAATTATTCTTAACAATAGATAACCTGAGGACTCCGTAAGAGGAACAGGAAACTATACATCTTTTAGTTCTTCCCGTATTAAACTTAGGTATTTTACAATTTGGACTGGATTAATTATATGAGGCTTCTGAGCATTTACAATGGCATTTATCATTTGTTCGTATTCCTCTTCGATCTGACCAAACACTGCCGATAGTTGTAATACTTGCTCTGTTACTGTGGCGAAGGACGCTACACGTTTAAACCCTATATCGGTTTCCTTCACGTATTCCTTCATGAATCGTTCTAGTCTTTGCATACCTGTCTTCAGAACGTGCTCATTTGACTCTAGTGTATATACCGTCCTGTTTACTCCCGCCAATGTGGCTCTTACCACTGCCACCTGTTCCTTTGTTAGCCTCAACATCTCTTCTGAGTTTTTCTCCATAGCGTCTATTCTTTCCTTATAGTATGCTGCATCTGCTTCGTCCAACGTCCCGAACAGTATTTTACTTACCTGCCCGACGAAGTTGAATACTCCTCTCTTCCTTCTGGTCTCGTGTTTCGTTAGCTGCTGTACTAAAAGTTGCAATCCTGTGATTTTTTCCACATGATGGGTTACTTGTTGGTCTAGTACCCTGCATTCTATTAATCCTACATTTAATTGTGTTAGTGTTTCTCGGCACCTTTGTACCGCTGCCCTACCATACCTCTCTGCATTCTGAAACCTTTCTGTTATTATATCTAGATTTACGTATGTGACTATTCTCCATGTGGTACTGTATATTTCTACCTGTCCTCTATTATCGTAATATAGTCCTGATGAACTCGGAAATGGCGTCACTTGGTACTCATTTGTTGCATGCTCTGATGCAGTGATGTAGTATGCTGTTATCACTATTACGAATTTCACGACCTGCCACTTGAGTGCCATACCTGAAATTTAAAAGAATTGTTTCAGCCTGTTGGCATGTACTTTTGTTTCCTTATTTCCTTTAACTTTTATTACTACGTTAGGACCTTCCACTTTTACTACTTCAAATGGACCTCTCCATTGTGAATCTAATTTCCGAGATCTACCCCGTCTCACCGACTCATCGTGCAGTAATACTTTATCTCCTACCTTGAAGTTTTTTGGATTTTGTTTCATGTCATACTGTTCCTTACTGATTTTCTTACTTCTTATAATCGAGTCTCTGGCCACTCTGTGGGCTTCCTGCATTCTCGCTCTTAGTTTATTTACATACATTTCATAATTGTAACTTACCTGCTGTGTTTCTTGCTGCAGTACTCCTGGTATGTTAACCTTTCTTCCGTATAGTAATTCAAATGGTGTGTATCCTGTGCTGCTGTGTGGTGTAGTGTTGAACACAAAAATTGCATACGGTACCCATTTGTCCCAAGAACTTTGATCTCCTGTTACAAAGTGTCTGAGATACTCTACAATAGTTCTATGACTTCTTTCTAGTGCACCATTTGATTCAGGGTGGTACGCTGTAGTATTTATACGCAGTACCTTCAACAATTTACATACACTTTTAAATACATCACTCAGAAAGTTAGACCCTTGATCTGTTAATAATACTGATGGAATTCCATACCTTAATACTACGTTTTCCACAAATGCCTCAGCTACAGTTTCGGCATCTTGTTTGTCAATTGGGATTGCTAAGGTAAATTTACTCAGATCGTCTTGGAATGTGAACATGTACCCTTTTCCTGTATTAGATACATCTAGTGGACCCACTATATCCATCGCACACTTTCCGAATACTGTTTCTGCTGTGTCTGTAATTTCTAAGGGCATCCTAGTTTTCATTTGCGTGTTTTTATTCTTTTGACACGATGGGCATTTCCTAATGTAATTTTCAATGTCACGCTTCATTCCGCGCCACTGCTTGTATGCTTTAATTCTTTCGAGTGTCCTGTGCATTCCTTGGTGACCTCCCAAGGGATTGTCATGCATTTCCTTTAGTATATTTTCTTTTTCTTCGGGACTAATTTCCTCACCACTATCCGTTTCCTGTTCTATTTCACTCGAAACTTGTGCTTGCCGCACGTTTACATAACTTTCTTCCCCATTTGCTTTTGCTGCCGAGATCTCTGTCTCCACCTTCTGCTTCGCATTTATCTCTTCCTTCCCTTCATGCCTTATTCTACTCAGCGCATCCACATTACTATTTAACTTTCCTGGCTTGTATATTACTTCATAATCATACTCCTCGAGTTTCAGTCTCCACTTCAGGAGTCTCGAACTCGGATCTTTGACACTAAATATCCACGTTAGTGGCTTATGGTCTGTCACTACAGTGAACTTTCTGCCATATACATATGGTCTGAACTGTTTTACTGCGTAAACTATAGCCAACAACTCTTTTTCCGTTGTGCTATAATTTAGTTCGGCTTTGTTCAATGCTCTGGATGCATATGCGATGGGCAAGTCTTCGCCAATCTTCTCACCTTGCGATAACACTGCACCCAAGGCTGCGTTACTCGCATCCGTTGTAATGATGAACGGTTTCGTAAAGTCAGGGTACTGAAGTAACGGAGGGTTTATTAATTTCTCTTTTAGTTCTTCGAACGCATTGTTCTGACGTTCGCTCCATCGGTACTCCACTCCCTTTTTTAAGAGCTCATGGAGAGGTTTCGCAATCTTGCTGAAGTTAGCAATGAAACGGCGGTAGTAACCTATCAATCCGAGAAACCCTTTTAGTTCCTTAGTTGTCTTTGGCTGTGGGAAGAACTTCACCTTCTCCACCTTCGCCATATCTGGTGATATTCCTTTGTCAGTGATGCAATGACCTAGGAAGATTACTTCCTTCCTCAGGAATTCACACTTGTCTGGTTGCAGCTTCAAATTGTGCTCTCGCAACCTGTCAAATATTTCCCGGAGCTTTTCGTTATGCTCCTGCAGGTTTTTCCCATAGCATACTATGTCGTCTAGATTTACAAAGCATTTCACTCCTTGTAAACCTGCCAAGACTGTATTCATCAGTCTCTGAAAACATCCTGGGGCTCCCTTCAGTCCCATCGGCATTCGTTTGTATTCGTAATGCTGATAGTTTGAGCTAAAAGCCGTTTTCTCTCTGTCCTTCTCGTCCGTCTATATTTGATGGTACCCGCTTGCGAGGTCAAGCGTCGAGAAGTACTTAGCTTGCCCTAACTGATCCAGTATCTCGGAGAAATTTGGTAGTGGAAATGCATCGCCTACAGTGATATCATTTAATCGTCTGTAGTCCACTACGATTCTCCATTTCTGTTTGCCACTAGCGTCTAGCTTCTTTGGAACTAACAGTAACGGTGCGTTCCAAGCGCTCTTACTCTCGACAATTATGTCATCTCTTAGCATCTGCTCTATTTGCTCCCTTAGCACTTCCTTTTGCGCTTCCGGGATCTTGTACGGTCTAGCGTTTACTACCTTTCCCGCGTGTTCCGGTGCAATCGGTATTCTGTGCTTCACTGCGGAAGTATAGGACAGGTTGTCCCCTGGTAGATGAAATACATCTCCGTATTCCGCGCAAACCTCTACTAGAGCGCTTTTCTCTTCAGCGTTCAAATGATCCATTCTTAATTGCCTTCGCAACACACTAGTACGACTTTCTGTCTTTCCTATGACATTAGTACAACATTTTACTTCACGTATTTTCCCTACTTTTTCTAATTCTTCCGTCATTAACCTGACGTTTCCTAACTGCACTCTGTCTTCTGACAAGTTTAATGCACTTACTATGCATTTCCCATTTCGCACTTTTACTAACGCTTCAGGTACATGTACCCCTTGTGCAATCTCCTGCCTAGGAATAATCATTTCCTTTCCGATTCCCCTTTTTACATTTCCTTCCACCTTTAATAACATTATTTTTTACCTCTCGGGGCCCTATTTCCCCGCCTACTTCTGAATCTTGTTCGTTCTCATGTCCCTTTGGCTCTTCCTCTACTACTAAGGGTATATCTCGCCCTTTTAGTCTCACTATTTTACCTGCATAGTCTAACTGAACTCTATGCTCTGTCAAGAAATTTCTGCCTATCAGTCCGTCGTACGGAATATCTAATCCTCTCCCGTACACGTGAAATTTTTGCCCTACTTGCTCAGAACCGTCCAAACTTAAGTGTACCTGTACCGTACCTATTGTGCTGACGGCCTCACTGGTTACACCTTTTAGCCGAAGCCTTTCCGCTTCATTAATTGCAAGTGTACTATTTATCGGAATACTCGTTCTCTTGAGCAGACACAACTGTGCTCCAGTGTCTATTAGCAACCTCAAATATCTTTTTAATTCTATGCAGTATAAAACCAAAACGTCATTTTCTGTTCCACAGTCGATTACCCTAACTGAGGGTTTACCTATCGCAACAAGGCCCGACTGTGCGGCCTTGCCGCCTCTTAGTTTCCCTGCACCACTTTACCGGTTTTGCTCGATACTGGCACCCTGCCTTTTCTCCATGCGTGCCAGGGCCCTGCGTGACAATCTTTCGCGTAATGTCCCGGCCGCTTGGACCGCCGCCTCGGCTATCTGGCTGCGTCGTTATCTTTTGTGACCCCTCTGACACGTCTGGCGTCCCCTGTTAACTCTATCTCCCCGTATGATTTCTGGTGTATCGTCTGAGAACAACTGCATTTAGACTTGGCTTTTCTGCGGTTACAACACAAAGGCATATAGGCAAAAAGGAGATACGAGCCAGTAGATTTTGCTACAGCGACTGTGGCAATTAGCAGGAAGTTGTGGCGACTCGCAACTTTCAGCATTAGTAACCCCACATCTGACACCAAAACTTTTATTTATGTCGCGTCCCAAGCGTGGGTTTTGCGAGGGATTGAGCGACACGGTTCGTAAACGGGAATTAGCCGGTTGACCTAATTGAGAGGGAGACTTTTGATCTGGCTAAGATGTTAAATTCCCTGGTGTGAAGGTACAAGGCTAGGATGTTGGTAGAAGTAAACTCGTATGGACGTTATAAAAGTTCTAATTTATTCATAAAGAATACAGATCACCCTAACTGCGTAGTGATTGTACCTACAGAATAGCCAAGCCCATTACAGAGACGATGACTGACTTCCACCGTTCTGGCTGCCTGATAGAACTTTCCAGCACTTTGCTGCCCACACTAGCACCCTACGTCAGAGTCCCGCGGTCGCTGCCTAAACGCTCATCGGCGACTATCTCCAACTGTCTGCCTGCAGCCCGCCCTCAGCCCAAGTCGGCTGCTACTCACGCTGACTACCGTCGCTGCCTAAACCCGAGAGAGAGAGATCCCCGGAGCGGCGTGCCGCCGAGTTTTGTTAGCTCTTCCCCTTCGACCCCGCCAGCGCTTGGCATGACGTAGCGTCGAGTGCAACTTTTCCTTATTAGGGATTGTTTTAGTATTAACTTCAGTACTTTTCTTCAGAAGCTGGGTGGAGGGGTAGAGGGGCCTCTCCCTATATGGTCACGCACTGCGTCCTGAGCCCTTCATTGGCTCCTCATGACGTAGTGCGGTCCCCACCTAGGGCCCTCTTTCTTTCTCTCTCCGCTCCCAGACTTCTCCCTCTAGCCAAGAGTGTTGATACTGTAAGTTATTGCTTATTAAGGGACCTGCCCAGAGCGCCCTTTTTATCTTAATAGCTGAGTCTGCTTCCTTGCTTATCACGCGCAGCTGCCGGGCCGCTTGGACCGCCGCCTCGGCTATCTGGCTGCGTCGTTATCTTTTGTGACCCCTCTGACACGCCTGGCGTCCCCTGTTAACTCTATCTCCCCGTATGATTTCTGGTGTATCGTCTGAGAACAACTGCAATTAGACTTGGCTTTTCTGCGGTTGCAACACAATGTTTACAAATGAGGAGTTAGGAGTTGGCAGATGCCCATTTTATGTATGGATTAGCAAGGGGCAATAGCCGTAGCGCGATATGTTTGTATCGAGACACATTTCCAGAACGAAGGTGTCCCGACAGGAAGACGTTCGAAGCAATTGATCGGGGTCTTACGGAGCACGGAACATTCTAGCCTATGACCCGCGACTGGGGAAGACCTAGAACGACGAGGACACCTGCAATGGACGAGGCAATTCTTCATGCAGTTGACGATAACCCTAATGTTAGAGTCAGAGAAGTTGCTGCTGTACAAGGTTACGTTGACCACGTCACTGTATGGAGAGTGCTACGGGAGAACCAGTTGTTTCCGTACCATGTACAGCGTGTGCAGGCACTATCAGCAGCTGATTGGCCTCCACGGGTACACTTCTGCGAATGGTTCATCCAATAATGTGTCAATCTTCATTTCAGTGCAAATGTTCTCTTTACGGATGAGGCTTCATTCCAACGTGATCAAATTGTAAATTTTCACAATCAACATGTGTGGGCTGACGAGTATCCGCACGCAATTGTGCAATCACGTCATCAACACAGATTTTCTGTGAACGTTTGGGCAGGCATTTTTGGCGATGTCTTGATTGGGCCCCATGTTCTTCCACCTACGCTCAATGGAACACGTTATCATGATTTCATACGGGATACTCTACCTGTGCTGCTAGAACATGTGCCTTTACAAGTACGACACAACTTGTGGTTCATGCACGATGGAGCTTCTTCACATTTCAGTCGAAGTGTTCGTACGCTTCTCAACAACAGATTCGGTGACCGATGGATTGGTAGAGGCGGACCAATTCCATGGCCTCCACGCTCTCCTGACCTCAACCCTCTTGACTTTCATTTATGGGGGCATTTGAAAGCTCTTGTCTACGGAACCCCGGTACCAAATTTAGAGACTCTTCGTGCTCGTATTGGGGACGGCTGTGATACAATACACCATTCTCCAGGGCTGCATCAGCACATTAGGAATTCCATGCGGCGGAGGGTGGATGCATATATCCTCGCAAACGGAGGACATTTTGAACATTTCCTTTAACAAAGTGTTGGAGTCACGCTGGTACGTTCTGTTGCTGTGTGTTTCCATTCCATGATTAATGTAATTTGAAGAGAAGTAATAAAATGAGCTCTTACATGAAAAGTAAGCATTGCCGGACACATGTCCACATAACATATTTTCTTTCTTTGTGTGTGAGTAATGTTTCCTGAAAGTTTGGCCGTACCTTTTTGTAACACCCTGTATAACGTGGTAGTTAGTAGCCGGAGAACATCCTACCAGGAAACAAATAAACGCATAGCAGCTGTGTCCGACACGTGAGAACTACAAGCCATTCCGTCATTAACTCTGTAAACAGCACATCAACCAAGCAAGTGTGTACACAGGGATTGAAGCGCATGGCAAGGTCGTACCGCTAAGTTAGTTATGACCCTGAAGTCTCGATTTTACACCCAAGATGCGACAGGAGGATCGCATAACATCAAAATCCGTTTAGAGAAGTTTCATCACACAGGAGATGGAAGTCATCTGATGACCGAGGGGTTCACCGTTAACGATCGCAAGTAGAAATGCTTTAAACTACATAGTGAACATGTAGCTGCATACGAGTAGAACGCAGGCTATGTCACGTGACTCATGCATCCGGATAGAACACTGAAAAAAAAATTTGACCTGCACCAACTTCTCCTTCTCTAGAATGAATTAGTCAACCTTTAAATCGTACCTCGTTACAGCTCTTTCTCAATCGATCAGCCCCCCCCCCCCCCAAACCTCTGTTATCCTATAACGCAGATGCAAGTAAGTTTAAAGGTAAAATGATCTCTGTACTCCTCAAAAGCACCAAACACAGTAGTCAAGTTACGTGTGTCACTGGTAGCTCAGTAGACATACAGAATAATACTGACTCAATGGGAAAAAATTGACTACCTCCCTGATTCCTCTTCGTTTCGATGTCAATGTTTTCTAGCATTTCTCTTGTGGGAGCATACTTGATCCCATGCACAAACTCTTTTATCCTAAGACGACGAGAATGCTCTGTGATTCCCATACGCTGAGAGATAGATCGTAAATTAAACACTATACTCGAGGTGATAGAAATATGTAGAACACTCTTCGGTATAGATTGATGATTTGTGCATTCGAGATTTAAAAGTTAATGGGCGTACTGCTTAGTCATCTATCGATGTTCGCAATGATACTCGCAACGTGGAGAGGGCATTGTTTAGCTATGATACTCAAATTGGGGAACACGGTGTCACATCATTGGCTGGTGCTGAAATTAGTGTAAAATTTTTCGCGCTATCAAGTCCGTCGCTTAATACTACAGTACATCGGCGGTGTCTTTTCCATCACATCCGTACGTTGGTTACTACATGATGATTGAGTGAGATTGCTTGTTTGAGTTGGGAAAGAAATTTTGTGGATGGGTGACAACTTCTGGTTGTTGCTAGCAGCTAAACAGCGATCGCGTACATGAGTGCAAAATTTTGAATAACTCGAAATGGAACACGGAGCCATCTGTTCCGTCGCTGTGACATTCAGTTTATATGTAGATGTCTTCAGTCACTTTCGGACGGTAGTTTAGAAGAGTTTGGCAGCGTTGTGAATAGTTTCCAGTTTCCTTATGTTGTAAGTGTGTTTTATTTAAAAATGATCCAGTGTTATGCTACCCGACATAAGAATATGATTTACACCGTGTGATGTATAGTTTTCTGTGATAAGTCGTGGACCTGAGCATCTTATGTCAGTTTAGAATCTGAAACAGACCTCAAAGTCGTGGATGAAAACGAAATGTTTGGCACTGTCCAAAAGAATGTTAGAAAACAGTGTTTGAATCAGGACCAGAGGGATGGTCTCATACGATAATTCGCTTAGGGTATAGGTGATGTAAGTTTAAAGTGGTCTCTGAGGTGTTTGTATATTTAATATGATCGTGTACACATAAGCAGCTGCAGTTTGAGGTGTCGGACTTGGTGAAACGTTTGGAATGCCTGGGTGGCTGCACTCTACGCTATTCTGGGGAAGTACTGTGAAATCTCTTTCTTCACGCTGGAGGCACACCTTAGCTGTACATCATTGCACCAGCATCGACGCCTAGATTACTTGTAAATAGGACTAGCTTTTATAGTTCGTAATTTTTCTATGTTGGTATTTTATAGAATAACGAAAATAGCATGTTGGGGAACTGTAGTACTTGTATCTAGTTCGGGTGCATGCCACATTGCGCACATTTCCTCCAAATGCTCAAAGCACGGTCCTGTAGCAGTAACTCAGCTCGATCTGTCTCTACACGGGTTGCAGAAGGTGTTGGATATGCCTCTCTCCAACCAAAATTTAAACTAGCACTTGTGGAAAGCTATAGAAATGGGTGCGAGTGCAAGATGTGTAGGGTGTGATTAAGGTGGTTTTTAATTTTACTGTAGCAGACAGCTTCGAGGAAGGTGACTCGTTTAGAGATATGAGAGTGCGTGAAATATGATTGACTTGTGGATGTAAGAATAAGCAGTTATGTGTTTGAATGGACGTAATTTCTAATATGTAGCGTAAGGCCAGAGATCTGAGAGGTTAGTGTATATTTTCCTTCCTAGGACCTCAATCAGCACCTCATTTACTACTACTGTCTGTTATCCCCTATAACTCAGCATATATATTGCGGAACGTCTGATATGGTCTCTGGACAGAACGCGTTGCAAAAACTAATGAATTATGTAGTTGAGTGCGGTGTGATGGAGTCGCAAATAGCGCTTACATACCTCGTTCCTTAGCCGAATGGATTTCAGAGTTCATTGAGTTTATTGTGAGATTGCATAGATGGGTGTTAATAGCCAGATTTCTACGATCACGGTCACGGTATCAGTCCAGAAAACACCACCTCATTTAGGGGTAATTTCGTACCTCGACTCGTAAAGCAGTTACAGGTTTTAACATGAATACTTGCGTGCAACTGTAGAACAAAGAGCGCTTGTGAGAGAAACATGAAGTATTTTTTGGGATCGGGATTTGTTCTTCAACATCTGCTCGATTGCGTCTATGACACGGTGGCATGACTCGCAAGAAGAACGTAAGAGATGCGCACACCCATTGATGATTTTCGGTCAGTATTATTTGATGTCGTATGCATCCAGTTATTGACGAGGTCATATTATACTTAATATTAGTGCTGGCTGTGTGATATGTTCGCATTTGAGCATCGGGTTTATCAAGTATTTGTGTTTGTGTAAAGCAAATGTCTATGTGCTGTTGTAGGAAGGGTATTGATTTGACTTGGAGTACTCTGATAGCGAATGGAAGAGTGTGTCTGGTCGTAAAGAAGGTACAGGTATTTCCAGAGCCACAGCGGTCAACAGAGTGTATTTCCGATATTTCGGTCATTGCCGAATGCCGTTCTGTTAAAACCGCGATCGTATGATTTAATTGTAAGTATTATGATAGAAGATACATGTGAGTGGTTTTCTAGAATGTGTCCATGTATGCAAAGTCTGTGGTGGTATTAATTCGCGTTCCCATGTTAATGGTAGCAGTCTTCCGAATGCTGAGGTACGTTGGAGTGTAGGAATGTATCAGAGCGAATTTTACGATTTTCCAGACGACCGAATAGCGAACTAATACTAAGTATGTGCTGGGCGGCTTTCGTGATCAAGTGTAACTTCGAGAAGCTGGTGCGTTTGCGGTGGAGCGTTATTTCCTCCCATGTAAATTGTTCAGTCCACTGCTTCTGCACATTCGGTGCCTTTATTTAGTTGAGAGAAGAACCATAGTGGTGTGTTTGGACACATGTTTGCCTGTTCTGTAGACGTGGGGAACACCCTAGTTAGTTTGTAAATAATATAGATCATCATCAGGGAAACAACCTAGTTGGTTTGTAAATAATATTGATCATCTGGAATCTGCTACGTCTCCAACTTCGGTATTCGAGAGTGCAAGTATCAGTTTACTCCACTTGTTTCTAGTCATTCGATGGTTTACAGCACCTTGCACGTCGTTAAAATTTGTTGTTTGTGGAGAAATAATTTACAGTCTATCTCTTGTGCATTATGTCGCGTTAGCGATTGGGAGGCTACTGCTGTGTGCTTGATATCGGGAAGTACTGCCAAAATTGTATAATATTATGGCGAAAATAAAGGTGTTCTTGTAATCGATGAATCTGAAGATATCTGTAGAAATGCGAGCAAGAAAGCGGAAACAGTAAGGAGTTTGTGCCGAGGGGAAACGAGCCTGCCTTTGCACATCATTTCTGAGAGTGACTTCGGTTCGCTGATGTAAAGGGGGTGATTTGGTATGGTGGGGGATTTGAATTGCATGTTTAATAGATCGAGACGGTACTCGGTGGTTTATTCGCTGGTTGGAGATCGGTTTGACGCTCCAATATTCTTGCAAGTATAGTAGATATTTGATGACCTGTAGATCACTTTGCGCTGTTTAGTTGCCGGTGCAAATTGGTATAATAATAATAATGGCGTGTGACGAGGGCCTCCCGTCGGGTAGACCGCTCGCCTGGTGCAAGTCTGTCGATTTGACGCCACTTCGGCCACTTGTGCGTCGATGGGGATGAAATGATGATCATTAGGACAACACAACACCAAGTCCCTGAGTGGAGAAAATCTCCGACCCAGCCGCGAATCGAACCAGAGCCCTTACTATTGACAGTCCGTCGTGCTGACCACTCAGCTTCCGGGGGCGGACGGTGCAGATTGGTGATCAGTGTAAAATAGTTTATTACCACTGAGTGTAGCGTCTGTAGAAATAATGGACAGGTTGGGGGTGTATAGATTGGAGGAACCGTCGGTGCAATTTAGCAATCTTTGCAAAATGACTTCAGGAAGCTCCAGAAAGTAAAGGTGGATGGTGCTTCCATACCGACGGCGTTAGTAATTCGACTGGTAAATTCGATATGATTCAATGAGCGTTCATGATTGATTGTGGTGGGATATAGGAACAGTGAGAACAATTGCATATGTTGAGATAGGATGACTATCACGTTATGTCCAGGAGGAAGACTGGATTCATCGATCTTTTGGTAAACAGTACATGGATTTTGGCGCATACTAGCTGAGACAACAAGAAAGCGAGCGTTAACTATTTCTGGTGGACTATAAAATTGCGGAGAGCTGGACCAGAAAGAGATGTGACGTAAGATTAAGACTGAGAATGTTTTAGCTAGCAACGTGTCAGTCACGCCGGGGTGGATACGTGCGGTTGAACACGTGTATCAACACGCTCTGTGCTATTCTTCCTTCGATGGCAAAGACAAATGGCGCCAAGAGATGCTTCGAATATGAGACTGGCGTGAACGCGCTTTGGAATGCTATGACAGTATAACCGTGGCTGAATAGAGACATGCAACTTTCACCAGTGTTCGACGACGACGGCTCGGGGACTGTGACGGAGCACGCGGGACCCTAGCTGCGGCTGCCTCACCTCGCAGCGGCTGTGGCACGTGCGCCCCTAACGGGAGACCTGAGAGTGCTTTTCAGCTGACGAGCGTGCGATCGTGTCAGCATCGGTGTCTAGCGGACAGGAATTTCTCAGGTGTTACGTATAAATGGGGGTGCCACCACCTCATGCTTTCAGAAGCCGAGCATGGGCTTGTGTACCGTTTGACATCTGACTGATGCGTCACTTATCGCTACCTCCGGTGTACTGTACGGGATAGGGGACAGTGGACTGTACTTGCACGCGTTCATTGGATTCTTTCGTGAGCGGCTCTGTAGGTCGCGCTATGCGCTATTTGGCCAGTTTACGAGTACTGAGCGTGTGTACACATCAGTGTGAAGAATTATTTAGGAGCAGTTTGCTATTGTGTGCTGAAAAAAAATCAGTGTGATAGACATACTCTATAGATAAGTTGTTTCAAAATAGAGTGCAGTCAATTCCTACTCTCCCCAGCAGCCCAGAGCAGGCTGAGTCGTCTTGCCACCATTTTCCCTAGCCATCTTGGTTTACGTCTGGAAACGGGTAACAGCTTCCTCTGCTGTGACAGTGGCGTCCTCTGGCGGCGACGAAATGTACCAAGACAGTTGGGATATGCAGCTCGTTATGAACACACTAGGTGGCGCCATCTTAGATTATGGTACTTGCGCCATCACCTGACAAAACTACAGCGTCCTCTAGTGGCACCAATGTGAACTAAGTCAGTGCGGCTGTGAACTCAGTGGCGAATACGCTTGGTGGTGGTGCAGCCTGTAATTTTTTGAATAAAGACTGGTGTATGCTTTCGACAGTTGACGAATACCAGGCACATTCTTTTAGATGGACTATTATTTTGACAATTTACGAGTTGTTTGTCTGTCTAGAGGTAATTGTGTTATATTACTTATGAGTGGTTCGCATGTCTAGGCTGTGCAATGCGTTACTTTTGATGGTTTACATTTGTCAAGACCTTATGTAGAGCCTTATACATGAGTTATGTAGCAGTAGTTTGCAGGTCTGTATGCTGTGGGGCATGTCAGAGCGTGTGTCCTGTGATACATGTACTCCATCCTTAAATAAACTGCTCCCAAATAAATAAAGTACACTCCTTCCTCTCTCCATCAGCCTAGTGCGGACTGAGTCCTTTTACCAGCAACCCCTAGGAATAGGTTGCGCCCTGGAGGCTTAGGTTAGTGGGGGGGTGAGCTTTGTTTGCAACGATTTTCTTCGGTTGGCAGCGAAAGCCCAAGTGACCTTTCTTTACTGCCAGAATTCCATTGGTGAGAAAAGAACTCAGTCTGCACTGGGCTGCTGAAGAGAGGAAGAGTGTACTTTATTTATTTTGGAACAATTTATTTTGCGATGGAGTATATTTAACACAGCGATACAGAACACACGCTCTGACATGCCACACAGCATACAGACCTGCAAAGTACTCCTAAATAGCTCATGTATAATGCTTTACACAGACACACCTGCTAATTTTAAACTGTCAAAATAACGCATTGCACAGACTACAGACATGCAAACCACTCATAAATAGTGCAATACACTTACACCCGGAGAGCCAAGAAACTCGTAATTTTCAAAATAGTAATCCATCTAAAAGACTCTGCAAACGTGCTTGCTAATTGTCAACTGTTGAAGTCATGCACCAATTTATTTAAACAATTAGAGACAGCACCACCATCCACGGTGTCAGCCTGGAGGTCTGCACTCCAACTGCCCTACTACACACAACCACCAGCAGAGGCCACTGTCGTCAAAGATGGCAGCCTTGACATAAGCTATTGACAGAAGTACTGTTATCCAATAAAGCGGTAAACAGTGTGTTCACCGTGAGGTCTAGACCTAGTACACAGTACAACCACCAGAGAGGTCTGTTGTCCGTTTCGTGACATAATCCAAGATGCAGGGGGGGGGGGGGGGGGATGGCGCATAAACGACTCAGCCTGTGACGGACATAAGTTTTTATTTTGCAGGCAATGTCTCCACCACAAGATCTAGACTCCAACTGGCCAAGCACACATTACTGCCACCAGAGGGTGCTGTCATCCCTCCTTTGACATGGTCTGGAGGGGGAAAATGGCGTGAAAATGACTCACCCAGCGCTGGGCGTTTGGGGACAGCAATTAAGGAGTGTACTTTTTTTCGGAACAAATTATTTTGGGATGAAGTATATTTATCACACTGGTACAAAATAAATGCCTGGGGGTCACGCCACACAGCCCACAGACTCATAAACTACTCCTAAACAACGCTCTGCAGAAACCCAAACAGCTCCTAATTTGCCGTAATAATTTCAGGACAGACCTGCAAAGTGCTCCTAAATAACGCAGTACAGTGGTGTGTAGACACGCTCAGTACTCGTAAACTGTCCAAATAGCACAGAACACAGCCCACAGACCTGCTTGCAAAATAATGCAATCAAAACGCACAAGCACTGTCGTCCGACACGCCCTGTCCCCCAGAGCACACAGGAGGCTACCAGCAGCCCCACGAAATGGCACGGCTTTCAGCTGTCAAACCACACACAGATGACCTCACACATGAGGCAGGCACATCCCTTTCATACTTGATACCTGAGAAAATCATCTTGAAATATGTGTTCACCTAGGCACTGATGCTGACACGACTGACCATTGATGTGCGCTCTGTCACAGCCGTGAGCCACCTTCAGATGCAGGTGAAAGTTACATCTATTTTTCAGGTATATAGCCAGTGTTATACTGACGTCACAAAACTCCAAGGTGAGCTCGTGCAGCCACAATATGCGAGACACCTCCAGGCAGCACTTGTCTTTACCATTGATCTCAGAGTAGCACAGGGCACATTGTTCCTAGCGCGACATGAGGGACACAGCAAATTCCATAGAATAACATCGAATGCACTCTTCCCAGCGATCCTAACGTGGTATCTCAGTCCATCACGTGTTACACTTCCCACTCTCAACACACACTAACGTTCCCATTGCTATGTAGAGGCTCCTAAACATACATATACATACATATATATAATTCTGTAGACAGGACACTCAGTGGTAAAATTATCTTGCATAGATCGCTAAGGTGCATTGACAGTTAAACCCATAAAGTTGTCTATAGATCACAAATACGTATGAGACTCACAGGAATATTGGATGACAGGAACATATCTACGAGTGTAACTACAATTAAATATTACAATTGCTGCTACAGTTGGCACTGATCGATGTACAGGTAATGTCTCCTCTCGATGGCTGTGCTTCTGGAACAAATATCAGTATCTATAGCACACACAATTTTCCACATAAAAAAATCTCTCTCATACCCTCGCGGTTACTGATGTACTAAATCTGTACGTTCCTCATGCTAGGACACACAGTCATCCTCTAATCTTGCCACAACATAAACCACACTAACTTTACAATGCCATATATACAAATTTTTCACAACATAAGCCATAGTAACTTTACAATGCAATACATAGACATTTTCCACAAACAGTGCAGTTATCTTTTATATCTGTACAGCACCTGAAAAAACTATGTTATACCTACACTCACACTGGCTATATGTCCCAATGCTCCTAACATTCTGTGTGGTGTCTCTTTGTTCTATATCGTGTCTCCATACCACTTTCGCGCAACGACGCTCTGAGCATGTTTTTTAGGGAATTGACTAGTTTGAACCTGGGACATGTTGCTCGTAAGGAGACGCCAGACCACACATGACATGTAGAGTTCAGAAATGTTCAGTGAGACTAGCGATGATATAACCAAACACTTATTGATTTCAGCGTCAGCTCCAATGCACTCCCTGTAAAAGAATCTTAATACTAAATTTAGTGGAAGGTGTTCACTGCTTTCCTATTTTTAGTTAGCTGGTAAAATAACGTCGAAAAAGCAGTTATGTTTACCATTGGAAATTTTATTCTACTCACAAAACATTGTTTATAAATTGCACTATTGATAAAAGGAAATGTTTTAATATAGGATGATAAAAATCAACTGCGTTCAACAAAAATATTAACGAATATTCCCTGAGTGGGTTTCCAAGTTCTACAATGGATCGAAGGATGACCTATGCCATATCACATCTATAATCTACTTTTACATTAAGTTTCACCAGAGAGAAAACTATCAAAATGGTCTACAGTTACTCTCAATTATCTTTAACTACTTATCTAACTTGTCGTAAATTACAGTGGCTGATGTGGCATCTCAATAACTATGTAACAGAAAAATCATCGCGTTTCAGATTTTTACGTCAAGTGGCAAATGTGAGCACCATGAGCTTTAATTGACGATCGACACCAGTCTTTCGCAAAAAGGGGGTGTAACAGATGAGACTACTGCAGTTCTGAGTGAAGCTTTATGCGATCTTATGTGGCATCACGTGCCTTCAATACCTTATCGGTGTTCATCAGGGGGCGGCGTGCAGCACAGCTCCGCTCACCTCGCTGTCTCGGAAGCAACTCTCTCCTAACTTCTCCTTACTACAATTTACCGTAGTTGGTTTAAAAAAAGCTATCTGGCTGTGTTTTCATCTGACCAATCAGGGTCTCAATGTTTAACTTGAGCTCCGCCTACAAAAATTCCGTCTATCCAAGGAGTAATATTATACATTTCGTGGTGGGGCAATGTTTTTAAAATTTGGAACGTAACAGAGGCGCTAAAACTTGCAGCTAGTGTGGACCTTTTAGTCTTATCGTAAGATCTATACTGTTCGTCTGGAGAGCTCTATCTTTTAACATGGGCTGGGGGGTGGTCCTAGCGGTTAGCTTACGACGTGGGTGTCCGTCCCTTACCGTAGGACCTTCTAGCTTAACACGGTTCTGCTCTCAGCTTCTGTTCTCATTTCTCCCCTCAGAACTGCGTCTGTCTCATGGTGGGAAGGTATGCCATGCATTTAGGCATTCTTGTGTTAGTCTGTGGTATTCCATTTGCTCACTCCTTACTCGTATTACTTTGGTTAATTTAATGTCACGATTTATTCGGAGCTATGTGACATACTAATGGATTTGTTTATCATGTCAGGGTTTTCATGGAAGGTGTTCCATTTGCCTGACACCTTACATGCTCCTCAGTCCTAAGGAAGCACCGCCCACCTTTTCTTTCTTTCTATATACGTGGTATTCAGCTGCAATAAACTATTTTACACAGATCGTCATATTGCAGCTGCAACTAAACCTCGCAAAGTGCCATGTATATCGTCAAATGCGGAAACACTCTCACTCAATTACAATGCTCTCCCACTGGAGATAGGAGCTTGAATATTGGAGTGTGAGACATATCTCCAACCCAGCAATACATCACCATGCATCATGTCGATGTAGTAAACATACAACTCATATCCTCCACCATACTAAATCACTCCTTTTACATCAGAGAGCCGTCAGTGGATTGAAGTCACTGTCGACGGTACAAATGCGTTACTATCTCTGATCCAAACCTGCCTGCTTGCTTTCTCGCATTTCTACTACCACCTCCAGACTCTAGGGTTACAAGAACAAAGTATTTTCACATGGTTTACCATAATATTATTTCATTTTCGTGGTACTTGTCGATATCGAGCACACAGCAGTAGCCTCCCGATCACTTACACAACGTAATAATTCTGAAGATATAGCCTGGAAATTATTTCTCTACAAACCCGAAACTGTAGTTAGGTGGAGCGTGCTCTAGACCACTGAGTAACTAGAAACAAACAGACGAAAAATGATATTTTCACCTGCGAATATCGACCTCGCTGATGTAACAGATTCGAAATCACCCATATAATTTACAAAGTCAACTGAGGTGTTTCTCATGTCTAGAGAACAAGCAAACGTCTCTTTCACCTGCCAGATACACGCCCCACTATTGGTCTTCTCTCAACTAAAGAAATGCGCGAAATTTGCAGAAGCAGTCAACCAAACAACTTACATGGGAGCGGATAATGGTCAAACGTAAACACACCTCCATATTCATTCTCAAATTTCCATGTATTGACGAAAGCTATCCAACACATACTATGTACTAGTTCGCTATTCGGTAGTCTAGAGGACAACATCGTAAATCATGTACATTCCTATACTCCAACAGGCCTTTGAATTTGGACGGCTGCTGCTATTAACAGGAAACGTGAATCATTCCCGCACAGGTCACCTTTGCTGCAGGCCAAGCACTTACAGGTAGAATCAATCATCCTACAAATTCGTTCACATATTTTATCCATGTGCTTACAATCAAATGTTATGATTGCGGTCTTAATTGAAAGGCATTGAACAATGAGTGAAGTATCGGAAATACACTATTGACGGCTGTGGCTATGGAAATAGAAATATCTGCACCTTCCTTACGACTGGACATAGTCATTTCCTTTACACAAACACACACATTATCAGCCTGATGCTCAAATGCATCACTACTGCTAAGTACGAGGGTAATCCCAAAAGTAAGGTCTCCTATTTTTTATAAGTACATAGACCTGTTTATTTCTACAATGGCTTACATCAGTTTACAGCTTGAACATTTAGCTGTTTTTCGACGTAATCACCATTTCTGTCGATGTATTTTTGTAGACGGTTTGGCAGTTTATGTATTCCCATGTCATACCAGCACGCCACCATGCTGTTCAGAAAGTCATAAACCTCTTCTTTCATCGGAGCTGAGTCGCTGGGACCACAATTACCGCTGATAGGTACTGTGAGACTCTGAAAAAACTCAAACAGGCAATTCAGAACCGGAGAAGAGGAGCGTTGAGCAAGGGCGTACACATTCTCCATGACAATGCTGGCCCACGCATCGCTCGACAAACTGTTGCTCTCGTGCAACAGTTTCAGTGGAACATTATCATCCACCCACTCATAGGTTAAAAGAACATTTGGCTGGAAAGCGATTCAGCCCCAACGACGAGGTGAAAGAAGAGGTTCATAACTTTCTGAACATCATGGCGGCGAGCTGCTATGACATGGGCATACAGAAACTGAAACAGCGTCTACAAAAATTAAATGATATTTAAGCATAAAAATAGCTAAATGTTCAAGCTGTAAACTGATGTAAACCATTATAACAATAAACAAGTGTATGTACTTGTACGACTCATGCCCACCTATCATTATTTTGCATCGTGTGGAATCACTTATTGGTCAAGTAATATACGAGGGTAAACCCAAAAGTAAGGCCTATTTTTGACGTTTTTCCTTGTGAGCGATACCTCTGTGTCTTAGAAAAAGAGACGTAATCGGCCAGATGTAAAAAAAAAAAAACAAAAAAAACATCTCAACAATTACTTCATGTTACTGTCACAAGCGATCTTGGTTCTACAGGTGCACATAAGTATCCATGTTACAAGCTACACCAGCTTTACGAATCGAGGTATGACATTGTTTCGTAAAAAACCGTCTCATGTAGGGACAAATACCGTGAAGATGATCGTAGGAATGTGTATTATCAAACCTACACGTAGTCCACGATGCAAACTCATGATGAAATTACCTCATTTTGAAAGTGATTCAGCTAAGGAACGTAGTATGTAAGCCGTATTTGCGACTCCCGCACACCACCCCAGCTAGATAATTCTATAGTATTTGTGGCGGATTCTGTCTCGATATCGTGTCAGAGGTTCTGCGTTGTATCCACTGAGTTATAGGCGATGACTGACTGAAAAGGAACAAAAACAGCAGTAGTAGATGATGTGCTGATTAAAGATGTAAGAAGCTAGTGTACATTTTCTTACGACCTCAGTGTTACGCTATCTGCTAGAAATGATGCCCATGATTTTGAATCGGGTCTTTCCATTCGAGCACATACCTGCGTTGGATCCTACTAACAATTGCTTTAATGATTACAACCACTACTCAATCATATTTGTGGCACTCTCATATCTCGAAACGAGTCACCTTTCCCGAAACTGAAACCACGTTAGAATTTTACTGTAGCAGCCAGTCACCCCCTACGCACCTTTCAACTACTCCCATTTCTATAGCTCTCGGCTTGTGATCGTTCCAATTAAAGTCGGAACTGAGCAGAAGTCGGAGAGAGACGTATCCACCTCATTCTGTAATCCATGTAGAAACAGAACGCCCTGAGTTACAGCAGCAGGACCATGTTTTGACCATTCGGTGGAAATGTGCGCAATGTGGTACATCTCCAAACGATACAGAGAAACTATAGCCTGAAGCATATTCGCGTCCGTTCTAATCAGTCAGCCCAACATGCTTTCACCGTCATTCTCTAACCCCCCCCCCCCCCCCCCCCCAAGCAGAGAAGAATTAACTATAAAAGCTCAACTAACTTCATCTCATTTAGAAGTCACCTAGGCACTGATGCTGGCGCAGTGACGCATCGCTGCAGTGCGGTCCAGTGCGGAGAAAGAGATTTCGCAATGCTCTCGAGAATAGCGCAGTGTGTAGCCATCCAAGCACCCCTAACGGTATACCACGCTCCTCACCGAATTTACACTTCAAACTGCTGCTGCTATTGCTGCCTGTAAGGCACGATCCTATTAAATGTGCAGGCACTGCAGAGGCGACTTTTAAGTTTGATCACTTATACTATAGGCGAATGATCGTATCCCACAGACTATGCTAAATCGTATGAGACGCTCCCTCTGGTCCTGTTTAGTTGTTTAAAACACTTTTGTACAATGCCAAACATTTAGTTTTTCTGCAACGACCTCGAGGCCTGTGCCAGGTTCTAAACTGACGTTAAGAAGTTCTGATCCATGGCCTTTCGCAGGAAACTAGACGTTGCACGGTGTAAATTATATTCTTACGCCACACATCGGTTGATTTTAAAAAAAGACAGTTACAACATAAACAAACTGGGGAGCTGTCATTGGTTGGTTGGTTGGTTGATTGGGGTTGAAGGGACCAAACAGCAAGGTCATCAGTCCCTTGTTACAAAGGCGGTCAGTTCCGACAGAGGGACAGCTCAGAAGAGTCAAAAACGATAAAAGGTAAAAGGTAAAAGGCTAAAAAAGTGCAGTTGTGTCGTCAATGATAAAAACACAAGGAGGGAAGTCAGTAAATGGGCAACCTCAAGAGAGGAAATATCCCACCTGTGATGCAGTACAAGCAAGACCACATGCTATTTAAAAGCGTTCAACCGCCAGAGTGTAAAAGGGCGGATTGTAAAAGGGATTAAACAAACCTAAAAGGCGATAAAAACAGTAAAAGGGAAAAAAGAAGGAACATGGCCAGGGAGGGGAGTCAGGAATCTCCAAGCACAGCCTACAGTGGGAGACATCCCAACCCTCACCGCCCTGCCCCTACTCCAGAGGGAGATGAAAATCCTTAAAACTGAGAATAAAAACCACTTTCACGGAGGAAACTGAGAACCAGTTCAACCATCCGGGAATCGTCTGCTAATATTAAGGGTAAAGTGCAGGGAAGTCTGTACTTAGTACGCAGAGCTAAAAGAAGGGGGCATTCCACCAAAATGTGGGCCACTGACTGGAAAGCTCCACAACCACAAAGTGGGGGTGGCTCACCACGCAAAAGAAAACCATGGGTCAGCCTGGTATGGCCGATGCAAAGACGACAGAGGGTGGTTGAGTCCTTTCGCGAGAGGCGTAAGGAAGAACGCCATGGGACAGGTGTCACCTAAATCGCACGAAGTTTATTAGACAAGGAGGTAGCCTCCCAGGATGTGGCCCATGATTGCGCAAAGTGGGATTTGAGATGAAGCCGTAAATCCGCCACAGGAGGGGTGACAGGGAATGGGGGGTAAGTGACTGCTCCCCCAGCCAAACGATCAGCAAGCTCATTTCCTTGGATGCCCACATGGCCAGGGACCCAAAGGAAGCTAACAGAACAAGCAGCATGGTGGAGATCAGCGAGATGGTCATGGATGGAGGAGACCAAGGGATGACGGGAGAAACACTGGTCAAGTGCCTGAAGGCCACTCATTGAGTCTGTACATAACAAAACGCGATTGAGCTTGGACTGTTTAATAAAGGCCAGGGCCCGGGAGACCGCCATCAATTCCGCAGTGAACACCCCACATGCATTTGGCAGGAGATGATTTTCCATGCCTACAGAGGAGGTGAAGGCATAGCCCACACGATCAGCAGATTTAGAGCCATCAGTCTAAAAAACAACAGCATCCCGAAACTCAGATAAAATGCGGCGGAAAAAACAACGGAACACCATCGGGGGAACAGAATCTTTCGGACCTCGGCAGAGATCCATCCGAACTCGGGGCCGAGGAACTAACCAAGGAGGTGTGTTGGGGAGGGAACGTGGGATACAGGAAAAGGAAGGAAGCTGAAAATCACGGCGAAGAGACGCTAGGCGGAGCCCAACCGGTAAACCCGCCCGAGGGCGGGAGTCAGGTGGGCGACTTCCTTGGGCAGGGAACAGGATAGAATAGGAAGGATGAGTGGGAGAGGAACGGACAGCGATTGCATACGAAACCAGAAGCTGGGAGCGCCGAACGGAAAGGGGGGGGGATCCCAGCCTCAACCAGGAGACTATCAACAGGGCTAGTCGGGAAGGCACCGATGGCCAAACGGATACCACGATGGTGGACCGGATCCAAGAGGCGCAATGTAGAAGGGGCAGCTGAACCGTAAACTTGACAACCATAGTCCAAGCGAGACAACACTAAGGCCCGATAAAGGTGGAGGAGAGTGGAATGGTCAGCACCCCAAGAGGTGTGGGCAAGGAAGCGAAGGACGTTTAGTTTACGGAAACATCCTATCTTCAGGCGTCTGATATGAGGCAGCCAAGTGAGCTTGTTGTCGAAAAGAAGGCCAAGGAAACGAAACTGTGAGACCACAGGTAATCGTTGTGCATTGAGATAGAGCTCTGGATCGGGGTGGACTGTCACACGGCGACAAAAGTGGACCACTCGCGATTTTAAAGGAGAAAACTGAAATCCGTGTGAGATGGTCCATGCAGAGGCACGCCGTATAGCACCCTGGAGCTGCCGCTCTGCAGCGGCCATCGAAGAGGAACTAACCCAAATGCAGAAATCATCCACATACAGAGCAGGAGTGACCAAAGGACCGACGGAGGCCACAAGTCCATCTATAGCAATGAGGAACAGAAGTACACTCAATACGGAACCCTGAGGGATGCCATTCTCCTGGGTTCGCGGAGAACTTAAAACTGTACCAACCCTAACCCTAAACGAACGATGAAACAAGAACTGGCGGATAAAAATCGGGAGTGGGCCCCGAAGACCCCACTCATGAAGTGTAAGTAAGATATGATGGCGCCAAGCCGTATCATAGGCCTTGCGAAGGTCGAAAAATACAGCAACCAAATGGCGGCGCTGGGAAAAGGCCTGCCAAACTGCGGATTCCAAGCGAAGTAAATGATCGATCGGAGACCGTCCCTCTCGGAAGCCACACTGGTAAGGGGACAACAGACGCCGAGATTCGAGGACCCAAGTGAGCCGACGGGCTACCATCCGTTCAAGTAACTTACAAACAACGTTCGTCAGACTAATTGGCCGATAGCTGTCGACGAACAGGGGGTTCTTACCGGGCTTAATGACGGGAACCACGATGCTATCCCTCCATTGAGAAGGGAAGTCACCCTGGAGCCAAATACGGTTAAATACCCGGAGAAGATGTAGCTGTTGTGGAGCACTGAGATGTTGAAGCAGTTGGTTATGAATGGAGTCTGGGCCAGGGGCCGTATCATGAGAAGAGGAGAGTGCGGAAAGAAGTTCCCAAACAGTAAAAGCGTCGTTGTATGATTCTGACTGGCTGGGGGTAAAACATAAGGCGGAAGCTTCGGCCCGCTGTTTCTGGGGAAGGAAAGCAGCCGGATAGGAGGCTGATGCCGACGCTGTTGCAAAATGGGTCGCAAGGTGTTCCGCGAGAATCAACGGGTCCGTGCAAAGGCCATCCAGGAGGTGAAGACCCGGGAGGGTAGACTGCCGATGGCAACCTTGGAGAGAGCGAAGTGTAGCCCATACCCGCGACAGAGGGACAGCAGAACCGAGGGAAGAAACAAAGCGTTCCCAACACATCCGTTTGCTCCGTTTGATTAAGTAACGGGCTTTTGCGCGAAGGCGTTTAAAGGTAATAAGATTGGCAACGGATGGATGCCTCTTAAGGTGTTGCAAAGCTCGACGGCGATCACGGATGGCAACGGCAATGTCCGAACTCCACCAAGGGACCTGCCGGCGGCGAAATGGTCCAGATGAGCGCGGGATAGCAAGGCTAGCAGCGTGAACAATCGCGTCAGACATGTCACGTATGACATCATCAATACCATCCGACAATGAGGGAGAAAAAACGACCTGTGCAGTATACAGAGGCCAATTGGCACGTTTGAAGGACCAACGAGGTGATCTGTCCATAGGGAAGCGGGAAGGGAGCGAGAGAATCAACAGGAAGTGGTCACTGTCGCAAAGGTCGTCGTGCGGTGACCATTGTAGGGAAGGGAGGAGGGAGGAGGGAGGGAGAAGAGAGAGAAAGATCAATGGCAGAAAAGCTACCATGACCGGCAATGAAATGGGTAGGGGAGCCATCGTTAAGAAGGCAATAGTCGTGGTCGGTAATAAACTGGTCAATGAGATGACCCCGACTAGATGGAAATGCACTGCCCCACAAGGGATGATGTGCATTAAAATCGCCAAGTATAAGGAAGGGAGGAGGAAGTTGCTGAAGGAGGGCACTTAAGGAGGCAGGTGTAGGAGTTCTGTCAGGAGGGAGATACAGATTGCAAATTGTGACCCCAGAGTCCAGGTGGATCCTAACAGCAACTGCTTCCAATGTAGTTTGGAGAGGAATCCACGTGCTGGCAATGTCCGTTCGGACCAACGTGCAAACTCCACCAGACGCCTGTAGGGGGCCGACCCGATTTCGACAGAAAGCACGGAAGCCACGGAGGGTTGGTGAGTGACCACCAGTAAAATGAGTTTCTTGTAGAACCACACAAGCCGCAGAGTAAAACGAAAGAAGGGATTGCAACTCCGGTAGGTGACGGTAATAGCCATTACAGTTCCATTGGATAGCCAAAGAACGATGAGTCAATTGGGGGGTGAACAGGCTAATGTCAGTCATTCCGGTGGGTCACCACCCGTCACCGACAAGGAGGGGGCGACATCCATGAATAACAGGTCAGAGTCAGGTTGTGAAGATGGGGACGAGACCTCTGGCGACACCAGAGACTCCTTGTCCCGGGACTTGTGCTTCTTCTTTCTTTCTGTTTGGGATCGTGGAGGGCTGTGCAACAAAATGGAGCCAGCCACAGCAAGATCGGGAACAGAAAGAGAGCGGGCGATCTGGGGGCCCGCAGACTGTGGTTCTCGTGGTGGCCGCGTGGCAGCAGACCTTTGGCCTGGAAGGAGCCGGGAAGGGGGATCCCGCGAGGGGCGCCCATGACCGGCAGACGCCGAAGAAGCAGGACACTTCTCCAGCCGGGGAGAGGAAGCGGTGCCCGGAGGGGATGGTGTGGGAACCGCAGGGGGAGGGGGGAGGAAAGGGGTTCGGGACTGGGGTAAGGAATGAGGAGGAGGGGGTGAAGATACTACTGAAGCATAACTAGTTGTCAGGGTCACTGGATGAAGGCGTGTATACTTTTTAGGGCCTCGGTATAGGTGAGACGATCAAGAGTCTTATACTCCTGTATCTTTTTCTCTTTCTGATACACTGGGCAATCCAGTGACCGTGAAGAATGATTCCCACGACAATTTACGCACTCAGGAGGGGGAACACAGGAACTTCCCTCATGGAACGGATGTCCACAGTCACCACAGAGGGGGGCCTGCGAACAGCGCGAAGACATGTGGCCAAAACGCAAACACTTGAAACATCGCATAGGTGGTGGGATGTATGGCTTCACGTCACACCGATAGACCATAATCTTGACCTCAGGGAGGGTGTCCCCTTCAAAGGCCAAGATAAAGGCACCAGTGTCAACGCGGTTGTCCTTCGGACCCCTCTGAACCCGCCGAACAAAGTGAACCCCCCGCCGGCTTAGATTGTCCCGAAGTTCCTCATCAGATTGAAGGAGGAGGTCTCTATGGAAAATTACACCTTGCACCATGTTCAAGGACTGGTGTGGGGTAATTGACACAGGAATCGTACCAAGATGGGTACAGGCACGGAGAGCTGCAGACTGGGTAGCTGAAGCGGTTTTAATCAACAGCGACCCAGACCGCATCTTGCTGATAGAGTCCACCTCGCCAAACTTGTCTTCGATGTGTTCAACAAAAAACATAGGTTTCGTATGAGTAAAAGTATCCCCATCAGTTCTGGCGCAAACCAGATAGCGAGGGAAAGGTTTCGCCCCCAGCCGACGAGCCTGGCCCTCCTCCCAGGGGGTAGCCACGGAAGGGAAGGCGGAAGGGGCAGAGGAAGCAGCACGTGAAGAATCTTTTCCAGTCAAAGAGACGGCCGGAGAACGGCCAGAGTTGTGGACTCTTATGCGTTTCATGAGCATAGTGTCCGCCCTGATACCACCCACTCCGATCAGGGGCTCTCCTCATGGGCGCCACCCAGCCACAGCAAGGGCCGTCTGGCACGGCGGCCATTGCTGGGAGTTCCGATGCTCCAGGACGACAAGCAACCACTCCTAGGCTTACATGAGGAGGTCACAGCTCAGGTATCAGACGTGTGATCCCTGTGTTTTCAGGGGGCTCAACCAAAAGGGTACATAGCGACCCCACCACACGGGCTGGCTACCGTGCTGGCTATGGACCCTAGCGTCAAACAACGACGTAAAGGAAACGATGGAATCAATGATGATGGCACACGCCGGAGACACTAGATAAGGTGCTCTTCCCAAAATGGCTCACACTACGGAAGAAAATTTAGTGATGGAGGTCAAACCCCAGAGGGGACCAGAGAATACCAAAAGGATGAAGGAATTACAGAACAAGGCCGAATTGCAAGGTCAGCAGAACCAGGAGAATAGCAGGGCCAACATAAGGAGGGACACCATAAGTAGGGACACCAAGAGAGGGAGAGGAGAGGTCGGAGGGAAGGATGAAGGACAGGAAAGGAGGGGAAGGGAAAGGAAATGCAGCCCGGAAAAGGAAGGAAGGCTGCAATAGCTCGGGGCCCCGTGCTCGCCACGCACGTACTCACGAAAGGACCGCGAGCCCCCTGGGGGGGCTGTCATTGGTTTCCAAACTACAGTCCACATTTAGACTCGTCTCTCACACTGACGGAATAGCTGGTGGCTCTGGCTTCCCTTTCGAATGATTCCTCATATTGCACTCATGTACGCGATCAGTGTTTCGGTGCTATCCACCGCAGAAGTTGCTGTCCATCACCAAAACTCTTTCCTCAAACCAAACAAGCGATATCAGTCAATCTTCATGTGTTAACCAACAGCGTGCCACGGCACAGGTGGGATGGAAAAGACATCATCGAAGTACTCTAACAATAAGCATTACAGTTGATAGCGCGAACTATTTTAGCAATTTTACAGTAACTTCAACACCGTCCAATTATGTGAGTGCATGTTTCCCCAATTTCAGTGTCATAGCTAAACACCCCTTTCTCCACTTTGCGAGTATCATTGCGAACATGGATAGATGACTGTGCGGTACGTCAATTCAGCGTTAATTCTCGAACACACAAATCATCGAAGTATACCAAAGAGCGCTCCACATATTTCTATCACCTTGAGCATAGTGTTTAATTTACGATCTCTCTCTCTGCGTATGAGAGTCACAGAGCATTCTCGCTGTCTTAAAGTTAAATTAGAGAGTGAAATGCCCTCCTCACAATGACAACATCGAATAGATTTATACCTTTATCACCGCGTGCCAATCGTTTTTGAAGTTTTGTTGCAGGTGGACAGTTACTATATCCAGGAGTGTGTAATTAGACTGGCAGTTTGCCGAGAATAGCGCCTCCTCCTCTAATGCGTCTTTTATCACGCACGTTATGCTACTGCACGTTATGCTACTGCACGTTACGCTTGTGGTCTGCGATCCCTGTTACATAACAAATCATCAGTGTAGATCCAGCCAAACCATTTAACCAATTCTATATTCCCTCGAAGCCGTGTGGCCCTCTCTACGAGATACGAGAGTTACAGAAGTGTTCAGAACCAGATGTATATGTAAAAGCATCCTACAATTTCAACACTACTGCTGTCCTTCAAGACGTAGGTTCTAGGATTCGTTCTCCGCACTTCGGAAACTGTATCTCGGTTGACCAGTTTGGCATGTATTTCGAAATACGTACCAAACCACCTATATTAAATTGCTGTTTTCTCGGATGTCACATTTTAATACCGTTGTATACTGTATCTAGAAGTCTATTATTACGAACATCCATTGGTCTCATTTTTATTGTACCATCTTTGGTACGATTACACTGTGCAATTATTTGTGGGACGATATCGATCCATTTGTGTAAGCCACGATAATTGAATTGCATCCACATTTGGGTTTTCACTGTTCTATTCAGACATTCGACGATACTCACCTTCAGGTGGGTGAATGTCTAATAGTTATGTGTCCCATACAGCTCCATCACAGTCTTGAAATACGAGGGCTATTCAGAAAGTAGGAAACGTTTTGGAATTAAAAAAACTAGATATAAGAAACACTTTTTATTATATGCATCTGAAAGAGCGACTGACACACTACTTCTCCATATAGTCACCAAACACATTGAGGAACTTATCATAGCGGCAGACAAGCTGTGAGAGACCTTCGTCGTAAAATTCTGCCACCTGAGACTTCAGTCAGTGAGTCACGCCAGAATGGAGTTCCGCGTCGTCAACAAAGCGCTGCGTTGCAAGCCAGTTCATTTTGGGAAACAAGTGGAAGGCGCTTGGTGCAAGATCGGGGCTGTAGGGCGGATGAAGGAAAGTCTCCCATTTGAATGAATTAAGGGGTTCTTTAGTGAAGTTTGCTGTGTGAGGTCGGGCATTGTGGTGGAAAAACATAATTTTGGACGTTAGCTTTCCTCGGCGTTTGTTTTGAACTGCTCTAAGGCTGTGCAAAGTTTGACAGTAGCAGGAACAATTTATGGTTGCTCCACGTTCGATAAAATGAATAGAAGGCACATCTTGCCTATGCCATAAGACTGTCGCCATCAACTTTCCAGATGACAAGGTTTGCAAACATTTTCTTGGGTTTTTGGAGGACGTTGTAGGTCCCCTATATATGAACTGTAATTTTGTCTCGCAATTGACGTGTTTCACCCAAGTCTCGTCACCGGTACGATTCGATCCAGTAATGAATCACCATGTTTGTGGTAGGCCTCCAGAAATGTCAACGTTGCCCCCATTCGCTGTTTTTTATTGTGCTCTGTAAGCATTTTTGGTTGCCTATCTTTTTAGTGAAAATTTTAAACAACTAACTCTGTGAAACTTGTGGAAAAGAAATCGAAAGCTCCGTTATTGTGAACCGATGGTCAGTCGCAATGCTCAGGCGTCTCCTCTTCTCTTCACCATGAACGTTGGTTCGGCCATTTTTAAACCGAATTCACCATTTCCGGACGTAACATTCACTTATTACGTTGTTTCCGTACACTTCGATCAGTTCACGATAAATTTCTATATGTTTTTTGCCAAAAAACCGTATCAGATCGCACCTCACAACTGGCGGGATTTTAGATTGCAGAGCACATTTCAAATTCGAATATCGAAAAAATCTGACGTCCAGAGATGTTCCTGCTGTTATGGATGGATGCCGACTGAGCTGCCGAGCACGCACATGCCAAATATACGCGATCCTAGCGCACCTAGCGGCGTCAGACAGGTAAGTTCCCTACTTTCTTAGCCTTCGAATCTATTGTAAAACTCACCACTGTGACATGTCTGAAGGTTGTCTCGGCTTCGATTCGTTCCCGTCTTCAACAATCCATCAAACACATGCCAACTTCCATCCCTGTTTTCCCTTTCACGGGTAATGCTGAGGCATATTTAGAATAACTAACAATGACCATGAAAATGTATTTGAATCATTCATTCACACGTGAATATTCGCTCATGACGACAAGCTTGGCCGGCCACAGGTCGTCCAAACATTTAATCATTGCTTCGAAGGTATTTTTTGTGTGCTGGTTTCTGCAGTTCTTGAACTATAGTCTCTGTACTTCTTCGATGATGGCTCTCTCTCTGCTCAGAAATTATTGAAACAATTTCATTCAAATGAGCTATATTACCAGAGGCAGCTGATGCCATGAGCAGTCATAGCTGGTCGTAGTACTGTGGGAGTCGATTGCTGTCTCTTTTATGCTGAACCTCAATACCATCACCACTGCTATTTTTCCCACCATCCAAAAAAGGTCTTATAGTTTGCATTTCTTTTGGAGTGACCCTCATACAAATACAATCCATCTTTTTCAAACATGTAGAATAAGAGATTAAAAAAGTCTTACAGCGTGCAACTACATCCTTTAGGAACAATATTTTTGTTTCTCCACAATTTCCATCCCTCTGAACTGCCTTATGCCATCTTGGCACCAGCGCCTGTATACCCAGATGGTAAAATTCTGGACCAACCTCTTGGAGCCACTGTTTGGGAGCGTGCACAATGGAGTCGTCATCTTCTAACATTGTTTCACGAGTAGTCTCTTTCAGTTTCCCAAGGAGATCATAGTCACATGGAGACAGGTCAGGACTGTAAGGCGGTTGTTTCAGTTTTGTCCAACTGAGTTTTGGGATCCCTTCCATGGTATTTTGACTGACATGTGGCCATGCATTTTCGTGCAACAGCAAAACGTCCTGCTTTTGCCGATGTGGTCGAACACGACTCAGTCGAGCTTGAAATTTCTTCACTGTCGTCACATATGCATCAGAATTTACGGTGGTTCCAGTTGGCATGATGTCCACAAGCGAGAGTCCTTTGGAATCAAGAAATACCGTAGCCATGACTTTTCCAGCAGAAGGTGTGGTTTTGAATTTTTATTTCTTGGGTGAATATGCATGATGCTACTCCATTGATTGCCTCTTCGTCTCTGGTGAAAAATAATGGAGTCACGTTTCATGACCTGTCACAATTCTTCCAAGAAAATATTGTCCAACATTCTCGTACTGTACCGAAAGTTCACTGCATACCGTTTTCCTTCTTTCTTTGTGAGCCACTGTCAACATCCTGGGAACCCACCTGGCACAAATCTTTTTTTTAACGGCAACACTTTCAGTATTCTGCAAACACTTCTTTCCCCCATCCCAACGTAGCGTGACAATTCGTTCACTGTGATGCGTCTGGCAGCAGTCACCAATTCGTTAACTCTCTGCACATTGTCTGGAGTGTGTGCAGTACAAGGAGTACCGGGGCGACGACAATCTTGCCCACCGACTAACTGTACTGAGATCGACAGTAGCATCTCCATGCACCTTTTTCAACCTCTTATGGATGTTTCCCACTGTCTCATTTTCACAGCACAGGAATTCTATGCAGTGTGCGATTTGTGCTTTTACCAGTGTTGGGGAGGGGGGGGGGGGGTCTTAGTGGGTTTGTATAATTATATATGTTAGTGGCTTGGACCGTGGCGTTACCCATGGTTAAACAGTTATTTATAAATAGATGTTAATGCCGAAACTCACTATTCACGCGTGTGCACTATCAGAAAAAAGCCATCTCTAAAAGTACATTATAGGTAAAGCTTATTTAGAAAATCATGTACATACAGGTATACGAGGGGAATTCAAAAAGTAAGTATAGATTTTCACAAATGGGCCTTTATTCTGATGGTGTAAAACGTCGTGAAAGCTGCATTGAAGTCCAGGGAGGTTACGTAGAAAAAGAACGCAGGTTTCAGTTTTTCTAATTTTTTTTTAATTCATCAGAGAATAGGTTTTTCGGCTGCATCTGTAACCAATTTTGCACCGCTGCAATGACGTCATCACTTTCAAATCATCTTTCCTGTAGTGCTTCCGTTAAGGGTACAAACATGTGAAAATTGCTTAGAGCCAGGTCTGGTGAATGTTCCAGCATCTCGAATCTCAACTCCTTTATTGCGTCGGCTGTCCGTTTGGTACAAGGTGGGCGAGCTTTATCTTGCTGCACTGTGAGATCTCTTCACAGTTAGGATCTGATTGCAGGTTTTAGTTTCGTATGCAACACATCACATCCACCATACAATACAGACCTGTCTCTAAAGCCTCGTTTACGCTGGGGCGACGTCTTGCCACACTGTGGCATGCTACGGAAATGTGGCGTGCGTCGCCTTGTAGAATGCTACAACAGGCAACATATTACGGCGTATGTTGAATGCGGCAGGTTAATTTATACCAAAGCAACAGAATTTGTGCCACACGTGTGTCGGTCTTGCACTATAATGGATGTTAAAGTGATCGCAGCGGCGGCCTAATTGGTACTTGCACATGCAGCTAACAACGGAAATGGAATTTTTTTTTAAAGAAGGTCCACGAAATAGTATCCTAGGAACTAGAAGCAGACGATGGTGCGATATTTAGTAATTTTTCGGGAATGTCGACTGAAGATTTTAATAACTTACTATAGTTAACTACACCTCTTATTGTAAAGAAATATAACAACTGCCAAGACAGTATTTCACCAAGAATTTGATGGGCCACCACATTACGATTTTTAGCCACTGGCGATTCATGCAAGTCACTGATGTACTTATTTAAATTATCATATTCTGCTATTTCCCTCATAGTGCCAGAAGTATGTGAAGCTTTTTCATTGTTTTTGAATTGCATAAAGGTAAGCACGCAACATTCAGTACTGATTTCATTTAAGTAATGTTTTATTGGCATTTTTAAGCAAATTAAAATGGATATTAAAGAACTGTTAAAAAATACTTATTTCCAAAATCGAATTAATTCGAGCTCTCCTGTTTCTGTTTTAACAAATTCGTCGCAATTATTATCGTCCACAAATACAATTTCACAGCTAGGTTATGCAACCAACGTTTCGATGCTCGGAGTTTGTTGTTCATACTCACCCAAGGCCGCTTTAAAAAGAACATTTGTTAACATGTGCTTGACATATGTGGGAGGTACATGTTCTTCAAGAGCTACATCGCCGTCATCTTTCGATACTGTGTCCTCTGTGTCATCAGTCTGGAAAACAGGAAAAGAATTGAGTATCATTTACTTTTCAGATTCCAAAAGATACTGAAGAATGGCAGAAGGTGGCAAGAAACTTCGAAATGAAGTGGAATTTCCCTCGATACATAGGAGCCATATATGGCAAACATGTGCAAATTGTGTGTCCTCCGAATACTGGAAGTGAACACAACTACAAAAAAACATTCAGCATTGTCCTTATGACAATTGTAGACTCAAATTACTGCTTTCAATATGTAAATGTAGGATGTCAGGGACAGAGGGGGGGGGGGGGGGGGGGGGTAGGAGACTGACAGAGAAAGAGAGAAATTTACTTAGAGGAGAAAAGCAGATGGAAACTCTCCTCTTCGCTATCACCTCCTATCCCCTCCGTCAGCGATAAGGGTAGGAGAAGATGGGTAGTGGGAATAGGAGAGGGACATAAGGGGCAATGCCGAGTTTATTTAGCTCATTTATAAAATTAATAAATCTTCATATGTTGTTAATTAACAATTTGTAAATGATTGAGGTAATATACGATACTCAAACTATACTAAAATATGAGATGAATTAATTGTAAAATTAAAATTTTTGTGTTTTGTGTTTAATGTTAACACACTGAAATTATAAGTGAATGTTAATTTGTTAAATCATCGAATTATGACAAAGCCACAGCAAAGTGTGGTCGGTTCAGCTAGTAATACAGAACATAATTGTCATTTTAACTTTAGTTTAGTTGAAGAGACGAGATGAATCAGAGTGCTCCTGAAGATTCGACTGTTGGTTTGTCAAGGGCGCTATGGTGCTGAGACTTGATCCACCTTGCAGCAATTTTTTCTGTATCGAAGGTCCATTTATTGAAATGAGAAGTAAATTTGAAAGTGTCGGAATTTGTAAGTGATTTCTCTGATCAGTCAGTGTTAAATTCATGGCATTAAATCCGCGTTGACATTCAGCCGTAGATATAGGTATAATTTCAACTGCTTTCACAAGTTCCTCCTCAGAATTGGTCATGTGTTGAGGATTTTCTTTATAGATTCGAAAATCGTTAACTAGTGATGCACACATGCTTTCACGTAATTTAAAATCCACCTTATTACACAACGAGAAATTGACATGTCACCATAAAACACATGTTCATAATCATCTGAAGACCATGTATCTGAATTTAATATGGCTACAGCCGAAAAGAAATCCAGGTCCTCAAAGCGGTTTTTTATATTGTCTACCAAAAACTGAAAAAATTTCTTCCGAAATGTCTGAAATCTGTTATATTCATCACAAGATGGTTCCTTAATTAATACCCCTTTGAATGCACGCTTTTCCTCCAACTCCTGTACTATCATCCTAGTCCATGGCGAGTCATTTGACGTGGCTCTAAGAACTCTTGAAACACTCACTTTCCTGTTTTGCTTTAAAGACTGAAGAATTTCTGTTCTGCGTGAAGAATGGTAATACTTGCAGAACTTCCAGGGCCTCAAAAGCATAACTAATTCCATTACAAGCAACCACTTTGTGAGACGTTTTAGTGTACCTTCAAATTTAGATCCCTCCTAAGTTGATCGGGAACCATCATGTCTCAGTTTTTCAGAAAGATGGACAAGAGAACTGTGACTTTCAAGAAGAGCTCGAACAGCATTAAATGAGGAAGCAATCCAACGTACGCGAAAAATACGGCCTAATTTTAATAGATGCGAGGATAATGCTTGTGGAACACTTTGTAGTATTATCAGACTTTTGGGATTTCGAGAAAACGCAGAATATAAGGAATCTAAAAAAACTGTATATGGTATACATATGCTACATCATTCATAACATCGTGGACAGCTAATTCCCTTTTGTTGTTCCTACAATGAACGGCAGTTAAATCCTTATGTAAATGACCAAGTAGTAGAGCGGCTACGCCTTTGTAAGGTGCAAGCATTGTTGAGGCACCATCTGTTGCGATACCTACGAGGTGGTTTTTTAGTACATCATTTGTAATGCCATACTTTTCAAGAGCTGCTAACAGTGTGCTGAAAATGCACTCTCCTGTCCCACTATCTAATTCAACAATGACAAAAAAAATTGCAAACGACCCCTCGAAGGACAAACGTAAATATATCATTAAACAAGTTTTATTGGAAACCGTTGTACTTTCGTCCATCATGATACTAAAGTTTTTACCCGATTCCACAAGGAAGTGAGCAAGATTGTTTTTCATTTTTTTCTCTTACAAACAAAGATATTTCGGCATGCATGGTCAGAATGAAGCATATTACCAACTGATTAACCATTAAGCTTTTGCAGTTCGGTTACTGCAGGATTCCATTTGAATAATAATTTCTGTTTAGCTATTACATATGCAGACCTGAACGACAAAGCAGTTGCGATTACTTTTTCTTGATGCTGCTTCCCCCACAACTTTTCACTTTCACTCACGCATTTTTCTGCACTTTTCTTTTATACTCTTGATTTCTACGCACTTCACGTGTGATTTGCACTTTGCATGATCCCCGATTTTATCATATAGTTTTTTGGCGTTATTAGCAGAAACAACAGCTAAAAAAGCGTTATCGATACGCACACGTTCACTGCTTTCCACCCGAAGTTCACGACCTTGTGAACACACTGTGCATATTACTAAGTTTGTTATTTACAGACAGCCACGGCTTCGTCTTTTGCCAGATTTGAAATCGTGATTAGGCAACACAATCTCCTACTATTATCTCAAGAGTACCGTTACTCCCATTCCTACCTTGAGACGTGTCACAGTTTTCAGGCACCGGAGATTCAGTCCCTTCCCTGCATTAGCACCATCATTACCATTTTCTTTTTTACATTCACTATCTATTTTAACTCTTTCAGCACCACTGTTAGAATCCTGACTGTAAGAGTTTGTACACGTACCAGGTAATGCACTGCTCTTAAGGACATCAGAAATTTTGCTTTGTTTGAATGACGTCCTGAAATTCCGCAGTTCTTAGAGGCATTCGACTCACTAATGAAGCTACTGAAGCTGAAACGTGTGAAGATCACCGTGTGTTTGGCGGACGCGCGGCAACGAACGAACAGCACCAAGCGCCTAGCATCCAGCACACGTTGGTCTATGGATTACTCGCATGATTTTGAAACGTATCCCTGTTGGTTTTTGAACACATTCTAAGCTGATTTCTGAACGAATCGTAAGTTGATTTTTGAATGTGTGCATAGTGTACGTGAGGTGTATGTCAGGGGAATCCTCGTCGTATCTAAAAATAAACTTTCCTGCAGGCAAAAGAAGACAGGGCAATACGAGCTGAGCGGATTAAAGCCGAACGGGTGAATGCGAATCGCTGCCTGATTATGTCGTTGATTATGTTTGCAAATGACCAGCGTTGTTTTAAGTAATAGCGAAATCCATAGATTCAGACTACCAGAGTGGAAATGAACGAGTATCAGGAGTAACAGCTAAGACAGATTACGTATTATCTCCTCGGTGTATCCTAGAAAATGAAACTGACTGAAAGTGTTTGGTCAGATCACTACACTAGTTAGGGCCAGTTGCACAGTTCTCAGTAAGAAGTTCTGGTGTGGAAGTAGCGCGGAGGACGCGATGTACGAACATGTAAAAACGCCAAACCGGAGGATAATCGGGCTATTACTAAACAGTATGTTCTGACAGGGTTAGAGAAATTAACCGGCGAATAAGTTTTGACAGTGGAAGGAATAGTCCCGGAATTAGTGATGACAAGATTGATTGTTAGAATGAGAAAGGAGAAGAAACAGGGGCATCACACAAATTATGGAAGAATATGACAATTTCAAATTTATATAAAAATTTCGTATACTACGTTTCGATGTCATGCTAGAGAAACTGGAGCGTTTGAATGAAGTGTGACGCTAACTAAGCTTTTTGCTTGTAGTAGGACTAACAGGCCAGAATTGTATCTTGCATTGTTATAAAAATGACCATTCGTGCCAAAAACAGGCTGGTTTATTTGATATGTGTTGCAATTACTGCAACATTGGAAAGCCTATTTTGTTTTATCCAGCAGAGAGAGACAAAATACACGTAATCTGTTCGAAAACCACACCGTTCTTTGGTACTATATGTATTAACAGCTTTTGCAGTGTTACACACCTACATTTCTATTTTTCATGTAGCAAAACGTTTGACAAACTTTGTTGAGGTAACATTCTTTCGCAGAAAGGAAAGCACACCATGTAAAGCCGTAACAAGACCGGAGAGAAAAAATGCTAGGCGCTAAGGATTGAAGAAAAGTGTACTGTCGTGCTTGTGTCTTCTCTTTACTGGTTTCACGTACCCTATACTCAGTCTTATGTCAAGCTAAAGCAAACGTTATTGCCTAATGGTTAATAAAGAGCGTAAATTTTCTGAGCTCTAGGTATCTCGATCGCAAATAATCCCATCAACTATTAATTGCGAGTGTTTTTTTGAGGCGCAGGGTGTCAAACCGGCCGACTGGGAGCAGGAGAGGCATCACCGGACATTTTAATTTCCACTGTCCTAATATACTTTGATGGCATCCATTACAAAATATACGCGTTTCAATTTCACAGAGCGATATACAGTGACGTGCGACAGAAGAATGCTGTGTGAAGATGCGAGGCACTGCACTTTGGCACACTTAAGACCACATATCGAGCACATATGTTTTATATATCAGACTCATCAGAAAGATGGGCGCTAGATATGAACATTTTTTTTAATGTAATTTTTAAAATTTTTGTCGTCCTATCTCAAACACTCGATGTAGGAGGGCTCCACTATGTAGTATTGCCAAAGTGCGGAAATATCGTAGATCCTGAGCAGATGCGCAGAGCAGTCTGAACTATAGTGGGGAAGTGTGTAGTCTCCACGTGACTCGTGTTTACATTTAGTGATTTTGCTGTTTCCTCTTCGTTTACTGCTCTCTCGTGAATTAAAATACATTCACATAATTGCGGAAGTCTAATATATGTTATTAGTTTCAGATTTTATTTCCACCTTTCTGACAGTCAAGCATTAATCACCTTGCAGAACAATGAAATTATTTTTGTCCGTCTGCTAAAGTAATTTGTCTTTTACTAATCTTTCCCCCTGAGGCAGTCAATGTACACTCCTGGAAATGGAAAAAAGAACACATTGACACCGGTGTGTCAGAACCACCATACTTGCTCCGGACACTGCGAGAGGGCTGTACAAGCAATGATCACACGCACGGCACAGCGGACACACCAAGAACCGCGGTGTTGGCCGTCGAATGGCGCTAGCTGCGCAGCATTTGTGCACCGCCGCCGTCAGTGTCAGCCAGTTTGCCGTGACATACGGAGCTCCATCGCAGTCTTCAGCACTGGTAGCATGCCGCGACAGCGTGGACGTGAACCGTATGTGCATTTGACGGACTTTGAGCGAGGGCGTACAGTGGGCATGCGGGAGGCCGGGTGGACGTACGGCCGAATTGCTCGACACGTGGGGCGTGAGGTCTCCACAGTACATCGATGTTGTCGCCAGTGGTCGGCGGAAGGTGCACGTGCCCGTCGACCTGGGACCGGACCGCAGCGACGCACGGATGCACGCCAAGACCGTAGGATCCTACGCAGTGCCGTAGGGGACCGCACCGCCACTTCCCAGCAAATTAGGGACACTGTTCCTCCTGGGGTATCGGCGAGGACCATTCACAACCGTCTCCATGAAGCTGGGCTACGGTCCCGCACACCATTAGGCCGTCTTCCGCTCACGCCCCAACATCGTGCAGCCCTCCTCCAGTGGTGTCGCGACAGGCGTGAATGGAGGGACGAATGGAGACGTGTCGTCTTCAGCGATGAGAGTCGCTTCTGCCTTGGTGCCAATGATGGTCGTATGCGTGTTTGGCGCCGTGCAGGTGAGCGCCACAATCAGGACTGCATACGACCGAGGCACACAGGGCCAACACCCGGCATCATGGTGTGGGGAGCGATCTCCTACACTGGCCGTACACCTCTGGTGATCGTCGAGGGGACACTGAATAGTGCACAGTACATCCAAACCGTCATCGAACCCATCGTTCTACCATTCCTAGACCGGCAAGGGAACTTGCTGTTCCAACAGGACAATGCACGTCCGCATGAATCCCGTGCCACCCAACGTGCTCTGGAAGGTGTAAGTCAACTACCCTGGCCAGCAAGATCTCCGGATCTGTCCCCCATTGAGCATGTTTGGGACTGGATGAAGCGTCGTCTCACGCGGTCTGCACGTCCAGCACGAACGCTGGTCCAGCTGAGGCGCCAGGTGGAAATGGCATGGCAAGCCGTTCCACAGGACTACATCCAGCATCTCTACGATCGTCTCCATGAGAGAATAGCAGCCTGCATTGCTGCGATAGGTGGATATACACTGTACTAGTGCCGACATTGTGCATGCTCTGTTGCCTGTGTCTATGTGCCTGTGGTTTTGTCAGTGTGATCATGTGATGTATCTGACCCCAGGAATGTGTCAATAAAGTTTCCCCTTCCTGGGACAATGAATTCACGGTGTTCTTATTTCAATTTCCAGGAGTGTATTTTAAACTAAGTGCTTAACTCCACACTATTGGCTGGTTTTAAATGCTCGCTGCATTTCAAGTGCATGTTTTCGTCTTCTAGCACGTATGGCATGATGCCATAATAAAGAACCAAACATGAGAATACAGTACCGGTACTCCAAGAAAATTACATCCCGAAAACCACTCTGAAAAGCTTAATATCAGGTCGAGGCCTACTCCATTGGCAATCTAACTAGTACACAAGTTTTCGTTGAAATATTTCACAATATAAATTAACTCTTTTCTTTGAATTATTAGCTTTGATTTTCTAATAAAAAATATTTTCGGAAGCATTCTCATTTGCTTTAGTCATGTAATAAACTTTTAGTTATTAGGGCGCTGATCGATAAATTACCTGTCATTATTACAATGTTTAGTTTGCTCCTGGATTGGGTGACACCTTTTTACAATATTTACATTTGAGTTTATGAGTCGCAAGTGAATAGTTGTGTCCACGTGGTATTACACTTTGATTAAAGTCCTCCCCACTTAGGCGCAGCCGACAGGAAGCCCCCCGCCAAAAATAAAAAAAATACCCGCAGCGAGGGACGAAATTCCCATCCAGTTTAATTTGTTTAACTTAAACAGTTTTGCTTAATATTTACAATTTTATCCAAAGGAACAGTTACATGAAACAATTGTTTTGCTTTGTGGTATCTAAATTATTGTACTGATTGTTTACAAGTCCTAGGTGTTTTTGGCTCAACCGTTCACAAATTGCAGTAAAGTTCTTGCACTTTCGACACACCTCAACATTCTTCCACTTGTAAATTTCATTTGCTACAGCTCTTATTTCACTGGTAAGGAGCGCACATCATACGGTCGGCGAGTCCTGGCATCTGTTCTGTTGCAGCTCCTCCGCCACACCAGCTGGTTGCTTGATACAAACAAATGCCTGTTGCTCGCGCCAGGGATCGCACGATATCCCGAGGGCTGCACTTCGGCTTCTCAGCTCATCAGCATCGTTTATATGCAACAAATTAAGGGAATCATTGAGACAAAACATTTGTTACGTGCTATGCAGCCCTGAGAAAGTGTTAGGTTTCACATATTCGCCTGATCTCTTTTTCTTAGGAGCTGCTATGTACGTTGACAATCAAATAGATGATGTGCAAGTAATTTGTTCTCACAGAACGTGAAACAATACAACACCAGAATTACTTAAATATTTAGTAACCCTCTTTTGGTTTTACCAATGGAGTTATATAAGCAAGATTTTTCTATTTTCTTCAAGTTCGGTCATGTACCTAGTTCCAACGCTAAATGGCCTGATGTTTAAGACGTCAGAGCAAAAAGTGGGTACATAAGTTGTCCACGACGTGCGCGAATCAAACACGAGCATCCAGACACACACACACACACACACACACACACACACACACACACACACACACACAGACAGACACACACACAGACAGACAGACAGACAGACAGACACACACACACACACACAGACAGACAGACAGACAGACAGACAGACAGACACACACACACACAGAGAGAGACACACACAGAGAGAGAGAGACACACACACACACACACACACACACACACACACACACACAACAGACAGACAGACAGACAGACAGACACACACACACACACACAGACAGACAGACACACACACACACACACACAGACAGACACACACACACACACACACACACACACACACACACACAGACAGACAGACACACACACAGACAGACGGACGGACAGACAGACACACACACAGACAGACACACACACACACAGACAGACACACACACAGACAGACAGACACACACACAGACAGACAGACACACACACAGACAGACAGACACACACACAGACAGACAGACACACACACAGACAGACAGACACACACACAGACAGACAGACACACACACAGACAGACAGACACACACACAGACAGACAGACAGACACACACACACAGACACGAGAAATTTTTCGTACACACACACACAGACACGAGAAATTTTTCGTACACACACACAGACAGACACACACGAGAAATTTTTCGTAAAATATTAACAAGACTTCTGATATTCAACATAGCTAACGCTTTTTTATTTCTCTGTGCTTGCTAGTATATCATACCCAAACTGGCTGTGCTTGCAGCAAGAGTCAGTTACGTGATATGTGAATGAATATTTAAAATGTGCACCATGAAACGACAAAGTAGGGATTTATCTAATTATTTTTGATTAACTATTGTACTTTTGAAGACATATTTACAGTTCATAGCTTTAGACGCCACTATGTCGCTAGTCCAAAAAACAAAACTTACTTCAGCTGCTTCGAAGCTGTGTCCAAATCTTAAGCAGCAGTTGTTATCAGTCCTTAAGTTTCTTATTGCCTAATCAAGTTCCTCAGCATCACCTGATGTAATTCGATTACATTCCATTAGCCTCTGAAACGCCCTGCTGAATCCACAGGACAGGACAAGTAGTAGGAATTGTGGAAGGGGGCCCAGAATGAGCGGCTGTCAGTTACACTCCAAGCATAACACTATATTTAGTCGTCCAAACGTTACAGCGCAACTTCTAAGCTTGACTGCCGACAGAAAACGACTTTATTTCTGAAACGGCTGAAGGCCCATAAATTAAATAGAACTGCTATAAATATTTGTTTTATTTTTTAAGACAGGAGGCTCTAGGCTTTAACCTGAAATAGTATTTAAGGCCAACTAATGTAAGATTTGACTAGGCACATTAATTTTTTAACAAGCGGCTGAGGCCGATAATTTTAAAACGTAACTACATTAACCTTTCAACAGGCAAATTGCCCGAGCTTTATGTTCACGAAATTTAAGACTTGCCCAATTTATAAAAACGTACTTTTAAAACGGATGAAGGTCTTTGATATTGGGAACACAATTACAAGCATACAAATTAAGATATTAAAAACACACAACAAAGGCAGTACAGGACAATGGCGCTCAGAAATTTCTAGGGGGCTTGGTCTGCCCTTGAAATCTTAACGTTCGCTTAGTCGGGACAAGAAGTCAGCCCAACTATACTTGATCCGCCGGCAACAACCAATAGACAGTCAGAGACCCAGCGACAAGACGACTTGCTAACCACTGACCAGTATAAGATAATTCCAAAGCCAAAACGTTACAGACATAGCCGCCCACAACCAAAAATACATTAAGCTGTGAAAAACTACACACCATGTTGGACAGCAACAACAGGTGAGGAAAGCACACTGCCTCAATTTACGTCAGCGACCGGAACACTAACAGCCACGAGGCATAAAATTCTGCTGGTGCACTTTAATTTCAAACCGACAAATATAGTTAATTCCACCACACGGAAGCTAAACCTTAACCAACTCTAGCACTCGCTGTTGCTCCCAGGAATACCTCCAACAGCGGACCACCGAGCGAGGGGACAAGGTGAACAGACGTGGCTTCCGTAACTAAATCACCGCTGAACTTCATGTGATGGGTAGGTGAACCACGAACCTCGTAGCATTCTGAACAGCCCCCACATGCTCCGACACTGCACAGAGACCACCAACGGGCCAGGCCAACTGCACCGTCCAGAAACTTGCTTGTTGATCCACTCCAACCGACTGACTGGCTGCACGCCACCAAGCTGGAACTATTATCACCAGACCAAAGATGGTATACGGTACGTGTAAAAAGAGGAAGAACTATGGCATAATCTCAATAACCTTGGGAAACCAAACGCAGAGTAACAGCCAAGTTTCAAGACAACGCACAAGCCATGGTAGCAAGGCTCAAACACCCCCCACAACCTTAACCCAGGGAGGAGGTAAACCAAACACTGAGCTACTTGAACTTAACCTGACTAAGGGGAACCCGATATTACTTACCTGAGCTGTTCTCTTTGACAAACAGATTTACTGGGACTAATACACGCATGATGTTGTACAGCCGATAAACACGAGGAGTAAAATTACTGCGGTTCCCAGCACGCACCTGCCTCCCTTGGAAATTGCGGACATAAACCTAGTCCCACGGCCTGCCCTTAAAGGTTTCCCGATTACGATTATAACGTCCCACTTGCTTATTATGAGCTCTGAGTATATTAAGCCTGGCCCAGTTCCAGACTTCTTTGATAACATGCCGATTATCGTCGACTGGAATAAGATCTTGAATACCCCCACAGCTTCGAAAGAGGGGAATTAACTGGGTAGGAAAAGATGAAGGATACAGGCATATCTAGCAAGGCTTCATGACTGGGGGTATTAAAGGCAAAACCAAGTCAGGGAAGACTAGTCCCATTTACTGGGGGTTTTCTGATAAATAATCAAAGGACTCAAGATTCCGATTAACTCTCTCCGCAAAGGACCCCTGGGAATAACAAGTAGTGGTGGTGGCATGCTTGACACAGCTCTGAAAACAGAATGCCTTGAAAGGACCTGAAAGAAAGGCAGGAGCGTTATCGCCAACTAACTGCTTGGGTGGCCCAAAAACACTGAAGATACTAGTTAATTGACTAATGGTGTTCGTAGCAGTAACGTTACGTCTCGGAAGGAGCCAAGTAAATCTAGAGAATGCATCGATAATAACTAGTACATATCGATGACGTCTTTTAGTACGAGGTAAAGACCACAATCTATATTGAGCTTGTGCATGGTAGAGAACACTCGTTCAGGACTGAACCAACGTTGTTGAAGAGCATTGCTGGGTTTGGCTAAATTACACAAGCAGCATTGGGATACCATTTGTCTCACATCCTGGTCCATTGAGGGCCAAGTTAAATGCTCCGTGATTTTTGGGAGAGACTTTTAAGTCCCTAAACGGCCACCCACCATCGAATCATGAAAATAACGAAAGACCGGACATACCAAGGTTACAGGCAAACAGACCTTATACTGCTTAGCATTGCCGACCTCCCTGCAAGGAATACCCCTCTTGACCTCATACTCGTCCGACAGCTCTCCTGCCAACACACGTTGCTTAAAACTGGCCCAAACAGGGTCCTGATCCCGATGCTGAGCAACGTCTTCGAAGAAAAGGGGACTTTCACCCAACACCATGCAATTAAGATTGTCAAGTTCCACTTGCTCCCTTGTCTCACTAATCGTAGCTTCGGAAAACATCTGGCTGAGAACATCCGCAAGGACATTTTCAGAGACCTTCACATGCTTGACTTCAAACGGAAATGCTGAAATACGTACTGTCCACCTGGCAATATGGCCAGTTTTACGTGGCTTAGCCAATACCCATCTGAACTGTTGAGTGTCGGTTTCCAACTGGAAAACCCGATGTTCAGGGTAGAAACGGGTCTTCTGTAAGGCAAATAAAACAACCAAGGAATCGCACTCGTAGACAGAGTACTTAAGCTCGGCATCAGTTAACCGACGAGACGGGTAAGCTAATGGCTGTCTCTGCCCCTCAAACTCCTAGAGGCGAACAGCAGAAATCCCCGCATTAGAAGCCTCACTCTGCACAATACTTTTTATTGAAATCGGGTACACCAAGAATTGGCGGATGAACTGTCACTGTCTTAATGTGCTCAAAGGCAGCCTCCTGGGTGGGACCCCATTCAAAACGCACACCCTTCCGGCGTAACTGATTTAAGGGCGCCGCCAACTGAGCAAAATTAGGAACGAAGCGCTAAAGTAATTTGTCATGCCTATAAATTTAGCAATTCCCACTTATCAGTAGGAGGATGCAATGCCCGCAGGATTTTCGTTTGCTCTTGGTCAATGCAAATACTCTGACCCGACACTATATGACCTAGAAAAGTCACCTGCTTAGCAAGCGTGATTTTACTAGGTTTACCTGTTACCATAAGAGAATTAAACTGATATGATCCAAATGATCCTCAAAAGAACAACTGTAGATAACCAAGCCATCCAAATAATTACAGACACGCACTAACTTCAAGTCACCAAGGATATTATCCAACAAACGAGTAAGCTCCACCGCTCCGGTAGCTAGTCCAAAAGGAAATCATATTCGACAAAGTTCCAAGCAGTACAAGAGTCAGTAACATGTTTACATTTTTCAGCCAAAGGAATTTGATGATAGGCCTGATTCAAATCAAGGACGTAAACCAGTTAGCGCCGGTAAAGTAAAAGAATTGTGCAGATCCGGTAGAGGTACTGATTCAAGTGCAACCAATGGCAGTAGTCGGTCACAGGTCTGTAATCGCGCCCCTGGTCTTTAGGTACCAAAAATATTGGAGAAGCCTAAGCCAAAGCAGAGGACCTAATCATGAGTTTCTGACAGATCTTAGCCCTGAGTATCTTTACCTTCGGGGGTGAGAGGCGATATGGTGATTGCCTAATTGGAATATCATCGAGGAGACATATGATATTCGAGAACGCTAGTGTCACCGAGGTTATCACTAAGGAGTTGGGGAAAACCGCGCAACAGCTGGCTCAACTGAGAGACCTGATTGGGCAAGAGATGGGCCAAATCAAATTCATTAGCTGCAAACTCCACGGCGAAGATCCTGGCAATCTGCCGTACCCTAGATTTAGCGCTTTCTCCAAGACCAAACTTCTCGCTAGGAGAAAACAAAGGACAAGCTGTATCCGGAATAATCCAAGATCAACCCGGTTTTATGGATGAAATCACACCCTAATATTAGGTTAACAGTTCTTTAACCAAGGCTGAAGATATAGGCCAGGAAAAATCGGTGACGGATATACTCCCCAGACCCATCCCTCCAGAGGTAACGCCCGGCCATTGTCCACTCAACATCTCTGCACTGACGAAGGGACCGAACCAAGTTTCCTAAGATGCCCTAATTCCAAAAACCACTCAAAACTTGATAATGAAAAGGAACTGCCAGAATCCAAGAGAACACAGACGGGCTCGCCACCTACCAGAGAAGAAACGTAAGGTCAGAGGTGTGATGAGGGAGCGACAACCCGGGTACACTAAGGCCTGAAGGTACGAACCCGAGTTTGAGGGCGAACCTGGCGTCATCTACTTGCTCTAGGAGCATGAGGCTGAACATAAGATAGTAGCAAATGAGCTGTACTGGTGCACCTGAAACACTGGGGTCACCTTTTGATAACTTAAATGGATACAGATCCGCGCCTACGTCACCCTCCTTGTTCTCCTGACGTACGTGGTTCTCAAGAGGTATTGCAGATGCTGCTCTAACGCCATCACAGAGCTCTCCCCATGTTTCAGGCTGCTTATGGATAACAAAATGCGACGTATCTGCATTAAGAACGATAGAGACTAATTATTGTTCAGGAAAATCAATAAGCTCCTCACCCTGCTGCACTTCCCAAATATAACGACACTCGAGTTGTTTTCGAACCCCGGTGGTCAACCTTTGGCTAATTACGAGCTACCTTATTTGCGGCGAGGAAAGCTCTTCCCCCATGGCACGTGAGAGGAGATTCTGCAACTCGCCTCTAGCTAGCGGGTACAACAATGACAAAATTACTTGGTGCGGAACGCGAAAGGCGGGCGCGTGTTGCTCTAGACGGACCAACAGCCACAACAACTTCTTCTCACGATCAAGTCGCTCTACAAGCAATTCAGTAATATCCCGAAAGAAATACGCCAGATGATTAGGCAACTTGGCGAACACAGTACCTAAATTAACAGAAAATGGAACAGTGCGATTGCCGGGCTGACTGATGCTCTCGCCGATAGCACACCATCTCCAAACTTCCTCCCATCGAACACCAAACACGTGAGCTTAAAGTGTAATACCTTACCTGGTTCCCCAATTCAAGGGTCAAATTTTCTTGTGATGGTCCCCAAATGTAACAATTACATCGCCTACCCGATTAGTTAAATGCATCAACTGTGCCCGCACCCGATCCAGCTGAATGTCACTAGGTTGGGTTCCCTCTAGGAGACAAATAGTGTCCTCAAGGCCCGTAACAGCCTCATACAGATATTTCATCGCCGCTCCTGTCTCACCGCCCACCGCCGACGTGACGTCAACCGGCTTCAGCACGGCAGCCCGCAAATGGACCACCAGTTCCGGAACACTTCCCTCAATGTGTTGGCTCCTTATTGCCAACTCATAGACAATGTGGTCTTTCCTGGGGAGACTGATCCCCGGACACACGCACCTGAAACAAGCCACACAAGGAGCAGTACGGTGCCGCAAAATACAAACAGAAAAAAAGAGTGAAACAGACAGCAACTAGAATGGCAAGCACAAGCGTAACCACGCTCTGCTACCAGTGAAACGCCCTGCTGAACCCGCAGAACAGGACAAGTAGTAGGAATTGTGGAAGGTGGCTGTCAGTTACACTCCAAACATAACACTTTATTTAGTTGTCCAAACATTACAGCGCAACTTCTAAGCTTGACTGTCGACAGGAAACGACTTTAATTCTAAAACAGCTGAAGGCCCAAGCATTAAATACTACTGCTATAAATATTTGTTTTATTTTTTTAAGACAGAAGGCTCTAGGCTTTAACCTGAAACAGTATTTAAGGCCAACTAATGTAAGATTTTGTTAACTCCACCACACGGAAGCTAAACCTTCACGAACCCCAACACTCGCTGTTGCTCCCAGGAATACCGCCAACAGCGAACCACCAAGCGAGGGGACAAGGTGAAAAGACGTGGCATCTGTAATTATATCACCACTCAACTTTCATGTCCTGGGTCGGTGAGCCCCGAACCTCTAAGCACTCTGAACAGCCCCCACATGCTCAGACACCGCATAGAGACCGCCAGTGGTCCCGGTCGACTGCACCGTTCAGAGACTTGCTAGCTGTTCCGCTCCAACCGACTCACTGGCTGTACGCCACCAAGTCGGAACTATAAACACCAGAACTAAGATGGTATACGATGCAAATATCGATACACACCGCTGTTGCCATGCTTAGAAAGAGGAAGAAACACTGCATAACCGCAATAACCGCGGGGAACCAAACGCAGAGTAACAGCCAAGTTTTAAAACAACGCATAAGCCTGGGGCAGCACGGCTCATCCTGGTTTTGCTTTTTTTGATGTTCATCTTATATCCTCCTTTCAAGACGCTGTACATTCCATTCAGCTGTCTTCCACGTCCTTTGCTGTGACAGAATTACAATGTTGTCAGCAAACTTCAAAGTATTTATTTCTTCTCCATGGATTTTATTTTCTACTAAAAATTTTTTTGGTTGCTTTTTTGCTTTGTCAATATACAGACTGAATAACATTGGGTATAGGCTACAACCCCGTCTCACTCCGTTCTCAACCATTGCTTCACTTTCAGGAGCTTGGACTTTTGTGACTGCCATCTGGTTTCTGTACGAATTGTAAATAGGCTTTCGCTCCCTGTTGTTGACCCCTGTTGCCTGCAGAATTTGAAAGAGAGTACTCCAGTCAACATTGTCGAAAACTTTCTCTTAGTCTACAAATGCTAGAAACATTGCTTTGTCTTTCCTTAAGATAAGTAGTTGGGTCTGTATTGCCTCACGTGTTCCAACAGTTCTACGGAATCCACGCTGATCTTCCGCGATGTCGTCTTCTACCAATTTTAGCATTCATCTGTAAAGAATGTGTGTTAGTATTTTGCAACCAGGACTTATTAAACTCGTCGATCGGTAACTTTCACATCTGTCAACACCATCTTTCTTTGGGATTGGAATTATTACGTTCTTCTTTAAGTGTGACGGTATTTCGCCTGTCTCATACATCTTGCTTACGAGACGGTACAGTTTTGTCATGGGTAGTCCACTAAAGGCTATCAGTAGTTGTAATCGAATGTTGTCTACTCCCAAGGCCTTGTTTCGACTTTAGTCTTTCAGTGCTGTATCAAATTTTTCATGCAATACGATAGCTCCTATTTGAACATCTACACTCCTGGAAATTGAAATAAGAACACCTTGAATTCATTGTCCCAGGAAGGGGAAACTTTATTTACACATTCCTGGAGTCAGATACATCACATGATCACACTGACAGAACCACAGGTACATAGACACAGGCAACAGAGCATGCACAATGTCAGCACTAGTACAGTGTTTATCCACCTTTCGCAGCAATGCAGGCTGCTATTCTCCCATGGAGACGATCGTAGAGATGCTGGATGTAGTCCTGTGGAATGGCTTGCCATGCCATTTCCACCTGGCGCCTCACTTGGACCAGCGTTCGTGCTGGACGTGCAGACCACGTGAGACGACGCTTCATCCAGTCCCAAACATCCTCAATGGGGGACAGATCCGGAGATCTTGCTGGCCAGGGTAGTTGACTTACACCTTCTAGAGCACGTTGGGTGGCACGGGATACATGCAGACGTGCATTGTCCTGTTGGAACAGCAAGTTCCCTTGCCGGTCTAGAAATGGTAGAACGATGGGTTCGATGACGGTTTGGATGTACCGTGCACTATTCAGTGTCCCCTCGACGATCACCAGAGGTGTACGGCCAGTTTAGGAGATCGCTCCCCACACCATGATGCCGGGTGTTGGCCCTGTGTGCCTCGGTCGTATGCAGTCCTGATTGTGGCGCTCACCTGCACGGCGCCAAACACGCATACGACCATCATTGGCACCAAGGCAGAAGCGACTCTCATCGCTGAAGACGACACGTCTCCATTCGTCCCTCCATTCACGCCTGTCGCGACACCACTGGAGGCGGGCTGCATGATGTTGGGGCGTGAGCGGAAGACGGCCTCACGGTGTGCGGGACCGTAGCCCAGCTTCATGGAGACGGTTGCGAATGGTCCTCGCCGATACCCCAGGAGCAACAGTGTCCCTAATTTGCTGGGAAGTGGCGGTGCGGTCCCCTACGGCACTGCGTACGATCCTACAGTCTTGGCGTGCATCCGTGCGTCGCATCGGTCCGGTGCCAGGTCGACGGGCACGTGCACCTTCCGCCGACCACTGGCGACAACATCGATGTACTGTGGAGACCTCACGCCCCACGTGTTGAGCAATTCGGCGGTACGTCCACCCGGCCTCCCGCATGCCCACTATACGCCCTCGCTCAAAGTCCGTCAACTGCACATACAGTTCACGTCCACGATGTCGCGGTATGCTACCAGTGTTAAAGACTGCGATGCAGCTCCCTATGCCACGGCAAACTGGCTGACACTGACGGCGGCGGTGCACAAATGCTGCGCAGCTATCGCCATTCGACGGCCAACACCGCGGTTCTTGGTGTGTCCGCTGTGCCGTGCGTGTGATCATTGCTTGTACAGCCCTCTCGCAGTGTCCGGAGCAAGTATGGTGGGTCTGACACACCGGTGTCAATGTGTTCTTTTTTCCATTTCCAGGAGTGTATATACAGTGATATGGAAGGATTTATGATTGCAATACAGGATCAAACAATAAACACCAGATATTACAGCAAGCGTATTATTAAAGTTCCCAATACCCCAACAGATAAATGCAGACTTTGCAAGCAACATATAGAAACAGTAGATCACATCACAAGCGGATGTACAATACTAGCAAATAAAGAATACACCAGAAGACATGACAATGTAGAAAAAGTAATAATAAACAACTGGTCATACTACATAAACTAGTAAAACAACACATTCCCACATAGCAGTATGCACCACAAAATGTACTGGAGAATGATGAATACAAATTATACTGGGACAGAACCATTACAACATAAAACACCACCACATAACAAACCTGACATCATACTCATCAATAAAAAGAAGAAATTAACACAACTAATCAAAATATCCATACCCAATACAACAAATATACAGAAGAAAACAGGAGAAAAAATTAAAAAATACATCTAACTGGCTGAGGAAGACAAGGACATGTGGCATCAGGATAAAGTTGACATCATACCAATTATACTATTAACTACAGGAATCATACCACACAATATGCACCAGTGCATCAACGCAATACATCTACATCCAAACGTATCTATGCAACTACAGAAATCTGTTACTATTGATAGTTGTTCAATTACCTGAAAGTTCGTAAATGCAATGTAACATATGCCATACAGTTAAAAAAGAAGTCACGCTTGAGCAAGGTCCGCGTCACTTTCCATTTTTAACCTGACATAACGTCTCAGAAAGAATAGATGATGATGATAATGATAATATGCACAACTTGTCTGAAAAACGAATTTTTCATTGTTTCAGCTTTCAGTTAAATTTTTGTAATTTTGACTGGTAAGAATTGAGTCTCTAGCAAAAGATATTACTATATCCTGCTACTGGATAATGATACTGCAGCAATAAAATATAAACGAGAGAAAAAAAATAAATCTTTAATGGCAAAGGAAAAGGCAATTTACAACAACAAAACACTGTGCATTCACAAGCGTCTGTAAATAGCAAAACTATTCCAAAGGCCGTAGGGCGAGGAATATGTAATTCTTCGTAAACAATAAACTGCTTGCTATGAGCATGACGTCGCCACTGTCCACATTAGGTTCGCTTGACCAGTCGCCAGCGCGCTGATGCCCATGCGCAGTTGACCCGCGTATGAGCAGTACCTTCTCCGCTTCCCGCTACTTTAAGTGGGTGTGTCAGCTGTATATGCATTAGCAGCAAGCACCCAGATGCTACCGAAAAAAATTTTTCTTGCGTGCCCTAGCTGCCAGATTTGCTCATACGCAGAGTCGTCTGAGTTGTTGTGTGGAGGGCATTAGTCTCCACGTGACCCGTGATTAAGTTAAGTGATTTCGCTGCTTTTCTTCGTTTACAGCTCCCACGTCAAATGAAAACAAAACTTATTTCTATCAAGTTCCATGCACATAATTACGGAGGGCAAAAATATGTTTTTTAATTTGTTTTCTGATTTTAGTTTCGTGGTGTGCGTACTGTAAGACCTTCGGTACACACATTATCAGATTAGTTGACTTGTCGCTCTAACGAAGTAGGCGAGTGTCAGCAATATGTCTCGTGGTCTTAACGCAGCGTGTTTGTCTTCTGCCATTAGGTCAGACGATAGAAACGCCACTTGCAAGGCTAGAGTAGCAGATTGACGGTGACCAGCTTTAAGCAGAACCTGATTAATTTTCGCACACATTTATTAAAATAATAAAAATCATAGTCATTACATAACTTGATTCTGGATGCTGTTTACAATTGACAATCTGAAGTTCCTTTGGTCTTGGTACATGAATCTTATTCTCACATATCTCTGATACTTGAAGAGTGTATACATTTCTCTTTATGGCTATGTATAGGAATATGATTATTTTATTAGGCGCAGACTGAATTTGTCTGTACCTGTCTATAGTGAAGTTTCAGACTGGTGCAGACTGACTAATCGAAGGTCGGTACACCTCCCCCGTTCAGGTATCACTGCCGAGTATGATCAGCAAGGAGAAAAGGTTCTCCGTTAGCAGCAATCTCGTACGTTGCACGTTACATATTAATACGTGGATCAGCAGAACCAGAATTTGGTCCGTCTCTAAGACAGTGCCATCTCATATTGCGGAGATGGACGAGAGCTGTGACTGAGCTGTTGTGCTTAGCGTTGCGCGCACTAGTGCGAAAGTTGTGTACGCTCAAATAACGCGGAACTTAATCGCCTTGCAGAACAATGAGGTTATTTTTGCAAGTTTGCTAAAGAAATTTGGCTTTATTAATCTTTCACCTGAGGCAATCATTTTGTTTGAAACGGAAGTGTTTCATTGTACAGTATTGGTTAGTTCCAACTGTTCGCTGAATTTCAAGTCCACGTTATCTTCTGCCATGCATGGCATTATGCTATAATAAAGAAACAAAAATGAGATCGTGGAGTACTGATACTTGAAGAAAATTTACATCCCAAAAATCACTCTCAAAAACTTAATATCAGATGGGACCTACTTCATTGACAATCTGGAAAAAACCAATGTGCACTTCAAGCCGAATTATGCTGTTTAGCGGGGTTTACGAAATTCCGGTGATCTTGAGAGTATGCTCTTATGCCCTGTTTCTTTTATATTGTAATGTAAGCTCTCTTAGTGCTTTGTACATATTTACATGTGAGCTTCCTACACCACTGCAGCTCCTCACGCGCAGTAATGCCTCTTTTCTGGCGCTCTGTGGCAACTGGTAAATCGAAGCTATTTCTAACAGTCTCCAGATAGTATTGCGAACAGTGGTTCGAAAAGAGTTACTTTCAAAGTAAATTTCTTTTTACGCAAGATGAATTATGTTACGTGTGAGCGAGTGGTATGGATTTCTAAATCACAGAGCGTTTAAAATTGAGCACTTTGAGGGCCAGCCACTTACAAGAATTCCGACCCCAGGCATTTATCTCAATTTTAAATTTACTGGCACGTTTGTGTGATGTATATTTAAGTATAACACAAGCCAAGAAAGAGAAATATTACGTGTAAAAGCTCAGCTTTTCTTGTAGCTATCCTATGTGCATTAATATAAACCGTTAACTTTTTCTCTGTGTGTTCGCGCTACGTAACCACTGATCTTGCTATTGGCTGACTATAACACGTGTCTTACGCTCTGAATATCTGCTGTCATCGGCTGACTAGATCACGTGGCATGAGATACTGTATGATTGCCTCACGAAAAGATATCGCAACCTCTGTTTCAACGCTCCGGAAACTAACGCGCTGTGCTTTCGTCTAGACGAACCAAGATATATGCAACGTACTCCATTCACCTACCAGATCTTGACAATAAAATAAACTCTTCAGTTTCATAAATTACGGTGATTCTAAGTTACCGACAGGTGTTTGTGAGGCACTGATTCCCCATGTATACATCTGCTTTACAGATGTCCTATTTATGGAGTTAGTGACGGTAAGACGTGTAATTTCACATGTCAAACACGGCTGATATGCGTTTGTTTCCTTGTAAGAAGCGTTCTCCGTTACTATAGAACATTTTATATGAGTGATGCAAGAATAGTACAATTTCTGAACCGTGATCGGATGTGATCAGTGGACGCCATACACCTCTGCAGGTTTATATTGTGGACGTATCACGAAGAATCGATGTTTTAAGGAAGTAGTTTTTTTTTTTAATTTTAAAGTTTTTTACCTCAGTTTATCGTAGAGAAACCTGCAAGAAGAAAGTATGTCATGTGCTTGAAATATGTTTCATACATTCGAATATTAACAGCGTTGCATTCCACACGACTTTTAGGAATGTGCACCGCTCTAACATTATAGAGTGTTAAGTGCAGAACTGTGTAGCCTTAGGATCGCATGTGTTTATGATATCTCTTACCAATACGTTCTTAGTACTGACCCCAAACACTAGTACGATGCGTTACAATTGAGAGCGCAGTTGATATACATAAAATGATTCAAACTCCGTACGTCTGGAGTTTAATCATGCGTAAAAACCACACGTTTCTTGTTCTTCTTGACTGCTATTGCAACACAACACTTTCGTCTCTACTACTATACACCGATAAGGGGTGCTAACCTCCTGGACATGCGCGCATGTGGAGAAATCTTGTGCACTTGGATGGGTACAGCAAAAAAGATTGGTGCGGAACAGTGCTCAGGGATTCGGCTCGCTCTATTACCTCACGAGATGCGAAATGTAGCGGTCTACTTCTGGTCAGCTGCATATTAACTCAGTGACAGTGCTGCAGACAATGAGATCTTTCAATCTCTAACTTTATCCTAAGAATGCGAGAATTCTCTGTGACCATTGCGTAGGGAATGATCTTAAATTACACACTACGAGCGATGTGCTAGAAATGTGTAGATCGCTGTCTGGTATACTTTGGTGTATATGTTCGAGAACTGACAGTGAATAGATTTACTGCATAGTCATCTATCTACATTCGTAATCAAGGATTGGTTCCCTTAAAGTAGTGTTAGTCATGATACAGAAACGGGGAAGCATGCTGCCGCGTCATTGGTCGGTGTTGAAATCACGAGAAAATTGCAGCATCTTCTCAATGACTCTGGTGCTCATACTGAAAAAGTATAGGCGGCGGTTAGTAAAAAAATGAAGAATGCACCTTTCCACTTGTTTGACCTTGCCGACGAAGTCCTATTCATAATCCGTTTCCTAAGGAAACATTTCCATACGTCTACCCTGCATTCATAGCACCAGAAGTGCACCTGGTGGCAATTTCTAGAACTAACTTTTTCCAGCGTAAAACGGTTGCGTATTATCTCATGAGAATATTCGCTGCCATACTATACGGCCCACACAGGACCTGTACATCTACATGGATACTCTGCAAATCACATTTAAGTGCCTTGCAGGGAGTTCATCGTACCACCTTCACAATTGTGTATTCTTCCAATCTGATATAGCGTGAGAAAATAACGAACACCTATATCTTTCCGTACGAGCTCTGATTTCCTTTACTTTATCGTATTGATCATTTCCCCCTATGTAGGTCTGTGTCAACAAAATGTTTTCGCATCCGGAGGAGAAAGTTGGTGAATGGAATTTCGTGAGAATATTCTGTTGCAACGAGAAACGCCTTCTTTTAATGAAGTCTAGCCCAACTCCTGTATCATTTCTGTGAGACTCTTTCCCATATTTCACGATAATACGAAATGTGCTGCCTTTCTTTCAACTTTTTCGATGTACTCCGTTAGTCCTATCTGGTAAGGATCCACATTGCGCAGCAGTATTCTAAAAGATAACGGGCAAGCGTAGTGTAGGCAGTCTCCTTAGTAGGTCTGTTACATTTCACTAGAGAAGCACGCGATTTCACTAGAGAAGCACGCGATTTCACTAGAAGCCTCTTGTATGTCACAGTGTCAAAAGGCTTCTGGAAATCCAAAAATACAGAATCGATCTGAAATCCCTTGTCAGTAGCACTCAACACTTCATGCGTATAAAGAGCTAGCTGTGTTTCACAAGAACGATATTTTCTTAACCCATGTTGACTGTGTCGATAGACCATTTTCTTTGAGGTAGTTCGTAATACTCGAACACAATATATGTTCTAAAATCGTGCAGCATGTCTACATTAACGATATGGGCCTGTAATTTAGTGGATTACTCCTACTACCTTTCTTGAATATTGGAGTGACCTGTGCAACGTTGCCAACCCCAGAGGCCGAACGGTTCTAGGCGCTTCAGTCCGGAACCACAGGACTACTACGGTCGCAGGTTCGAATCCTGCCTCGCGCATGGCTGTGTGTAATGCCCTTAGGTTTGTTAGGCTTAAGTAGTTCTAAGTTTTAGGGGACTGATAACCACAGATATTAAGTCCTTTAGTAGAGCTCAGAGGCACTTGTGCAACATTCCAGTCTCTGGGTACGTATCTTTCGTCGACCGAACTGTTGTATATGAGTAAGAAGTATGAAGCTAATGCATGAGCATACTCCAAAAGGAACGTAATTGGTATACAGTCTGATTTAAGTTGCTTCACTACTCCGAGCATATTTACTTCTAGGTTACTCACGTTGGCAACTGTTCTCGATTCGAATTCTGGAATATTTACTTAGTCTTCTTTTGTGAAGGCATTTCGGAAGGCTGTGTTTAGTAACTACTTTGGTAGCACTGTCTTCGATAGTATCTCCGTTGCTATCGCGCAGAGGAGGCATCAGTTGTTTCTTGCCGCGAACATACTTCACATACAACCAGAATCCCTTTGGATGTTCTGCCATGTTTCGAGACGAAGTTTCGTTGTGAAAACTGATATAAGGATCTCGTATTGAGGTCCGCGCTATATTTCTAGCTTCTGTAAAAGATCGCAAATCGTGGGGATTTTGCGTCTGTTTAAAATTGGCATGTTTGTTTCGTTGCTTCTGCAACAGTATTCTGACCTGTTCAGTGCACCAAGGAGGATCAGCTCCGTCGTTTGTTAATTTATTTGGTATAAATCTCTCAATTGCTGCCTATACTATTACTTTGAATCCAAGCCACATCTGGTCTACACTTGTATTATTAATTTGGAAGGAGTGGAGATTATCCCTCAAAGGCGTCAAGTGGAGTTTTATCTGTTTTCTGAATAGGTATATTTTTCGTTTATTTTTGGAGGATTTGGGGTTACAGCATTCAATCTCGCTACGACAACCCAGTGTTCACTAATCCGTGGATTCGTTTTGATACTCATTATTAACTCAGGATTATTTGTTGGTAACAGGTCAAGTATGTTCTCACAACCATTTACTATTCCCGTGGGCTCATGATCTAACTGCTCGAAATAATTATCAGAGAATGCATTTACCACAATTTCGGATGATGTTTTACGCGTTCCTCCGGAATTAAACATGTATTGTTGCCGACATATCGAGGGTAAATTAAAGTCACCACCAACTATAATCTTATGAGTCAGGTACATGTTTGAAATCAAATTCAGGTTTTCTTTGAACCTTTCAGCAACTGTATCACCTGAATTGGGAGCTCGGCAAAAGGATCCAATTATTTTATTCCAGTTGCCATCAGTTATCTCTGCCCATACTAACTCACAGGAAGTATCTACTTCAATTTCGCTGCAAATTGACCTACGTCTGACAGCAACGAACCCGCCACCGCCAACCGTGTTTAGCCTATCCTTTCGGAACACCGTTAGGTTCTTCGCAAAAATTTCGGCCGAGCTTGTATCTGTCTTCAGCCAGCTTCCAGTCCCTATAACGATTTGAGCATCAGCGCTTTCTATTAGCGCTTGGAGCTCCAGTACTTTCCCAACGCAGCTACGACAATTTACAACTGTTGTACCGATGGTTCCTGTATGTACTCCACGTTCTTCCTGTGTTCGGCCTGCACCCTTTGTGACTGAAGCCGATTTGTGTTTTTCCGAGACCTGAAAACCCGCCCAGCCCCTGCTACCCGTGTAGCCGCCTTGTGCGTATAGTGGACACCTGACCTATCCAGCGGAACCCGAAACCCAACCACCCTTTGGCGCAAGTCGAGGAATCTGCAGCCTACACGGTCGCAGAACCGTCTGAGCCTCTGATTCACACCCTCCACTCGGCTCTGTTCGAGAGGTCCGCAATCGGTCCTGTCAACTATGCTGTAAATGGTCAGATCTGCTTTCGTCTTGCAAGCAAGACTGGCAGCCTTTACCACTTCTGTTAGCCGCTTGAAACCAGATAGAATCTCTTCTGATCCAAAGTGACACACATCATTGGTACCGTCGTGAGCCACCACCTGCAGTTGGCTGCATCCTGTGCTCTTCATGGCATCCAGGAGGACCTGTTCCACATCTGGAATGACTCCACCCGGTATGCACACTGAGTGCTCACTGGTTTTCTTTCCCTTCTCAGCAGTCATGTCCCTAAGAGATCCCATAAGAAGCCTAGCGTTGGTGCTCCCAACTATCAATCCCAATAATCCAACCCTCTGTAATTGTCTGCATTTGTAGGTTGAAACAGGAGAGGTGACAGCGTCTGGCTCTGCGACAGCGTCAGCCACAGACAGCGCCTGGAACCTGTTTGTCAGACAAACCGGGGAGGCTTTACGATCGGCCGCCTGGGAACTCTTTCGCCACCTGCTACACGGTGGGGCGACGTCCCACGCGATCACAGGTGAGGGATCATCATCAGTGCCAGCTGTAACTGGGCTGTCCAGCGGTGAGGACCGATCGGAGGATTCGGACGCGCTGGACGTCAATTGAATCCCCACGGCCAGTCCAGAACAGTGGTGTCCGTCCACTGCACCCTCAAGCTGTGTAACCGAAGCTGTCACAGCCTGAAGCTGAGAGCGAAGCGTCGCCAACTCGGCTCGCATCCGCACACAACAATGGCAGTTATTGTCCACACTAAAGACCGTTTTTCCTACATAGTTTAGTTTTCCACGGACTATCGGCACGTGCAGCGCAACTCTACTGTAGACCCTAACGAAAACGCAGGAACTGTGTCTAACACGCAGAGATTCAAAAAGCTAACTACTGAAGCACTCAGAGGAAACTAAATAATTTGCCCACGATTAGGAACTTTTAATATGTCACAAATTCGATTTACTTTCCGACTCAAACGAAAACGCGAGAACTGTGGCTATTATTTAAACACGCAGAAACACAAGAAACTAAATTATTAAAGCAGAGATGATATTACAAAATTCGCTCCTGGTTAGGAACCCGTAAAAGTCACAATATCGGTTATTTTCCTGTTATTGCTTGTGTCGCTGTCGGCTACTGCTGCCTGACTGAGTACCTGTACTTTAATTATCCCCAGAACTTCGTTTGGCTATGGAAGACACTACACTAACTGCACAAAAACGACTAAGTTTATTGTTACATGTTGTACCTGAACTGCTTCCACACATTTGTCACACAGTGCCAAGAAGTTCGTATTTTTCATTTGTCAAACATACTGAGATAACGGACACACAGCAAAACTAACGTGGCAATTTTATGATTGGAACTGAAAAGTCAGCACCTTATTTTTAATCCCTTGTTCCTGTTAAGAAATATGTATCTGCCAAATAATCAGCTACACTGTCCGCCCCTATTAGCTGAGTGGTCGGCGCGTCGGGATGTCATACGTAACGGCCCCGGTTCGATTACTGGCTGGGTCGGAGATTTTCTCGGCCCAGGGACTGGGTGTTATTTCATCCCCATCGACACGCAATTCGCGCGTAGTGGCGTCAACTGTAAAGTCTTGCACCAGGCGAACGGTCTCCCCCACGGGAGGTCCTAGCCACACGTCATTTCCATTTCCATCAGCTACACTAGTTGATTACGAATCCAGTTTTTCTTCGTATCTTGATGAAACAGAACTTGGAACTGCAATAATTCAGCTTTCTCACAATGTTTGACTCTGCAGATTTTCTGCAGTTTGTAAAACCAAGTAAAAACTAACTGGATCGTAGGTTCTTTTTGCCTTCTAATTCATATGTACCACCTCCGGTAAATCTACAATTCTTCCTGTAAGCTCATTCTCATAGCCCTGCAATCTGTAAGCGGAATTGTTATCCTTCACTAAAGCGACAAATTCGTTACACAGTGTGTGTACGGACCCTAGCATAGTGAACAAACTGTTGCAGCGCGTGCGGAACTTTGGCTCGAAGCATGAGCAGAAGCCACTTCATATAATTTAACATCGTAAATGTGGCTGAATGCACTTATACAGTTAGCACCATACAGAAGGCTTTTGCGAATTTCCAAAGCTGCTGTTGTATTGGAACCCTGGTCGGAGACAAAAACAAAACTATGCAACATGTCCGGCGAAATTTTCGTATCAGTCCCTCTCTTGTGCGTCTTCTCGTAATATTTACTTCCGTGAGCTTAACGGCCGGGAATTCGCCTATGAATAAAACGTTATTCAAACTAGACCAATCTGTGTTTATGTAATGTGCCGTAAGTGTCAATGCACGTTTTATACGAATCAGTCGGAATATCAACTATCGTAGTCAATTTTTTATTAATAACTTACGTAATAACAAAATGTCTTATCCGGTTTTGGACTGTAACAAGCCTCTTTTCTGATATGTCTACTTACAGCAGATATAATTGACATGACGTCTAAAACGCTGACTTCTCGATAATGTGCACCCATATAAATTTATTCTTGGCCTATTTGGTTTAAACCTTCATCAGACAACCCTCTCACTTCTAAAAGGTGTCATGTCCTTAGCACACATTGCAACAAATTTCGCTGCTAAGTTTTACTACTACCTACATTCCTGAAGGTGTCAATGTGCGATTTTTTACAAATGAATTTCCTTAAATCAGTTGCTCTCGACTAGAAAAACAGTAACGTTGATTAGTTACATATCCACACACACTTTGTCGACCGACCGACAAATTTTAAGGCAGTCTACATGACGCACTTTCCGACCGACTACACTGAGTAACTTCAGCGCCGCCCGGCTCCTAGCTCTGGTTGTGACGTTCTTTTCTGTGATATACCGCTTAGTATTCCACAGGAAAAGAATTCGGATTTGGCTTGGTTGTTTTCGAATTAACAAGAGCAGAAAAAGCTATGACAAAGCCGTGGGTAATGGAATGGACCATGGAATGTATCAAGTGTTCCTACTCTGTATTACTTACAGAGCTGGGACCCGAAAATTTTTGGAATTATTTAAGAGTGGATAAATAATGTTCTTCGGAGCGCGTGAACGTCGTCAAACGATAGCTGCTCTTCGAAGCGCGTGAACGTCGTCAAACGATAGCTACATCACGATTTCTGGCCACTGGCGGAAGTTACGAGCAACTCAGATTCACCGCAATTAATCCCGACTATTATTATCTAAAATGATCCTTGAAACCTGCAAAGTGACTCGTAATGACATGAGGAAATATCCGTGATAAAGCAAAAGCGAAACGAAAATGAAATTATATTCATGTAAACATTATGAATTTATGTTTGTGTGTAACATTCATAATACCCCTCGTAAGTTGGAGAAATTCATTACAAATTAGACGAAGACTGAAAATGGCAACGGCGCATATTACGTAACAAATTCAGCAACATATTCATAAAACATGAAGCACTTAACAGTTGTTAGAACGTATAAAAAGTCCTTCACTTTCCTGTTCATAGCAGAAGGGAGTGACGATAGGTAGCATTTTTGTAACACTTCTAATGATCAACCAGACGTATTTCATGAAGAAAAGTCCATGGACTGTCTGTAATTCTGTTTTTAGTTTATGTTCTCGATACGTATCGAAAATGAAAATCCAGTCTGTCTATTTAAGGGTATCAGGCTTCATCTCCGAAGAGTATCGGTAATAAAACCAACAGACCGACGACTAACAGTTATTCACAACAGGGTCTACGTTTAATTTTTCCCTGTTTGCTACATGAAAATGCTACGGATTCGTTGCTTACCTCTGTATTGCTGTTCTGCTCGCACGACATGTCCAACAGACACATGAAGACTCGAAAACTTTGTCGTAAAAATTTCGTCTGCCTCGCACACTGTCACGTTAGCCACATTTGGACTTAATTGAACCTCGCGCGACTGAAAAGGAACTGTTGTCACGCGGTTTGCACGGCAAACTACACAATTTGTAGGTCGAATGGAGAGGAGGGGTGCGACTGTTTGCTGGTCTTACCTAACCAACCGACCGCAACGAAAATTCAGTCGGTCTTTCGATCAACAAGCAACACTCGTACAATTAGTAGGTCGATCGGGCAACAAGCTACGCACGCACAATTTATCGGTCGGTCGATAAACCGGAACATTTGTAGGGTCCTTTACTGACAATGAGACTCTGACAATAATTGAATGAGAGAAAGAGCTCGAAAAACCAGATTTCGCAGCAGTAGATTCCGATATCTCATAACAGGCTTCTGACTGCAGCGTTGAAGGTTTTGAATTCTGTACCTCGCCAGCTATGTAGTATACCGATGCAAACATTACGACAGCTCACTGGCCACACCACTGGAGAGTTACTGGCAATGCTTGAGATAAGCTCGGCTGGGTAGCTGAGCACGATTTCTCGCAGTTTCCTTGTAGCCTCAGAGCCGTTCCTCGAAACTACTACGAAATTAACGAGCGAGGTTACGCAATGGTTAGCACATTGGACTCGCATTCGGGAGATTAATAGTTCAAATCTGCGTGTGGCCATTCAGGTACAGGTTTTCATAAATTGTCTGGTGCAAATGCCGGGATGGTTCCTTTGAAAGGACACTGCCGACTTCCTACTCCATCTTTACATATTCCGAGCCTGTGCTCCGCCTCGTTGTCGACACGATGTTAAACTTGAACCTTCTACTCCTCCAGCTACGAAATAGAGTTAATATTTGCCCAGATCTGAGGGAATTAGATTAGGAAATGAGACGCTATTTGGGGAGCAAAAAAACTGACGATGCTCTAAGTAGGGAGGATATGAAATGTAGACTGGCAATTGCAAGGAATGCGTTGCTGAAGAAGAGGAATTTGTTAACATCAAGTGTAGATTTAAGTGTCAGGAAGTCGTTTCTGAAAGTACTTGTATCGAGTGCAGCCATGTATGGAAGTGAATCATGGAAATGAAACAGGAAGAGAATAGAAGCTTTCGAAATGTGGTGCTACAGAAGAATGCTGAAGATTAGGTGGGTAGATCACGTAACTAATGAGGAGGTACTGAATAGAATTGGGAAGAAGAGGAGTTTGTGGCACAACTTGACAAGAAGAAGGGACCGGTTGGTAGGACATGTTCTGAGGCATCAAGGGATCCCAAATTTAGCATTGGAGGGCAGCGTGGAGGGTAAAAATCATAGAGGGTGACCAAGAGATGAATACACCAAGCAGATTCAAAAGGATGTAGGTTGCAGTGAGTACTGGGTGCTGAAGTTTGCACAGGATAGAGTAGCTTGGAGAGCTGCATCAAAGAAGTCTCAGGACTGAAGACCACAACAACAACAACAACAACAACAACAACATGGTTATCACAATTTGCCCACGGAACGTGGAGTCACTAAAAACCTTTGCGCGATAGTTTGTGAACGATTCTCCGCTGTTCATCAGGAAGTAATTAAAATTTGTGCCAGAACGGAAACATTTATCCGGTTGTTTTGGCTATCATCAGAGACCAAGTAAAGTAAACAGAGGCTGCTCAGCCTCGGAAAGCAGGGAAGTCGCATTTGTCATTGGTTTAAGTATCAGCGAACTTTATTTTGCGTAAATTAAGGCGTATATAACACCTCTCCACACGCACCATTTATCGGCTGACAGATGATCAATTCCGTTGCTCCATACACACGTCCCGACAGACTGAACTCAGCGATTATAGTGCGGACCTGCTGTCGTAATTCGTTTATTTTATCTTTAGTTCGTTGTGTTTGCCCTACGGGATCCCGCTTAGTTTTTCACAGAAGCAAAAACGGGGTTTGCTTTTCCTGTTTTACAGGCAACAAGGAAAAATAGCCGAGAGATACCTGTGGGCAAAGATGTGGCAATCGCAGAACGGGTGAATCGTGCATTTCGGAACTGCTGAACATCATAAAACCATTCTTAAGGGAAAATACTGCAGTCCCGACAGACGTTGTAAACTCCGAGGAGAGAGTGTTAGCTACGTATATTACAATTTCACGCCAATGGCAACTGGCGTAAGATTGAGTGCTCTTCTGCCGCCACAATTATAAACTAAAATTGTTCCTGAAATGTGCAACGTGATTTATAGTTGACTGAGAAAATGCATCGTGGTAAAGCAAAATAAATACAACAAAAGACGTTCGTGAAAACATTATTAATTTATTTATGGACGCAGCACAACAAGGTGACCTGTAAATTCCAGAGACTCATATTCGAAGAAGAAAGACTACACATGGTGTCGGCGCACGTCATCTAATAAATACAACAGATGCGTAAGAAATGAAGCATTTAGCGACTGTTAAAATTGAAAAAAAAAAAAAAAAACGTAGCAGATGGCATGAATATAGACTGGAATTTTTCACTACTTACAAAAATGAAGCAAGTACATTTTATGAATGAACGTCCATGGAATGTCGATTCTTCGGTTTTTAGATTTCATTTCCGTTAAGTATCGGAAATAAAACCTAAAAACAGAAATAAAGAAGGGCGACAGACTTAACCTCGTGTTGCACATAGAGAAACCATTATGTATTCGGTAAAAATGAAACAGGTGCTTCATTTCTTGCATCGTCGCGAATACATCAGCAGTCTTTAAATTTCTTTAAATACTCTATTCTTAAAGTTTCATCCTCCTCGAACGTCCACATGTACATTAGAATAGCATTTAATCCCGTGTGCTGTGACAAAACATGAATTTTAGTCGGGCGGCTGGCACGATCGCGCTGCACTCGACGCAATCTGTTGGGTCGGCTATCGAGTGGTGCGAAGCGCCCCACAGAGAAAGTTCGTCGGTCGGTCAAAACACCGACACGCAGCCAATTTGTTGCACGGTCGGTGGTTGAGGCGCCACGAGAGGCGCTGCAGGTGAGTCACGTGATCAGGCTGACGGCTGCGACAGACGAAAGGAAGAGTTGCAAATCATTCTTCCTGCTTTGGTGGTTGCTGAAGTTGTGAAGTGCTATTACGAGTTGTTTGGAGGAGTTGGTGTTGTTGGAGTAGTGTTCGCTGTTGTTGTTGTATTTTTTGTTGTCGTTGGAGTTTTTATCGTTGTAGTTTTCGTTGTTGACAGTGAACGTGTTTTTGTTGTTGTCGGTGGAGGTGTTTTTGTTGTCGTCGGTGGAGGTGTTTTTGTTGTCATCGGTGGAGGTGTTTTTGTTGTTGTTGTCGTCGGTGGAGGTGTTTTTGTTGTTGTGGTGGTGGTGGTGGTGGTCGTCGTCGTCGTGGTGTTGCTGGTCTTGGAGCAAACAGTCACGGTAAGTGAACTCATATTTCTGCACTGTTGATTTTTGGATTAGAGATTTGCTTTCTGTCATTGACTTCGAAATTCTTAACCATTTAACTCAAAAGGTCTGTGGTGAAGGCTGTGAGAAGGAAAGTTTGCAAACCGAGCAAACGTGGCATAGTGTTTTCAGCATTTTCGGGAAGACAGTGAACGGATATAAATTTCATTGTTTGTGATAAACAATCGCGAAAGCTAAATCGTATTTCCTTTTTGTAAATGTTTTATTAAACTCACGTATATTGTCGGGCAGTATTACTCATTGAAAAGTAGAGGTGGATCAAACGCGGCGGTGGGAGAGGCAGGGGGAGTTGTATCATGGGAGGCAGTATGCTCCGGGTAGTGGGGACATGAAAGAAGAAAACATTTTTCACAGCGCAAACGTGGAAATAAATTTAAACTGTTCTTACGACTTTCGCGTTCTTGCCAGTAATATAGGAGGAGGACTATGTTTCATTTCCGTTGAAATGCCATAGCGCTCTGAACAATCTTCTTTCATTCATTCACTGTTTTTTCTAGCGGAAGTATGCAACAGCGCTGGAATAGATCTTCTGGAAGGAAGGAAGGAATGAAGATAGGAAGATTAGGTTTAAAGTTCCGCCGACATGGACATGATTAGAGACGGAGCACAGGCTCTGACTGTGTCAAGGATGGGGAAAGAAATCAGCCGTGCCCTTTCAAAGGAATCGTCCCGGAATTTGCGTGGAGCAATTTAGAGAAACCACGGAAAACCTAAAACTGGATGGCAGAACGCGGGTTTGAACCGTTGTTCTCCTGACTGAGGGTCCAGCGTGTAACAACTGCGCCACTTCGCTCGTTAGTGTTTTCATAAACTTCGATTACATATCGTAACTCTTTTCGACAACTGTGAACATTGCTTGCATAACGCAACTTATTTGGACATGAGAGAGGAGCCGTAATATTATGCTGCTGTTAATTATCGCCCTCCTGTCCGCCCAAATAATAAGCTACACTGTCCGCCTCTGGTATCTGAGTGGTCAGCGCGATGGCATGTCATGCCTAACGGCCCGCGTTCTATTCCCGGGTGGGTCGGAGATTTTCTCCGCTCAGGGACTGGGTGGTGTTGTCTTATCATTTCTTCCTCTCCTACGCGCAAGTCGCCGAAGTGGCAAAAGACTTGCACCAGGTGAACCGTCTACCCGACCGGTGGTCCTAGCCGCACGGAATTTCCATTTACCGCCCTCTCAACTCGAATGATCCAGTATAGGAACTGAATTTCGTTTTTGTAAATGTTTCATTAAAATAACTACCAGCATGATATCACTTATAAATGCTAGTATTTGAAAAATATGTTGGAACTATTCAGTATTAGAAGCTTTCTGTATTTACGATAGTAATAATAGTAATAATCTCCTAGAAATATTTACGTAATTTAGATACGTTAGGAGCTTTTTATTTTCAACCCATCAAAAACGTTCATCTTACGCGTGAGCGGATGATCAGTCAGCTTATAACACTACCGTCTGCTACCTCTGCACCATGATCTTAAAGCTGGAAGCAGGTTGTAAAATAAAACTCGTTCAAGAAAATAGTTATTATTAACTTTAATGGATAAACATAACCTATACTTTGTCACACGCGAGTGCAATACTTTGTCACACGCGAGTGCAGTGAACTCGCGACACATGCATATGTTTACGATAAGATTGAAACTAACAGTTGGAGCAGCACAAACTATTTGCAAAATTGTAACTGATGCCGAAATACACTCTTACTTTCAGGGCTTACACAAACTGGATGGTCTTCATAACGTTATTATTACTATTCACTGCAGAATCATTAATTGGATATAGGTTAAGTCTCTCTCAGTTAAATAATTCACTATTTAAATTAAAATTAATTGGAATGCACTAACAGATTGCTCCTCACTATCATTTCAATTAAGAAATTAGGGATTTCATAATTAATGGTCTTTCCGTTACTTGCTACCGACCATTAACATAATAGACAAACTGTGGATCCTGGTATACTACTCATATGCACTTCTAATAGACAAGAGAGACAAACACTTAGCAAACACGAGTATATAACGTTTCAAACTGCAGTTTTCTACTCTCAATGTAGTAAGAGACGAAATTAACATATATGTAAGATACTGACTCACGTGTGATATACAACAGGCAGTAATGAGATCATTTACGAAGCAAAACTTTATAAGCATCCGTCTTAAGAACTTCTAATTTGAAGTTGGCAACCATTCATTAATAAGCAGTTTTACTAGGAAAATTACTTTCATCAAGCATTATTAACTTTAACTTTTTTTTTACTATGTTCAAGAGGCATCAATTAGCAAAACACTGGGCTTTAATGTTGTTTCAGTAAGGACACCGGAAATCAGTTCAGTTCAAAAGGAGGGGAACCTGAGAGGTGTTTTGATAAGGAGAAAAATCAAGGCAGGTACATAAATTCAGTTGTTAATTACCTTATATTTGAGCACACTAACATCCATTTAGCTGATCCTTCACTGTACATCATTATAGTATTCCGTTACAGTGATTGCGCAATGTTGGGGCAACTGCATATTGGTAGGAGGATTCGCTGGCGGAATTGCTGGACTCTGGCCCTTCTTGGTGGCGATGATGAATACCAATTCCAGAATCGTCCTATCTGTTTATCCATCCATCCGAGGCATTGGAAAGTAGCAGAAAAAGCCTCTCCCGGAACCAGCACAATTTGCATCTTTTACATGGCAATGCACAGTTTGGTAGCTCGTCCCCGACCAATGGCTCGCCCCCGACTGACGCTTGTTCCACCTTTTCTACCTATGCCAACCGCAATTTGCGCGCTACACAGTTCCGTTCCCGAGGGGAACCACTACACCTTTTATATACTAGAGAACTAAGAACGCTAAGTGAGGATCAGCAGTTTACATAGTAATCAAATACATTATATAAAACAGAACATTTGCACATATTGACATTTCTGTCAAAAATTATCCACACAGAAATTACAATTACATACAGTAAGTTTTGTTCCCTCCAAATGGGACAAAGAATTTAAATGACAGATACATAACATTGCACAGAATAATATCATGACATCGAAGTTCTTACAAAAAAGAGTATAGAATTTTGTGTTCTTGATTCAAACAAACACGTTTCCATAAGCTCAGCAATGTAACATTAAATGAAGCGAAAGTAAAATAAATCATTGGAGTATTAGAGCTATGGTGTTACAAGCTTAAGAACGTCTTTACTACAACGTAGTTGCAGCATTGTCGTCCGTGATGGGAAATATTATGGATTAAACAGTGGCTAAATAATTCGGATTTTCTTAAGCCTCTCAAGCGTCAGTGAGAATTCTGTAATGCCTCAACCGTAACCGCTCCTCCCTTTCACGGACGCCTACCATATTGCGCGGTACGGAGGGTGTAAGCGGTACCTTTCACAACGTACCACTGTGGTGTAGGGAAAGTCGAGAAGAACAATTCGATGTACTTCCTATGCACCAAGCACGGGAACTGACTCATTGTCGGTAAAAGTTACGTATTTCAACCTGTTAAATTTTTCAGTATGGAGCAGATATAAACACTGGGCTTCACTGCCTGTCAATTTGTTACCACAAACTCTATTTGCTTTTCGAACTTCCTGGTAGATTAAAACTGTGTGCCGGACCGGGACTCGAACTCGGGACCTTAGCCTTTCGCGGGCAAGTGCTCTACCAACTGAGCTACCCAAGCACGACTCTCGCCCTGTCCTCACAGATTTACTTCCGCCAGTACCTCGTCTCCTACCTTCCAAACTTTACAGAAGCTCTCCTGCGAATCTTGCAGAACTAGCACTCCTGAAAGAAAGGATATTGCGGAGACATGGCTTAGCCAAAGCCTGGGGGATGTTGCCTTTCACATTCGTTGATTGCCGCCAGCTATCAATCAAATTGTGACGTTACAACGTAACATAATAATGCTCGGGTTGTGCGACGGATCAGTCTGTTACCACACACAACCAAAATTCGTGGGTTGGGGGATAGCGTGGTGGCAAAACCACGCTTTAACTTCAGATTGGCCTACGTGAAACACCTAAGCTATAGGGTCTGCGTTTCATTCGATATTTTTCAATATTCTCTCGCTCTTTTCGCTAAAATAAAAACAAAAAGAGAATAGAATATTTTTTTCGTAGCATATATAATGATGTTTACTTTTTTAATGGTATGCATTTTTGCTAGTCGTCTGTCCTCGAGTTGTTACAGAAAGGCGTAAAAAAGAAATGATCTCCAACTACACGCCCCTCCACCCTCCCTCCCTATCAAAATGTTTAGTACGTTGCTCATGACACTCCCTTCTGCCACTGTGTAAAACCTGAGATACATGAATTATTTCCATATTCTGCCGATTTCATCGGCTATATCATTATTATTCTTCATTGAACCACTCTCATTAAATTTACAAAGGTTTATAGAATTTGTTGGTGGTGTTCTGCAATGCAATTGTTCAGTAATAATTCAGTAAGGCGATTAACAAAACAGTAGTTGTTCAAGGAGTGTTATTTGATACACAAAGGGTATTTTAGTCTCCTGTCCGGTCAATACTTCTCTATTCTTTCGGCTATTTTTTTTTATTCTTATGGGATGAATCATGTTGTAGTTGTTCTCCTGATCGTCTGTAGACTGATTTTCCTGTCTCCTAGTATTTTTTTTTTCATTTTATAATTGTATCTTCCTTAATTTCTGTGAGCTATTTAAAATTACTCTTACTATTCCACAACTTTCCTATTACTTTTGTACTAATTCTGCTCTCGCGAGATGTCCAGACGATGATATGCAGTTTTTCCTGATTGTGCTCGTTATTTGTTTTATTTTTTGTGTAGGGTTTCATTTGAAGCTTTTCTTCAGTTACTCTATTTTGCTATTTTCTGCTCTCATTTAGATTGACTGTTACGGTTTCATCTAAATACATTTATCAAAATTTTTGCCTGAAAGTTGCGTATTGGACCCCCATCCATTTTTTTTTTCAATGTGGCACAGATGCAGACATTAGTCTTCACTACATGTCAATTTGTGCCCACATCCATATTTTCTACTTTCACATTACTTGGCTTTGCCATCTCAACGAGATTTCCACCATAGACTAGCGGCTGTGCTACAAATCCTTGTCACCATGGCTACGATTTCAGGGGGAGGGGAGGTACCCAATAAGTAACAGTTTTGATTCCCTGTTATATTGTAATACTATTTGCGGGTCAGATAAGTCAGTCTAATCTTGTGATTCTTCAGTTTCTCCCGGCATTTACCCACTTAAGGACTTAGTAATCCTGTCAGGTATTTGGCCAGCTAATATGTAGGTGCACTAAAGTTGCGGCCAAGGGGGACCGTTACGCCGAGTTGTCAGCAACATTAGGGCACCTGCATATTAGGTGGCCAAAAGAAGCCGTTATGTGGGTGAATGCCCTCATCACGTTCGTAATTCTGTGATTTCGTAAAAAGTATCGACAGCTTGAAGCTGAAAGACTCAGATATCCTGGTGAGTTTCGACGTTGTTTCATTATGTGCTAGTGTTCCTCTTCGAGAATCAGTTTAGTTTATTGCACAGAAATTTGACGAGAAGGCGAACGACCTTTTCAAGCACGTTCCGACCTCCACGTATTTTCTCTTTAATGGAGAATACTATGGACAACCAAGAGGAGTCGTAATGGGGAGCCACTCCCACCTGTGATCGCGAATTCCTATATGGAGTACTTCCAGGAGGAAGCTTTGGCGTCATCCAAATGGAAACTTACTTGCTTTCTACGTTATGTGTATGACACGTTCGTGATCTGGCTCCATGAAAGAGACAAGCTCCTAGACTTCCTTATACACCTGAACTCCGTACATCCGAGCATCAAATTCACTGCAAAGACCGAAGTAGAATGAAGATTACCATTTGTGGATGTAATGGTCAAAAGAAGAGCGGATGGCACCCTGGACCGAGGGGTATACAGGAAGAAAACGTACACTGACCTGTATTTGCCAGTGGATAGCTGCCACCACCCAGCGCAGAGGAATAGGGTGTTAAAAACACTGGTGTACAGGGCGCGTACTATCTTTGTCACAGCCCTTCAGCTTCACGGTCCTTTTGCAGGTACACGTGTGGCGCGCACAGGGTCCCGAGCTGTTAGGGTTTCCTTTTCTTTCCTTTGGAGGCTGCAGTACCATCCCTGTTCCTCTCCCTCCCTATCCTTGGTCCTTTGTCCCTGCCCCCTCTTTTCCCTCTTAGTGGACTTCGTTATGTCGACTTGGCTATCGTCCTAGCTTTGTTTTGGTCTGTGCTATTGTTTAGTTTAATGTTTCGATGTCCTTTCTGGCGTTTTTGGTCCCCTTGAGGATTGACCTCCATTTAAAAAATTTTCCTTTCATTGTGAGCCATTTGGGGATGAACTCCCTACTTAGCTTCCATGGTACAGGTTCCTCTACCCCCCTCCCCTTTCCCTTTGCCCCCTGGCTCCCCTCCTGATAGGTCACCAGCACAGTAGCCAGTCCGTGTGGTGGGGCTGTTAAGTACCCATTTGGCTGAGGCTCCTGAAACTCCCAGGATCACACTACTACTACCTGAGCTGTGAACGCCTCGTGTATGCCCAGGAGTCAATGCTCATCGTTTTGGGGCACCAGAACTCCCGGTAATGGCTGCCGTGCTAAGCAGCTTTTGCTGTTTCTGGGTGGCGCCCATGGGGTGAGCCACTAATTAGAGTGGGTGGTACTAGGACGGACACCTTGTGTATGGAGCGACGAAAGCTTCACTATGCTGACCATTCTGTGGCCATCACTAAGATTGGTAGCAGATGTGGCACTTCCCCTGATCCTTAGGCCTTCCCCTCCATGACCACCCTCTGGGAAGAGGGTCAAGCTCGCCAGCTTGGGTTGAATCCTTTCCCTCAGTACCTGGTTTGTACCAGGACGGATGGCGATAGTTGTGACACGACCAAGCCTTCCTTTTTCGTACAGACAATTGGAGATAAGTATGGCGAAGATGAACCGATGAGTAAAGTGCAGTCCAGTGGTTTGCTCATCAACACATCTTCAGCTGCCCAATCTGACGCTCTGCGTGTTTGTGACTGTCTCGGTGACGTCCCAGTCCCCATCACACCCCACCAAACTTTGAACTCAGTACAGGGCATTATTTTCCACTGAGGTCTTCTTCTGCAAACTGACAGGAGCTCCGTACCAATCTCGAGAGGCGAGGGGCTCCCTCCAAACAATTGCCTTGCTAAGGGCGCCTTTATCCTGGCCTTCGAGAGGGATTTATTCCCAGACGTGGTCAAGGTAATGGTGTATTGGTGTCATGTAAAACCTTACATTCCACCACAGATGATTTAAATGCTTAAGGTTTGGTCACATGTATTCCTGCTGCACCACTGATCCCTCTCTGCAGTGACTGTGGGTGCCCCCTCCATGAGAGGAGTGGCTGTGCTACCCCACCAATGTGTGTAAATTGTAATGGACAGCATGCTTGGAGATCGTGAAACAAAGAAAGGAGGATTCAAAAGTACAAAACTTTACATGGGCTCATCTGCACAACTATACATGGGCTCACCTAAACTTAGGCTCGTCAGAAATATGACTGGCTCCACCCCTTGTCTATGACCTCGACTTTTGCTTCAATTGCGTCCATTCCCCCTCGTATCCCCTCCTCACCCCAGCCCCACCCTATTCACCACATGCCTTAGTCCTCCTCCTCCTCCCCCCACTCCCCCTCCCCCCCTCCCTCTCAGTATCCATACCCACCCCTTTGGGTGCTGCTCCCCCTCCCCCATTGGAGAAGTGCTCCCTTCTTTTGCCAGCTGCTGGTACTGGAGCTCCCTCTCGGGACTCCTCTTCCCGGCACCCCTGTGAAAGGTGATCTACTGCTCCACATGAGCAGTGTGATCCTCAGCCGGTGGGTGCCAAGATTGGCAAGTGTAGTTCTGTGCCTGCCCTTGCTGAAGTCTGCCCTTCTCTTCCTTCCCAAGAGAAAAGCAGAAACGCAGGAACAAAGGCAAGGCCCCTGTGGTACCCCCTGAGGTGCAGCCTTCCACTCCTACAGTCAATGAACCAGCAGAGTCTGACCCCACCTATATGGATATTACCCCATCCTTATTGGGAACGGTTAGCGACTCGGTGGCGTGACCGTCTCTGGTACGTTCGCTTCCACTTTGGACTCTCGCTTGAGAATCCTCCAGTGGAATTGTAATGGATATTTGCATCACCTCCCAGAATTGCCGCCCCTTCTTTCTTTCTACACTGCCACTTGTATTGCGCTCCAGCAGACCCATTTTGTCAATTTTTACTCACCCACCCTTTGTGGGTTCCATGCTTTCTGTTGGAACTGAATTGGCCCATTGCAGGCTTCTGGTGGTGTGTGCACCTTGGTCCGCAAGGACATTGTTAGTAAATGTGTTATCCTCCATATCACTGTGGAAGCCGTTGCTGTCAGGGTCCATCTGGCCACTCCAACCACAATCTGTAATCTCTACTTCCCACCTGACAGGTCGCTCACATCCAGTGCCCTCAGCACCCTTTTTCAATAAATCCCTTCTCCCTTCCTGTTATTAGGGGACTTTAACCCAAAGAGGGTTGTGGGCAGTACAATTGAAGCTGTTCTGTTTACTAAACATAGACGCTCCCACACACTTTAGTGTGGCACATGGCACTTTCTCAACCATTGACCTCTCCATCTGCAGTCCTGGCATTCTTCCCTCCATTCAGTGGGGCGTCCATGATGACTTACTTGACAGCGACTATTACCCGATTGTTTTGACGTTCCTTCAGTGTCTCTCGCTCTGACACCCTCCCAGGTGGGCCGTATCTAAGGCTGATTGGGGCCTTCTCCTATGCCCCCCCCCAATGTTGCCAAACGACAGTGTTGATGAATCTACTCAGACTTGGGCTGCAGATTCCTCGACTTGCGCCATAGGGTGGTGGGGTTTCAGGTTCCGCTGGATAGGTCAGGAGTCCACTACATGCAGCAAGCGGCTACACGGGTAGCAGGGGTTGTGTGGCGTGGACTTGGCGGTTTTTTAGGTTAGATGGCCTCGGGAAAGTACAGAAAGGGCAGCAGCTTCAAAGGGTGCGGGGAAAAGTCAGGACATGCGGGGGCCAAACAGCAATCGGTATTGTAATTGTAAACTGTCGAAGCTGCCTTGGTAAAGTACAGGAACTTCAAGCGCTGATAGAATGCACCGAAGCTGAAATCGTTATAGGTACAGAAAGCTGGCTGAAGCCAGAGATAAAATCTGCCGAAATTTTTACAAAGGCACAGATGGTGTTTAGAAAGGATAGATTGTATGCAACCGGTGGTGGCGTGTTTGTCGCTGTTCGTAGTCGTTTATCCTGTAGTGAAGTAGAAGTGAACAGTTCCTATGAATTATTATGGGTGGAGGTTGCACTCAACAAACGAACTAGGTTAATAATTGGTTCCTTTTACTGACCTCCCGAGTCAGCAGAATTAGTGGCAGAACAACTGAAAGAAAATTTGGAATACATTTAACATAAATTTTCTCAGCATGTTATAGTATTAGGAGGAGATTTCAATTTACCTTATATAGACTGGGACACTCAGATGTTTAGGCAGGTGGTAGGAACAGAGCATCGAGTGACATATACTGAGTGCACTGTCCGAAAATTACTTCTAGCAATTAAACAGAGAACCGACTCGTGGAGATAACATCTTGGACCTACTGATAACAAACAGACCCGACATTTTCGACTCTGTAAGTGCAGAACAGGGAATCAGTGATCATAAGGCCGTTGCAGCATCCCTGAATATGGAAATTAATAGGAATATAAAAAAGGGAGGAATCTTTATTTGTTTAGAAAGAGTAATAGAAGGCACATTTCAGACTACCTAACAGATCAAAACGACAATTTCTGTTCTGGCACAGACAATGTTGAGAGTTTATGGAAAGAGTTCAAGGCAATCGTAAAATGCGTTTTAGACAGGTACGTGCCGAGTAAAACTGTGAGGGACGGAAAAAATCCGCCGTGGTTCAACAACAAAGTTAGGGAACTACTGCGAAAGCAAAGAGAGCTTTACTCCAAGTGTAAACGCAGCCAAAACCTCTCGGACAAACAGAAGCTAAACGATGTCAAAGTCAGCGTAAGGAGGGCTACGTGTGAAGCGTTCAGTGAATTAGAAAGTAAAATTCTATGTACCGACTTGACAGGAAATCCTAGGAAGTTCTGGTCTTACAGGGTGTTTCAAAAATGACCGGTGTATTTGAAACGGCAATAAAAACTAAACGAGCAGCGATAGAAATACACAGTTTGTTGCAATATGCTTGGGACAACAGTACATTTTCAGGCAGACAACCTTTCCAAATTACAGTAGTTACAATTTTCAACAACAGATGGCGCTGCAAGTGATATGAAAGATATAGAAGACAACGCAGTCTGTGGGTGCGCCATTCTGTACGTCGTCTTTCTGCTGTAAGCGTGCGCTGTTCACAGTGTGCAAGTGGACAACATGGTTTATTCCTTAGAACAGAGGATTTTTCTGGTGTTGGAATTCCACCGCCTAGAACACAGTGTTGTTGCAACAAGAGGAAGTTTTCAATGGAGGTTTAATGTAACCAAAGGACCGAAAAGCGATACAATAAAGGATCTGTTGGAAAAATTTCAACGGACTGGGAACGTGACGGATGAACGTGCTGGAAAGGTAGGGCGACCGCGTATGGCAACCACAGAAGGCAACGCGCAGCTAGTGCAGCAAGCGATCCAACAGCGGCCTCGGGTTACCGTTCGCCGTGTTGCAGCTGCGGTCCAAATGACGTCAATGTCCACGTATCGTCTCATGCGCCAAAGTTTACACCTCTATCCATACAAAATTCAAACGCGGCAACCCCTAAGTGCCACTGCCATTGCTGCACGAGAGACATTCAAGAACGATATAGTGCACAGGATTGATGACTGCGATATGCATGTGGGCAGCATTTGGTTTACTGACGAAGCTTATTTTTACCTGGACAGCTTCATCAATAAACAGAACTGGCGCATATGGGGAACCGAAAAGCCCCATGTTGTAGTCCCATCGTCCCTGCATCCTCAAAAAGTACTGGTCTGGGCCGCAATTTCTTCCAAAGGAATCATTGGCCCATTTTTCAGATCCGAAACAATTACTGCATCACGCTATCTGGACGTTCTTTGTAAATTTGTGGCGGTACAAACTGCCTTAGACGACACTGCGAACACCTCGTGGTTTATGCAAGATGGTGCCCGGCCACATCGCACGGCCGACGTATTTAATTTCCTGGATGAATATTTCGATGATCGTGTGATTGCTTTGGGCTATCCGAAACATGCAGGAGGCGGGTGGATTGGCCTCCCTATTCGTTAGACGTGAATCCCTGTGGCTTCTTTCTGTGGGGACAGTTGAAAGACCAGGTGTACCGCCAGAATCCAGAAACAATTGAACAGCTGAAGCAGTACATCTCATCTGCATGTGAAGCCATTCCGCCAGACACGATGTCAAAGGTTTCGGGTAATTTCATTTAGAGACTAGGCCATATTATTGCTACGCATGGTGGATACGTGGAAAATATCGTACTATAGAGTTTCCCAGATCACAGCGCCATCTGTTGTTGACAATTGTGACTGCTGTAATTTCGAAAGTTTGTCTGCCTGAAAATGTACTGTTGTCCCAGTCATATTGCAACAAACGGTGTATTTCTATCGCTGCGTGTTTAGTTTGTATTGCCGTTTCAAATATACCGGTCATTTTTGAAACACCCTGTATGTTAAAACAGTAATTGGCTCGAAAGAGCATGTCCAGACACTCCTGGATAATGATGGCATTGAAACAGAGGATGACACGCGTAAAGCTGAAATACTAAACACCTTTTTCCAAAACTGTTTCACAGAGGAAGACTGCACTGCAGTTTCTTCTCTAAATACTCGAACAAACGAAAATATGGATGACATCGAAATAAGTGTCCAGAGAATAGAAAAAGCAACTGGAATCACTCAACAGCAGAAAGTCCACTGGACCTGACGGGAGACCAGTTCGATTCTACACAGAGTACGCGAAAGAACTTGCCCCCTTCTAACAGCCATGTTCCCTAAGTCTCTAGAGGAACGGAAGGTTCCAAATGATTGGAAAAGAGCACAGGTAGTCCCAGTCTTCAAGAAGGGTCGTCGAGCAGGTGCGCAAAGCTATAGACCTATATCTCTGACGTCGATCTGTTGTAGAATTTTAGAACATGTTTTTTGCTCGAGTATCATGTCGTTTTTGGAAACCCAGAATCTACCCAGTAGGAATCAACATGGATTCCGGAAACAGCGATCGTGAGAGACCCAACTCGCTTTATTTGTTCATAAGACCCAGAAAATATTAAATACAGGCTCCCAGGTAGATGTTATTTTCCTTGACTTCCGGAAGGCGTTCGATACAGTTCCGCACTGTCGCCTGATAAACAAAGTAAGAGCCTTCGGAATATCAGACCAGCTGTGTGGTTGGATTGAAGAGTTTTTAGCAAACAGAAATCAGCATGTTATCAATGAAAAGACGTCTACAGACGTTAAAGTAATCTCTGGCGCGCCACAAGGGAGTGTTATGGGGCCATTGCTTTTCACAATATATATAAATGACCTAATAGATAGTGTCGGAAGTTCCATGGTGATGCTGATGATGCTGTAGTATACAGAGAAGTTGCAACATTAGAAAATTGTAGCGAAATGCAGGAAGATCTGCAGCGGCTAGGCACTTGGTGCAGGGAGTGGCAACAGAACCTTAACGTGGACAAATGTAATGTATTGTGAACTCAAGTGGCAGATTCTGCAAGAGAGGCGCTTTGCATCGCGGCGTAGCTTGCTCGTCAGGTTTCGAGAGGGTGCGTTTCTGGATGAGATATCGAATATATTGCTTCCTCCTACTTACACCTCCCGAGGGAATCACGAATCTAAAATTAGAGATCCGAGCGCGCATGGAGGCTTTCAGATAGTCGTTCTTCCCGCGAACCATACTCGACTGGAACAGAAAAGGGAGGTAATGACAGTGACATGTAAAGTGCTCTCCACCACACACCGTTGAGTGGCTTGCGGAGTATAAATGTAGATGTATAGACTTCGACTGCCTTCATCCTTTCAGGAGCTGTTTCAGCAATCCCTTCTTCAGGTTCAAGTCCCCCCCCCGCCCTCCGCCGGAAGCTGGACCCTTGGTGGACTGTGGACTCCTGAAATTGCTGCAGCCATAAAAGACCGCGACCGTGCTCTTCGACACTTCAAGCGGCACCCTTCTACTGCTCTACTTCCGGTCTTTAAACGACTCTGCACCTGGGCCCGCTACCTAATCAAATTTCAGAAACTGATTTGCTGGGAGCAATATGTAGCTGCTATAGGACCCCACACCCCCTCTTTACAAGTCTGGCCGAAACCGGTGAATTTTTTGCCACTGTCTCCCACTGGAGTTACAGGAATTTCCATGCATGATGTTGCCCTTACCAATCCGGACTTCGTGGCAGGAAATTTCGCTCTACACTTTTCTGAAGCTTCGGCATTGGTTCAGTATCCGTCCACATTCCTTTTCCTGAAGAGAGTTCAGAACTACTACCTTTGTCTTTTGTTCCTTGCTGGTCAGAACCATATAATGCCCCATTCAGCGAATGGGAATTTGCCAGCGCTCACGCCCTTTGTCCTGACATGAGTCCTGCACCGGATGCTCCAACACTTATTGGTAGTTGGCCATTATCGTATACTATCCCTCTTCAACTGTCTGTGGAGTGTGGGGGTATTTCCTACCCAATGGCAGGAAAGCATTGTTGTTCCGGTGTTGAAGCCAGAAAAGCCGCCTCTTCAGTTGAATACCTACCGTCCAATTAGCCTTAATAACACCCTCTGCAAGTTCCTTGAATGCATGGTGAGTTGCAGCTTGAATCCTGTGACCTTTTGTCATCGACTCAGTGGCTTTTGCTGTGATCGCTCTATGGTTGATAACTTGGTACACCTGAAGTCTGCTATGTGGTCAGCTTTTGCCCATCAGCAATCTTTGATCTGCATGAAGTCTGGCGCCACCACATACTCACCACCCTTCACGAATGGGGCCTTCGTGGCACTTTGCAAGTTTTCATCCATAACTTCCTTGTTTGTCACTCTTTTCAGGTCAAAGCTGGCTCCTTCTACAGCTCTTTCCATGGGCAAGTTTCACAGGGTTCTGTGCTGAGCGTCCCTCTCTTTCTCATAGCCATTAATGGTCTGGTGGTAGCTGTTGGTCCCACTTTTGGTATGCTGACGATATTTGTATCTACCTCACCTCCTCCATAGTGGACGCTGCAGAAGGCCATCTACAGGGGGCAATCTGTCGGGCACACTCATATGCTCTCTTTCATGGCTTTCAGTTTTCGGTGGCTAAGACTTGTCATGCATTTATGCCGTCGCCATACAGTCCATCCCCATCCAGAACTGCTCCTCGATGGCCAGCCCCTCGAGGTGGTGGACACACATCGCTTCTTGGGTCTGGTCTTCAATGCCCAGTTGACATGGCTCCCTCATGTTCGCCAGCTGAAGATGATGCGCAGTTCCCTTCTCACTTTTGTTGGAGTCTGTGCAATACCACCTGGGGCGCAGACTGCTGTGTTCTCCCGCGATTGTATCAAGCGTTGGTCCAGTCTCGTTCAGACTATGGAAGTCCTGTCAATGGTTCTAAGTCGCCTTCGACACTATAGACACTAGACCCCATCCACCACTATGGGGTCTTACTTGAGCTTATTGTCTTCCAGACTAGCCCCGTACTTAGCCTTTGTGAAGAGATAGGGATTCCACCACTGCACTAGCAACAGCTGATATATTATTTGCTCTGCGTTTCTTGCAACCCAGACACGGAGATCACACTGCCGCAGCTGCGGCCACGATGTGGGCTTACCATGGCTGTCCGCATTCAGTCGCTCTTTTCTGAGCTCCAGCAATTGCCTTTACCACGTCTCTTCTCTGCTCACGCATGTACCCCTCTCGTCCGTAACTATGTCTTCATCTCTCAATCGATTCTGTCCCTCAGACGGCTATTCGACACCAGTTCTCCTGTCTCCTCAGTTATTTTCAGGGTTCAGAAGTGATATATACTGATGGCTCCATGGTTGATAGTTGCACTAGTTTTGCTTACAGCCATGCGCGATACAGGGAACTTCGTTCCTTACCAGATAACTGTAGTGGTTTTACTGCAGAATTGGTTGCCATCTTGCGTGCACTGGACCATATCCGCTCCTACTCAGGACTATCCTTCACTATCTATAGCGACTCAATGAGCAGTTTGCCCGCTATCAGCCGATGTTTCCCTCGCCACCCATTGGTCATCGCTATCCAGGACTCCCTTTCTCTCCTTGCTGAATGTGGATGCTACGTGGTTTTCATTTGGACCCAGACCATGTTGGGGTCCAGACAGTGAACTTGCCAATTGACTGGCTAAATTAGCTACTACCAGACCATCTCTTGCTATTGTTATTCCGGAAATAGACCTTTGCTCGGCATTACGTCGTTAGGTTTTGGGCCTTTGGGATGCAGAATGGATTGCTCTTCCTTAGCCAAACAAGCTCAGAGCAATTAAGGATTCTACAACTCTGTGGCGGTCCTCCTCCTGGGCATCTCATAAGGCCTCTGTTGTCCTTGCTGGCTTTGCATCAGCTATACTTCACTGACTCACGATTATCTCCTCTGTCGTGAGGGCCCCCTCTCTGTCGTTGACGTTGACGGTGCCTAACATCTTGTTGGACTGCCCCAATGTAGCCACCCTGCAATGGACTTTAGCCTTCTTTACACGCTACCCCTGGTGTTGTTGACCATGCCTGAGCGGCGGATCTTGTTTGTTTTATTCGTGGCCGGGGTTTCTTATCAATTTATTTATGGGAGGGACCTTCCACCCTATCGGTGAGTGGGGGTGGGGGGATGACGGGTCCTCTTGCTCCCTCCTTCGTCCCAAGTGGATTGGCTTCAAGTGGGCTTGGTGTTTCACCCCAGCCCTATGCCTTCCCACTCCTTTTGTTACAGGTTCTGTTACTTCTTGAGCATGTCTCTTGTCTCCTGTGCTTCTTCGTTCCCGCCCCTGTCATTAGCCACTTTCTTTCCCTCACATCTTCTTCCATCCTTTTCCATCTGTCCCTTAGTTCTAATTTTATGGGCTTTGTAGTTGCCTCTCCTAACGTGGGATTTTATCGGTTTTAGGTCTAAGGTCGGAGGGATCAATGACCTCATAGTTTGGTTGGTTGGGTGTAGAAGGGACCAATCTCTGACGCAGAGTGTCTTCCCCAAGAGCTGGAACGCCTCAAAACTGTATTCGGAAAAACGGGTACTCGGAATGGCAGATCAGACGCGTTCTCTGCCTCACATCTACAGTACAGTGTGCAGAGATGAAAGAAGTCATGGAGAAAGATATAGCCACTGCCTATATACCGTATACTGGCACACTATTGGGGAACGTAGGACGAATATTGAGGAAACACAGAGTAGGTACTGTCTTTTGCCCACCAAATAAAAGCATTATGTGGAAGTGTCAAAGGCGATCTCGGTTTGCATCTATTCGATTCCATGTCAATGTGGGAGGACATACATTGGACGCACAATGCGCACCATTCAAGATTGTGGCCGAGAACATCAGAGGCACACTCGACATGGGTACCCCAGCAAGTCAGCGGTCGCAGAGCACTGTCTGTGCGAAAATCACGAAATGGACTACCTATATACCTGGGGCCTGGCACAGACATCCAAATACTGGGATAGTGTCGTTAGAGAGGCTATCGAAATTCGTACCAGGGATGGAATCAAACGAGATTGCGGCTAAAACCTCAGGGCGTGGGAATCAGCATTGAGTCTAATTAAAAAGACTCACAGCAAAGGCAACATATGGGTGACTAGGGCGGACGAGGCAATTACACCGAAGCCACAACAGACGCCATCGCCAGCATCTCACCGACAGGCAACTCGTGGGTGTGGACCGCCAGCAGAACGCCTCACGAAGGGTGGGGATTTAAGATGACCGCCAGCCCTCAGGTGCTCAGTTTATCAGCGCACCTGACGATGCCAACATGTCTGATCACCGAAATATTGTGCCCATTGGACACTATGGACCATCAGCACACCTGTGATCTGTTAGAGCAGCATAATCCCTTTTTTTCAAATGGTGTTCTAAGGCAAATTTTCTGTGTTTCTTGTAGCGATTTAACTTGTATGGTTTCTTGCATATTGTTAGCTAGGTGAGCTAGAGCATTAGCAAATCCCAAGCAGTGTAACTTACTTTGTTGCACATCCAATTCTTATTTTCTTTTATCTTTGTACCATTGACCCTTAACATAACCCCCTACAGGTCCGGGGGTTAGAATAGGCCCGAGGTATCCATTCCTGTTGTATGAGGAGACTGAACGTTTTGGCCTTTGTGACAGGCAACTGCAGAGTTTGACCTCCATTCTTCGAAATTTTCGAGAAGATCTAGCCAATTGGGGAATGGCGCCTTACAAGGTGCATTGTGTCCATCGTGCAGTGAGATCTTTTTCTTGTCATCACATTGCAGTCCTCCTCATTCCCCATCTCTTGGGCGAGGTCACCTTCCTGGGTTCGTTTTCCACCATGCACTATGCAGTGTAGATTTCTGTGTCGATAATGAGCATGGACTTCTTTGCACCTGATACACACCACTGTCGCCAGTCCATTGTGATGGGGCCGCCATGTACCCTGTTGGTTGTAGCCCCCTGACCACACACAGGGATCGCTATGCTGACGACTGCATCGTTAACTCCCCATGTGTGCCAAGTGGTATATGCCCACCCCTCTGGGGCATCAGGAGTCTCAGCAATGGCCATCCTGCCAGGTGGCCTTCCACCATGGACTTCTTTGCACCTGATTTCCAGCACCGTAGCCAGTCCATTGTGGTGGGGCCGGCATGTACCCTTCTGGTTGTAGCCCCCTGACCACACCGTCGGTGAGCTTACAGCGGCAATGCTGCGCCCATCCGTGGAGCACCTCATAACCTTTAAATGGCGCCATGCCAGTGTCTGCTACCTTATCAATCAATGGAAGGAGGAGTGTTGAGAGAGATACATCTCCACCATTGGGGGCGACACGTCTTCTGCCCAAGTCTGGGCAAAGATCAAACGTCTTTTTTGGTACCAGGCCCCAACAGCTGTACCCCATGATACCATAAATTACCGACGCATATGCGATTACTTACGACTTCGCTCTATCCTCTGCATCGGAGAATTAACCCCCAGCCTTTCGCATACTCAAACAGAGGCTGGAAGGGAACGTCTTCTCATTCACTACATGCTGCAGTGAATCCTGTAACGTCTCATTTACAGTGTGGAAGCTCCTCAGTGTCCTTGCACGTTGCCCTGACACAGCTTCTGGGCATGATCGCATCCACTGCCAGATGATTAACCATCTCTCATCTGACTACAAGCGACATCTTCTCATCATCTTCAACCAGATCTGATGCTATGGCGTCTTTACATCGCCATGGCGGGAGAGCACCATCTATCTGGCGCTCAAAACCAGTTAACACCTGCTTGATGTGGATAGCTATCTGCCCATCAGCCTCACCAACGATCTTTGTAAGCTGCTGGAATGTGTGGTATTTCCACAGTTGGGTTGGATCTTTGAGCCATGTGGCTTGCTGGCTCCATGTTATTGTGGCTTCCCCAAGGGTCGTTCTACCACTGATAATCTTTTGTCCGTAGTGTCTGTTATCTAAACAGCCTTTTCAGACAGCAGCACCTGATTACTGTCTTTTTGACTTATGTAAAGCATACGACACGACTTGGTGACATCATATCCTTGCCACATTGTATGAGTGGGGTTTCCAGAGACCACTCACGATTTTTATCCGAAACTTCCTGTAGCTCAGTACTTTCCATGTCCATGTCGGTGCCCCCATAGTCCCCTCCCCCCTCCCCAAATAGGAGAATGGGGTCCCACAGGGCTCTGTATTGAGCGTATCCTGACGACTTCTGCATTTTGTACTGCTGCTCTAGCACTGTTGTTGCTGAGCGGCGCCTCCAGGAAGCCATTCACAAGGCCCACTCATGGGCTCTAGCCTTCCTTTTCCAGTTTTTTATGTTAATGACAATCCACTCACTGTAGCGGAGACATCAATTCCTAGGACTGGTTTTTGACCCTCGATTGACTTGGTTCCCTCATCTTCGTCAGCTTAATCAGAAGTGCTGGCAGCACCTCAGCGCCCTTTGTTGCCTGGGCAACACCAATTGGGGTGCAGATCACTCTGCGCTGCTGCAGCACTACAGAGCCCTTGTCTAATCCCGAATTGAGTGTGGGAGTGTGGTTTATGGTACAGCTGCGCCACCTGCATTACATTTCCTCGACCCTGTGCACGACTGTGGGGTTAGATTGGCGACAGCAGCTTTTAGGGCGAGTCCGGTGACAAGCATTATTGCGGAGGCTGGTGTTGCAAACGCTTCTCACGTGCCGCTGGCTAGCGCTGCGTCGGAGTCCTGTGTGGACCGCCTGCAGTCAAGTACCGATGGGTAACCAGCAGCCCGCTTGTAGACTGGTACACAGTCACGTGCCTCAGCACTGGTGTCGCCAGTCCTCGCACCAGTTGCTCTTACGACATATTCAAAAGCGTCTAAACTTGAAACTGCCTTTCTATTCCTTAAGTGTGATACTTGTTACACAGTTGTTTCATCAATGTAAAATGTGTCCTCCGTGAATGTTTTCTGGAAAATACAGTCTCCATTTAAATAAATGTGTATTAGCCTGTTGTCGGAGCGAATGACGTAGAGAGAGAGACAGAGAGAGGGAGAGAGAGACAGAGAGAGGGAGAGAGAGACAGAGAGAGGGAGAGAGAGACAGAGAGAGGGAGACAGAGAGAGGGAGAGAGAGACAGAGAGAGGGAGAGAGAGACAGAGAGAGGGAGAGAGAGACAGAGAGAGGGAGAGAGAGACAGAGAGAGGGAGAGAGAGACAGAGAGAGGGAGAGAGAGACAGAGAGAGGGAGAGAGAGACAGAGAGAGGGAGAGAGAGACAGAGAGAGGGAGAGAGAGACAGAGAGAGGGAGAGAGAGACAGAGAGAGGGAGAGAGAGACAGAGAGAGGGAGAGAGAGACAGAGAGAGGGAGAGAGAGAGACAGAGAGAGGGAGAGAGAGAGACAGAGAGAGGGAGAGAGAGAGACAGAGAGAGGGAGAGAGAGAGACAGAGAGAGGGAGAGAGAGAGAGACACAGAGAGGGGGAGAGAGAGAGTCACAGAGAGGGAGAGAGAGAGAGTCACAGAGAGGGAGAGAGAGAGAGTCACAGAGAGGGAGAGAGAGAGAGTCACAGAGAGGGAGAGAGAGAGAGTCACAGAGAGGGAGAGAGAGAGAGTCACAGAGAGGGAGAGAGAGAGAGTCACAGAGAGGGAGAGAGAGAGAGTCACAGAGAGAGAGAGAGAGAGACAGAGACAGAGACAGGCGGAGACGCGGAGACGCGGAGATGCGGAGACGCGGAGACGCGGAAGTGCTCATTCTTGGGAAAAAGAAGACAGGAAAAACTACAGTGGAAAGATGAGAAAACTAATTTCAGTTCACACCAAAGAGGGGGAAAAACAGGACACCGGAAGTGGAAAGAACGAATACAGAGAAAGTAAACAAGAAATGCGATGAAATTTGTTTTAGCACCCTCCTAAGAGGCAAATAATAATAGTAATAAATCTAATACTAATATTAATAATTGTGTTCTACTGATAAAGTTACATTTGTACGCTTGGAAAATTTTAGCAGAATGCAGGATGACCTTCATTGCCCGGTATTGCGATAGGCTGCTAACCCTAAAGATAATCAAATGTAATTAAATGCTATGCTTATAGATAGTAAGAAAGACCCATTGATGTAGGATTACCCTATAGCAGTATAGTAATTGGTAGTCAGATCGATTATGTATGTAAAGAGTTTACGAACGGAGCGATTTAAATTGGAACGACCACACAAAACTAATCGCAGATAACGCAGACGGTAGACAGTGATCGATGGGAAGCATCCTGAGGAATTGTAGTCCATACACGGAGACAGTCTGAATCCATCGGATCTAGTGTCACTTGTCTGACACTAATGGATTATGCAATCTCCGTTCCGGTACAGCCTCCGTAGCTTTTTGAGGGGAATCTTGTCCATGAGACTTTTTTACTCCAGGTAGATCAAGGGAATTACGGAAAAATTTCGAAGTGATCACTGGTTCAACATCATTGTAGGCGAACATTCGGACACTCCAAATGGCGGAGAACGTAGTAGGTAAAGACTTTGAGTACCTCACGAAAAGGAATTTCAGATGATGCTCAGCAACTTTGAAATTGCTGTCGTTCTCCACATAGACAGCATAGCATATTCTGAATAAGAAACCTCCAACCATAGGCAGGTTTTTATAGAAGCTACAGAATCGGAACTGTGTAAAAAAACTTCTCGATGTGAAATATCAATTTTATAAAAGAATTGAGGGCTTAAAGCACGAATATAAAATTAAAGTACAGTGCGTGCATAGGGAACACGAAATGAGTCGTAGCACTGAAAGTACATTGAAAAATAAGAGACATGAAGCTAAAAGCATCCAGAATTAACATAGTCCTGAGGTGCTGAAGGTTGTGGCTACTCAGATGGTTTGATATTTTTATTTCTCAGTCTTTGTCGAAGTAATTTCTATCATTATTTTTATTGAATTTAATAGATTTATTTCTAATCCATGGCCATTAGCTTTTCGGAAGTTTCGACATCAGCGAATGACTGTGGATGCGAACGTCTGTCAGTAATGGAAAGAGGACATCAGAATGCAGAAATTAGCCTGCTACGTAGGATAATAATGTTGTAGCCAGTTAGTTTCGTCTTGTTAATTTAGAAAAATTTCACCACTTGCGTGTCTTGATTCGTCAGAGATAAAATGTGATTCTTTATCAATCCGGAACCCTTACCGGGTAGGACTGGTGGAAGAGGTAGAGAAGATTCGACGAAGAGCAGCGCGTCTCGTCAGAGGACCGTTTGGTCTGTGCAACAGCGTTACAGAGATGCACAGCCAACTCCGTTGGCAGACGACACGAGAGAGGCGCTGTGCACCACATAGAGGTTTACTACTGAAATTTCGGGAGCGTACTTTCCAAGAATAGTCGGACATCACTTCCTTCTACATACGTGTCGCGAAATGACTACGACGAGGTAATTCGAGACCTTGGAGCTAATACACAGGCCATTCGCGAGTGGATCACAGTAGGGGCAGTCAGTGTGCCACAAGTAAAATCTGCCACACACCGTCAGACGGCTGAAGTAGGTGTAGACGTACATTTCCCAAAGTAAAAGTCGTGCGAAAGGAGTCGAAAATGGACTGCCAAATGACAACATTCCAATCGTGCGCATTTCCCTGAGGATCGTGAAGGTTCTATATAGTAGAAAGAGGGCTGCGTTGATGCTTCGTTACCTAGAGTAGTTTCCAAAGTAATGGACGTAACGGTTGTTTATGCAATTCTTCCCCCTCGTTCCCGTTTCTTTAAAGATTTCCGCTGCTTTCTTAGCTCTTTCCTGAAATTATTGAAGGCCTTGTAATTTCGCCTTTACACTTACCAGGAAATGTAAATTTTGTCATCAAATGCGTTTCGTTTTATTGAAACAAAACTCCATCACTGATCTGTAATGAAACAGATTTAGAATTTTGCTCGTCTAGAAAGTTGGGACTTGGGTTACTTTGTCCTGTTTCCGCTCACACCGGGGAACAAGACGAATTTCACATAAAAAATGAACAATTCTGCGAAGCAGTGCCGGATGAGCAGGACATAATCAAACGAAGCAGTACTACAGAAACGTGCTGGCAGACGCTGTTTCGTGATACGAGCGAAAATGGGACACGAAATACCGTAAATAAAATATACACGTTTCGTAACGAACACTTTTCAGACACCGAAAGCGAGCCAGATAGTAAACGCGTCGTTTTAGACCACTTATAACATTTCATTTCAATAAAAGAACGAGCGAGGTGCCGCAGTGGTTAGCGCGCTGGAGTCTTGTTCTGGAGGACAACCGTTCAAAGCCGCGTCCGGCCATCCTGATTTAGGTTTTAGCGATTTCCCTAAATTGTTTCAGGCAAATGCCAGGATGGTCCCTTTAGGGACGGACAGCGAAGGAAATCGGCAGAGCACTTCTAATCCGATGCGACCGAATCGACCGACCAAACCTGCAGTAAAAAGAAACGCGTTTTGACGACAGAAATACGCATTTTCTTGTAGCGCAAAGACGACTTTAAATACGTACAATATTAAAAAACAAAACTTTAGATAATATGACTACACAATGAAGAATTCCTTTCCTGTAACATCATTTCAAGTTCTGTAGCGCAGATTTTTTTTATACTTTGAACATTTCCAGACAGTATTCCAACTGTGAACCAAAGTGTTTTCATGTACATCCTACGTACTTCTTACATTATTGTGCGTGTAATGTTCCCACAACCGAGATGTTGGGGTATAAGTTTACGCTGTGGCCCCGAATGTGCTCCGCCACAGAAACCCGGGTCGCCAGTTGAGAGAAATGCGGGTAACATTGCTTGCGGGTTTTGCAGACTCCGAGGCAAATAGGCGTGGCCCCGCTAAAATCCGCTCTTCAGCGACCCGCGATGTTATCAGGAGCTGACGACAGTCGCTCGCCATCCTCACCACAGTTCGCGTGGCCCACTCGAGGCCGCCTGCCCCCCAGCTGTTCTTCCAAAAAGGGAGACACCCCACTGCACCCCCTACAGATTTGGTGTTAAAATGGCGCAGTAGGTAGCCCGTCAACAACAGTGAATGTTTCAAGCTTAACAAACGCAATATTCTACATCTACATGTACATGGATACATTGCAACTCACATTTAAGTGCCTGGCGGGGAGGGTTCATTGAACCACCTTAACAATTCTCTATTATTCCAATCTCGTATAGCGTGTGGAAAGAACTGACACCTAGGTCTTTCCGTACGACCACTGACTTCCTTAATTTATCGTGGTCATTGTTCCTCCCTATGTAGGTCGGTGTCAACAAAATATTTTCACATTCAGAGGAGAAAGTTGGTGATTGGAATTCTGTGAGATTTGGTCACAACGAAAAACGCCTTTCTTTTAATGATGTCGAGCCCAAATACTGTATCATTTCTGTGACACTATCTTCCATATTTCGCCATAATACACAACATGCTGCCTTTCTTAGAACTTTTTCGATGTACTCCGTCAGTCGTACCAGGTAAGGATCTCACACCGCGCAGCAGTATTCTAAAAGAGGACGGACGAGCAGTCTCATTAGTATGTCTGTTACATTTTCCAAGTGTCCTGCCAATAAAACGCAGTCTTTGGTTAGCCTTCCCCACAACATTTTCTTGTCCCTCTGCAGGTTTGAGGGTTAGAATCGACTCACGGTATTCTTGCCTGTCGTAAGAGGCGACTAAAGGGAGTCTCAAACTTTTCGGCCTTCTATGATGGTCCCCTGTTGGGTTTGACCTCCATCTCTCAAAATTTTCCGAAGAGCGAGCCGATTGGGGAAGAGCGCCTTACTTGGTGCATTGTGTCCATCTTGCGATCAGACCTTTCGCCAGCTTATACACCGTTGAACTGCAGTTCTGTCCGCTCTCGATCTCTTGGGCATGACTTTTTTTGTGTGCGGATAACAACTTGCCGTCGGTGCAGAAAGAGGCACTGCACAGTGCGACCATGGACCACGTTACCTAACTTCCAGCACTGTAGCCAGTCCGTTGTGGTGGGGTCGCCGTGTACCCTGTTGGTTGTAGCCCCCTGACAACACAGGGATCGTTCTACTGATGGCTGCGCCGTTAAGTCCCCACGTATGCCAAGGAGTAGATGCCTATCCTCCTGGGGTATCGGGACTCCCGGCAATGGCCATCCTGCCAGGTGGCTCTTGCCGTGACTGGGTGGCGCCTTTGGGGAGGGCCCTTGGTCGGAGTAGGTGGCATCAGGGCGGATGACCCGCAATGCAGCGTGGTACATCGTCTCTCGCTGGTGGCCAGCTGCCAGCAGTCTCTAAGCGTTCTCGGGCTCAGTTTAACGCTCAGAAGTACGATCCGAAAACGTTCCCCTCCCTGGCCACACTGTGGGAGGAACGTAAGTCTCAGGATGGCAGTAGCAGTTATTCACCCCGCTTCTTGGTTTGTACGAGGGTTGATGGGGAGTCTTTTCTCTCCACAAAGCCTCAGTTCTTCGTCGAGCATTTAGAGGACAAGTTTGGGGAGGTGGAGGGCTTGTCAAAAATGCGCTCTGGGTCAGTCCTGATACAAACGGCATCCTCTGCCCAGTCACGACGGTTACTCGCTTGTGACAAGTTGGGGGATGTTGCCATTACGATCACACCCCATAAGAGTTTTAATATGGTCCAGGGAGTTATTTACCATATGGATCTTCTTTTGCAGTCTCATGAAGAGTTGCGCGCCAGTTTAGAGCGCCGAGGTGTACATTTCGTCCGGCGCGTTCATCGGGGTCCGAAGGAAAATCAGATTGCTACCAGTGCCTTCATCTTGGCCTTCGAAGGGGATACATTACCGGAAAAAGTCAAGGTGATGGTCTACTGATGTGACGTTAAGCCCTATATCCCTCCCCCGATGCGGTGCTTTAAGTGCTGGAAGTTCGGCCATATGTCTTCTCGCTGCACTTTCAGCCTCACGTGTCGAGATTGGATACGCCCATCACATCCCAATACTCCATGTGCCCCGCCTCCCATCTGTGTCAACTGCGGGGAGCACCATTCACTTTGCTCGCCAGACTGCCGAATTTTCCAGAAAGAGCGTAAAATCCAGGAATACAAGACCCTGGACCGACTAACATATACTGAGGCCAAGAGGAAATACGACGGACTCCATCCTGTGAGAATGACATCTTCCTACGCTGCTGCTACAACACCTGTGCTAGCCCCGTCTGTTTCTCCAATTGTGGCCGGATCGACGAGTAGTAAAACTCCTCCTGCCCCCTCGCCAGTGGGGAGCTCTACCCACCGGGTTACTCCTGCACCACCTACCTCAGGAGCACACCATCCCACCCATCTTGGACGTCCGTCCCCACTTCTAAGCCGGAGAAGTGTCCAACTTCTTCGGCTTCTGACGCTCGCAAAGGGTCCCTTGGGTCCCTCCCTTCCCAGGTTTCCGAGAAGCTTGACGACTGACAATGGCGTAAGTGCCCTCAATAAGCTGGTCGTAGGGCTTCCCGATCCTCCTCCGTCCCAGAGACTGAATCGGTGAAGCCCTCCCAGCCGGTGAGACCCAAGGAACGGCGTGAGAAACCCAAGAAGAGCTCTCAGCCCAAGGAACTCGCGTTGGCAGCCATCCCACCGCAACCTTCCAGCTCTGCGTGTGAGGATGCGGTGGAGATTCTGGCGTCCGCTGAGGACCTCGATCTCGCCGGTCCATCAGACGCCATGGAAAGCACTATCACAGGTGCTAAATCGGAGGGAGCAGGTGACCCAGCGGCGTAATCTCCCTTCCCAGTCCCGTCAAGCCTTTCTCAGCCATGGACAACACCATCCTCCAGTGGAACTGCAGCGGTTTCTTCCACCATCTAGCTGAGCTCCGCCAACTTATCAGCATTCACCCTTTCCTCTGGAGGAAACTTGGTTTCTGGAAATGCGAAACCCCGCCCTCCGTGGCTATCGGGGTTATTATAAGAACTGGGCTGCTTATGAAAGGGTGTCTGGTGGCGTCTGCATATATGTCCTGAACTCTCTTCACAGCGAGTCTGAACCTCTCCACACACCTTTAGAGGCTGTCGCTGTTCAGGTGTGGACGCCACAGGCTGTTACCGTCTGCAGTCTTTATCATCCACCGGATGGTGATGTTGTGCAGCATGACCTGGCAGCTCTGATAGCTCAATTGCCTCCACCTTTCCTGTTACTGGGCGACTTTAACGCCCATAACCATCTGTGGGGTGGGTCAGTGGCAACAGGTCGAGGCGCCATCGATGAGCATTTATTGGCACTGCTCGATCTCTCGATCTTAAATGATGGTGCCTTCACACACTTCAGTGTGGTGCATGGCACATACTCCGCCATTGACCTTTCCATCTGTAGCCCTAGCCTCTTACCTTCTGTCCAATGGAGAGTGCATGACGACCTGTGTGGTAGTGACTACTTTCTGATCTTTCTGTCACTGCCACAGCGTCAGTCTTCTGGGCGCCCTAGCAGATGGGCTATGAATCAGACTGACTGGGACTTGTTCTCCTCCACTGCCGCTATTGAGCCTCTCTCTAACGATGCCATTGATGCAGTGGTTCAATCGGTCACCACCAGTATCGTTACTGCCGCCGAATCTGCCATTGCCCGTTCTTCTGGGACCCTTCGGCGTCGGACTGTGCCTTGGTGGACGCCTGAGATCGCTGAAGCGATTAAAGCTCGCCGGCGGGCGCTCCAGCGTCACAAGTGACATCCCTCAATCGACCGCCTTATTGCCTTCAAACGGCTGTGTGCGCGAGCCCGCTGCATTATCCGCCAACGCAAGCAGGAGTGCTGGGAGCGGTATGTGTCCACCATTGGCTTCCATGTCACTCCTTCGCAGGTCTGGGCCAAGATTCGCCGCCTCTATGGCTATCGGACACCTGTCAGTGTCCCTGCGCTCTCACTGAATGGAGCAGTTTGTACTGACTCCGACGTCATTGCAAACCGCTTGGCGGAGCACTTTGCTATGAATTCCGCTTCTGACAACTACCCCTTGGGCTTCCGCTCCATTAAGGAGCGGATAGAACGTCAGAGTCTTTCTTTTCGCACTCACCATCCTGAATTGTACAATGTTCCATTCAGTGAGTGGGAATTTCGAAGTGCCCTCGCCGCTTGTCCTGATACCGCTCCTGGGCCCGATAGCATCCACTCTCAGATGCTGAAACACCTTTCAGTGGACTGCCAGCGACGCCTCCTCGATCTTTACAACCGCTTTTGGGTCGAGGGTGAGTTTCCGCCGCAATGGCGGGAAAGTCTTTTTGTCCCCATTCTGAAACCAGGGAAGAACCCTTTGGAGGTGGACAGCTACCATCCTATTAGCCTCACTAACGTTCTTTGCAAGTTGCTTGGATGGTGAGCCGGCGCTTGAATTGGGTACTGGAGTCTCGAGGCCTTCTGGCTCCGTCTCAGGGTGGATTCCGTAAAGGCCGCTCCGCCGCCGACAATCTGGTGAGCCTGGAGTCGGCCATCCGTACTGCCTTTTCCCGCTGTCAGCATCTGGTTGCTGTCTTTTTCGACATGTGGAAGGCGTATTATACGACATGGCGTCATCACATCCTTTCTACGCTTCATGGATGGGGTCTTCGGGGCACTATGCCGATCTATATCCGCAATTTTCTGTCGTATCGTACCTTCCGATTGCCTCATATAGTTCCTTCCTAGTCCAGGAGAACGGTGTGCCACAGGGTTCTGTTCTAAGTGTCTGTCTGTTTTTAATAGCCATTAACGGGCTCGCTGCGGCCGTGGGAAATTCTGTCTCCGCTTCGCTGTATGCTGACGACTTCTGCCTTTACTACAGCTCTATTGGCATTGCAGCTGCTGAACGTCAGCTACAGGGCGCAATCCTCAAGGCGCAGTCTTGGGCTGTAGCGCATGGTTTTCAGTTTTCGGCAGCCAAGACTTGCGTTATGCATTTCTGCCGGCGACGCACTGTTCACCCGGAGCCGCGGCTTTATCTTGACGGCGAGCTTCTTTCAGTGGTGGAGTCACATAGGTTTTTGGGGGTGGTTTTTGATGCCCGGTTGACATGGCTGCCTCATATTCGGCAGCTTAAACAGGCGTGTTGGCGGCATCTCAACGCTATGCGATGCCTGAGCCGCACCGGGTGGGGCGCCGACCGATCTACTCTACTACAGCTTTACCAGGCGTTGATCCAGTCCCATCTGGACTATGGGAGTCTGGCTTATGGATCAGCATCCCCATCTGCTTTGCGGGTGCTGGACCCAATCCTCCACAGTGGGATACGCATTGCCACTGGTGCCTTCCGAACCAGCACTGTGGACAGCATACTTGGGGAGGCAGGTGTCCCTCCCCTGCGGTTACGACGCCAACAATTACTGGATGCTTATGCTGCCCATGTTTTTAGCTGGCCCGGGCATCCAAATTATCGTGTCCTCTTCCCGCAGTCAGTCGTTCATCTGCCAGAACGTCGGCCCCGGTTGGGTTGTCCAATCGCCGTACGTGTCAAACAGCTTCTTTCCTGGCTAGGGTGTTTCCCTGTTCCACCTCCTTTCCGGGCTCCTCTGTGTACACCCCCGTGGTGTGTGTGCCTCGCCCTTGCCTTCGGCTCGACTTGGCACATGGCCCGAAGGACTCAGTCCCTCCGGAGGCCTTCCGACGCCGCTTTTATTCCATCCTGGCCACGTTTCAGGGCTCTGGCGTTGTCTACACCGACGGTTCCATGGTTGCTGGTCTAGTCGGTTATGCACTAACTCTAGGGGACCATTCTGAACAACGTTCGTTGCCAGCTGGCTGCAGTGTTTACACTGCTGAGCTGGTCGCCATCTTTCGTGCCCTAGAGTATATCCGCTCCTGCTCAGGTGAGTCCTTCGTTATCTGTAGCGATTCCCTGAGCGGTTTACGAGCTCTCGACCAGTGTTTCCCTCATTGTCGTCTGGTGATGGCTATCCAGGAGTCACTGCATACTCTCGCCCATAGCGGCAGGTCTGTGGTCTTTGTTTGGACCCCAGGCCATGTTGGTATACCCGGCAATGAAACTGTTGACCACCTGGCGAAAGAGGCCACCAGTGCGCCATCTCTGGAGATTGGTCTCCTGGCGGCTGATTTGCGGGCAGTCTTACGTTGCAAAGTTCTCTCGTTTTGGGATGCTGAATGGCGCGGTCTGACCACCCCTAACAGACTCCGTGCCATCAAGGACACAACTGTGTGGTAGTCATCTATGCGAGCCAACTGCAGGGACTCAGTCGTCCTTTGTCGGCTCCACATTGGCCACACCCGACTCACGCACAGTTATTTACTGTGTCATGAGGATCCCCCTCTTTGTCGTTGTGGGGCGTCCTTGATGGTGGTCCATATTCTGTCGGAGTGCGCCCTTTTAACCGTGCTCAGGCAGACTTTTGCAATGCCCGACACGCTCTCTGCTCTTTTATCAGATGACTCTGCTGTGGTGGACTTGGCTTTGTGTTTTATTCGGGCAGGGGTTTTTTATCCTTTAATCTGAGTGTTTGTTTCTTTTTAGTGTTGATTCTGGCTTTTAGCCTCTGATTTTAAACTGAGTTTTTAAAGTGTTCTTGGTGGTTGGCTTTTCCTCTTTTTCTCTACAGTCGGCCAACCACCGTCACACTGTGTGTTTTAATTTGTTTTGTCTGGTCTCTGTCAGAGTATTTCATGTCCTGTTTCATCTGCTGTCTTTCCTGTTGTTCGTTTTTTTATTCTCTTCGGGTGGTTTTAGTTTTTATGGAACAAGGGACCTATGATCATTGTAGTCTGGTCCCTTTAATCCTACAAACCAACCAACCAACATTTTCTTGTATTCCTTCCACTTTTTGTTCGTAATTGTAATACCTAGGTATTTCGTTGAATTTACGGCTTTTAGATTAGATTGATTTTTGTGTAACCGAATTTTGTGTTCCTTCTAGCACTCATGTGGATGACCTCACACTTTCCGTTATTCAGGGTCAACTGCTACTTTTCGCACCATTCAGATTTTTTTTTCTAAATCGTTTTCAGTTTTTGATCTTCTAATGACTTTATTAGTCGATAAACTACAGCGTCATCTGCAAACAACCGAAGACGACTGCTCAGATTGTCCCCCAAACCGTTCATATAGATAAGGAACAGCCGAGGGTCTACAACACTACCTAGGGGAACTCCAGAAATCACTTCTATTTTACTCGATGACTTTCCGTCAATTGCTACATACTGTGACCTCTCCGACAGGGAATCACAAATCCAGTCACATAACTGAGACAATATTCCATAAGCAGGCAATTTCACTACGAGCCGCTTGTGTGGTAAAGTGTGAAAAGCCTTCCGGAAGTCAAGAAATACGGAATCGATCTGATATCCCTTGTCAATAGCATCCAACGCTTTATGCGAATAAAGAGCTAGTTGTGTTTCACAGGAACCGTATTTTCTAAACTCTTGTTCACTGTGTGTCAATAGATCGTTTCCTTCTAGGTAATTCATAATGTTAGAACACAATATATGTTCTAAAATCCTGCTACATATCGACGTTAACGATATGGGCCTGTAATTTACTGAATTACTTACACATACTCATACATACCTTTCCCGAATATTGGTGTGACCTGTGCAACTTTCCAGTCATCGGGTACGGATCTTTCATTGAGCAAACGGTTGTATACCATTGTTAAGTATGGAGCTAATACATCAGCATACTCCAAAAGGAAGATAATTGGTATACAGTGTGGACCAGAAGACTTGCATCTATTAAGTGATTTAAATTGCTTCACTACCTCGAGGCTCCCCAGGGGGTCCACAACCCTTTTGTGGATACGTGCCTGGCGAGCACAGGGCCCCCGAGCTATTGCAGCCTTCATTCTTTGCAGGGCTGCATTCCCTTCCCCTTCCCCTTCCCCTTCCCCTTCCCCTTCCCCTTCCCCTTCCCCTTCCCCTTCCCCTTCCCCTTCCCCTTCCCCTTTCCCTTTCCCTTCCCCTCCCCCTCCCCCTCCTTGCTCCTTCCGCCTCGCCGTCTCCTCTCCCCCTCTTGGTGTCCTTGCTTATGTTGGCACCCGCTATCTTCCTGGTTTTACAATTCGGCTTTGTTGCATAATCACCTTCTCCTTTTGGCACTCCCTGGTCCCCCTCCGAGGTTTGACCTGTATTACTAAATTTCTCTTCCGTAGTGTGAGCCAATTGGGGAAGAGGAACTTAACTAGTGTCTCCGATGTGTGCCCTCCTATTTCATTCCACCTTTTCTTTCAAATCGTTGTCTGATGCTAGGGTGCATAGCCAGCATGGTAGCCAGCTCATGTGGTGGGGTCTCTTTCAACCCCTTTGGTTGAGCCTCTGAACACACAGGGATCACACTTCTGATACCTGAGCTGTGACCACCTCATGCATCCCTCGGAGTGGTTGCTCGTCATCCTGGAGCACCGGAACTCCCGGCAATGGCCACCGTGTGGACGCTATTCAAATGAAATGCATACAGGTCCAGTACTCTGGCCATTTTTCTGTGAACGTCTCTCTGTGTGCAACTGATTATTCTAGTGCTGCTTCTCCTGGTCCTTCGGCCTTCCCTTCTCTGGCTACCATCTGCGAGGAGGGTCAGGCCCAATGGCTAGGGGTGAAACCTTTCCCCCGCTATCTGGTTTGCACCAAGACTGATAGGGATACTTTCACCAATACCAAACCTTTATTCTTTGTGGAACACATTGAAGACAATTTTGGTGAAGTGGACTCCCTGAGCAAGATGTCGTCAGGTTTGTTGCTGATCAAAATTGCTTCAGTTGCCCAATCTGTGGCCCTTCGTGCCTGCACCCATCTTGCCACAATTCCTGTGTCCATAACCCCCCACCTATCTCTAAACATGGTTCAAGGTGTGATTTTTCACAGGGACCTCGTCCTTCAAACTGATGAGGAACTTCGAGACAATCTCGGAAGACGGGGTGTTCACTTTGTTTGGAGTGTTCAGAAGGGTCCTAAGGACAATCGCATTGATACTGTTGCCTTTAACCTGGCCTTTGAAGGGGATACCCTCCCTAAGAAGGTAAAGATTTCGGTCTCTCGATGTGATGAGGAGCTGTACATCCCATCTCCTCTGAGGTGTTTTATGTGCTTGCATTATGGATACATGTCTTCCCGCTGTCCACAGGCACCTATCTGTGGCGACTGTGGACGCCCACTCCATGAGGGGAGTGCCTGTGTTCCCCCTCCTGTGTGTGTAAATTGTCATGGTAGTCATTCTCCACATTCACCAGATTGCCCAGTATATAAGAAGGAAAAGAAGGTACAGGAGCGTATGTCCCTCGATCATTTAACCTACACAGAGGGCCGTAAGAAGTATACAGGTCTTCAGCCTGTGTCCATGACATCTAGTTACGATTTGGTTACATCTTCACCCCTTCCTCCCCCTTCCTTACCCCCATCCCGGACCCGTCACCTCCCCCCCCCCCCCCTCCCCTGCAGCTCCTGCACTTTTTCCTCTGGGCGCTGTCCCATCTCCCCAGCCGGAAAAGTTTCCCACTCCTTCCACGTCTGCCAGTCAAGGGCGCCTCTCCCAGGCTGTTCCTTCCTGGCACCTTTCAGGCCAAAGGTCTGCTGCCACGCGGCGACCGCGAGAACTGAGATCTGTCGGCCCACAGGTTGCCCGATCTCTTTGTGTTCCCGATTTTGCTGCCGCTGGCTCCTTTATGCCACACAGCCCTCCTCGATCTCAAAGAGAGAAGAAGGAACATAAGTCCGGAACAAAGAGCTTCTGGTGTCACCAGAGGTCCCATCCCCGGCTTTACGACCAGATTTTGAGCTGTCGTTCATGGATGTCGCTTCCTCCTTGTCAGTGATGAGTGGTGACCTGGCAGTATGACTGGCTTTAGCCTGTTCAACCCCCATTTAAATCATTGTTCACTGGTTATGCAATGGAACTGTAATGGGTACTACCGTCACCTCCCAGAATTTAAATCACTTATTTCGTCTTACTATGCAGCTTGTGTAGTTCTACAGGAAACTCTTTTTACTGATAATCACTCACCGACCCTCTGTCGGGTCTGTGTTTTCTGTTGAAATTGGGTCAGACTCCTGTGGGCTTCTGGTGGCGTTTGTATGTTGGTCCATACAGACATTGCTAGCACGTAGATTCCTCTTCAAACTACATTAGAAGCGGTTGCTGTTACGGTCCACCTGGATTCTGAGGTCTCGGTTTGCAATCTTTTTCTCCCTCCTGACAGGACTCTCACACCTGCTGCCTTATCTGCCCTTCTTCAGCAACTTCCTCCTCCCTTCCTTCTTCTCGGGGATTTTAATGCTCATCATCCCTTGTGGGGCAGTGCATTTACATTTAGACGAGGTCTTCTCATAGACCAGTTTCTTGCAGACCACGACTTGTGCCTTCTTGATAATGGCTCTCTTACTCATTTCAGTGCCGTTCATGATACCTTTTCTGCCATTTATCTTTCTTTTTCTTCTCCCTCTCTCCTCCCTTCATTACACTGGTCGCCACACGACGACCTTTGTAATAGTGACCATTTCCCTTTGATTCTCTCTCTCTTCCCGCTCCCTGAAGGAGAGGTTACCTCGTTGGTCATTCCAACGTGCCGATTGGCCTCTATACACTGCACAGGTCTTGTTCTCTCCCACATTCTCGGGTTGTGTTGATGACGTCCTACGTGACGTGTCTGACGCGATTGTTCGCCCTGCAAGCCTTGCTGTACCGCGCTCATCTGGACCATTTCGCTTCAGGAAAGTCCCATGGTGGAGTACGGCCATTGCCATTACCATCCGTGATCGCTGTAGAACTTTGCAACACCTTAAGAGGCACCCATCCGTTGCCAGCCTTATTATCTTAAAACGCCGTTGCGCTAAAGCCTGTTATTTAATCAAACAGAGCAAATTGGTATGTTGGGAACGATTTGTTTCTTCCCTAGGTTCTAGTGTCCCTATGTCACAGGTATTGGCTACACTTCTCTCTTCACGATTGCCATCGGCAGTCAACCCTCCCAGGTCTTCACCTCCCAGATGGCCTTTGTACAGACCCGTTGATTCTTGCAGAACATCTTGCTGTCCATTTTGCAATGGCATCAGCCCCATATTCGGCTGCTTTTTTTCACTGGAAACAGCGGGTTGATGCTTCCACCTTTCGTTTTACCCCTTGTCAGTCAGAATCTTGCAACGAACCTTGTACTGAAGGGGAATTTCTTTCTGCACTTTCTTCTTATCGTGATACTGCCACTGGCCCAGACTCCATTCATAACCAACTGCTTGAACGTCTCCGTGCTCCACAATGGCAACATCTTATCTGGGTGTTTAACTGTATCTGCTCCAAGGTGACCCCCTTCTCAGTGTAGGGATAGCATCGTGGTTCCTGCCCTTAAACCTTGTAAGAACCCCCTATTTGTTGACAGCTATTGGCCAATTAGTCTGACCAATGTTGTTCGTAAGTTACTCGAACGGATGGTAGCCCATCGGCTCAATTGGGTTCTCGAATCTCGGGATCTATTGTCCCCTTACCAGTGTGGCTTCCGAGAGGGACTGTCTCCAATCGATCATTTACTTCGCTTGGAATCCACAGTTCGGCAGGCTTTTTCCCAGCGCCGCCATTTGGCTGCAGTATTTTTTGACCTACGCAAGGCCTATGACATGGCCTGGCGCTATCACATCTTACTTACCCTTCATCAGTGGGGCCCACTCCCGATTTTTATCCACCAGTTCCTGTTCCATCGGTCATTCAGGGTTCGGGTTTGTACTGTTTTTGGTTCTCCATGGACCCAGGAGACGGGCATCCCACACGGTTCTGTCTTCAGTGTACTTCTTTTCCTCATTCCTATCGATGGACTTGTGGCCTCTGTCGGTTCCTTGGCCGCCCCTGCCCTGTTTGTGGATTATTTCTGCATTTGGGTTAGTTCCTCTTAGATGGCCTCTGCAGAGTGGCAGCTCCAGGGAGCAATATGGCGTGTCTCTTCATGGACCCTCTCACACGGATTTCAATTCTCTCCTCTAAGATTGCGGGTGGTCCACTTCTGTCGCTGTACTACGATCCACCCTGATCCAGAGCTCTATCTCGATGCACAACGATTGCCCGTTGTCCCACAGTTTCGTTTCCTAGGTCTTCTTTTCGACAACAAACTCACTTGGCTGCCCCATATCAGACTTCTGAAGGTAGGATGTAAACTCAATGTCCTTCGTTTCCTTTCCCACTCCTCTTGGGGCACGGACCGTTCACTCCTTCTCCGTCTTTATCGTGCTCTAGTTCTCTCTTGCTTGGACTATCGTTGTCAAGTTTATGGTTCAGCTGCTCCTTCCACACTGCATGTGCTGGATCCAGTGTACCATCGTGGTATCCTTTTGGCCACCGGTGCCTTCGCTACCAGCCCTGTTGATAATCTCCTGGTTGAAGCTGGGATCCCCACCCTTTCTGTTCGGCGGTCCCAGCTTCTGGTGTCTTATGCACTCGCTATCCGTTCCTCTTCCACTCATCCTTCCTATTCTATCCTTTTCCCAGACCATGGACGTCGCTCACATGATTCCTGCGCTAGGGCAGGTTTACCGATTGGGCTCCCCCTTGCGTCTCTTTGCCGTGATTTTCAGATTCCTTCTTTGTCCTGTCTTCCTCGCTCACTCCCCTCCACCCCCCACCTCTTTGGTTAGTCCCTCGGCCTCGAATTGGGATGGACCTCCGCCAAGGTCCAAAAGATTCCATCCCCCAATGGTGATCCGTTCCCTTTTCTGCCAAATTTTATGGGAGTTGCGGGATGCTGTTGTTTTTTACACTGATGACTCTAAATCTGCTGATCATGTGGGGTATGCCTTCATGTTCCCTGTTCGAATGGAAAATCATCTGCTGCCACCTACATGTGGGGTGCTTACTGCAGAATTGATGGCAATTTCCCAACCGTGTTTTGTTAATATACGGACTCATTGAGTGGCCTTCTGGCTATTGACCGGTGTTTTTCGCACCATCCCTTGGTCTCTGCCATCCAAGACCATCTCGCTGATATTCATCAAGCTGCTTGTTCCGTCGACTTCCTTTGGGTTCCTCACCATGTGGGTATCCCGGGTAATGAGCTCGCTGATCGTTTGCCTGGGGGAGCAGTCACTTAACCCCCGTTTTCTGGAACCCCTCCTGCAGCGGATTTAGGGCTTCACATCAAATCCAACCTATCACAATCATGAGCCAACTCTGGTGTGGCTACCTAACTGTCTAAAAAACTTCGTGCCATGAAGGTGACACCAGGATCATGGTTTTCTTCCATTCGTCTCTCCCAAAAGGACTCTACCACACTGTGTCGTCCCTGCATTGACCATACCAGGCTGACACATGCTTTTCTTTTGCGTGATGAGCCACCCCCACTTTGTGGTTGTGGAGCCTTCTAGTCAGCAGCCCACGTTTTGGTTGAATGCCCCCTTCTTTTGGCTCTGCGTGCTAAGTACAGACTCTCCCCCACTTTCCCTTTGATGTTGGCTGATGATTCCCGGGTGGTCGACCTGGTTCTCGGTTTCCTCCATGGAAGTGGTTTTTATTCTCAGTTTTAAGGCTTTTAATCACTCTGGTGTTGGGGCAGGGCGGTGAGTGTTGGTGTATCTCCCACTGTAAGCCGTGTTTGGATTCCCGATTCCCCTCCCTGGCCGAGATCCTCTTTCTTCCCCTTTTACACTGTTTCTATCTTTTTTTTAGTATTGGTTAGTCTCCTTTTCCCATATGCACTTCTACATTCTAGCTGTTGCACCTTTTAAGTCACAGGTGGTTCTGCCTCTGCTGCTTCAGAGGTGGGATATTTCGTGCCTTTAGCATAGCATTGGGTTTGTTATCTTGCTGACTTACTTCATTTTGTTTTCACCATTGACTATATGACTGCCGTTTTACACTTTTTAGCCTTTTCCCTTTTATGATTGACTTTTGTGAGATGTCACACTACTGGAGTGGACTACAGTTGAATCAAGGAACAGATGACCTTGCTGTTTGGTCCCTTCAACCACAACCACAACAACAACCAACTATGCCGACGATATTTACTTTTACGTTACTCATGTTGGCAGCTGTTCTCTAATCGAATTCAGAATATTTACTTAGTCTCCTTTTGTGAAGGCATTTCAGAAGGCTAGGTCCACAATCAGTCCTGTCGCCTATGCTGCAAATGGTCAGCTCTGCTTTCATCTTGCAAGCAAGACTGGCAGCCTTTACCACTTCTGTTAGCCGCTTGAAAGCAGATAGAATCTCTTGTGATCCAAAGTGACACACATCATTGGTACCAACGTGAGCAACCACCTGCAGTGGGCTGCACCCTGTGCTCTTCATGGCATCTGGGAGGATCCTTCCCACATCTGGAATGACTAAACCCAGTATGCACAAACTGTGCACATTGGATTTCTTACCCTTCTTGTCAGCCAAGTCCCTAATAAGGGATCTCCCAACTACCAATAACCCCACCATATGTGACTGCTCGGATCTTGCAAGCTAAGTGGTTTCCTCTGAAACCGGACAGACGACAGCACCTAGCTCATCAACAGTGTCAGCCACAGGCAGAACCTGGAACCTGTTGGTCAGACAATCTGAGGACGCCTTATGTGTGGCCACTGGGGAAATCTTTGGCCACCCTCTTCACCCCGGGACAACATCCCACTCAACCATCAAACACAAAACACCCAGACACAGCCGGTAAATTTGCCTGCCACGTGCCGCATGCTATTAGCTGCAGGGAACAGAAGCATTGGGTTAAGAACGAGGACAGTTCCCGCCTGGCCGACCACCCGACCTCCCGCCCTCCCTTTCCCGTTCCCGTTCCCGTTCCCGCCTGGCCGCCCGCCCGCCCACCCTTTCCCGTTCCCGCCTGGCCGCCCGCCCTCCCTCCCTTTTCCGTTCCCGCCTGGCCGCCCGCCCTCCCTCCCTTTCCCGTTCCCGCCTGGCCGCCCGCCCGCCCGCCCTTTCCCGTTCCCGCCCGCCCGCCCTTTCCCGTTCCCGCCCGCCCGCCCTTTCCCGTTCCCGCCCACCCGCCCTTTCCCGTTCCCGCCCGCCCGCCCTTTCCCGTTCCCGCCCGCCCGCCCTTTCCCGTTCCCGCCCGCCCGCCCTTTCCCGTTCCCGCAGGCCCGCCCTTTCCCGTTCCCGCCCGCGCGCCCTTTCCCGTTCCCTCCCGCCCGCCCTTTCCCGTTCCCGCCCTCCCTTTCCCGTTCCCGCCCTCCCTTTCCCGTTCCCGCCCTTCCTTTCCCGTTCCCGCCCTCCCTTTCCCGTTCCCGCCTGGCCGCCCGCCCTCCCTCACTTTTCCGTTCCCGCCTGGCCGCCCGCCCGCCCGCCCTTTCCCGTTCCCGCCCGCCCGCCCTTTTCCCGTTCCCGCCCGCCCGCCCTTTCCCGTTCCCGCCCGCCCGCCCTTTCCCGTTCCCGCCCTCCCTTTCCCATTCCCGCCCACCCTTTCCAGTTCCCGCCTGGCCGCCCGCCCACCCTCCCTTTTCCGTTCCCGCCTGGCCGCCCGCCCGCCCGCCCATTCCCGTTCCCGCCCGCCCACCCTTTCCCGTTCCCGCCCGCCCGCCCTTTCCCGTTCCCGTCCGCCCGCCCTTTCCCGTTCCCGCCCGCCCGCCCTTTCCCGTTCCCGCCCGCCCGCCCTTTCCCGTTCCCACCCGCCCGCCCTCCCTTTCCCGTTCCCGCCCTCCCTTTCCCGTTCCCGCCTGGCCGCCCGCCCTCCCTCCCTTTTCCGTTCCCGCCTGGCCGCCCGCCCGCCCGCCCTTTCCCGTTCCCACCCGCCCGCCCGCCCTTTCCCGTTCCCACCCGCCCGCCCGCCCTTTCCCGTTCCCACCCGCCCGCCCGCCCATTCCCGTTCCCACCCGCCCGCCCGCCCATTCCCGTTCCCACCCGCCCGCCCGCCCTTTCCCGTTCCCGCCCGCCCTTTCCCGTTCCCGCCCGCCCGCCCTTTCCCGTTCCCGCCCGCCCGACCTTTCCCGTTCCCGCCCGCCCGCCCTTTCCCGTTCCCGCCCGCCCGCCCTTTCCCGTTCCCGCCCGCCCTCCCTTTCCCGTTCCCGCCCTCCCTTTCCCGTTCCCGCCCTCCCTTTCCCGTTCCCGCCCACCCTTTCCCGTTCCCGCCTGGCCGCCAGCCCTCCCTCCCTTTCCCGTTCCCGCCTGGCCGCCCGCCCGCCCGCCCTTTCCCGTTCCCGCCCGCCCGCCCTTTCCCGTTCCCGCCCGCCCGCCCTTTCCCGTTCCCGCCCGCCCGCCCTTTCCCGTTCCCGCCCGCCCGCCCTTTCCCGTTCCCGCCCTCCCTTTCCCGTTCCCGCCCGCCCGCCCTTTCCCGTTCCCGCCCGCCCTCCCTTTCCCGTTCCCGCCCTCCCTTTCCCGTTCCCGCCCTCCCTTTCCCGTTCCCGCCCTCCCTTTCCCGTTCCCGCCCACCCTTTCCCGTTCCCGCCCACCCTTTCCCGTTCCCGCCTGGCCGCCCTCCCTCCCTTTTCCGTTCCCGCCCGGCCGCCCGCCCGCCCGCCCTTTCCCGTTCCCGCCCGCCCGCCCGCCCTTTCCCGTTCCCGCCCGCCCTTTCCCGTTCCCGCCCGCCCGCCCGCCCTTTCCCGTTCCCGCCCACCCGCCCTTTCCCGTTCCCGCCCGCCCGCCCTTTCCCGTTCCCGCCCGCCCGCCCTTTCCCGTTCCCGCCCGCCCACCCTTTCCCGTTCCCGCCCTCCCTCCCTTTCCCGTTCCCGCCTGGCCGCCCGCCCGCCCGCCCTTTCCCGTTCCCCCCCGCCCGCCCTTTCCCGCTCCCGCCCGCCCGCCCTTTCCCGTTCCCGCCCGCCCGCCCTTTCCCGTTCCCGCAGGCCCGCCCTTTCCCGTTCCCGCCCGCGCGCCCTTTCCCGTTCCCTCCCGCCCGCCCTTTCCCGTTCCCGCCCTCCCTTTCCCGTTCCCGCCCTCCCTTTCCCGTTCCCGCTTGGCCGCCCGCCCTCCCTCCCTTTTCCGTTCCCGCCTGGCCGCCCGCCCGCCCGCCCATTCCCGTTCCCGCCCGCCCGCCCTTTCCCGTTCCCTCCCGCCCGCCCTTTCCCGTTCCCGCCCTCCCTTTCCCGTTCCCGCCCTCCCTTTCCCGTTCCCGCCCTCCCTTTCCCGTTCCCGCCCACCCTTTCCCGTTCCCGCCTGGCCGCCCGCCCTCCCTCCCTTTTCCGTTCCCGCCTGGCCGCCCGCCCGCCCGCCCGCCCTTTCCCGTTCCCACCCGCCCGCCCGCCCTTTCCCGTTCCCGCCCGCCCGCCCGCCCTTTCCCGTTCCCGCCCGCCCGCCCGCCCTTTCCCGTTCCCGCCCGCCCGCCCGCCCTTTCCCGTTCCCGCCCGCCCGCCCTTTCCCGTTCCCGCCCTTTCCCGTTCCCGCCCGCCCGCCCTTTCCCGTTCCCGCCCGCCCGCCCTTTCCCGTTCCCGCCCGCCCGCCCTTTCCCGTTCCCGCCCCCCCTTTCCCGTTCCCGCCCTCCCTTTCCCGTTCCCGCCTGGCCGCCCGCCCTCCCTCCCTTTCCCGTTCCCGCCTGGCCGCCCGCCCGCCCGCCCTTTCCCGTTCCCGCCCGCCCGCCCTTTCCCGTTCCCGCCCGCCCTCCCTTTCCCGTTCCCGCCCGCCCTCCCTTTCCCGTTCCCGCCCGCCCTCCCTTTCCCGTTCCCGCCCTCCCTTTCCCGTTCCCGCCCTCCCTTTCCCGTTCCCGCCCACCCTTTCCCGTTCCCGCCTGGCCGCCCGCCCTCCCTCCCTTTTCCGTTCCCGCCTGGCCGCCCGCCCGCCCGCCCTTTCCCGTTCCCACCCGCCCGCCCGCCCTTTCCCGTTCCCGCCCGCCCTTTCCCGTTCCCGCCCGCCCGCCCGCCCTTTCCCGTTCCCGCCCGCCCGCCTTTTCCCGTTCCCGCCCGCCTGCCCTTTCCCGTTCCCGCCCGCCCGCCCTTTCCCGTTCCCGCCCGCCCGCCCTTTCCCGTTCCCGCCCTCCCTTTCCCGTTCCCGCCCTCCCTTTCCCGTTCCCGCCTGGCCGCCCGCCCTCCCTCCCTTTCCCGTTCCCGCCTGGCCGCCCGCCCGCCCGCCCTTTGTCGCTCCCGCCCGCCCGTCCTTTCCCGTTCCCACCCGCCCGCCCTTTCCCATTCCCGCCCACCCTTTCCCGTTCCCGCCTGGCCGCCCGCCCTCCCTCCCTTTCCCGTTCCCGCCCGCCCGCCCATTCCCGTTCCCGCCCGCCCGCCCTTTCCCGTTCCCGCCCGCCCGCCCTTTCCCGTTCCCGCCCGCCCGCCCTTTCCCGTTCCCGCCCGCCCGCCCTTTCCCGTTCCCGCCCGCCCGCCCTTTCCCGTTCCCCGCCCTCCCTTTCCCGTTCCCGCCCTCCCTTTCCCGTTCCCGCCCACCCTTTCCCGTTCCCGCCTGGCCGCCCGCCCTCCCTCCCTTTTCCGTTCCCGCCTGGCCGCCCGCCCGCCCGCCCTTTCCCGTTCCCACCCGCCCGCCCGCCCTTTCCCGTTCCCGCCCGCCCGCCCGCCCTTTCCCGTTCCCGCCCGCCCGCCCGCCCTTTCCCGTTCCCGCCCGCCCGCCCGCCCTTTCCCGTTCCCGCCCGCCCGCCCTTTCCCGTTCCCGCCCTCCCTTTCCCGTTCCCGCCCACCCTTTCCCGTTCCCCGCCCACCCTTTCCCGTTCCCGCCTGGCCGCCCGCCCTCCCTCCCTTTCCCGTTCCCCGCCTGGCCGCCCGCCCGCCCGCCCTTTCCCGTTCCCGCCCGCCCGCCCTTTCCCGTTCCCGCCCGCCCGCCCTTTCCCGTTCCCGCCCGCCCGCCCTTTCCCGTTCCCGCCCTCCCTTTCCCGTTCCCGCCCTCCCTTTCCCGTTCCCCGCCTGGCCGCCCGCCGCCCGCCCTCCCTTTCCCTTTCCCGCACGGCCGCCCGCCCGCCCGCCCTCCCTTTCCCGCTCCCGCCTGGCCGCCCGCCCGCCCTTTCCGGTTCCCGCCTCGCTGCCCGCCCTCTTTGGTTCCCGCCTCGCTGCCCGCCCGCCCTTTTCCCAAGTGCAGCCCCACTGGGCACGTGCCCCACCTGTTAAAGAAGCCCACAGTGCTGCTAACCCCGCCTTGCCTGCGGTAGAGTCCCACAAGTTTCCCCCGCCCCTATTGCCCACTAGATATTTCTACCCGCCCTCCACAGTCCTCATTCATTGTTGCTGCCCATTCTTGGTCCAGTCCCTCAGTCGCCTGCAGCCAATAGCGAGCGGCACGTGGCAGGCAAATTAACCAGTTCTGGCTGGGTGGTTTTCGTTTGTTCTCCAGACTGTATTGTACTTGTGCTGTCATGCTGTGACTTGATAAATAGCTCGTGGCTCACGACTGTTTTTGATTGTGTTTGGAGATCGAACAGGACACAGTAAGCACTGTTCCCTGAGAAAAGAATGTTCTATGTACATTGTGTATGATATTTGTAAATATTCTTCATGTAGGTTCTCATTGTAGGAAGTAGTACATACAGCGCCACGTGACAGAAGAAATTTTTTTTAAGTAGAAAAGAGTGCACATACAATGAGCTGCATGGGCAGGAATCTTCGTAAGTGACAGTTTTTTCTCAAACGTGCTTAACCCCTACATTAGGCCGTTTCTTGCACCGTGCAGCTGCCGTTGTTGTGGTGTTACCTGCTGCTACTGTGGGGATTTGCAGGAGCTGCTATCTCTTTTGGCCTATGTAATTATTCCTGAGCCCCGAGGTGCTATTTTGTAGCACATTCTATGTTAACACGTTTTGACATGCTTTGCTCAAATGAAGTGACTGTTGTTATTGTAACTTGCCAACAGTTTGAAGCTTTTGGCAGCAGCTAGTGTGTTATAAAAATAAACAAATTACTTTTGACTTATTTTGATAGGCAGGGGAATGATTTTATCCAAGGAGCTAAAGCATACTCAATTTCTAAATAAATTTTGTACAAGGAAACTATTTTTTATCTGGTGCTATTCGAAAGAGAGTATTAAAAATAGACCCAAATAACATGCTTTACAATAAATATGTTTTTCTTATTTTATTTCCATTGAGGTTTTTTCTACTGCAGCACATTTGGCAATGCCTCATAGGTGCCTGTTTCTTCTCAATAGAGGGAACATCTTCCAGAAAGAACATTTTCACCAACCCGTGTCGGAGCTGACACTTGGCAGAGACAACCCACTTTTCCTTGTTGAGAGGGAGAATGTATAAAATGCTCCAAATTTGTCAATTAAAACATTTTTAGTTTAATTTGACTATCAAATCTCTCGAATTTTTCATTAAGTTTCTTGTGCAAGGAATTAGAATTTAGAGCAGCAACAGTCAACATGGTGAAACTGCTTTATGTAATGTTTTTAATAGATGTTTCCTTCCTCTCGAATAATTTTTCATGTACTAGTCAGAAGTCCGTGCCACCCATTGTGTCAATGTGTTTGAGGATAGTTTCTGGCTTCACTTTCACTGTTTTCTTCCTCACAACTTTTAGTAATTATTCACTGTTCATACTAAACACCATATAAACGTCTTTTTTTGTGTTACTGTCCCATTGCCATCCATTTCCCTTTCCAAAAAGTCATAACTGTACCCTTCTTCAGTTTTGCCTCCCTCAAAGCAGCTGGTGTTTCCATGGTGGTACTCATAACTGTGCCAGTGCCATCAGTATTTTTAGAGACAAGGAAATGAAATAACTGGAGACCCAAATAAAATCTGTTGGTACGCCCTTTGTCAAAAAATCCTTCGAGCAAAGGCAAAACTTACTTTTATGTGTAGGAGGATTTTTAATATGTTGTGGCTCAAATACTATGTATCTCCCTGTGTGAACTGTAAGGCAAAATAAGAAGCCACTATTTGCTTCACACAAGCAAAATGTTTAGTACCAATGAAATATGCTCATTTTGGGAATGACTTTTTTTATAGAGGTGTCCCTTTCCACTATGAAAGTTACTTGCCAGTAGTAAGTTAGTTAAGTGTTCAACAAATGATTTGCATGATAAATTGTAATGATGTAGAATGAGTCATTTTACATTAGAGTAACAAATTAATTTTAAAGTATGGCTGGCTGCATGATGGCCATTCTTTTTTTGATATACAGATGTCAATTAGTAATTCCTACCTACCATCTTTAAACATTGCAATAGTACAAATTGTTTTATGAAATAGAAATAGCTGTCAAGGAGAAACTCTCTTGGTTTGTTTTAAAAATTTACATCAGTGTGAGACATTTTATGTAATTTGGCAAGTGATCCGAAATTGTTGGTTGCAGCATTGTGCACACTTGCTCATGCTGAAAACAACCATATTGTTGAGTAATGAATGTCACTTTTTCTTCTGCTATTGTAATAATGTACATTTCAAATCCTTTTGAACTGCAGTGGACTATTTACAACAAATTTCATGAGAGAGTCAATATACTGTGACACAGCAAGGGAGTAAATATACTGTGAAGCAATAGTCAAAATGCTTAACTCTTCAAATGGATGCCTATAAGATGATTGGTTTTGAGCACCACTTATTAGTCTTACAGCACATTTTTGGGCAATGAACACTTTCTTTCTTAAAGTTGAATTAACCCAGAACATTAGTATGTAATGCATCATTGATTGAAAATACGCAAAATATTGCAGATTACAGATTTGTTTCACGCGAAAGATTCTAATGATTCAAAGTGCAAGTTTGGCTGAACTATGTTGTATAAGGGATTCAAAAATGTATCTTTTTCCAGTTTAAATTCTCGTCAATATTGACACCTAAAAATATTGATCCTTTCCAACCTAATTGTTTTTTCTCACCTAGTATTATACTTAAAATTGCTGTAGTACCTCTAAGTGTATTGAACTGAGTATGTAGAGTCTCTTTGAAATAGAGTGAGACCATTTACAGAAAGCCAAAACATTGATTATCATTTCTTCTGTTGCTGTGTATGTGCTCGGAATGATGACAAAACTAATTTTGTCAAGAAAAAGAAGTAATTCTGCTTGTTGTAGATTAGATAGAAAATTGTTTACCTGTATGAGGAACAAAAGCAGAGCTAATATTGAGCCTTGGGAACACCATTCACGATTTCTCACCAGAATTCTCACTCGGGAGTGTACACTGCATGAAATGTTTTCTGCAGATGGTCAGCCACAAGTATTTAATCTTTATAATTTAGCTGGAATACTAGAATCCTTCGAGCAGATACAATAGTCATGAAAATGAATAAATTTCAGCAGAAGACTAAATCTACTGTCTTGCATTACTTTCCAGAAAAGTGGTGTTTAAAGTGTTTCTTTGATTAAATAATAAATTTCAAATAAGCGTTTCTGAACTCTGTGTGTTGGTACAGATTGATGCACACACAATTGTTTCAGTCTGTACTTGAGTGAACTTACAATTGTTCAGCATACTTGCTCAACTCAATACTTATAATTGTTAACAACCTATCGTTAAAGTGAAAGTATCCTGTGGATTCAGAAAACAAGCAAAACCATTTTTATATACATTGTCCCTGTAAATGCAAATTTAGTCCTGCCTGCACTATAGTTAACAGACCATGTTCTCATGGAACCATAGTCAGCAGCCAGCACTTCAGGGTCACCTTACCCACATGACATCTCTGCATCACCTTCATTAAGATCCTCATATCTACTGTTTTCACCACTACTAGACCAATTATAAGCATTTTCATTTAATAATCTTCGAATGCCTTCACCATGCTGAGACATGTGTGATGTATGACATACATTCTCCTGGCTCTCAACAATGGGTATACTACCTGATGCAATAATTGTTTCATAGAACAGAAATGCCATCCACAAGTATCAGATAGTGTTTACACTAGGTAATGTGACCCTTGTGGCTAATATAAAACTCCAAATACATGTTGTAGAGCCTTCCAAATGTAGTAACCTGTGCAGTGTATCCTGAGTCCAGCTTGTAGAGCACAGTTGAGGGTTTAAATGTGTTATGGCTTCTGGTGTGTGTCATTTTTACATTTTTCATTTTGAGAAACAAATGGAAAATTGAAGCCAGTTTCCATGTTCATTCTCTCTTGTCCCTTACTTATCTTTAATCAAATAGAAATTATTTTTTGTTCTGTCTTTTACTTCTTCAAGTAGAATAATTGGGTTACCATTATTTGTGTATCTGAAAGTCATGAAAATTAAAACAATTTTTTTTCCTAGGCAATGGCTGAGGAACAGTTTTGCCTTCGCTGCAATAATCACCAGCAAAATTTCATCTCGGTTTTCACGCATCTACTACGCACGGAATCTCTGGTGGATGTAACTCTAGCTGCAGAGGGCAAGCATCTCCAAGCTCACAGAGTAGTTCTCTCTGCTTGTAGTCCATACTTTCAGGTAGGCACACATGCACAATCAGCAAAATTATAATTTTTTGGATTAACAGTTTACATTTAATATGCTGTAAATACATTTGTTTATGCTTCTACAATGGGTATGCAGTCTCTTCATTAATTGCCATTTTTTTGATGAGTACGCAATTTTTTCATTCTTTTTCTCCATTTCTTCAATTTGGTACTACCTAGGAATTTAAATGTTTTTTTCTTTTTTTTTTTTTTTGCTCACAATACTCCCATAAAACAATATTTTTGGTGAGCAAATGTGGAAAGTACTCAATATGCATTGTATTTGTGTTTTGTAATAACTTCTTGACTATTTGACAGCTGTTAATGCTTTGGAAGTTAAATCTTCAGTACCATGTTAAAATGACTGGTTGTTGTTGTTTTTGTCTTCAGTCCTGAGACTGGTTTGATGCAGCTCTCCATGCTACTCTAACCTGTGCAAGCTTCATCATCTCCAAGTACCTACTGCAGCCTACATCCTTCTGAATGTGCTTAGTGTATTCATCTCTTGGTCTCCCTATATGATTTGTATGCTCCACGCTGTCCTCCAGTACTAAATTGGTGATCCCTTGATGCCTCAGAACATGTCCTACGAACTGATCCCTTCTTCTAGTCATTTTGTGCCACAAACTCTTCTTCCCCCCATTTCCATTCAATACCTCCTCATTAGTTATGTGGTCTAGCCATCTAATCTTCAGCATTCTTCTGTAGCACCATATTGCGAAAACTACTACTCTCTTCTTGTCTAAACTATTTATCATCCATGTTTCATTTCCGTACATGGCTACACTCCATACAAATACTATTAAGAAATGACTTCCTTAAATCTATACTCAATTTTAACAAATTTGTGTTCTTCAGAAACGCTTTCCTTGCCATTGCCAGTCTACATTTTATAACCTCTCTACCTCAATCATCATCAGTTATTTTGCTCTCCAAACCGCAAAACTCCTTTACTACTTTGTGTCTCATTTCCTAATCTAATTCTCTCGGCATCACCTGACTTAATTCGACTACATTCCATTATCCTCATTTTTCTTTTGTTGTTGATCATCTTATATCCTCCTTTCGAGCCACTGTCAATTCCATTCAACTGCTCTTCAAAGTCCTTTGCTGTCTCTGACAGAATTACAATGTAATCGGCAAACCTCAGTTTTTATTTCTTCTCCATGTATTTTAATACCTACTCCAAACTTTCCTTTCGTTTTCTTTACTGCTTGCCCAATATACAGATTGAATAGCATTGGGGAGAGGCTACTACCCTGTCTCACTCCCTTCCCAACCACTGCTTCTCTTTCATGTCCTTTGACTCTTGTAACTGCCATCTGCTTTCTGTACAAGTTGTAAATAGTCTTTTGCTCCCTGTATTTTACTTCTGCCACCTTCAGAATTGGAAAGAGAGTATACCAGTCAACATTGTCAAAAGCTTTCTCTAAGTCTACAAATGCTAGAAATGTAGGTTTGCCTTTCCTTAATCGTTCTTCTGAGATAAGTTGTAGAGTCAGTATTGCAGCACGTGTTCCAACATTTCTACAGATTCCAAACTGATCTTCCCCGAGGTCAGCTTCCACCAGTTATTTCATTCACCTGTAAAGAATTAGTGTTAGTATTTTGCAGCTGTGACTACTAAACTGATAGATTGGTAATTTTCACATATGTCAACACATGTTTTCTTTGGGATTGGAATTATTGCATTCTTCTTGAAATCTGAGGGTATTTCGCCTGTCTCATACATCTTACTCACCAGATGGTAAAGGTTTGTCAGGACTGGCTCTCCCAAGGCTTCAGTAGCTTTAATGGAATGTTGTCTACTCCCGGGCCTTGTTTCAGCTGAGGTCATTCATTGCTTTGTCAAACTCTTCACGCAGTATCATATCTCCCATTTTATCTCCATCTATATACTCTTCCATTTCCATAATATTGTCCTCAAGAACATTGCCCCTGTATAGACCCTCTATATACTCCTTCCACCTTTCTGCTTTCCCTTCTTTGCTTAGAACTGGGTTTCCATCTGAGCTCTTGATATTCATGCAAGTGGTTCTCTTTTCTCCAAAGGTCTCTTTAATTTTCCTGTAGGCAGTACCTGTCTTACGCCCTAGCAAGATAAGCCTCTACATCCTTACATTTGTCCTCTAGCCATCCCTGCTTAGCCATTTCACACATCCAGTCGATCTAATTGTAGAGACGTTTGTATTCCTTTTTGCCTGCTTCACAGGGAAAGAAAACTGGGAACATTTTGGAATTCTAGAAATTTTTCATTGTTTCAGTTTTGACTTAAATTTTTGCAATTTTGATGAGTACTGATACTCTAACAAAGAGTATCACACTCATTTACTGCTGCATATTAATACTGCAGCAATAAAACATAAACAAGAGAAAAACACCAGTATAAAAGTTAGAAAGAAAATGGTCCATTTGTATCAACAACACACAATGTACACACAAGCAGTTTGCTGAAAGCAAAATGTGTCAAAGGATTTAGGGCAGAGATTGTGCAATGCTTCATAACAATATCTATTTTGAGGAAAGTGTCACCACAACTGTTGAAGTTAGGTACATTTGAGCAGATGCCAGTGAGCTCATGTGCATGCACAGAGCTACCCAGAAAAATTTTTCTGGCACACCAAATGTGCACAGAGCAATCTTGTTTGTAGTGAGTAGTAGTGTCCACATAACCTGCATTTATGTTATGTGATTTTGCTGTTCTGTCTTTGTTTTCATCTGACGTGAGAGCTGTAAACAAATAATTGCAGCTATCAAGTGACTTAAAATACATTCACATAATTATGGAGGACTGAAATATGTTATTAATTTGTTTTCTGATTTTATTTTATTTCCATTTTATTTGCAATTAAGCTTAATCACTTTGCAGAACAATCTTTCTTTTTGTCAGTTTACTAAGGAAATGTTGCGTCTATTAGTGTTTTTTGCACAGGCATTCTGTTTCTTTGAAACAGTGTTTCATTACACTCTATTAAGCACTCCATCTTCAGGCCACGAGTGGCCTGCTGGGACCATCCAACCACCGTCTCATCCTTAGTGGAGGATATGGACAGGAGGGGCGTGGGGTCAGCACACTGCTCTCCCAGTCATTATGATTGTATTCTCGACCGAAGCTACTATTTGGTCGAGTAGCTCATCAATTGGCATAACGAGGCTGAGTGCACCCTGAAAAATTGCAACAGCATATGGCAGTTTGGATAGTCACTCATCCAAGTACTGACCGCACAAGACAGCACTTAACTTTGGTGATCTCACAGGAACTGGTGTATCGACTGCAGCATAGCAGTTGCCGCATTCCACACTATTAGCTTGTTTGCTAGTCACTGAATCTCAAGTGCACATTTTCATCTTCTGGCATGTTTGGCATTATGCCATAATAAAGAATGGAACTTGAGATAATACAGTAATAGTACCCCCGAGAATATTGCCACATTGAAAGCCACACAGAAAAGCTTCAGCTGAATTTTATATGTCTGCCTCCCATGAACAGTCTTTTTTTTTCAATTGCAAGACATGTTGAAACACTTACCTGGTTTCTCCTCTAGGCCTGACATTATTTCTTAATTTTTGTTGTCCACATCTTAAATTTACAAAACACCATTCTCGGGTAAATTATAGACCAAAAGCACACCAGGTTTGCTTACTCCTGAAGTAGAATCTAATGGGTAAGTATAGTTTCTTAATTTCACAAAAAAACCTTATTAATTTTTATACAGTTTTAAAATCATGAAAAGCATGCTGTTCTTAGTTCTAGCATACAGAAATAGATGTTTTTTTTGTTTTTGTTTTTTTCAGCAATTTTTATTCCTCGTTACTGGCTTTCTGCAATACTGTGTGGATGTGAACCTGAATGGAAATGCTAAATTACAGTATTGCAGAGTACAAATAAAAAAATATATGTTAAAGTCACCAAATAGCAAAATATTTGCGTACTTTGAGTTGTAGAGTCTAGTTTTGAAACAAATATTGTGGCAAGGAGTGCATTCTAATTTTTCATTTCTTATATGTCCTAATTACAGTCCTCAGAACAATAACTCCAAATGCCTCTTTCAAATAAAATGTGACACGGCTAACAGGGTCACGTGATGTCCCGCTATGCATGAAATCCCAAACAAAAATGTGATGTAACGTGTACGTGCAGAGCAAACACAAAGCATGGGGTCGCTATGTCGTCATAGCTGCCCATGCACTGTAATTCCTGTCTCCTGGTGTTCTCTGGCAACTACTCAAATGTACCTATTTGTAACAAGTTCTGGGAAAAAATTGTGAATGGTGGTTTGAAAAGCATTATTTTCAAAGTAGATTTCCCTTTATGTAAGATGAATTATGTTAACTGTGAGAATGTGAGACGACTTTGTTAAATTGCAGTGTGTTTGACCCTCATTCAAAATACTAAGAGGACCAGACACTGAGAAAAAAATTTGACCCAGGAGACGAGATATATATTTGTCATCATTTGAAATTTTTGTGGCACATTTGTGTTTTATATAGTTTAAAGGGTAACACATACAAAGAAAGACAAACTGTAAGTTCTATGCCAATGTATAAAACGTTTACTATTCAAGAGGTTTAAAAGTTTTACACTTCGGAGAGAAAGTATACTGTCACTTAACATGGAGAAAGTGTGTTGTCATCAGGGAAAATTTGTATTTTCACTCTGTAAAAGTGTATTTTTAACCAGAAAATCTGGGAGTTTCTTTTTTTCTTGTCTGCGTACACACTGCATGTAGTTCAGGAGGTACAATGTCAAATACCGAAATGCGTGAAAAGTTGCTGCATTGTGCATGGCATTTTAGTTTATCACTTCTTTGCTACTAACTATAATCGGAACATATTTCACAGACAACATCCACATATGCTGCTGAATGTGCCTAGAAAAGAATACCTTTGTAAGAAAGTAGTGCAGGAGATATGATAAACATTGAGATGTACGAGCAACTTCTACATCGTGGATGACATTTTAATTTATTATTTCTTTACTACTTACTGTATTCACAACACATTCTGCAGATTAATGCATGTATACCACTGGATGTACCTGAAACATTACTATCTTACACATCATATAGTTCAAGAAATACAATGTCATAAACATTGAGCTGCATAAAAATAAAACTGTACGGTGAAATTCTACAGACATGCAAGTGATATATATGTACAGATGTATGTGAAATATGTCAAATGTGTGTGAAATATACTTGACATGTGCATATGCAGCAAAGCCACTAATAAAAAGGTCTGATTTGCTACACATGAGCTACAATCGGGAAACAAATACTGTAGGGGTAGGAACCACCAGCCTCTCATTGGGGATAGGTTAATGACATTCAAGTTGCCTAAGTGACATCCAATTGTATGACTTCTACCAGGCCACTGGACCACACATCGTCATCATCATTATTATTACTGTTGTTGCTGCTATCATCATCATCATCATCATCATCATCATCATCATCATCTCAAATGTGACATTTACAGGTGCCTACACGTATCATGATGGTGTATTGCATTCATTCACTTTATGAGTTGCTTGTGTGACATTCTTTTTTGTGAGTTGTTTGCTCACTTACAGTTCTTCAGTGTAGTATTCTCTGAATGGTGGAATAAAAACCACTGTTTTTTGTACTAATCAAGTTCATTGGATCAGAAACGAAGATATTCTCATTTTGGCAGCAATTATTTCCATCTCCTCAAATGCGTCAAGTCAGTCACCTTCCCTTCCCACGCACAATTTTCCCCCAATCTGTTATCTAACTTATTCAAAGACAACTTTGAGAAGTATTTCCTTGCTGCTGTGGAGTGGCACCTGTTGTGCTCTCTTTGTTTTGTAGAATTTCATTTGGAATATTACAGGGTATCTGCTAAGTCACTCCCATTTTTTTTAAACCATAATTTCTACATTTATGAATCATTTTTCTTAGAACTACTTTTGTTAGAAATGAAACTCCATGAGGTTGTGTTTAACACAATTTTAAACCTCCACATAAGGTCTGCATTCTCTACACATTTTTTTAAACAAACCTATACGCTGATGTGTGCAACATTAGGTGGAAAGTTCGCTAAATCATCATATATTACTGCTTCATATTCATCCAAATTCCTTGGTTTTCTCGTGTAAACCACCTCCTTAGCCCACCCCAAGCAAAAAAAAAAAGACACACACGGGGTTAAATCAGGGCTGCAGGCAGGTCTTTCATGCTCACCATGTTCTCTGATCCAGTTACCTGGGAAATGATGATGCAGTCATTCACAAGCAACACTTGCAAAGTGTGCAGGTGCTCTGTCCCACATGAATTGCAGCTGTGGGTTGTTCCAGCATGAATTACTGGTCATACGTGACTTTGCAGCATTTCCAAGTATCTTTTGTCATTCATTGTATTTCGCAGGAAGAAAGGACCAGTGATTTTGGATGGAGTGATACTGCACCATGCTGCCACCTTAGGACACCTCTGCTTTTTCAACACATTCGTGTGGTTTTCTGGCTGCCCAATAATGGCAGTTATGTCCGTTTACAAATCCTCCAATGTGGAAAACTGCCTCATCAGTCCACAGAATGTTCTCAAAAAGGTCAGGCCAACCATCATTCCAAACCAAGAAAATTTCTTCTGTCACTGTCACAAAGAAACAGTTTTATCCTGTGGAAGCCAAATTACATGCAGGAACTGAGATCTTTTGTAAAAATCATTGCAACTGTGTAAATGAAAGACCACTTTCAAAAGATGCTTGACACAGTGATTCCTTAGGGCTCCTCATGAATTTTCTGGTGTTGCCAAAGCTGGTGGTCTTCCTGATCTTCTTGCTTTGGCAATCTCTCTGCAATTAGTCATTTGGAATAGCATTTGTTAATTGTTTTTGCATCCATTGTTGCATGATCCCTCGTTTAGCCCTCCACTCTTTGTAATGACACCACAGGTCTGCAGATTTTGTAACAAGTTGCAATTATGACTAGTGATGGGGAGCTCATGAATGAGTCCTTCAAATGAATGCTTCACTCCAGTGAAGTGTGAACTATCCACTCAATTTTAATGAACTGGTACTTCAAACTCTTCACAGATAGCACACTCCACACTTTTTTGTAGTTCACTCACTCTCTTCCCCTCTCTCTCTCCCACTACATCGGCGCTACGTAACTCATCCTCCCTTCAGTCCTCCCTCTACTGCCTGTCGACGTTTCGTGCGGTGTTTTTTGGGAACAATAGGTTTATGAGTGGTTGGGGTGGTGAGGGGCGAGGGGAAAGCAGCTTCAGTTGCTTACTGCAATCATGACATCATTGCCCGTGACTATTTGTGCAGTTAAACTTCGCACCCCCGGGTAGCCTACCATTGGCAGCATTTGCAGACAAATGAATATTAAAGATACAAACGAAGAGGCTGGCCGTGTGAGCACGCACAGCCAACATGAAAATAAATGTTTGTTAATAACACTGACGGAGGGATTTTACCTGAAATCGTACCAATGACTACAGGTGATAGTTTACGTTTTGAATCTGGAGGGTTATTATTCTCAAAAAAAAAAAAACTACAGGAAAACTTCTGAATAATTGCTTAACGTAGGTATATAGACTTTGTGACAGTGGTAAACGTACTCATTCTGTTTTGGATTAAATTTTAAAACGAACATAAAATTGAACTTCATTTCATTGGTAGTCCTAGTTTTGAGTCCATGAATATAACAGATAATGTTTCATTTGGCAGATAAAGACTTTTTTGGGCACTTCGTGAGAAAATGTCGGGCAAGATTAAATGTAATACTTGCTTTATATGTGCCAGGCTTCTCTGTTTATCTTTACTTTGAGTTAAATAGAGCATGGTCTAAGAGGACAGATGCTATAAGAGCGCAAAACATTGTGTGCACGTTACTGCATAGTTCGGCCATCTGTTGGTAAAATTATGAAGTATTACGAAGCTTTATTGTATGAGCGAGGCGAAGTGACCATAGCCGCAGCTGAGCGGTGAACTGGGCAACTTCTCCAGGCTTCCGTACTTGATGAATGAACTACTTCATTTGAACGCTTCACGGCAAAGAGTGAAAAGAATGAAGTAGTTCACGGGAATGAATGAGTTTGACCCATCTCTAATTATGACCCATCCTTCCAATGTCAACGTAGGTGACATTTTCCAATTGAAACAAAAGGAAAAAAAAAAAAAAAAAAACATAAATTGCGCTGTTTCTAGCACAAGTAGTAATAAGACAATGGGTTCATAAATAAGGAAATTATAACTGTTTAAAAATAGGTAGTGACTTATCAGACATGTTGTACATACCCAGTCATGTGGGATGCTACCCATTGCAGTAGTATAACACTTCTTCAGGCTTCTATCACTGTGCCATGAATTCATTGCAGGAAGCTCAAAGAAACCTGAATAGAATTTCTAGAGTGCACAGAACTAAATTTCATTTAGATCTGCACATATCTTATGCCAATTATTTGGCAAATTTTGACTCTGAACTTAACTGGTATACTTTTAGACTTACTTTTTGTACTTTAGTAGATAAGATTTTGCATACATCTTGCAGCTTGCTGACTGCGTTACTCACATTTTGTACTGATGCATCCACTTTGGATTTTGTCTCTTGAGTTTGAGATTATTCTTCATAAAGATTTTGTAAATCACAGGAAAGTTGTTCCTGTTTGTACTCTGCGAGGTTACTTTTCTGTTAATGTATTTATATTGTGGGATATGTTGGTAATTATTTCATGTCTTAGTTGTTTACATAGCCTTATCAGTTTCCTGCATAGTACATCAGATAATTCAGTGCGTTTAGTTTTGCTCACCTAACTGAACTGTTGACTAATACAATTCTTGAGATTGTTAAATGCCTGATTTTGCTGTGGAAACAGTTATCCTACATTTTTCTGATGATTTGTGAACTGCTGTGCCATATCTTTAAGTTGTGTTATTTGTTGCATGAGTTGTCATGTTGTCACTAGTATTCACCTAATTTTTACAAGCTGTTTCCTGTTCTTGCACCTGCAATGTCACGAGCAAGTAATCAAAGGAGTTTTCCCTGTCGCACACTTCAGTTTCACTATTTGAAAATGTGTTTCCCAGTGAGAACTGAGAAATTGTCCCATTGTGGGTCATAAGTGACATCATGATTAGTTATGTTACCAGTGTCACAATTCATTAATAGTGGGATGCCAACCTCATTGTTTTGGATGCCATTGGCCAGTTCATGAGTTGGAGCAATATCTTCAACTGTTGCCAAGCTAGGATTTCTGACATCTTGGCATATTGCATTTTGTAATGAATTTTCAACAATGTCCATATCCTTTTACTCAAATGTGAATAGATTTTTAAGAAAGTTATGAATAAAAAATTTTCAAAAATGAAACTTTGTATGTATTGGTACTTTTCAATTAAGGTTAATTTAGCTGCATATTCACCAATGAACCTGATTACCGGACACAGGCTTATAGAGTTTTGAATGAGTTATCTTGCAGTTTAATGACGACTTAGTACAAATTTTCGTCTTTTCTATAGAAATGCACTGCCCATAAAGGATATTAATTGGAAGAATAAGAGATAATCTGCATGAGAGACCACACCGAGTGAGGCCATATAAGCACACAGCATAGCAGCTTCCTACCATTACCACTGAGATCGGCATTCCCAACATGTATCATTTGTTTTTTATTATTCTCATTCTCGCGGACATGTAACAAATACAATGAAGGTTTCATTAGTTTATTGTAAGCATAATAACAACCATTTATCTCAAAAACGACTTTTTGATCTCAACAAATGAAAGGTCTGTTCATATTTTGCTCAGGACCATCCTTTACATGGTCACCATTGATAATTGCATTAATAATTGGAAAAAATTGACTGGAAAGAACTGTTGAAAGAAATTTGAAGGTAATTTATGAATCTGTGCCCAGTGCTGGATGAACTTCAACTGATACCAATGTGAACAGACCTTCAATATCAATACATAATTCCATTGTGTTCAGTCTTGATTGTGACTGTGTCATGCAGGGTCTCTCCTCCGGGTATCGGGTAAATTCTTACTGTGTGCTCTGAACCTCCTGATGATGCAGGATCTCTGTGGTGGGTGAAAGGATGAACAAACTGGGATGGATGTCCCAAATGTGTGGATTAATTTTACCTTTCTAATAACTTTTATAACACTTTTAATGTATAATTGAGATACACATTTTTAACAATGCTGGTCTAACGAATCCAAGCATATGTTTGCATGCTACCACTTACAGGAACAAACAGAAGATACAGGAATTAATAAATTGAAGAGAATATCCCATCTTTAGTTTCATGCAGATGTTTCAAAACATTGTCCTTGCCACAAAACTTGTTAATTATGTTTGTCAGGGTCTATAACCCATTCAGTTTACATGTAGTTTACATGCATAAAATGAAAAGAACAAAAAATAATATGATTCAACACACAATGTTAATGTAGTTGAAATGAAACATAGGTAAAGAACACTTACTCTTATATTAACGATACTTTTAAATCAATAAATACTTTACACACCTTGAAAAATCTTTAAAGTACAACTGCCTGTTACAAAATCACTTGAGAGTGGTCATTAAGAGGGAACAACTGACTGGAGTGGAGACATCAATAGAGCACCTGAAACTGCTCTAGTTTGAATACAAAACTTGTGAATAGGCAGTTATGATACATTTCAGCAAACAAATGTGTATTGCATCTGCTTGGAGCTTTGAATCAAAATGTAGGTCAGTTACTGGCAGTCATGTTGCCTAAAAAATTTCCTGCAGTTTTGTAGAAATTTTTCCAAACTTGTCATTGCAACTTCATATGACATAAATACGGTTATTATTATTTTTATGTTTTTATGTACCTGCCAAACCCTTATAGCCTAATGTGCTGCATGCTGGCATGCAAAAGAATGTTGAGACAAATGTGCGTGGATTAATTATGGTTGGAATGTAACCACAACCAGACAGAGTATGGTTTGTGAGCAAGTTTTCAAACTTGTTTAGAAGAATCTCTGGCTGGCTCTCTATCCCAGAAATGCAAAATACAAACAGGTGTTTGAATACACACAAAACAAAATTGATTTACAGATAGTGCACTCAGAGTGAGTAACAGATGTGGCAGGAAGGATATGTAGCCACAGTGACACAGTAATTTCCAAATTGAGAATGAGTGCTTATCCAAAGCTTCTACCCAGGTAGCTGACTATATAAGGTATGCACACAAGGTTTTTCTTTCTAGACGAGGCAACTCCATCCACTCCAGACAATGGTAGCTGTACAAGTATCGGTGTAAGATGTAAAGATGTTGGTCCTCCCCCCCCCCCTCCCCCCCTCCCCCCCCCCCATACAAATTAGGTGAAAGAAAATTAAAATCAAAGTGGTTAACTGCTGAAGTGCCAGAGTTTGAAATGTTTCTATGAAGCAGTAAAGCTCACATAATACTAGATACAGAAAATGGTTTAAAATCCCAAGTTAGTGACATTTTTGTTTAAAATGTAAGTTTATATCAAAAGGAAAGGGCAATGATAAATAGGTATGATCTATTGTTCACAGTAGATGAGAAACTAGAGTCCACCAAGGTACAACTTGAAACTGCATGGGAGATTATGTGGGCAAGAGTCTGTATAGAGGGTGGGCATAAACTAAAATTGGATCATCTATTAACTACCAGACTCACCTACAAATGTAACTCTAAACTTAAGAGAAAACCACTGTCCTAGTATGAAAGCTCTCTCATCATACTGTAATTACAAGAGGAGGCATTATTCATGTGGTAATCAATTGGGGTACTTAGAGTTTTGTTAGTGGTGGGCATGACTAGACATACTGTGCAACATTATTAAATCCCTCCCCTGAAAACCACCTAGAACAAGTGATTCAGAATCCCACTGTCTTCAAGGCTGTCCACATGGCAACTAGTGTCAGTGACTATGAGGTGGTTGTAGCAATAATTTTACCAAACTGCATGAGACAACTAAAAAAGTGATAAGATTTATATACTCAGTAAAATCAAGCAAAGGTGTCATATCCTTAGCATAGATTACAACACACTTTGCTGTAATAAAATTTGTTATTACTGCCTGTATGCCTGTATCCTTGAAAGAGAGAGAGAGAGAGAGAGAGAGAGAGAGAGAGAGAGAGAGAAAGAGAGAGAGAGAGAGAGAGAGAGAGAGAGAGAGAGAGAGAGAGAGAGAGAGAGAGAGAGAGAGACCTCAAATGAAATGAGAATCGCATACTGGCTGCAGTCTGACAGGGATAATGACACGTGTAATGTGTTTGAAGTTGCTTGCTATGTATTCGGTCACAGCATTTATGATCGGTCACTAGAACTAGTGCCGGCAGCCTATCCAGTTAGGTTGTGCTTGCCCCATCTCATATTTTGTGCTCGCTTACTCGCTCATGCAGGACTTTATCCTGTGCCCCACAGCACGCTAGTAGTTCTGTGTGATGTGGCTGGTCACTACCTGCTACTGCCCCACAATGAACTGATGAGTGATTTGGAACAGTATGGTTTATCTACCTTTAGATACAATTGACAATGACATGCAGTGACCTGATTAGTAAACATATTTTTGCCCATGCTACGTGATACTGGCAGCAGCAGCATTTTCCAGATCAAGCTGCTCACAGTAAACTCATGATTGTGACACATGATAAGCCCATTGCCTGCACAATATTAAAGATGGAGTGTTCTGTATCTCAGGACCTGCCATGTTGTTGCAGCAAAATGTGCTGATTTGCATCTTGTGCATTTGTGATAGACAGTCTTATTTCAGCCCAGTCACGTGACTTCCTGGACTCTTCCTTTCTACCATGGTGATGAGAGTACACCTCCACGAGACACAGAAACTACTCTAATTCAGCTGCTCATAAGCTAAAATACATATTTGTCAAGTTTTGGTGTGAAGTAAACATTATTTAATTTGAGAATTATAGGCTCTGAAGACATATTTAGCAATTATATTTGTGCATTCAGTATTTTTTTGACACCTAATGAGACCTTCTGATGAGAAGTGTTGGTTGTGAGGCTGAAGGATTACTTCTGTGTTGTGGAGGTTCATTTCTAGCTCCTATTACCAGCTAAACTTCTTTTGTGGGGCGAAACTGTAATAATAAAAATTGGGGGCTTAAAAATTCCTCCTCTTAACTCTTGTTTATACTTCACATATCTTTTTGGATGCTTTAGTTATCTGATGCTCTTGTCTTCACACAGATGCTGTTTACAATAAATTCGTGCCAGCATCCAATTGTGATACTGACAGATATTAAATACAGTCACTTGAAAATAATCGTAGATTTTATGTACTACGGCGAAGTCAACATCTCACAAGAACAGTTGCCAGCAATTTTGAAGGTGAGTGTCTTACATAGTTTTAAAATAAAGCTTAATGTTTATTTAATAACAAGATATAAAACAGATAATTAAATATCTCATGTACATGTCTTTTTTTTTTTTTTTTTTTTTTTTTTTTTTTTTTTTTTTTTTTTTTTTTTAACCAAGTGATTCTAAGCATTTAACGAATTGCACACGATAGATATATTGATTGTTTATGATAGTTACCTTGATCTTGCCAAACAGCAGAGGGGGGGCTTGATGTGAGTAATGGGACAAGGCATGAAAATTCATTCATTTTAAACATGTCCATCTTTGATTGTCTTGTATACTTCTCAATACAGTGGCAAAATCTCCAATTTAGGCTTTGTCTCATCTTTACCCATTAGGCCAAATTTTAGCTTTTGCAGAAAAGCAGCTTGGTAGACTGTTTTGTTACAGTATTGTGGGAGATGCCTTTTGTTAAGAAAATCTCTTCTGTCTTGTGCAAAACTTAGTGTGTAGGTCAAGTTCTTCACAAATATTTAGGAAGTCACTGTACTATACGAAATTGTTGCTGAAGCCATGTAGTGTGATAACCTCTTGCAAGTGGAATAGGAGTAAAATGATATCCCCAAGGAAGCTTTCCCTTTTGACATCATAGAACCTTGGAAACCAATAACAAGCATTAACCAACATCCACCCCCACACCCCCCCTCACTAGGTCACTCAGCATGTGTGGGCAGTCAGTGTGGTGGGAGCCCCTTGACAACAAAGGGATCACGCTACTGATACCTGAGCTGTTGCCTCCCAATGTATGATAAGGACTGCTTGCTTGTCATCCTAGAGTGTCAGAACTCCTGGCAATGTCCACCATTCTAAATGGTCCTTGTTGTGGGTGGGTGGCAACCATGGGGCAAGCCCCTGGTCATAATGGGTAGTATCAGGTTGGATGCTTGGGGCATTAAGGGTATAAAGCTGCAAAAAACTGTTCGTTTCTAAACGGCCATATCTTCAGGTGTTAAAGGATCATTGAACACTGCTTTGTGGGTACCTGAAGCCTGCCTTTCTGTGGCAACATCCTGGGAGGATGACCAGGCTCACAGTCTTAGGATGAAACACTTTCTCTGCAAACTGGTCTGTACTGGTATATTCACTGCCACAAAGCAGTTGCTTTTTGTGGAGAATTTTTAGGACAAATTTCATGTAATGGAGTCTCTCAGTAAGGTGCAGTCATGCTCCATGCTGATCAAAGCTTCTTCTGCCACCCAATATGCAACTCTTCAAGCTCGTGATCATCTTGGTGATATCCTGGTGTCAATTAATTGTCACCAGTGTTTGAAGAGGGTCCAGGGAGTGATTTCTCATCAGGAAACTGCACTCTGATGAACTCTGGACTAGTCTGGAACGACACACTGTTCATTTTGGTCGATGTGCACAGAAGAGCCTTAAAGACAAACATACTGATACAAGGACCTTGCCTTGATTTTGATTTGATTTTATCAGGGAAGCAAAAACATTGGTCAAGCCCACTGCTGCCCGCATCTAAACAGAATTTATTGTGTGGTATCACTCTGTGTGTGTCTAGTAAAGCCAACCAATGCCCCTGAAAAGTGTTAGGAGATCCTTTACCAGTGCTTTGCTCGATACAATTTCTTCAGGTCTGGTTGATCCGCTTATTCTGTATCTCTTAATCTCCAGCGCCTCACGTTCGAAGATTAGATGTGATGCAGTTTCCTTGCCCACACCACAGATCCTACGTTTGGGGTCTTCTTCTATTATCCCCATTGTGTGTAGGTGTTCTTTATATTCCCATGGCCTTTCAATAGTCGAACCTTGAGTTTCATTTCTCTCCTGTTGAAGCCCAGGATTGAGAGACTTCTCTTAGCAAATGGCTTCAGCATCAATACCCTGACATGTTTTTGGTTTGGACCTTAGCACAATATTATACATGCTGTCTCCTTGTCCAGTCCCATAGTTTTTTCTTATCATCACCTTGGTAATTGTCAGGACAGGTTCTGGTCCAATAAATGGTGTCATAGCCCCTATCCTGGCCAACCTATCAATTTGCTCATTACCACTAATCCATGAGTGACCAGGGAACCACAATAGGTTTACCCTATTGCTTTCTACTAGCTCCACAAGGACTTTGGGGCATTCTGCCATGATCTTTGAGCTTGTAGCAGAGGCTGCCAGTACTTTCACAGCTGCTTCGCTGCCTGAATAAATGAAAACTCTATGACCTCTGTAGCACCTCCACAAATTCTTCTCCACACACACCCTGATAGCATATTTCTGCTTGAAACACAGTGGCCATCTTCCCTAGAGAGACTGCACTCTCCAGCCATGGCTGCACTCTTTACACCCCAGTCCCAACACCTCGGCCTGTTTTTGAACCATAAGTGAACCAGCATGGTGTCAAATTTTCTTCTCCCAGAGTTCTCTACTTCAAATTACCACACTGAATTGCTTGTTGAAACAGCTGGGAGGTATTATATAGTTCGCCAGCATTTCCCAAACCATACCTATGTCTACTCAGTATTTTAGTGAGATCCTGGATAGCCCAGTAAGTTCCAGATTTTTGCCAGTTTTTAACCTGTGTGCTCCAGCTGCTGCATTCATCTTTACCCACAGGTTTAAAGGGGACATGTCCAGTATGTTTCTCATCCCAGCAGTGGGTGTGCTGCTAATTCCACCTGTAATGGCTAAGCAGGCCAATCTCTGTGTCTTAGCAAGCTCCTTAGCAGCTACCTGCTGTTCTACATTTTTTGACGCCTCTGTAGCCCCATAATTGATAATAGGTCTTACTACATAGTGTATATCCAGTACATACTCTTGGAGCTCAAGCCCCAGGTTTTACCACAAGCTCTCCTGGTACTCATTAGAGTACCTTCTGCCTTGGAACAGGTGTTCCTTATGTGAGCAGTCCACAATAATTTCTCATTCGGGGTCACCCCTAGATATTTCACCATCCCCTTCAGTGGTAGAGTTTTATCAAGAAGCTTGGGAGTCCTAAATGTGTGTCAGATCTGCTTCCTCATAAATAGTAAAACAAGTCTTCTTAGGAATGATCATTAGATCCTCTTATCCTCCTTCCTGCACCAATTTTGCACAATTTTCAATGTTCCTTATGCCATAGCTCTGACTTTACTTGAAAATTTGCCAAGATCATCTGTGTACCCCTGGCAAAAGTACTGTCTGTAGTTTAATTCTACAATGAGTTCATTCAACACAAGGTTCCACACTAGAGGGGCCAGGACCCCTCCTTGTGGACAGCCTCTGGTGGTGTTGATTATAATTTTTTCTTGCATCATGATGGCTTCTACCTTTCTATCACTAAGAATGGCTCAAATCCGTCTGCAAATTGTGGTCTCCAAGCCATGCAGCTCTGCTGCCTTAACCATGGATTTGATGGTCATGTTGGTAAAGGCTACAATGTCCAAGAAGATGCAGAGGGCTCTTTCCTGACAGTGTAGTGCTTTCTCCGCCTTCCCAACAAGTTGGTGGAATTCAGTTTCACACAATTTTCTTGGTTGGTGAGCATGTACATTGTCCTCCTCTCTTCTTAAAACATTAGAAAAACTGTTCAAACTGATTCGTCTTGTATCCTTGGCCTGAGTATGATCAATTCTCCCTGGCTTTGGAATGAGGACAAACTTCACTGCTATCCAGACAGTAGGAATGATTTCTGCTGCTTGGCTAACCCTAACTAACCTACGTAGGAGTCTTATTTAGTTGAGTCCTGCTTGTTGCAGGAGTGCTGGGAAAATTCCATATGGGCCAGTTAACTTGAATGGTTTGAATGTTCCCATCGCCCATTGGATTTTTCTATGGTCCTCACAGTCTCACTGATTCCCATTTCTCACTTTGAATACCTGAAAACTGATATTTCACAGGGATCTTGTCCTGATCTATGTTGTTTGTCAGAGTACATTGAGGGAAAAGAGTCTCTAGTAGTAGTTCTAATGTTGTGTACTCTCCATCCTCCATCCTCTTTCCTTTAAGTTCCTCCTAGATTTGTTGGTATCCTAGTGAGGATTTTGTGAAGTCTGTGCTGAACAGCCCTACCAGTTACCTCCTCACAGAATATCTTCCAGGGTGCTTGCTTTGCTTGTTTAATTGTAAGACTAAAATATAGGGAGGTCCTTGTCAAATACACTCATTGTTCTTTCCTTCTTGCAAGCTTAAACAGTCTTCATACCTTTTTCCTCTGGCCCACCAAGATACATCCCTTTTCATGCAGTTCTTAGTGACTGAGCAGATGTCATGGTATGAGGTCATGATGGCCTCTGCTTCCTCATCAAACTCTGCTGGATTCCTTATTGAAGTACTGACTTCCGATAGGCTTGAGTTGAGGACCCTCCTATACACCTGGGATTCCTATAGGGCACGGTCTCTCTAATGCCCATTTCAACCTCAAACTTAATATATGTATTGTCTGATGAGGATGGGTCTAAAGCCACATGCCATTGTTTGTCATAACTACCCATCAAAGTGGAAGAAAAGGTTATGTCAATTACCTCTTCCCTTCTTATATTCCTAAATGTATGTTCCTTGCCCTATTGAAGATCTCTAAGTTATTAGCTATAAGAAATTCTGGAAGGTTCTCACCTCTACTGTTCATGTTGGTGCTGCCTCACACTAAGGTGTGGCCATTAGCATTGCATCCAACCAACAGTTGGTCACTCTGTCATGCACAGGCTTCTGTCAGTCTCCTCATCTCCTCAGGAGGAGGAGGAGAGGACTAGTACTGCCTTTGTAAGGAAGGTATGCCATTACAAACTCCCTTTATACTTTCCTCACATAGTTGCATCCTGATTGTCACTAAATCCCTGGAACAAAAGTCAACCACTGGCATGAATGGGATTCAGTTTTGTACATAAATGCATTTTCTGGGGTTTCTTATATTTCTAGCATAAACCAGCTTACCTCCAGTGCCACCAAGGCCCGATACACCCCATTCATTTAAGGAGGATTCCTGAATCGGGACCACGTCCACTTCTTGTCTTCCCAGAAGATGACTCAAAGCAGCGGTGGCCCCTTTACTGTGTTGCAGATTTATCTGCAGCACATTTAGTCTCTGTCTTGCTACCATTGTTGCTCTGATGTCTTTGATTACCCTGATGGCATCCTGCAAGAACCCCGAGATAGTCTCAGGTCCTCTTCCTACATTGCCTTCAGGGACTTCTCTCAGACCCTACCTCAAGGGTTTGGCCATTTGGCAAAACCTTACGGTTGATTGCCTTCCAATCCTCTATCGAGACTTTTGGGATTTGAGAACCTGTTTTCTCAATCAGTCTCTGTAGAGGTACCCTTAAGGAGTTTTGGTACCCAGATTAACATCTTTGCGGTCTTGAAGAGCTCAGCCACTGTCTTCACCAACAGCTTCACATCCTCCAACCTTAATATTAGGGGCAACTTTTCCTTAAGCCAGTCCATTGTAGACACATTCACACACAAAGATAAGTGCACTGTGATTCAGACAGAATGTCCTGAATTTGGGTTCTGGACCAGAATCCCCCCCACCCCAGTATTATCAGAGAGAGCCATCTGCATAAGCTGCTCCTGCTGCGAGGTGATCTTGACCACAGGATATCCTTGCTGGATAACTGCCATCCGGAAAACTGAGACGGCAATACTATACATCTGTTTCCCTATTTCTTGCTTCATCCTTTTCAGGATACCCTTATCCTGAGAACTGGGAGTCTTATTTTCCTCCCTTGTTCTCTTACTGCCTGTCCTTGATGTAGAAGGGGCATATACACCCCTTCACCCTGGGACAGTCTTTCCGTGGAAGTCTTCGGCTCAACTCCTTACCAGGACCTTTATTCTATTCCATTACCAGCTCTATTCTGATCATTATTTTGTAGAGTGAAATTTAACACTCCTCCACAAAAAACAGAAAGGCTGTGCAAAAACCTCACAGAGAAGGTGAAGGTTGTGTGTGACCGATGTTACGTGAAGCTATATTATGTCTTGCCATATGCGAGTTGCTTCCAGTGCTTGTGTTTTGGGCAGATGTCTTCCTGCTGTACAGTGGTCCTCTGTGAGCGAAGCCCCCATGTTCTGCCATCACTGTCCGCTCTTACCAGATCGCCCACCTTAAGAGAGAGAAAAGGAGATCCGAGAGTACAAGTCCCCCGATCACCTACCTTACGCCGATGCTTGCGAAAAATGTGATGGACTCCACCCATTGTTGATTTCTCCTGCTTTTGCCTCTGTTGCATCCTTTCCCCCTCATACCTCTTTGTTACTCCAGCCCTGTCCCCCTCCCCCTCCCCTGCAGTTCCCACACCCTCCTCCCCAGCCCACTGTTAATGGCGCTTCTGCCCCATGTATTTCCTCCCACATCACCCCTTTGGTGGTGCCTCAGCTACTGATTTGTTTTTGTTGTGGTCTTGTCCAGAGACTGGTTTGCTGCAGCTCTCCATGCTACACTATACTGTGCAAGCTTCATCTCCCAGTACCTACTGCAACCTACATTCTTCTGAATCTGTGTAGTATATTCATCTCTTGATCTCCCTCTACGATTTTTACCCTCCACGCTCCCCTCCAGTACTAAATTGGTGATTCCTTGATGCCTCAGAACAAGTCCTACCAACTGATCCCTTCTTCTACTCAAGTTGTGCCACAAACTCCTCTTCTCCCCAATCCTATTCAATACCTCCTCATTTGTTATGTCATCTTTCCATCTAATCTTCAGCTTTCGTCTGTAGCACCACATTTTGAAAGCTTCTATTCTCTTCTTGTCTAAACTATTTATCGTCCGTCTTTCATTTCCGTACATGGCTACACTCCATACAAATACTTTCAGAAACAACTTCCTGGCACTTAAATCTATACTCGATGTTAACATATTTCTCTTCTTCAGAAATGCTTTCCTTGCCATTGCCAATCTACATTTTATATCTTCTCTGCTTCAATCAGTTATTTTGCTCCCCAAATAGCAAAACTCCTTTACTACTCATTTCCTAATCTAATTCCTGCAGCATCATCTGACTTATTTCGACTACATTCCATTGTCCTCGTTTTGCTTTTGTTGATGTTCATCTTGTATCCTTTCAAGACACGGTCCAATTTGTTCAACTGCTCTTCAAAGTCCTTTGCCATCTCTGACAGAATTACAATGTCATCGGCGAACCTCAGTTTTCTCCAAATTTTTCTTTTATTTCCTTTGCTGCTCGCTCAATATACAGATCGAATAACATCAGGGATAGGCTACAACCCCATCTCACTCCCTTCCCGACCAGTGCTTCCATTTCACGTCCCTTGACTCTTATAACTGCCACCCGATTTCTGTACAAACCGCAACGTGTTAGATAAGGCAGGATGCACTTTTCATCTCCTACTGCCACAGAGGATCGTGTTGTGGGTTCACAGCAGAGCTGCAGCCATTAACAGGATCCTTCATTTCGTTACTCAGGCCTCCCACCACCATGTTTTAATGCATACAGACTCAGTGAGCAGCTAGCAGGGTATAGATCGATGCCACTGTCATCACCCTTCGGTCTCTGCCATACGTGACCTTTCCTATACCCTCGGCTGTGCTGCCAGCCCAGTTGTCTTTTTCTGGGTCCCAAGTCATGAGGGCATCTCGGCGAATGAACTGGCTGACCATTGGCTAGATAGGCACACATTTACCCACCGTTCCCTTTCACGATTTCAGGTGTGGATGTGTGGTTACATGTCAGATCTCTCTCTGCCCAAAAGTGGAATGAGTTGTAAACTTGACACAATAAAGTGGACTACTGAAGTTCGGCACTCTTCCTTCTACTCTTCTCGGAAAGAATCTGCCGTCTTATGACGTCTATGCGTCAGTCGTATTGAGCTCATCCCTCATCTTCTCTTGTGTAATGAGCCACCCGCGCAATATGGTTGTGGAGCCAGACTGACGATGTACCATATATTAGTACGGAGGGCCAAAAGGAGACATTCTACCGAGTTGTTGTTGTTGTTGTTGTTGTTGTTGTTGTTGTTGTTGTTGTTGTCTTCAGTCCTGAGACTGGTTTGATGCAGCTCTCCATGCTACTCTATCCTGTGCAAGATGCTTCATCTCCCAGTACCTACTGCAACCTACATCCTTCTGAATCTGCTTAGTGTACTCATCTCTCGGTCTCCCTCTACGATTTTTACCCTCCACGCTGCCCTCCAATGCTAAATTTGTGATCCCTTGATGCCTCAAAACATGTCCTACCAACCGATCCCTTCTTCTAGTCAACTTGTGCCAGAAACTTCTCTTCTCCCCAATCCTATTCAATACCTCCTCATTAGTTACGTGATCTATCCACCTTATCTTCAGTGTTCTTCTGTAGCACCACATTTCGAAAGCTTCTATTCTCTTCTTGTCCAAACTAGTTATTGTCCATGTTTCACTTCCATACATGGCTACACTCCAAACAAATACTTTCAGAAACGACTTCCTGATACATAAATCTATATTCGATGTTAACAAATTTCTCTTCTTCAGAAACGCTGTACTTTCCATTGCCAGTCTACATTTTATATCCTCTCTACTTCGACCATCATCAGTTATTTTACATCCTAAATAGCAAAACTCCTTTACTACTTTAAGTGTCTCATTTCCTAATCTAATTCCCTCAGCATCACCCGATTTAATTTGACTACATTCCATTATCCTCGTTTTGCTTTTGTTAATGTTCATCTTATATCCTCCTTTCAAGACACTGTCCATTCCGTTCAACTGCTCTTCCAAGTCCTTTGCCGTCTCTGACAGAATTACAATGTCATCGGCGAACCTCAAGGTTTTTACTTCGTCTCCATGAATTTTAATACCTACTCCAAATTTTTCTTTTGTTTCCTTTACTGCTTGCTCAATATACAGATTGAATAACACCGGGGAGAGGCTACAACCCTGTCTCACTCTTTTCCCAACCACTGCTTCCCTTTCATGCCCATCGACTCTTATTACTGCCATCTGGTTTCTGTACAAATTATAAATAGCCTTTCGCTCCCTGTATTTTACCCCTGCCACCTTTAGAATTTGAAAAAGAGTATTCCAGTCAACATTGTCAAAAGCTTTCTCTAAGTCTACAAATGCTAGAAACGTAGGTTTGCCTTTTCTTAATCTTTCTTCTAAGATAAGTCGTAAGGTCAGTATTGCCTCACGTGTTCCAACATTTCGACGGAATCCAAACTGATCCTCCCCGAGGTCTGCATCTACCAGTTTTTCCATTTGTCTGTAAAGAATTCGCGTTAGTATTTTGCAGCCGTGGCTTATTAAACTGATAGTTCGGTAATTTTCACATCTGTCAGCACCTGCTTTCTTTGGGATTGGAATTATTCTATTCTTCTTGAAGTCTGAGGGTATTTCGCCTGTCTCATACATCTTGCTCACCAGCTGGTAGAGTTTTGTCATGACTGGCTCTCCCAAGGCCGTCAGTAGTTCTAATGGAATGTTGTCTACTACGGGGGCCTTGTTTCGACTCAGGTCTTTCAGTGCTCTGTCAAACTCTTCACGCAGTATCGTATCTCCCATTTCGTCTTCATCTACATCTTCTTCTATTTCCATAATATTGTCCTCAAGTACATCGCCCTTGTATAAACATTCTATATACTCCTTCCACCTTTCTGCCTTCCCTTCTTTGCTTAGAACTGGGCTGCCATCTGAGCACTTGATATTCATACACGTGGTTCTCTTCTCTCCAAAGGTCTCTTTAATTTTCCTGTATGCAGTATCTATCTTACCCCTAGTGAGATAAGCTTCTACATCCTTACATTTGTCCTCTAGCCATCCCTGTTTAGCCATTTTGCACTTCCTGTCGATCTCATTTTTGAGACGTTTGTATTCCTTTTTGCCTGCTTCATTTACTGCATTTTTATATTTTCTCCTTTCATCAATTAAATTCAATATTTCTTCTGTTACCCAAGGATTTCTAGCAGCCCTCGTCTTTGTACCTACTTTATCCTCTGCTGCCTTCACTACAACATCCCTCAGAGCTACCCATTCTTCTTCTACTGTATTTCTTTCCCCTATTCCTGTCAATTGTTCCCTTATGCTCTCTCTGAAACTCTGTACAACCTCTGGTTCTTTCAGTTTATCCAGGTCCCATCTCCTTAATTTCCCACATTTTTGCAGTTTCTTCAGTTTTAATCTACAGGTCATAACCAATAGATTGTGGTCAGAGTCGACATCTGCCCCTGGAAATGTCTTACAATTTAAAACCTGGTTCCTAAATCTCTGTCTTACCATTATATAATCTATCTGATACCTTTTAGTATCTCCAGGGTTCTTCCACGTATACAACCTTCTTTCATGATTCTTAAACCAAGTGTTAGCTATGATTAAGTTGTGCTCTGTGCAAAATTCTATTAGGCGGCTTCCTCTTTAATTTCTTAGCCCCAATCCATATTCACCTACTATGTTTCCTTCTCTCCCTTTTCCTACACTCGAATTCCAGTCACCCATTACTATTAAATTTTCGTCTCCCTTCACTATCTGAATAATTTCTTTTATTTCATCGTACATTTCTTCAATTTCTTCATCATCTGCAGAGCTAGTTGGCATATAAACTTGTACTACTGTAGTAGGTGAGGGCTTCGTATCTATCTTGGCCACAATAATGCGTTCACTATGTTGTTTGTAGTAGCTTACCCGCATTCCTATTTTCCTATTCATTATTAAACCTACTCCTGCATTACCCCTATTTGATTTTGTGTTTATAACCCTGTAGTCACCTGACCAGAAGTCTTGTTCCTCCTGCCACCGAACTTCACTAATTCCCACTATATCTAACTTTAACCTATCCATTTCCCTTTTTAAATTTTCTAACCCACCTGCCCGATTAAGGGATCTGACATTCCACGCTCCGATCCGTAGAACGCCAGTTTTCTTTCTCCTGATAACAACATCCTCCTGAGTAGTCCCCGCCCGGAGATCCGAATGGGGGACTATTTTACCTCCGGAATATTTTACCCAAGAGGATGCCACCATCATTTAATCATACAGTAAAGCTGCATGTCCTCGGGAAAAATTACAGCTGTAGTTTCCCCTTGGTTTCAGCCGTTCGCAGTACCAGCACAGCAAGGCCGTTTTGGTTAATGTTGCAAGGCCAGATCAGTCAATCATCCAGACTGTTGCCCCCTGCAACTACAGAAAAGGCTGCTGCCCCTCTTCAGGAACCACACGTTTGTCTGGCCTCTCAACAGATACCCCTCCGTTGTGGTTGTACCTACGGTACGGCCATCTGTATCGCTGAGGCACGCAAGCCTCCCCACCAACGGCAAGGTCCATGGTTCATGGGGGGAGTATATCCATGGATAAACTGGTTTTTTATTTTCAGATGAATGTACAGCCTAGGAAAGCATTGGTGCACACCATGTTTTGAAGAATACTTGCATATTCTTGGAGACAAAGGTGGGGTGTCATCCTGCAATGTGTCGAGTTCTAAAATATCTCCAATATAGTGTTTGCCATTCAGATTTTCCTCATTGTCTTGGACACTAGAATGGATGTCGTATTCGGCAATGCCTCGAATCATCGTATTTGGTGCCTGTATGCCATGCTGCTCGACAATACACACTGCCAATTTGCAGGTGCCACAGCAGACCCCAAAATGTATAAAGCTGTTTGAGTATGTGTGGTATTCACTGGTGGTGCTTCGGATTCAGTGTATGGCAGTCCAGTACAAACCAAATAAAAAAGAATATAGTTCACTGCTTTAAAGATACAGAAGATTTAAATTTAATATTACTGAAATACCTGATGGTACAGGGAAAGATACGAAAGGTACATTCTCATTTATTAACATACTGTTACTTTTGTGTGTCCGTGCAAATTTTTAGCAGTTTTCTCTGATGATTGTTGTCTGTTCTAAAGTTTTTGGCTCAATATTGAGTAAAAGCTGCATTGCTTCCTAACTGTAGATAGCTGAGGGTGCACTTACAAGGAATGTTAGAATGATCTAATGGCATCTCGTGGAAATCGGGTTTTCTGCCGGATATCAGCGTCTTGCAAACACGATATTTCGACGTCATTACTTGACTTCTTCATCAGGTGTTCCCTGAGACTGGCTGCTTGCTGGACCGGGTCGCATATTTATGCCTGCCCGGTGCCTGGTGTTCTGTTTGCCGTTCCCTAGTCGGTCGGCACCCGCTAGTCGCGCTATCCTGCCGTTCTAGGTGTTCTCTATTCCGTCCGCTCCCGCTCTGGCCGTCTCCGACTGCGGCTGAGGCTTCCTGGTGTTCCCTTCTTGGTTCATGCCCGCAGTGTGCGGATGTCTGAGGCTCGTTGTTGGAAACATATTTTCTCCGGCATTGCTTCAGCAGTTCAAATGCCGGATTCCATGCAGTGCTTAGCTGGTATCCTGCTTCCCGGTTAATCAAGTTTTGTGCCATCTTTATCTCTATAGATTCAGTGATGACACTATCCCAGAACCTGGGGGTCTGGACCATGACCTTGGTGTTCTCATAATCCATGGAATGTTCCAATTCTAGGCAGTGTTCTGCTACTGCTGATTTTGTGGCCTGCCTTAGCCTGGTATGTCGCTGGTGTTCCTTACATCTGATTTCCACCGTTCTAGTCGTTTGGCCAATGTAGGACATACAGCATTCACAAGGAATATTGTAAATGCCAGGCTTCCTTAAGCCCAGGTCACCTTTGAATGTTCCAAGTAAGGCCCTGATTTTGCTAGGTGGGCAGAAGACACTCTTGATGTTATGTTTACTTAGTATTCTGCTGATCTTGGCAGAGACAGGCCCGGCATACGGTAAAAATGCCCGTTTCTTGATTTCTTCTTCTTGCTCGTTCTCCGGTGTATCCTGACGTCTGGTGGGATGTAGAGCTCTGTGGATGTCCCTGTCCCCTCCGTTTCTCAGGAGGTGTGACCTGAGGTGTGAACAATCACCTAAGGTGGGAGTGCCCTTTGAGAGGGTCCCCACAAGGAAGGAGTGCGCCATCGGAGACACTAGCAATCATGGGGGATTCCTCCGCAATGGATTTCTCTTCCTCTTCTCTCTCGACTTCTGCCCACAAACGGAAACTTGACCAGCCACCAGTGACAAAAGTACTACCGCTTGCCCCACAGTTCCTCGTAGTTTCTCGATCTGAGGACGTAAAGGATTTTTCCTCTGTCAACCCTTTCGTCATCCAGAAGGGCGTAGATGCAATAGCCGGATCTGTCATGTCTTCTACCAGGTTGCGTAATGGTACCTTGTTACTAGAAACTGAGAGCACCTTTCAGGCAAAAAAACTGCTTCGGGCCACACTCCTGTACACGTTCCCTGTCTGGGTGGCGGCTCACCGCACTTTGAATTCATCTCGTGGTGTGATCTATACTAGATCACTCGACAAATTGACTGACGAGGAGATTCAGTCGTTCCTCGCTGAGCAGGGCATGACGGCTGTCGACAGGGTCATGAAAAAGGTCAACAATGACCTTGTACCGACCCAGTCACTTTTCTTGACCTTTGATAGTGTTCAGCTGCCGTCGTGGATCAAGGCGGGCTACGAGGTTATTTCTGTTCGCCCCTATGTCCCGACACCTACGCGCTTCTACCAGTGTCAGCATTTTAATCACACTCGCCATTCTTGTTCCAATGCGGCCACATGTGTGACTTCTGGCAGGGATGCCCATGAGGGTGACTGTCCACCTCCATCTCCTCATTGTGTGAACTGTCGTAATGACCATGCAGCGTCCACCTGCTGTGGGGCGGCGAAGAAGTTGTCGAATGAGTTGTTTGAATGTTCATTTCACGTAACAGACTATTGCCGATGCAACATATGTGGGACGGCGAAGAAGTCGTTGTTTAATGTTGAATGAAAGTTGAACATTGCCACCTTAAATCACGCGAGCCTGGCAACTAATTTGGTGGCCAGTCAGAAAGCGAAGGGAAACTTACTGACCTTAGTTCCCAGTCTGCACGGCCACATTCCTGTACAGCCCAGCTAAACGAAAAATATCCATAGTTCTTCACGGGGTTAGGGCTGCTTCAATAAAATTTAAAGTTCCAAACAAGATTTTATTATCTTAAAGGCTCACACAAATTACTCGAAACTTCTGAAAATGCTAAAGACATTAAATATTGTTAATTCAGCCAATCGTTTAATAGTTCAGAGGCGACTTCTACAGCAAGTTCCTCCCGAATAGTTCATTACTCTAACTAACGGTGCTCTATTAATAGTTCGCAATAATGTTAAAAAAAAAAAAATTAATGCTCGCCTTAAAAGTGGAGTTAGTCACCACTTGCCACGTGGAATTATACTTCACACGGACGGCACAATAACAGTTTGTTACCGAAGTCTAAACGATCCAGGACGGTGTACAGTCCTCGCGATTTTCAATGTCCGTTTACATTGCTAAGTATGCGCATGTCACAGCCCGCTATGACGTCACCCGAGGCGAGGCGCGATCGGACGTTAAGCTCGCGTGGACTAGGCGTTGGTCTAATGCGGAGTGAGCTTCCTACTGCCTCTGCCGCTCTTTTTATATAGCTCCGGCGCGTACCGCCAAGAGAGCATCTGTTCTTTCCGTTCCTATGCAGATGCCTGCAGCCTCCAAATGATCGCTATCTCAGGCACATAATCTTAAATATCACATTTAATAATAGCTTTACAAACTTCTCAATTTTTGTATACATACATCTGAGCAGTACAGAAGCACGTAGAAAATCTCAGCCCGCTAAAATTAAAACTTTACTCTCTAGAATTTTTACAATGGAACTAACGGTAGATTGTTACCTCTGAACCATAGCTTTATCAAGACTTGTATCAGCTGTTAATTATGCTACAAGACTAAAACTTGGTGTAGCTTTGTTAATTGTCCTATCTGATCATTGGTCTTAAAGAATTTGTTTTATCATTAAAATTTAAAGTACTTAATCTATAATGCTTATGTACATTTTACTCACAAAAGTAGTTTTTACTAAATTACTAAAAAACTAGAAGAGGTAACTGATTGTGGTATTTCCATTATTATTATTAGGGTGAACTGAAGCATCCTACCAATTTTCAATATTGTAGCTCTATTATTTCGCGCCTCTGATTTTTCCGAAAAACGCGGATTCTGGAGTCAATTTTAGTTTTATGGTTTTGGAAACCAGCACCACTCATTAATGACTTCTTACTGCACCTTCTCACCAAATTTTGGCTTCCTAGCGTCATTATTTAGCGCCTCCTATTTTTCTTTCAAAACGTGAATTTTACGTAAACTACTAATTTTATAACATTAAGATTTGTTACCTGAAACATTATTACATAGAACTATACTTTAACAAAGTTTTACACACAAATCTTAATTTTTACTTTTATGTTAAATGTGGTGCAATACTATATGCAGGCGCGTTACGATGACGTGACGCTACTAGCAGTGAACTAGGGTAAGTCCCGTGCACTCGCTCGCCTCTGTATCTTATACATGATACAGCGCTTGCTTTGCTTCATCACCCCCTTTTTAATTTTCGTGAAAATCTATTTTTGAACAAAATTAAATTTCTAAAAGAACAAACAAGCGATGGATTACATTAGTATACCTCTTTCAACTTAAGTTTCTTCTTCTTAGGAAATTCCTTATTACTACATACACAAAATAACCATACTCATATACACATAGAAAACCTAGTACAGAAGACATTCACAAATTATTTACATACATTTACATGGAAATATAAATTTTTCAATGGTTACAAAATAGTTATTTTTTTTTTTCTTTAAAATCAGTCTCTTCCTGATAAAGAAAATACACACGACTTTTATCACTGCAACGCACTCACATTTTTCTTTTACTATAATACTCGGCACTGTGGTGGGTGTCCTATTGTAACACTCATTTAATTTCACTGATTGACAAAATTGTGGGAGGAAATTGTATTCACTGTGGTTTGCGTCTCTACTTCCAATCTCCCTACCGCTTGTTGTCAGTCATTCATGCAGCCTGCATGTCCCTGAGAAACCGACAATACAGTCTAAGTTTCTGTTTTCAACTTATATCTAAGGTAGGGCAAAGTACATTTTATAGTTTATATTCTGGCACTATTTTACTAATTGTGAAGTTGTCAGAAAGACACTTAGCACTAAGTCGTATCTGATACAATAGCTCCTACTTTCTTCTTTCATAAATAATCTTTTAGGTTCCTAAATAGTGAAAATTCTTTTAGCAAATTAATATATTAAGACCTTGCTTCAACTTAGAAAATTGAGTAACCTTTTAGTTTTAATGTACTCTGGCTTAATTATCGTATGGATTAGTTCATCAAAGAAGTCATTTGCTGACCAGCACTTTGCTTTATTGTATGAATTACTAAAGAAATTAGTTATTTTCAGTATACCGATTCCAAATTTCTGCATTTTCCAATATTTGTGTGTTTCTGTTGTCTGTTTAACTATTTATTTGCCTCAAGCAAGATTTAGCGTTTTTCACCATTTCACGAGACGTGAGGGAATTATTCTTTAATCCTACATCATTTACTTCAATTTACTTACTTCACTTCTTCACCTTATTCATTTTCTCCCTTTTCTTCCAGATTCAAAATACTTCATTTCTCCACTTCTTTCTCCCTTTTCCTTTTGTCAGCCTATTGACGTCCTGTTTCTATATATTTGGTGCGATCCTCACACCACTTCCACACATCTCCATTTATTTAATTCTAAAACGCCATTGCTTGCCTCTATGAGCATTACCTTCTTACGCTGTTTTCCTTCAGACAACCTTATTTCTAGCAACATACTACCTTCTGCATAATCTCATGGATTATTCATATTCATACCGTACTTCGTATACTGCAAAGTGTCTCTCTTAGTTGTAGTTTCTAACCCTTTACAATTACATGAAATATTTTAATTTATTTATTTTAGCCATGTTTGCCTCTTATTGGTACTCAGACTTTTGTTTTGCCATTCACTAGGTAGATCCTTACTAAGAATACTTAAAACCTAATAGCATATATACAACATGAAGACATATGTGATTCTTACCTGTTATGATAGACCAGAAGAAGGGAATGAAACTTGAAAAGGAAATAAAGTTTCACCCAGCTGGGACTGCACGGTACGCCAAACCATGTATCCGCCAAAGAGTGGCAGACTCCCTACAGTAATTAATTACTGTTAATTTTAAATTCCTTTAGATCCACAATATTTCTTAGACCTAGTTCTCTCTTACTCTTTGGATATTCCAAACGATAGGCATTTGCATGAGGTTTACTTACTATTCTAAATGGTCCATGATATACATGCATAAACTTTTTAGTTTCTGCAGAAATTTTCTTTGATTTTTCTTTTGTTTTGACCAGCACTAGCTCACCAATTTTAAAACTAGTGGGGGAAGCCCTTGCATCATGCCTCTTTTGCGTATATTTGCCCTGGCCTGTGCTTTCTTCTCATCCAATGTACTCTGACTTAGAACTGGAAAGTCAATCATACTCGGAATGATATTATGTGGTTCCTGATTGAACATCAGCTCACATGGAGCAAAACCTGTGGCATCGTGTTTCAGATTATTAATTATCTCTTCAAAATACTTAATATGATCAGCCCATGTTGAATGCTTCCTAGCACAGTAGGTTCTACATAGTCTATTCAGTTCTCGCACCCTTTCACTCATATTTCCTTGCGGAAAGTATGCTGAAATCCTTATATGCCGAGTTCCGCTCCTTTCAAGACACAACTTAAATTTTTCTGATACAAATTGACGACCATTATCTGACAATAGGTTCTTTGGCTTGCCAATTTTCACAAAATAATCTTTCTCCAATTTATCTACAAGTGTTTTGGCATTGGCTCTCTTAATCAGATACAGTTTAACATATTTACTAAACCCATCAATCACCACAAAAACATGCGTACATCCTCCTTTAGATGTCGGGAGAGGTCCAAAAAGATCAACTGCACATAACTCTAAGGGTTCACTTGGGTCTACGTGATGCATATCCCCTTGCACTATTTTATTTACTGCTCTTACCTTTTGACAAATAACACAGGATGCTAACCTTTCTGCAACTCTACGATGCATGTTATCAAAGATGACTTTCTCATTTAGTTTAGCAATGCACTTTTTTGTACCATAATGACCATACCTTAGATGTACATAATCTATTAGCAGATCTACGTGCTGTGAAGGAAAACACACTTTCCATTCTGCTAAAGTTACCTTCCTCCTACGGAACAAAATTCCTTTGTGTAGACAGTAATATTGTGCTACCTTTGGATAATTAGGGTCCCCTAAATAGCTTTTAACTAGCTTCAATTGATCATCCTCATTCTGTTCTCGTCTTAAATTCTTAAATACTTTCTTTAAGGCACTCTCCTCTCCGAGCTCATGTACTGTCAACATACTTACCTCATTCCTTTCTGCCAAAGGAAGTTCTGATTCATTCCATAATTCAGCACTTCTTGATAGCCCATCTGCTACCAAATTGCTCTTTCCCTGTATATAATTAATTTCAAGATCAAACTGCTGAAGGTACATGGCCCACCTTGTCAACCTTGGATGCCTTAGTTTACAAGTCTTCAAAAATGTAAGTGCTTTGTGATCACTATAGATAATTACCTTCTGTCCTAACAAATAGTGCTCAAACTTCTGCATACCAAATACTATGGCTAGTGCCTCTAATTCTGAGATAGCATAATTTCGCTCAGCAGATTGTAATGAACGACTTGCAAAAGCAATAGTTTTATGAACCTCCTGGTCGCCTTCTGTTTCTAGCTGAAACAATTCTACAGCAATCCCATAACCACTTGCATCCACTGACATGCAAAAGGGTCTTGTAAAATCGGGATGGTGCAAGAGCGGACTATTAATCAAACAATCTTTTAATCCCTCAAAAGCAGACTGGCATTCTGGAGTCCAAACCCATGGGGTATTCTTTTTTAGCAGGTTGAGTAAACATGGATCATTAAATAAATGATCTTTAACAAAACGTCGGTAGAATCCAAACAAACCGAACATTGACCTGAGTTGCTTTTTATTTCGGGGCGCTTCAAACTTTTCAATACATGATAATTTGGATGGATCAGGTAATATACCCTCTCTGCTAATTTCATGGCCCAGGAATTTTATTCTGTCCTTTACACATTCAGTCTTTTCTAACTTTAATTTCATACCTCCATTTTCAAGAGCTTCTAGTACCCTGTCCAACAGACTGATATGTTCTTCCCATGTGGGAGTTGCCAACAGAATATCGTCTACGTAAATGGTTACTTGATCTAATAATTCCTGTCCTAATACATGAGCCATAACTCTTACAAAGGCACACACTGAAATATTCAATCCGAACGGAACTACTTTATACTGGTAGCATACTCCTTCATACAAAAATGCTGTATACTTACGTGATTCCTTAGCCAGCGGCAAATTCCAGTAACCACATGTTATGTCCATGGAAGTAAAGTACTTAACCCCTCGGAACTTTTGAATTAACTCATCCATATTTTGAGGACGATCACTTTCTCTGATGACAATTTCATTTAACCAGCGTGCATCCAATACTAATCTAACACTTCCATCACGCTTAGGCACTACAACAAGAGGACTATTGTATTCACTAATTGCTTGCTCTATGACACCCCATGCCAACATACGTTTAATTTCATTTCGCACTGCTTGTTTTCTTGCAACATGTATTGGATAAGGCTTCTTAAAAAATACCTTCCCAGGCTTGATATTCAAATGGCATTCATAACCTTTAACTTCACCAGGTGCGTTTGAGAATACATTACTATGCTTAGTTAACACACTCTTTAACTCTGATCTTTGTTCGTCAGCAATTTGCTTTGTTGATTGTACCTTTTCCTCTATTTCCTTTAGGATGTGTCTCTCTTCAACCTTAGCACTTTCCTCATTCTCACTGAAAACCAAATTTTCCTGCAAGTATCCTTTATTCTTTATTACTCTAATAGGCAGTTCCCCAGTTTCATTACTACCGCCTATATGACTTCCTATAAAAGACTCTCTTATCACTTTAGAGTCAGGTAAAGTTAAAATTAAGTTGTTCTGATCAAAATTGATCTTTCCCTGGTACTTTGATAAGAAATCAGTACCAATCAACATATCAACACTTAAGCCTAGCACAATCAAACAAGGATGATCTATTACTACGTCATTTATACCAATGGGTATCAAAGCTTCATGTTGAACTGGTCTAGAGACTTTTCCAGTAGCACCTATAATCTTTAAGCCACTTACTTTCATAACTGTTAACTTCTCTTTATTGGGTATGGTGTCAAAAAATGTTTGTGATAAAGCACTTGCTTCACTGCCACTGTCAAGCAGACAACGCACAGTGACTCCTGATATGTTTACTTTGATAACAGGGTGAGTTATTTTACATTGAACAGGTTGCTCACACACCTCGTCTAATAAATCTCGTTCTATGTTCTTCCAGCTAAAGTAATTCTGATCAGTTGCAATTACATTTACATTTACATCCTGGGGCTCATCATGCTCTATAATCTTAGCTGCTTTCTCTAATCTGTCCACTAACTTTAAATCGAAGCATCTGACGACTTTTTCTACTTTTGTTTGCTGCACATCAGCCAAACTATCCTCTACCTCTGAGCAACTGCGTCCTTGCGCAATATTGCTGTTCATAAGAATGTCGTCACCTTCAACCATTTGTGGCACGTTTACACAGCTACTAGATTCTTTCACCTCGTTACTATTTCTACCCCCTTCATTCATCATTTCCTCCTCTCTAAAGTTTTGCAGTACTGATTCTACTTCTGCTACTTCTACTTCAGCTTTTAGATTGCCATTTTCATCGAAGATGTAAGCTTTTACTTCATCATTATTCCCATCAGACTCAAACCCATTATCTATTTCTTCCCCATTATCTACCTTGAGTTCCTGTTCTTCCTTGACCCATTTTTCTAGTGTATCCAAAATACTATCCACTATTTTGTGAGAGTGGCTTAACACATCACTGGTATTATCTGTATTTATTTCGTCATCCATGTTGTCTGTCTGTGTATGTTGGCTGATTGTCTGTGTTTCCGTTACTGGCTGTGTTACTGTTACCGCCTGGTGAGCGCCAGTTTCCTCATAGACGGGATTTAGTTTCCCACACGCGGCCTGTTGTGTTCATCTGTGACACCACTAGATATAGTAGCATCATGACTCCCTTCTTGTCTTAATGGCATAGTATTTACTTCTCCACTTTCGTCATAGTAGTTGTTACGAAAGCGTGGTGAGTATCTACCCCCTCTTCCTCTGCCACGGCTTTGGTTTCGATAGTTTGTTTTGGTGTGCCTAACTTCCATATTTCTAACGTTCACGTTTCCATTATTTTGTACGTGATTGTTAGAAGATTTGTTATTCTGCTGCACCTGCTCCTCAGCAGCAGCTACTCTTTCCACTCTTTCCAGATATTCAATAAATTTGTCTATATTATCTCTAGGGGCGGAAATGATCCTCTTCTGCCAGTACCACGGCAGCTTACCTTCTAAACCCATAATGATCATATCTGGCTTCATCTTTTCTGTCAAATGTGACAGTCTTGAAACCCACTTCCTAGCGAAATCCTTTACTGATTCACGCCCTGGGAAAAACTTCTTACCACTCCAGAATTCCCTTAACACATCATTTTGTTTGTTATGTGACCAGTATTCGTTGAGAAATGCAGACTTAAATTCAGATAAAGTTTTACATTTGATCATTACATCCGCTGACCATCGCAAAGCATCACCTGACAAATGACTTCTTATAAATGAAATTTTTTCTCTTTCTGACCAAGTGTTGGGGAGAACATCCTCAAAGTCATTCCAAAATTCAAGAGGGTGAATGTACTTATCAGGATCAAAGCGCAAAAACTGTCGACACCCTATAAAAGCGGCGTCAACTGAAGTCACATGCTGTACAGTAGAATGACTAGAATTAACAGAGGTTACTCTATTTTCTAAGTTAGCAATGTTAGTATTTAATTCCTCTACTTGTGACTCTACTGCTTCTATCCTGGCAGAACATCTTTGTTCCACTGCACCACGAATTTCGGTACAGGTTTCTTTTACTTTCTCAATGTTTTTCTGACAAGTATCTACTTTAATTTGTACCTCTTTAACTTTGTCAGAGCAAAGTTTGGACTCGTTGCTCAATCTTTCGGACAACCTCACTTCCAAAAGTTCATCTGCCTCTTGATAATTTTTTTGAATTTGATCTATTTCACATTTGAAAGTACTATGCATTTTAGTTAACTGTTGCCCTACTTTTACTTGAATGTCATGATGAATAGCATCTATCTTATAATTCAAACTATTCCATTTTGATTGCAGTTCTTCTTTTAGTTCTTTATTACTATTTTCAATTTTAGCCTCAATTTTATTTTGGTTTGATTCAAGTTTGGCAAACAGTATTTGCATCCAATCCGGAGCTTCTACCTTGATACTTTGTATCTCTTGACTTGACTGAGCTGGAGATATATTGAGCTCAGTTTCACTACCTGACAAAGTTAGCAACTCTACTGGCTCCCTTTTGACTTCTATTTCACTTATTGATTGCATCCCTGCACTCTCATTTAAATTAAAGTCATAATTTACTGGTGACAAATTACGTTCTAGTTCAATATTTGAGGGATTAATGGAACCATCCTCATTAAACTCAATTCCTGATCCTGAGGATTCTTGGTCAGAGACCGGTTCCCTTCTGAAATGTACACTACTTTCCATATCTTTTAGTTTGTTAGCAGCAGTTAATAAATATTTTAAAAGTCTTTGACTTAACTTAAATGCTTGATTTCGACGAATGATGTCGTCGCGGTGTACCAGCAATCGTGATGCGACGCGTCGCGACGTATTGAAGGCAGCAGCAGCAGCTGTAGCGTCGAGTACTGCCACAGGAATCGCCTACTGCAATAGCTCCAGGGGGGGGGGGGGGGGGGCGGCAGCAAGGCACCGTTGACCGCTCGGCGCAGCCGGCAGCTGTCTCGCAGATCAGCGCAGCTCCGCGATGACGCACCGTCTTCCTTTAGTCTCAGCGCCGTCGGCAGCCGCGATCCAGCATCGTCGCCTTCCTCACCATCGTCACTAACCAATGTACAGCGGTAGACACTTATTGTTTATACACTACACCCGCCTTTACTGGTAACACTGTTCCCACACTAGTTCAATTCAGTGTCCTGTTATTGCCTACCGAGTTCGTTAATTTATACCAATCGCTTTCACACATCGAGCACTTTTATTTGCTTTTAATTCAGTTTTCCCGGCCGATAAGCACCATATGTGGGGCGGCGAAGAAGTTGTCGAATGAGTTGTTTGAATGTTCATTTCACGTAACAGACTATTGCCGATGCAACATATGTGGGACGGCGAAGAAGTCGTTGTTTAATGTTGAATGAAAGTTGAACATTGCCACCTTAAATCACGCGAGCCTGGCAACTAATTTGGTGGCCAGTCAGAAAGCGAAGGGAAACTTACTGACCTTAGTTCCCAGTCTGCACGGCCACATTCCTGTACAGCCCAGCTAAACGAAAAATATCCATAGTTCTTCACGGGATTAGGGCTGCTTCAATAAAATTTAAAGTTCCAAACAAGATTTTATTATCTTAAAGGCTCACACAAATTACTCGAAACTTCTGAAAATGCTAAAGACATTAAATATTGTTAATTCAGCCAATCGTTTAATAGTTCAGAGGCGACTTCTACAGCAAGTTCCTCCCGAATAGTTCATTACTCTAACTAACGGTGCTCTATTAATAGTTCGCAATAATGTTAAAAAAAAAAAATTAATGCTCGCCTTAAAAGTGGAGTTAGTCACCACTTGCCACGCGGAATTATACTTCACACGGACGGCACAATAACAGTTTGTTACCGAAGTCTAAACAATCCAGGACGGTGTACAGTCCTCGCGATTTTCAATGTCCGTTTACATTGCTAAGTACGCGCATGTCACAGCCCGCTATGACGTCACCCGAGGCGAGGCGCGATCGGACGTTTAGCTCGCGTGGACTAGGCGTTGGTCTAATGCGGAGTGAGCTTCCTACTGCCTCTGCCGCTCTTTTTATATAGCTCCGGCGCGTACCGCCAAGAGAGCATCTGTTCTTTCCGTTCCTATGCAGATGCCTGCAGCCTCCAAATGATCGCTATCTCAGGCACATAATCTTAAATATCACATTTAATAATAGCTTTACAAACTTCTCAATTTTTGTATACATACATCTGAGCAGTACAGAAGCACGTAGAAAATCTCAGCCCGTTAAAATTAAAACTTTACTCTCTAGAATTTTTACAATGGAACTAACGGTAGATTGTTACCTCTGAACCATAGCTTTATCAAGACTTGTATCAGCTGTTAATTATGCTACAAGACTAAAACTTGGTGTAGCTTTGTTAATTGTCCTATCTGATCATTGGTCTTAAAGAATTTGTTTTATCATTAAAATTTAAAGTACTTAATCTATAATGCTTATGTACATTTTACTCACAAAAGTAGTTTTTACTAAATTACTAAAAAAACTAGAAGAGGTAACTGATTGTGGTATTTCCATTATTATTATTAGGGTGAACTGAAGCATCCTACCAATTTTCAATATTGTAGCTCTATTATTTCGCGCCTCTGATTTTTCCGAAAAACGCGGATTCTGGAGTCAATTTTAGTTTTATGGTTTTGGAAACCAGCACCACTCATTAATGACTTCTTACTGCACCTTCTCACCAAATTTTGGCTTCCTAGCGTCATTATTTAGCGCCTCCTATTTTTCTTTCAAAACGTGAATTTTACGTAAACTACTAATTTTATAACATTAAGATTTGTTACCTGAAACATTATTACATAGAACTATACTTTAACAAAGTTTTACACACAAATCTTAATTTTTACTTTTATGTTAAATGTGGTGCAATACTATATGCAGGCGCGTTACGATGACGTGACGCTACTAGCAGTGAACTAGGGTAAGTCCCGTGCACTCGCTCGCCTCTGTATCTTATACATGATACAGCGCTTGCTTCGCTTCACCGCGACTGTCCCGTCTACAATGAAGAACGCTGTATCCAAGAAATTCGGGTCAAAGAGAAAGTCTCCACTTCGGCTGCTCGCAAGCTATTCGTTAGTAGGAAGCCCACGTTGCTCCCAGCGGGGAAGTACAGTACTGTCCTCGGCTCTCCTTGGACTACCAGAGAGGTGGCGACGCAGACATGCGATCTGACCTTCAGCACTACGGTCGTCCGTTCGGCCAGTGCTAAGATCGCCCGGTCGACGTCTCCTCTTCCTCCCATTGCCCCTCCAACACAAGCACCTTTATCAGGTTCTGCCAGGATGAAGACCCAGAAGTTAGAAGCACGGGCCTTCAAGAAAGAACTGTATCGTGCAGACCTTCTACGTACCTCGAACCCTCAGCCATCGACCAATCCTTCCACAAAATGACCTTCCAAGAAGGCTCATAGGAAGCACAGTTCTCCTTCCCCGCTACGGGGCATTTCTCCTCCTGCAACCCCCCCCCCCCCCCCCCCACCACCACCCCAGGCTGTCATCCGTTTCGCTGACCGCAGCGCTGGTAGCCGAACGTCTGGCCGTTCACCAGCGGAGGAAGCTCCCCCTCCCGGCCATCTTCACAAGATGGCCGATGAACCTATAGAACAAATGGACGATGACGGTCCACCTCCTGCTAGCGGCGGCAGTGCTCGCTCGAAGCCGGGCCCTCAGCGGCCTTCGTGATGACCCCTTCTTGCATCTTCTTCTTCTCACGATGGCACTTATTCACTGGAATATTCGCAGCATTCGCTCCAACCGAGAGGACTTGAAATTGCTCCGCCTGAACCGTCCGCTCATCGTAGCCCTCCAGGAAACGAAGCTACACGCCCATGCGATCAAATTGCCTTGGCACACTACACCTCTGTGCGTTTTGACTTACCCTCTGTGGCAGGTATTCCAGCTCATGGAGGGGTTATGTTGCTGGTCTGGGATGATATCTACTATGATCCCATCACATTGCACACTGGCCTGCAGGCAGTTGCCATCTGCATTACTCTCCCCAGTTTTACATTTTCCATTTGTACCGTTTACACTCCATCGTCGTCTGCTGTTACCAGGGTAGACATGCTGCAAATTATTGCTCAGCTACGTGCACCATTTTTGTTAACTGGAGACTTCAATGCTCACCATCCTCTTTGGGGCTCTCCAGCATCCTGTCCGAGGGGCTCCCTGTTAGCAGACGTTTTCAACCAGCTCAGTTTTATCTGCCTCAATACTGGCGCCCCTACTTTCCTTTCAGACACCTCTCTCACCTATTCCCATCTAGACCTCTCTGTATGTACTACCCAACTTGCACGCCGGTTTGAGTGGTATGCGCTTTCTGATACATATTCGAGAGACCACTTCCCATGTGTTATCCATCTCCTGCATCATACCCCCTCTCCGTGCTCAACTAGTTCGAACATCTCCAAAGCAAACTGGGGGCTCTTCTCTTCCAGGGCGACCTTTCAGGATCAAATCTTAACAAGCTCCGATAGTCAGGCTGCACACCTCACGGAAGTCATTCTCACTGCTGCTGAATATTTCATCCCTCACACTACTTCTTCTCCACGCCGCGTAACGGTCCCCTGGTGGATCGCAGCATGTAGAGACGCCTTACGTGCTCGTTGACGTGCCTTACGCACCTTTGAACGCCACCCTACAGTGGCGAATTGTATCAATTATAAACGATTACTTGCGCAGTGTCGTCGTATTTTTAAAGAAAGCAAGAAAGCCAGCTGGGCTGCTTTCACAAGCACCTTCAACAGTTTTACTCCTTCTGTTGTCTGGGGTAGCCTGAGCCGGCTATCTGGCACTAAGGTCCATTCACCAGTTTCTGGCTTGACGGTCACGAATGACGTCCTTGTGGCCCCTGAGGATGTCTCCAATGCCTTCGGCCGCTTTTTCGCAGAAGTTTCGAGCTCCACTAATTACCCCCCTGCTTTCCTCCCCCGAAAACAGGCAGAGGTAGTTCGGCCATCTAATTACCACTCCTCGAATCGTGAAAACTACAACGCCCCATTCACCATGCGGGAGCTCGAAAATGCACTTGCCCGGTCACGGTCGTACGCTCCGGGGCCTGATTCTATTCATATTCAGTTGCTGTATAACCTTTCTCCTGCGGGTAAAGGTTTCCTTCTTCGTACTTACAATCGCATTTGGATTGAGGGACATGTTCCCGCATGCTGGCGCGAGTCTATTGTTGTACCGATTCCTAAGCCGGGGAAGGACAAGCACTTGCCTTCCAGTTATAGACCCGTCTCGCTTACCAGCTGTGTCTGTAAGGTGATGGAGCGAATGGTTAACTCTCGTTTGGTTTGGCTGCTCGAATCTCGACGCCTACTTACCAATATACAATGTGTATTTCGTAGGCGCCGCTCTGCTGTTGACCATCTGGTTACCTTGTCGACCTTCATTATGAATAACTTCTTGCCGAAGCGCCCGACCACAGCTGTGTTCTTCGATTTGGAGAAGGCTTACGACACCTGTTGGAGGGCGGGCATTCTCCGCACCATGCATACATGTGGACATGTGGCTTTCACGGTCGCCTCTCTTTTTATTCGTTCCTTTTTAATGGATCTACAGTTCAGGGTACGTGTAGGTTCTGTCGTCTCAGACACCTTTCGCCAGAAGAATGGGGTGCCACAGGGCTCCGTTTTGAGCGTCGCTCTATTCGCCATAGCGATCAATCCAATAATGGATTGCCTCCCAGATGATGTATCAGGCTCCCTTTTCGTGGACGATTTTGCCATCTATTGCAGCCCGCCGCGTACATGTTTCCTGGAGCGCTGTCTTCAGCGTTCTCTTGACCGTCTTTACTCCTGGAGTGTCGCCAATGGCTTCTGTTTTTCTGCCGAGAAAACGGTCTGTATTAACTTCTGGCGCTACAAACAGTTTCTCCCACCGTCCTTACGACTCGGCCCCGTTGCTCTTCCATTCGTGGAGACAACAAAATTTTTAGGTCTAACATTTGACAGGAAACTTACCTGGTCTCCAAATGAGTCATATTTGCTTGCCAGTTGTACCCGTTCTCTAAATGTCCTCCGTGTTCTCAGTGGCACGTCGTGGGGAGCAGATCGAACCGTCCTACTTCGCCTATATCGGTCGATCGTGTGCTCCAAGCTGGATTATGGGTGCTTTGTATACTCCTCTGCACGGCTGTCCATCTTACGCCGCCTCAACTCCATACAACATCGGGGTTTATGGCTTGGGATCCGAGCGTTTTATACTAGTCCCGTTGAGTCTTCATGCTGAAGCCGGTGAATTGCCACTCACCTACCGGCGTGATATACTGCTTTGTCGTTATGCCTATCGGCTGTTGTCAATGCCCGACGACCCATCATATCGTTTCTTCTTTGACGACTCTCTCGACTGTCAATACGGGTTGTATGTCTCTGCCCTGCTACCCCCCTGGAGTTAGCTTTCGTCGACACCTTGATTTTTCACTCCTGGCAATCTTTAGAGTGGGCGAGAGCCACACGCCACCGTGGCTCTAGGCTAAGGTTCGCGTTCACCTTGACCTCCAGTCACTCCAGTCACTCCCAAAGGTTACCCCCGGTTCAGTATACCACTCCTGTTTTGTCGAACTTTGTTCGAAGTTCATTAATATGACTTTCATTTATACAGATGGCTCTAAGACCAATGACGGGGTCATGTGTTCTTTTATTGTCGGGGCACAAAGTTTCAAATACCGGCTACATGGCCATTGTTTGGTCTTCACAGCTGAGCTCTATGCCCTCTACCAGGCTGTTCTTTACGTCTGCCGCCACCGACATTCTGCTCATGTCATCTGCTCCAATTCTCTGAGCGCCATCCAGAGCCTCAGTGATCCGTATCCAGTTCACCCTTTCGTGCACCGGATCCAACGCTCTCTTCAGCAGCTGGTGGACGATGGGTCTCCAGTTAGCTTTGTGGGTTCCTGGCCATGTCGGTATGCCTGGGAACGATGCTGCAGATGCCGCGGCCAAGGCTACGGTCCTCCAGCCTCGGACGGCTTCTTTTTGTGTCCCTTCATCAGATTGTAGCACGGTCATTTGTCGGCACATTTTATCACTGTGGCATGCCGATTGGGCTGCATTTAGGAACAACAAGCTTCGGGCCTTGAATCCTCTTCCCGTACCTTGGACGTTGTCCTCACGTCCTTCTCGGTGGGAGGAGGTCGTTTTGGCCCGGCTACGAATTGGACACTGCCAGTTCAGCCATCACCATCTGCTGACAGCAGTGCCGGCATCGTTCTGTCCATGTGGGCAATTGCTGACGGTCCGCCACATTTAACGTCCTGTCTGGATTTTACTACGCTGCGTCTTGATCTTGGCCTGCCATGTACTCTGGATGCCATTTTAGCAGATGACCCAGGAACTGCTGCTCGCGTTCTTTGTTTTATCAACTTGACACACCTGTCTAAGGACGTTTGATTATGCTGTAGTTTTTTAACCCTATTCCTGTTAATACGTCTTTTATAGTGTTGACCCTTTTAGTTGCTGTTTTAACCTTGTGCCTTTTGGTACATTCCTAAATTAGCCAGGGCGCTAATGACGATTGTAGTTGTGCGCCCTAAAGCTACAAAAAAAATGGTGTTTCACTGTATGTAATGTGTATCTCCCTTGCAATAGTGAAGTCTTTCAGAATGTGTTGCCTGCACTGATTTCTTAGCTCCATCCATCCTTCATAATTTTAGATGTATTCAATGCTCATAATCATTTGTGAGGTGAAACCGAGACCACTGCTCACAGCAAAGTTGTCCAAAACTTCTTCAGAGATTGATTCTTATCTCTTAAATACTGGTGCTCTGACACCTTCAGTGTGGAATATCTCTCGCATTTGGCTGTTGACATTTCCATTTGCTGCCCTGGTCTCCTCTCTTCCATCCATTGGATATTCCACTCCACAACTATCCTTTCTCTCCCTCAGATTCATTCACACAGGTATCCATCGAGATAAGCTCTCAGCTGTTCTGACTGGGGTACCTTCACTTCTTCCATCACCCTTAGCACCTCGCCACATAGAGGTGTTGAAGCAGGTGTACAGAGAAGGACTGCAGCTGTTATATCAGCAGCCAACTTACCAAGCCTCTGTTGCTCTGGATGCCCCACCTCCCAAACTGGGAGGCAGTACTTCGGTGGACCACTAAATGGACACAGCCATTAAAGATAGCAGATGGGCTCTCCAGTGTGATAAGTTATATCCACTGATGGAGTACCTTATCACTTTTAAATTGCTCCTTGTCCAGATCTGCCACCTAATAAAATTACAGAAACAAGAATGCCATGAATGGTATGTTATTACCATTTGACAGCATACCCTTGCTCTCAAGTTTCGGCAAAGATTCAGTGCCTCTGTGGATGCCAATCTCCCACAATGGTATCTGATACCTCCCTGAATTCTGGAGGTAATAAAAGGTATTAGACAGATTCTATAATGGTAAGACAGATTTAGGAACCAGGTTTTAAATTGTAAGACATTTCCAGGGGCAGATGTGGTCTCTGACTACAATCTATTGGTTATGAACTGTAGGTTAAAATTGAAGAAACTGCAAAAAAGGGGGAATTTAAGGAGATGGGACACGGATAAACTGACTAAACCAGAGGTTGTACAGGATTTCAGGGAGAGCTTAAGGGAACAATTGACAGGAATGGGGGAAACAAATACTGTAGAAAAAGAGTGGGTAGCTCTGAGGGATGAAGTAGTGAAGACAGCAGAGGATCAATAGGTAAAAAGATGAGAGCTAGTAGAAATTCTTGGGTAACAGAAGAAATATTGAATTTAATTTATGAAAGGAGAAAATATAAAAATGCAGTAAATGAAGCAGGCAAGAAAGTTCAAATGGCTCTGAGCACTATGGGTTTTAACATCTATGGTCATCGGTCCCCTAGAACTTAGAACTACTTAAACCTAACTAACCTAAGGACACCACACAACACCCAGACATCATGAGGCAGAGAAAATCCCTGACCTCACCAGGAATCGAACCCGGGAACCTGGGCACGGGAAGTGAGAATGCTACTGCACGACCACGATCTGTGGGCCAGGCAAGAAGGAATACACACGCCTCAAAAATGAGATTGACAGGAAGTGCAAAATGGCTAAGCATGGATGGCTGGAGGACAAATGTAAGGATGTAGAGGCTTATCTCACTAGGGGGTAAGATAGATACAGCCTACAGGAAAATTAAAGGTCTTTGGAGAAAAGAGAGCCACTTGTATGAATACCAAGAGCTCAGATGGAAACCCAGTTCTAAGCAAAGAAGGGACAGCAGGGAGGTGGAAGGAGTATATAGAGGGTCTATACAAGGGCAATGTACTTGAGGACAATATCATGGAAATGGAAGAAAATGTAGATGAGGATGAAATGGGACATACGATACTGTGTGAAGAGTTTGACAGAGCACTGAAAGACCTGAGTCGAAACAAGGCCCCATGAGTAGACAACATTCCATTAGAACTACTGACAACCTTGGGAGAGCCAGTCATGACAAAACTCTACTGTCTAGTGAGCAAGGTGTATGAGACAGGAGAAATACCCTCAGACTTCAAGAAGAATATAATAATTCCAATCACAAAGAAGGCAGGTGTTGACAGATGTGAAATTTACTGAACAATCAGTTTAATAAGTCACAGCTGCAAAATACTAACACGAATCCTTTACAGACGAATGGAAAAACTGGTAGAAGCAGATCAGTTTGGATTCCGTAGAAATGTTGGAACACCTGAGGCAATACTAACCTTCCAACTTATTTTAGAAGAAAGATTAAGGAAAGGCAAACCTACATTCCTATGATTTGTGGACTTAGAGAAAACTTTTGACAATGTTGAGTGGAACACTCTTCCTCAAATTCTAAATGAGGTAGGGCTAAAATACAGGGAACAAAAGACTATTTACAATTTGTACAGAATCCAGATGGCAGTTATCAGAGTCGAGGGGCATGAAAGGGAGACAGCAGTTGGAAAGGGAGTGAGACAGGGTTGTAGCCTGTGCCCGATGTTATTCAGTCTGTATATTGAGCAAGCAGTAAAGGAAACAAAAGAAAACTTTGGAGTAGGTATTAAAATCTGTGGAGAAGAAATAAAAACTTTGGTTTTTGCTGATGACATTGTAGTTCTGTCAGACAGCAAAGGACTTGGAAGAACAGTTGAATGGAGTGGACAGTGTCTTGAAAGTAGGATATAAGATGAACATCAACAAAAGCAAAATGACGATAATGGAATGTGGTCAGATTAAGTCAGGTGAGGCTGAGGGTATTAGATTAGGAAATGAGATGCTTAAAGTAGTAAATGAGTTTTGCTATTTGGGGAGCAAAATAACTAAGGATGATTGAAGTAGGGAGGATATAAAATGTATCCCATTTGAGTCATTTGATGTTTCAAAGTACTGCACTGAAAAGATGTTTGAATGTTGTGCAGGTGTGGTTAAATTTAGTGGAGCTAAACTTCCTACTGTTGTTGTTTTATAGATCCCCAGACTCAGAGTTCACAACGTTTTTGCTAAAGCTAGAGGAGGTTATTGGTTCACTTTATAGGAAATACAAAAAGTTAGTTATATGTGGTGACTTCAATATTAATTGTATAAGTGATTGTGCAAGGAAAAGGATGCTGGTAGAACTCCTTAATCCATATAATCTTATTCAAACCATATTCTTTCCAACGAGAGTGCAAGGGAACAGTAGAACAACCATAGACAACATTTTTGTTCATTCCTCATTACTAGAGGGGCATTCTGTTAGCAGAAAGGTGAATGGCCTTTCACATCATGATGCACAAATTTTAACTCTAAAAGATTTTTGTGCTGCATCACGTGTTAAATATAGTTATCATCTGTTTAGGAAAGCAGATTCAGTTGCTGTAGAGACATTTGTAAACCTCATCAAGGAACAAGAGTGGCAAGATGTTTATAGCACTGATGTAGTAGACGATAAATATAATGCTTTTCTCAAGACTTTTCTCATGCTCTTTGAAAGTTGCTTTCTGTTAGAATGTTCAAAACGGGGGTACTAGCACAATCAGGCAGCCTGGGTGGCTGACTAGAGGGATAAGAATATCTTGTAGAAAAAAGTGGCAATTATATCAAAACGTTAGAAACAGCCACAATCTAAATGCAGCAGCCCATTACAAACAGTATTGTAAAATGCTTAAAAAAAGTTATTAGGAAGGCAAAAAGTATGTGGTAAGCAGATAGAATAGCTAAGTCTCAGGATAAAATTAAAACCATATGGTCAGTCGTAAAGTACGTAGTGGGAATGTTGTGTTACTGATAAGTTGCGTATATGTACAGTACTTAATAATCACTTTCTGAATATAGCTGGTGTACTAAATAGAAACCTAGTCCCAACAGGGAATCATATAGCACTCATAAAAAAGTGTTCCGAGAATGTTACCTGAAATGCTCCTCCATGATACTGACAAGAGGGAGATTGAGTTAATAATTAAATCACTAAAGACCAAGAACTCTCATGGATATGACGGGATATCTAGCAGAATACGGAAGTATTGTTCCATGTATATTAGCCCAGTACTTAGCCATATCTGCAACTTTTCCTTTAGGAGTGGACGGTTTCCTAACCGATTAAAGTACTCGGTATTGAAGCCACTTTATAAAAAGGGAGACAGGGATAATATTGACAATTATAGACATATTTCTATGCCATTAGTGTTTGCTAAAGTTATCGAAAAGGTTGTATATACAAGGTTACTGGAGCATTTAAATTCACATAATTTGCTGTCAAATGTAGTGTTTGGTTTTAGAAATGGCTTAACAAATGAAAATGCTATATAATCTTTTCTCTTTGAGGTTTTGGATGGATTAAATAAAAGGTTGAGAACGTTAGGTGTTTTCTTTCATTTAACGAAGGCTTTTGACTGTGTTGACCACAAAATATTACTGCAGAAGTTGGACTATTATGGAGTAAGGGGAGTAGCTTAAAATTGGTTCGCCTCTTACTTTAAGAACAGAAAGCAGAAGGTAATTCTCCGCAATATTGAGAGTGGTAGTGATGTTCAGTCCCAATGGGCACTGTTAAGTGGGGCGTACCCCAAGGGTCGATACTGGGGCCACTGCTGTTCCTTATTTATATAAATGATATGCCTTCCAGTATTACAGGTGATTCAAAAATATTGCTGTTTGCTGATGACACCAGCTTTGTAGTGAAGGATCTTTTGTGTGATATTGAAACATTATCAAATAATGTAGTTCATGAAATAAGCTTGTGGCCTGTTGAAAATAATTTGATGCTAAATCACAGTAAGACTCAGTTTTTACAGTTTCTAACTCACAATTCTACAAGAACTGAAATTTTAATCAGACAGAATGGGCATATTATAAGCAAGATGGAACAGTTCAAGTTCCTAGGCGTTTGGATAAATAGTAAGCTGTTGTGGAAAGCCCATGTTCAAGATCTTGTTCAGAAACTAAATGCCACTTTATTTACCATTAGAACAGTATCTGAAATAAGTGACATATCAACACAAAAAGTAGTCTACTTCGCATATTTTCATACGCTTATGTCATATGGTATTATTTTTTTGCGGTAATTCTTCTGATTCAGAAAGGGTATTTTTGGCTCAAGAATGGGCTGTTCGAGCTACGTGTGGTGTAAGTTCGAAAACCTCTTGTCGACCCCCATTCAATAGTCTGGGAGTTTTGACATGGCCCTCACAGTATATATTTTCTTTAATGTCGTTTGTTGTTAGCAATATTAGCTTATTCCCAAGAGTTAGCAGCTTTCACTCAGTTAATACTAGGCAGAAATCAAATCTGCATGTGGAATTCACTTCCTTGACTCTTTTGCAGAAAGTAGTGCAGTATCCTGCTGCATCCATTTTCAATAAGCTACCACAAGAACTCAAAAATCTTAGCAGTAGCCCAAACACTTTTAAGTCCAAACTAAAGTGTTTCCTCATGGATCACTCCTTCTATTCTGTCGAGGAGCTCCTGGAAGAGCTAAAAAGTTAAGCAAATTCCAGTGTTACATTCTTGATTTTCTTTATTTAAACTAACGACTTGTCACCTGCATATGTTTCTTATATTTCATTTTACTTGTTTGTACAATCTACAACTGAATATGTTTCTTATATTACATTCTGTCTGTTTCTACAATCGTGTTAAAATTTCATGTATTGACTCGTTCCATGATGATGGAGACTTCTCCTAAATGTGGTCCCATGGAACAGTAAATAAATAAATAAATAAAAAATAAATAAAAGAAATAAAATAAAATAGTGGCAATGCAAGGAAAGCTTGTTAACATCAAGTATTGATGTAAGGAAGTTGTTCCCGAAAGTATTTAGATGGGGTATAGCCATGTATGGAAGTGAAACATGAACGATAAATAGTTTAGACAAGAAGAGAATATAAGCTTTCAAAATGTGGTGCTATAGAAGAATGCTGAAGATTAGATGGCTAGATCACATAACTAATGAGGAGGTATTGAATAGAATTGGGGAGGAGTTCGTGGCACAACTTGACAAGAAGAAGGGACCGGTTGGTAGGACATGTTATGAGGCATCAAGGGATCACATATTTATCATTGGAGGGCAGCATGGAGGGTAGAAAGAGATGAATACATTAAGCAAATTCAGAATGATGTAGGTTGCCGTAAGTCCTGGGAGATGAAGAAGCTTGCACAGGATAGGGCTGCATGGATAGCGACATCAAACCAGACTCAGGACTGAAGACCACAACAACAACATCTTCTTGATGCTGATGTCTACACTAACTTTCATGCTGATGCTAAACATTTTGCCCTGCATTACATTCATGTCTCTGAATCTGAGAATTATCAGCCCACCTTTAGTGTCTTTAAACAGTAGGTGGATGGAATTCACTTACCTTTTAACTACATGCCACCTGGATCGATATAAAGCTCCATTGAGTGAGTGGGAATTCCCCAATACCCAGGCCCCTGACCCTTTGCCCTGACACGGTTATAGAGCCGAACTGTGCCCATAGCCAAATGTTCAAACACATATTGCTGGAGTGCCAAAGTCACATCCTAATCTTTTTCAATTTTATCGGGAGCAAGGGTGCACTCCCAAATGAGTGGCAAGAAAGTAGGATCGTCCCTCTAGTTGGACAGCTATCACCCAATTAGTCTCACTAATATTACCTACCAGTTGCTTGAACTTGGGTTGAGCCTTAGGCAGTATTGTTACCCCTAGTCTTGGTGTTTTTTGGTTCCATCCCAGGGCAGTTTTCACCTAGGCCATTCTAGTGCAGGCAATCTGGATTGCCTAGAGTCTGCTGTCCAGTCATCTTTTGCCTGAGATAAAAACCTTACCACTGTCTTCTTCTACCTGCAAAAGGCTTAAGTGACATTGCATGCCATCATTACATCCTTGTTATCCTACACGAGTTGGCCTCCAGTGCCCGCACCTGATTTTTGTCTGTAGTGTCTTGTTACATCATTCTTTCTAAATTCAAGTTAGTGCTTCCCATAGTACCCCCCCCCCCCCCCCCCCCCCCATAGACAAGAGAGAAGCTCTGTAGTGAGTGTGCCGCTTTTTCCTAGTGACTGTTGGTGGCCTTCCTTCAGCTGTGGGGTCCGCAGCATCACGCTCCCTGCATGCGGACGATTTTTGTTTTTACTATTACTCCACCACTGTGGGCATTGCTAAAGGCCAACTGCAGTGTGCCTTATGAAAGCTGCAGTCCAGGGCTTGCACCTACGGTTTCTGGTTTTCAGTTGCCGAGACACGGGTCGTGCGCTTCTGTCGCTATACTTTTGGGGCTTTACAAAGCACTGATCGTATCCCATCTTGATTATAGAAGTCTGGCATGTGGCTCAGCATTGCCTTCAACACTGCAGATACTGGACCAGAAACACCAATGTGGAGTCCAAATTGCAACAGGTTCCTTTCGCATCCATCCCCATTGTGTGTACCCCATTCTCGAATACATTTGTTTTCCTCTGTCTGTTCTTGATGCATTTATGCATTGGAAGTGGTATATATTGATGGTTTGAAGGTCGACTGAGGAACAAGTTTTACCTACACACATTCAAGATGCAGTGAAATACACACACTGCTGGACAGGTGCAGTGTATTCACTACTGAATTGGCCATCAGTCAAGCCCTCAGTCACATTCACACACACTGATGAGATATTCTTAACTGGCAGTGACTCCTTCAGTAGTATTCAGGCTACAGACCTGTGCTACCCTTAATACTCGTCGGTTGTGACTATCCGGGATCTCCTTTCTGATCTCCGTCAATTTGAACAGTCGGTCATCTTTGACTGGGTTCCAGGCCACATTGGAATTCCAGGGAACAAAAATGCTGATAGCTGATCAAGTTGCTACCAGGATGCCAACTTTGGAGGTAGGGTACCGAAATTGAATCTTCAGTTGACTCTATGCTGTAAATTGCTGGAAGCTCGGAACGTGGAATGTTGTGGCCTATTTGAGTAGCAGTTGCCTCTTCATGTTTCTCACAGGAAATCGACAGTTATCTGTCGACTTTGCATTAGCCACAAGTGGATGACCCAAGACTACATCCTGCAAAGTGAGGATCCACCCACTGTTAGTACGGTGCCCATTTGACGGTGGCCCACATCCTATTGGACTGCCTTATTTGGCCACATTAAAATCGAATCTTAGTTATGGACGCGCACACATCGGTGCTAGCAGACAACTCCCAACCGGCAGATCTGATTTTACATTTTACTCCATGAAGGCATCATGTACTCCTTCCTGAGGTAGTGCGCTTTGGCCTCGTCAATCGCTTGAGGGATTGGAGGGATGCCCCTTTGTCTGCTCTGATCCATCATAGCTGCCTTTGCTCAGTGGACCGGCATGGCTTCTGCCGTTCCCACTTTTTTATCTTTCTTTTACGTTTTTCATTGTTTTAATGTCTCATCATTACTGTTATCTTTCCTGTGATATTATCAACTTGCCTGCATTGCTAGTTTCTTGTAGTAATGAAGGATGAGGAAATGCCTGAAAATGGAAAAAGTGTATCTCATACCACATAATGTGTCCCGTGGGGTCTCGAGCTGCTTTTTGGACAAAGGAACTCGCCCACCTAACTTCTTCCCACCCTTCTCTCACATCTACTTGCTTCTGTATATTGATTTTATTGATTCTCATTTGTAGTTGGATTCATCACAATTTGTCTTCCATGTTCTTCCTCTCTGAGGACTATTCCTGTTGTTATGCATATAGGACAAATGGAGCAATGACCCTTTAACCTTATGAGCCTAATCCAGTCAGGTTTATCGTGTGTTCATTGGATTCAGTAGGGCATTTGATACAGATGTTCACCATATTAGTAGGATAGGCAAATGTCTGAATGACATTATTAGGAAGAATCTTAAGAAAATGTAATTCATTAATAAAAGAAGTTGTTCAACCAATTCTAGAGTACTTGTTATCAGTGTTTTTGTCACAGGATTGTTAAAATGACATGAATGGGTCACAAAGGTACTCAGCCGAACTCCAATGGCATACTTTGAGAGGTATTTTGTGTCACAGAGAGATTTATTATAGAAATTCCGAAAGTGTGCATTCTGGGAAGAGTTGAGTAACATATGACTTCCTTCCACATACATCTCGCAAAATGACCACAATGAGAATATTTGATAAATTAGAGCGATTGTGGCTGTTTACCAACAATTGTTCTTCCTATATGCCATTCACAAACTGAACATGGAAGGTTGGGATCAGATAGTGATATCAGAATTATGCTCCACCACACACTGTCAGATTATATGTAGACTTATATGCATTAAAGTAGATGATTCTAAGGGAATTTAAGTAGGAAATTAAGCACTATACTTTTAGTATGGAAAAATGTAGAGATTATAAAATGCAGTTGGACAATAGCAAGAAAAGAATTTCTGAAGAGGACACGTTTGCTAACATCTAATACACATTTAAGTTTTAGGGAATCTGTTGTCAAGGTTTTTGTCTAGTATTGCCTTGTATGGAAGTGAAATGTGGATGAAAGGCAATTAGGACAAGCATAAGATACTGCAGGAGCTTTTTAAATGTGATGCTGTAGAATAATGTTAAAGATTAGATGGGTACATCAGTTAACAGATGAGGTACTGAATTGAAATGGGGGAAAGATTGATAACACACATTCTGTATCATCACGAAATCATTAGTTTTGTAACTGTACAAAGGTGACAAAATTGTGAACAAGTATGTATCAATGTGTGAATAAGTATGTATGTTCAGATGAGTATAGGTCACAGTAGCTATGCAGAGATGAAGAGGCATTTACAGGATAGACTAACATGGAGAATTGTTTGAAACCAGTCTTTGGATTGAAGACCACAATGATGACCACATAACAGGAAGTCGAAAACTGTTCACATTCAGATATACATATCAATGAAATCATCAGCTCCAAACTATGTGCAAATTAGATGTCACTCACGATGCCACAGATATTCCTGTCGAAAAACCTGTCGTGGCTTGTGATACAAATCTTGCATTCAAATGTAAAATAATCTATGTAGCCAGGCAGCGCAAGGTGCATGAAATTTGTGTTCATGGCAGACCCATAATTTGTGCAAAGTTCCACTAAAAATGCTCTCTAATGATTTCATTCAGAAAATAATCAATTGTGATAGCCATATCTTAAATCTCCTATTCAACAACCAACACTGAATTTTTGACTCAGTTGGTAAACAAGCAAGAGTTTTTGTCAAGACCATTAATTTGTGTGGGATTGAAACAAGTGGCAGAGAAGGTTGTGACACTATTTTCTTCAGATTGACAAGAAGCCAATTCCTGTCCATCAAAACAGCTTAAATGACAATTTCTGCACGAACACGAAGACATCACTTGATTTGAGAACAGTGGTAAAAGCCAACCGTTGTTCTATGAAAGCTGGGTGCTGGGCAATGGAATTAAGTATTTCTTCCACCAAGATGTTTGTCAGGTGACTTAGCACTGACACTAACACGTGGAGAATACATAACCCTCATTCGTAGCCAAGTTTGTTACAGTGACAATAAACACAGTATGTGGAACATACTACTTTATAGAGCAACATGTAAAGTATAGGTTGTGCGAGATGTGAGATGCACATAGGACTGAACACTTTGACTGGAAACTGTGATACAATGTAAAAGAACAAGTCGAGCACTTGCGTGCAGTCACTAAAATAATGCTGTTTCTTTGGCAGCTCACCAGAACACACCAGGGAGTGACCCAATGGCCTCTACAAGCAGGCCTGTGAACTGTATTGATGTGCACTCTCTGAAATTGCACACATCAGGAGTGAAGGTACATCACCCATGAGATAGTTGGATGTCAATGTAACTTTTACATGTGCACACAATCGGCGGGTATGTCAGTGATCAGAGTTGTAATTCTCTATGAGCGGTAGAAAAGCCATCAAAGTGCATTTGTGTCGTTAACATTTAGTGTAGTTACGAGGCCCGGTAGGATATATAAGAAATGTGAACAGCAGTATATGGGCAGTGTGGGAATGTAACAGCAGGTGTATTCGTAAATAAGGTTCCGGCTGATTACACCCAACCACGAGAGAGGATCACTGTGTAGTACACAAGGTGCACAGTAACCCTGTCGTGCCTGGGCCTGCCATTCAAGGAAAGTGTTGGACACCCTGCAGCATTCTGTTTCATCCTGCTACATCAGTTGGAGACTAGCAGCAGCCAGACTAGGGGATTACCATCCTGCACCTAGGGTGCCATTAGCACCACAATGTGAATGGCCAGTTTTGGAGCATTGCTGCTAGCAGTAATCGACTGCCTATTAATGGTGTCAAACTGTGTTGGGCGACAAATTGTACTTCTGTAGTACTCCACATACGACTGTTGGCGAGAACTATGATTGATGAGGTGGGGGAATTCCTTTCCTTCTGGCATTTTGGAGAGGCACGGCCATACAATTCCCGACTTCACAGTGTAAGGAGCCATCAGGTATGGTTTCAGGTTGTGACTGATAGCTATTGAGGGAGATCTGACGGGACAAACATACGTCACGGACATCCTGTGTTCGCACGTGTTAACCCCTAATGCAACAGTATTGTGGACCCATTTTTCGAGAGGACAGTGTTCATCCACATGCGGCATATGTCTCTCTGTACTTCCTATGTGAAGTCGAGTTACTCCTGGAGCCAGCAAGAACCCTGTATCTGTCCCCAGTAGGACATGTGTGGGATCAACTCGTGCAACAGCCTCATGTCGGTGACAGTAAGCAGAAAATCGAGGACAAGTTAGACACTGGGGCGAGCTTGCAGCAGGAAAAGATACTGTGGCTTTGACAACTTCTAATGTTTTTGATGAGAAGAATGTGTGAAGTTGTATTGCAACCTTCCAACTTCTTTTAAATGAGTCAACTTACTTAGTACACACAACCAATCTTTTCCGGATAGCCAACCACATCAATCTCTGAAAACTAGTTCTCTGAAGAATGATGCTAAATTAAAGAGACATATAAGACACTCTCTTTACTCGTGAAATAAGTAGGTACTCAAAGAATACTTTTAGTTCATTCTCATTATTTCATCTTCCACAAAGGACATAATTATCATTTCTCACGTAAATATTTGACTTCTAGTAAGTCACCTGTGTCATCTCACATTACACACACTTAAGATACATTTACAACAGAGTTGGTTTAAAAACCACAGAAATCATAAACACGTCTTGCCTCTATCGGGTCTGTGACGAGTTACTTAAGTCTTCCTCAACTCAAATGTGCTTTTGTTACTAACTATTGTTACAGTTACAAAACAGCACAGAATAACACAGAAGTTCATCACTTTCTTTACGACTTCAGTGGACCGAGCGACGAGTACTCATCGGTGTCGTTTGACCACCATGTCTACGGTCTTTTCACGACAAACTTCAGACCTGCTCACATGGACGGGTGACGTGCAGTAGATAAGGTTCTTTTCTCCCACTCACATCTAAAATATCGTGTGCTCAAGATTGTGTAAGGCTGAGTGGTTCTAGAATTTGCACAGAAATTCTCAAATCACTAAAAACTTTCCTAACAAAATCAGTGCGTGCATCCCTGCCAGAGAGAGTTAAATACCATAATGGAAAAGTCTTTGAAAATGTGTCTCTCAGTATTGTAATCACTGAAATAGTATCACATATTGTTATAATCGTGGAAAGATCATCGCACACCCTTTCCTCCTACAAAGTTTCATTTCATTTCTTCCTCCCCTTCAAAGGACTTAACTTTCTTCCTCTGACAGTATTGTCAGATCATATTGGTCAGTGATGGAATACTGAATAAAAGGAGGGCTTCTCATTTTGCCAACATGACTACGGTAAGATGCACCATTTCAAAAAATTTAGGAACATATGCTAGACAAGTTCATGGTGCGGAAGATACTGGCAGACTAAAAAAAAATTGCAAGAGTTTAGTGGTGAAACAGTTGCTAAGACATTAAAGGGAATTGAATTGAAGGTTTAAAAGCCAATCAGAAATATGCTGCGGTTTCAGTGTTGTTATATTACACAGCTATGTAGAAAGTATTGGGCAACATACCTGATGTTGATCTTCCAGCAAATAATGTAATAATGGAACTTAAGTATGTTTTATGCACTGCCTTCTCTATTTTTTGTAAGTGGTGGCTTATAGATTACAAAAGGTAGAAAAGATTATTTCAATGGTATGTTCCAAAGATAGGGGTGTAGATTTCATTGGCAGTTTAGTTGAAATACATTTCCTGTGGATGCACAAGATAGGCAATACCTTTTATCTGCAGTAGTTGTAGTGCACACATGCATCATTTTAAGATAACTCTATCTGATCAAAGTATCTGGACCCCTCTGTGTAATGTGGAACCATACACTAGATGTCATGAAAAGTGGGCCCCTCAGTGTAAAGGAGGTGATGAGTATTATGTTGTCAGTAGTGCAGCAGTAACAGCAGACCAGGTCTATCAGGAGGGTTCAGTGACTAGTCATCGGATGTTACCCGAGTACAAAATCAATCGGGGACATTTCGACCCTTGCCGAGCTGTGAAATCGGTATGTGAAGGAACTTACACAGTTAAACAGAGACTGGGCAGGCCTTGTGCACTGACTGACAGGAATTGCTGAGCTCTGCAGAGGATGGTTGTAAAAAAATAAAAAGAAATCAGTGGAAGTAATCACTTGTCAGATCCAAAGAGCTACCAGCAGTCCTAACTATTCTCTCTCGGTAGAAACTGTTTATTGAACGTCAATACAAATACTGTCAGTCTTACAGTTTGATAATTATGCATCACTACAAACAGTGCACAAAATGCATTCTTCAAACAGTTGTGTATGAAACATTGTTTTATACTTACAGAAACGAAAGTGATTGAAAAATCATTAAATGCAGTCTTTCACATACATAACGCTTCCACGATGAGAAGCAGAAAAATTAAGTGTTAAATTTACTGAACAAAAGTATGCTGACAAACAAAAAATAAGCAATAAATCAATCAATCACTCAATACAAAACTCAGTTTGTACTCCAGCAATGGGTTATTCACTCCTTCATCTTCTCTTTTCCCTGCTGTTGCTGGTTGGTAACTGCTGGAACACCTGTCTGCACAGCCTGTAAAACACGCTCTCTTCCCTCTGCTGGAGGGAGAATCCTGTTAGCACAATAACTGATGTAAGGAGTGAAAAAGACTGGGTACAGTGGTGGAACAGCTTCTCATAAACCATACACACCTAAGAGACACAGGAGATAGTGTAAATAGTGACACCACTGGACAGTAGATGGCTCAAAGCAAGTGATTTGGAGTCATGATCACACTATACCCTGTGGCAATGGAATGGAAAGGGTTCGGATGATGTGAATGGCCAGAGAACATTTCCCATCATTGTATATAGTACGAACAGTGATGTACAGAGGAGGTTATATTGTGGTATGAGGGTGTCTGCCACAGTTATGGTGTGGTCACCTTATCATGTTAAAGATACACTAAGTGTTGGTAGGGTACTAACAGGTTTAACATCATTGTATATTGTGTATAGTGAGGGAACAGATCAAGGTTGTCGATCAGTTGTGTCGTCGAGAGAGAGTGCACCTTGTGATAAAAGAGCATCTGTGAGGCAATGGTTTGTGGACAGATACATTCCTGATATGAACTGGCCAGCCCAGTGTCCCAGCTTGAACCCAATGGAACACTTTTGGGCTGAGTCAGAATGTCAACTTGGCTCCAGTCCCAAGCATCCCTGCCGTCTCTGGATCACCATTCCTCCAGACATTCAGACACATCATTTGAAGTGCCTGCAGGTGAGCTAAAGCCATCAAAAAGTGACCACTAGGCAGTTGCTGCAGGGCTAAATACTGCAACACCTACAACCATAAAAAAGAAACACAAAGTATAGCTATTTAAAAAAGTTGATCAAAATGCTCTTAAGATGTGGAATGATTTCAAAGAGATAATATCAACATCAATGGAGGTGTATATTCCACATAAATTAATAAGTGATAGTACTGATCCCACATGGTACATGAAATGGCTCAGACTGCTGTTGCAGAAGCAACGAAAAAAGCGTGCCAAATTTAAAAGAACACAAAATCCCCAAAATTGGCAAAATTTTGCGAAGTTCGAAGTACAGCACGCACTTCAATGTGATATACTTTTAATAATTTCCCCAACAAAACTCCGTCTCATAATCTGGCAGAAGACCCAAAGAGATTGTGGTCATACACAAAGCATACTAGTGGTAAGACGCAACCAATACCTTCACTGTGCGATAACAGTAGTGAAGTCACTGATGATGGTGCCACTAAAGCAGAATTGTTAAACACGGTTTTCCAAAACTCATTCACCAAAGATGATGAAGTAAATATTCCTGCATTCCAATCCACCACAATTGCCAAGATGAGAAACATAGAAGTAGATATACTTGGTCCAGCAAAGCAGCTTAAATCACTTAAGGTCCCTTTCAGAGTATGCTGATACAATAGCTCCATATTTAGCAATTATATGCAACTGCTCACTCACAGAAAGATCCATAGTTAAAGACTGGGAAATTGCTCAAATCACGCCAATATCAGAAAAGGGAAGTAGGAGTAATCCGCTGAATTATAGTCCCATATCACTAGCGTCGATTTGCAGTATGGTTCTGCAACATATACTGTGTTCGAACATTATGAAGTACCTCAAAGAAAATGGTTTATTGACACAGTCAGCATGGGTTCAGAATATATCATTCCTGTGAAACAAAACTAGCTCTTTATACTCATGAAGTAATGACTGCTATTGACAGGGGGTGTCAAATTGATTCCCTATTTTTAGTTTACCAGAAGGCTTTTGACACCATTCCTCACAAGCGTTTTGTAACTAAACTGTGTGCCTATGGAATATTGCATTAGTTGTGTGACTGGATTCATGATTTCCTGCCAGAAAGGTCACAGTTCATAGTAATGGATGGAAAGTCAATGAGTAAAACAGAAGTAATATCAGGTGTTCCAAAAGGAAGTGCTATAGGCCCACTATTGTCCCCAATCTATATGAATGACATAGGAGACAATTTTAGTAGTTATCTTAGATTGTTTGCAAATAATGCTGTCATTTACCATCTTGTAAAGTCATCAGATGACCAAAACGAATTGCAAAATGATTTACATAAGGTATCTTTGTGGTGCAAAAAGTGGAAATTGACCTTGAATAAAGAAAAGTGTGAAGTTATTCACATGGGTACTAAAAGAAATCTGCTAAGGTTCAATTAAGCAATAAGTAATACAAATCTGAAGGCTGTAAATTCAACTAAATACCTATGGATTACAATTACAAATAACTTAAATTGGAATGATCACATAGATAACTATGTGGGTAGAGAAGACCATAAACTGCAATTCATTGGCAGAAATTTAGAAGGTGCAACAGGTCTACTAAAGAGACTGCTTACACCAAGCTTGTCCACCCTAGTATTGCTGTGCAGTGTTTATTCACATGAGGTGGGACTGATGGATGACTTTGAAAAGTTCAAAGAAGGGCAGCTTGTTTTGTATTAATGCAAAATAGGGGAGATAGTGCTACAGACATGATATGTGAATTGGAGAGCCAATCATTAAAGCAGAGGCGTTTTTCCTTGTGATGAATTTTCAAACTCCATTTTTCTCCTCCGATTGTGGAAACATTGTTGGAACCCACCTACATAGGGAGAAATGACCATCACGATAAAATAAGAGGAATTAGACTTTGCACAGAAAATTTAAGTTCTAGTTTTTCCTGTGCACCATTTTAGAGTGGAATGGTGGAAAGACAGCTTAAAGGTGGATCATTGAATCCTCTGCCAGGTACTTTACTGAGAATAGCAGAGTCATCACATAGATGTAGACACACTCCTTTTTAATGTCTGGTAATAGATGTTCTGATAACTTTTGATAAGATGGTGTTAAGACACTAGCATTATCAATACTCCAGAAGCCATTTTCCACATAATGTTTGGTTTATGAAGCCCGTTTCATACTGTCATCCTTTGTGAGCAAGCCTCACATTTGACTCCTGAAGCCTTGTAGCAGATGTAACCTTCTCAGCAGTTAGTGTTAACAGCTGCTGGAATAAATTGATTAATAGTTGAAGTCTTTACATAGGATATGTTGCAATGGAACTGGATATTAACAGATGGAGCAGTAAGGATAAGGATGCAGGGATCTAAGGCATTTCACAACAATGTTGTTTTGTTTCATTGTTCAGTGGTGTATCATATGGCTCTAGAGGGGCAGTAAAATTCTGATAACTTCAGATAATTGTTAGTTTTTTATGGGATCTCCTGGGCTCAAGATCAAGATAATATTGAATTGTGATAGAAATTCACCTGTCTCGCCTTTATCTTTTCATTCACTTTGACAGTTAACACATCCTAATGCATCAGTGAATAGTAGATTTGGTAATGGAGGTAAGTGTGTGTGTGTGTGTGTGTGTGTGTGTGTGTGTGTGTGTGTGTGTGTGTGTGTGTGTGTGTGTGTCTGTGTGACTGAACAGATTGATGGTCATGTTGTTGCACTGCAACACGGGTGAACTGTGTTCAAATTTGTGTCTGTGTTGCAGTTTAATGCCAGTTCGCAAGAGCGAAGTGTATGGAAGGGACCTATAATGAAAGTTGATACTGTACAATTACTGTATTAGCAACCAAAAGGAAGTGGCTTTTGAATGGGAACCACAAACATTTGATGACAAGGCAACAACTAAACTGAATTCTCCACCAGAAAACACATCTGGTATGTTATAATGGGAACACAGGTGACATCTGTATATAAGAGGTGTAAAAGAGCGGACTCACAAAATGACAGACTAATATCCTTGACATCAGTTTGTTGCAGAATCCTTCAACATATTCACAGTTTGAATACAATAAATTTTCTTAAGGGGGGAAAAAGCTTCTGTCCACAAATCAAAACATTTTTAGAAAGCTTCTCTCATGTGAAACTCTGCTTGCCCTTTCCTCCCATAATATCCTGTGAATTATGGATGAAAGGTAATAGGCAGATTCTGTATTCGTATGTTTCCATAAAGCATTTGACAGAGTGCCACACTGCCAACTATTAATGAAGCTACAAACATACAGAATAGGTTCCCAGGTACATGAGTGGCTTGGTAACTTCTTAAGCAACAGAATTTGGTATATTGTCTTCAACAGTAAGTGATCATCTGAGATGAGGGTTTCTTCAGGAGTGTCTGGGAGGGGAGGAGATGTAATGGAACCACTATTATTTTCTGTATACATAAATGATCTGGCAAATAGAGTAAGCAGCAGGCTGCAGTTGTTTGCTGATGATGCTGTGGTGCGTGGGAAGGTGTTGAGTGGCCCCCTTAAGAAAATTCATTGTATTCAAACTGTGAATATGTTGAAGGATTCTGCAACAAACTGATGTCAAGGATATTAGTCTGTAATTTTGTGAGTCTGCTCTTTTACACCTCTTATATACAGATGTCACCTATGTTCCCATTACAACATTTCTGGTTTTTGATGAATGGCAGGTAGCTATAAATGCCGATGAGTAAGAAAAACAAAGTCATAATATTTGGTTTCAGGATTAGCAGTGTGCTGCTTGACACAGTCTCATTGATTAAATATCTAGCTGTAATGTTGCAAAGCCATCTGATACGGAATGAGCACCTAAGGACTGTAGTAGGGAAGTTGAAAGGTCAACTTTAGTTTATTAGGAGAAATGTAGGAAAGTGTGGTTCATTTCTAAACGAGACTGCACGTAGGACACTAGCACGACCCACTGTCAAGTACTGCTAGAATGCTCCAGATTTGCACCAGGTCAAGTGGAAGGCATTGAAACATTTCAGAGGCGAGCTTTTAGATTTGTTGCCGGTAGGTTCAAACAAAGTTACAAATATTGTCAATATGCTTTGGCAACTCGATTGGGGAAAATGTGGACAGAATATTATTATCTTTTTGACGAGCAATATTGAGAAAATTTAGGGAACTGGCATTTAAGGCTGACTACAGAGCAATTATACTGCCACTGACATATATTTTGCATAAGAAGAATGAAGATAAGATGAGAGAGATTAGAGCTCCTACAGGGGCAAATATACAGTTGTTTCTTCCTCGCCGTATTTGCGAGTGGAACAGAAAAGGAAATGATTATTAGTGGCACAGGGTACTCTTCGCCATGCACCGTGCAGTGGTTTGCGGAGTATTTATATAGATACAGATGAAGAAGAGGCTTGTACGTGATGGACTATGTTGAGATCTGTATCAGACCAGTCCTTGGACTGAAGATAACAGACACTGTGACATATCTACATTTCTTGTGCACTTAGTTTCCCAGCTTCTGCTCTTTAAACTGTTGAATGTGTACCCACTAATACAGCTATGTAACAGTCTCTTAATGAATTACATATTACATTATACTGTCTGATTTTCTTGTGAACACCCTGCCCCTCTTGTAGTTTCTGTGAAAAGTTTCTAAATGATTTATCACATTTTCCTAACACCACCATCTTTTCCTATTTCCCATCCTCTTAGGTTGTGAAACAAACTCTAAAACTACTGTGCGAAAGAAACTGGTACACCTACCTATTGTCATGTAGGGCCCCTGTGAGCCACGCAGAAGGGCCACAACACGATGTGGCATATACTAGACTGATGTGTAACTGACACCATGAATCTTGCAGGGCTGTCCACGATTCTGTAAGAGTGAGAGGGGGTGGAGGTCTGTTCTGAACAGTGTGTTGCAGTGCATCAAAGATATGTTCAATATTGTTCGTGTCTTGGGAGTTTGGTGGACAGTGGAAGTGTTTAAACTCAGAAGAGAGTTCCTGGAGCTGCTGTAGCAATTCTGGATGTGTGGGTTGTCACATTGTCCTGCTGGAATTGTCCAAGTCTGTTGGAATGCACAGTGGACACAAATGGTTGCTGACCACAGCACCATATTCTGCCTGTTTACATCTCTCTGTATTTGAATACACATGTATGTACTGCTTTCTTTGGCGCTTCTGTGTATTTTATATGTAACTGTTGAGGGTTTATATATCCCATGAGCACACTCATTTATTAGGTTTTATCTGCAATTTGAACCCAAATTAATGACATCTGATTTTGTGTGAACTGGTATTTAAAACTAATTAAGATGAATAATTGTTGTTATCCCTTAAGAAATGTATATATAAAACATCATGTAGTGTGTCTACAATATATTTTAAAGAAAAAAAATGTTTCTATTACTTCTCAAGGAATCTGTTGTTTGTTACAAAGTGATTTCCCACATCTGTTTCACACTGTTTCTTCTTTGCCTATTTTCTGCTTCTACCCTCAAGACCAAAGAAACAGTAATTAATAATTGTATCCTTGATTAAACAGGCTGCAGAACTTTTGGAGGTGAAAGGCTTGCCAGAGAACAAAAGGCTGCAAGAGTCATCCACAGGTTCGGGGTCTGGCTCCACAGGTAATTCAGTCCTTGCAGCTATGGAAAGTGTACTGTAAAAGTTAAAATTGCAGTACTTCTCCTACAGAACACTGTTTGTGCCTTACAGTGGGCCCATTTCCTCTTGGTGTATTTTGTATTATGATATTGATTAACTATAGTTTTTTCTGTTTTTTTTTTTTTAAAAAATGCATTAAAACTTTTTTCTGAAGTATGGGATGTTAAACTCCAACCAACCTTCCTTTCCCCTTTTTGTGAAATTTGATGGTAACCCCAGTGTTGTAAGAATGCAATGCTACCAGCAATACAGTGTTGCAACTCGTTATTTATTTTTAACCACATACAATTTTAATTTCAGATCCTTGAGTCTTAATAATTTGTCATGGCAGCTAATCTGTTTTTAGAAATGTTGCCTACAATGTCATTGGCTTTGTCATACCTCTGTGCATTCTGATCTGTAAATTGACACTCCTTTGTAAACGTGCTAATATAGGAATACAACTGTAAGGAATTTATTATGTCAGTAACATTTAACGCAATTTTGTTATATGATGACATGATGGAGACCGTGGCTGTTGTTTCAAGACAAATGTTGATGGTGTTATTTTCTTTGCTGTATGGGGCAATAGCATCATGTTATTCACGGTAGAAAACAGTATACTTTGTCTGCCAGTCTTTAACCTGTATGTGCATTACATCAGTTGGGAACAGACATTTGGTGTAAATACGATAGATATCAAGTATCACAGTTCATTTATACACATTATTGCAATGTATTAAAATATTTATCTGACATAACTGTATAAAGCTATTTTTCAGACATCTGTCTCATAATTAGTTATTTTATAAATGTCTTCATGGCCAAGCACATAATCAGAAAGATAGTGTGAACGATAGGATTTTCACCAACGAAGCTTCTTTTCACACTAGAAGTTGGAACTTAAGACTCTTTACACACAACTTCACTACTGTTAGTAGCATTCCTTGCATTACCATGAGAAACTCTCATTATTCTGTTATATGAATGAAAATAATCAATGTGAACTGGAGATTTACAGTGGAAGCCAGTTAAATATGCAATACAGAGATTATTGATAAAGCATTGTGCAGGAGTTCATTACAGTGAAAATCCAAGTGTGTTGCATGTAACAGATGTAAAAGGGGAAGTGACAAATAGAGAAGTCAGAAAATGAAAGATGTATAAAACTAAAACAGAGTAAAGGAAGGAGTAGTTACTGTGAAGAAATGCTGTGACTCTGAAATTAATGTGAATTAAGGCCAGGTGGGTGGTGAGAACCAAAGACATGTTGCAGCTCTAGTTCCCACCTCGGAGTTCTGAGAATCTGGTGTCTAAGAGAAGAATACAGAGGTCACGAGTGGCATGTTGTAGAGCATACTATACAAAAGAATATTGTGTGTTGCCAGCTTACACCTTCTGCTGATACACATTCATCATAATAACTGATAATGTGGTCGTAGTCACGCCAATCTAAAATGCCAAACAGTGTTAACATAACAGCAGATGTGTCATTTCACATTTTACTCCCTTTGATAATATATGTTATTCCATTTACAGAGCTGGTGTAGGTGGTGGTAGAAGGGTATGTAAGACAAGTCTTGCAACAGTAATGTTTATAGGCATAAGAGCCAAAGCATAGGGAGATGGTTGGAAAAGAAACATAGGTTCTAACAAGTGTATTACAGAGATTGAGAGGGCGATGAAAAGGTATTCTAGGTGTAGTGGACAAAATCTGACGGAAATGATCTCATTTGAGGGCCTACTTTCTAGAAATTGTGGTGTTGTTGGAGAAATTGATAAATACATTCCAAACCAGGATAATACTAAGTGACAAGTTGTGTGTTCCGAAGTTGTTTTTTTTGGAGGGATGAGAAATACCTGGAAAAGTGGTTCTAGGCTCTTCAGTCTGGAGCCGCACAACTGCTACGGTTGCAGGTTCGAATCCTGCCTCGAGCATGGATGGGTGTGATGTCCCTAGGTTAATTAGGTTTAAGTAGTTCTAAGTTCTACCTGACTGATGATCTCAGATGTTAAATCCCATAGTGCTCAGAGACATTTGAGTCAGCAATACCAGGACTGGACGTGATGGCCCAGGAAATCTGATTTTGAACTAGGCTTAAAGGGTCTGCAAACAAATATATTTGCCTTGAATGCCGAGGCTGTGTGGGAGGAAATGTTTGACAGGAAAGGATGGGAACTGTCAAACTGTAAGTACTGTTGTTTGTTAGAAGGTTTAATGTGGACAGAAGTGTGTAGCCTGTCTTCAGTGAGGACAGTATCAAAATCGAGGAAAGTGGCATGGGATTTGGAATAGGACCGCGTGAAATTTAATTGGGGGAATGTATTTGGAGATTCCAGGAATTTTAACAAACCAGCCCCACCATGAGTACATATGGCAAAGATGTCATCAATGTACCTAAACCAAAACTCCCTCTTTACTAACATCCCCTATGTACATGGTCTGTTTGCCACTGAACATTTTCTCACTCAGCCCCATGTGATTCCAAGCCTATGACGTCCCCCTGCTCACCTTAATCAACTTTAAACTTACCGACAACTACTTCACCTTAGAGGAGCAGTTATACAAACAGATCAGGGGTACAACTGTGGGAACCAGGATGGCTACTTCCTGTGCTAACCTTTTCCTGTATCATGTGCAGGCAGCTTTCCTGGGATACATAACTCTTCAGCCCCTGGTTTGGTTTAGATAAGTTGATGATATCTTTGCCATATGGACTCATGGTGAGGCTGACCTGTTAAAATTTCTGGAATGTTTGAACACCTTCTCCAAATAAATTTTATATGGTCCTATTCCAAATCCCATGCCACTTTCCGTGATATTGATCTCGTCCTCATCGAAGGCCACTTCCGTCCACTTCAAACGTACTGACAAACAACAGTACTTACATTTTGTCATTCTTTCCTTGTCAAACGTCTTGGGTTGGAGGCAGACATATTTGTTTGGATGCAGACCCCACAGCATTACACCACTACTGTCACCTCAGTTTCCACTGGACATGAGTACCCCACCAGTCTAGTTCAAAAGCAGATTACCTGGGCCGTCACATCGAGTCCTGGTACTGCTGATCCCCCCCGATAGAACAACTTCCGAGCAAACTACTTTTCACTCAGTATTACCCTGGTCTGGAACAAATTGAGCTAATTTGACAAGGCTATTACCACCTAAAATCATGCCCTGAATAAAGGTTCGTTCTGTCTTGAAATTTTATACACCACATTCAGAACAGCTTTCCTTCACCTTCCCAACCTCCACCATATTTACGTCAGGCATGATGCTCCTTCTGCACCATCTTCCTATCCCATGGTTCCTACCCCTGTGACACTCTTCACTCCTAACTCTACCTACACCAGCCCTATAAGTGTCGAAACATATTCTATCAAAGTAAGAGTCACCCGTGCGACGAGTCATATATCAGTTGTTATGTAAACACTGTTTGGCCTTTTAGATTGACATGACTACCACCAAATTATCAGTTAGGATGAATAAGAATAGCTAAGGATATATACTGGCAACATACAATATCCTGTTGCAGAGAATGCCTTGAATCATGATGGTCGTGACCTAAGAATGTGTTTCAGCACACGTGCTTTTACTGGATTCTTACCCCAGACACCAGTTCCTCAGAACTCCGGAGATAGGAATTAGTGCTGCAACATGGCCTTGGTTCTTGCCATTTACCTGTCTTCAATTTATGTTAATTTCTGAGCCTCAGAATTTCTTCACAGTAGCTACTTCTTTCTTTACTCCATCTTACAAGGGAACTGCCCCATCGCACCCCCCTCAGATTTGGTTATAAGTTGGCACAGTGGATAAGCCTTGAAAAACTGATCACAGATCAAAAGAGAAAACAGGAAGAAGTTGTGTGGAACTGTGAGAAAATAAGCAAAATAGACAAACTGAGTAGTCCATGCACAAGATAGGCAACATCATGGATAGTGTGAGCTCAGGAACGCCGAGGTCCTGTGGTTAGTGTCAGCAGCTGTGGAATGAGAGGTCCTTGATTTGAGTCTTCCCTCGAGTGAAAAGTTTACTTTCTTTATTTTCACAAAGTAATGATATGTCCATTCGTTCATTGACGTCTCTGTTCATTGTAATAAGTTTAGTGTCTTTGTTTTGTGACCACACCGCAAAACCGTGCGATTAATAGACGAAAGGATGTGCCTCTCCAATGGGAACAGAAAACATTTGATCACAAAGTCATAGGTCAACAGATTCTTCCACAGGAAAACACGTCTGATATATTCTATATGACACTGGTGATGGTATGTGCGTCACATGACAGGAATATGTTGTCGACCCACCTAACGTGTACACTTGGCGAATGGGTAAAAAAGATTCTTCTACCTAGCCCGATTTAGGTTTTCTTGTGGATGTGATAACCACTCCCAAAAAAGTGCTGAAAACATAAGAGTTTGTCACATAAACTGCAACAAATGAATGCAACAGTTTCACAGTCGCACAGTTTTCCCCGTGCTCTCCCAAAACATGTTTTTAACGTCCCCATACTATGGTGCAGTTAGCCCGCATTGGACGGACGGATGGACAGATAATAACTGTCTGAAAATAAGAGATTAAACTTTTCACTCCAGGGGAGACTTGAACAAAAAACCTCCCGTTCCACTCCTGCTCATGCTAACCACAGGACCACGGCACTCCCAAGCTCACAGTATCCTTCATGTTGCCTATCTTGCGCATAGACTACTCAGTTTGTACATTTTGCTTATTTTTTTCATAGTTCAACACAGCTTCTTCCTGTTTTCTTGATTGATCTTTGTTCAGTTGTTCAAGGCTGATCCACAGTGCTAACTTAAAACTAAATCTGAGGGGTGTGTGATGTGGAGGTTCTCTCGTTAGAGTAAAAAGCTGAGTGCATTGTGGGAGGGGGAAAGCGAAAAATAGATTAGAAAACTAACTTGTACATGATGTTTTAGCAGTAATCTCTGCCTTGCATATTACCCTGTCTTCAACCTTTAAGCTCTCAGCTTTTCAAATGTTCTGTGATAGTCCCCAACAATCAGTCTTTTCTTCTCCGTCTGGTAAGTCCCCCAGATCTGCAGTTCTGGATGACTTTTCTGAACCTTATCGCTTTACCTAAACCCCTCTGGTCCTTGTTCTGCACACTTCTTCCTTCCCCTTCTGCCAGGATGAGGACCCACTGGCTTTGAAAGGTTACATAAGTATAACCTTCTTTATGTGTGTTTGCTGCTGCTGCTGCTTGATGAGTAGATTTTATTTTTATACATACAATTTTAGTATTCTGTTACTTATGTATCTCCCTTGATCATTATCCTCATAAATACTCGATTGCTGAATCGCACAACCTATTGCATGATCTAACAAAGCAATTCGTGAAGACTCACTGTTTGAAGACTCACTATTTGTAATGGAAAGAATTGTCTGTAGCCTAGGTTAGCTAACTGTGGAAACATACTTCTTAGATTTATTAGCTGTGAAATTACTGAGTAATTTGAATGGCATAATTTTTCAGACAACATGATGCAACAAACCTGCATTGTCATAGTTTTAGAGAATAAATTAAAATACTTTCAGTTAAACCAAATACAAAGTACATTAATCATTTCATTGGGAAGCCTACTATTTCAGTACTAAAAACATAAAAGTGAAATATTAGACTTGCCTGCAAATGTAATATAACAGCAAGTGTCAATTTAATCATGGACATGGTTTCAAAATGAAAATGGTGAGTATGAAAAAAAGTTTTATTTGGTTTCTTCCAAACATATCAATCTTTTTTGTTGATACATCAGTCATTCTTGTTAACATGAGTGGTTGATATGATAATATAGCTTGCATTTTGCCAAGGTATAAATGCACAGTAGATCTAAAATTAAATAATCTACAAGTTACATCCAGTGAGAAAGAAGTAAACATTTGTTTGATATTCTTGTATATTCTTATTTATAATTTTATTCTGCCAAGAACCATTTCAAAACTTTTTGTCTCCTTGTTCTTCACAAGTTCTGGTTGTCACTTTTTGTTATGTCTTTCCTCATAATAACAGAACCAGAAATCAGCCTATTTGATACTATTTAAGAAGCCGGCTGGCGTGGCAGTGCGGTTCTAGGCACTACTTTCTGGAGCCGAGTGACCACTACGGCCGCAGGTTCGAATCCTGCCTCGGGCATGGATGTGTGTGATGTCCTTGGGTTAGTTAGGTTTAAGTAGTTCTAAGTTCTAGGCAACTGATGACCTCAGACGTTAAGCCACATAGTGCTCAGAGCCATATGAACCATTTGAATTATTTCATATTATAATTTCAAGGCTTCAGATCTTAGATTCAGTTCTAGAATAGGATCTTAAATTAAGAACAATATATTTCTGGATAATAAGAGAAATTATAACATGGAAAACACTGTTGCTTGATCAGCTGTTGCACCAAAAGACAATTATAGAGCAGTTTTGTTTACATAACAACAATATCGAAACTTGTAACACAAGTTACTGGGCACCTATTAGTAGACATTAAGATGGGGTGTGCCCACCCTTCTCCTTTACAGTGGCTCAAACTCTTCTGGGTACACATCCATCAGTTCTTACTCAATAGTTGATACTGCAGAAGGTAAGATGTTGGACACAGGGATCGACATCTACATCTACGTCTACATCTACATCCATACTCCGCAATCCACCTGACGGTGTGTGGCGGAGCGTACCCTGAGTACCTCTATCAGTTCTCCCTTATATTCCAGTCTCATATTGTAAGTTTAAAGAAGGATTCTCTCTAGGCTTCTGTGTGGGCTCTAATCTCTCTGATTTTATCCTCATGGTCTCTTCGCGAGATATACGTAGGAGGGACCAATATACCGCTTGACTCTTGTTCTCGAAACTTTAACAAAAGCCCATACTGAGCTACTGAGCATCTCTCCTGCAGAGTCTCCCACTGGAGTTTGTCTATCATCTCCGTAATGCTTTCGTGATAACTAAATAATACTGTAACGAAGCACGCTGCTCTCCGTTGGATCTTCTCTACCTCTTCTATCAACCCTATCTGGTGTGGATCCTACACTGCTGAGCAGTATTCAAGCAGTGGGCAAACAATCCTTTGTTGGCGGATTTCATTTCCTTAGGATTCTTCCAATGAATCTCAGTCTGGCATCTGCTTTACCGATGATCAACTTTATATGATCATTCCATTTTAAATCACTCCTAATGCGTACTCCCAGATAATTTATGGAATTAACTGCTTCCAGTTGCTGACCTGCTATTTTGTAGCTAAATGATAAGGGACTTGTCTTTCTATGTATTCGCATAACATTACACTTGTCTACATTGAGATTCAATTGCCATTCCGTGCACCATGCGTCAATTCGCTGCAGATCCTTCTGCATTTCAGTACAATTTTCCATTGTTGCAACCTCTCGATACACCATAGCATCATCTGCAAAAAGCCTCAGTGAACTTCCAATGTCATCCACCAGGTCATTTATGTGTATTGTGAAAAGCAACGGTCCTATGACACTCCCCTGCGGAACACCTGAAATCACTCTTACTTCGGAAGACTTCTCTCCATTGAGAATGACATGCTGCGTTCTGTTATCTAGGAACTCGTCAATCCAATCACACAATTGATCTGATAGTCCATATGCTCTTACTTTGTTCATTAAACGACTGTGGGGAACTGTGTCAAACACCTTGCGGAAGTCAAGAAACATGGCATCTACCTGAGAACACGTGTCTATGGCCCTCTGAGTCTCGTGGATGAATAGCGCGAGATGGGTTTCACACGACCGTCTTTTTCTAAACCCATGCTGATTCCTACAGAGTAGATTTCTAGTCTCCAGAAAAGACATTATACTCGAACATAATACGTGTTCCAAAATTCTACAACTGATCAACATTAGAGATATAGGTCTGTAGTTCTGCACATCTGTTCAACGTCCCTTCTTGAAAACGGCGATGACCTGTGCCCTTTCCAATCCTTTGGAACGCTTCGCTCTTCTAGAGATCTACGGTACACCGCTGCAAGAAGGGGGGCAAGTTCCTTTGCGTACTCTGTGTAAAATCGTACTGGTATCCCATCAGGACCAGCGGCCTTTCCTCTTTTGAGCGATTTTAATTGTTTCTCTATCCCTCTGTCGTCTATTTCGATATCTACCATTTTGTCAACTGTGCGACAATCTAGAGAAGGAAGTATAGTGCAGTCTTCCTCTATGAAACAGCTTCGGAAGAAGCCTTTAGTATTTTGACCTTTAGTCTGTCATCCTCTGTTTCAGTACCATTTTGGTCACAGTGTCTGGACATTTTGTTTTGATCCACCTACCGCTTTGACATAGGACCAAAATTTCTTAGGATTTTCTGCCAAGTCAGTACATAGAACTTTACTTTCGAATTCATTGAAAGCCTATCGCATAGCCCTCCTCACACTACATTTCGCTTCACGTTTGGAGTGAAGCCACCTTTATAGCTCATCCCTAAGACGAACTATTGCCTTCATGCTAGAACACGGGCAGACAGGCACACTTCAGGACTGCACTGTCAATAAACCATTCCCTCACAGTTCTGCTTCATGACATGTGGCATTGTTGAACTAATTCAAACAGTCATTCTCTCTGCAGACTCCCTCTGCTGTAGACAGTACACAGTGCTCTCAAATATACGCATTTAGCATTTTATAAAGTGCAATATGGGGAGAACAAGTTAACGAGGAGGAATGGCAAATTGTAAGACTGTCACCTGTGTGTGTCACTGTCGGCACTAAGATGACAGTAGATAACATTCACATAGCATTTCACAAATCAGAATCCTACCATCATATTGCCATGTAGTACAGAACAATTTGCCACTTCACTCCAAATACCTTGCTTCCAGTTGTCCACTATCAAGTGTATATTGCTCATTACATGAACTTCAGCATTGCTTAATATTAAGAACAGGAACATGTAGTATTTGGAAGCTGCTCAGACATCATATCCAGGGCTGCTGATTTATTTTCATTGTACTGTTATGCTAAACCAATTTTATTGTTATTTCAAAGGTGATCTGATATGAAACAACAGATTGGTGAATATTGGAGATAACAAAAAGTGCTCATCAAGATAAAATACAGAGTAAATGTAATTTCCTAACACTAATCCCATCTTTACAATTTGCAATCAGTTTATGCATGACAGTATGCAGTACCCCTACATTTGAAAGAGCTGTGTGTTCTAAGGTCATCAAACATTTCTCAGATCACAAAGTTGTTTTTAGTAAGAATTTTTTCACCAGTGGAGCTTTACGTTAACTCACTCAATGCAATGGGTACATTATACCTATACAAATATGTCCAAAGTGGAATTCCCATAACAAAAAATAAGCTAACAAAGAACTTAATATGCGTGGAAAGAAAAAAAGAAGGCAAAAAATCTTATAAGACTGGGAACACTGGTAATTCAGTAAAATATTTCAAACTGTTTTACTCTTATGATACAAAACATAAGCTCGACATTTTCAATGAATAGCAATTGATGAGCAAAATAATGGAAAAAAAGTGAAATAACTGATTGGTTGTTAAATTTGCATTTTGGATACTTATTTATGGATCACATGTCGAGAGAGAGAGAGAGAGAGAGAGAGAGAGAGAGAGAGAGAGAGAGAGAGAGAGAGATGGATGAAGACAGTAGCAGTGGGCACTGAAGAGAGAAGTTATGATCTTTCCTTCATCAGGACCACAACCGTGGAATATTTTTTATAACAAATGTCCAGCAGTTGACTTCTGAGTGTGCTTTTATTTTGCACAATGGCTTTGGGATTATAGTCATTCTTGAGTGTATGTTGAAATGTTAAAATATGTGTCTCCTGCTGTGACATGCCATCACTGAAAAACATGTTTCTAGTTTCATAGCCAGCTGGTGTTTTTAACTGTGCACAGTGGCAACCATATTCCATATCTTCAACATGTACTTATATTCCACAATAAAACTTACAAAACCAAAATTGTTTTTTCGATAAGTCACAGACAGGTAAAACATATTTTAACATTTCAACACGATACTGAGAATGGCTATGATGCTGAAATGACGACTGTGTAAAACAAATGAACAGTTAATTGTCAAATGATGGAAATTTCTTTAAAAAAAGTGGAAAAGGAGGTATTAGTGGTCAGTGGGGCAGTGGCAGTAGAGGAGGAGGAGGAGGAGGAGGAGGAGGAGAGATACCTGAAGAAGAATGAGTGGGAGAAAGAGAGAGAGAGGAGGCAGTGTACACAAAACAAAAGATGTGTGTAGACATGATACACAGACTCAGTGGATTAGAGAGGGGCGGAGTCTGGACCCTCCAATATCAGTGGGCTTTAACACACAGTTGTGGGAGAGTGTAAATTTTGGACTGAAATTTTACACACTTTGGCCTGAGAGGAAAAACAACTTGGATGCCTCAGAATTTTTGAACTGTTCATGTGTTGTGGAGACTGTGGGAGTATCAAAGTAAGTCAAAATGACAGTGTAATTGAGAGAGGTGACAGTGGCAGTGGGATATACAGTAAATCAGTGTGAGAAAATGAGAATGTGGGAAAGAGACATAAACAGTGACAGTGAGAGTGAGACGGTGAGTACAAAGGCTTCATTACAAAGAGAGACCAGGTAAAAAAATCTAGAATATTTTGTGTTAAAACAGTGGAAGTATGTTTGCAGACCAAAATTTTTGGTGACAAAGGCATAACGTAGACTGAGGCAGCTGGTTCCCAATCTTCTGTCAGTATTTCAAAGAGGAACATATTCATATTTTATGTGCACCAGCAGGAGCATTTTTCTGCTGTTTTATTCTATGGTACTATTTTTTGCACGAGATACTGCTGGCAAAATTAGAGCAAATTAACAGTTGTTCGTGATACAGCAGGCTGACTCAGAGAATGTGGTAGTATACAAATGTGTGTCATCAACCCATTACTGGCAGTGCTAACATATGTTGCATGCAATGCTATCCTGTATTGCGGAACATGTGAACATTTAAGTTCATAATCTTCCCATTGGAGAGAGGACAGGAATGTAAACATTACTTATCAATAGTACAGTTTCTGCTAATGCTTCATCTTCTGTGCAAAATCCAGAGCTCACCCCCACCCCCTCTCCATCACCCCTGATTTTAGATGCTTTTATGCTTTTACTTCAACTGCGTTTCTTCCAACAGAAACAAAGAATTACTAATATTGGTCTCTCTTCCATGAAATTTGTTTATATCATTTCAGGCATTAAAATAGACAACAATGTATTTCTATGAAAGTAAGGAAATAAGAGATTCCCAATTACAGAACTAATACAGAAAGTTTTTGCACAGTATTACTGTTTGTTTTTGGAGCATAACCTGCAACAAGCTTTGTGAAAGAAGTGGCGACACTTTCTGTGCACAACCCACCCATCATTTTGCACAACAATGCGCAGGTGCATAGAGCACAAGCTGTGGCTGCTCTGGTAAGTCGATGGAACTGGGACGTACTGTATCATCTACTATATTCCTCGGTCTTAAGACCCTGTGACTTTGATTTGATTCCAAAGATGAAGGAACCACTTTGTGGCATTCATTTCAGAACTGTTCCAGAGATTTGACAGGTAGTAGATAGCTCCATTTGCACCATCGACAGAATGTGCTCTGCTATGGTATACTATGCATTCCGCATCATTGGCATAAAGCTCTACACAATGCTGGTGACTACTTTAAAGGTCAGTAATAGGGGCAAACTCTCAACTCTTTTCTATTGGTTGTGAATAAACAGTTGCAACTGTTTAAGTTTCTACCATCATACAAAAGAATGCATTACTGAGCATTGCATTTTTGTACCACTAGTCGAGTAGATTTTATGCCAGTCAAATTATAAAGAAGAAATAGTGTACTAAAGATTTAACATGAAATAGAAATTTACACAACTGGGTAGTTACTTGTAAAACTGAAGAACTGAAGTGGAAGGAAGATTAGTTGTGCTGGTGCTGGAATTTTGTTCTTTTAGTTATTATGAGATACAAAATTTATTTTATAGTAGCAGCGTGCTATTTACTAAGTTAGGTCCCTGAGGGATCTGAACCCTGGGGAGTTGCTTTCCATTAGAACATTCTAAACAGGGTACTAGCAGTAATGGGCAGCCTGGGTAGCTGACTAGCGGGATAAGGATATCTTGTAGAACAAAGCGGGAATTATATCAAAATGTTAGAAGTAGTCACAATTGAGCTACAGTAACCCATTGCAAACAGTATTTTAAGGTGTTTAAAAATGTTATTAGGAAGCTAAAGAATGTGTAATGCAAATAGAATAGCTAATTCACAGGATAAAATTAAAACCATGTGGTCTGTTGTGAAGGAAGTGTCTGGTCAACAGCACAAGGTTGACAATACAAAGTCAGTTCCCAGTAAAAATATTTCTGTTACTGATAAATTAGATATATTTATGCTATTTAACAATCATTTGCTGAGCAGTGCTGGTGAATTAAATAAAAATTTAGTTTCTACAGGAAATTGTATAACTTTCTGGGCAAATGCCTTTCTGAGATTGATGTCTGAACTGCTCCTCAGTGGTACAGACAAGAGGGAGATAGTCAATGATTAAATCACTGAAGACTAAGTACACTCATGGCTATGATGGAGTGTCTAGCAGAATATTAAAGTACTGTGCTGCACATGTTACCCCGGTATTTAGTCACATTTGTAATTTTTCCTTTAGGAACGGTTAGTTTCCTGAGCCATTACAGTACTCAGTAGTAAAGTCGCTTTATAAAAATGGAGAAACGGATAATGTAGATAATTTTAGACCTATTTCTATGCCATCAGTGTTTGCAAAAGTTATTGAAAAGGCCATGTATGTAAGGATAATTAATCATTTTATATCTCCTGAATGCTGTCTGTTGCTAAACTGAGAGGTGAACCAATTGTGAGCTACTCTCCGTATTCCATATTGGACCATTACAGAATACAGGGAGTAGCTCACAATTGGTTCACCTCTTAGTTTAGCAACAGACAGCAAAAGTTCATTATCAACATTGTGAATAATGGCTGTGTTGTGAGGTCTGAGTGGGGTACAGTCATGTGGGGGTGCCCCAGGGATCAGTGTTGGGCCACTCATGTTCCTTATTTTCATAGATGGTAGGCCCTCTAGTATTACGGGTAACTCTAAAATATTTAAGTTTACCAATGACACTAGCTTGGTAGTAAAGGATGTTGTGTGCAACATTGGCTCAGTTTCAAATAGTGCAACACATGACCTCAGTTCATGGCTTGTAGAAAATAAACTAATGCTAAATCAAAGTAAGACTCAGTTTTTACAGTTTCTAACAGACAATTCAACAAAACCTGACATTTTAATTTCACAGAATGGGCATATGATAAGTAAAACAGAACCGTTTCAAATTTGGAAGTGTTCAAATAGATGGTAAGCTGTCGTGGAAAGCCCATGTTCAGGATCTTGTTCAAAGACTTAATACTGCCATTTTTACTATTCGAACAGTATCAGAAGTGAGTGAATGTTCGACAGGAAAATTAGTTTACTTTGCTTATTTTCATTCTCTGTTGTCATAGGGTATTATATTTTGGCGTAACTCTTCCCATTCTAAAAGGATATTTTTGGCTTAGAAACGGGTGGTTCAAGCAGTAAGCGGTGTTAGTTCATGATCCTCTTGTTTACCTCCGTTCACAGGTATGGGTATTTTAACATTGGCCTTTCAATACTTCTATTCCTTATCATTGTTCTTTGTTACCAATATTAGTTTATTCCCAAGAATAAGCAGCATTCACTTGGTTAAAATACAGCAGAAATCAGACTTCCTTAACTCTTCTGCAAAAGGTCACTCCTTCTATTCAGTCGAGGAGTTCCCTGAAAAAATAAGGTGATTTTTATTGTATTGCTGATAGCGTTTACTTAAACTTTTGGACTGACTTTCTTTAAGGTTCATGAACATTTATTTTTATCTGTTATTACGTTTATGTTGTAATTTCATGTACTGACACGTTCCATGACCTTGGAGATTTGCTCCTCAATATGGTCCTACAGAATGTGACGAGTAAATAAATAAATATTTCATGCACCCTGGAAGCTTTGGCCCCAAGATTCTTGCACTCCTAGCCCACCTCCCCCCTCGCCGGCAATCCCACAATCCTACTCCATCAAGGGGCCTAATTGTAACAAGTTTTCATAACACACTGTGTGCAGACATTTATTTAGTGGGACTGCTCCCAGAACTTCAAACCAGGAGAGTGACTGCATCAGCTTTTGTATGCTATTTTTTACCACCACCATCCACAATGCTCAGTGATCCCTGTCCATCAGCACATTAGGCCTGCCTGGACTTCATTTAGCCTTCATTGTTCCTTTAGATTTCCACTTCACTGTCGCATCACTGACAGCTGACTTGGACAAATTTAGGTGGTTTGAAATGACTCCCTGTGTTAATTATTCAGGGGACATCCAAAGGCAAGTCCATGTTAAATATGCTGAGTTCTCATGACTGCCCATTCTGCCATTGCCACTTCTCTGCTGATAAAGCAGTACCATCTGCCATGTAGGGTCCACCTCTTGGTTGGTCTAGTGGTAAATTCTGCATTATGTAAGGCTGTCCAGGTACTTTCATCACATAATGTATTGATAATTCTCCTTTGTGTGATTTCTGTAACCCTTAGTCATTCTAACACATTCAGACCAATTAAAATCCACAAATTACAATATATTTTACAACAGTGATGTTTGTGAATATTGAGAAGTTCAATCTGGGGCAGGTAGATACTGACTTACAAAAACTGGGAGTTTGTGTATATAACAGTGGAGTGATGCAAGTGGAGATAGGTGTGGCACGTAGTCAGGGGAATGGGTGGAAGATGGGGGGACAGAATTACATTCTATAGAAGTGAAGAGGAGAAAAACGGAGGTGATAATCAGCCGAGAGATGGGAAGTGGACATGCCAGTAGCTCAAAATTGGAATACTGGAAGTCTAGGGGGGAGGCTTTGTCCAACAGTGGGGCTCCAATGATTGATGATTTGAGTAGAAAAATGGAGGATGATTTTAATTTGAAAAATGAACGTTTAGGGTAGTTACTGAAATGAAATACTAGGGTGTCGACCTAGTTCATAACTAGCCATAGCTGATGAATTCAACAATGCCATATGAAATACTTGGAACTAACATTTTCAGAGTTTCTCTTAACCTTTCTGTGAACAATTTAACATGAGGGTCCTGCCAACATGTTGGTTTGAGTCCCCACAACTGCCTGAAAGTCCAATTTCTGTGTGGTTCTGTGATGTGTTGTTGAGTTTTCATACTATTTGAACACAGAGGCTGACAGTTGGCACTAGAAATATATATTTCTCCTTTGTTAGTACAGAAGTGAGTACAGTAAGTTTTGTAGAAGGAGTTCCGATCTTTTGCTTTCTAGAGGGTTTCAAAATAAGTGAAGATATTATATTACATCATTTGCTACATATATAGTCTTTAACATGCATAAACACTGGTGCCTTATTCTTGCAGAGAGCTGATATCACTATCTCGTAACTAGTGTGTTCATAAAAATTTACATTTTGATCATTTCTTTACATTCAAAACTCTGTTTCTATATTTATAATAACTACCACAGCTAACACTACGTGTCTGTGGTTGGACATGCATGGCATTGCAGTAATAGTCTATAAAAACCAACCTTGCTAATTAACCTGTGTATCTATTAATGAAAATCATGTGGAAATCCTGATTGTAGCTTTGTATTAGCCCTCACAAATGGGCCAGCCATTGTGGATGAGCAATTCTAGGCACTTCAGGCTGGAACCGTGTGACTGCTGCTCTTGCAGGTTCAAATCCTGCCTTGGGCATGGATATGTGTGACACCCTTAGATTAGTTAGGTTTAAGTTGTTCTAAGTTCTAGGGCACTTATGACCTCAGATGTTGAGCCCCATAGTGCTCAGTCATTTGAACCTCACAAACGTACGGATACTGTTCACTGATGTACTATTTTTGTTCTGTCTTATGAGATGGTGTACTGGAGACAATGGTATTGTTTCTTTTATTATCTCTTGGATGTTTTGAAAGTTGTTTAGGAATCGCTTGAGACTTGACAATCCTTTATGGAGCACTCTTTTGAATCAGGGGTGAGGGAGGTTATGAAGAATCCAGTCAGCAGAAATAAGATTTCTGAGATGTAATTTATGATACATGAGGGCTGTTAACCTCTGAAATGAAGATGTTGGGAGTAAATAGTATAGTGGTAACAACTGAATTGTCATGATAAATGTGTTGACACATGAGGAGAGAATGGCAGATAATAAGTATTCAAAGGTAATGTACATACTGTATGAATTCTTGTTCTCTTGCTTTATCTTGGGTGCTACTCCCTTTGCTCATAAAATTTTTCTCATTAAGTCTTTCACTAAAGTCTGTTCCCAGACCAATCTGTTTGTCTTTCTGCCTCACCTCTTCGTAGGGAGTCTAACAGGGAACTCCCTTGCCCCACCTAACAACCACTCTCATGGTCCTATGAACCACCTATTGTGGATAATACATGCACAAGAAGAGAAATGTGTCCAGGTAGCCATGGACATGAGAACTTCATTGCAACACAGAAGGTACATGATAACACTGAGCAAGTGAAACTGCTTCCCAGTGAAAGCAATGTAAAAATAGTCTTGATATGCTGTAGGGTTGTCACTAATATGATGATCATTCGTGACGGTGCAGGTTGCACTGGTAATGTCATAGGCACCAATGTTGTGTGTTCTACTCAAAGGAAAAGTTGTGACTATAACAGCAGTGACTGGCACATGACAGAGGCAAGATAAAACAAGTAATACTGAAGCAAAGAATCACAGAACATGAGAACAAAAGTGAATAGTCATGTGCAACCTAAAGGGAACAGAAGCAATTGTTTTTTGAACATGGAGCAAAAGCCTGCAAACACTGTTTGGAAGCACATGAACAAAGAGATGAAGGCTACCTGATAGAACACAACACACTGGGAATAAGTTCCCAGTGACAAAAGTAATAAAAAATATACAAGGGAGATTTTACTGAGTACCCAAAAATAAGAGACCTTCATTGCAACACAGATTATACATGTTACCATGCAGCAAATGAAACAACTTTCTACTGGAGGCAAGGTAGACATTGTCCTGACCCACTAAAAGATTGTTCTAATATGAGAAATATTCTTGAAACATCCAGTCCCACACTACTGGGAATATAGTCACAGCACTACAGAGTAGATTGTTGTTGAGTCTGGAACTTGGACTGCGTGGTGAGCTGCTGTGCAGTGACCTATAAAGGCTGACCAGTGGAGGAATACTGGAAAGTTGTCTAGTGTCACATGGATCATGGATGGGAACTATGCAGCAGCCATCACAGGCAAGATGAGATGCACGGAGTTTGGGTTCCATGCCTCTTAATATGGCAGCAACAGACGGCCCTGGGTAGTGTCGTATAAAACTGGATTTCAAGGCAGTGGCCAGATGCTACACTACCCACTGCCACATCATTCTTATTGTGTCTCCTACTCAACCCAGTTATCATACCCATCAGGTTTTCTTCCTGCCTCACCTCTACAATGAATCCAGCTGAGTAATACCCCACCCCATCTGCCCTGCATTCTCCTGGCTAAATGTACCCATCTGTTCACGAAGAAAGGAGTGTTACAATATATGTGTCTGATGTGGCAATGTTACTGCATGAACAGCAAAAATGTAATAAGTGACAAAAGTTCTTCCTGTAATATTGTGTGGGGTATACCTGAGAAAAACTCATGATAGTTGCTAGCAGGAAAACGTCACCCATAATTTCCAACTAAGTGCTCTCTTTAAGTAATATGGGATTAATATAGTGTGGGTATATTCCTGCAGTGAGTGAGGTTGTGTATACAGTCATACACAGCGTTTGTAACTGTAAAACTTGTCACAGTTAGTTAACTATGTAACATAATATTGTATGTTTTAATAAGCAGATTACTACAGGATTTACTATTTTAAATTTAATAAAGAATTACATGAAATGTTTTCAATAAATGTTTATTTGCACCTGACAGTCTTTAGATAACTGGCCTACAACTGGAGTAAAGTTCTGGTTTTCTGGCTCTTGGTTAATAATGTTGATTCTCATACATAATTGAGCAGATTAGATGCTCAGTTGTTCACTGATGAGTAGGGATTCCAAAAGATGGAAATAATTGATTCTGTTCTTTTTCATTTCATGTTGAAACAATCTTAGTTTCTCATTTAGTTGTTTTAATTTTGCAGATAAAATGTTTGTTATATTAACTCAAAATTTCTTTTTTTTTTTGTCAATCAGGATCTATTGAGGACAACGGCCCACCTCCTGCCGCTGACACCCCTGAGACTGGCAGTGCAAGTGTGAGTTTCACCAGTAGCAAGAAAGTTACATTTTGTAGTGTCTCATTAACCCCACATTCCTTCCTGGCCTCTTTCCAAGGTGCTCCCCAGTTTAATCAGCCCAGGGTTTCAGCCATTACATTACTTCCATCTCTTGTGTGCTGCCCTGCACACTTCCAACTTGATAAAATAAACTCCTTTCTACACATCCTGTTTACCACAACTTCATTCTCATTATGTCCCGCACCCCAGTTGGTTTCCTGACCCCACAACCTTTGCAACTTCTTCTGCCCTGGTAACTGAAATATTACCTCGAGTCTAAATTCTCTGTCGAACAATCCAAAATGTTTATCAAAGAATACTCACATACTAACTCTTCATTTAGAAGAGAAACCCTCCTTAATAACTAAATGCTGTATGTGGGTTAGCAGGTAGTATACAGATCCCTAATGACACTCAACTTCATCTTCATTCTCCTGATGTAATGGCAGTTCTCACAGTGCTCACAGATCTAAGGGCACGGCATATCACTGAACCAGAATCAGGTGGCATGCACTAAACGACTCAAATTGGCCAATACAGTGAAGCGTGATAAAGCAGCTATTGTTTTTCCACCCTGCAGAAATGCTTCATTCACGTGCACAAGATTTCATGCACAAGAGAGAGAACTCCTAAAGCATATAAAATGTAAATCCTTTATTTGAACTAAAAAATAACTTTATGGTAGCCACCATCATCCATACATAATGTAGACATTGTGAAATACATAATGTTACGAAAGTAATAGGTCATATCTTAGTTAGTATTCATTAAACATGCCACTTACCACTTAGAGCTGTAAAAAATATTTATGTGTATTGCAATTACACATCCAAGTACCTTTCTAAAATGATACAAGAGCCACTCCTCTTGCTACAGTTGTGGCCGTATGAATTTCTTAAAATCTTCTTAACGTACTTCACTAGTTTTTTAAATCCATATCACATACACCTCATAGATAGGTCTCATTGTCTCTGGATATCAAGAGTTTCATACACACATTGATTAGTAATTCAATAAAACTGACTTCATGTTCTTAAGCTCATGTATCACAGCTTGTGCAGTGTAATGTAAAAGTAACTGTGTAGCTATTTCTGCTGCTTGGGATTTACTTCAAGTTATATTCAGATAGGTCTCTGGTGAATGAAACAGAATCAGATGATGATTCTTTTGACAATCCTCCATATCTTGTACTGACTTCTTTATGCTGACAGGTGTACCATCAGCAATGACTCTTATGATCAACACAATTGCTGTATGTCATACAAATTTCACTATATAGTGTCTCCCACATTGATTCACATTTATTTTTGAGGAAAGCACAGACTCTTCAGATGACAGGGAGCTACTGGGACTCAGACTGGCTTCAGATTTTGTTCTTACAGACTGATCAATCTTTCCTTTCAGGAGCTGTGAAATATCTTGCTAGGATACATATAGTTGTAATGCCAACACTGCTTGCTGCCATGTTAAGCAGTGCATGAAGTTCACTTGGACATGCCCTTTCTATTGATGGGAGTGTTAAGTTTCTTCACATGTGTCGATAGTTACTTGAGGGTTACTGTATCTGTTGCAAACCATATTAAAGGCCACATTAAAATAAGTGCTAGTGTGTAGAAGCTCAGCAGTTACATTGCGAGCTGCACATATTACTAAGGTAAGCAAATGATAATACTTAGCAGTGCCCTGTAATTCCTCTTTATTTACAAGAAGACTCAAAAATCTCGTAAAAATGCCTGAACTGTATTGCATCATCATTAAATGCAGCTCTGTGATGGGCAACTTGATGGAATTTTGTGATGCACTAAAGTCAGATCCACCATCTAACAAAATGTTGTCACATGCATTTGTGTTCTTTTTTGCCTCCTTCACTTACTGCATTTTTATATTTTCTCCTTTCATCAATTAAATTCATTATTTCTTCTGTTACCCAAGGATTTCTACTAGCCCTCGTGTTTTTACCTATTTGATCCTTTGCTGCCTTTGCTACTTCATCTCTCAAAGCTACCCATTCTTCTTCTACCATATTTCTTACCCCCATTCCTGTCAATTGTTCACTTATTCTCTCCCTGAAACTCTGTACAAGCTCTGGTTTAGTCAGTTTATCCAGGTCCCATCTCCTTAAGTTCCCACCTTTTTGCAGATTCTTCAATTTTAAACTACAGTTCATAACCAATAGATTGTCGTCAGTCCACATCTGCCCTTGGAAATGTCTTAAAATTTAAGACCTGGTTCCTAAATCTCTGTCTTACCATTATATAATCTATCTGAAACCTGTCAGTATCTCCAGGCTTCTTCCATGCATACAACCTTCTTTTATTTTTCTTGAACCTAGTGTTAGCTATGATTAATTTGTGCTCTGTGCAAAATTCTACCAGGTGGCTTCCTCTTTCATTTCTTAGCCCCAATCCATATTCACCTACAAAGGTTCCTTCTCTCCCTTTTCCTACTGCTGAATTCCAGTCACCCACGACTATTAAATTTTCGCCTCCCTTCACTACCTGAATAATTTCTTTTATCTCATCATACATTTCTTCAATTTCTTCGTCATCTGCAGAGCTAGTTGGCATATAAACTTGTATTACTGGTGTAGGCGTGGGCTTCATGTCTATCTTGGCCACAATAATGCATTCGCTATGCTGTTGGTAGTAGCTTACCCGCACTCCTATTGTTTTATTCTTTATTAAACCAACTGCTGCATTACCCCTATTTGATCTTGTATTTAAAACCCTGTATTCACCTGACCAAAAGTCTTGTTCCTCCTGCCACCAAACTTCACTAATTCCTACTATATATAACTTAAACCTATCCATTTCCCTTTTTCGATTTTCTAACCTACCTGCTCAATTAAGGGATCTGACATTCCACCCTCCGATCCGTAGAACGCCAGTTTTCTTTCTACTGATAATGACGTCCTCCTGAGTAGTCCCCTCCCGGAGATCCAAATGGGGGACTATTTTACCTCCAGAATATTGTACCCAAGAGGACGCCATCATCATTTAACCATACAGTAAAGCTGCATGCCCTCAGGAAAATTTTATGTATCAAAATTTCAGTTTCAAGTACAGCCCAGAGCTCACAATGCTGGAAGCATGAGTGATAAATGAAAGGTCACAGGTTGTATTGAATATTCTGCTAGCATGTTTTTGATGGCACTAGTAATACATTTCAGCTGTGATTTGTCTCCCACACACATTTTGAAGTAATATTGGTTTAGAGTGCTACATTTGACCAGTCTCAGAAAATGTGACTTTCTTTTAGATATCTGAAATAATTTGAATTGTATCTGTTATGTATGGCTCAAATGCTCATTTCTTTCTTATTAAATTGGCAAAATTTTTAGTGATGTGAAGATAGTGAGTAACTGAATGAAGGAAAGTAAATCTCTAACAAGACCCCAGTGGTTCTTTTTTTCGTACATTTTTTGTTGTAATAAGAGGAGCTACATTTCTTTTACTGAGGATCTCATGATACTGTGCTCTGCCATAATTAAATATTGATGTGTGAATGCTGGCACCTGTGAACACCCTTTTGATTAGCAGGTTATTATAAGTAGAAATTGTGAATTAAATTTATGTTAAACCTAAATTAAAGATTATTTGCTCCTCCTCTCGGGAAGAATTCGTAGGTGGTCATAAATAAAGCCAAATAGCATGAGTAGTGAGTACAAGAACTTTTATGGAGGGCACTAGATGGGATTGTAGGTGGAATGAGTGTGACAACTGCTGAATTCTGAATACCTCAAAGTACTTTGTGCAATCACAGTCAAAGTTTAAACTGTGAATGCAAAATGGGTAGACCCACTGTATAAATTTTGGTCGCAGAACTTATCTTTTCGGCAGATTGTTTAGCTTTTGCTAATAACTTTTAAATACCCTTCAAAACATAAATACGCTGGCTTGCAGGACATGGTTGAGAATGTTTCTTACACTGATACTGCAAAACGTTGGCCCATGTTGCAAATTAAATGGATTTCTGGGTAAACCCTAAAATACATGTAGTGTGGAAAAGGTGGATTGCCACAAGACTCTTTTTAACAGACAAGTAGAGCTTAGACTATCCTGTGATCATGTGTAGAATCTAACAATAGTCAAATGTGGAAATGCTGTAATCAAAAGTATCCCACCCATGATTTTGTTCAGAAGAAAGATGTGTGAAGATGAAAAGCATTAAAATTTATGTGATGACACTTCTTTTGAAATAACAGAAATGGCTGACTAACAGCCAGTATCCACGCAAAACCTTCCTCACTGTTGACTCAACTAAATCACATCTGGATGGCTAGTATTTTTTCTGCTGCTTAAGAAAACAACAAAATATTCTATTGCCTACAAAGGAATTAAAAGTGAAGGTATTTCACTTGATAATAGAGTTTTTAAAACATTTGAATATTTTGGGATGTTGCTGACCTAATTACTGGACTAAACTGGAAGAGTTAGAACTGTCTCAGATGTGATATTTGTTACGTGCCTGGCTGAGAGAAATGACACAACTGAGGCTGACTACTGTTTCAAAGAAAAAGGAATCTCTCCTTCCAATCCTTAAGGGATTCAAAAGTCTAGATTTGCACCTTCAGTGTTCACTGAGCATGCTATTGAAACAACTTTCAGGTGTGATGCATCTAACTTATCATGTGATGATTCAGCAATTGACAGTTCCCCCCAAGTGATTCATCTAATCTAGAGGAATTGATCAGGAACGTTCAGGGATCACAACCAAAGAATGACAGATAAACATCCTCACTGTTTAGTACAAGTATTAGAGAATTTCTCGGTATTTTATCTACTCGACAACTACAGCAAAAACAAAAGAAAAAGAAAACTACTTCAGCACAGTGCTCAGAACACAGAGAACAAAATTATTTTGAAGTCATTATTACTAGTAAAATGAACATCAACAAACTCGTGGTTCACAGCAAAACCCAAAATATGTGCCAAGCACAGAAACAAAACTCCTCAACCTAATGAGAGAAACTCCTTGAAAAACTAACCAGGACCAAATGGTACCCAGGGAGATAAGCACCAAATTTCAAGATTTGTTGCTTTATGTTCTGAAAATATGGAAACTTCATTTGTGCTAGCCGGCTGAAGTGGCCGAGCAGTTCTAGGCGCTACAGTCCAGAATTGCACGAGAGCTACGCTCGCAGGTTCGAATCCTGCCTCAGGCGTGGATGTGTGTGATGTCCTTATGTTAGTTAGGTTGAAGTAGTTCTAAGTTCTAGGTGACTCATGACCTCAGAAGTCAAGTCCCATAGTGCTCAGAGCCATTTGTCCTGATTATGTGGATGACCTGTAAAATGAAGTTGAACATTGCGTTATCAACTTAACCTGAAAGTTTCGTTTGTTTTGTTTGCTTCATTATTTTTTTCTGAAAGTTTTAACTGAATTTTGTATTCATTAAATAAGGGCCACTTGATGAGTAACTCTTAGCCATTTACATCAGAAAAACTATGAAATTCATAATCTACCATTTTTATCCATCTTAGAGAAATAAGTTGACTGTCTAGTACCATAGAAGGATTGCCATGAATTTCTAAATTTAAGATTCAGGATGTACTAGTATCAAGTTCCTTACTTCATAATGCCATCAGTTATAGAAAGGATAGATTGCTGCTCATTATAAACATGACATGTGGCCTACAGCAAAGTGGAGCACCCTGCACAACATGGAGATAAACATAACATGCCCAATTTCAGTGGTTGCTTCACAACCCAGGCCCTCTGCATTGTCTCATACACCACCAGCTTTTCTGAACTGTGAAGATTGTCATTATCCCAAACTACTGTCACCACATCATCTGCCAGACAGTCCCCTGCCATCCTCCCCCCACTGTCCTACCACATCCTCCTCGAGCCACATCCCTGCAGCCCCACTGTGCACAGCTCTTCACAAGTGCACCAACAAGTCCCTTCTACTTTTCTGTGCTCCTCTCCTTTGTGCTCAGTTTTATTTTCCCTCCGCTTCCTCCCTCACAGTCTCCTGATGCTACCTCAGATAGCCTTGTCAGCCACCTCTAGTCCCTGCACACACCACCAGGTTGCACTGTTTCCTCCTCTTCCACCCGTGCTGTGCTGTCCCTCTCCCTGCCCTGCTCCACTATGGATCGTTCCTCCTGTTTGACATACCTCTGGCCTGAGCAGCCAGAGATAGTGTGTGTGTACGTGAAATGATTTAATAAGATCCTGCTATGGTGGTCACTGAAGACTCAACAATCCACGAACTGTGGACCGTGCCTAGCCGAGGTGGTTTAGATGATATAGGAATACATATATCTGTACCATATGTACAATCACAACATGGGTGTATCTCTGGAGATGTTTGACTAACCTGAAGTTCTCCAAGAATGAAGCTTCCTTTTCAGTAGTTGTAGTGGCAACTGCCTGTAAGACTTATTTGTTCTTGTAACATATGCTAATACGGCCTCGATGTGCTGGTCCCACGAACAGCTGAAATCGTGGGGAAACTACAGCCATTCCTTTTTCTTGTGGCTGTGGAGCTCTACTGTGTAACTTAACCCATTAGCACCCAATTAATTTTTAGTTAACATATATTTTGTGTTTTTGGGAAACAGTGCTTTGTAAAAAGGCACCAGTACCACTTTTTATCATGCACTGCATTGGTATTGTGGTTGTGGGAGGAGAGGCAGAATTAAGAGTAGAATACAAGTGGTTAGCTTTGAGAAGTGAAATAATGAAGGTAGCAGAGTGTCACATAGGTGAAAACAAGGCTATGATGAAAGGAGAATGCATTAAAATGAAGCAGGTGAAATGAATAAAAATTTGTAGAAAATATTCACAAAAAGTGGAAAATGGCTATGCATGGCCAAAGGAGTGTGCATAATTATGGTAATGACGGAGACCTCCAGTAGTAAAATTAGAAATGTTGGGAGAAAAGAGGAGCACCTGAATGAACAGAGAGTTCTGATGGCAAACCAGTAATAAGCAAAGAAGAGAAAGCTGGAAGGTACGACGAAAAGAGAGGGTTATGTTATAGGAAGAGAGGGAAGCAGGTGAACATGAGATGAGGGATATGATGATGCTAGAAGAGTCTGACAAAGCACTGACAGACCTAAGTGGAAACAAAGTTCCTGGAGTAGATGACAGTCAATGCAAATTATTGAGACACATAGGAGAGCCAGCTACGTCAAAATTATTTCTTGTTCTGTGCAAAATAAGAGATTGCGGAAATATCTTCAGATGTATGTCAGAATGCAAAAATTCCAATTCGAAGAAAGTTGTGTGCTCATACATGTGAATAATACTGAGCCATTACTCTGCCACAGTTAGAAAGTAAGTCCATTATTATGTGCAGAAGAATCAAAAGCTGGCAGAACATTATCTCTGAGAAGGTTAGTTTTGGTTCTGGATAAATGTCAGTGCTGACCTTAGAACTTGACCAAGAAAGTACCTTTAAGAAAGGCAAATCGACACTTTTATCATTTATAGATCTAGTGATAGCTTGGAAAAGAAATGTGGATTGGACTCGACTCTTTGAAATTTTGAATGTGGCATGCATAAAATACATAGAGCAAAAATTGATTTGCAATTTGGGAAACATACCATGGTTACAAGAGGACACAAAAAGGGACTTTATACATCATAAGAGAGGGAGACAGGACTATAGCCTATCCTGAATGTCATTCAGTATACATCTACAGTTACACTAAATGCAAAAATGTGTAGTGCATGATAGAAGGTACTTTCCACTGTATCAGATGTAGGATTTTTTTCCCTATTCTGTATGTGTATAGATCATGTATAGAATGATTGCTTAAATTTGATGCATTTATTTGAACTAGTCTAACTTCATCTTCATGATTCCTATGGAAGTGATATGTAAGGGGCTGTAACATTTTAAAAGGGTTTATACTGGTCTGTCTAGGATGGACCACATCAGTTTTTTTTCATGCAGTCTCTTTAGTGCACTGATTTCATTTCTGTTATTCTAGCAATGAACTGCATTATGCCGCCTGCTTTACCTCTGATGGGTTCTGTTTCATATCCTTGAAAATTGTTACACCCAGGTGACCATAAGAGTTGACAGATCACCACTTTGTCATTGATATATAGAATACCCTGCTTCTCCTGGTGGTTTTGTGCACAATTTTAAATTATCGAACATTCAAAGTATGTTCCAAACGTTTCACCATTTTGAAAAAATTTCAGGGTATGACTATTTGTGCAGGTTCTTTCAGACCGTACTTAACTAAAGACCAACGCATGATCAGAGGTTATTAATATTACCACCTGAAAGTTCATTAGGATACAACATTAACAGCAAATTTGTTAACATCCTTTCCTGGGACACACCTGAAGTTAGTTTCACATCTGTCAGTGACTCTCACCTGAGCTAACTTGGTGTGTCCTACCTACCATAAAATCCAAATACAGTTGTTAACTTTGCTCAGTTCCTCCCATGTTCATGCTTCGATATTAATTAAGCTTAGATGTGGTATCAAGTCAAACACTTCTCAGAAAATCACAAATTCTGCACCTACCTGACTTTCTTGATCCTTGGCTTTCAGTACCTTGATAGAGTAAATTGTGAGTCTGGTTTCATATGATTACTGTTTTTGGAATCTGTGCTGATTTTCATACAGGAGATAATTCTGTTAGAAATACTTAATAATTATGTAAGTCACAACATGTTATAAGATTACAACAAATGAATGTACATTGAGGAAATTATGAAGGAAACAAACCAGAAATTTGGAAAGGAAATTAAAGTTCAGAGGAAAGAAATAAGAAAATAAAAAAATAAAAATGGTGGATTGCACATGACACAGTTATTGTGTCAGAGATGGCACAGGACTTAAAGAAGCTGTTGAAGGGAATATATGGGTTCTTGAAAAGGAGATTGAGAGTTGAATATCAACAAAAGTTAAACAACAGAAATGAGGTGATGTTGGATGAATCAGATTAGAAAAAATATACTAAAAGTACTAGATTTGTTTAACTATTTTGACAGAAAAATAGATGACCATAGTAGAGAGGATATAAAATGCAGACTGGCAATTGCAAGGTAAGCATTTGTGAAAAAAAGGAATGTCTTCACAGCTAATGTTAGCTTCACTGTTAGGGACTTTTGTGAAGGTACTATTCTGAAGTAAATGGAAATGTGGATGATAAGCAGTTAAGACAAGAAGTGATCAGAAGGTTGTTAAATGTGGTCCTACATAAGCATGCTAAAAATTAGATGAATAGGTCGAATAACAAATGAAGTACTGAATTGAATTGAGTAAATGAAACTTATAGTATAATTTCACTAAAAGAAGGGGTCAGTTGATAGGAAACATTGTGGGACATCAAAGGATTGTCAGATGGAAGTGAAGTGTGAGGGGATAAAAGTTGCAGGAGGAGTCCAAGGCTTGGATGCAGTAAGCAGGTTCCACTGCTGTAGGTTTTGGAAGTTTCACAAAGATGAGGAGGAGTGCACTGGATAGACCATCACAGATAACTACATCAAACCAATCTTCAGACTAATGACGATAAGTGATAGTATTGTAGACAGAGCGATTCTGATGGGAGCACATCCAGCTCTCAAAAGGGCAACACATGAAATATACAGTTTTATTTTACATCTATTATTCAGTAGTCATTTTTCTATCAAAGTTTCCTTACAGTGTTCATCCTATCATGAACTTTTAAAGTACAAATATCTTGAACTGAAAAGAAAGAGTGTGTAAAAAAAAAAAAAGAAAAAAAAGAAAAGGTGACATACATGTTGTGTGTTATGACAGTTTACATGACATCAAAAAGTAGCAAAGATGTATTCACTGTGTAACCGTGGGTATTTCAGGTAAAAAGAATCACAGTTGCAGTGGTGTAGCATGGTTCTAAAGGTTGGGGAGACCTTACAGTTATTATAGGGAGACAAAATAGTACAGTAAACAATAATTTAAACAAAAGAAACAAAATGCATCAAATAAAACAACAAAAACTACTACTACTACTACTACTACTACTACTACTACTGCTACCACTACCACCACCGATGATGATGATGATGATGATGATGATGATGATGATGATAATAACTATCTTGTTCAAGAAAGGATGACAAATTTGTACAACTCCAGCAGCAAGAGAAAAAGCACTTATATTTTCTTGTACACAAGTGCAATGTGCCTGCCTTTTCTTTACATGAATAAGTTTATAACTCGATCTACAAAGATCTGATCACTGGATAGTTCTACAAGTGGTGTCTTTGCTACTGCTACAGTGCTCTAACACAACAGCCGGGTGTTGGACATTGAATTTCTTAAATAATTCTTCACTCACTTAAGAGTACTCGTGCTTCTTTCTATGCTTGCTATAATTGTGGGTAGGGTCAAAACCAAAAGCAGGAACTTCGTTGTTTCTTCATACACAGAGTTTAAATCATTGTTGACAATGTACTTTCAGAGAATTCTTGGAGGTAAGTGTTTTTTCTCAGCAGCGTATATGTTACACAGCTCATGCTCAAGTTGTTCTTGTTAGTAAAAAGGATACTGTTCTAATAACTGAAGCAGTTTCAATTTTGGAAATTCTTTTTGATAGTTAGGGAAACACTTTTCATTCAGAAGTTCAACAAACTGAATTTGGGATAAAGTCTTTAAATCTTCTTTCCATCTGAACAATATGCAAATCCATTATCTCGTAAGTTAATGCCATGAGAGGTGTCTTTTGACTATCAGAGGATGATAAGATGCCATTCAAACACAAGCTGTATTTAATGCATTCATCAACGAATGTTTCTGTTCTTAATTGTCATAAGTTTCTCACAACAGTTCTTATTTCATTGTGGCAAGCAATTATGCTGACAGATTTTGACTGATGAACATTAAAGAGATGATCTACATAAACAAAGCACCCTTGGTAGAAGCAAAGCAAGTAGACAAACGTAGGATCATTCATTCGTCATTTCTTTTCAGCAGCACAGCTCAAAGATTTTGGGTCCCATTGAGAGTCTATATCATTAATTATATAATTAAAAGTACCATATAACTCTGAGAAATGAATAGATATGGTTGAAACTGCCCTGGAATGAAAGTTCCAGTGAGTGTTGCTCACGTATGGCAGTTTAAATCCTTTCTCAGTTAGCAATACAGTTCATTTTGATGATTTGCTGAAGTGTGGAATTTAGTGCTAACAAACATGTGTATTTGTCATAAGATTTTGGAGGTACCAAATTGAGATGATGTGTGTAACAATGAATAAGCAGTGCATGGAGTCAGAACTACTTACCAATTGTTGTAGTCATCTTCCTCTGCCCTCCATTACTGATGCGCCATCACCTGTTTGACTAACCACTTTTCCTTCCACATTCCATTCTTTCAATACTGCATGAATAATGTTTGATACACCTTCAGCAGTTTTATCTCCAGAAACATTGTAAAAAAACAAAGAATCTATCCTCAGTTTTGTCTGCAATATGGTACCTGAATATTTTAATCATTTGACTCTTGCATAATGTGTTTCTAATGTTTCATAACCCTGAATCGAAATGAAATTGCAGTTCTGAATTTCAGATCATGTTTTCTCATTAACTGCCAAAGTTATCATTTCTATTACATCATTCTGTATATCTGGAGAAGTTCCTTTAAAGGATGAAGATAATGAAAGGTGGTCTCAGGTTAACTGCTCTCCTTAAGCTAGTAAATCCAACAATCCAGTCAGTTACCATAGTTGCTAGAGGATTCGTCTTCTCCATGGCTGCAAAAGCCTAGATATTGTTTACAAAAAAATAAAATATTCTGAATAAGATGAGCCAATACTCTCCTGTTGGATGCAAGTAGTGTATTTTATTTCATTGCCGGCAGATGAGCAGCTTCAGAAAGGGCGTGCTCAATTCTACTTTTGACCAATAACTGAAATGATTCTTTGTTCTGCAGGTCATATTTTGATATCTGATGCTTTTGTGCTCTACTGTCAACGTTCTTTTTTGTACAAATGCCCTCACTGCACCATTCCGTTTCACCACCGAGCAGAAGACATATTTAACAATATAATCTGTTGTTAACTGCATTCACAGTCAGCCAAGTATACTTTTCATACCAGGCTGTCTGAAAAGTGCGTTTTTGTTTGGCTTCACTCAAAACTACACTGCGTACAGGAGTAGGTCATTTGTTCTTCAATTCACACTTTATTTTATACATAAGTGTAGAAAAAGGCATTCTTAATAAAAATTCTCTAAGGTGTTCAGTTGCTGGCTCACTCATGTTGGCAACACAACAAAAACATGCACTAAAATCACACAAGAATGACAAAGAACACAAACTGCATGACCGTTCACTTTCATGTTAAAAAACAGCATAGAAGCGGCAGAGACTAGTCTCGATACCTGCTAGCAAGTGCAGTGCACTGGCCTTTGTGGAAGAGGGGAGTAGAGAATGCTCAGGCGCACACAGTCACGTAAGGGAAGGGAGATAGAGACTGGGACCAACAGAGTCTCAAGCAGGCAAATACACCAATACTCGAGGTGTGGCATGGGCTACAAAACTGATGTCTTTGTACGTTTAGAGCTATTAGTAGAAAATAATTTATATTTTTGTTATGAATTACTATTGCATATTTTTTAAGCAGGATTACAGGGGAGACTGAGTCTGTTTCCCCTCACACTAAGCCACTGCACAGTTGTAAATGTTGTAAACCAGTTCAATGTTCCTAAAATTGCCATTTAATGGATGTTGATGGGAAGGAACCTATTGTAATGGGAAAGGAGAGAAACTGTCATATAGTACTGACATTTTATTTCACCAAAGAGCCAGAAATCTCCAAGAAACAGAAGACATGTTTATGAAGCTGGTCAATAATAAATTGTTGCAAGCTTTGTTACAATGGTTTGAGTTGTATGGATACAGTAGTATCATTGAAAATTATTTTTTGTTCAAAATTATTGCAGTGATAGGGTCTTGTAATAACAACACTTTGTATAGTACCTACATTGAAACAGGTCTCATTGATTAAAAGATAGTCACACAAACAATGGTCAGCAAACTACAAAGGGCAACAAAAACAATTAGAAATTTTTTTCAGAGTGTGGAAATCCAGGACTGGTTAATGACTATATTATAAAAAGTATAAATTGCTACTCACCATACAGTTGTGATATTGAGTCACAGTAATGCACAATAAAAAACTACAAAACCCAGAAGCTTCTGGCCAGAAGGCCATCTTATGAAGTACCGTGCACATATGCATGCGTGGATGTGCACGCATACATGCATTAAAGATTTGGTGTATGTGCTGTCTCTATCACATGATGTAGCAAGGCTCTCTGAGAAAATACGGAGGTGGCTGCCAAGGTCAACAATACCATGCTGGGAAGGCTATGCCAAGAATTAGATTATTTTATTGATGTCTGCTCAGTCACTCGTGGTTTGCGTATCAAATGTCTGTAAATTAAAAAAAAATCATAGTTTCTCTTCAAAATGCAGTATGTATGACAACTGTGCAATGTTTAGTTCTTCTGCAATAAATAATTGAAAGTGTTCCCGGATGTTATGTACACCTTGTAAGATGGTTACATGGCCGCTGACACTGCAAGTTGTCAATAGTCAATCTGCTGGCAACATTTTTGGCCTGGATACTTTGTTGCTGTTTGGATTCTACATCGCAAATGAAGTTCAGATTTTCTCTGACACGACCTCCATTTTTCCAAATGTTCCCAAAGAGCAAGCAAATAGGAGAACGCGCCTTATCTGGTGCATCATGTGCTTTCATCATTCCTCATCATCACAGCTTTGCAGTTCTGCTCACACTCAATCTTTTGGGTGAGGATACCTTCCTGTGTGCAATTTCCTCCATCTACTATGCAGTGCTGGTTTCTGTACTGGCGACGACGGTGGACTTCTTTGCACCTCATATCTAGCAAGGTAGCCAGTTAATTGTGGTGGGGCCACCATGTACACTGTTGGTTGTAGCCTCCTAACTACATAGGGATTGCTCTGATGCTGCCTGTGCTGTTAACTCCCCATGTAGACCAAGAAGTAGATGAACCTGTCCCTGGGGCATTATCGGGACTCCCGACAATGGCCATCCTGCAGCTGGGTGGTGTCCTTAGGGAGGGCCCTGGTCGGAGTGGGTGGTGTCAGGGCAGATGACGTGCCGTGAAGTGTACCACGTCATCACTTCCTGGTGATGAATCACCAGCAGTCTCTAAGCACTCCAGGTCTCAATTTAATGCAAGGAAGTGTGATCCAAACTTGTTCCCCTCCCTGGCCACACCATGGGAGGAATGCTAGGCTAAGGATGGCAGTGAACCTACTTCACACTGGTACCTCATATGTATGATAGCTGATGGGGAATCCTTCATGTTGACAAAGCTTGTTTTTTGTAGAGCATTTAGAGAACAATTTTAGGGAGGTGGAGGGCTTGTCAAAAAATACGATGGGTATTACATTGCTCAGGGACAGTCTTTTGCAGTCTAATGTTGGGCTGTGCACCAATTTAGAGTAGTAAAGTGTCAATTTCATGTGGTGGGTCCATTGGGGTCTGAGGGATAATCAGGTTGCCACCGGTGCCTCCACCTCAAACTTCAAGGATGACACATTACCTGAGAAGGTTGAGGTGATGGTCTATCACTATGATGTCGAGCCATATACCTACCCCAATGCAGTGCACAAAGTGCAGGAGGTTTGAGCATGTCTTCCCACAGTACTTCCCACATCACCTGTCGAGATTGTAGACATCCTTCACATCCCTACACTCCGTGTGCCCCACCTTCCATTTGTGTCAGCTGAAGAGAGCACTGTGCTCCTAGCTCGCCAGACTAAAGGATTTTACAGAAAGAAAGGAAAATTGTGGAATATGAGACACAGGACCAATTGACCTACACTGAGGCTAAGATGAAATTTGAATGCCTGCATTCTGTGCATATGACATCCCCTTATGCCACCACTATGAGAACAGTTCTAGCCCCATTAGTTCTGCCAATTCCTGTTAGCTCCCAGAGCCATAAGACTACACCTGCTCCCTTGCTGGTAGGGGGGTGGGGTGGGGGGGGGGGGGGGGGGAGGGGTGGAGGCAGCCTGGGGTCCCTGGCATTAACATCAATGGCGTGTTATCTACTGATGCAAATGTCATTGCTGAGCACCTTTCTGTGTACTATGCCCGAGCCTCTGTGACAGAGAACTACCCCCCCCCCCCCCCCAGCCTTTAGCACCCTCAAACGATAGATGAAGGGGAATGTCCTGTCATTCACTGAACGTCACAGTGAACCCTATAATGTTCCATTTACAGAGTGGATGCTTCTCAGCGCCCTTGCACATTGCCCTGACTCAGCTGCTGGGCCAGATTGGATTCACAGTCAGATGATAACACCTCCCTCATCGGATTGCAAGGGACACCTAGTCATTTTCAACCAGATCTGGTGCGATGGTGTCTTTCCATCATAATGGCAGGAGAGGACTATTATTCTGGTGCTCATATTGGGTAAAAACCCATTAGACATGGATAGCTATCAGCTTCACCAATGTTTTTTTGTAAGCTGTCAGAATGCGTGGTAAGTCGGCACTTGGGTTGGCTCCTGGAGTCATGGGGCCTACTGGCTCCATTCCAGGGCGGTTTCCAGCAGGGTTACTCTACCACTGATAATCTTGTGTCCCTAGTCTGCCATCTGAACAGCCTTTTCCAGATGGCAACACCTGATTGCTGTCTTTTTTGATTTACGAGAAGCATACGAAACGACCTGGTGACATCATATCTTTGCCACTTTATGCGAGTGGGGTCTCCAGGGCCCACTCCAGATTTTTGTCCAAAACTTCTGGTCACTCCATGCATTTATGTGTCCAAACTGGGGCCTTCAATAGATACCTCCCCCTCCCCCCCCCCCCTTAATCAACAAAAACGTAGTCCCACAGGTCTTCGTATTGAATGTGTGTCTACTTTTAGTGGCCATTAACAGCCTAGCAACAGCTTTAGGTCCATCAATCTCACCTTCTCTGCATGCAGACCACTTCTGCATTTTATACTGCTCCTCCAGTACTGGTGCTGCTGAGTAGCATCGACAGGGAGCCATCCAAAAGGCGCAGTAATGGGTTCTAGATCAAAGCTTGTAGTTTTCAGCCATGAAGTCCTGTGTCCTGCATGTCTGTTGGCATCGTACCATTCATCCTGAATCAGAACTTCTCCAAAATGAAGATACACTCACAGAAGTGGAGGCATATCGATTCTTAGGACTCGTTTTCGACACCCAGTTGACTTTGCTCCCTCTTCTTAATCAGTTCAAGTGGAAATGCTGGCAGCATCTCAATGCCCCCCACTGCCTGAGCAACACCAACTGAGGTGCAGATCGTTCTATGCTGCTGCAGCTCTATAGATCCCTTGTTCAATCCTGCCTTGACTACAGGAGTGTGGTTTATTCTTTGGCGGCACCCTTAGCATTGTGTTTACTTGACCCGGTGCAGTGCTGCGGAATTAGACTAGCAACAGTAGCTTTTAGGATGAGTCAAGTGACCAGTGTACTGGTGGAGGCTGGAGTCCCTCCATTTTAGATCAGACATGTGCAACTGCTCGCCATTTACATTTCACATATTCGTAGCTCTCCTGAGCATCAGAATTACCGTCTCCTTTTCCCAACCACTGTGATTCATCTCCCGCATCAGCAGCCCAGGTTGGGGACTTAAGATTGCTGTTCATGTCCAATAACGTCTCTCTGAATTGGAGTCCTTCCCCTTACTACCTCTCCTCGTAGTCCATTTGTGTACTTTTCCATGATGTAAACCTAGGCCAAAGCTTCGTCTGGAACTTATGTATGGCCCTAAGGGTTCAGTTAACCTCATGGCTCTCTGCTCTAACTTCCTTTTGATTCTTGACATGTCCTGGGGCTATGAAGTGGTTTACAGAGACAGCTTAATGGTGATGGTCATGTTGCCTTCACCTGTGTTCACAGAGGATACATTGAACAGCACTTACTGCCAGATGGCTGCAGCGTTCTCACTGCAAAGCTGGTGGCCATATCTCATACTCTTGAGCGCATCAGTTCTGGTCAGTGTGTCATTTCCTCTCTGTACTGACTCCCTGAACAGCCCACAAGCTAAGTAGCAACCACCCAGGTGCCCACGTATACCCTGGAATAGTCCTTTGATTCAGTGGTGTATGTCTGGACCCTGGGACATGACGGAATCCGAGGTGACGAACTTGTCGACAGGCTGGCCAAATGGGCTGGCCAAGCAGGCTATGTGGAAACTTCTTATGGAGAAGGGCATCTGTGAAACTGAAATGTGTTCTGCATTTCACCACAAGGTTGTTGGGCTTTGAGACGAAATGACATAACCTCAGTACATATGACAAACTGTGTGCCACTAAGTAGACTATAAATGTGGGAAGTCCTCCACGCGGTCCTCTCACAGTGACTCCTTGGTTCTCTGTTGGCTCCACATTGGCCATCATCATTTGATCCATAGCTATATCCTGTGCCACACAGACCCACCTCAGTGTTGGTGCGGTGCCCGGTTAATAGTGGCCCATATGCTGTCGAGCTATCCTGCTTTGGCTGCCTGCATCGTAATCTTTGTTTACCAGACTGGTTGTAGCTAATTTTAGCAGACAACACCTCATGAGCTGAGTTAGCTTTAAGTTTTATAAGTGAAGGGGTTTTTATTGTTCTAAGTTTCAACACATCCTTTGTCCCTCTGTGTCATCCACTCTGGCGTTTTTAAGCTGGAGGTCTTTCTATGGTTCTTTTGGTTTTTCCTTCCTTGCAGTATTGTGCTGCTTATCTTGTTTGTTTTATTCTTTCCCTTGTGGGATTGTTTTAACAGGAACAAGGGACCGATGACTGAGTAGTTTGGTCCCTTACCCCACTTTTAAACCAACTAACTAACCCTTCCAGGAACTTCATGACCTTTGTGCTTTCACACCTGTTTGAGCCTGGCTTAGTGTGTGGCACAGATTTCTTTACATTAAGATGTAGTGCTCCGGTCCTGTTGTGCACATCATCTTCCAGTATCCTAATGGATGCCAGTCAAGCTAGAACTCCATCACCCTAAAGATGATGGGATCCTAGAATTGGTCAAATCTAGTGCTTTGGCCACTCCTCTGGTTGTAGTCCAGAAGCCAAATGGTTCCCTCTGGCTGTGCAAAGATTTTACTTTGATAAACAATGCCCAAGATCTGATGGAAACCAACCCCATACTATGTCAAGCGGACTTCCTCTCAAAGCTTGTTGAAGGTGATTTTCTTTTCTAAAATAGACCTTGCTGATCCTCGTTTACAGATTCTACTCGATGAGGAACCACAATACATTGTCATCAGTATGCCTTTTGGCTTATATGAATACAAGAGTTTGCCTATTGGTATCTCTTCTGCTCAAGTGATCTTCCAGAGGTACCTGGTACAGTATACTGTGTCAATCCCAGCTTGTTCCAGTTACCTGGATAAATTAATTGTTATGGGTGCTATGCACCAAGACCACCTACATAACCTCTTTTCTACAATGCATGATGCAGGGGTCAACTGACGTTTACACAAATGCCAGTTTTTCCAGGAACACTTTCTCAGCAAGGACAGGATTCACTTTGCTGATTCTAATGTTTCTGCTACTGATTCTGTCCTGTGTCCACAAAACTGCCAACCATTACAGGCTTTTTTGGGAAAGTGAATTATTACTCAAAGTTCCTTCTGTAAGCAGCATACATCATTCATCTTCTCAACCAGTTGTGGAAGAAAAGGAATTCTGTTTCACTGTCAGCATCCTGTGAGCAGGCCTTAACACAGCTGAAGCATATGTTAAATTGGGCACTCTCCATTACAATCTTCTCTCTGTCATGCTCCCTTGTTTTGGCTGTGGACATTTCTCACTATGGCAGTGGTGCAGTGCAGCCACACCATAATGATGATGGTACAGAGCAATCCATCCCTCATGTATCCAAAACACTGATGCCTGCATAACGTAATTATTCCCGTACCTTAGAAACAGATGTTGGCAATCATCTTTGCTATGAAGAAATTTCATGTTTATCTCTTTGGGTCCCAATTTGCACTCGTTACAAACCATAAACTGCTTGTAGCACTATCACACACACACACACACACACACACCACAATTCTATCTTGCAGCATGCATACATTATGTCCTTAATAGGTAGCCAACTTATTTTTCCAACTCTGCTGCTTACAAGCTCTGGACCTGGACCTGGGCTCACCGCTCTGTTTTCCCATCATCTCTGATATGCTCCTGGTGGATGGAGAGGCTCGGTACCCCTCATGTTGTCATTCCGACTACCTTACACACTCACGTCTGGGAACTCCTCAATCGTGGACGCTGAGGTATGTCCCAGATGCCAGTCGGAGTGGCCGAGCAGTTCTCTGTCCTACAGTCTGGAACAGCGCAACAGCTACGGTCGCAGGTTCGAGTCCCGCCTCAGGCACGGATGTGTGTGATGTTCTTAGGTTAGTTAGGTTAAAGTAGTTCTAAGTTCTAGGGGACTGATGACCTCAGATGTTAAGTTCCATAGTGCTCAGAGCCATTTTGTTCCAGATGAAAGCCTGTGCCAGGTGATGTGCCTGTTGGCCAGGTCTGACAGAGGATGTGGAGGTTGTGGTGCGCTGCTGTTCTGCCTCTGCTAACCAACAGGCTGCTCCACTCCAGTCTTTCACCTCTGGCTCACTCTGTCACCCGTGCGACGGCATTCGTTTAGATTTCGTTGGCCCATTCCTCAGCTCGATTCTGACTACCCCTACATGGCCAGCAAGGTGTCCAGCACCACTGCGGCCATGCCCAGTACCCTTCAACAGATTCTCTGCACCATTGTCACTGAAAATGGGCCCCAATTTACTTCTACAGCATGGGAACAGTTCTGTACCACTAATTGCATCAAACGCCTGTGTAAACCTTCATTTTATTCTTCCTCTAATGAAACGCAGAGCGGATGGCATGCACACTTAAGCAGCAAATGTTGAAGGCAGTGATTGCATCTAGGAAGATAGCATCCCTCAAAATGTTCCGGAGCACTAGCAGGTCCACTCCTATGCATGGCCACAGCCTAGCAGAACTCCTTAACGATTGTCAGCTGTGTATTCTCCTCCATCTCCTGGCACCCCAAACCAAAGAACCCCAGACCTTACACATTGGATGACACGCTCCTGGTACAGCTGTTAAGGCATGTTGCAATGGGACAAATCCCTTGTGGATGCCAGCTGTGGTGGTGGCAGCTCACGGGTGGCCCCTTAAAATGGTCGATACCCAGAGACGTTTGGTGTGTCAGTGCATTGACCGGCTCCAGCCCCTCCTCCACCCTCCACCCTACACCTTCAGCAGAGGAGTTGGTGTCCCTGCCCTCACACTTCGCTCCTCCTCACATGTGCTATTTCCATTCGAGGACAGTAGCTCCCGTACACCGAGGCACGGAGGTCGGAACATCACGATTGCCTCAGTTTGTGCCTCGGTCATCCGTCATACTGCCATTTCCCATTGCAGTGCCCAATTTCCCACGTTCTTTCTCCCATCTGGTGGCATCCACTGACAGCGTACAACCTGTGCACCTCACAAGGCATCGACCGGGGCCGTTCGATCCCTGTGTGACCATTTTGGGAGGTGGCATGTGGTGTCTAATTTGACAATTTGGATAGCTTGCCAGAAGGCAAGGACATGGATGGCAGCTATTACATGGCACCCCTGTTACTAGTGAACGCTGCCGTCGCCACGACGACTATTGGTACTGGTAGGGACCCTCTAAAGCTGGCAGTGGAGGGGCTCTGTGTCAGTCGAGTTCCGACTGAGCACTTGTGTTGTATACATTCCACATTATTTTCAGTTCAGGAGTCTTGCCACATATTTGCCCTCGATCTGGTTTACTCTGTGGACTTGTCTAGTTTCATATCCATTCATAGTTTTTGTTGCTATTGTTGTCATTTTCTGCATCTGCTTGTGGTTGCTGTTCTTGTTTTTGTTGTCTGTAGCTGTGTTACTATGGGTTTGGGGGACTCACTATCAGCACCCTCAGCTAGTCAGCCTCTTGCTACTGTTCTGATTGCAGTTCCTAGAGTTGGTAGGATGCATATGGCAAATGCTGTGATGGACATAGTGTTGGGCAGCATGCTCAAAAACTATGTGATCCAGTTGTTTTTTCAGCTTAGTTGGATGGTAGCTATTCCTGCAGAAAGCTTGTCAGTTGTCATGCCCAAGTAGAGCACGGCACATTTATTGCAGCTTAGCTTGTATATCACATGACATGGTCCACCATTAGCCTTGCCTTCAGTTGTGTATGTGATGCTTCTGACAGGACTGCAGTAGGTGGTGGTGGTGGTGGTGGTGGTGGTGGTGGGAGTATGTAGAGCACAGGTCTTGCATCCAGTTATATTACAGGTATATGGAACATTAGACAATGAGTTGGGAGCAGGGGTTGCCTAGGGCTGGCTTGGTGGGAGGAAGAATGCCACTGTTTGAGGGGTGGGAAGGAGAGTGGGTAGGAAATAGCTCATTTCAAGTCGTCATGATAGGTCCTGGTGGAGAATACGATTTAGTTGTAGCACAGTACTAAGTCACAAGGGGAATGCCCCTGGGACTTCTCGAGGTGGTGGGTGATGGGAGGGAAGTGGCACAGGAGATGTCTCCAGTTCCTCACCATCTCCTAAAGTTGCACCGTACAGCCACAGAGGCTCTGTACCACCCAGGACTGGAACAACTGAATCACATTCTCTATGGTTTCAACATCATCTTATTATGGCCTACAAACTCCTCAAACAGTGGTATTCTGACATTCACCGAATCCACTCCCAGATAGAGAAGGTGTCAAAAAGTTTCAAGTTTTCCAGTATGGCTCCAAATTTCAGTTGATCACAGATCATAAACTGTTGGTATAATTGTTGAAACATAAGGCTAGACTTCCTGACCATGTTCAGAATATTTGTCAACAATTATTTTCATGATACCTGTTTTTGGCCCACCAACCAGCACGCTAAGGCCAATACGTTGTCCTAGTTGCTCGTGGGTCCTGATACGGAGTTTGATAGGGAAGAAATATTGGTTTTGTCATTGACAATAATTTATAAACAACATTGAAATACTTATCACCAAAGAAGTATCAGTAGACACAAGTCATAGCTAAGTGTTGTGCAGTATTGTTGTTGCAGATCAATTGTCATGACCTGCTCACCTGCCTAAGGAAGCACATCGCAATTTTTTACCTTCTTGCAGTATGAAACAGGGAATCTGTCTGTCAGGCAATATTGTTGCTTGCAATGGATGATCAATGTCACATTGTAGTTCCACCTTCACCTTCACCACACATCCTCCAGTTGCTGCACACTTATCACTGGAGTGTGACACGCATGAAAGCATTAGCTTGATGGCACATATATTGGCCTGAGATATGCTGCTGTTTTGAATGTCAGGTTAGGCTGTGTCACACTTGTTCATGGTACTCAGTGACCACTCCCAGAAAGTTTTCACCTTGCACTCAACTGGCTCACACACCGATTTTCTGGTACCTTTCCTGGGAAAATGTGGTTGACACTGGTGGACCTCCAGTCCTACTTCCCCTATACAGCATGGATGTGCACAACAACAGCACACAACAGTGAGATCCACCAGCAAGAAGAGGGTGCACCAGCTATGCTACTCTGACACCCAAGGTTTGATGCATTCATTCACTGCAGTGCTATATAGCCCCTGGCCACCACTATCTTCCATCAAATATTGAACTCGGTGGTTGAGTGGAAAGTCAGTATATTTGAGATGTAAATGTGGAATGTTGTGCAAACAGTGACAGTAAATGATGATTTTCCACAATTCTTAGCCATGAACTGTGCCTATTGAGTAAATGAGTATAGTCAGATGGAATTTCTACACAGATGACAGCTCTGTATGTTGTCAGATCTTTTGCACCGCTAGCAGCCATGTTCTATGCCCAGTTTCCTTGTGTGTGGTCAGAGTGTAGCGGCAGTGGGGAGTCTGGTGCACCACGTGGTACACCCCAGGTGTTACATGGCTCACCCACTATCCCTGCTGTCGAGAGATCTTTGTGGGTACTGGGTGCGGTTGGGCCACCCTCTCACCAAGGTAAATGGTGGGTTCAGCAACATTCACAGTACACGAGGCGGAGGGTCAATGTGGAGGCTGGCCATGTGGCATTGCCCACTCTGCCTGTGAGTGGACATGTGGCCGATCCTTCAGCAAGGTCCGAGGAGGCACATGGGAGGAGGGGTTTATTAGTGATTGGGAGCTCCAACGTTACGCGGGTGATGGAGCACCTTTCAGAAATATCGGAAAGGTCGGGGAAGAAGGCCAGTCTTCACACTGTCTGCTTGCCGGGGGGTCTCATCCGAGATGTGGAGGAGGCCCTGCCTGCGGTGATAGTGAGCACTGGGTTCAGAGGTCATCCTCAGTTTGTACAGGTGGTTGGAGGAGTTGGTGAAGGCAGAAAGCCTCGCTCGCGTGGTGGAATCTGAGCTAACTATTTTTAGTATCGTTCCCAGAACTGAGCACGGTCCTCTGGTTTGGAGCCGAGTAGAAGGCTTAAACCAGAGGCTCAGACGATTCTGTGGAGATCTGGGGGTGCAAATTTCTCGACCTCTGCTATCGTGTGTAGAAATGTAGGGGCCCCCTGAATAGGTCAGGCACGCACTACATGCAGGAAGTGGCTACAAAGGTAGCGGAGTATGTGTGGAGGGCACAAGTGGGCTTTTTAGTTTACAGAATTCCCTCCTTTGGCCTGACAAGACTCCCTCTGAGACGCAGCATGGTAGGAGTAGGCAAAATGAAACAGGGAATAACAATATTAATGTGCTAATAGTAAACTGCAGGAGCATCTATAGAAAGGTCCCAGAACTGCTCTCACTAATAAACGGTCACAGTGCCCACATAGTACTAGGGACAGAAAGTTGGCTAAAACCAGATGTAAACAGTAATGAAATTCTAAACTCTTTTTGGAATGTATACCACAGAGACAGGCTGGAAAGTGAAGGAGAAGGCATGTTTATAGGGATAAGAAGTGTGATAGTATCGAAGGAAATTGGAGATCTGAAATGTGAAATAATTTGGGCGAAGGTCACAGTTAAAGCAGGCTCAGCCATGAAATTTGGATGTCTGTATACGCCCCGTGGCTCAGCAGTTGTTGTGGCTGAGTACCTGAAGGATAATTTGGAAAATATTTCAAGTGGGTTTCCCCACCATGTTATAGTTCTGGGTGGAGATTTTAATTTTCCTCATATAGACTGGGAGACTCAAATGCTCGTGGTGACAGGGACAAAGAATCCAGTGAATTTTTTTTAAGTGTTTTATCCGAAAAGTACCTTAAGCAGTTAAACAGAGAACCAACTCGTGGCGATAACTTATTAGACCTTCTGGTGACATGCAGATCTGAACTATTTGAAAGAGTTAATGGAGAACAGAGAATCAGCTATCATAAAGCGCTTACTGCATCAGTGATTTCAGCTGTAAATAGAAATATTAAAGAAAGTAGGAATATTTTTCTGTTTAGCAAAAGTGACAAAATGCAGATATTAGAGTACCTGATGGCTCAACACAAAAGTTTTATTTTAAGTATAGATAGTGTTGAGGATCAGTGAACAAAGTTCAAAACCATCGTACCATATGTGTTAGATGAGTATGTGCCAAGTAAGATCACAAGAGATGGAAAAGAGGCACCATTGTACAACAACCAAGATAGAAAATGGCTGCGGAAGCAAAGGGAACTTCGCAGCAAACATAAACATAGCCAATGCCTTGCAGACAAACAAAAATTATGCAAAGTGAAATTTAATGTGAGGGGGGTCCATGCAAGAGGCATTTAATGAATTTGAAAGTAAATTTCTATGTACTGACATGGCAGAAAATGGTACTGAAACAGAGGATGACAGACTAAAGGCCGAAATACGAAATGTCTTTTTTCCGAAGCTGTTTCACAGAGGAAGATTGCACTGTGCTTCCTTCTCTAGATTGTCGCACAGATGACAAAATGGTAGATATCGAAATAGATGACAGAGGGATAGAGAAACAATTAAAATCACTCAAAAGAGGAAATGTCACTGGACCTGATGGAATACCAGTTTGATTTTACACAGAGTACGCGAAGAAACTTGCCCCCTTTCTTGCAGCAGTGTACCGTAGGTCTCTAAAAGAGCGTAGCATTCCAAAGGATTGGAAAAGGGCACAGGTCATCCCCGTTTTAAAGAAGGGATGTCGAACAGATGTGTAGAACTATAACATAATACGTGTTCCAAAATTCTACAACTGATAGACGTTAGAGATACAGGTCTAGAGTACAATGACTATTCTGGAAACTAGAAATCTACTCTGTAGGAATCAGCATGGGTTTTGAAAAAGACAATCATGTGAAACCCAGCTTGTGCTATTCATCCACGAGACTCAGAGGGCCATAGACATGGGTTCCCAGGTGGATGCCATGTTTCTTGACTTCTGCAAGGTGTTTGATACAGTTCCCCACAGTCGTTTAATGAACAAAGTAAGAGCATATGGACTATCGGACCAATTGTGTGATTGGATTGAATAGTTTTTAGATAACAGAACGCATCATGTCATTTTCAGTGGAGAGAAGTCTTCCGAAGTAAGAGTGATTTCAGGTGTGCCGCAGGGGAGTGTCGTAGGACAGTTGCTATTCACAATATACATAAATGACCTTGTGGATGATATCAGATTCACTGAGGCTCTTTGCAGATGATACTGTGGTACACAATGGAAAATTGTACTGAAATGCAGGAGGGTCTGCAGCGAGTTGATGCATGGTGTAGGGAACGGCAATTGAATCTCAATGTAGACAAGTGTAATGTGCTGCAAATACATAGAAAGAAAGATCCCTTACCATTTAGCTACAATATAGCAGGTCAGCAAGTAGTTAATTCCATAAATTATCTGGGAGTATGCATTAGGAGTGATTTAAAATGGAATGATCATACAAAGTTGATCATCGGTAAAACCAATGCCAGACTGAGATTCATTGGAAGAATCTTATGGAAATGCAATCCGGAAACAAATAAAGTAGGTTACAGTATGCTTGTTTGCCCACTGCTTAACTACTGCCCACCAATGTGGGATACATACCAAATAGGGTTGATATAAGAGATAGAGAAGATCTAACGGAGAGCAGTGCACTTCATTACAGGATCATTCAGTAAACGTGAAAGCATTACAGACATGATAGATGAACTCCAGTGGAAGACCCTGCAGGAGAGATGCTCAGTATCTTGGTGTGGGCTTTTGTTGAAGTTTCGAGAACATACCATCACCGAGGAGTCGAGCAGTATATTGCTCCCTCCTACGTATATCTCGCGAAGAGATCATGAGGATAAAATCAGAGAGATTGGAGCCCACACAGAGGCATACTGACAATCCTTCTTTCCACGAACAATAAGATACTGGAATAGAAGGGAGAACCGATAGAGGTACTCAAGGTACCCTCCGCAGCACACTGTCAGGTGGCTTGCTGAGTATGGATGTAGATGTAGATGTAGGTGTAGATGCAGATGTGTCTTCCCATGCCAACCAGGAAGGCTCCAAGAAATCAAAGAAAGGCAAATGATATGCTTCTTTATCAGCTCGGAGATCCTCCGTGATGGTGTCAGTACAAGATATCCATCGCTGGCTGACCACCTTGTTGCCGATATGCACCACCAGCCATTTCTCTGCTCTGAATTCCAAGGAGAGACAGAATGAGAATGCTGACACCTCTGTGGATCTCATGGAGGTGGAATTTGCAGCCTCTTTGCCCTGTTGCAGTGAACTGCCACTCGATACCCACTGAGATGACACCCCTTCCATTATTTCCTTTCCTAATCATTGCACTCTTCCAGTGGAATGTTTGTGGCCTTTGATCCAACAAAGAGGATTTATTGCTGCTCTTGGAATCACAGTCTCTACTTGTTTTCTGCTTCCAGGAAACAAAATTGCATGCTCACGACCTGCTTTGAACTCTCTCATTTATTTCCAGTCTGCTTTGACATGCCCCCAACCTCACACGATCACCCAGGGACAGATTCCATTCATGCAGTGGAGTTATGCTGCTCATTAAGGATGATTTTCATAGTCTTCCTGACAACCCATCTTCAAGCTATTCCTGTCTGCCTTTTACTTCCTCTGCTGGACTTTTCCATTTCTACTGTTTACATGCCTGTCACTGGACAGTCTACATCCATTTGCTACCCATTTTCTGTCTCATCCCCACCTACATGCAAATTGCAGCATTCCAAGGATGACTAGAGATTTTATGGTCCATGGCACCTGCTGAGAAACATTATTTCTGCAGTTAGAAATGTATTCATTACTGCCAACAAAGTTCACTTCATCTTTACCATGCCATGTCACAGTCACTCGATTGACTGAGTCATGTTAGGACTGAACTCACATGCAGGGATGTGCTCTCCATGTTTTTAATCATCATTCTATGATGGCAAACAACATTCATTATAAACAGTTGCACACACAGTGTCATCACACCCTTCAGGATGGAAAAAAAGGCCAGATTTAATTTACTAGTTCTTTTAACAGTTCTACTCCATTTTCTGTTGTGTGGCTCAACATCAGATTGCTCTCTGGGACCATGATCCATTCACAAAGTCTTGGCCTGATAGCAGCAGGTGGAGTGATGATGGACTTAATCACTATTTCTATGATCTGTGATTTTATGCCAGACGTAGTGGCAGAGCGGTTCTAGGCGATACAGTCAGGAACTGCACAACCGCTATGGTCGCAGGTTCGAATCCTGCCATGGGCATGGATTTGTGTGATGTCCTTATGTTAGTTAAGTTTAAGTAGTTCTAAGTTCTATGGGACTGATGCCCTCAGCAGTTACGTCCCATAGTGCTCAGAGCCATTTGTATTATTTTGTCATTTTATAATGGTATGTTACTCATTTCCTCTTCCATGATCCTTTGGACTACTACACCAGGTCATAGCTGAGGCATGTTTGATTCAGAAAACTATGCTGTACTTCTATTTTGATCACTGGCAGTATCCTTATACCAACCTTCAAATATCCAGCAGCTATGGTTTGCATTCCCACCGTGCTGACTTGCAATTTGTGGGCACCTTTGTCCTACTCTGCAACAGTGGCTGTATGTGGCAGCTGGCAGCTCTAGTGAATTCATACCATTAAGCTCAATTAAAATTAAAATATTTTGTTTCTTAACTTGGATCGTTATGCTGTTTTCATCAGTCTCACATCAATAATATTCCTCATCTATCTACTCGTCACTGCACCTGATTCCTAATCGCTATCAACATTTAATTTTCCAACATATCAACACTTAGATGAACATTTGCAGTGAGATGACATACCACTGACATATTTCGAGGTGTTTGATTGACACTTAAATTAATTGATGTAAAATTATTCAGCTTTTTAATTTTTTTGCAGGAGCCACTACAGGTGCAGGCAGAGGAGGTAGTAGCAGGTGAGAGTTTCACTTTCCTCAGTAACTTAATTACATGTTAAAGTTATCACTTAAATGTTGTCTTATGTGGCACATTTTTTTCATTTTTTTTCTTTGACATTAATCCTTCATTGGTGGTGTGCTAAAGTATATCGTGAAACGGTTGTTCACAATTTTACGCTTGAACCTGACACTGGATATTAATTACGTAGTACATAATTCATACTGATAATTGGCACTGTCTTTGTAACTACAAGAGATTGGTCACAAACATGAAGTTGTGTTTCAAATGTGTACTTTGGTAGATTGTGTGGGAAATGTAATAAAAAAGAATGAAGACAAATTTTTAGGTACCAAATTTACATTTAAAAATAAGTCATTGTATAGGTAAGCTATCATTAAAAATTGGCACACCACAATAAGTACTAATGTTCAGATCAGTCCCCTTATTTCATAGTCATGGCTCATATTAAAAGTATCATCCTTGGATAAATATAGTACTAACATGGTTCATGTTTTCCATAGCATTTCACACAGAGTAGACTGGGAACTGTCTCCTAGGCATGCCCAATGTGAACTGACTGGGCACAGCCCGTGCTGCCTGAGTTGTTGTTGTTCCGCCGGCAGAGGTCGCTGCCAAATTCTTGTGTGCCCTCTGATGGATGAGACTCTACTTGCAGCAACTACTGTCCATAACACGACCGCGATCTTTTTGGTGGCTACTGCACTCCTTCTCCTTCAGGGGGTGAAGCCACTGTGATGAAGGTGGAGCGTTGTGCAGGAGTGATGACCTCCACGTCCATCAGAAGGCTGGAGTTGAGGGGATATGCCAACCCTTGAGCTGGAACCTTCGAATATGGCTGGAAGTGACCCACATGAAGAGGCCCCCGTCATCCCACCACCGGAACCCATGACATAACTGGAGACAAACTGTCGAATTCCAGATCCTGGTCCACCTTGGGAGGGGCAAGACCCAGTGGCAGGGACGATGGGAATGGACGACCACAGGTGATCCATCGTCCTGAGAAACCAGGTCTGCGAGGGGGGCCGGCTCTCACTAGGGATCTCGAATGATGGCTGTGGCGGTGTTTGAGCTACTGGAAGCTTCCAAGGCTGAGAAGCATCGCAGTGTGGAGGAGTCACAGGGGGGGAGGGGTGGTAGCGTCCACTGAGAAACCAACATGGCTGCCAGCAATGGGGAAGCCAGTGCATGAGGGGTCGTAGGGTGGGTGCCCAAACGTGGACGTAGCTGATGTCAACTCCTTCTCCGCAGGAAATTTGCACACATACTTTTTCATCTGTGTCTTAAATGTGCACACCATGCACTTGGCTTCCCCATTCGATTGTGGATGAAACAGGGGAGAGCAAACGTGCCGAATACCAAAGTTCCTACAAAAATCCTGGAAGGTCTGCGAAATAAACTGAGGACCATTGTCAGAGACCAGGTTGACTGGCAGATCTTCCACAGAAAAGATTTTTGCCAGTGCCTGGATTGCAGCTTCTGAAGTGGTTGAGGAGCAGCAAACCACATATTGAAATAGGGAATAAGCATCACTGACAATGAGCCAAAAGCCAGTGAGAAACGGTCCCACGAAATTGATGTGAACATGTTCCCATTCCTGGGTTACAGGCGGCTATGAAGAGAATGCTGACCTGGGAGATGCCTGTCGGCAGACCTTCACAAACTTGCAGGAACAACCATGTGAGGAGCTGTATCACCAGTAGCTAGAAGGAGAACTCCTTCCAAGACAGAGGCAGTCTCATAGAACAAAATAATTATGAAGAGGGTCCGAGGCCCGGCCTGGAGATCGGGATGACTACCCCTGCTGAATGAAGTGAACTACTTGCTGGAGAACCGGGTCAGCTGCCGTTTCCATGGCGACTCTAGAACCAGTGATTGGGAAGCCATATACAGCTCAGAAGGAAGCCACATCCAAATGAAAACACATAACCTTCTCTCGTACGAACTTACTATCCGGGCCCACCGGAAGATGAGAAAGAGCGTCTCCGTTGGCATGCTGTCCAGTAGGTAGAAAATGAATGTCATAATGGTACTTACAGAGGAACAAGTCCCAGCGCTGTAATGTGTGGGCTGCCCTATCCAGAATCTGAGAGGCAGGGCCAAATAATGATACTAATGGTCAGTGATTAACTGAAACTTCATGCCATACAAAAAAGGGTGAAACTTGGTAACAGCATAGACAATGGACAAAGCCTCTTTTTCCACCTGGGAGTAATGGGTCTGTGCGAGTGTAAGAGTTTTAGATGCAAACGCCAGTGGCTGCTCGGAACCATCCGTGTTTCAATGGTCCAGGACCACCCCAACCCCATACTGAGAAGCATCTGTAGCCAGGACCAATGGCTTATGGGGGTAAAAAGTAGCCAAACACAGCGCTGACGTGAGAAGGCCTTTCAATGACGTGAATGCTCTCACGTGCAGGTGACCAATCAAAATGAACACCCTTGTGCAGAAGGCAGTACAGGGGGCAGGCTATGGTGTAAGCCCTGGGAATGAACCGGTGGTAATAGGCAGTCGTGCCTAAAAATCCTTGTAACTCCTTCAGTGAAGCGGGCCTTGGAAGGTCAATGACAACTTGGACTAAACTTTCTAGAGGCTGGACACTGTGCCAAGAGATGGTGTAGCCCACATACTCAATGGACGGTTGGAAGAAGTTCGACTTACGCAAGCCCACGGGTTTGAATTTGAGAAAGAGGGTAAGAAGGTTGTGCAGGTGTTCCTCATGCTACGGCCTGTGACAATTACATAATCCAGTTAATTGGTACAATGAGGGAATTTCGACGTGACTTGCTCAAGATAACGCTGGAATATCGCCAGGGCACTGGATATTCCAAAGGCCAAACGTGGTGTTGACGACTTCCAGCCGTTTATAGTCCTCATAAAATGGTATCTGATAAGCCTTCGAAAGATTGATTTTCGAAAAATATTGGCCTCCGGCAATGGTGGAGAACAATTCATCAGCATGAGGCAAAGGATAGGTGTCCACCACCAATTGGGAATTAATGGGGGCCTTGAAATTGCCACAAATACGTAATTTTCCTGAGGGTTTTCTGACAGTAACGAGGGGTGAAGCCCACTCACTAGAAGAAATGGGAAGAACATCCCTGAGGGCTTTCAGCCAGTCTAGCTCTACTTTTACCTGAGTGCGGAGAGCCAAGGGGATCTTCCTTGAGATTAGAGAATGTTAAGTGAGCTTCAAAGTCTGAAACACAATCCAGGCCCTCCTCAAAGATATCCAGAAAGTCCTAGATCAAAGATCCCAATAATTGATAGGGAACGTCTTTGGAGACTAACTGTATGGTGTCAGCGATAGTAAAACCGAAAGCTTGAAAGGCGTCCAAACCAAAAAGGTTAGCGCAGATCACATCACTGACAACAATAAAAGTAATAGGCTGAGTAACTGATTTGTAATTCACGTTGGTAGTGAATTGACCCAGTAGGGGAATGAACTGTTTACCATAACCATGTAGACACTGGTAAACTGGTGCCAATTGAGGTGACCCAAGGTTGGAGTAAGTCTGTGCATTCAACATAGTAACTGCCGCCCCCATATCTACTTGCAGTTACAATGGGTGAGATCAAACCAACACCTCAAAAAGAGTTTGTGTGCCAATGCATCGGGAGCCTAGCCTGATGAAACTTCCTGAATGTCAACGTCCGTATCCTCTGTACTCGCTTCCTTCGATTCTTTTGAGGCTGAGTGGCAAACCTTAGAAATTTTATTACATTTGTGACAAACAGCTTAATGCTGGGGCTCTCTGACAGATCGTGATGTATATATCGCGACGCACAGTAAAGTAACAGGAGCCGGCGGCCGGAACTCTGTGCACGCGCCATGTGGGAGCGGCAGTAACGGCTGGATTGTACCGCTCGCACGTCGCCATCCCGGACGCAGTGGACGTGTGCGCGCCATCCTGAACCGCCGCGATGCCGCATGACACTTCAAACTGTTGACCTGCAGCGTGAGAGGCTTCATACGATAGAGCAATGGACAGGACTTCCTCAAGGAAAAGGTTTTCTAACTGCAGGACCCATTGCCGGACCTCCCTATCAGGGGCCGAATGAACAATGGCGTCGTGTACCATAATGTGGCATACAACTCTGCAACTGCTCCGTGACAAAATTACACTTGCGACTAAGACTGTGCAGGGTAGCGGCCCACGCCCGATAAGACTGATGGGGCTGCTATTTAAGTATACAACTAACATTCAACATAGTTGAGCTTAAATAGAAAAACTGCCAATGTTATTGGGGACTGGAACAAGTTAACCACACTCATGGCCAGTGATTTGAAACCTCATCATCATGTCTTGAAATGAAGAATATTGCAGCTGTAATGCTTCTTCTCTCCCAAAGTCATATTTTGCCGCCTGACTAATGTGTGAAATAGCCTGACACATCTGGGTGCCACAGTTATCCCTCGCCTGCCAAGAGGTTAATTGACTACCAAATGACAACATGCTACGGAGTACAAGGTGCCTGACTTGTTGGTAGCTCCACAATATGTATACTGCATTCTCAAGACCTGTTTTGGTTGAAAAGGAGAAAAGTGAAGACTGGAAGTGATGGTGGAATGAGGGTTGAGCAGTGCTGGAATAAGAAGCTATAGATGTATGAGAAAAGTGAATAACCAAGGTGGAGGCCAGGAGGGTCGTAGGAACATACAATATGTTTGCAGGGAGGGTTCCCACCTTCACATTTCAGAAACGCTGGTGTTTGTGGGCATGATCTGTATGTCTCAGGCAGTGAAGCAGTCACTGAAATGAAGGATGTTGTGTTGGGCAGCCTGCCCAGCACCACGGTATTAACTTGTTTCTTGCTGCAAACTTGTTTCTTGCCCTGTTTATAGGTGGCCCTTTATATGGACAGACAGCTTGTTTGTTGTCATGCCAACAGAGAATGTAGCACAATGGTTGCATCTTAGCTTATATATCACATGACTGGTATCACAGGTAGCCCTGCCTTTTATGGGATAGGTGGTGAATGTGACCGGACTGGAGCAGTAGGTGGTGGTGGTGGTGGTGGTGGTGGTGGTGGTGGTGGTGGTATGTATGGGACATGTCTTGCATCTATGTCTGTTACATGGATATGAATGATGAGGTAATGGTTTGAAAATAATTCATAAACGCTCATCTCGTTCAGGTTCACTGAAGACATTTTTGTGATCTGGATGGAGATTGAAGACACCCTATTCACATCCCACAGAACTTCAACAGCTTCTCTCCCTTTGCTTCACCTGGACCTTCTCAAGCCAACAAGTCACCTTCATAGAAGTTGACATCCACTTCAAAGATGGCTACATCACTGCTTCTGTCTATATCACATTTACTAAGCACAAGTTATGCCTCCATCCACCCACAGTTCTCACATCTACAGTGATCAGCATTACTCCGTGAAATATACTGTGTGTCTCAATAAAGCTTACAAATACCATCCAGAATTGGAACAACTGAATTACAGTGTCCACCAAGGTTTTGACTACCTGTCATTGTGTTCTGAAATTTGAAATGCCATGCCTGCTATCCTTCCCACCCCTCCCACAGTGGTTTTGCTCCATCCATCAACCTACATTATATAATTGGCCATCCGAACACAGCCCCTACTCCCAACCCCTTACATCATGGCTCATATCCCTATAACAGAACTAAATGCAAGACCTGTCCCATACATCCTTCCACCATCACCTATTCCAATCAGGTTACATACATCACCTACCCACCAAAGGCATGGTTTCCTGTGAAACCAGTCTTTTGATTTACAAAGTAAACTGCAACCACTGTGCAGCTTTTTGCGTGGGACTGACAAGCAAGACGCTGCCTGAAACTTCCTGAGAGATTAAAAATGTGTGCCCGACCGAGACTTGAACTCGGGACCTTTGCCTTTGGCGGGCAAGTGCTCTACCATCTGAGCTACCAAAGATCGACCCACACCCGGTTCTCACAGCTTAACTTCTGCCAGTACCTCATCTCCTACCTTCAAAACTTTACAGAAGCTATCCTGCGAACCAAGCAGAACTAGCACTCCTGAAAGAAAGGATACTGTGGAGACATGGCTTAGCCACAGCCTGGGGGATGTTTCCAGAATGAGATTTTCACTCTGCAGGAGAGCTTCTGTAAAGTTTGGAAGGTAGGAGACAAGTTACTGTCAGAAGTGATGCTGTGAGAACCGGGCGTGAGTCGTGCTTCGGTAGCTCAGATGGTAGAGCACTTGCCTGTGAAAGGCAAAAGTCCCGGGTTTGAATCTCAGTTGGGCACACTGTTTTAATCCTCCAGGAAGTTTCATATCAGCACAAACTCCGCTGCAGAGTGAAAATCTCATTCTGGAAACAAGTTGTCTGTCTGCAGGAAAGGCCACTTACCAACTGTGGCCAGTAAACAAGTGGACCAACCTGTTGCTGCGCATGCTGCCCAACATTACATCATTTACTTCAATGACTGCTTGAGTGCCTGTGCCATTATGGATCCTTCTCACCAACCATAGCTTTTCTGAACTGTATAAGTGGGAACCCTGCCTGCAGTACATCCTTCATCCCGATAACACTCCTGGCCTCAACCTTGCATAGTCAGTTTCCTCACCCATTCAGACCCTTTCCTGTCTCCATAGAAGAACTGTTTTCACAGATGTGGAGAGAATGGCTGATAATAAGTATCCAACAATAATGCAAGTACAGTATCACCATCCCTTTGTTCATAAAATATTTGCCATTAAGATTTTTGCTACAGTTTGTTCCCAGACAAATCTGTTTTTGTTTTATTTACTTGCTCTGGGTGATCTGATGGTACATAGTGTGTTTCAGATGTCGGAAAATGTGAGTTAACGTTGTTAACATGTATTAACATGGGCCCATAGTATCCTAATGTATTATATTGCTCAATGTTTTCAATTTAATAGAAATGGCAAGATTACTGGTCTAAGTATTCATTTACAGAGTAAAAACAGTGACACAACAAATATGACTTCACAGATTTGCTAAATTTTATGTTGTCTTCGATGAACTTAACACTTGTGAGAAGATTGTTGAACAGTTGGAGGTCCATGTGGAAATTTCCCTTGTTACACAGTTAAGTGTTTGTACGTATAACATGCAGATTAGCATTTTTCCCGGTGTTGTGTTAATGTATTTCATTATTTTTTACGACTCTGGGGTCAGTTGGAACTATGTGGTATTAACATGGGCCCATAGTATCCTAATGTATTATATTGCTCAATGTTTTCAATTTAATAGAAATAGCAAGATTACTGGTCTAAGTATTCATTTACAGAGTAAAAACAGTGACACAACAAATATGACTTCACAGATTTGCTAAATTTTATGTTGTCTTCAATGAACTTAACACTTGTGAGAAGATTGTTGAACAGTTGGAGGTCCATGTGGAAATTTCCCTTTTTACACAGTTAAGTGTTTGTACGTATAACATGCAGATTAGCATTTTTCCCGGTGTTGTGTTCATGTATTTCATTATTTTTTACGACTCTGGGGTCAGTTGGAACTATGTGGTTTCTGAAAAATTTTATAGTCTCGAGAATGTAGAGGCAAGGCAGTGTAAGGATTTCCAACTTTCTGAAGTTGGGTTTGCAGGTGTCTCTGGGTTTGCTCCCAGTAATAATCTTCATTGCTCTCTTCTGGATTCTGAATGTGCTCCAAGCAGTTGGAGAATTTCCCCAGGTTATTACACAATATTTTAGGTGGGCTCGTATGTAATCACAGTATGTGCTGGTTAATGTTTTCAGGCTCGCACTTTTTCAGTACACTCAATGCAAAACAGCCAGTACAAATCCTGGCATTTACCTCTCCTGTATGTGTATTCCATTTCAGGTTATCTTGAACCCACAGACCCAGGAATCTCAAAAGAGTGTTGCTATATATTTGCTGGTTATTTACAGTGACAAATGTCTGAGAGGATTTTGTGCTTTGTGTTGTGTGAAAGTTCATGGAATCTGTCTATTTGGTATTAATAGTTAATCTGTTGATTGTTGAGTTGTTCAGTGGCCAAGTTCTCAGCTTTTTGCACAGCCTCTGTATTCTCCCCTTTGAGGAGTACAGTTGTGTCATCAGCAAATATTATTGTTCTGTGTGCGTCAACATTCAGGCTCAAGTCATTAATATACAGGAGGAAAACTAGAGGTCCCAATACTGAGACCTGTGGAACATCTTGCTTTAGAGTTTTATTATTGAGTTACTTGGTCTATTAGTGTATTTCATGCTGACACTCTACATCCGATTGGTTAGGAATGTAGCAATCCAGTTGTTCGCAATTCCTCTGATACCATAGTGTTCTGTTTTTTCCAGTAATACTTTGTGATCAAAAGTGTCAAAAGCCTTTGGAATATCCAGAAATCTGCCTGTTATGGGTTGTTTTCTATCTAACAGTTCTAATAGCGTATTTATGCAATCACACACTGCAATTTCAGTAGATTTGTTGCTTCAGATACCATGTTGAGCTAAACTTAATAAACTTTTTGTTTGCTTGTTTGTTTGTTTTTCATTGAAGTTCATCTTTTTTTTGTACATCATTTTTTCAAAAACTATAGAAAAGCAGTATGAGATTGAGATAGGCCTGTAGTTATTCATGTATTTATCACCACCTTTTCTGAAGACAGGAATTACGTTGGAAAGTTTCAGAGCTTCAGGGAAGATACCTGCCTGGAAAGAAGAGCCACAGAGGTGAGTTAATGGTTCAGCAATTGTGTGTTCACAATTTTTTATTACAGCTGCTGGGATACCATCAATTCCAGCTGAATATGAATTTTTTTAACTCTCTGGAGGCTTTTGCGACATCATTTTCAGTGTCTTTGGTAATTAAAGTTGACTCTGCACATGTGTGATATTTTTGGTTTGCTGGTTGGTAATTTGTGTTAGGATTATTTGACAATTTTTCAGCTATGCTCGTAAAGAAATTGTTGAGAGTTCACCACAATGTTGGGATTAGATACAGATTCATTGTTGACTTTAATTTCTATGTTAGTGTGTGAAGCTTTCATTTCCCCTCTTTACCTTTTTATGATATTCCACATTGCTTTCACTTTATTGCTGGATTTGTCAATGTACTCATCATTTTGCATCTTTTTTGCTAGTCCTATCACTCTTCTTAGAATAAATGAGTAGCTTTTATAATATTGTGTTAGTTCGGGAGTCACTACTTTGTTTCATAACATATGGAGTATTCTTTTATGTTTGCAAGAGATTTTTATAGCTGGTGTAAACCAACTCTTGTTTCTATTATTAATAATAATAATAATAATAATAATAATAATAATAATAATAATAATAATAATAATTATTATTATTATTATTATTATTATTATTATTATTATTATTATTATTATTATTATTTATATTTGTTCTCACTGGTTTTTGTTGAAAGGCCTCTTCAAAGTGGTGGATCGTTTTGTCAAGAAATGTGTTGAATTTCATGTTGACATCATTGGCTGTGTACCTATCTGTCCACTTTTCTTTACCAAGTAGGGCATTTAGTTTGTTGAAGTTCTCTTGGGTGAAAAACTTTGAAGTTTAGGTGGGACTGGGTATGAGGTATCTTTGCTCACATCCGCCTTTAGAATGACAGCTTGGTGGTTGCTGAATCCTGCAGTTTATACTCGTAGATTTGGGTTAAGTTTATTTCTATTTGCAAAAATTTGATCTAGAGCTGTCTTGGATGTTGATGTTATTCTAGTGGACTCATTTACAAGGCCATGCAGTTTAAAAGTTTTTGCACTGTTAATCAATGTTTCCCTGTGTCTGTTGTGAGTGCGAAAGTCTATATTAAAGTCACCACATATAATCACATCTTGTTTCAACTGACTTATTTTGGATAGAAACAAGTCCATTTGTAACAGAAAATCATTAATACTACTGGAAGGGGGATGGTAAATTGTAGCTACAATTAGATTTAGATTTGTAAGCATTATGGCTGCACATTCAAAGATCTTGTCTGCTCCTATTTCCTTTAAAGTAGGAAGTGGGCTATATTCAATGTGTTGATTGATGGAGATGGCAACACCTCCATGTCCTTCATTTTTTCTGGAGTAGTGTTAAGCCAATTTGAAGTTTGGTAGTGAGATTTACTTAAGTACATGAGTTCAGATCCAGTGTTCTGCTAGGCATACTACTGAGATATCACTGAGTTCACTGGACAGCAAAATGCTTAAGTCATCAGTTTTGTTGCTCAAGGATTGTACATTGTGATAACAGATTTTCAGGTCTGAGTGGGTTTTACTCAGAGGGGCTCGAAGTCATATTCACTGTGTCACTGACCTTTAGCTTAAATTGTGCTGTATTCCAGGTATGTTGACATCTGAGCAGCTGTGCTGGTTCTGTTGGTTGTCCTTGGCAGCCGACTCATCTTCCAGGTGGGCCTGAAAAGTGTCCATATGCACTTCACACTGCTGAGGCATCACATTGACATTTTGGAGGGACGTATTCATAATACTCACCATCAAATTATTGATCCTTTTTGAGGTGTCAGGGGGGTTTGTGTTTCATCTCTGTGACTTCATGACCCATTTTAGTGCAGTTTGCACATTATGGTCACTATTACTCTTCTTATTTCCCATCTTGTTTGTCTTCATGCAATTGCTTATTAGCATCTGTTTATGGTTTCTGAATTTTGGTTCCTTATTGTCCCCCATAGTTGCCAGGAAGGCCAGTCTACTGCAGGTAATCTCCTTGCCACATTTGTTTAGATGTAAACCATGTGTTGTGAAGTGGTTTCTGGCTATTCTCTCTATTTCAAAGTTTGCAGCAGTTCTTCTTTTGTATGCATGTTTTTCTAAATTCAGGTGGAGGTTTGAAGTATCAACTTTACTACTGAAATTTTGAACATCATATGTCCTGGGTATAGAATGGATAATGATATTCATTTTGTGACTTAGAGTGAGTATTGGTGCCAATGGTTCTACCACATGTTTCAACATTAGATTCAGAGGTTTGTCTATGTCGTTAGAACCCCCTATTATGTTCAAAGTACGAGGGCTATCCACAAAGTAAATTACGTTTTGGAATTAAATACAAATAAAGTACTGGAAAAGTTTTTTATTATATACAGATGAAAGCCACACTTCAATACTACTACTCTACATAGTTGACATTTAAATTAAGGCACTTATCATAGCGAGGGACGAGCTTGGAAATTCCTTAGTCATAAAATTCGGCCACCTGCGGCTTCTACCATGTAGTTACCTCATTTCGGACAAAAAAGGTGTGATTTTTGTGGATTTCCCAGAAAGAGGCACTACAATAAACTCTCAAAAGTATTTCCAAACTCTGCACAACCTCAGAAAGAGCAATACAAAACAAGCGCAGGGGAAAGTTGGGCTCAAAGATCTTGCTGATTCATGACAACATCCGGGCCCACATGGCAAATGTCGTTCATGAAGTTCTCGAATCTTTTAACTGGGACTTGTTTCCTCATTCACCTGACAGTCCCAACCTGGCACCGAGCCAGCAATGAAGAACTGGTTGGCTATGCAGTGTTTTGATGACGACGCACAGCTTCAAGAAGAGGTAACCTCATGTTTGAAGGTGCAGGCGGCCGAATTTTACGACGAGGGAATGACCAAGTTGTCCATCGCTACAAGTTCCTTAATTTAAATGGCAACTAAGTAGAATAGTAGTATTTAAGTGTGGCTTTCATCTGCATATAATAAAAAAAAATCCAATGATTTATTTTTAATTCCAAATCATAATGTACTTTGGGGATAGACCTCGTATCACGTGTACTGAAGTTTCCTGTCAAATTTTCTGCATTTTTATCAACTTTTTAGTGGGGCACCAGGTTTTACTATTATTTTTACCTGATACAAGGGCCCTCGTTTGTCTGACAGTATTTGAGCACAGGCCCCTCCATCACTGTCACTTAATGTTATTACTTTCATTTTTTCCGAAATTTTCTTGCTCTGTAACATTCTGGAATTTCTTTCACTTTTGTCCTGCACATACATTGGTGCTTGAGAAACTGTTCATCACTGGATTACTCGTACACTTTGTGGCATATTGTTCACTTTGGGTTACTTTTTGTGTAAGATATTATGCAACGTTAGACTGTAAATTGATCTTGCTAGCATCTTGCACCAGGTGGTTATCAGAAGTTACACTTCTAAAATCACTTTCTGGATCCATTTCACATAGGTCTACCCCACATTAGCTTCGTTTTCCATTGCAGTTTGTTTACATGCAACTTTAAAGAGCTATGATCACATGTGGTGCTAGACAACACATGATTTCTGAGAATTGCATTCTGAGCATGATTAACAGCTTGACTATTTCTCGTACTATGCTGTCCTGTCAAACGCCAGTTTTTGTTACCGATATTTACATTCAAGGTATGGATAAAGAGTTCATTGTTTGTGTATTTACTGGTTACTGCCACTTCAAATTCATTACACTTAACTAATAGTTCATTATAGTTAACCAGTAGGCTTTTATCATGTGGATGAGGTCAATTGTTTCTTGTTTCAGCGACGTAATTATATGATCCTGCATTTTTAGAGTATTATTTACTTTGGATTCAGTTGCTAGTATGATGCACTGGTGGCATGTCCACTGTTCTTCTCTGTGAAAGTATTTCAGGTTAACTTTAATACATTTTTCATGGTACCAGTAATTACAGTTAATACACAGAATACCTCGTATAACTCTTTTTGAACATATTTTGCACTTATTATGGTCGAAATTCGTTAGAGCTGTTTGTATTCCTGCTCCACCTCTCTACAGGGTGTGCAGCAGGGAGCTGTTATCGGCCACCCAAACTCGTGGTCATATGTCCCACCTAATGTGGATGATCGATGCACAAGGGGAGAAATGTTGCTCAGGTAGCAATAACGTTAGTACTTCGTTGCAACACAGAAGGCACATGATAATGTTGTGCAAATGAATCGGCTTCCTAGTGCAAGCAACATAAAAATGGTTATTATATGATCTAAGGTTGTCACGAATATGAGAATCATTCTTTAAGGTGTCAGGTGAGCACTGCAAATTGGACTGGTGATGTCCTCGATTCCAATGTTGTTGATGTGCTCAGTGGAAAAGTTGCCTGTATAGCAGCAAGAAATATGGCAGTGCCATCCAGGAGGCACAGACCTGGAAGAATAATACAGTAATAAGGCCACATCATCATTGAAGAAGGATGGTGAGATGGAATGACACTGGTAATAAGTTTCCAGAAACAAAGAAGTAATGAAAATAACACAAGAACATAGATGTTCCTGAGCATTCAAATTTAATAGTGTTTCTTTACAACACAGATTGTGAGTAACAACATGCAGCTAATGAAACACACTACTAGTGAAGGCAAGATAGAGAATGCAGTGTTCCACTGAAAGATATTTGCTACAATGAGAACTATTCTTGAATCTCCAGTTCAGCCCTGTCGGTCAGTAACAACTGAGAAGCACTGCTGTAGGCACCTAAAGTGTGGGTTGCACTGGTGACGCCAATATTTAGGGCTGCATTCTTATTAAAACAGCCATGGCACACCGAAGTAGATAGTTGATGTAGAGTTTGTGACCTGGGTTGGCTGGTAAACTACTGTGCAGTGATCTATGAAGGCTGTACAGTGTAGGAATACTGGAAAATTGTCCAGTGTTATGGGCATCTGTACAGAAACTATACGGAGCCTCTCATGTACAAGATGAGCTGCACTGAGTTTGTTTCAGGCCTCCTAACATGCCAGCAACAAAGCCCTTTGTTGAATTCCATAAGACGGCATTGTAAGGTACCATCCAGATGGTACACCACCCACTTCCTCCTGATTCCTATTATGTCTCCTACTCCATCCTGTTCCCATACACATCAAAGTACTTCCTGCCTCACCTCTATGAAGAAAGCACCTGAGAAATTACCCACATCATCTGTCATGCCTGCTTGTGGCTGTATGTACCCATTTGTAAGTAAAGAATGAAGGGTTGTATTGTATTTGCTTCATGCGGCAGTTTGACTGCATGAACAGCAAAAATGTGGTAAGTGATAAACATTTCTTCTGTTACTTTGTGTGAGGTATTGCTGAGAAATATTCATAATAATTTGAAATTGGGGGGTGAAGTTCTCTGCAAGTAACTAAGTGCTCTCGTTATAAAATACTTGATGAATATAATATTTGCATATGCCTAAAGTGACTGATGCTTCATATACAGTCATACACACACAGTTCCTAACTTGCCACAGTGAATTAATCCTGTAACATAAAGATGTATTTTTCAATAAGCACGTTACTACAAGATTGTAAAATTTGGTCAGTAATTATGTGAAATGTTGACAAAAAATTTATTTGCCCCTGGAAGTCCTCAGATAGCAGCCACCAACTGGAATAAGGTTTTGGCTTTATGGAACTTGGTTAGTAATGTTCACTGCTGTACATAATTGAGTGGATCAGATGCTCAGTTATTCACTGATCAGTAGGCACATTAAAAGATTGGAATAATTCTTTTCTTTATCATGTCATATAGTAACATTCTTAGTGAATCACCTGTTTGTTTTACCTTTGCAGATAAAGTAGTTTTTATATTAACACGCAATTTCTTTTCTCTCAATCAGGCCCTGTCGAGGAGCAAGGCCCACCTCCTGTTGCTCAGGTGAGTGATACTAGATGGTAGCACCTGTGAGACTGGCAGAGCATGGGTGAGTTTCACCAGTAGCAAAACAAGTCTGGTTTTGTGGCATGTAATGAACACCACACTGTTTCCTGGCCTCCTCCTAGGGTGCTCACTAATTTCATCAGCCAAGGGTTTTCATCCCTTGTGTGTGCTGCCCTACACAATGTCATTTTAATTAATCAACTCCTATCTATGTATCCTATTCATCTCCACTTTCTTTCTCATTGTTTTTGGCACTCCACTCCTTCCTGGCCCCTACAACATATGCAACTTCGTTTACACTGGTTACCAGAATGTTATCTCAAATCGATTATCACAATAAAATTGTATACTGAACAATCCAAAAACTTCCTCATACAATACTTTCATACTGGCTAATGACAGCTCACCTTCATGTTTTTCTCCTGATACAATGACAGTTGCCACTGTGCTTACAGATCTATGGGCTAGGCACATCACTGAACAAGAATGAGGTAGCAAGGAATAAACCAAAAATCAGCAGGTACGGTGAAGCCTAATAATGCAACTATCGTTTTCCCACTCTGTAGAAATTCTTCATAAATTTGCAACAGAATTCATCCACAAGAGAAAAAAATTTCTGAAGTGAATAAAAGTTTAAATCAACTGTTTGAACTAAAATATGACTATATTATTGCAGCCATTGTTTATTGATACCATAGACATTGTGAAATATGTAACTTTACCCACGTTTTAGGTTACACAGCAGTAGATATGATAACTAATTTGTCTAAAATATTTAGTTATTGCAACTACACAAGAAGTACCTTCCTGCATTGATAGCAGAGTCACTCTTCTTGCTATTATCATAGCCAAACTAACTTCAAAAAATCTTCTTTTGATATTTTTGTTGCTATTTAATAGATATCTTGTGCTTTTCATAGAGAGGTCATCTTGTCTCTGGGTGTGAAGATTTTAACACATGTAGCTTAGTAATTCAATAAAACTAACTTCATGTTTGGTAGCTCATGTATCACAGATTGTGCTGAGTGAAGTAAAAGTAAGTGTGTAGCTACTTTTGTTTTTTGGGATTTGCTTCCAGTAATATTCAGATAGGTCTCTGATACATGAAATAGAATCAAATGATAAATATTTGGATGATTATCCAAATCTTGTACTGATTCTGTTTGCTGATAGGTGTCCCTCCTGCAATGACTATACGATCAATGTGCATGCTGTCTGTCATATGAATTAGACTATATAGTGTCTGCCACAAGGAGTGAAACTCTGAGGGCAAGGGCCCAATCCACATTAACCTATGCTGCCATAGATATTGCAAACATATCTCAAATGTGATGACAATGTGTCTAATTAATCCAAAGGAATTAAAAATGTTTGATGTGTCACACTGTAGTGTGTGTTTTGTGAAGCTGTAGATATTAGGTGCTGCTTTGACATGGTTTAAAATTTTAAAATGATCATCAGCTGGATGCTAGAATAAACCTGAAGTTCTAATATCCTCATCATTTTCAAGCAGAAAAGAAAGTTGTCGCTTGCACCACTGAGGGGATACTTTTAAATAGTGTGGCACTGTTTCTGTACCATTCCCATAGTGAAAATCCACTTCTGATCAATATGTTCATGAGATCTTCCTGGAGCTCAATTTCAGCACTTACTGTATCACAACCTGAGATAAAGTGGTCCATATTGAAATAAGTGAGAATCTTTGCTGCCTCACTCTGCTCACTCTCTTCGTGAGCTAATCGTATCAGACACTGTGCTGCAAGGAAGGTGGCACAAGTCATTGTGTATGTGATGGTCCTTCATTGGTATTCCTGAGGTGGTGCAGATCTGTCACACTTCCACAATATTCATTGGAAATTGTAATCTTCAATTAGAACCAGAACTTGTCATACATGTTCTCCATGTCTACTGTGAAGTCAAAGCGTTCGATGTGGAAGTATAATCATACAGAATACAAATAATATTTCGTGGTTGTTCTACATCCATACTCCGCAAGCCACCTGACGGTGTGTGGTGGACGGTACCCTGAGTACCTCTATCGGTTCTTCCTTCTATTCCACTCTCATATTGTTCGTAGAAAGAAGGATTGTCGGTATGCTTCTGTGTGGGTTCTAATCTCTCTGATTTTATCCTCATGGTCTCTTCGCGAGATACACGTAGGAGGGAGCAATATACTGCTTGACTCTTCGGTGAAGGTATGTTCTCGAAACTTTAACAAAAGCCCATACTGAGCTACTGAGCATCTCTCATGCAGAGTCTTCCACTGGAGTTTATCTATCATCTCCGTAACTCTTTCGCGATTACTAAATGATCCTGTAACGAAGCGCGCTGTTCTCCGTTGGATCTCCTCTATCTCTTCTATCAACCCTATCTGGTGTGGATCCCACACTGCTGAGCAGTATTCAAGCAGTGGGTGAACAAGTGTACTGTAACCTACTTTCTTTGTTGTTGGATTGTATTTCCTTAGCATTCTTCTAATGAATCTCAGTCTGGCATCTGCTTTACCAACGTACAACTTTATATGATCATTCCATTTTAAATCACACCTAATGCATACTACGAGATAATTTATGGAATTAACTGCTTCCAGTTGCTGACCTGCTATTTTGTAGCTAAATAAGGGATCTATCTTTCTATTTATTTGCACCACATTACACTTGTCTACATTGAGATTCAATTGCCATTCCGTGCACCGTGCGTCAATTCGCTGCAGATCCTCCTGCAATTCAATACAATTTTCCATTGTTGCAACCTCTCGATACACAACAGCATCATCTGCAAAAAGGCTCAGTGAACTTCAGATACCATCCACCAGGTCATTTATGTATATTGTGAATAGCAACGGTCCTATGACACTCCCCTGCGGAACACCTGAAATCACTCTTACTTCGGAAGACTTTTCTCCATTGAGAATGACATGTTGCATGCTGTTATCTAGGAACTCCTCAATCCAATCACTCAATTGGTCTGATAGACTGTATGTCTTACTTTGTTTATTAAATGACTGTGGGGAACTGTGTAAAACGCCTTGCGGAAGTCAAGAAACAAGACATCTACCTGTGAACAACAAGGAATAACAATATTAATGTGCTAATAGTAAACTGCAGGAGCGTCTATAGAAAGGTCCCAGAACTGCTCTCATTAATAAACGGTCACAACGCCCATATAGTACTAGGAACAGAAAGTTGGCTGAAACCAGACGTAAACAGTAATGAAATCCTAAACTCTGATTGGAATGTATACCGCAGAGATAGGCTGGACAGTGAAGGGGGAGGCGTGTTTATAGCGATAAGAAGTGCAATAGTATCGAAGGAAATTGACGGAGATTCGAATTGTGAAATGATTTGGGTGAAGGTCACGGTTAAAGCAGGCTCAGACATGGTAATTGGATGTCTCTATAGGCCCCCGGGCTCAGCAGCTGTTGTGGCTCAGCACCTGAGAATAATTTGGAAAATATTTCGAGTAGATTTCCCCACCATGTTATAGTTCTGGGTGGAGATTTTAATTTGCCGGATATAGACTGGGAGACTCAAACGTTCATAACGGGTGGCAGGGACAAAGAATACAGTGAAATATTTTTAAGTGCTTTATCTGAAAACTACCTTGAGCAATTAAACAGAGAACCGACTCGTGGCGATAACATATTAGACCTTATGGTGACAAACAGACCCGAACTATTTGAATCAGTTAATGCAGAACAGGGAATCAGCGATCATAAACCGGTTTTTGCATCGATGATTTCAGCCGTAAATAGAAATATTAAAAAAGGTAGGAAGATTTTTCTGTTTAGCAAAAGTGACAAAAAGCAGATTTCAGAGTACTTGATGGCTCAACACACAAGTTTTGTCTCAAGTACAGATAGTGTTGAGGATCAGTGGACGAAGTTCAAAACCATGGTACAATATGCGTTAGATGAGTATGTGCCAAGCAAGATCGTAAGAGATGGAAAAGAGCCACCGTGGTACAACAACCGAGTTAGAAAACTGCTGCGGAAGCAAAGGGAACTTCACAGCAAACATAAACATAGCCAAAGCCTTGCAGACAAACAAAAATTACGCGAAGCGAAATGTAGTGTGAGGAGGGCTATGCGAGAGGCTTTCAATGAATTCGAAAGTAAAGTTCTATGTACTGACTTGGCAGAAAATCCTAAGAAATTTTGGTCCTATGTCAAAGCGGTAGGTGGATCAAAACAAAATGTCCAGACACTCTGTGACCAAAATGGTACTGAAACAGACAGACTAAAGGCCGAATTACTAAATGTCTTCTTCCAAAGCTGTTTCACAGAGGAAGACTGCACTGTGCTTCCTTCTCTAGATTGTCGCACAGTTGACAAAATGGTAGATATCGAAGTAGACGACAGAGGGATAGAGAAACAATTAAAATCGCTCAAAAGAGGAAAGGCCGCTGGTTCTGATGGGATACCAGTTCAATTTTACACAGAGTACGCGAAGGAACTTGCCCCCCTTCTTGCAGCGGTGTACCGTAGGTCTCTAGAAGAGCGAAGCGTTCCAAAGGATTGGAAAAGGGCACAGGTCATCCCCGTTCTCAAGAAGGGACGTCGAACAGATGTGCAGAACTATAGACCTATATCTCTAACGTCGATCAGTTGTAGAATTTTGGAACACGTATTATGTTCGAGTATAATGTCTTTTCTGGAGACTAGAAATCTACTCTGTAGGAATCAGCATGGGTTTCGAAAAAGACGATCGTGTGAAACCCAGCTCGCGCAATTCGTCCACGAGACTCAGAGGGCCTTAGACACGGGTTCACAGGTAGATGCCGTGTTTCTTGACTTCCGCAAGGCGTTTGACACAGTTCCCCACAGTCGTTTAATGAACAAAGTAAGAGCATACGGACTATCAGATCAATTGTGTGATTGGATTGAGGAGTTCCTAGATAACAGAACGCAGCACGTCATTCTCAATGGAGAGAAGTCTTCCGAAGTAAGAGTGATTTCAGGTGTGCCGCAGGGGAGTGTCATAGGACCGTTGCTATTCACAATATACATAAATGACCTGCTGGATGACATCGGAAGTTCACTGAGGCTTTTTGCAGATGATGCTGTGGTGTATCGAAAGGTTGCAACAATGGAAAATTGTACTGAAATGCAGGAGGATCTGCAGCGAATTGACGCATGGTGCACGGAATGGCAATTGAATCTCAATGTAGCGAAGTGTAATGTGATGCGAATACATAGAAAGATAGGTCCCTTATCATTTAGCTACAAAATAGCAGGTCAGCAACTGGAAGCAGTTAATTCCATAAATTATCTGGGAGTACGCATTAGGAGTGATTTAAAATGGAATGATCATATGAAGTTGATCGTCAGTAAAGCAGATGCCAGACTGAGATTCATTGGAAGAATCCTAAGGAAATGCAATCCGACAACAAAGGAAGTAGGTTACAGTACGCTTGTTTGCCCAATGCTTGAATACTGCTCAGCAGTGTGGGATCCGCACCAGGTAGGGTTGATAGAAGAGATAGAGAAGATCCAACGGAGAGCAGCGCGCTTCGTTACAGGATCATTTAGTAATTGCGAAAGCGTTACGGAGATGATAGATAAACTCCAGTGGAAGACTCTGCAGGAGAGACGCTCAGTAGCTCGGTACGGGCTTTTGTTAAAGTTTCGAGAACATACCTTCACCGAAGAGTCAAGCAGTATATTGCTCCCTCCTACGTATATCTCGCGAAGAGACCATGAGGATAAAATCAGAGAGATTAGAGCCCACACAGAAGCATACCGACAATCCTTCTTTCCACGTGCAATACGAGACTGGAATAGAAGGGAGAACCGATAGAGGTACTCAGGGTACCCTCCGCCACACACCGTCAGGTGGCTTGCGGAGTACGGATGTAGATGTAGATGTAGATGTAGAACCCGTGTCTATGGCCCTCTGAGTCTCGTGGATGAATAGCACGAGCTGGGTTTCACACGACCGTCTTTTTCAAAACTCATGCTGATTCCTACAGACTACTTTTCTAGTCTCCATAATTATTATACTCGAACATAATACGTGTTCCAAAATTCTACAACTGATCAACGTTAGAGATATAGGTCTATAGTTCTGCACATCTGTTCGATGTCCCTTCTTGAAAACGGCGATGACCTGTGCAATTTCCAATCCTTTGGAATGCTTCACTCTTCTAGAGACCTATGGTACACTGCTGCAATAAGGGGGCCCAGTTCCTTCGCGTACTCTGTGTAAAATCGAACTGGTATCCATTCAGGACCAACGGCCTTTCCTCTTTTGAGCGATTTTAATTGTTTCTCTATCCCTCTGTCATCTATTTTGATACCTACCATTTTGTCAACTGTGCCACAATCTGGAGAAGGAAGTAAAGTGCAGTCTTTCTCTGTGAAACAGCTTTGGAAGAAGACATTTAGTATTTCGTCCTTTAGTCTGTCATCCTCTTTTTCAGTACCATTTTGGTCAGAGTGTCTGGACATTTGGTTTTGATCCACCTACCGCTTTGACAGAGGACCAAAATTTCTAAGGATTTTCTGCCAAGTCAGTACATAAAACTCTACTTTCGAATTCATTGAAAGCCAATCGCATAGCCCTCCTCACACTACATTTCGCTTCGCGTAATTTTTGTTTTTCTGGAAGGCTTTGGCCATGTTTATGTTTGCTGTGAAGTTCCCTTTGCTTCTGCAGCTGTTTTCTAACTCTGTTGTTGTACTCGGTGGCTGTTTTCCATCTCTTACGATCTTTCTTGGCACATACTCATGTAACGCATATTTGGATGATGGTTTTGAACTTTGTCCACTGATCCTCAAAATTATCTGTACTTGAGTCAAAACTTTTGTGTTGAGCTGTCAGGTACTCTGAAATCTGCTTTTTGTCACTTTCGCTGAACAGAAAAATCTTCTTACCTTTTTTAATATTTCTATTTACGGCTGAAATCATCGCTGCAGAAACCGCTTTATGATCGCTGATTCCCTGTTCTGCGTTAACTGTTTCAAATGCTTGGGGACTGTTTGTCACCAAAGGTCTAACATGTTATTGCCACAAGTTGGTTCTCTGTTTATCTGAAAACTACCGGGAGCAGTTAAAGCACTTTAAAAAATTTCACTGTATTCTTTGTCCCAGCCACTCGTTATGAACATTTGAGTCTCCCAGTCTATATCCGGCAAATTAAAATCTCCACCCAGGACTATAACATGGTGCGGAAATCTACTCGAAATATTTTCCGAATTATTCTTCAGGTGCTGAGCCACTACAGCTGCTGAGCCCGGGGGCCTATAGAGACATCCAATTACCACGTCTGAGCCTGCTTTAACTGTGCCCTTCACCCAGATCATTTCACAATTCGAATCTCCGTCAATTTCCTTCGATACTATTGCACTTCTTATCGCTATAAACACGCCTCCCCCTTCACTGTCCAGCCTGTGTCTGCGGTATACATTCCAATCTGAGTTTAGGATTTCATTACTGTTTACATGTGGTTTCAGCCAACTTTCTGTCCCTAGTACTATATGGGCGTTGTGACCGTTTATTAATGAAAGCAGTTCTGGGACCTTTCTATAGACGCTCCTGCAGTTTCCTATTAGCACATTAATAATGTTTTTCCCTGTTGCATTTTGCCTACTCCTGCCTTGCCGCGCCTCAGGTGGTGTCTTGTCGGGAATTCTCTAACCTAGAAAATCCCCATGTGCACTCCACACGTACTCCGCTACCCTCGTAGCCGCTTCCGGAGTGTAGTGCACGCCTGACCTATTCATGGGGACCCTACATTTCTTCACCCGATAGTGGAGGTTGAGAAACTTGCACCCCAGCTCTCCGCAGAATAGTCTGAGCCTCTGGTTTAAGCCTTCCACTCGGCTCCAAACAAGAGGACCGCGATCGGTTCTGGGAACGATACTACAAATAGTTAACTCTGATTCCACCCCGTAAGCAAGGCTTTCCGCCTTCACCAACTCCGCCAACCGCCTGTATGACCTGAGGATGACCTCTGAACCCAGACGGCAGGAGTCATTGGTGCCGACATGAGCAACAATTTGTAGTCGGATGTACCCAATGTTCTCTATCGCCGCTGGTAGGGCCTCCTCCACATCTCGGATGAGACCGCAAGCAAGCAGACACAGTTAACAGTGACCTTCTTCCCCGACCTTTCCGCTATTTCCCTAAGGGGCTCCATCACCCGCGTAATGTTGGAGCTCCCAGTAACTAATAAACCCCTCCACCCGTGTGCCTGCTTGGACCTTGCTGAAGGTTCAGCCGCATGTCCACTCACAGGCAGGGCGGGCGATGCCACACGGCCAGCCTCCACATTGACCCTCCGCCTCATGCGCCGTGAACGCTGCTGAACCCGCCACGCCCCTTGGGGAGAGGGTGGCCCAACCGCGCCCGGTACCCGCGAAGCTGTCTCGACAGCAGGGACAGTGGGTGGAGCATGTAACACCTGGGGTTTACCTTGCAACGCACCAGACTCCCCACTGCCGCTACACTCAGAGGCAGCAGCCTGAAAACAGCTGACTGCGGCCATCAACATGCCCAGCTGTTCGCGAAGAGTGGCCAGCTCCTCCTGCGTCCGTACACAGCAGTCACACATCATATCCATCCTAAGGTATCAATTTACTGAAGAGAGTTAATCAACTTTTAACGAGACTGCTAATTCACTAAATTCAGCTGATTATTGACTAAACTGTGATTGCTAGACACTTCTTGTAGAAAACAATGAAAATAGCACTACCTGTCTCTGACTTGTATTGAAAACAAACACTAGCACTACTCTCACTATGGCTGACTAAAGGGACTCTGACTGTATTCAAAGCAAACACGAAATCTATGGAACACTATTACTAGCACTCGACAATTAAAGCTTCTTAAAAGCAAAAACACACCGAAGAAGAAGTGACAAGTAAGAAAAATACAGTTAATACTTAAATTAAGGTAGCTCGCTGCACAGCAGACGTGAAGCAGATGGCGGTTAGGGCGACACTGTTCCTACCATTGGAAGACTGTTAAGTGACAAATTCGTATTCCATTTGGCAAGACAATCAAACATTACTCTTGCTTTAGTAGTTAAGTTAGATTTTTAAAGATATCTGATGCGGCATGTAATATGAAATGGCATCTGTTATAATTACTATTACCATATGTCTTAAATCTTCATACTTCCCCATGAACTCTGTGTAGCTTTCGACAAACTTTGATTGTCTTGCTAGTTTCTGTTCAGTTTAAGAGAAGCATTTTGATTCATTGTGGAAAGAATTGCATAACAAACTCAGCTCTTCCTGAAATGGAAGATGAACAATGAATCTATCTTTTGAATCTTCAGTTGTTTTTTGCCAGGAAGTGTGAATCACATTGCTGCTCTTCTCTGTTATAAAGACATTGATACCTCATTACTTGGGTTGAAACAGCTTTAAGGAAAAGAAATGTAATGTCAACTCGCATATTTTGTCACTTACTTTATGTAATACGCTTTATTACATACTGAAATTATTATTATTATTATTATTATTATTATTACAATTTACAAACTTTTTAAAAATCACAATACTCACAGTTGAAACTTGAACAGGATTAATTAATTAGAAGCCATATTTTGTCAATTGTACCATTTCTCAAAGGGCTTGCAATTGGAAGTACACAGATTACAAATCAAGGAAACGTCACACCAATTGGGCAGGTTCAACAAAAAATTTTGCCAGTCAAATGAACTAAAATTACAATCAGAAAATGAGCTAACAACTTGCAGCTTTTGTAGCTGTTACACAACTGAATAACATTCATCCAAATACAGGAAGATTCGCAAGTCACACAACTGATGGTAGCTCTTGGACGGCTGCTTAGTAATGTATAACACTTAAGAAAAAGAAACGAAAGCCCATAAGAAGTAACCCATGCATAGCAGACAAACATTAAAAATGACCTTTATAAATATACAATCTACCAAACTTAAGAGCAGGCTGAGAGCTACAGCAGAGAGCTATCAGAGTCAACAAGAAACAAGCAGCCAAATTCCCCAAGTGGAGTTAGGTAATGACTATTCACCGAGGTAACAATTGACAATTTATACTGGTGGCTAACAGGGTTTAAAACTTAATGTGTTGAGAATTAGTAATAAAAGTACAAGGTTTAATGAAGTAGTTAAAGGTATAATGAGGAGGAACCTCAGGCATGGTAAATATACCTTAATCTGCTGATCTCAATAAATTCACCAAAAAGAGCAGGCTACTGATTCCTACCCCAGAGATCACACTCCACCATGGCACATGTCAAATGAGCAACTTCACTTCCCTTGAGCCACAATGGGGTGACTAGTAGGGCAGTAGACAGCCGGTCAATCTGGGTGCCACATGACGAAGGAAGTGCCACCATGGCAAAATGCAAACATATTTCTGCTCTATGCCAAGGGAACTGAAAATCATGATTTCTGCTGACACATATAAACGGAATCAGTAATCTGCACAAACAAAGTTTCACACAATAAGGGCCAGGAAGTAGAAAATGTGAAAGACAGGCACAACTGGCTAGCAATACAAATTAACACTCTTTAAAATTTGTATTATTCAGAAGCAAATATTTCAACAAGTGTTGATACATTAGCTCAAGCAAAAACATGTACAGAGATTGCTTTGCCTCTGACACAGGTTGTGTTGGAGTAGATTTCCTTCATGAGACTTAAAACATGGAATACTCTTGCACTTGCATGACACATGACCCAGAAAACAAAGTGCAATTCATAATATTGACAGATGATCAACCACTGAATCACTCATAGGTGCATTATTATTGCAGACACAATTCTAAACAACACGGACAGGAACTTACTCAAATATAACAAAACAACTCAAAATGTGACTCAGTTGTGAAGGAGCAGAGCCTTGCAGGATTTCAACCAGGGTATTATTGTATCAGCGGCATCTTGGGACACACATGCACACATAAACAATTGCACATGTGCATCGATCAAAGATCTTCACTTGTGACACTCAATCGAATCAATATCAACAGTCTAAGTAGTTAGTGATGCCAGTGGAATGCTGTGCACTGAGATTAGAGATATTGTGGCTCAGACATGATTTGATACTTTTATCCTTCACAGTTTCTTCAAGAAACACAGCCTAAGTTTTCACAAACCACAACATGAATGGCTACCTTGACAAAATTTTTTGTTCTACCAATTGATACTGCTTTGACATACATAACTCAACACAGTTCTGTCTTTTGAAGCGCATGATGATCAGTTCCTATGGAGAGTCCTTGCCTTCTGAATGTACAGACAAACTTCTGCTCCCAACACCATGTTGATCTTGCAAGGTGACCAAAATTCTGGATCAACAATTTTTGTACTCATCAAATCAGAGACATTGGGATTGAGATGAGATGTCAGTTATCTCCAGCAACATTAAACAGACAGAAGGTAAAATGAAGACATTTATTCACGAGTCTACTTGAACAGAGATGCACTGTTTTGTTTCTTGTATGTTTCCATCTGTTCCCTGAATGGGTGCTCTACTTTACCATTTGTGAAGTCAGAGGCACTGTGCACGTGCTTCAGATATAAATCATGCCTGCGAGTCTGAACTGAGAGAGCATAAGTTTTTCATGTGCCATTCCTATCTTTTAACCATATTGCCACTGTTGTAAGCAGCAACTGTTTTTGCCAGGGATGACTTAAATGAGCAATAACACAATGTACTTGATGGATGTATACCATTGTGTTTGTGTTTTATGTCACTAGGACAATCGTACCTTGTTTCATTTTGTGTGTTCTGTTTCTGTGTGGTGTCATTTTTGACAAGCATGACAGCATACAGACATGCAACTAGAAGCCCTATGGAAACCCTTCAGGCAATTGGGCAAAACACTATGTTGAGCATCATAATAGGTTTTTTATTCACTGCACATGGCTTGTCTGAATTTTCTGTATTTCTGCAAAGTATCAGGCAAGTGGCACATGACAAATGCAGCACTAGCAGGGACTAGATTCATCTCAAATGGGCAAAGTGCTTGGCGTTGCAGGTGGTCTGATGTTTATTCCCATATGTGCTGTGCCTTGTCGGTCTGTAGCCATCACGATTTCAGATTTGCTTTTATTTTAGAGAAAAGCATATCTCTCTCCTAATGTCAGAAAGCTTTTGAAACTCCAGTGGGATTTAAATTCTGTTCTTACAGACTGGTCAACATTTTCTGCAAATAGATGAGATATAATTGTCTTTCAAGGATACAATTAGTTGTAATGCCATCAGCACATGAACATTGTTTGAAGTAGTCCATGAAGTTTACTTGCACCATTCCCATTCACTAAAGGAAGCACCAACAGGTTTTCCAGATGTGCTCCCACAATCAATCTAGGGTTATTCTATGTATTGCAAACCATATCAAAAGCTGGATTAAAATTAATGCTAGTCACCAGAAAATGGGTGTTTATATTGTGAGCAGCACATATTACTGAATTAAGAAAATGGTTATTTTAGCAGTGTCTTATAATTCCTCATTATTTACCACAAGACTCACAAATGTCACAAAAATGCCTGCACTGCTTTATATAACCTTTGCATGATGGCAATTTTATGATGGGCAAATTGATGGTACAGTCTGATGCACTAAAGTCAGATCCCTCGCTGGAATCTCACAGTTGTTTAGTGACTTCACACGTAGTGCAGATGGGGCAATACAGCCAGTTCTTCTTTACTGCCTGCATTTGTCAACCTCCTCTTCCTCTCTATCCTTGCTCATTCTCCGATGCCCCCCTCCTTCTCCTTTCTCAGTGTTCAGATTCAAATTGGCTTGGCCATCCACCTTTTTTCCTGTATTTTCACAATTTTGTTCCTTTTGCCTGTTCATTAATACTTTTTGGTGTTTAGGTTTGACCTCCACTTCAAAATTTCCTGTTTTTTAGTGTGAGCCACTTAAGGAACAGCTCCCTCCCTGGCATCTGTGGTGTGGATGCCTCCCCCCCCCCTTTCGTACCCTCACCCTTCCCCTCTGTAGCCCCCTTCCATCCTGCTCAGTCACCAGAGTGATGTGGCTGTTATGTACCCATATGGGTGAGCCACCTGACAACACAGGGATCACACTCCTGATTCCTCAGTTGTTCACTCCACATGTATGGCAAGTAGTGTTTTATCTCCCACTCGGAGGGTTGGAAAACCTGGCAGCAGCCGTCGTGTCAGACGGCCCTTGCTGTGGCTGGGTGACACTCTTGTGGAGAGGCCATGGTCAGAGTGGCTGCTATTTGGGGCTTATGCTTGACGAATGAAGCATATTGAGTTACAAAGGTCTTTCTGATCTCAGATGGAAATTTCTATGAATTGTGAACAATCATTGAATGCAACTTCATATTAGACAGCAAATTTTCCATTTCTGTCAACACCATTGCAGTAGGGCCTGGCTTCCCTACCTTTTCTCACAATTGATAGAGAGATGCTTCTGTCAAACATCAGCAAAACAACACATTCTGAACACACTGCACTGTTACCAGTGTGATCATTATGCCCACACTCTAATGTCCTGGTGACACCCAGCCAAATGTGTAACCTGGCTGCCTCCTCCTCCGTGCCTCAAAAGTTGTAATGGTGACAATGCCATCTCCTCCTTCCATGTACCTTGATGATAGGGCATCCGTGAAATCTGGTTTAAGGAAAAAGGAGCCCTTCCAGGTCATTTGCAAATTGTCAGCTTCTCAGTAATCCTGTGTTCTACCATCAGGCAGTTCCAGTATTTTTCTTGCTACATCTCAGTTCATGAAGGACATGGACATCCAGACATGTGATGAGAAATACAGCACTATGGTTGTAAAATCACCCAGTGTCAACGTAGCAGCCCATCTCCGTCTCACTCTGCTTCTCCGTCTCACTCTGCTTCTCCGTCTCACTCTGCTTCTCCGTCTCACTCTGCTTCTCCGTCTCACTCTGCTTCTCCGTCTCACTCTGCTTCTCCGTCTCACTCTGCTTCTCCGTCTCACTCTGCTTCTCCGTCTCACTCTGCTTCTCCGTCTCACTCTGCTTCTCCGTCTCACTCTGCTTCTCCGTCTCACTCTGCTTCTCCGTCTCACTCTGCTTCTCCGTCTCACTCTGCTTCTCGGTCTCACTCTGCTTCTCGGTCTCACTCTGCTTCTCGGTCTCACTCTGCTTCTCGGTCTCACTCTGCTTCTCGGTCTCACTCTGCTTCTCGGTCTCACTCTGCCTCTCCATCTCACTCTGCCTCTCCGTCTCACTCTGCCTCACTCTGCTTCTGCTGCTCCGTCCCATTCTGCTCCTCCTCCTCCTCGTCTTCTTCATTCTGCTGCTCCTCTTCGTCACTCTGCTGCTCCTCTTCTTCGTCACTCTGCTCCTCCTCTTCTTCGTCATTCTGCTCCTCCTCTTCTTCGTCACTCTGCTCCTCCTCTTCTTCGTCACTCTGCTCCTCCTCTTCTTCGTCACTTTGCTCCTCCTCTTCTTCGTCACTCTGCTCCTCCTCTTCTTCGTCACTCTGCTCCTCCTCTTCTTCGTCACTCTGCTCCTCCTCTTCTTCGTCACTCTGCTCCTCCTCTTCTTCGTCACTCTGCTCCTCCTCTTCTTCGTCACTCTGCTCCTCCTCTTCTTCGTCACTCTGCTCCTCCTCTTCTTCGTCACTCTGCTTCTGCTGCTCGTCCTCCTCCTTCTGCTGCTCGTCCTCCTCCTCCTCCTGCTCGTCCTCCTCCTCCTCCTGCTCGTCCTCCTCCTCCTGCTCCTCGTCCTCCTCCTCCTGCTCCTCGTCCTCCTCCTCCTGCTCCTCGTCCTCCTCCTCCTGCTCCTCGTCCTCCTCCTCCTGCTCCTCGTCCTCGTCCTCCTCCTCCTGCTCCTCGTCCTCCTCCTCCTGCTCCTCGTCCTCCTCCTCCTGCTCCTCGTCCTCCTCCTCCTGCTCCTCGTCCTTCTCCTCCTGCTCCTCGTCCTCCTCCTCCTGCTCCTGCTCCTGCTCCTCGTCCTCCTCCTCCTGCTCCTGCTCCTGCTCCTCGTCCTCCTCCTCCTGCTCCTGCTCCTGCTCCTCGTCCTCCTCCTCCTGCTCCTGCTCCTGCTCCTCGTCCTCCTCCTCCTGCTCCTGCTCCTGCTCCTCGTCCTCCTCCTCCTGCTCCTCGTCCTCGTCCTCGTCCTCGTCCTCGTCCTCCTCGTCCTCGTCCTCCTCGTCCTCGTCCTCGTCCTCCTCGTCCTCGTCCTCGTCCTCGTCCTCCTCGTCCTCCTCGTCCTCGTCCTCCTCGTCCTCGTCCTCGTCCTCGTCCTCCTCCTCCTCCTCCTCGTCCTCGTCCTCGTCCTCGTCCTCGTCCTCGTCCTCGTCCTCGTCCTCGTCCTCGTCCTCGTCCTCGTCCTCGTCCTCGTCCTCCTCGTCCTCGTCCTCGTCCTCCTCCTCCCCCTGTGCAAACAAGCCAATAAATTATGCCTCACAGGAGAAAATCATCTGCTACACAATTGACAAGCCAGGAAGGATAGAATGAACACTACCATGTTCCTCCAGCCAACAAACATTTGAGTCTTCCTCTGCCAAACAGAACGGCAAATGATCTGCTTATTTATCCTCTTGGAGATCCTCCTTGGTGGTGTTGTGACATGATATCCTTGGCTGACTGACCTCCTTGTTGCTGGTACGCATCTCCAGCCATTTTTCTGCTGTGGATTCCAAGGATGGACAGAATGAGAATGCCAACACCTCTGTAGACCTCACAGGTGGATTCTCCAGCCTCTGTGACCTGCTCCAGTGAGCCTTCGAAAGCTGCCACTCGATAGCCACTTAGGTGACACCTCTCCATTTTTTCCCCTTTTTCCCTTTATTATCATGGCACTCTTTTGGTGGCGTGTTTGTGGCCTTTGAATCAACAAAGAGAATTTATGGCTGCTCTTGGAATCGTAGCCTCTACCTGTTTTCTGCTTCCAGGAAACAAAATTGCGTGCTCATGACCTGCTTTGAACTCTCTCATTTATTTCCAGTCTGCTTTGACATCCCCCCAAACTCACACCATCACCCAGGGAAAGTTTCCATGCCATGCAGTGGAGTCATGCTGTTTATTAAGGATGAAGTTGATAGTCTTCCTGACTACTCAGCTACTAGCTATTCCTGTCTGCCTTTTACTTCCTCACCTTGACTTTTCCATTTCTACTGTTTACATCCCTAAGTCACTGGACAGTCTGCTTCCAGCTTGCTGGCCAACTCCCTCACCTGTTTCTGCTGCTCCCCTTGGGGCTCTCCCAGAACCTGTCAGAAAGGTGCCCTCTTCGTTGACCTCCTGTCATCCCAACCTCATTTAGCTTCCTGTGGGAGTACCCACATTTATTTCACACTCCATGCACTCCTACCCCCATCTGGACCTCTCCTGCACTGCTGAATTTGCCCTGATGATGATCCATCATTATGTATGGTACGAAATCAAGTTACCATTTCCCATTTGCCATCCATTTTCTGACTCCTACCCCACCTAAGTGCCCACCCAAATGGCAGCTTTCTAAGGATGATTAGAGATTTAATGCTCCCTGTCACCCTTCGAGAAACACTATTTCCCCACTTACAAATGAAATATCATTGCTAACAATGTTCCATTCTTGCACTTCAACTTTACTGGGCAATTTCACAGTTTCTCATTTGACTGAGCCATGTTGGGGCTCTTCTCACATGCAGAGATGTGCTCTCCATGTTTTTAACCACCATTCTATGATGGCAAACAACATTCTTTATAAACAGTTGCACACTTTGTGTCGTCGCACCCTTAAGGATAGCAAAAAACTGGCTGGATTAAATTTACTAGTTCTTTTAACAGTTGGATTTCCACTTCTGTTGTGTGGCCCAACCTCAGATAGCTCTGTGGGACCAAGATCCATTCACAAATTCCTGGCCTGATAGCAGCAGATATAGCCATGATGGACCCAATCACTATCTCTACGATCTGTGATTTTATAATGTCTGTTATTCATTTCCCCTTCTGTGATCCTTTTGAATACTACAACAGGTCATAGTTGAGGAGTGTTCAATCCAGAAAACTATGCTGTACCTCTGTTTTGGTCACTGGCAGTATCCTTACACCAGCCTTCAAACATCCATCAGCTATGATCTGAATTCCCAACCTGCGTCCTTGCGTTTTGTGGACACCTTTGCCCTACTCTGCGACAGTTGCTGTATGTGGCAGCCGGCAGCTCTACTGAATTCATACTGTTAAGCTCAATTAAAATTGAAATATTTTGTGATTCTTAACTTGTGAGATTGATGAAAACAGCATATTGATACATTTATAAAATTCCATATCTATCTACTTGTCACTGCGCCTGATTCCTAATTGCTATCAATATTTAATTTACCAACTTATTAACACTTAGATGAGCATGTGCAGTGAGATGACATACCACTGCCACGTTTCAAGGTTTTTGATTTGCACTTAAATTAAGTCTATGTAAAGTTATTCAGCTTTTTAATTTTTTTTCCGGAGCCAGAACAAGTGCAGGCAGAGGAGGAATTAGCAGGTGAGATTTTCCCTTTCCTCAGTAGCTTAATTACATGTTAAAGTTATCGCTTTAATGTTGTCTTGTGTGGCACATATATTTTCATCTTTTTCTTTGACATAAGTTCTTCATTGGTGGTGAGGTAAAATATAAATTTTACCAGTGAAACGGTTGTTCAGAATTTTATGCTTGAACCTGACACTGGATATTCGTGTGTGTGTGTGTGTGTGTGTGTGTGTGTGTGTGTGTGTGTGTGTGTGTGTGTGTGTGTGTGTGTGAGTGAATAACTGAGGTGGAGAGTCGTAGGAGCATAGAATATATTGTATTCGTGTGTGTGTGTGTGTGTGTGTGTGTGTGTGTGTGTGTGTGTGAGTGAATAACTGAGGTGGAGAGTCGTAGGAGCATAGAATATATTGCCTGGAGGGTTCCCACCTTCACATTTCGAAAAAGATGGTGTTTGTGGGCATCACCTGTATGTCTCAGGCAGTGAAACAGTAATAGAAATGATGTTTTGTTGAGCGTCCCGCAAACTTGTGTCTTACCCTGTTGGTAGGTGGCCCTTTATGTGGACAGACAGCTTGTTTGTTGTCCTGCCATCATAGAATGCAGCACAATGGTTGCAACTTAGCTTATTTATAAAATGACTGGTTTCACAGGTATTCCTGCTCTTGATGGGACAGCTGGTGAATGGGACCAGGGTGGAGCAGTAGGTGGTGGTGGTGGTGGTGGTGGTGGTAGGATGTATGGGACAGGTCTTGTAGGTAGGTCTGTTGCATGGATATGAGTGATGAGGTAATGGATTGAAAATCCTTCCTAAACACTCAGAATCCTAAAGCCGTCCTCTCGTTCAGGTTCACTGAGCGAGTAGGATTGAGATTCAAGACACCCTATCCACATCCCACTGAACCTAAACAGCTTCTCCCCCTTTGCTTCCCCTGGACCTTCACAAGCCAACAAGCCACCTTCATAGTAGTTGACATCCACTTCAAAGGTGGCTTCTTCACTGCTTCTGTCCATATTGAACCTACTAAACACAATTTATGCTTCCATTTTGACAACTGCCAGCCATTCCATACCTAGAAGTTCCTTCCATACAGCTTATCCACCCACAGTTCATGAGCATTACTCCTCGAAGTTACTGGGGGACTGAATAAAGCATACAATAACAAATCTCCTGTGCCTTATATTTGCAGTCTCCCCCAAATCTCTCTGTCTCTCCACAGAGGAGCATTCCCCTCATAACTAAATACCAACCACAACTGGAACAACTGAATTACATTCTCCACCAAAGTTTTGAATACCCGTCATTGTGTTCTGAAATTTGAAATGCCATGCCTACCATCCTTCCCACCCTTCCCACTGTGGTATTGCTCTGTCCACCAAACTTAGAAAATATAATTGGCCATCTGAACACAAACCCTGCTCCCAACCCATTACATTATGGCTCATATCCCTGTAACAGAACTAAATGCAAGAACTGTCCCATACATCCTTCCACTGTCACCTACTCCCGTCAGGTCACAAATATCACATACCCACCAAAGGCAAGGTTTCCTGTGAAACCAGTAATGTGATTCACAAGCTAAACTGGACCCACTGTGCTGCTATCTGCATGGGACTGACAAGCAACAAGCTGTCTGTCTGCAGGAAAGGACACTTACAAACTGTGGCCAGTAAACAAGTGGACCACCCTGTTGCAGAGCAAGCTGCCAACATCACATCATTCACTTCAATGATTGCTTGACAGCCGGTGCCAATATGGATCCTTCTGAACTGCACAAGTGGGAATCCTGCCTGCAGTATATCCTTTGTTCCCGTAACACTCCTGGCCTCAACCTTGCGTAGTCAGTTTCCTCACCCATTCTGACCTTTCCACGTCTCCATAGAAGAAATGTTTTCACACACGTGGAGAGAATGACTGATAATAAGTATCCAAAGATAATGTATGTACAGTTTCTCTGTCCCTTTGTTGGCAAAATATTTCCCATTAAGATATTTGCTACAGTCTGTTCCCAGACCAATCTGTTTGTATTCATGCCTCACCTCTGTACTGGGAGTCCAGCACGGAACTGCTATCTACCACCCATACTCATGGTCATATGCACAAGGAGAGAAATATTGCTCAAATAGCCATAACGTTAGAACTTTGTTGTGACACATAAGGCACATGATAATGTTGTGCAAGTGAAGCAGCTTCCTAGTGCAAGCAACATAAAAATACTTCATATATGCACTAAGCTTGTCACTAATATGAGAATCATTCTTTGAAGTGTTAGGTGAACACTGCAAAGTTGCACTGGTGATATCCTAGATTCCAATGTTGTTGTTGTGCTCAGAGGAAAAGTTTTCTATGCAGCAGCAAAAAATATATCCTCTGTCACCCTCATGGAGGCAATGGCAGTGGCATACAGGAGGCACAGACCTGGAAGAATAATATAGGAATTGGGCCGCATGATTATTGAAGGAGGATGGTGAGGTGGAATGACACAGTGATCAAGGCTACGCAATGGGACACAAGTCAGAGGTATAATTTTCCAGAGACAAAGAAGTAATGAAAACAGCACAAAAAGAGAGATGTTCCTGAGTAGCCAAGTGGAATAGAGCTTCATTGCAGCACAGATTGTGTGTAACAACATGCAGCTAATGAAACAGATTTCTAGTGAAGGCAAGATAGAGAATGCCCCATTCCACTGAAAGATATTTGCTACTATGAGAACTATTCTTGAATCTCCAGTTCAGCCCTCAGTCGGTAACAACTGAGAAGGACTGCTGTAGTCACCTAGAGTGAAGGTTGCACTGGTGGCGCCAATATTGAGGGCTGCATTCTTATTAAAATAGCCATGGCACTCGGAAGTAGATAGTTGATATAGAGTTTGTGACCTGGTTTGGCAGGTAAGCTACTGTGCGGTGATCTATGAAGGCTCTGCAATGCAGGAATACTGGAAAATTGTCCAGTGTTATGGGCCTTTGTATGAAACTATGCAGTGTCTGTCATAGGAAAGATGAGCTATACTGAGTTTGTTTCAGGCCACTTAATACGCCAGCAACAGAGAGCCATTTGTTGAATTCCACAAGTTGGCATTGTAAGGTACCAACCAGATGGTACACCACACAGTTTCACCTCACCCTATTATGTTTCCTACTCCATCCTTTTGCCATACCCATCAAAGTTCTTACTGACTCACCTCTATGAAGAAAACACCTGAGAAATACCCCACTTTATTTGCCATGCCCTCTTGTGGCTGTATGTACCCATCTGTAAGTAAAGAAAGGAGTGTTGCATTCTATTTATTTGATGTGGCACTTTGACTGCATGAACAGCAAAAGTGGTAAGTGATAACCATTTTTGCTATTTGTGTGCGGTATCCCTGAGAAAAATTCATGATAATTTGAAATTTGGGGTGAAGTTCCTGCAAGTCACTAAGTGCTCTCATTGTAAAATACTTGATGAATATAATGTTTGCATATGCCTGCAGTGAGTGAGGCTGCATATGCAGTCATACACACAATTCCTAACTGTTCCTCTTGCCACAGTGAATTAATCCTGTAACATAAATTTGTATGTTTCAATAAGCACATTACTACAGGATTGTAAAATTTGGTCCTTAATTATGTGAGATGTTGACTAAACATTTATTTGCCTTTGTACAGTCTTCAGATAGCACCCACCAAATGGAATAAAGTTTTGGCTTTCTTGGAATCGGTTAGTAATGTTCATTGTTGAACATAATTGAGTGGATCAGATGCTCAGTTATTCACTGATCAGTAGGCACATTAAAAGATTGAAATAATTCTTGTCTTTATCATGTCATATTGTAACATTGTTAGTGAATAACCTGTTTATTTTACCTTTGCAGGTAATGTAATTTTTATATTAACACGCAATTTCTTTTCTTGTCAATCAGGCCCTGTTGAGGCGCAAGGTCCACCTCCTATTGCTCAGGTGAGTGAAACTAGAGGGTAGCACCTGTGAGACTGGCAGAGCATGGGTGAGTTTCACCAGTAGCGAAACAAGTTTGGTTTTGTGGCATGTAATGAACACCACACAGTTTCCTGGCCTCCTCCTAAGGGTGCTCACAAATTTTGTCAGCCCAGTGTTTTCAGCCTTTCTGTGCACTGCCCTTCATAAACCCCATTTTAATTAATCTGCTCCTTTCTACATATGCTATTCATCTCCACTTCGTTCTGATTGTTTTTTGCACTCCAATCCTTCCTGGCCCCACAACCTTTGCAACTTCGTCTACACTGTTAACTGAAATGTTATCTCAAGTCCATTATCACACTAAAATTGTCTAGTGTACAATCCAAAAAATTCTCAAACAATACTTTCATACTGGCTAATGACTGCTTAACTGCATGTTTGTGTCCTGATGTAATGACAGTTGTCACTGTGCTCATAGATCTAGAGGCTAGATACATCACTGAACCAGAACGAGATAGCAAGGGATAAACCAAAAATCAGCAGGTACGGTGAAGCCTCATAATGCAGCTATTGTTGTCCCACTCTGTAGAAATTCTTCATTCATATGCAACAGAGTTAATCCACAAGAGAAGAAACATTTCTGAAGTGAACAAAAGTTTAAACTCGCTGACTGGCCCTATTGCTACAGCCATCATTCATAGATACTATAGACATTGCGAAATATGTGACTTCACGCTACAGAAGAATGCTGAAGATTAGATGGGTAGATCACATAACTAATGGGGAGGTATTTGAATAGGATTGGGGAGAAGAGGAATTAGTGGCACAACTTGACTAGAAGAAGGGATCCTTTGGTAGAACATGTTCTGAGGCATCATGGGATCACAAATTTTCTTACTGGAGGGCAGCATGGAGGGTAAAAATCGTAGAGGGAGACCAAGAGATGAATACACTAACAGATTCAGAAGGATGTAGGCTGCAGTAGTTACTTGGAGATGATGAAGCTTGCACAGGATAGAATGGCATGGAGAGCTGCATCAAACCAGTCGCAGGACTGAACATGACAACAACCACCACCCAAGTGATATGTTACACCCCTGTAGATGTGATAGCTACAGTTGTCAAACATATTGCAACTACAAAACAAGTACCTTTCTAAAATGATAGCAGAGTCACACTTCTTGCTATTATCATAGCCAGACACACTTCAATAAATCTTCATAGAATATTTTTGTGGCTGTTAAACAGATATCTTGTGTTTTTGATAGAGAGGTCGCCTTGTCTCTGTTTGTGAAGATTTTAACGCATGTAGCTTAATAATTCAATAAAACTAATTTCCTGTTTGGTAGCTCATGTTCACAGATTGTTCTGAGTGAAGTAAAAGTACGTGTGTAGCTACTTATGCTTTTTGGGATTTGCTTCCAGTAATATTCAGATAGGTCTCTGATTCAGGAAATAGAATCAAATTATAAATCTTTTGAGAATCATACAGATCTTGTACTGACTTCTGTATGCTGATAGGTGTCCCTCCTGCAATGACTGTATGATCAATGTGCATGGTGCCTGTCATAAGAATTCGACTGTATGGTGTCTGTCACAAGGAATGCAACTTCGAGGGCAAGGGCTCATTCCACATTAACTTATGCTGCCTTAGACATTGCAAAAATATCCTTAATGTAGTCACAATGGGACTCATTAATGCAAAAGGATAAAAATGTCTGTTGTGGCACACAGTAGTAAGTGTTTTGTGAAACTGTGGATATTAGGTTTGATATTGTTTGCAATTTTAAAATGATCATCAGCTGGATGCTAGAATAAACCTTAAGTTCTAATATCCTCAACCTTAATCATGCAGTGAAAGTAGTTGTGTTTCTTGCTCCACTGAGGGAATACTTTTGAATAGCATGGCACTGTTTCTGTACTATTTCCATAGTGAATATCCACTTCTGATCTATGTCTTCAGGATCTTGCTGGAGCTCGATTTCTGCCCTTCCTGTATCACAACATGAGACACAGTGGTCCACATTGAAATGATTAGTGAGAATTTTTGCTGCCTCACTTTGCTCACTCTGTTCATAAGCTAATCATAATAGACACTGTGCTGGAGGGAAGGGGCCACAAGTCATTGTGTATTTCTGAAGTGATGCAGATCTCACTCCTCCACAATATTCACTGGAAAGTGACCCACCTGTGGGTCCAGGGGTTAGAATAGGCCTGAGGTACTCCTGCCTGTCATAAGAGGTACTTAGCACCTGCGTCTGGAGACGGATGGTTCCACAACCTATTTGCGGTCATTTTGGTTTTTCACTTCTGGTTTCTTCCTTCCTTTGGTTGCTTCCTTTCTTTGTTCTTCTCCATCTCACTGTCTTCCTTACTCTTCTCCTTGCCTCCGTCTCCATGCCGTCGCCTCCTCTGTGCAACCTCCTTCTCCGTGCCGCCCCTCCTTCTCCGTGCCACCAGACAGTCTCTGCTTTCTTTCCCCCTGTCCTTGACTGAAGGCTGAACCACACATTCGCACGCATTGATGGTGACTGGTTATGCATAATTCTCCACCCTGGGTAGACAAGTAAGTCACGCACGTACCCCCTGGTAAAGTCCAGGCCCAGGGAGGGGTGATTGACAGAGCTGATACCTTCTATGTTGATTGATTCCTCCATCTGTTTCTCGGAAGGTGTGAACAATCACCTAAGGTGGGAGTGCCCTCCGATTGGGTCCCCACAAGGCAGGAACGTGCCATTGGAGATGCTGGCAATCATGGGGGATTACTCCGCAATGGATATCTCTTCTTTTCTCTCTTGACTTCCGCCCACAAACGAAAACTTGACCAGGCACCAGTTCAAAAGTACTACCGCCTGCCCCACAGTTCCTCGTACTTTCTCAATCTGAGGACGGAAAGGATTTTTCCTCTGTCAACCCTTTCGTTATCCAGAAGGGCGTAAATGCCATAGCAGGATCGGTCAAGTCTTGTACCAGGTTGCGTAAAGGTACCTTGTTACTAGAAACTGATAGCACCTTTCAGCCACAAAAATTGCTGTCGGGGTGGAGGCTCACCGCACATTAAATTCGTCTCGTTGTGTGGTATATACTAGACTCTCAATGGATTGACTGACGAGCAGATTCAGTATTTCCTTGCTGAGCAGGGCGTTATCGCTGTCCATAGGTTCATGAAAAAGGTCAACAATGATCTTGTACCGACCCGGACACTTTTCTTGACCTTTGATAGTGTTCAGCTGCTGTTGCACATCAAAGCGGGCTACAAGGTTATTTCTGTTCCCCCCTATGTCCTGACACCTACGCGCTGATACCAGTGTCACTGTTTTAATTACACGCGCCAGTATTGTTCCAATGTGGCTAAATGTCACTTGTGGCTGGGATGCCCATGAGGGTGACTGTCCACCTCTATCTCCTCGTTGTGTGAACTGTCAGGGTGACCATGCAGCGTCCTCCCGCGACTGCCCCATCTACAAGCAAGAACGCTGTATCCAAGAAATTTGGGTCAAAGAGAAAGTCTCCACCTCGGCTGCTCGCAAGCTATTCGCTAGTAGGAAGCCCACGCTGCTCCCAGCGGGGAAATAAAGTACTGTCCTCGCCTCTCCTTGGACTATAAGGAGGTGGCGACGCAGACATGCTATCTGCCCTTCAGCACTACGGTCATCTGTTCAGCCAGTGCTAAGATCGCCCGGTCGATGTCTCCTCTTCCTCCCATCAGCCCTAAGACACAAGCACCTTAATCAGCTTCTGCCAAGACGAAGACCCAGAAGTCCGATGGATGGGCCTTCAAGAAGGAACAGTCTTGTGCAGACTTCTTACGTACCTCGAATTCCCAGCCATCAACCAATACTTCCACAAAACGGCCTTTCAAGAAGGCTCATAGGAGACACAGTTCTCCTTCCCCATCCCGGCGCACTTCTTCTCCTGCGCCACCCAGCGGTTGCAGCCCCAGGCTGTCACCCGTTTCGCCTGGCCGCACCGCAGGTAGCTAAACATCTGTCAGTTCACCAGCAGAGGAAGCTTCCCCTGCCAGCCATCTTAACAAGATGGCCGATGAACCTATAGAACAAATGGACGATGACTGTCCGCCTACTGCTAGCGGCGGCAGTGCTCGCTCTATGCCGGGCCCTCAGCGGCCTTCGAGGTGCCCCCTTCTTGCATCGTCTTCTTCTCACGATGGCATTTATTCACTGGAATATTCGCAGCTTTCGCTCCAACCGAGAGGACTTGAAATTGCTGCTCCGCTTGCACCGTCCGCTCGTCATAGCCCTCCAGGAAATGAAGCTACGCCCATGCAATCACATTGTGTTGGCACACTACACCTCTGTGCGTTTTGACTTACCCCCTGTGGCAGGTATTCCGGCTCATGGAGGGGTTATGTTGCTGGTCCGGGATGATATCTACTATGATCCCATCACTTTGCACACCGGCTTGCAGGCAGTTGCCATCCGCATTACTCTCCCCAGTTTTACATTTTCCATTTGTACCGTTTACACTCCATCGTCTGCTGTTACCAGGGCAGACATGATGCAAATTATTGCTCAGCTCCCTGCATCATTTTTGTTAACTGGAGACTTCAATGCTCACCATCCTCTTTGGGGCTCTCCAGCATCCTGTCCGAGGGGCTCCCTGTCAGAAAATGTTTTCAACCAGCTAAATCTTATCTGCCTCAATACTGGCGCCCCTACTTTCCTTTGACACCTCTCACACCTATTCCCATTTAGACCTCTCTATATGTACTACCCAACTTGCACGCCGGTTTGAGTAGTATGCGCTTTCTGATACATATTCAAGCGACCACTTCCCATGTGTTATCCATCTCCTGCATCATACCCCCCTCCGTGCTCAACTAGTATGAACATTTCCAAAGCAAACTGGGGGCTCTTATCTTCCAGGGCGACCTTTCAGGATCAAACCTTCACAAGCTGCGATAGTCAGGTTGCACACCTCATGGAAGTCATTCTCACTGCTGCTGAATATTCCATCCCTCACACTACTTCTACTCCAAGTCGCGTAACGGTCCCCTGGTGGACCGCAGCATGTAGAGACACTTAACGTGCTCGTCGGTGTGCTTTACGCACCTTTAAATGCCACCCAACAGTGGCGAATGTATCAATTACAAACTATTATGTGCGCAGTGTCGTCTGGTTATTAAAGAAAGCAAGAAAGCCAGCTGGGCTGCTTTCACAACCTCCTTAAACAGTTTTACTTCTTCTGTTGTCTGGGGTAGCCTGGACCGGCTATCTGCCACTAAGGTCTACTCACCAGTTTCTGGCTTGAAGGACTTGAATGACGTCCTTGTGGCCTTTGAAGGTGTCTCCAATGCCTTCGGCCGCTTTTTTGCAGAGGTTTCTAGCTCCGCTCATTGCAACCCTGCCTTGCTCCCCCGAAAACAGGGAGAGGAGGCTCGGCCACCTAACTTCCACTCCTCGAATCGTGAAAGTTACAATGCCCCATTCACTGGGCAGAAACCCGAAAATTCACTTGTCCAGTCACTGTCCTCAGCTCCAGGGCCTGATTCTATACATATTCAGATGCTGAAGAACCTTTCCCCTGCGGGTAAAGGTTTCCGTCTTCGTACTTACAATCGCATCTGGATTGAGGAACATTTTCCTGCATGCTGGCGTGAGTCTATTGTTGTACCGATTCTTAAGCCGGGGAGGGACAAGCACTTGCCTTCCAGTTATCAACCCATCTCGCTTACCAGCTGTGTCTGTAAGGTGATGGAGCGAATGGTTAACTCTCGGTTGGTTTGGCTGCTCTAATCTCGAAGCCTACTTACCAATGTACAATGTGGATTTCGTAGGCGCCGCTCTGCTGTTGACCATCTGGTTACCTTGTTGACCTTCATTATGAATAACTTCTTGTGGAAGCGCCCGACCGCAGCTGTGTTCTTTGATTTGGAGAAGGCTTACGACACCTGTTGGAGGGCGGGTATTTCCGCACCATGCATACATGGGGCTTTCGCAGTTGCCTCCCTCTTTTTATTCATTCCTTTTTAATGGATCGACAGTTCAGGGCACGTGTAGGTTCTGTTGTGTCAGACACCTTTTGCCAGGAGAATGGGGTGCCACAGGGCTCTGTTTTGAAATCGCTCTCTTTGCCATAGTGATCAATCCAATAATTGATTGCCTCCTAGCTGATGTATCAGGCTCCCTTTGCGTGGACGATTTTACCATCTATTGTAGTGTGCAGCATACATGTTTCCTGGAACGCTGTCTTCAGCATTCTCTTGACCGTCTTTACTCTTGAAGTGTCGCCAATGTCTCCAGTTTTCTGCCAAGTCGACGATCTGTATTAACTTCTGGCGCTACAAAGAGTTCCACCCACCATCCTTAAGACTCGGTCCCGTTGCTCTCCCATTCGTGGAGACAACAAAATTTTTAGATCTTACATTTGACAGGAAACTTAGCTGGTCTCCACATTTATCATATTTGGCTGCCAATTGTACCCATTTTCTAAATGTCCTCCGTGTTCTGAGAGGTATGTTGTGGGGAGCAGATCGAACTGTCCTACTTCACCTATATCAGTCAATCGTCCACTCCAAGTTGGATTATGGGAGCTTCAAATACTCCCTTTGAGAGTCTTCATGCTGAAGCCGGTGAATTGCCACTCATCTACCGGCACGATATACTGCTTTGTTGTTATGCCTGTCGGCTACCGTCAAAACCTGACTACCCAATGTATCGTTCCTTCCTTGACGACTCTCTCGACCATCAATATGGGTTGTATGTCTCTGCCCTGCTACCCCTGGAGTTAGCTTTCGTCGCCTTCCTCATCATCTTGATTATTCACTCCCTGCACCCTGCAACCTTTAGAGTGGGAGAGAGCCAAACCACACCTTGGCTCCAAGCTCAGGTTCGTGTACATCTTGATCTCAGCTCGCTCCCAAAATAGGTTACCCCCTGTTTGGTATACCATTCAAAGTTCATTAATATGATGTTCATTTATACAGATGGCTCTAAGACCAATGACAGGGTCGGGTGTTCTTTTTATGTCGGGGCACAAAGTTTCAAATACTGGTTACATGGCCATTGTTCAGTTTTCACAGCTGAGCTCTTTGCCCTCTACCAGGCTGTTCTTTACATCTGCTACCACTGACATTCTGCTTATGTCATCTGCTCTGATTCTCTGAGTGCCGTCCAGAGCCTCAGTGATCGGTATCCAGTTCACCCTTTCGTGCACCGGATCCAACGCTCTCTTCAGCAGCTGGTGGACGACGGGTCTCCAGTTAGCTTTATGTGGGTTCCTGGCCATGTCGGTATCCCTGGAACGAAGCTGCAGATTCCGCAGCCAAGGCTGCGGTTCTCCATCCTTGGACGGCTTCTTGTTGTGTCCCTTCATCAGATTGTAGCAGGGTCATTTGTCGGCGCATTTTATCACTGTGGTGTGCCGATTGGGCTGCACTTATGGACAACAAGCTTCGGGCCTTGAAACCTCTTCCCATAGCTTGGACATCCTCCTCACGTCCTTCTTGGTGGGAGGAGGTCGTTTTGGCCTGGCTACGAATTGGACACTGCGGGTTACATCTGCTGACGGCTGCACCGGCGCCGTTCTGTCCATGTGGGCAATTGCTGATGGTCCACCACATTTTAACGTCCTGTCCAGATTTTACTGCACTGCGTCTTGATCTTGGCCTGCCATGTACTCTGGATGCCATTTCAGTGGATGACCCAGGAGCTGCTCTTCGTGTACTTAGTTTCATCAACTTGACACACCTGTCTAAGGACGTTTCATTATGCTGTTGTTTTTTTTTTTAATCCTATGCCAGTTTATATTTCTTTTATAGTGTTGTCCCTTTTAGTTGCTGTCTTAACCTTGTGCCTCGCGGTGTATTCCTAACTTACTCAGGGCGCTAATGACCATTGTAGTTGTGCGCCCTAAAACAAAACAGAAAAAAAAATGTAAAGTGCGATCTTCAATTACTACCAGAATGTGTCTATACATATTCTCCATGTCTACTGTGAAGGCAATGCGTTGCACGTTGAAGTATAATCATGCAGAGTACAAACAGTATTTCATGGTTGGTCCTACCATTGGAAGACAATTGAGTGACAAATTCGTATTCAATTTGGCAAGACAAACCAACATTACTCTTCCTTTAGTAGTTGAGATGGGTTTTGTAAGAGATAGCTGGTGTGGCATGTTATATGAAATTGCACGTGTCATGACTACTATCACCATATGACTTAAAACTTCCCACTTTCTCATAAACTCTGTGTAGCTTTCCACAATCTTTGATTGTCTTGCTAGTTTAAGAGAAGCATTTGGGTTCATTGTGGAGTGAACTGCATAACAAACTCAGCTCTTCCATTTCAGGAAGATGAACAATGAATCTATCTTGTGAATCTTCAGTTGTTTTTTGCCAGGAAGTGTGAATCACTTTGCTGCTCTTTTTCTGTTATAAAGACATTGATACCTCCTAACTTGGGTTGGAACAGCTTTAAGGAAAAGAAATGGAATGTGGATTCACATATTTTGTCACTTGTTATTTTATGTAATACACCTGATTACTTACAGACATTATTATTATTTTTTTCTTATCTCAGATGTTATGTCTGGTCAGAAGTAGAAAGTGACGAGGACCTTGATCAAGCGTGACTTCCTTTTAACTGTACGGTATGTGTTACATTGCATTTAGGAACTGTTTTGTGTACTTTGCTATTTTATCCTTGTTCTAGAAATAATTTTCTTAAATTGTCTACCTGTCCATTATGTAGGTTTTTTATGTCAATAAATGTGAATCTTTCTGTTGCTGAATGTATGTGATGTAGTCTATATTTGTGGTATTGTGATCGTGTAAAGTGTATTGAGTGCTTCTAGGTCTGTATTACTGCATTTCACTACTCCAAATGAGTAGGTCAATATTGGTATAGCATAATTATTTATAGCTTTTGTCTTCTTTCTTGCTATCAATTGTGTTTTCAATATTTTTGTTAGTCTTTGTCTATATTTTTCTTTTAGTTCTCCTTTAACATTTGCATTATCTATTCCTATTTTTTGTCTGTATCCTAGATATTTATAGGCATTTGTTTTTTCCATCTCTTCTATGCATTCTATCATTGCTGAATACTTCTGTTTTCTTTAGTTATTGGTTGAGTTGTTGATTTGTTGCTGCCAGTAGTTTTAGAACATCCATGTATAGCAAATGTGTGATTTTGTGTGGGTATGTTCCAGTAATATTGTATCCATAATTTGTATTATTTACATGTTGGATAGTGGGTTCAGAGCAAGGCAGAACCAGAAAGGACAGAATGAGTCTCCTTCATACATTCCACGCTTAATCTGTATTGGCTGTGATGTGATGTTATTTGAATTTGTTTGGATATAAAGTGTGGTTTTCCAATTTTTCATTACTATGTTTAGGAACTGTATCAGTTTAGGATCTACTTTGTATACTTCCAATATTTGTAGTACTCATGAGTGGGGTACACTATCAAAAGCTTTTAGGTAATCAATGTATGCATAGTGTTGCAACCTTTGTTTAGTTTTAGCTTGATGTGTCACCTCTGCATCTATTATCAGTTGCTCTTTACATCCTCATGCTCCTTTGCAACAACCTTTTTGTTCTTCATTTATAATTTTGTTCTTTGTTGTATGTGTCATTAATTTCTGTGTAATGACTGAAGTTACGATTTTGTATATTGTTGGTAGGCATGTTATGGGGCGATATTTTGCTGGGTTTGCTGTGTCTGCTTGATCTTTAGGTTTCATATAAGTTATTGCATGTGTAAGTGTACCAGGGAATCTGTATGGGTCTGCAATGTAACTGTTAAATAATTTAGTTAGATGTGAATGTGTTGAGGTGAACTCCTTTAGCCAGAAATTTGCTATTTTATCTTTTCCAGGGTCTTTACAATTGTGAGTAGAGTTAATTGCTTTGGTGACTTCATGTTGCAAAATTATCACTTCAGGCATTTGTGGTATCACATTGTATGTGTCTGTTTCTGCTTCTATGAACTGTGCATGCCTGTTATGTTGTACTGGGTTTGACCATATGTTGCTCCAGAAGTGTTCCATGTCTGTTATGTTTGGTGGATAGTCTATTACAATGTGTGTGTTACCTATTGTCTGGTAAAATACCTTTTGGTTTGTGTTGAATGTTTGGTTTTGTTTCCTTCTATTTCCACATTTTTGTATCTTCTAAGTCGTTTGGCCAAGGCTTGTAATTTCTGCTTCTTTTCATCTAATTGCTCTATCGCTTCTTGTTGTGAGATTTTACCTAACCTTTTTTGTTTTTTTCTGACATTTGATGTCTTATACATTGTTAGCTGTCTGATGTCTTCTCTCAGTTTTTCTATTCTGATCTGTAGTCTGTGTTGCCTTGCTGGTTTTGTGGGTTTCTTCTGTGTGTTGGTTGGTTCTGATCTCTGCCTAGTGTGTATATTTAGTGTAGTGAGTGCTCCTACGTAAGCCAGTAGTTGTAACTCTTCCATAGTTGTATTTTCATTTATTTTGTTCTGTATGATCGTGTTTATAGTTATTGTTGTTTCGACTTGTGGGTTATTTGGTGGTCTTTGCAAGAATGGTCTAATATCTGTATTTGTGTCTTTGTATTCTATATATATCAGCTGAAATTATTCTTCTAGATCTAACGTATGTCACTTCATGTTCTATTTGTACTTGTTCTGGTGGCAGTCTTAAGATTTCGTTTTCCCCTGATTGTTTAATTGATGCGTGTTACTCTTTGTTTGTTTTGCTCTGGGATGTGTGAGTCCATTACTGTATTTTCTTCTTCTGATTGCACATTATTTTGTTCCAGTATCGGTTGTACTTGTTGTTTGATGTTTGTAATTCTGACTGTGATATCCTGTTATTTTTGATCATTACACGTATCTGATCAGCTAGTCATTGTTCTGTTAAGAATTGTAATTTAGGGTATCTGGTAATAAATGTTGTGTATACTTGTGATCTGTATCCAGTTGCGTTTGTTCCTATGTTTGTTGTGTTGTAATAACAGGACATGAGGTGTTGATTAACTTCATCTGACCATCTCAACGTCTGTCTTTGTTTAACTTCGAGGGTGATTGCAGGAAGCATATCCTGCAAAACAGCTCTATTTGGATTTAAATCATTTTCCAGTTGGCTTGCAGTGTTGTTTCCATTTTGGGTGGGCATAGGGTTCAAGCGTCGTCCCCGACCATGACGGCGCTTGTCCGAGGCTTCTTTAGTTGTGTCCTGAACCAACTAATCACACTAAAAGGGAGGTTAGCCCTATTAGTGGTTTGTTCTGTTCGATGCCTTTGACTGGCAGAGCTTACCAGAGGCCAATTCTTTTCCCGGTCCTCCACGGGTATTATTATTATTATTTTTATTACTACTACTACTACTACTACTACTACTACAACTACTACAACAACAACTACTACTACTACAACTACAAATTAATAAACTACTTACAGCATAATACTCACAGTCAAACTTGAACAGGCTTAATTAATTGTAAGCCGTGTTTTGTCAATTGTACCATTTTGCACAGAGCATGAAATTGGAAGTATACAAGTCACAAAACAAGGAAAGGTCACACTGATTGGGCAGGTTCAACAAAAAAATTATCAGTCGAATGAACTACAATGACAGACAGAAAATGAGCTAACAACTTGCAGCTTTTACAACTGTTAGACAATTGAATAACATTATTCCAAATACAGGAAGATTCACAAGTCACACCACTGATTGAAACTGTTGCATGGGCTCTTAGTAATGTATAACACTTAAGAAAAAGAAAGAAAAGCCCTTAAGTAGTAATTCATACATTGCAAACAAACATTAAAAATGACCTTTTATAAATATACCATCATCCAAAATTCAGAGCAAGCTGAGAGCTACAGCAGAGAGCTATCACAGTCAACAAGAAACAAGCAGCCAAATTCCCCAAGTGGAGTTAGCTAATGATTATTCACCGATGTAACAATTCACGGATTATACTGATGGCTAACAAGATTTAAACTTAATGTGTTGAAAATTACTAATAAAAATACAAGGTTTAATCAAGTAGTTAAAGGTATAATAAGGAGGGACCTGAGGCTTGGTAAATATGCGTTAATCTGCTGATCTCAATAAATTCACCAAAAAGAGCAAACTACTGGTTCCTGCCCAGAGGTGACACTCCACCACGGCACATGTCAAATGAGCAACTTCACTTCCCTCGAGCCACCACAGTGTGACCAGTAGGGGCAGCAGACTGCCCGTCAATCTGGGTGCCACAGGATGATGGAAGTGCCACCACGGCAAAATCCAAACATAGCTCTACTCTAGGCCCAGGGTCTGCGCAAACATAGCTTCATACAACAAGGGCCAGGAAGTAGAAAATATCAGCACCTGTTGATACATTAGCTCAAGTGTACACATGTACCGAGATTGCTTTGCCTCCAGCACAGATCGTGTTAGAGTAGGTTCCCTTCATGAGACTTAAAACATGGCATACTCTTACACTTGCATGACACATGACCCATAATACAGTGCAATTAATAACAATGACTATTGGTCATGCACTGAATCACTCATAGGTGCATTATTATTACAGACGCAATTCTAGATAACACAGAGAGGACCTTACTTAAATATAACAACACAACTCAAAACTCGACTCATTTGTGAAGGAGCATTGCCTTGCAGGATTCCAGCCAGGGTATTATTGCATCCTAGCCCCACAGGTGATTGTCAAGGAGTCATAAAAGTTTGTAGAGTAAGCCATTAACTTGCCAATCAGTTTTCATGGAATGTCTGTATGTCTTCATGCAGGTCACCACTATTGGTCCTCATGTGATCTGGCTCAGTTTGCCCCGACCAATTCAGAATTCAGCGGCATCTTGGGACACACATGCACACATGCACAATTGCATGTGTGCATCAATCAAAGATCTTAGCTTGTGGCAACCGATTGAATCAATATCAGCAACCTAAGTAGTTGGTGATACCAGTGGAATGCTGTTACACCAAGATTAGACATACTGTGGTTCAGACATGATTTGATCCTTTTGCCCTTCAGTTTCTTCAAGACAGCCAGCCTAAGTTTTCACAGAACACAAGACGAATGGATACCTTGACAAAATTTTTTGTTCTACCAATTGGTACTGCTTTGACATACATAACCCAACACAGTTATGTCTTTTGAAGCACATGATGATCAGTTCCTATGGAGAGAGTCCTTGCCTTCTGAATGTACAGACAAACTTCAGCTCCCAACATCATGTTGATCTCGCAAGGTGACCAAATTTCTGGATCAATAATTTTTATACTCATCAAATCGGACACATTGGGATAGAGATGAGATGTCAGTTATTTCCAGCAACATTAAACAGACAGAAGGTAAAATGAAGACATTTATTCATGAGTCTACTTGAAAAGAGATGCCTTGTTTTGTTTCTTGTATGTTTCCATCAGTTCCCTGAATGGGTGCTCTACTTTGCCATTTGTGAATTCAGAGGCACTGTGCACGTGCTTCAGATATAAATCATCCCTGTGAGTTTGAACTGAGAGAGCATAAGTTTTTCATGTGCCACTGCTATCTTTTAACCATATTGCTACTGTTGTAAGCAGCAATTGTTTTTGCCAGGGATGACTTAAGTGAGCAATAACACAATGTACTTGATGTATGTACTTGATGGATGTATACCATTTTGTTTGTGTTTTATGTCACTTGGACAGTCGTACCTTGTTTCATTTTGTGTGTTTTATTTCTGTATGGTGTCATTTTTGACAAGCATGACAGCATACAGATGTGCAACTACAAGCCCTATGGACACCCTTCAGGCAATTGGGCAAACACTTTGTTGGGCATCATAATAGGTTTGTGTTCACTACACATGGCTTGCCTGAATTTTCTGCACTTCTGCAAAGCATCAGGCAAGTGGCACATGACAAATGCAGCACTAGCAGGGACTAGATTCATCTCAAATGCCCTATGTGGCAGACGGCCCTTGCTTTGGCTTGGTGGCGCCCTTGTGGAGAGCCCCTGGTCAGAATGACTGGTATTGGGGTGGTTGCTTGACGCATGAAATCTATTGAGCTGCAAAATTCTGAATGATCTCAAACAGCCATTTCTATGAATGGTGAACAATCATTGAATGCAACTTCATATTACCCAGCATCCTTTCATTCCCTGGCTACACTGTTGTGCAAGGGCCAGGTTTGTCTTCCTTTTTTTTTTCATATTTGATAGAGTGATGCTTGCATCAAAGATCAATAATACAACCCATTCTGAACAAAATGCACTGCTACCAGTGTCTTCATTATGACCACACTCAAATGTAATGGTGACACCCAGCCAACTGTGTAACCTGGCTGCCTTCTCCTCCCTGTTGCAGAAGTTGTAATGGTGACCATGCAACCTTCTCCCCAGATTGTGTCATGTACCTTGATGGTCGGGCACCGAGGAAATCTAGGTCAAGGAAAAAGATGCCTTACCAGGTCACTCACAAATTGTCACCTTGTCAATAACCCACAGCCTCTTCTCTTGCCCCAATCAAGCCACAAACTTTTGTCTCACAGGAGAAAGTCACCTGCTACACAACTGACAGGCCAGGAAGGGTAGAAGTAATACTCCCACAAAAACTTTCCATGTTCTTCCAGCCAACAAACATCTGAGTCTTCCTCTGCCAACCAGAAAGGCTCCAAGTAATCAAAGAAAGGAAAACGATCATCTTTATTGGCTCGGAGATCCTCCTTGATGGAGTCAGCACATGATGTGCTTGGCTGGCTGACCACCTTGTTGTCGGAATGCACCTCCAGCCATTTTTCTTCTCTGGACTTAAAGGAGAGTTAGAATGAGAATGCCGACACCTCTGTAGATCTCATAGAGGCGGAATCTCCAGCCTCTTTGCCCTATAGCTGTGAGCTGCCACTCGATAGCCACTGAGGTGACACCCTTCCTTTTTTTCCCTTTTCCCCTTGTTGCACTCTTCCAGTGGAATGTTTGTGGCTTTTGATACAACAAAGAGAATTTATGGCTGCTCTTGGTATCACAGCCTCTACTTTCTCTCTGCTTCCAGGAAACAAAATTGCATGCTCACGACCTGCTTTGAACTCTCTCATTTATTTCCAGTCTGCTTTGACGTGCCCCAACCTCTCACAATCACCCAGGGGACAGATTACATGTCATGCAGTGGAGTTGGGCTTCTTAAGAAGGATGACGTTCATAGTCTTTCTGACAACCCATTTTCAAGCTATTCCTGTCTGCCGTTAACTTCCTCACCTCGACTTTTCCATTTGTACTGTTTACCTTCCTCAGTCACTGGACAGTCTGCTTCCAGTTTACTGGCCAACTCCCTCACCCATTTCTGCTGCTCCCCTTGGGGCTCTTCCTGAACCTGTCAGAGAGCTTCCCTCTTAGCTGACCTCCTCAGTCACCTTAACCTCATTTGACTTACTGTGGGAGTACCCACATTTCTTTCACACTCCATGCACTCCTACCCCCATCTGGACCTCTCCTGCACCGCCGAATTTGCCCTGAATGAGATCTCATTATTATGTGTGATACAAAATCAAGTGACCATTTCCAGTTTGCTATCAATTATTGCCTCCTACCACACATACATGCACACCCAAATGGATGACTGGAGATTTACTGCTCCCTGACAATGTTCAAGATACATTATTTCCCCATTTTTGATGACCAGGCAGAATATCTTACAAATGTTATCCTTACCACCACCAGTGTTCCATTCTCACACTTCTTTTGCATGCCATGTTCTGGTCCCTTGGTAGACTGAGGTGTTTCGTGACCCGACTTTTGTACAAAGATGTGCTCTCCATGTTTTTACCCCTCATTCTGCATTGGCAAACTGTCTTCATAATAAACAGTCCCATATTCAATATTGTCACAGCTTTCAGAATAGCAAGAAATTGGCTGTATTTTATTTGCTAGTTGTTTTAACAGTTCCACTCCCTCTTCTGTTGTGTGGGCCAATGTCGGATGGGTTTATGGGACCAAGATGGATTCCCAAGTTTCTGTCCCGGCAGCAGAAGATAAGCTCTTGCCCCCATATTCTTACCGATCCCCCACCCCATTGCTGAGTGATGTTCCCATTCAGATGTTGCAAAACCTTTTTGTTGTGTGCAAGCACTTGCTGCTTCATATGTACAATCACATCTGGACAGAAAGCATGTTTCCCAGATGCTAGCATGAATCCACTGTCATACCCATATCCAAGCACGATAAGGACGAACAACTTCCTTCTAGTTACTGTCCCGTTTCTCTCATGAGCTGTGTTTGCAAGGTCATATAATTCATGCTCGGCTGGTGTAGTGGCTAGAGTCTGGCAATTTACCGCTCACTACACAGTGTGGATTTCGAGCAGGCCGTTCTGCATTTAGTCATCACGTCACTTCATCAATCTGTGTCATGAAAGGTTTTCTGTGGAAATAGGAACTGTGGCAGTGTTTTTCAATTTGGAGAAAGCCTAAAACATCTCTTGAAGGATTGGTATCCTCAATGCTCTTTACATGTGGGGCTTCATAGGCCACGTGATCCATTTTCTTCAGGAATTTTTAATATACGGAGTTTCTAAGGTACGTGTGGGGTCTGTCTTGTTTTAACACCTGTATCAGGAAGACAGTGTGCCTAAGGGTACTGCCCTGAGCGTTGCCCTCATTACTATTGCCTTTAATCCTATTATGTTCTGTCTCCCGCATGTCATCTCTAGCAGTTTACTGTCCCCACCCCTACACTGGTATCCCTCACCCTCCCTCTCCCAGCCTCTTCCTTACCCTGCTTGGTTGCCTGTCCCATCACATGCAGTTTCTCCCAGTCTGGCTTCAGCTGCCAGAGACTGTGGTCACACGTGTGTGTGTGTGTGTGTGTGTGTTACCTATTTCCAAAAAAGGCCTTGTTGACTGAAAGCTCACTTTCTGACAGTTTTTTTGTTGTGTCTGTCTGTGACTCAGCATCTCTGCTTTATGGTGAGTAGCAGTTACCCTTTTCATAATATAGTTGAATTTGTTTTTGAAGGATTGTGATGGCTTGAGGCATTGAGGTGCAGAGGTATGGGCCAGTGTACACTCATCAGCAAACAAAAAATTGTGCCTCAGCAGACAAAAGGCAGGAAAGATCAGACCATTTGGCAATAGTGCCATAACAACTGGACCAGAGAGTGATTTTGTAGAGATGAAGAGGGTCATCAGTTCTGTAAATGTGAGCTGTCTCATACTAACTCAGTTTTCACTTCTGCCCCAATGTGCTAGTGATTGCTTACTTAACTGCATGGATTATGGACCTGACTGTCAGAAGTTTCATGTCAGTGACTGTCATCAATGCCAAAAAATATGCTGCATGGAGGCCCTGAAAGGCTAAGAGTGTGCTTGTTAGTGCTCACTCTCTACCAATCAGTTGACTAAGAATGGAAGACCAATTTTACCAACACATTTTTTATATTTTGCAGTGACTCATATTCATCTCTTGCAACTTGAAAATATATCTTTGCAAGTTTTGGAACAAAGGTAAGGGCAACAAAATTATCTTCTGTGAGCATGTGGAGTCCGTCTCACATCCATTCTCCAAAGTGTAATGACAGAAGCTTTGCTTGGTAACCTGAGGTTGCAGAGTTCAATGCTACAGGTTCCCATTTCTTTAATTTTTGTACAAATTCGAGATATATATATATATATATATATATATATATATATATATATATATATATATATATATATATATATATATATATATATATATATATATATATATATATATATATATATAGAGAGAGAGAGAGAGAGATATTTTGGGCAACATTTATGCAAATTATGGAATTGAGTGTGAGAGAAATAAAATTTCTGCCCTTTTTGCAAATGGGCTTCACTCTTCCAGATTATTTTCTTAACGTACCTGTAGCTAAAGTCATGAAAGTTAAAATGTCTTGTGATAGAGAAACTAGCCAATCACAAAAGAAGCATTTGAAAAGCTCTTTTCAAAATACATAATCGAACATGAAACAATTACCAATTTGTCATAAGAAATGTTACAGATTAGTACAGCTGCACATAATACTTAAAATACTTACATATTTAAATCTGTGGTTAAATTTTCTCAATAAATTAATGACTGAATGCTTTGAGAAAGTGTGATCAATTAACAATGTACTTGTGCACCTACATGCAGCCATTAAAGCTCTATTGGATGTGTAACATGATCAAATTACTTAAGCAACATTGCTGGGTCACCTACTTGCCGGAGAAAATATTAACTATGTAATATATTACATGTATTATGAACCACTAGACAAAATGAAAGTCAGCAGCAAAAGCTTTCAGATGCATATGATCTTGGATGCTCACCTCTGAAGCACTGACTTGCATGCATTTGCTGATTTAAATGTGGAATTTTCTTTAAGTTTGATATAGCTTTTTCAATGCAAACCAAACATCAATATAAAGAATAGAAACAGTAAAACTAATAATTAACAGTATCATCCAGTTCCTGGCCTAGTTAAGCAAAGTGTTCCAACAAGATACTTGATCATATTCCAACACATATCATCTGTCACATGTGCCAAACTATAATTTCACTTCCCATTGCTGTGCTTATGTATGATCTAGCACAATGTTGATACTGTGAAGTTCACTTCCATAAACATTTCTACAGCAAAAAGAAGGTTCAATTACTTCTCGGGATTTACGATATTATACAGGTATTCGTTGTACGATGTGTGTTTTGAATGAGAGTCCTAGTGCACAGTATATCCTTTGGATGCACCTGCAGTTATTTAAAAGCTGTTTGACAGCAGCTCTCCATGTTATTCTCTGCTGTGCAAGCTTCATCTCCCAGTATCTACTGCAGCCTACATCCTTCTGAATCTGCTTAGTGTATTCATCTCTTGGTCTCCCTCTCTGATTTTTACCCCCCACACTGCCCTCCAATACAAAATTGGTGATCCCTTGATGCCTCCGAACACATCAAACAAACCAATCCCTTCTTCTAGTCAAGTTGTGCCACAAATTCCTCTTCTCCCCAATCCTATTCAGTACCTCCTTGTTAGTTATGTCGTCTACCCATCTAATCTTTATCGTTCTTCTGTAGCACCACATTTCAAAAGCTTCTATTCTCTTCTTGTCCGAACTAGTTATTGTCCATGTTTCACTTCCATACATGGCTACACTCCATACAAATACTTTCAGAAATGACTTCCTGACATTTAAATATATACTCGATGTTACCAAATTTTTCTTCTTCAGAAATGCTTTCCTTGCCTTTGTCAATCTACATTTTATATCCTCTCTACTTGGACCATCATCAGTTATTTTGCTCCCCAAATAGCAAAACTCCTTTACTACTTGAAGTGTCTCATTTCCTAATCTAATTCCCTCAGTATCACCCAACTTAATTAGACTACATTCCATTATCCTTGTTTTGCTTTTGTTGATATCCATCATATACCCTCCTTTAAAGACATTGCCCATTCCTGTGTTCATATGGCAACTATTCAGTGGTAGTAATATTTATTTTTAAAGCTATACAAATTCACCTCAAGGGCGACTATTCGAATGGAAGTTGCCTTAGTACTGGGAACTTTGTATTAAATATCAACCTGTGTGATGGATGAATCTTTGGAATGTCAGAAGTCTAACCCTACACTTGATCTCTGGATCCAGTAAATGAATGATGTTTGGGACAAACAAACAAACAGCCTGACACACATCACCTAAAGTGTCTGCTGTAGCTACACTATGGGATCAAAACTATCTAGAGACCCCCCCCCCCCCCCCCCCCCCCCAAAACATATGTTTTTCATATTAGGTGCATTGTGCTGTCACTTACTGCTAGGTACTCGATATCAGCAACCTCAGTAGTCATTAGAGATTGTGAGAGAGCAGAATGGGGCTCTCTGTGGACTTTAAGTGTGGTCAGATAATTGGATGTCACTTGTCATATGTCTGTATGCAAAATTTCCACACACGTAGACTTCCCTAGATCCACTCTTTCAGTTGTGATAGTGACATGGAAATGTGAAGGAACATGTGCAGCACAAATGTGTACAGGCTGGCCTCATCTGTTTACTGAGAGGGACTGCAGACATTTGGAGAGGGTTGTGATGTGTAACAGGCAGACATCTATCCAGACGATCACAAAGGAATTCCAAACTACATCAGGATCCACTGCAAGTACTATGAAGTTAGGAGAGTGGCAGTTCATAAGCCACACATCACATCAGTAAATGCTAAATGCTGCCGCACTTGGTGTAAGGAGCATAAACATTGGACAACTGAACAGTGGAAAAATGTTGTACCGAGTCACAAATCATGGTATACAATGTGGCGATCTGATGGCATGGTGTGGGTATGGCGAATGCCTGGTGAACATCATCTGCTAGCGTGTCTAGTACCAACAGTAAAATTTAGAAATCCTGGTATTATGGTGTGGTTGTGTTTTTCATGGAGGGGGTTTGCCTCCTTTGTTGTTTTTCATGCCACTTCCACAGCACAGGCCGACGTTGGTGTTTTAAGAACTTTCTTGCTTTCCACCATTGAAAAGAAATTGGGGTATGGACATGCATCTTTGAACACAATTGAGCAGCTGTTCATATTGCACAGCCTGTGGCAGAGTGGTTACATGACAATAACATCCCTTTAATGGACTTGCTTGCACAGTCCTGACCTGAATCATGTAGAAAACCTATGGGACGTTTTGGAACGCCAACTCCATGCCAGGCCTCACTAACTGACATAGATATATCTTCTTAGTGCAGCAGTCCACAAAGAATGGGCTGCCATTCCCCAAGGAAACTCCCAGTAAGTGACTGAACATATGCATACGAGTGGGAAAGCTATCGTCAAGGCTACATGTGGGTAAACACCATATTGAATTCCATCATTACTAATGGAGGGCACCATGAACATGTCATTTTCAGCCAGGTGTCCAGATGCTTCTACTGACACAGTGTATTTCTATTCTTCTTCCTTTTGTTTAAGAATTCAAGATGGGATACATGCATATTAAAATAGTTCATCCCTGGACCAAATTCAAACTAACAACCTCTGTCTTTTCACCTTAGTTCCCTCAGCAACAAGAGGTCAACCAGACAAACTTTTTCCCTTTATCTATATATCTTTCAAAGACATTAGACTTCGACATGTCTGCTATAGCCACTGGCATTCAGCAACTACACAGTACAGTTATCAATTATTTGTTCAAATTTGACTAAGTTTGTTAAGAACTAGCTAACAAATTTTTGTTTGGGGAAAAACACAGGTATGCACAGATGAGCATAATCTCAAGGTAACATCATACATGAAATATGTGGGATTCGAATCTATGACCCCTAAAATGTCTCACCCTACACCTCCACAGGCTGGAGCTGCGTAGGTTTATGTCAAGACTTAGTGATACATCTGTCGCCACTGCCGCTCCTGATGGCAAAATGTATACTTCCTCCCCAGGCATCAGCACAAGAGCACCAAGAGGAAATAACATCAGGAGCAGTCAGTTGTGATAGCTCACCAGAAGCATTCAACATTCTGATTGAAGGATACAAGTTTTTGACTGGAGATGAATATAGGATGTTTGGCATGCCATTCACTACTCTAAAGAGATGTTGGAACAGTTATGTTGAAAGAGTCATATTGGCAGAATTCCTGGTTGGAGCAGGAAGAGACTGAGCATACAGCAGGACGACACAGAGGTTGCATGTAAGAGCTAGCAACTCCCTCTCCTAGATATGAAGCAGTTGTAGTGAGTGACCAACTTGCCAGTTCTGATGAGACAGTTCACTGAAGGCTGAGGAAAGCTGTACAGCATGTACTAATATCCACTATGATACAGGAACTGAGTGAGAAAAATGTGTTGTGCTGAGTGGCAGTCACAGAGCTCAACCTGAGTGAGGTGTGGGAAAATGTACTTTTCTCTGATACGGTGTTTTACAATGGTCCAAGAGTAGTTTAATGGCCCTGAGGGTTGAGACATCATTAAGAAAAAGGGGTGACAACATGCAGTACTAGCAGATTGTCAGTTTCCTGGAGGGGTTGGATTTCTGTGAGAGGAGCAGGAATGCTTCCTCAATAGCAGGCAGTATGCCAACATTTTGAAGAAAGTAGTGCTGCCTGTAGTGTGAATGCTATATTGATGAGACGAATTAATGCTACAAAAAGTACATTCACTTGCATACAAGTCTACTTCATTAAACAGCAGCTGTCCAACATGGACATAAATGTAATGGACTGGCTGTGACTGACTGCTTACATGAATGCAATGTAAAATGTGTGTTTGGAGGTAGCAGGAACTCTGTCAGAGAACTGGCTGTGAAACGAACCACTTATAGCTGATGCTCTTTGGGGCTGCTTTATTGAAGCTGCGGAGGGCCAGTGCTTCACAGATTTAGTGTCAGAGTGCATGACTGAAGTTAGAAATAATGGGGTATTCTGAATAAAAAATAAAGCCCTAAAAATAATTTACTTTCTTTGTTCTGCTGCTCAGTTTCCTGTTAGTGAGAGGTAGCACAAAAACCCTTGGTAATGAAAAATACTGAACATGAAATAAGAAAACTTGAGCTAGTTCTGTTTAACATTCATCTTGAAACTGAAATAAATTTCTTGTAATTTCATGTTTTGAATAGTACATCCTCTTTACTTGCTCCCTGCCTATATACATAAGACAAATAAATACAGATTTCCATTTTTAAGGCTATTTCACATTACATCAAAATCATCTCACACTTCCCTTCTATTGCCACCCATTGGACTCGTCTAGAAATGTGCAAAACATACCTTCTAAAATTATACTCTCTCTCTCTCTCTCTCTCTCTCTCTCTCTCTCTCTCTCTCTCTCTCTCTCTCTCTGTCAAATGGCAATGTCTCTGATGCTCACATAAGAAAATAGGACATTATGATAATTTGTAGTTTCAAATCGTGTTTAAATATTGAAATTTGTCTGTGTGCTGCATTTGTATGATGGAGCACACATGTTCCCTCATGGTTCACGTAGAATAAGAAACAATATGGCATTTTGTTTGTGTTGAGACAAGCAACAAACATATTTTGTCCAACGCTGGATTACAGCATTGATCTGTTTCCAGACATCATTCTACCTATAATGGAGAAAAATTGCAACTGCGGACTCTGCATTATGTAATACCTACCATCCATCCTCCACACCCTGTTGTGAATGCCATTGGGACCCTAATTTGCAATGGCCTCTTTATTGAACATGTTCACATTAGTCACATTGTGTTTCTGCTATCATAATGTCAGCTTCTATCTCAGACAGCAACGACTACAGAGACACACCTGGCCAAAATACAAAGAACCTTAAAAATTGTCCACAGCCACTGCTCTGACAGTAACCAATTAAATGCTCGACTGGACCAAAAATGGAGTACAGATGAATTGTCTGTAGTTCTATCAAACTGTACCGTTATTGATTATTTTAAAGCCTTCAGTTTCAACATTTCCTTTCCTCTCCATGTGATTTGAGACTCACCATTTGCCTGTCACAGAATCCAAATTGACATTGCAGTTGGATTTAGTATAAATGTTTTATTAGATTCTAGCGAAAGTTTTAACAGCAGTACCTGTAAGGATTGCCACACTTATTTATGATAGTTTTGCTGGTTACGCTGCATATCCACATTGAAATATGGTTCCTTTAGTTGCTGGATATAACATTTTGGATGTGTTGGAACTACCGTGTGAGTATGTTGTTTCTTCACTCAGTCACTGTTCCTCTCTGCAGTGTTGCTATGAATATGTGATAAGCTGTCATAGTATTTTTGCTTTATGATGCCATATGTCATTGATACCAATGTTACGCAGTCCACTTCAAGACAGCTAGACTACCTTCTTTGTAAATTAGACATACATTTCCGCATAGCACCTTAACACTTTCCACAGTGTGAAGTGGCTTTCGACAATTTGTTCACTATGAAACACACCAGACTCACTTGTTCTGTGTGTACAGTTACAAGTCAGTGAGGTTCATACACTGTTGCCAGTAGTGTCGGACACATTTTTTACAGGAGAATGCCAGTGATAGCTATTTGGATGTCTACAGTGCCATATTTCAATCACGTTTGCAGTCTGCTGTAGCCGTGAACTGCAGTAGTTATTGACTGTAGTTTTGGGCTAACTGACCATGTGCTAATCAACACAAATTATGTATCCAGAATGAGATTTTCACTCTGCAGCGGAGTGTGCGCTGATATGAAACTTCCTGGCAGATTAAAACTGTGTGCCCGACCGAGACTCGAACTGGGGACCTTTGCCTTTCGCGGGCAAGTGCTTTACCAACTGAGCTACTGAAGCACGACTCACGTCCGGTACTCACAGCTTTACTTCTGCCAGTATCCATCTCCTACCTTCCAAACTTTACAGAAGCTCTTCTGCGAACCATGCAGAACTATCACTTCTGAAAGAAATGATACTGCGGAGACATGGCTTAGCCACAGCCTGGGGGATGTTTCCAGAATGAGATTTTCACTCTGCAGCGGAGTGTGTGCTGATATGAAACTTCCTGGCAGATTAAAACTGTGTGCCCGACCAAGACTCGAACTCAGGACCTTTGCCTTTCGCGGGCAAGTGCTCTCCGCAGTATCCTTTCTTTCAGGAGTGCTAGTTCTGCAAGGTTTGCAGAAGAGCTTCTGTAAAATTTGGAAGGTAGGAGACGGATACTGGCAGAAGTAAAGCTGTGAGTACCGGACGTGAGTCATGCTTCGATAGCTCAGTTGGTAGAGCACTTGCCCGCGAAAGGCAAAGGTCCCGAGTTCGAGTCTCAGTTGGGCACACAGTTTTAATCTGCCAGGAAGTTTCGCAAATTATGTAGATTCACATAGAGAGAAAATGTCTATCCAAGACCTAACCAACAATGTACCTTGAACAATGTACCTGCACAAGTAAGAAGCTGCCCAACAGGGTTGTGTGACTGAATAAAATTGAAAACGTGCTTGCTGGTCCTGCATCTTAAGTATCCGTGGGCACATCTTCAACATGTTAAATTTCCTTGACCTAACCTCCGGTGCAGCTATTACTGTGTTGGATTCTGAGATATTAACTCTGATGATAAATTATTCTAATGCAGCAATGTTGTGGGACAGGTTAGTACACCCGTAAATTGACAAATCTCATAAAATCATAGTGTATTGTTGAGGCCAGTGTCCTCCAGTTTTGTAGGTATACGTCATTACAACAGTTGCAAGAAGTTCAAAGTGCTTCAGTCAGCATTCCCTCTGGTTTTGTGACCTCTACGGCATCCTATCAACATCACACTGCCAATACACAAGAAAGTGAGTCACCAATGAATTTAAAGTTGTAAGCTGCCACAACTTTGCTATACTACATGGCGTATGATTCCGGATTTCTGCCACATGGAACTACAAACTACCATGGCTCAACATTTTGCGATCTGTTTGTGATCAGTAACCTGTAATCTTATAGAACACTGTTAGTATTATACATGACATAATTTCTCCTACCCCTTAACTGAGACAGTATGTAATTTTATAATTAAAAAATTTGGTGTTTCTTCACTTGGATCATTATTCACTTTTTGTCAATCTCACTTTAATAAAATTTCACATCTACCTACTTGTCACTGCACCTGATTCCTATCTCCATCATTTCAGTTTACCAACTTATTAATGCTGAGGTGGGCATGTGCAGTGAGATGACATAGCACTGCCATGTTTCAAGGTGTCTGACTTACACTCAAATTCAGTTGATGTAAAGTTATTCATCTTTGTAAATTTTTTTTGCAGGTTCCGCAGAAGTTACCAATGGCACAGCTATTGGCAGGTGAGTTTTTAGCTTTCTTCCGTAGCATAATTTCACTTTAAATTTGCAACTTCAATATTTTCTTATGTGGTAAATTATTTATCATCATTTCCTTTGACATTAATTCTTCATTGATGATGTGCTACAGTATTTCAGTAAAACAGTTTTTTAAAATTGTATACTTTGACTTAACACTGGATGTTAATTATGTAGTACATACATCATACTGAAAATTGGCAGTGTTATCGTAAATACAAATGATTGGTTGAAAATGTTTAGATGGTTTTAAAATGTGGAATGTGGTAGATTGCGAAGGAAATGTGGTCAAAGGGAAAGAAGACAAACTTTTAAGTACCAAATTAACATTTAAAAGTACTCCACTTTAAAGACCAGCAAACATTACAAATTAGCACAATATGTAAGTAGTAATATTTAACTCACAATTCCTTTATTACATTAACATGGCACATATTGAAATTGTCATCTTGAGATAAATGTATTTAAGTATACAACAATCACTCTTCATAGTTGAGCTTCTTAGAAAAACTTGCCTACGTTATTGGGAATTGGAACAAGTTAACCACATTCATGCGAAATGACAGAATGACAATATGAAAATCGAAAAGCTACTGCGAACTAAAATACAAAATGACAATTTATAAATAAACCAATAGCAACCAGAATACCAACATGCAAAAAAAAAAAAAAAAAACCTAGCTACTTGAGCTCCAACCTAATATTTTAAATTTTTTGTGGCTAGGTTTCATAGGGAAAATAAATTTACTTTTAAAGGAATTTTTGCCACTTGCCATTGAAACCACTTATTGTAAGCTCCATTGTTCTTATTTTGCCCATTCAGCCATTTTAAATTAAAATCTATTAATGCTTTGTGTCAACATAATATTCATAGGTTGACTATCTAAAAGAATGTGTCCACATTAGGTGAGAATGAGGTAGTGTACTCCATAAAAATTGTGAAAAAGCAGACTGTATCCTTTGGGTTCTAGGCATATCAACTTGTCTTAGATCACATGTAATGTCACTAACAACAAAAAGCACAAAGATGGGAAAGGCTGACTAAATGCATGCATTGTGTGCTCACTGTTACCATTATTGGTATCAGCTGCATAAAGATGTCTCTCATTTGTGCTCCTAACATCTAATGTACCAGCATCACAAAATGTTGATGGGTTCTTTCACTAAGATATGTACAAAAGAAATGAAACTGGTGACAAGGCTGAGGATATATCTGTTGGTAGGACATTACATAGAATTACATAGAACATTTTAGAAGTAACTTAAGATGTTTTCCAAGGAAGTGTGTTGTGCCCTTGGTGTTGATGTTGTGTATTAATAATGTTGCAGACATAATTGTTCTTATTTTTTGGTTTTTTTTTTTTGCCTTTGGGACATCTAATGACCACATGTTAATTTCAATGTCTACTCCTTTGTTCCTCTTTCTTCTTCTTCCAGGTTTCTTTAATCTTCTCACTATCTATCCTTTTTCTCTCCTCAGACCATTATGACCCTGTCCTCTTCTTCCTCCTGCCTTGGAAACCTTCCATTTGCAAAACTTGCTTCTTGAAAATCTGCCTTTCTACTGCACAGGTTTCTTGTATTTCTTTTGAAATCTTTTGTAACTTCTTGTATCGATGCTATTGTTGACACTTTGACCCAAGGATGCTTAACAATCTGTTTGGTTAACCTGTTGCTGTTCATTCTTCATAAATGGCCACAAAATAGCAGTCAACTCTCCTGTAGCAATTCAGTTGTGTTTCCTATGTTGCAGTATACTACTTCTTTACTCCTTAATATCTATACCTCTGGATTTCTTAGCAAACTGAGTGTTTTTCAAGTGATTCATCATTCTAGGACATAAGGTTCGTATAATTAGTAATTCAACATAAAACATTCACCTTCATAGAGACTTTTTTTTCTCCATTTTTGTTAATCCAAATGCATTCTTCACTGCTCTATTCATTTCTTTGGATAATTCTTCAATTTTCCTGATTTAGCTGTTTTAATTTCTTCTAAAAATGTTTTACTGTCTCCTTTGTGTTGTTAAGCCTGTCTGTGCCACATTCAATGAATGTTTTCTGTGTCTTTTGATTTTTATTAGGGAGAAGATTCAGGTCAATTTTCATTCGATAATGATCAGCTTTAATTTCCCATTTTCTTGTTACTTTCAAATTTTTTGATAGAAGTTGACATTAACTTCAACTGAATTGTTCCACTAAGAATAATTATTCTTGACCTTCTTCTGGTTGGTTCCTTTATGGGCTAGATATTGTCTTAATATTCTCCACCATTATCACATTACGTGCTTTTGGAATTTTTTATATTGTGTTTTCCAAAAGTTCCCAGAGTGCTTTTACTTCACTCATAGTTTTCTTATTGTCATCATTAATTGGAACTTGGCAATTAACAATCGTATCCTGTTTATTTTTCATGTCACTGTGTTAATCAGTTTGAATTGTCACATAATCTTCTAAATTTTTATGAATATAGAAAACAGTACCAGGTAGTCCTATTTTTTCATAATTTTTAATCCTTTATTACCCCTAAAATGCCCGTAGTTTTTTCAATTCTGTAACATTTTTGTCTAAAATACATACTTCTTGTACTGCCAAAAAAAGCGTATGTTACGCTTATGTAGTTGCATTGTCTGAGGTGCCTTGCCCCTTGCCACTGGTGGGGTGGGTCTCTTAGTGAGCTACGCTATCTGTAGTTCTGGATATCATTGTTCACATAGAATTAATAGAGATGCAAAATCAAACGTGAGACAGAACTGAGCAGCATGAATGCAAGTTCGAAAGAGAAGAGAAAGATCAGCATTATGTTGCTAACAGCAAGTACTATTAATGAATGGAACAGGTTTGTTTCCCAGCAATACATAGCAGGTATAATTTATATTTGCAGTGTTGTGCTGATGAATTCAGTACATCTGAAATACTATGAAATTTTCACCTAGATCTATGTATTATTTGACTAGTTCTTTGAAACCTTCACCAGAAATAGCATTAGGATGATTTGTGTCTTTGGCTCACATTGCAGCACACTTCCATGTTACAGTGTTGTTTATTATTTCCAGTATCCCTGAAAGAGCTGTGACAGTGTGGGTTTCCTTACAGATGGGTTGCTTTAAAGGAGAGTTTCCTGAAACACCATAAAGCAAAAGCAGTATATGCGCAATATGTACTGACTAGACTTGTTGTTTCCATCCACAACCAATCAAAATTAATTCTACACTTCACTGATTAGAACCCCCCCATTTACTTCCACAATGTGTATGCACTGGTTTGTGCCTTACTCGTCACTGCATTGGCTATCTCAAGCTGCAAGATTACTCAGCCATAAATGAGAAGACATTGCAGGATGTAGCCAAGCACTATACACAAGTTGAAAGCCTTTGGACTGAAACACTATCTAGATCTATTGAAGGAAAATTCTGGCTTCTACTTGAATAGGGCAATGAACAATTGAATAGTGGCAAATGAAAATTTCTTCAGTATTGAAATTCAAACAGTGTTTTCTCATTTTACACATTTGTTCTCTCTCTCTCTCTCTCTCTCTCTCTCTCTCTCTCTCTCTCTCTCTCTCTCTCTCTCTCTCTCTCTCTCTCACTAAGCCCACTTTCATTCATTTAGTATAAGAGCGACAGTTACAATATTTCCAAGGCTCCTCTTCTGTGTCTCACAAAGTGTACCAGTTATTAAAATAACTGCACTTTGGAAACCTATACGACTGCAGGACAGTGTGGTGACTCACAGAACACCTATTTCCACAGCTGAGCATATAGTTTCTCACGCAATGCTGCTGTGACAGCTGTCCCATGCTGGAGGTGCATATTTTCTCCTGACGTAACTCACAATAAACAAAATGGAAATAAATGTAATAAATGTAATGAACGATATTTGTATGCATGTATGGCAAGTTGTTTTGTGTTACTTTACTCATACTGTATTAGTGACATATTTTTTGAAAATGTCAGTCCTTGTTAAGAGACATCGGTATGTTCATCACTCCTTCAAAGTTGTTTATATAAGCATGGTCCATGAAAGTTGTTCCAATGGACACTGTCAAAAATTTTCTTTTTACACACACAATGTATGTGGCTTTCTATTTCTTGGTAATTCCTTCTGAGATTAGCAGCAGGCTCAATATGGCACTGTGTATGTTAAAAGATGCATATATGCCAGTTGTTGCAGCTATAATTTCAAAATAGTAGAAGCAGCATTTCACTAAAGCAGTAAATAAGGTTATTAAAAGATGCTTTCCTCTGTGTGTACAGCTGCAGCTGCTGAAAGACGGCAGCAGCTCGAGCAACAGGACAAGTCTGGGGATGCCAAGCACTCAGTGGGTGAGTAGCAGTGAGAGCCCACAAGGGGAGGCTTGTGAATCAAATGTATCAGGTCACCTATTAGTGAACATTAAGGTGGTGTGTGCTTCCACCTGTCTCCTTCATAGTAGCTTGAACTCTTCTTTAACACCCAAACCTCTGTGAAGGAATGGCAGCCCATTCTTCCTTGAGAGCTGAACCCAAAGAAGGTAGAGATGTAGGACATTGGGTTTGGAGTGAGGTCACCATCATAACTTGTCCCTAAGATGATCCATTGCTTTCTGGTTGGAACATTGGCGGGCAATTTCAATGCAGGAATATAACTGTCCATAAAATTTTGCCTCACGATGCTAGTTCATCACAGGTGGCATTGTTGAGCTGATTCAGTCAGTCATTGTGTCTGAACTCTTCCTCTGCCATAGACAGTACACTGCTGTCAAATACACATTTATCCTTCTGCATTTAGCATTTTCTAAAGTGTGATAAGGAGGGAACAAGTTCAGAGGAGCTATTGCATACTGTCACACTGCCTCCTCTGCACATCATTGTTGGCACTACTGATGATGGCACGTAAAGTTAAGTGTTCAGCTAACACAACTCCTTCCATCACATTGCCATAGAGTACAGAATGATTTGTCACTTCGCTCCAAATCCCTTGCTTCCAAATGTTCACTGTCTAGTGGATATTGCTCATTACATGACCTTCAGCATTGCTTAATGTTGAGACCAGGAGTGTGTGGCTTTCAGAATCAGCCCAGCTATTGTAACCAGGACTGCTGAGTGAGAGTGAAACATAACATAGTCTGGGGAGTATTGATGATATAGGAAAAATACACATTGAGATAAAATCTAAAGTAAATATAATTTCTTATTAAACACACAGCTTATCTGTATATTTGCAATTGATGAAGTACATACAGTGTCACTTCTTGGTCTCTTGATTTATCTCTGGTGCCAGGCCCTTTACTCATAAATTATTTCCCATTAAGACTTTCACTACAGTCTGTTCAAGGACCAGTCTGTTTGTCTTCCTGCCTCACCTCCCTACAGGGAGCCCAGCAAGGAACTGCCTTGCCCCATATGCCACCCACACTCATAGTAACACATCCAACCTATTGTGGATGATCCAAGCCCAGGTAGCCATAACATTAGAACTTCATTGCAACACAGAAGTCACATGATAGCGTTGGGTAAGTGAACCAGCTTCCTATTGCAAGCAACATAAAAACAGTCCTGATGGGATGTAAGGTTGAAATTAGTATGAGAATCATTCTTCAAAGAGCAAGTTGAGCACTGCAAGTTGTACTGGTGATGTCCTAGATTCCAATGTTGTTGTTGCGCCCAGAGGAAATGTTGTGACTGTAACAGCAGCCAAAAATATGAAGACTGTCATCTCCATGGAGGAGATGGCAGTGCCATTCAGGTTTGGGGGGGAGGGGGGGGGGGGGAGGAATCAGGCCAGGACATTGTTAAGGAGGAATGGGATGGAGGGGTGGTACAGGCAGAATTACAACAGAATGAAGAAATGAAGAGGTACACGACAGAGACAAGATAAAACAAGTAATAATAAGGTATTCTCGCTAGGAGGCTTCGTGAGTTACAGTAAACTTGCTTTGGTGCATCTGATTAAAGCTACTGGTTCACCAGGTGCTGCTCTATGGTTCCAATGCTAAAATTGCAATTAAGTAGGCATGGAGCCTAAAGTTCTTTATTGCGCCAAAATTTCTACTTTAAATTCTCACTAGGAAGCTTCGAGAGTTATAGTAAACTTTCTTGTGTGCATCGGAGTTAAGCTACTGGTCCACTAGCCGATGCTCCATTGTTCCGTTGCTGAACTTGCAGGGAAGTAGGCTTGGACACTAAAGTTCTGAATTGCGACGAAATTTCTGTGTTACATTCTCACTAGGATGCTTAGAGATCTACAGTAAACTAGCTTTGGTGCAACGAACTTAAGCTACTAGTCCAATAGGTGATGTCCCATGGTACCACTGCTGAAATTGCAGATAAGTCGGCTTGGAGACCAACGTTCTGAATTGCTACGAAATTTCTGTGTTATATTCTCACTAGGAAGCTTCGAGAGTTACAGTAAACTTGCTTTGGTGCATCGGATTCAAGCTTCTGGTCCACTAGGTGATGTTAGATGGTTCTAATGCTGACCCTGCTGATAAGTAGGCTTGGAGACTAACGTTCTGAATTACGACGAAATTTCTGCTTTAAATTCTCACTAGGGAGCTTCGAGAGTTATAATAAACTTTCTTGTGTGCATCGGAGTTAAGCTACTGGTCCACTAGGCGATGCTCCATTGTTCCATTGCTGACCTTGCAGGTAAGTAGGCTTGGACACTAAAGTTCTGAATTGCGACGAATTTTCTGTGTTATATTCTCTCTAGGAAGCTTCGAGAGTTACAGTAAACTTGCTTTGGTGCATCGGGTACAAGCTACTGGTCCACCAGGTGATGCTCCATGGTTCCACGGCAGACCTTGTAGATAAGTAGGCTTGGAGACTAAATTTCTGAATTGCAACGAAATTACAGCTATACATTCTGACTAGGGTTCATCGAGAGTTACACTAAGGTTTTATGGTGTATCGGATTTTAACCTACTGCTCCACTAGGCTATGCTACATGGTTCCACTGCTGGCCTTGCAAATAAGTAGTCTTGGAGACTAAAGTTGTGAATTGGGACGAGGTTTCTGGGTTGTATTCTCACTAGGAGGCTCCGAGAGTAGCAGTAAACTTGCTTTGGTGCATCGAATTCAAGCTACTGGTCCACCAGGTGATGCTCCATGGTTCCACTGATGAAATTGCAGATAAGTAGGCTTGGAGACTAAAGTTGTGAATTACGACGAAATGTTTGGGTTATATTCTCACTAGGAAGATTCGAGAGTTACAGTAAACTTCCTTTTGTGCATCGGATTTAAGCTACTGGTCCTCTAGGTGATTCTCCATTGTTCCACTGCAGACATTGCAGATAAGTACTCTTGGAGACTAATGTTAGGAATTGCGACGACATTTCTGGGTTTTATTCACACTAAGAAGCTTCGAGAGTTACAGTAAAGTTTCTTTAGTGCATCGGACTTAAGCTAGTGGTCCACCAGGTGATGCTCGATGGTACGACTGATGACCTAGCAGATAAGTAAGCTTGGAGACTAAAGTTCTTAATTGCGACGAAATTTCTGGGTTACATACTCATTAGGAAGCATCGAGAGCCACAGTAAAATTGCTTTGGTGCATCGGGTTTAAGCTACTGATCCACCAGGTGAGGCTCCATGATGTCACTGCCGACCTTGCAGATAAGTGGGCTTTGACACTAAAGTTCGGAATTGCGACGAAATTTCTGGGTTGTATTCACACTAGGAAGCTTCTAGAGTTACAGTAAAATTGCTTTGGTGCATCGGATTTATGCTACAGGTCCAGCAGGTGATGCTCCATTGTTCCACTGCGGACATTGCCGATAAGTAGGCTTGGAGACTAAAGTTAGGAATTGAAACGACATTTCTGGGTTATATTCACACTAGGTAGCTTCGAGAGTTACAGTAAAGTTTCTTTAGTGTATCGGATTTGAGCTACTGGTCCACCAGGTGGTGCTCGATGGTACGACTGATGACCTTGTAGATAAGTAAGCTTGGAGACTAAAGTTCTGAATTGCGACGAAATTTCTGCATTATATTCTCACCAGGAACCTGCGAAAGTTACAGTAAACTTTCTTTGGTGTATCGGATTCAAGTTACTTGTCCACTAGGTGATCCTAGATGGTTCTAATGCTGACCATGCAGATAAGTAGGCTTGGAGACTAACGTTCTGAATTTTGACAAATTTTCTGCTTTAATTTCTCTCTAGGGAGCTTTGAGAGTAACACTTAACTTGGTTTGTTGCATCGGATTCAAGCTACTGGTCCACCAGGTGATGCTCCATAGTTCCACTGCTAAAATTGGAGGCAAGTAGGCATGGAGACTAAAGTTTTTAATTATGACGAATTTTCTGGGTTGTATTCTCACTAGGATGCTTCGAGAGTAACAGTAAACTTGCTTCGTTGCTTCGGATTCGAGCTACTGGTCCACCAGTGATGCTTCATGGTTCCACTGCTAAAATTTCAGATAAGTAGGCATGGAAAATAAAGTTCTGAATTGCGACGTAATTTCTGGGTGGTATTCTCACTAGGATATGTCGAGACTATCAGTAACGTGCTTTGGTGTATCGGATTTAAGCTACTTGTCCACCAGGTGATGTTCCATGGTTCCTCTGCTGACCTTCCAGATAAGTAGGCTTTGACACTAAAGTTTTGAAAAGCGACGTAATATCTGAGTTACATTCACTGTATGAAGGTTCGAGAGGTATAGTATATTTCCTTTTGTGCATCGGATTCAAGCAATGGTCCAATAGGTGATGCTCCATGGCTCCACTGCTACCCTTAGAGATAAGGACCGTTGGAGAATAAATTTCTGAATTGCAACGAAATTGTTTGTTATATTTTCACTAGTAAGCTTCGAGAGTTACTGTAAACTTGCTTTGGTCTAACGGATTTAAGCTACTGGTCAACCAGGAGATGGTACATGGTTCCACTGCTGACCTTGCTGATAACTAGACTTGGAGACTAAGGTTCCGAATTGCAAAAAAATTTCTGGGTTGTATTCTCACTAGGAAGCTTCGAGAGCTACAATAAACTTGCTTTGGTCTATCGGATTTAAGCTACTGGTCGACCAGGTGATGCTCCATTGTTCCTCTGCTAACCTTGCAGATAAGTAGCGTTGGAGACTAAAGTTCCCACTGCGACGAAATTTCTGGATTATATTCTCACTAGGAAGTTCCGAGAGTTACAGTAAACTTGCTTTGGTGCATCGGATGTATGCTATAGGCCCAGCAGGTGTTGCTCCATGGTTACACTGCTGACCTTGCAGATAAGTAGGCTTGGAGCCTAAATTTCTGAATTGCGATGAAATTTCTGGTTTGTATTCTCACTACGAAGCTTCGAGAGTTACAGTAAACTTGCTTTGGTGCATCGGATTCTAGCTATTGATCCACCAATAGATGTTCCATGGTTCACTTCTGAAATTCCAGATAAGCCGGCTAGGAGACTAAAGTTGAGAATTGCGACGAAATTTCTGGGTTACATTCTTACTAGGAAGCTTCGAGAGGTACAAAAAAATTGCTTTGGAGCATCGGATTGGAGGTACCGCTCCAGCAGGTGATGCTCCACGGTTCTGGATTGCGACAAAATTTCTACTTTAAATTCTCACTAGGAAGCTTCGAGAGTTATAGTAAACTTTCCTGTGTGCATCGGAGTTAAGCTACTGGTCCACAAGGCGATGCTCCATTGTTCCATTGCTGACCTTGCAGGTAAGTAGGCTTGGACACTAAAGTTCTGAATTGCGACGAGATTTCTGGGTTACATTCTCACTAGGATGCTTCGAGATCTACACTAAACTTGCTTTGGTGCAACGAACTTAAGCTACTAGTCCAATAGGTGATGCCCCATGGCACCACTGCTGAAATTGCAGATAAGTCGGCTTGGAGACTAACGTTCTGAATTGCTACGAAATTTCTGTGTTATATTCTCACTAGGAAGCTTCGAGAGTTACAGTAAACTTGCTTTGGTGCATCGGATTCAAGCTTCTGGTCCACGAGGTGATGTTAGATGGTTCTAATGCTGACCATGCAGATAAGTAGGCTTGGAGACTAACATTCTGAATTACGACGAAATTTCTGCTTTAAATTCTCACTAGGGAGCTTCGAGAGTTATAGTAAACTTTCTTGTGTGCATCGGAGTTAAGCTTCTGGTCCACTAGGCGATGCTCCATTGTTCCATTGCTGACCTTGCAGGTAAGTAGGCTTGGACACTAAAGTTCTGAATTGCGACGAATTTTCCGTGTTATATTCTCTCTATGTGGGAAATTAAGGAGATGGGACCTGGATAAACTGAAAGAACCAGAGGTTGTACAGAGTTTCAGGGAGAGCATAAGGGAACAATTGACAGGACTAGGGGAAAGAAATACAGTAAAAGAAGAATGGGTAGCTCTGAGGGATGTAGTAGTGAAGGCAGCAGAGGATAAAGTAGGTACAAAGACGAGGGCTGCTAGAAATCCTTGGGTAACAGAAGAAATATTGAATTTAATTGATGAAAGGAGAAAATATAAAAATGCAGTAAATGAAGCAGGCAAAAAGGAATACAAACGTCTCAAAAATGAGATCGACAGGAAGTGCAAAATGGCTAAACAGGGATGGCTAGAGGACAAATGTAAGGATGTAGAAGCTTATCTCACTAGGGGTAAGATAGATACTGCATACAGGAAAATTAAAGAGACCTTTGGAGAGAAGAGAACCACGTGTATGAATATCAAGTGCTCAGATGGCAGCCCAGTTCTAAGCAAAGAAGGGAAGGCAGAAAGGTGGAAGGAGTATATAGAAGGTTTATACAAGGGTGATGTACTTGAGGACAATATTATGGAAATGGAAGAGGATGTAGATGAAGACGAAATGGGAGATACGATACTGCGTGAAGAGTTTGACAGAGCACTGAAAGACCTGAGTCGAAACAAGGCCCCCGGAGTAGACAACATTCCATTAGAACTACTGACGGCCTTGGGAGAGCCAGTCCTGACTACACTCTTCCATCTGGTGAGCAAGATGTATGAGACAGGCGAAATACCCTCAGACTTCAAGAAGAATATAATAATTCCAATCCCAAAGAAAGCAGGTGCTGACAGATGTGAAAATTACCGAACTATCAGTTTAATAAGCCACGGCTGCAAAATACTAACGCGAATTCTTTACAGACGAATGGAAAAACTGGTAGATGCAGACCTCGGGGAAGATCAGTTTGGATTCCGTCGAAATGTTGGAACACGTGAGGCAATACTGACCTTATGACTTATCTTAGAAGAAAGATTAAGAAAAGGCAAACCTACGTTTCTAGCATTTGTAGACTTAGAGAAAGCTTTTGACAATGTTGACTGGAAACCAGATGGCAGTCATAAGAGTCGAGGGGCATGAAAGGGAAGCAGTGGTTGGGAAAGGAGTGAGACAGGGTTGTAGCCTCTCCCCGATGTTATTCAATCTGTATATTGAGCAAGCAGTAAAGGAAACAAAAGAAAAATTTGGAGTAGGTATTAAAATTCATGGAGACGAAGTAAAAACTTTGAGGTTCGCCGATGACATTGTAATTCTGTCAGAGACGGCAAAGGACTTGGAAGAGCAGTTGAACGGAATGGACAGTGTCTTGAAAGGAGGATATAAGATGAACATTAACAAAAGCAAAACGAGGATAATGGAATGTAGTCAAATTAAATCGGGTGATGCTGAGGGAATTAGATTAGGAAATGAGACACTTAAAGTAGTAAAGGAGTTTTGTTATTTAGGAAGTAAAATAACTGATGATGGTCGAAGTAGAGAGGATATAAAATGTAGACTGGCAATGGCAAGGAAAGCGTTTCTGAAGAAGAGAAATTTGTTAACATCGAATATAGATTTATGTATCAGGAAGTCGTTTCTGAAAGTATTTGTTTGGAGTGTAGCCATGTATGGAAGTGAAACATGAACGATAACTAGTTTGGACAAGAAGAGAATAGAAGCTTTCGAAATGTGGTGCTACAGAAGAATACTGAAGATAAGGTGGATAGATCACGTAACTAATGAGGAGGTATTGAATAGGATTGGGGAGAAGAGAAGTTTGTGGCACAACTTGAATAGAAGAAGGGATCGGTTGGTAGGACATGTTTTGAGGCATCAAGGGATCACAAATTTAGCATTGGAGGGCAGCGTGGAGGGTAAAAATCGTAGAGGGAGACCGAGAGATGAGTACACTAAGCAGATTCAGAAGGATGTAGGTTGCAGTAGGTACTGGGAGATGAAGCAGCTTGCACAGGATAGAGTAGCATGGAGAGCTGCATCAAACCAGTCTCAGGACTGAAGACAACAACAACATTCTCTCTAGGAAGCTTCGAGAGTTACAGTAAACTTGCTTTGGTGCATCGGGTACAAGCTACTGGTCCACCAGGTGATGCTCCATGGTTCCACGGCAGACCTTGTAGATAAGTAGGCTTGGAGACTAAATTTCTGAATTACAACGAAATTACTGCTTTACATTCTGACTAGGGTTCATCGAGAGTTACACTAAGGTTTTTTGGTGCATCGGATTTTAACCTACTGCTCCACTAGGCCATGCTACATGGTTCCACTGCTGGCCTTACAAATAAGTAGTCTTGGAGACTAAAGTTGTGAATTGGGACGAGGTTTCTCGGTTGTATTCTCACTAGGAGGCTCCGAGAGTAGCAGTAAACTTGCTTTGGTGCATCGAATTCAAGCTACTGGTCCACCAGGTGATGCTCCATGGTTCCACTGATGAAATTGCAGATAAGTAGGCTGGGAGACTAAAGTTGTGAATTACGACGAAATGTTTGGGTTATATTCTCACTAGGAAGATTCGAGAGTTCCAGTAAACTTTCTTTGGTGCATCGGATTTAAGCTACTGGTCTTCCAGGTGATTCTCCATTGTTCCACTGCAGACATTGCAGATAAGTACTCTTGGAGACTAATGTTAGGAACTGCGACGACATTTCTGGGTTTTATTCACACTAAGAAGCTTCGAGAGTTACAGTAAAGTTTCTTTAGTGCATCGGATTTGAGCTACTGGTTCACCAGGTGATGCTCTATGGTTTCAATGCTAAAATTGCAATTAAGTAGGCGTGGAGCCTAAAGTTCTGGATTGCGACAAGATTTCTACTTTAAATTCTCACTAGGAAGCTTCGAGAGTTACAGTAAACTTGCTTAGGTGCATCGGATGTAAGTTACTGGTACACCAGGTGATGCACCATGGTTTCACTGCTGACCTTGCAGATAAGTAGCTTTGAGACCAAAGTTCTGAATGGCGACTAATTTACTGGTTTGTATTCTCACTAGGAGGCTTCGAGAGTAACAGTAAACTTGCTTCGGTGCTTCGGATTCGAGCTACTGGTCCACCAGTGATTGTTCATGGTTCCACTGCTAAAATTTCAGATAAGTAGGCATCGAGAATAAAGTTCTGAATTGCGACGTAATTTCTGGGTGGTATTCTCACTAGGATATGTCGAGACTATCAGTAACGTGCTTTGGTGTATTGGATTTAAGCTACTTGTCCACCAGGTGATGTTCCATGGTTCTTCTGCTGACCTTCCAGATAAGTAGGCTTTGACAATAAAGTTTTGAAAAGCGACGTAATATCTGAGTTACATTCTCTGTATGAAGGTTCGAGAGGTACAGTATATTTCCTTTTGTGCATCGGATTCAAGCAATGGTCCAATAGGTGATGCTCCATGGCTCCACTGCTATCCTTAGAGATAAGGAGCGTTGGAGAATAAATTTCTGAATTACAACGACATTTTTTGTTATATTTTCACTAGTAAGCTTCGAGAGTTACTGTAAACTTGCTTTGTTGTATCGGATTTAAGCTACTGATATACCAGGTGATGCTGCTAACCTTGCAGATAAGTAGCGTTGGAGACTAAAGTTCCAACTGCGACGAAATTTCTGGATTATATTCTCACTAGGAAGCTCCGAGAGTTACAGTAAACTTGCTTTGGTGCATCGGATTGAAGCAATGGTCCACCAGGTGATGCCCCATGGTACTTCTGCTGACCTTGGAGATAAGTAGGCTTGGAGACTAAATCTCTGAATTCCGAAGATATTTCTGGTTTTAATTCTCACTACGAAGCTTCGAGAGTTATAGTAAACTAGCTTTGGTGCATCGGATTCTAGCTGTTGGTCCACCAATTGATGCTCCATGGTTCACTTCCAAAATTCCAGATAAGTCGGCTTGGAGACTAAAGTTGAGAAGTTACAGTAAGCTTGCTTTGGTGCATCGGATTGAATCAATGGTCCACCAGGTGATGCCCCATGGTACCTCTGCTGACCTTGGAGATAAGTAGGCTTGGAGACTAAAGTTCGTAATTGCGACGAAATGTCTGGTTTATATTCTCACTGGGAAGCTTCGAGAGTTACAGTAAACCTGCTTTGTTGCATCAGGTTCAGGCTACTGGACCACCAGCTGATGCTCCATGGTTCCGCTGCTGACCTTGCAGATAAGTAGGCTTGGAGACTAAAGTTCTGAATTGCGACGATATTTGTGGGTTATATTCTCAGTTGGAAGCTTCGAGAGTTACAGTAAACTTTCTTTGGTACATCGGATTTGAGCTACTGGTCCCACAGGTGATGATCCATGGTTCGACATCTGACCTTGCAGATAAGTAGGATCGGAGACTAAACTTCTGAATTGCGACGAAATTTCGGGTTTGTATTCTCACTAGGAAGCCTCGAGAGTTATAGTAAACTTGGTTTAATGCATTGGATTCTAGCTACTGGTCCACCAGGTCAACCTCCATGGTTGCACTGTTGTCCTAGCAGATAAGTAGACTTGGAGACGAAAGTTCTGAATTGCTACGAGATATCTGTTTTATCTTCTCACTAGGAAGCTTCGAGAGTTACAGTAAACGTGCTTTGGTGCATCGGATTCAAGCTACTGGTCTATTAAGCGATGCTCCATGGTTCCACTGCTGACCTTGCAGATAAGTATGATTGGAGACTAAAGTTCTGAATTGCGACGAAATTTCTGAGTTACATTCTCACTAGGTTGCTTCGAGAGCTACAGTAAACTTGTTTGGTGTATCGGATTCAAGCTACTTGTCCACCAGCTGATACTCCATGGTTCTACTGCTGACCTTGCAGATAAGTAGGTTTGGAGACTAACGTTCTGAATTGCGATGAAATTTCTGGTTTATATTCCCACTAGGAAGCTCCTAGATTTACAGTAAACTTGCTTTGGTGGATCGGATTTAAGCTACTCGTCCACCAGGTAATGCTCCATGGTTCCAATTCTAAAATTGCAGATAAGTAGGCATGGAGACTAAAGTTCTGAATTGCGACTAAATTTCTGGGTTATATTCTCACTATGAAGCTTCGAGTGTTACAGTAAACTTGCTTAGGTGCATCGGATTTAAGCTACTTGTCCACCAGGTGATGCTCCATGTTTCCACTGCATACCTTGCAAATAAGTAGGCTTGGAGACTTAAGTTCTGAATTGCGACGAAATTCTCTGGGTTACATTCTCACTAGGAAGATTCGAGAGTTACAGTAAACTTGCATTGGTGCATCGGATTTGAGCTACTGGTCCACCAGGTGATGCTCCTTGGTTCCACTGCTGACCTTGCAGATTAGTTGTCTTGGAGAATGAACTTCTGAATTGCGACGAAATATCTGGGTTATATTCTCACGACGAAGCTTCGAAAGCTACATTAAACATTCTTTGGTGCATCGGATTTAAGCTACTGTCCCACAAGGTGATGCACCAAGTCTCCACAGGTGAACTTGAAGATAAGTAGGCATGGATAATAAAGTTCTGAATTACGATGAAAATTCTGCTTTACATGCACACTAGGGAGCTTCGAGAGTTACAGTAAACTTTCTTTGGTGCATCGGAATAAAGCTACTGGTCCACTAGGCTATGGTCCACGGTTCCACTGCTGACCTTGCAGATAAGTGGGTTTGGAGACTAAAGTTCTGATTTGCGAGGAAATTTCTGGGTTACATTCTCACTAGGAAGCTTCGAGAATTACAGTACACTTGCGTTGGTGCATCGGATTTAACCTACTGGTCAAAAATGTGATGCTCCATGGTTCCTCTGCTGAACTTGCAAATAAGAAGGCTTGGAGAGTAAAGTTCTGAATTGCGAATATATTTCTGTGTTGTATTCCCACTAGGAATCATCGAGAGTTACAGTAAAATTGCTTTGGTGCATCGGATTTAAGCTACTTGTCCACCAGGTGATGCTTTATGTTTCCACTGCTAAACTTGCAGACAAGTAATCTTGGAGAATAAAGTTCTGAATTGCGACGAAATTACTGGTTTTTGTTCTGACTAGGAAGCTTCGAGAGTTACAGTAAACTTGCTTATGTGCATCAGATTCTAGCTACTGATCCACCAGATGATGCTCAATGGTTCAACTGGTAAAATTGCAGATAAGTAGGCTTGGAGACTAAAGTTCTGAATTGCGACGAAATTTCTGGATTATATTCTCACTACAAAGGTTCGAGAGGTACAATAAACGTGCTTTGGTGCATCGGATTTAAGCTACTGGTATACCAGGTGATCCTCCATGGTTGCAATGCTGAGCCTGCAGATAAGTAGGTTTGGAGACTATAGTTCTGAATTGCTAAGAAATGTCTGGGTTATATTCTAGTTAGGAATCTTTGTGAGTTACAGTAAATTTGCTTTGGTGCATCGGATTCAAGCTACTGTTCATCTATGTGATGCTATATGGTTCCACTGCTAAAATTGCAGATAAGTAGGCATGTAGACGAAAGTTCTTAATTGCTACGAAATATCTGGGTTATATTCTCACTAGGAAGCTTCGAGAGTTACAGTAAACTTGCTTTGGTGCATCGGATTTGAACTAATCCTCCACCAGGTGATGCTCCATGGTTAAACTGCTAACCTTGCACTTAAGTAGGCTTGGAGACTAAAGTTCTGAACTGCGAAGAAATCTCTGGATAACATTCTCACAAGGATGCTTCGAGAGTTACAGTAAACTTGCTTTGGTGCATCAGATTCAAGCTACTGGTCCCCCAGGTGATGCTCCATGGTTCCACTGCTGAAATTGCAACTACGTAGGTTTGGAAATTAGTTCTGAATTGCGTAGAAAGTTCTGAGTTATACTCTCACTAGGAAGCTTCGAGAGTTACAGTAAACTTGCTTTGGAGAATCGGATATAAGCTACTGGTCCACCCGGTAATGCTCCATCGTTCCTCTGCTTACCTTGCATATAAGTAGTGCTGGAGACTAATGTTCTGAATTGCGACGAAATTTCTGGGTTAGATTCTCACTAGGAAGCTTCGAGAGTATCAGTAAACTTGCTTTGGTGCATCGGATTTAAGCTACTGGTCCACCAGGTGATGCTTCATGGTACCTCTACTGACCTTGGAGATAAGTAGGCTTGGAGACTTGTTCTGAATTTCGACGAAATTTCTGCGTTACATTCTCACTAGGAAGCTTCGAGAGTTACAGTAGACTTCCTTTGGTGCATCGGATTCAAGGTATTGGACCACCAGGTGGTGCTCCATTGTTCCAATGCTAAATTTGCAGATAAGTAGGCATGGAGACTAAAGTTCAAAATTGCTACGAAACTTCTGGTTTATATTCTCACTAGGAAGCGTCGAGGGTTACAGTAAACTTGCTTAGGTGCATCGGATTGAAGCTAATGGTGCACGAGTGATGCTCCATGGTTCCTCTGATGACCTTACAGATAAGTAGGGTCTGAGACTAAAGCTCTGAAATGCGTCGAAATTTCTGGGTTACATTCTCACTAGGAAGCTTCGAGAGTTACAGTAAACTTGCTTTTGTGCATCGGAGTTAAGCTACTGGTCCACCATTTGATGCTCCGTGGTTCCACTTCCGACCTTGCAGATAAATAGGCTTGTACACTAAAGTTCTGAATTGCGACGAAATTTCTGTTACATTCTCACTAGGAAGCTTCGACAATTACAATAAACTTCCTTTGGTGCATCGGATTCAAGCTACTGGACCACCAGGTGGTGCTCCATGGTTTCAATGCTAAATTTGGAGATAAGTAGGCTTGGAGACTAAAGTTCTGAATTGCGACAGAATTTCTGTGTTATATTCCAACTAGGAAGCTTCTAGATTTACAGTACACTACCTTTGATGCATCGGATTTAAGCTACATGTCCACCAGGTGATGCTCCATGGTTCCACTGCTTACCTGGCATATAAGTATGTTTGGAGACTAAATTTCTAAATTGTGACGAAATTTCTGGTTTGTATATTCGCTAGGAAGTTTCGAGAGTTAGAGTAAATTTGCTTTGGTGCATCGGAGTTAAGCTACTGGTCCACCAGGTTATGCTCCATGGATAAACTTGTGACTTTGCAGTTAGGAAGGCTTGGAGACTAATCTTCTGAATTGCTACGAAATTTGTGGCTTACATTCTCACTATGAAGCTTCGAGAGACTCAGTACACTTCCTTTGGTGCAATGGATGTAAGCTACTGTTCTACTAGGTGATGCTCCATGGTAGCACTCTTGCCCTTTAGATAAGTAGGCTTGGAGACTAAAGTTCTGAATTGCGACAAAATTTCTGGGTTATATTATCATTAGGAAGGCTCGAGAGTTACAGTAAACGTGCTTTAGTGCATCGGATTCAAGCTACCGGTCCACCAGGTGATGCTACATGGATCCACTGCTGACCTTGCAGATAAGAAGGCTTGGAAACTAAAATTCTAAATTGTGCATATTTTTCTCCTTAATATGCCCACTAGGAATCATCGACAGTTACAGTAAAATTGCTTTGGTGCATCGGATTTAAGCTACTTGTCCACCAGGTGATGCTCCATTTTTTTTACTGCTGACCTTGAAAATATGTATGCTCGGAGACTAACGTTCTGAATTGCGACATAATTTCTGTTCTACATTCTCACTAGGATGCTTAGAGAGCTACAGTAAACTTGCTTTGGTTCGTCGGATTTAAGCTACTGGTCCACCAGGTGATGCTACATCTTTCCATTGCTGAACTTGCAGATAAGTAGGCTTGGAGACTAAATTTCTGAATTGCGACGAAATTTCTGGTTTGTATTCTCTCTAGGAAGCTTCGAGAGTTACAGTAAATCTGGTTTGGTGCATCGGATTCTAACTACTGGTTCTCCAGGTGATGCTCCATTGTTGCATTGCTGAACTTGCAGATAAGTAGGGTTGGAATCGAAATCTCTGTATTGCGACGAAATATCTGTGTTACATTGTCACTATGAACTTTCGAGACCTACAGTAAACTAGCTTTGTTGCATCGGATTTAAGCTACTGGTGCACGAGGTGATGCACCATGGTTCAATGCTAAATTTCAGGATAAATATGCATCGAGACTAAAGTTCTCAATTGCTACGAAATTTCTGGGTTATATTCTCACTAGGAAGCTTCGAAAGATACAGTAAACTTACTTAGGTGCATCGGATCTAAGCTACTGGTCCACCAGGTGATGCTCCATGGTTCCACTGCTGAAATTACAACTACTTAGGTTTGGAAACTAAAGTTCTGAATTGCGACGAAATTTCTGGGTTATATTCTCACTAGGAAGCTTCGAAACTTACAGAACACTTGCTCCGGTGCATCGGATTTAACTTACTGGTCCACCAGGTGATCCTCCATGATTGCACTGCTGGCCTTGCAGATAGGTAGGCTTAGAGACTACTGAATTGCGACGAAATTTCTGGGTTATATTCTCACTAGGATGCTTTGTGAGTTACAGTAAATTTTCTTTGGTGCATCTGATTCAAGCTACTGCTCCACCAGTTGATTCTACATGGTTCCACTGCTAAAATTGCATATAAGTAGGCATTGAGACGAAAGTTCTGAATTGTTACGAAATACCTGGGTTATATTATCACTAGGAAGCTACGATAGTTTCAGGAAAGTTTCTTTGGTGCATCGGATTTAAGCTACTGGTCCATCAGGTGATGCTCCATGGCTCCCCTGCTGGCCTTACAGATAAGTAAGGTTGAAGACTAAAGCTCTGAATTGCGACGAAATTTCTGGGTTACATTCTCACTACGAAGCTTCGAGAGTTACAGTAAACTTGCTTTGGTGCATCGGAGTTAAGCTACTGGTCCACCAATTGATGCTCCATGGTTCTACTACTGACCTTGCAGATAAGTAGGCTTTTAGACTAAAGTTCTGAATTGCGACGAAATTTCTGGTTTACATTCTCAAGAGGAAGCTTCGAGACCTACAATAAACTTGCTTTGGTGCATCGGATTTAAGCTACTGGTCCACCAGGTGATGCTACATGGTTCCACTGCTGACCTTGCAGATAAGTAGGCTTGGAGAGTAAAGTTCTGAATTACGCAAAATTTTTGTGTTTTATTTCAACTAGGAAGCTTCTAGAGTTACAGTGCACTTCATTTGGTGCATCGGATTTAAGCTACATGTCAACCAGGTGATGCTCAATGGTTCCACTGCTGACCTTGCATATAAGTGGTCTTGGATACTTAATTTCTGAATTGCGACGAAATTTCTGGTATGCATTCTCGCTAGGAATCTTCGAGAGTTTCAGTAAACTTGTTTTGGAGCATCCAATTTTAGCTACTGGTCCACCTGGTGATTCTCTATGGTTCCACTGCTGACTTTGCAGACAAGTAGGCTTGGAGACTAAAGTTGTGAATTGCGACCTCAATTCCGGGAGATATTCTCAATAGGAGGCTTTGAGAGTTACAGTAAACTTGCTTAGGTGCATCGGATTTAAGCTACTGCTCCACCAATTGATCCTCCATGGTTCCACTTCTGACCTTGTAGTAGGCTTAGAGACTAAAGTTCTGAATTCCGACGAAATTTCTGATTTACTTTCTGACTAGGAAGCTTCGAGACCTACAGTAAACTTGCTTTGGTGCATCGGATTTATCTACTATTCCACCTGGAGATGCTACATGGTTCTACTGCTGACTTTGCATATAAGTAGGTTTTGGGTCCATATTCTGAATTTCGACGAAATTTCTGGTTTGTATTCTCGTTAGGAAGCTTCGAGAGTTACTGTAAACTTGCTTTGGTGCATCGCATTCTAGCTACTGGGCCTCCAGGTGATGCTCCATGGTTGCATTGCTGACCTTGCAGATAAGTAGGGTTGGAGACTAAACCTCTGAATTGCGACGAATTTTCTGGAATACATTGTCACTAGGAAGCTTCGAGACCTACAGAAAACTTGCTTTGCTGCATCGGATTTAAGCTACTGATCCACAAGGTGATGCCCCATGGTTCCACTGCTGACCTTGCATATAAGATGGCTTGAAGACGAAATTTCTGAATTACGGCAAAATTTATGTGTTTTATTCCAACTACGAAGCTTCTAGAGTTATAGTGCACTTCATTTGGTGCATCGAATTTAAGCTACATGTCAACCAGGTGATGCTCCATGGTTCCACTGCTGACCTTGCATAATAGTCGGTTTGGATACTAAATTTCTGAATTGCGACGAAATTTCTGGTATGTTTTCTCGCTAGGTATGTTCGAGAGCTACAGTGAACTTGCTTTGGTGCATCGGATTTAAGCTACTGGTCCACCAGGTGATGCTCCATATATCCACTGCTGATTGTGCAGGTAAGTATACTTGGAGACTAAAGCTCTGAATTGCGATGAAATTTCTGGGTTACATTCTCACTAGGAAGCTTCGAGAGCTACAGTGAACGTGCTTCGGTGCATCAGATTTAAACTACTGGAACACAAGGTAATGCTCCATATATCGACTTCTGACCTGGCATATAAATAGGTTTTGGGACTAAAGTTCCGAATTGCGACGAAATTTTTCTAATATATTCGCACTAGGAGGATTGGAGAGTTACACTAAACTTGCTTTGGTGCATCAGATTTAAGCTACTGATACATCAGGTGATGCTCCATGGATCCAATGCAGACGTTGCAGATAAATAGGCTTGGAGACTATAGTTCTGAATTGCCACGCAATTTCGGGTTTACATACTCAGTAGGAAGCTGCGAGAGTTACAGTAGACTTGCTTTGGTGCATCGGATTTAAGCTACTGGTTTACCAGTTGATGCTCCATGGTTCCACTGCTGACCTTGCCGATAAGTTGGCTTTCAAACTACAGTTCTGAATGGCGACGAAATTTCTGGGTTACATTCTCACTGGGAAGCTTCGAGAGTTACAGTAAACTTGCTTTGGTGCATTGATTTAAGTTACTGGTCCACCAGGTGATGCTCCGTGGTTCCACGGCTGACCTTGCAAATACGTAGGCTTGGAGACTAAAGTTCTGAATTGCGAGGAAATTGCTGGGTTATATTCTCACTAGGAAGCTTCGAGAGTTACAGTAGACTTCCTTTGGTGCATCGGACTAAAACTACTGGCCCACCAGGTGATGCTCTATGATTCCACTGCTGACTATGCAGGTCAGTAGGCTTGGAGACTAAAGATCTGAATTGCGACGAATTTTCTTTAATACATTCTCACTAGGAAGTTTGGAGAGTTACAGTAAACTTGCTTTGGTGCATCGGATTTAATATACTTGTCCACCAGGTGATGTTCCATGGATCCACTTGCGACCTTGCAGATAAGTAGGCATTCGCACTAAAGTTCTGAATTGCGACGAAATTTCTGTGTTATATTGTCACTAGGACGTTTCGAGTGCTACAGTGAACTTTCTTTGGTGCATCGAATATCAGCTACTTGCCCACCACGTGATGCTCCATGGTTCCACAGCTGACGTTGCAGAGATGTATGCTTGGGGACTAAAGTTCCAAATTGGGACGATATATCTGGGTTATATTCTCACTAGGAAGCTTAGAGAGCTACAGTATACTTGCTTTAGTGCATCGGATTTAAGATACTGGTCCACCAGGTGATGCTCCATGGATCCACTGCTGCTGTTGCAAATCAGTAGGCTTGGAAACTAAAGTTCTCGAATTGCGACGAAATTTCTGGGTTACTTTCTCACTAGGAAGCTTGGAGAGTTACAGTAAACTTGCTTTGGTGCATCGAGTTTAAGCCACTGGTCTACCAATTGAAGCTCCATGGTTCCACTGCTGACCTTGCTGATACGTAGGCTTGGGGACTTAAGTTCTGAATTGCGACGAAATATCTGGGATACATTCTCACTAGGAAGCTTCGAGAGTTTTCGTAAACTGGCTTTGGTGCATCGAAATTACGCTACTCGTACACCAGGTGATGCTCAATGGTTCCACAGCTGACTTTGCAGATACGTAGGCTTGCACACTAAAGCTCCGAATTGCGACGAATTTTCTGGGTTATAATCTCACTAGCAAGCTTCGAGAGCTACAATAAACTTGCTTTGGTGCATCGGATTTAAACTATTGGACCACCAGGTGATGCTCCAAGGCTCCACTGCTGACCTTGCTTATAAGTAGGCCTGGAGACTAAAGTTCTGAATAGCCACGAAATTTCTGGATTATATTCTCACTAGGAAGCATCGAGAGTTACAGTAAACTGGCTTTGGTGCATCGGATTTACTCTACTGGTCCACCAGGTGATACTCCATGGTTCCACTGCTGACCTTGGAGATAGATATTCTTGGATACTAAAGATTAGAATTGCAACGAAATTTCTGTGATATATTCTCACTAGAAAGCTTCGAGAGTTACAGTAAATTTGCTTTCGTGCATCGGGTTTCAGCTACTGGTCCACCAGGTGATGCTCTACGGTTGCACTGCTGACCTTGCAGATAAGAAGGCTTGGAGAGAAAACGTATGAATTGCGACAAATTACCTTAGTATTATCCTCACTAGGAAGTTTGGAGAGTTACAGTAAACTTGCTTTGGTGCATCGGATTTAAGCTACTGCTCCACCAGATGATGCTACATCGTTCCACTTCTGACCTTGCAGACAAGTAGGCCTGGAGACTATAGTTCTGAATTGCAACGAAATTTCGAGCTTCCATTCATAATAGGAAGCTTCGAGAGTTGCAGTAAACTTACTTTGGTGCATCGGATTTAATCTACTTATCCAGCAGGTGATGCTCCATGGTTCAGCTGCTGACCTTGCAGACAAGTGGGCTTGGAGACGAATGTTCTAAATTGTTACGAAATTTCTGTGATATATTCTCACTAGAAAGCTTCGAGAGTTACAGTAAATTTGCTTTCGTTCATCGGGTTTCAGCTACTGGTGCACCAGGTGATGCTCCACAGTTCCCCTGCTGACGTTGCAGATAAGTAGGCTTCGAGAGTAAAGGTCTGAATTGCTACGAAATATCTCTAATATATTCTTAATAATAATTTTGGAGAGTTACAGTAAACCTGTTTTGGTGCTTCGGATTTAAGCTACTGGTGCACCAGGTGATGCTCCATGATTCCACTGCTGACCATCCATTTAAGTAGTCATGGAGACTTACGTTCTAAATTGCGACGAACTGTCTGGGTTACATTATCACTAGGAAGCTTCGAGAGTTACAGTAAACTTGCTTTGGTGCATCGGATTTAGACTGATGGTCCACCAGGTGATTCAACAAGGTTTCACTGCTCACCCTGCAGATAAGTAGGCTTGGAGTCTAATGTTCTAAATTTCGTCGAAATATCTGGGTTACATTCTCACTAGAAAGCTTCTAGAGTTACAGTAAATGTCATTTGGTGCATCGGATTTAAGATACTGTTTGACCAGTTGATGCTCCATAGATCCACTTCTGACCTAGCGGATAAGTAGGATGGGAAACTACAGTTCTGAATTGCGACGAAATTTCTGTGTTATATTCTCACTAGGAAGCTTCGAGAGTTACAGTAAATTGGCGTTGATGCATCGGATTTAAGCTACTGGTAGACCAGGTGATTCTCCATTGTTCCCGTGCTGACTTTGACCATAAGTAGGCTTGGAGACTAAAGTTCAGAATTGCGACAAAATTTCTGGGTTACATTCTCACTAGGAAACGTCGAGAGCTACAGTGAACTTCCTTGTGGGCATCCGATTTAAACTACTGGTCCACCAGATGATACTACATATTTCCACTGCTGACCTTGCAGATAAGTTGGCTTGGAGACAAAAGTTCTGAATTTGCGACGAAATTTCTTTAATATATTCTCACTAGGAAGTTTGGAGAGGTACAGTAAACTTGCTTTGGTGCATCGGATTTAATATACTTGTCCACCAGGTGATGTTCCATGGTTCCACTTGCGTCCTTGCAGATAAGTAGGCTTGGACACTAAAGTTCTGAATTGCGACGAAATTGGTGGGTTACATTGTCACTAGAAAGCTTCGATAGTTACAGTAAACTTGCTTTTGGTGCCTCGGGTTTAAGCTACTGGTCCATCCGGTAATGTTCTACGGTTCCACTGCTGAACTTGCAGATAAACTGGCTTGGAGACTAAAGATCTGAATTGCGTTGATATTTCTGGGTTATATTCTTATTAGGAAGCTTTGAGAGTTGCAGTGAACTTACTTTGGTACATAGGATATAAGCTACGCGACCACCAGGGTTTGCTCCATGGTTCCACTGCTGACGTTGCAGATATGTTTGCTTGGAGACTAAATTTCCAAATTGCGACGATATTTCTGGGTTTTATTCTCACTAGGAAGCTTCGAGGGTTACAGTAAACTTGCTTTGGTGCATCTGATTTAAGATTCTGGTCCACCAGGGGATGCCCCATGGATCCCCTGCTGACATTGCAGATAAGTAGGCTTGTAGACTAAAGTTCTGAATTGTGACGAAATATCTGGACTACATTCTCAGTAGGAAGCTTCAAGAGTTACAGTAAACTTGCTTTGGAGCATCGGATTTCAGCTAATGGTCCACCAGGTGATGCTCCATGGTTCCACTGTTAACCTTGGGTTTAAGTAGGATTGGAGACTAAAGTTCTGAATTGCGACCAAATGTCTGGGTTACATTCTCCCTAGGAAGCTTCGAGATTTTTAGTAAACTGGCTTTGGAGCATCGGATTTGCGCTACTGGTAGACCAGGTGATGCCCCATGGTTCCACTGCTGACTTTGAAATAAATAGGTTTGGAGACTAATGTTCTGATTGGCGACGAAATTTCGGGTTTGCCTACTCAGTAGGAATCTTCGAGAGTTACAATAAACTTGCTTTGGTGCATCGGAATTAAACTACTGGTACACAAGGAGGTGCTCCATGGTTCCACTGCTGACCTTGCATTTAAGTAGGGTTGGAGACTAAAGTTCTGAATTGCGACGAAATCTCTGGACTACTTTCTCACTAGGAAGTGTCGAGACTTACAGTAAACTTGCTTTGGTGCTTCGGATTTAAGCTACTGGTCCATCACTTGATGCTCCATGGTTCCACTGCTGAGCTTGCAGATGAGAAGGCTTGGAGAGTAAAGTTACGAATTGCGAAGGAATTTCGGGTTTACATTCTCAGTAGGAAGCTTCGTGAGTTACAGTAAACTTGCTTTGGTGCATCGGATTTAAGCTACTGGTGCACCAGGTAATGCTCCATGGTTCCACTGCTAACCTTGCATTAACGTAGGCTTGGAGACATATGTTCTAATTTGCATCGAAATTTCTGGGTTACTTTCTCACTAGGAAGCTTCGAGAGCTATAGTAAACTTGCTTTGGTGTATCGGATTTCAGCTATTGGACGACCAGGTGATGCTTCATGGTTTAACTGCTGACATTTCATTTATGTTGGCATGGATACTAAAGTTCTGAATTGGAACGAAATTTTTGGGTTATTTTCTTACTAGGAAGCTACGAAAGTTACAGTAAACTTGCTTTGGTGCTACGGATTCCAGCTACTGGTTCACCAGGTACTGCTCCATGGTTCCACTGTTGACCTTGCAGATAAGTAGGCTTAGAGACTAAAGTTCTGAATTGTGACGAAATTTCTGGGTTACATTCTCACTAGGAATCTTCGAAAGTTACAGTAAACTTGCTTTGGTGCATCGGATTTAAGTTACTGGTCCACCAGGTAATGCTACATGGTTCCACTAATGACCTCAGAAGTAAGTAGGTTTGGAGACTCAAGTTCTGAATTGCGACGAATTTTCTGGGTCACATTCTCGCAAGGAACCTTCGAGAGTTTTATTAAACTGGCTTTCGAGCATTGGATTTGCGCTACTGCTCCACCAGGTGTTGCTCCATGGTTGCACTGCTGACCTTGCAGATAAGTAGGTTTGGAGACTAATGTTCCGATTTGCGACGAAATTTCGGGTTTACATACTCAGAAGGCAGCTTCCAGGGATACAGTAAGTTTGCTTTGGTGCATCGGAATGAAGCTGCTGGTGCACAAGCGATGCTCCATGGTTCCACTGCTGACTTTGCATTTAAGTAGGGTTGGAGACTAAAGTTCTGAATTGCGACGAAATTTCGGCTTAACTTTCTCAGTAGGAAGCTTCGAGAGTTACAGTAAAGTAGCTTTGCTGCATCGGATTTATGCTACTGGTCACCCAGGTGATGCTCCATGGTTCCACTGCTGCACTTGCAGATACGTAGGCTTGAAGACTAAAGGTCAGAATTGCGACGAAATTTCGGTTTTTCATTCACAGTAGGAAGCTCCGAGAGCTATATTAAACTTGCTTTGGTGCATTGTATTTAAGCTATTGGACCACCAGGTGATGTTCCATGGATCCACTGGTGACCTTGCATTTAAATAGGCTTGAAGACCAAAGTTCTGAATTGCGATGAAATTTCTGGGTTATATTCTAACTAGGAAGCTTCAAGAGTTACAGTATACTTGCTTTGGTGCATCGGATTTAAGCTACTGGTCCACCAGGTGATGCACCATGGTTCCATTGCTGTTCTTGCAGATAAGTGGGATTGGAGACTAAAGTTCTGAATTGCCAGGAAATTTCTGGGTTACATTCTCACTAGGTAGCTTACAGATTTACAGTAAACTTGCTTCGTTGTATTGGATTTAAGCGAAAGCGCCACCAGATTTCTAGATTATATTCTCACTAGAAAGTTTCGAGTGTTACAGTAAACTTGCATTCGTGCATTGGATTTACGCTATTGGTCCACCAGGTAATACTTAATGGTTCCTATGCTGACCTTGCAGATAAGTAGGCTTGGAGACTAAAATTCTGAATTGAGAACAAATGTCGGGTTTACATTCTCAGTAGGATGCTCGAGAGTTACAGTAAACTTGCTTGGGTGCATCGGATTTAAGGTACTGGTCCACCAGTTTATTCTCCACGTTTCCATTGCTGACCTTGCAGATACGCAGTCTTGGAGAATAAATTTCTGAATTGCGATGAAATTTCTGGGTGATATTTACACTGGGAAGCTTCGAGAGAACAGTAAACTTGCTTTGGTGCATCGGTTTTAAGCTACTGGTCTAAAAGATGATGCTCTACGGTTCCACTGCTGACCTTGCAGATATGTAGGCTTCGAGACAAAAGTTCTGAATTGCGATGAAATTTCGGTATACATTCTCAGTAGGAAGCTTCGAGAGTTACAGTAAACTTGCTTTGTTGCATCGGATTTAAGCTAATTGTGCACCAGGTGATTTTCCATGGTTCCACTGCTGACCTGGTATTTTAGTAGGCTTCCAGACTTGTGTTCTAAATTGCGACGAAATTTCTGGGTCACATTCTCTCTAGGAAACATCGTGAGCTACAGTAAACTTGCTTTGTTGCATCGGATTTATGCTAATGATGCACCAGGTGATTCTCCATGGTTCCACTGCTGACGTTGCAGAGATGTATGCTTGGGGACTAAAGTTCCAAATTGGGACGATATATCTGGGTTGTATTCTCACTAGGAAGCTTAGAGAGCTACAGTATACTTGCTTTGGTGCATCGGATTTAAGCTACTGGTCCACCAGGTGATGCTAAATGGTTCCACTGCTGACCCTGCAGATAAGTAGGTTTGGAGCCTAATGTTCTGAATTGCGACGAAATTTCTGTGTTATATTGTCACTAGGAAGTTTCAAGAGTTAGAGTAAACTTGCTTTGGTGCTTCGGATTTAAGCTACTGGTCCATCCGGTAATGTTCTCCGGTTCCACTGCTGACCTTGCAGATAAGCAGGCTTGGAGACTAAGGTTCTGAATTGTGACGAAATTTCTGGGTTACATTCTCACTAGGAAGTTTCGAGTGCTACAGTGAACTTTCTTTGGTGCATCGGATATCAGCTACTTGCCCACCAGGTGATGCTCCATGGTTCCACTGCTGACGTTGCAGAGATGTATGCTTGGGGACTAAAGTTCCAAATTGGGACGATATATCTGGGTTTAATTCTCACTAGGAAGCTTAGAGAGCTACAGTATACTTGCTTTGGTGCATCGGATTTAAGCTACTGGTCCACCAGGTGATGCTCCATGGATCCACTGCTGACGTTGCAGATCAGTAGGCTTGGAAACTAAAGTTCTGAATTGCGACGAAATTTCTGGGTTACATTCTCACTAGGAAGCTTGGAGAGTTACAGTAAACTTGCTTTGGTGCATCGGATTTAAGGTACTGGAACACCAGGTACTCTATATTTCCACAGCTTACCTTGCAGATAAGTTATCTTGGAGACAAAAGTTCTAAACTGCGACGAATATTCTTTAATACACTCTCACTAGGAAGTTTGGAGAGTTACAGTAAACTTGCTTTGGTGCATCGGATTTAATATTCTTGTCCACCAGGTGATGTTCCATGGTTCCACTTGCGACCTTGCGGATAAGTAGGCTTTCACACTAAAGTTCTGAATTGCGACGAAATTTGTATGTTATATTCCCACAAGGAAGCTTCGAGAGTTACAGTAAACTTGCTTTGGTGCTTCGGATTAGAGCTACTGGTCCTTCCGGTAATGTTCTACGGTTCCACTGCTGACCTTGCAGATAAGCAGGCTTGGAGACTAAACTTCAAAACTACGTCGAAATTTCTGGGTTACATTCTCACTAGGAAGCTTGGAGAGTTACAGTAAACTTGCTTTGGTGCATCCGGTTTAAGCTACTGGTCCACCAGGTAATGCACTAAGGTTCCACTGCTGACCTTACAGATAAGTAGGCTTGGAGACTAAGGTTCTGAATTGGGACCAAATTTCTGGGTTACATTCTCGCTAGGAAGTTTCGAGTGCTACAGTGAACTTGCTTTGGTGCATCGGATATAAGCTACTGGCTCACCAGGATATGCTCCAAGGTTTCACTGCTGACTTTGCAGATTAGTATGCTTGGAGACTAAAGTTCCAAATTGGGACGATATGTCTGGGTTACATTCTCACTAGGAAGCTTCGAGAGTTTTCGTAAACTGGCTTTGGTGCATCGGAATTACGCTACTCGTACACCAGGTGATGCTCCATGGTTCCACTTCTGACCTTGCAGATAAATAGGCTTGGAGACTAAAGTTCAGAATTGTGACGAAATTTCGGGTTAACATTCTCAGTACGAAGCAACGAGAGTTACAGTAAACTTGCTTTGGTGCATCGGATTTAACTTTCTCGTCCACCGGGTGATGGTCCACGGTTCCACTGCTGACCTTGCAGATAAATAAGGTTGGAGATTTATGTTCTCAATTGCGAAAAAATTTCTGGGTTACATTCTCACTAGGAAGCTTCGAGAGCTATAGAAAACTTGCTTTGGTGCATCGTATTTAAGCTATTGGACCACCAGGTTATTCTCTATGATTCCACTGCTGACCTTGTTTTTAAGTAGGCTTGGATGCTAAAGTTCTAAATTGCGACGAAATTTCTGGGTTATATTCTCCCTAGGAAGCTTCAAGACATACAGCAAACTTGCTTTGGTGCATCGGATTTAAAATACTGGTCCACCAGATAATGCTACATATTTCCACTGCTGACCCTGCAGATAAGTAGGCCATGAGACAAAAGTTCTGAATCGCGACGAATTTTCTTTAATATATTCTCACTAGGACGTTTGGACAGTTACAATAAAATTGCTTTGGTGCATCAGATTTAATATACTTGTCCACCAAGTGATGTTCCATGGTTCCACTTGCGACCTTGCAGATAAGTAGGGTTACACACTAAAGTTCTGAATTGCGACGAAATTTCTATGTTATATTGTCAATAGGATGCTTCGAGAGTTACAGTAAACTTGCTTTGGGGCATCGGATTTAAGCTACTGTTCCACCAGGTGAAGCTCCATGGTTCCACTGCTGCCCTTGCACATAAGTAGGCTTGGCGACTAAAGTTCAGAATTGTGACGAAATTTCTAAGTTATATTCTCACTAGGAAGCTTTGAGATACAGTAAACTTCCTTTGGAGCACCGGATTGAAGGTAGCGGTCCAACAGGTGATGCTCTATGGTTTCCCTGCTGACCTTGCAGATAAGTAGACTTGGAGACTAAAGTTCTGTATTGCGATGTAATTTGTCGAATGTATTCCCACTAGGAGGCTTAGAGAGTTAAAGTAAACTGGCTTTGGTGCATCGGAATAAAGCTACTGGTCCACCAGGTTATGCTCCACATATCCACTGCTGACTATCCAGATAAGTAGGTTTGGAGACCAATGTTCTGAATTGCGACGAAATTTCTGGGTTACATTCTCACTAGGAAGATTCGAATGCTACAGTGAACTTCCTTTGGTGCATCGGATTTGAGCTACTGGTCCACCAGGTGATGCTCCATGGTTCCACTGCTGATGTTGCATATAAGTAGTCTTGGAGACTAAACTTCAAAATGGCGTCGAAATTTCTGGGTTATATTCTTACTAGGATGCTTTGAGAGTTACAGTAAACTTGCTTTGGTGAATCGGGTTTAAGCTACTGGTCCACCAGGTAATGCTCTACGGTTCCACTGCTGACCTTACAGATAAGTAGGCTTGGAGCCTAATGTTCTGAATTGCGACGAAATTTCTGGGTTACATTCTCAGTAGGAAGTTTCGAGTGCTACAGTGAACTTGCCTTGGTGCATCGGATTTAAGCTACTGGTCAACCAGGTGATGCACCATGTTTCGACAGCTGTTCTTGCAGATAAGTGGTATTGGAGACTAAAGTTCTGCATTGCCAGGAAATTTCTGGGTTACATTCTCACAAGGAAGCTTCGAGATTTTTAGTAAACTGGCTTTGGTGCATCGGATTTACGCTTCTGGTCCACCAGGTTAAGCTCCATGGTTCCACAGCTGACCTTGCAGATAAGTAGGTTTGGAGACTAAACTTCTAAATTGCGTTGACATTTCTGGGTTATATTCTTACTAGGATGCTTTGAGAGTTACAGTAAACTTGCTTTGGTGAATCGGGTTTAAGCTACTGGTCCACCAGGTAATGCTCTTCGGTTCCACTGCTGACCTTACAGATAAGTAGGCTTGGAGCCTAATGTTCTGAATTGCGACGAAATTTCTGGGTTACATTCTCAGTAGGAAGTTTCGAGTGCTACAGTGAATTTGCTTTGGTGCATCGGATTTAAGCTACTGGTCCACCAGGTGAAGCTCCATGGGTCCACTGCTGACCTTGCAGATAAGTAGGCTTGGAGACTAAATTTCTCAATTGCGACGAAATTACTGGTGTGTATTCTCACTAGGAAGCTCCGAGATTTACAGTAAAATTGCTATCGTGGATATGATTCAAGCTACTGGTCCACCAAGTGATGCTACACATATCCACTGCTGACTTTCCAGATAAGTAGGCTTGGAGACTAAAGTTCTGAATTGCGCTGAAATTTCTGGATTATATTCTCACTAGGAAGCATCGAGAGTTACAGTAAATTGGTGTTGGTGCATCGGATTTAAGCTACTGGTAGACCAGGTGATGCTCCATGGTTCCAGTGCTGACTTTGACCATAAGTAGGCTTGGAGACTAAAGTTCTAAATTGCGACGAAATGTCTGGGTTACATTCTCTCTGGGAAGCTTCGAGATTATTAGTAAACTGGCTTTGGAGCATCGGGTTCGCGCCACTGGTCTACCAGGTGATGCTTCATATATCCACTGCTGAGCTTCCAGATAAGTAATCTTGGAGACTAAAGCTTTGAATTGCGACGAAATTTGTCTAATGTATTCTCACTAGGAAATTTGGCGAGTTACACTGAACTTGCTTTGGTGCATCGCATTTAAGCTACTGATCCACCAGCTGATGCTCCATTGTTATACTGCTGACCTTGCACATAGGTAGGCTTGGAGGCAAAGCTCAGAATTGCGACGAAAGTTCTGGGTTATATTCTCACTAGGAAGCTTCGAGGGTTACAGTAAACTTGTATTGGTGCATCGGATTTAAGTTACTGGTCCACCAGGTGATGCTACATGGTTCCACTAATGACCTCGGAAGTAAGTAGGCTTGGAGACTAAAGTTCTGAATTGCGACGAATTGTCTGGGTCACATTCTCGCAAGGAAGCTTCGAGAGTTTTAGTAAACTGGCTTTGGAGCATTGGATTTGCGCTACTGCTCCACCAGGTGTTGCTCCTTGGTTGCACTGCTGACCTTGCAGATAAGTAGGTCTGGAGACTAATGTTCCGATTTGCGACGAAATTTCGGGTTTACATACTCAGTAGGAAGCTTCGAGGGATACAGTAAGTTTGCTTTGGTGCATCGGAATTAAGCTGCTGGTGCACAAGCGATGCTCCATGGTTCCACTGCTGACCTTGCATTTAAGTAGGGTTGGAGACTAAAGTTCTGCATTGCGACGAAATTTCTGGATTATTTTATCACTGGGAAGCATCGAGTGTTACATTAAACTTGCTTTGGTTCATCGGATTTTAGTAACTGGTCCACCACGTGACGTTCCATGGTTTTAGTGCTGACCTTGCAGGTAAGTAGGCTTGGAGACTAAAGTTCTGAATTGCGACGAAATTTCTGGGATACATGCTCACTATGTTGCTTTGAGAGTTTCGTAAACTAGCTTTGGTGCATCGGATTTACACTACTGGTCCACCAGGTGATGCTCCATGATTCCACATCTGACCTTGCATATTAGTAGGCTTGGACACTAAAGTTCTGAATTGCGGTGAAATTTCTGGGTTATATTCTAACTAGGAAGCTTCAAGAGTTACAGTAAACTTGCTTTGGTGTATCGGATTTAATTTACTGGTCCACCAGGTGATGCACCATGTTTCGACTGCTGTTCTTGCAGATAAGTGGTATTGGAGACGAAAGTTCTGAATTGCGAGGAAATTTCTGGGTTACATTCTTACTAGGAAGCTTACAGAGTTACAGTAAACTTGCTTTGGTGCATTGGATTTCAGCTAATGGTCCACCAGGTGATGCTCCATAGTTAAACTGCTAACCTTGCACTTAAGTAGGCTTGGAGACTAAAGTTCTGAATTACGACGTAATTTCTGTGTTATATTCCCAGTATCAAGCTTCGAGAGTTACAGTTAACTTACTTTGGTGCATCGGGTTCAAGCTACTGGTCCACCACGTGATGCTCTACAGTTTCACTGCTGACCTCGCAGATAAGTAGGCGTGGAGACTAAAGTTCTGAATTGCGACGAAATTTCTGGGTTACATACTCACTGGGAAGCTTCGAGAGCTAAAGTGAACTTGCCTTGGTGCATCGGATTTAAGCTACAGGTTCACCAGGTGCTGCTCCATATATCCACTGCGGTCCTTGCAGATAAGTATCCTTGGAGACTAAAATTCTGAATTGCGACGAAATTTGTTTTATATATTCTCACTAGGAAGTTTAGAGAGTCACACGAAACTAGCTTTGGTGCATCGGATTTAAGCTACTGGTCCACCAGATGATGTTCCATTGTTCGACTGCTGACCTTGCAGATAAGTAGGCTTTGAGCCTTTAGTCCTGAATTGCGACGATATTTCTGGGTTGTAATCTCACTAGGAAGCTCCGAGAGTTACAGTAAACTTGCTTTGGTGCACCGGATTTAAGCTACTGGTCCACCAGGTAATGCTCAATGGTTCCACTGCTGATCTTGCAGATAAGTAGGCTTGGAGATTAATGTTCTGAATTGAGACCAAATTACTCTGTTACATTCTCACTAGAAAGCGTCGAGTGTTACAGTAAACTTGCTTTGTTGTTTCGGATATAAGGTACTGGTACACCAGTTGATGTTGCTTAGTACCACTGCTGACCTTCCAGATAGGTAGGCTTGGAGACTAAGCTTCTGAATTGCGACGAAATTTCGGCTTAACTTTCTCAGTAGGAAGCTTCGAGAGTTACAGTAAAGTAGCTTTGCTGCATCGGATTTATGCTACTGGTCACCCAGGTGATGCTCCATGGTTCCACTGCTGCACTTGCAGATAAGTAGGCTTGAAGACTAAAGGTCAGAATTGCGACGAAATTTCGGTTTTACGTTCTCAGTAGGAAGATTCGAGAGCTATAGTATACTAACTTTGGTGCATTGTATTTAAGCTATTGGACCACCAGGTGATGGTCCATGGATCCACTGGTGACCTTGCATTTAAATAGGCTTGAAGACCAAAGTTCTGAATTGCGATGAAATTTCTGGGTTATATTCTAACTAGGAAGCTTCAAGAGTTAAAGTAAAATTGCTTTGGTGCATCGGATTTAAGCGACTGGTCCACCAGGTGATGCACCATGGTTCCATTGCTGTTCTTGGAGATAAGTGGGATTGGAGACTAAAGTTCTGAATTGCCAGGAAATTTCTGGGTTACATTCTCACTAGGAAGCTTACAGATTTCCAGTAAACTTGCTTCGTTGTATTGGATGTAAGCGAAAGCACCACAAGATTTGTAGATTATATTCTCACTAGAAAGTTTCGAGTGTTACTGTAAACTTGCATTCGTGCATTGGATTTACGCTATTGGTCCACCAGGTAATACTCAATGGTTCCTCTGCTGACCTTGCAGATTCGCAGTCTTGGAGAATAAATTTCAGAATTGCGATGAAATTTCTGGGTGATATTCACACTGGGAAACTTCGAGAGAAACAGTAAACTTGCTTTGGTGCATCGGTTTTAAGCTAGTGGTCTAACAGATGATGCTCTACGGTTCCACTGCTGACCTTGCAGATACGTAGGCTTGGAGACAAAAGTTCTGAATTGCGATGAAATTTCGGTATACATTCTCAGTAGGAAGCTTCGAGAGTTACAGTAAACTTGCTTTGTTACATCGGATTTAAGCTAATTGTGCACCAGGTGATTCTCCATGGTTCCACAGCTGTTCTTGCAAATAAGTGGGATTGCAGACTAAAGTTCTGAATTTCCAGGAAATATCTGGGATAAATTCTCACTAGGAAGCTTACAGAGTTACAGTTAACTTGCTTTGCTGCATCGGATATAAGCGAAAGGGCCACCAGATTTTTGGATTACATTCTCACCAGGAAGCTTCGATTGTTACAGTAAACTTGCATTGGAGCATCGGATTCACGTTACTGGTCCAACAGGTGACGCTCCATGGTTCCACTGCTAACCTTGGAGGTAAGGAGGCTTGGACACTAAAGTTCTGAATTTCGACGAAATTTTTGGGTTATATTCTACCTAGGAAGCTTCGAGAGCTACAGTAAACTTACTTTGGTGCATCGGATTTAAGCTACTGGTCCACAAAATGACGTTTCATGGATTTACTGTTGACCTTGCAGATAATTAGGCTTGGAGACTATAGTTCTTAATTGAGACCAAATTTCGGGTTTACATTCTCAGTAGGAGGCTCAAAAGTTACAGTGAACTTGCTTTGGTGCATCGGATTTCAACTACTTTTAAACCAGGCGATGCTCCATGTTTCCACTGCTGACCATTTCAGATAAGTAGGTATGGAGACGAAAGTTCTGAATTGCGACCAAATTTCGCTTTTACATTCTCAGTAGGGAGATTCGAGAGTTTCAGTAAATCTGCTTTGGTGTATCGGATTTAAGCTACTTGTGCACCAGGTGATGCTCCATGGTTCCACTGTTGACCTTGCAGAGAAGTAGGCTTGGAGACTAAAGTTCTGGATTGCGATGAAATTTTTTGTATACATTCTCGGTAGGAAGCTTCGAGAGTTACAGTAAACTTGTTTTGTTGCATCGGATTTATGCTAATGGTGCACCAGGTGATTCTCCATGGTTCCACTGCTGACCTGGGAGTAAGTAGTCTTCCAGAGTTGTGTTCTAAAGTGCGACGAAATTTCTGGGTCACATTCTCACTAGGAAACATCGAGAGCTATAGTAAAATTGCTTTGGTGCATTGGATTTAAGCTATTGGACCACCAAGTGAAGCTCCATGTATCCACTGCTGACCTTGTATTTAAGTAGGCTTGATGACTAAAGTTCTGAATTGCGATGAAATTTCTGGGTTATATTCTAACTAGGAAGCTTCCAGAGTTACAGTTAACTTGCTTTGGTGAATCGGATGTAAGCGAAAGTGCCTCAGATTTCTGGACTATATTCTCACCAGGAAGCTTCGAGTGGTGCATCGGATTTAAGTTACTGGTCCACCAGCTGACACTCCATGGTTCCACTGCTAACATTTTAGGTTAGTAGGCTTGGTCACTAAAGTTCTAAATTGCGACGAAATTTTTGGGCTAAATTTCACTAGGAAGCTTCGAAAATTACAGTAAACTTGCTTTGGTGCATCGGATTTAAGCTACTGGTCCACGAGGTAATGCTCAATGGTTCCTCTGCTGACCTTGCAGATAAGTAGGCTTGGAGACTAAAGCTCTGAATTGCGACGAAATTTCTGGGTTACTTTCTCTCTAGGAAACTTCGAGAGTTTTAGTAAACTAGCTTTGGTGCATCGGATTTACGCTACTGGTCCACCAGGTGATGCTCCACGGTTCCACTACTGACATTGCAGATAGTTAGGCTTGGAGACTAACATTCTCACTAGGAAGCATCGAAAGTTACAGTAAAGTTTCTTTGGTGCATCGGATTTAAGCTACCCGTCCACCAGGTGAAGCTCCATGTTTCCATTGCTGGCGTTACAGGTACGTATGCTTGGAGACTAAATTTCAGAATTGCGATGAAATTTCTGGGTTATATTCTCACTAGGAAGCTTCGAGTGTTACAGTAAACTTGCATTGGTGCATCGGATTTAAGCTACTGGTCCACAAGATGATGTTCCATGTTTCCACTGCTGACCTTGCAGATAAGTAGGTTTGGAGACTAAAATTCTGAATTGTGACGAAATTTCTAGATTACTTTCTCACTAGGAAGCGTCTAGAGCTACTGTAAACTTGCTTTGCAGAATCGGATTCAAGCTACTGGTCCACCATGTGATGTTCCATGGTTCCATTGCTGACCTTGCATATAAGTAGGCATGGAGACTAAAGTTCTGAAATGCCACGAATTTTGTGGGTTATATTCTCACTAGGAAGCTTCAACAGTTACAGTAATCTTGCTTTGGTGCATCGGATTTAAGGTACTGGTCCACCAGGTAATGCACCTAGGTTCCAATGCTTTTCTTGCAGATAAGTAAGCTTGGAGATTAATGTTATGAACTGTGACGAAATTTCTGATTTACATTGTCAGTATGAAGCTTCGAGAGCATCAGTAAACTTGCTTCGGTGCATCGGATTTAAGCGACTGGTGCACCAGATGATGCTCCATGGCTCCACAACTGACCTTGCATTTAAGTAGGCTTAAAGACAAAAGTTCTGAATTGCTACGAAATTTCGGGATTACTTTCTCATTAGTAAGCGTCGAGAGTTACAGTAACCTTGCTTCTCACTAGGAAGCTTCGAGAGCTATAGTAAACTTGCTTTGGTGCATCGGATTTAAGCTATAGGACCACCAGTTGATGCTCCATTGTTTCACTACTGACCTTGCATTTATGTAGGCTTTTAGACTAAAGATCTGAATAACATCAAATTTTCTGGGATATATTCTGACTAGGAAGCTTCAAGAGTTACAGTTAACTTGCTGTAGTGCATCTGATTTGAGCTACTGGTCCACCAGGTGGTGCTCCATGGTTCCACTTCTGCCCTTGCAGATAAGTAGGCTTGGAGACTAAACTTCAAAATTGCGTCGAAATTTCTGGGTTATATTCTTACTAGGAATTTTTGAGAGTTACAGTAAACTTGATTTGGTGCATCGGTTTTAAGCTACTGGTCCACCAGGTAATGCTCTACGGTTCCACTGCTGACCTTACAGATAAGTAGGCCTGGAGACTAAGGTTCTGAATTGCGACGAAATTTCTGGGTTACATTCTCACTAGGAAGCTTCGAGATTTTTAGTAAACTGGCTTTGGTGCATCGGATTTACGCTTTTGGTCCTCCAGGTTATGCATAATGGTTCCACAGCTGACCTTGCAGATAAGTAGTCTTGGAGACTAAACTTCTAAATTGCGTCGATATTTCTCGGTTATATTCTTACTAGGAAGCTTTGAGAGTTACAGTAAACTTGCTTTGGTAAATCGGGTCTAAGCTACTGGTCCACCAGGTAATGCTCTACGGTTCCACTGCTGACCTTACAGATAAGTAGGCATGGAGCCTAAGGTTCTGAATTGCGACGAAATTTCTGGGTTACATTCTCACTAGGAAGCTTCGAGAGTTTTAGTGAACTGGCTTTGGTGCATCGGATTTACGCTACTGGTCGACCAGGTGATGCTCCATGGTTCCACTGCTGACCTTGCAGATAAGTAGTCTTGGACACTAAAGTTCTGAATTGCGACAAATTTTCTGTGTTATATTCTCACTAGGAAGCTTCGAGAGTAACAGTAAACTTGTTTTTGTACATCGGATTTAAGCTACTGGTCCACCAGGTGATGCTCCATGGTTCCATTTGCCACCTTGCAGATAAGTAAGCTTAGACACTAGAGTTCTGAATTGGGACTAAATTTCTATGTTATATTCTCACTAGGAAGCTTCGAGAGTTACAGTAAACTTGCTTTGTTGTTTCGGATATAAGGTACTGGTACACCAGTTGATGTTGCTTGGTAGCACTGCTGAACTTCCAGATATGTAGGCTTGGAGACTAAGCTTCTGAATTGCGACGAAATTTCGGTTTTACATTCTCAGTAGGAAGCTTCGAGAGCTATAGTAAACTTGCTTTGGTGCATTGTATTTAAGCTATTGGACCACCAGGTGAAGTTCCATGGATCCACTGGTGACCTTGCATTTAAATAGGCTTGAAGACAAATGTTCTGAATTGCGATGAAATTTTTGGGTTATATTCTCACTAGGAAGCTTCAGGAGTTACAGTAAAATTGCTTTGGTGCATCGGATTTAAGCGAAAGGGACACCAGATTTCTGCTTTATATTCTCACTAGGAAGCTCCGAGTGTTACAGATAACTAGCATTGCTGCATCGGATTGAAGTTAGTGGACCACCAGGTGACGCTCCATGGTTCCATTGCTGTTCCTGCAGATAAGTGGGATTGGAGACTAAAGTTCTGAATTGCCAGGAAATATCTGGGTTACATTCTCACTAGGAAGCTTACAGATTTACAGTAAACTTGCTTCGTTGTATTGGATTTAAGCGAAAGGGCCTCCAGATTTCTAGATTATATTCTCACTAGAAAGTTTCGAGTGTTACAGTAAACTTGCATTCGTGCATTGGATTTACGCTATTGGTCCACCAGGTAATACTCAATGGTTCCTCGGCTGACCTTGCAGATTCGCAGTCTTGGAGAATAAATTTCAGAATTGCGATGAAATTTCAGGGTGATATTCACACTGGGAAGCTTCGGGAGAAACAGTAAACTTACTTTGGTGCATCGGTTTTAAGCTAATGGTCTAACAGATGATGCTCTACGGTTCCACTGCTGACCTTGCAGATATGTAGGCTTGGAGACAAAAGTTCTGAATTGCGATGAAATTTCGGTATACATTCTCAGTAGGAAGCTTCGAGAGTTACAGTAAACTTGCTTTGTTGCATCGGATTTAAGCTAATTGTGCGCCAGGTGATTCTCCATGGTTCCACTGCTGACCTGGTATTTTAGTAGGCTTCCAGACTTATGTTCTAAATTGCGACGAAATTTCTGGGTCACATTCTCTCTAGGAAACATCGTAAGCTACAGTAAACTTGCTTTGGTGCATCGGATTTAAGCTACTGTTCCACCAGGTGATGCACCATGGTTCCACAGCTGTTCTTGCTGATAAGTGGGTATTGCAGACTAAAGTTCTGAATTGCCAGGAAATATCTGGGTTACATTCTCACTAGGAAGCTTACAGAGTTCCCGTTAACTTGCTTTGCTGCATCGGATATAAGCGAAAGGGCCACCAGATTTTTGGATTATATTCTCACCAGGAAGCTTCAAGTGTTACAGTAAACTTGCATTGGAGCATCGGATTTAAGTTACTGGTCCAACAGGTGACGCTCCATGGTTCCACTGCTAACCATGGAGTTAAGGAGGCTTGGACACAAAAGTTCTGAATAGCGATGAAATTTTTGGGTTATATTCTCACTAGGAAGCGTCGAAAGTTACAGTTAACTTGTATTGGTGCATCGGATTTAAGTTACTGGTCCACCAGGTGACGCTCCATGGTTCCACTGCTAACCTTGGAGGTAAGGAGGCTTGAACACTATAGTTCTGAATTTCGACGAAATTTTTGGGTTATATTCTACCTAGGAAGCTTCGAGAGCTACAGTAAACTTGCTTTGGTGCATCGGATTTCAACTACTTTAAAAACCAGCCGATGCCACATGGTTCCACGGCTAACCATTTCAGATAAGTAGGTATGGAGACGAAAGTTCTGAATTGCGACCAAATTTCGCTTTTAATTTCTCAGTAGGGAGATTCGAGAGTTTCAGTAAATTTGCTTTGGTGTATCGGATTTAAGCTACTTGTGCACCAGGTGATGCTCCATGGTTCCACTGCTAACATTTTACGTTAGTAGGCTTTGTCACTAAAATTCTCAATTGCGATGAAATTTTTGGGCTAAATTTCACTAGGAAGCTTCGAAAGTTACAGTAAACTTGCTTTGGTGCATCGGATTTAAGCTACTGGTCCACCAGGTGATGCCCCATATATCGACTGCTGAACTTGCAGATATGTAGACTTGGATACTAAATTTCAGAATTGCGATGAAATGTCTGGGTTATATTCTAACTAGGAAGCTTCGAGAGTTACAGTATACATGGTTTGGTCAATCGGATTTAAGCTACTGGTCCAAGAGGTAATGCTCAATGGTTCCTCTGCTGACCTTGCAGATAAGTAGGCTTGGAGACTAAAGCTCAGAATTGCGACGAAATATCTGGGTTTTATTCTCACTAGGAAGCATCGAAAGTTACAGTAAAGTTTCTTTGGTGCATCGTATTTAAGGTACTGGTACACCAGGTAATGCACCTAGGTTCCAATGCTTTTCTTGCAGATAAGTAGGCTTGGAGATTAATGTTATGAACCGTGACTAAATTTCTGATTTACATTGTCAGTATGAAGCTTCGAGAGCATCAGTAAACTTGGTTTGGTGCATCGGATTTAAGCGACTGGTGCACCAGATGATGCTCCATGGCTCCACAACTGAAGTTGCATTTAAGTAGGCTTAAAGACAAAAGTTCTGAATTGCTACTTAATTTCTGGATTACTTTCTCACTAGTAAGTGTCGAGAGTTACAGTAACCTTGCTTTGGTGCATCGGATTTAAGCTAGTGGTCCACAAGGGAATACACCATATATCCACTGCTGATCTCTCAAATAAGTAGGCTTGGAGAATAAAGTTCTGAATTGAAACGAAATCTCTGAATTATATTCTCACTAGGAAGATCCAAAAGTTACAATAAAAGTGCTTTGGTGCATCGGATTCAAGCTACTGGTCCACCAGGTGATCCAATGTGGTTCCACTTCTCACCCTGCAGATAAGTAGGCATGGGTAATAAAATTCTGAATAACGACGAAATTTATGGGATACATTCTCATTGGGAAGCTTCGAGAGTTACAGTAAATTTGCTTTATTGCATTGATTTAAGTTACTTTTCCACCAGGTGACGCTCTCTGATTCCACTGCTGAGCTTGCAGGTAAGAAGGCTTGGAGACTTAAGTTCTGAATTCCGACGAAATGTCTGGGTTACATTCTCGCTAGGAAGATTCGAGATTTTTAGTAAACTAGCTTTGGAGCATCGGATTTGCGCTACAGGTCCACCAGGTGATGCTCAATGGTCCCACTGCGGACCTTGCAACTAAGTATTGTTGGAGACTAAAGTTCTGAATTGCGACAAAATATCTTGATTACATTCTCTCTAGGAAGTGTCGAGATTTACAGTAAACTTGCTTTGGTGCATCGGATATAAGCTACTTGTCCATTAGTTGATGCTCCATTGTTCCACTGCTGAGGTTGCAGATAAGTAGGCTTAGAGACTAAAGTACTGAATTGCGAGGAAATTTCTGAGTTACATTCTCCTTAGGAACCTTAGGGAGTTCCAGTATACTTGCTTTGGTGCATCGGATTTAATCTACTGGTCCACCTGGTGATGTTCCATGGAGAAACTGCTGACGTTGCAGATCAGTAGGCTTGGAGACTAAAGATCTGAATTGCGACGAATTTTCTTTAGTACATTAGCACTAGGAAGCTTGGAGAGTTACAGTAAACTTGCTTTGGTGCATCTGATTTAATACACTTGTCCACCAGGTGATGTTCCATGATTCCACTTGCGACCTTGCAGATAAGTAGGCTTTCACACTAAAGTTCTGAATTGCGACGAAATTTCTATGTTATATTCTCACAAGGAAGCTTCGAGAGTTAGAGTAAACTTGCTTTGGGGCATCGGATTTAAGCTACTGGTCCACCAGGTGATGCTCCATGGTTCCACTGCTAACCTTGCAGTTAATAGGCTTGGAGACTAATCTTCTAAATTGCGTCGATATTTCTGGGTTATATTCTTACTAGGGAGCTTTGAGAGTTACAGTAAACTTGCTTTGGTGAATCGTGTTTAAGCTACTGGTCCACCTGGTAATGCTCTACGGTTCCACTGCTGACCTTACAGGTAGGTAGGCTTGGAGACTAAGGTTCTGAATTGCGACGAAATTTCTGGGTTACACTCTCACTAGGAAGCTTCGAGATTTTTAGTAAACTGGCTTTGGTGCATCGGATTTACGTTTCTGGTCCACCAGGTTATGCTCCATGGTTCTACAGCTGACCTTGCAGAAAAGTAAGCTTGGAGACTAAACTTCTGAATTAATTCGATATTTCTGGGTTATATTCTTACTAGGAAGCTTTGAGAGTTACAGTAAACTTGCCTTGGTGAATCGGGTTGTAGCTACTGGTCCACCAGGTAATGCTCTACGGTTCGACTACTGACCTTACAGATAAGTAGGCTTGGGGACTAATGTTCTGAATTGCGACGAAACATCTGGGTTACATTCTCACTAGGAAGTTTCGAGTGCTACAGTGAACTTGCTTTGGTGCATCGGATATAAGCTACTGGTCCACCAGGTGATGCTCCATGGTTCCAGTGCTGACTTTGCACATAAGTAGGCTTGGAGACTAAAAATCTGAATTGCGACAAAATTTCTGGGTTACACTCTCACTAGGAAACTTCGAGAGCTACAGTCAACTCGCTTTGGTGCAACGGATTTAATGTACTGATTCACTAGGTGATGCTCCAGATATCCACTGCTGATCTTGCAGATAAGTAATCTTGGAGACTAAAGTTCTGAATTGCGAAGAAATTTCTCTAATATATTCTCACTAGGAAATTTTGAGAGTTACAGTAAAGTTACTTTGGTGCATCGGATTTAAGCTACTGGTCCACCAGACGTTGCTCCATGGTTCCACTGCTGACCTTGAAGATAAGTAGGTTTGGAGACTAAAGTTCTGAATTGCAACGAAATTGATGGGTTACCTTCTCACTAGAAAGCTTCAAGAGTTACTGTAAACTTGCTTTGGTGCATCGTCTTTAAGCTACTGGTCCACCAGGTGATGCTCCATGGTTCCACAGCTGACGTTGCTGATAAGTAGGCTAGGACACTAAAGTTCTGAATTGCGACGAAATTTCTGTGTTACATTGTCACTAGGAAGCTTCGAGAGCTAAAGTGAACTTCCTTGGTACGTCCGATTTAAACTACTGGTCCACCAGATGATGCTACATATTTCCACTGCTGACCTTGCAGATAAGTAGGCTTGGAGACAAAAGTTCTGAATTGTAACGAAATTTCTTTAATATATTCTCACTAGGAAGTTTGGAGAGTTACAGTAAACTTGCTTTGGTGCATCGGATTTAATATACTTGTCCACCAGATGATGCTCCATGGTTCCACTGCTAACCTTGCATTAACGTAGGCTTGGAGAATTATGTTCTAATTTGCATCGAAATTTCTGGGTTACTTTCTCACTAGGAAGATTCGAGAGCTATAGTAAACTTACTTAGTTGCATCGGACTTCAGCTATTGGACCACCAGGTGATGCTTCATGATTTAACTGCTGACCATGCATTTAAGTTGGCATTCTCAATTGGAAGGAAATTTCTGGGTTATTTTCTCAATAGGAAGCTTCGAAAGTTACAGTAAACTTGCTTTGGTGCTACGGATTCCAGCTACTGGTTCACCAGGTTCTGCTCCATGGTTCCGCTGTTGACATTGCAGATAAGTATGCTTAGAGACTAAAGTTCAGAATTGTGACGAAATTTCTGGGTTACATTCTCAATAGGAAGCTTCGATAGTTACAGTAAACTTGCTTTGGTGCATCGGATTTAAGCTACTGGTCCACCAGTTGATGCTCCATGGTTGCTGTGCTGACCTTCCAGACCAGTAGCCTTGGAGACGAAAGTTCTGAATTGCGACGATATTCCGGGTTTACATTCTAGGTAGGAAGCTTCGAGAGCTACAGTAAACTGGCTTTGGTGCATCGGATTTAAACTACTGGTCCACCAGGTGATGCTATATATATCCACTGCTGAAATTGCACATAAGTAGTCTTGGAGACTTATGGTCTAAATTTTGACGAACTCTCTGGGTTACATTGTTACTAGGAAGCTTCAAGTGCTATAGTAAACGTGCTTTGGTACATCGGATTTAAGCTTTTGGACCACCAGGTGATGCACCAGGGTTCCACTGCTGACCTTGCGTTTGAATAGGCTGGGAGACTAAAGTTATGAATTGCGACGAAATTTCTGGTTTATATTCTCACTAGGAAGCTACAAGAGTTACAGTAAACTTGCTTTGGTGCATCGGATTTAAACTACTATTCCACCAGGTGATGCTCCATGGTTACACTGCTGACCTTGCAGATAAGTAGGCTTGGAGACTAAAGTTTAGAATTGCAACGAAATTTCTGTGTTATATTCTCACTAGAAAGCTTCGAGAGTTACAGTAAATTTGCTTTCGTACATCGGGTGTCAGCTACTGGTCCATCAGGTGATGCTCTACGGTTGCACTTCTGACCTTGCAGATAAGAAGGCTTGGAGACCAAACTTATGAAGTGCAACAAAGTACCTGGGTATTATTCTCACTAGGAAGTTTGGAGAGTTTCTGTAAACTTGCTTTGGTGTATCGGATTTAAGCTACTGCTCCACCAGATGATGCTCCATCGTTCCACTGCTGACCTTGCAGATAAGTAGGCCTGGAGACTATAGTTCTCAATTGCCACGAAATTTCGGGTTTCCATTCATAGTAGGAAGCTTCAAGAGTTACAGTAAACTTGCTTTGGTGCATCGGACTTAATAAACTGGTCCAGCAGGTGTTGCTCTACGGTTCCACTGCTGACCTTACAGATAAGTAGTCTGGGAGACGAATGTTCTAAATTGTAACGAAATTTCTGGGTTACATTCTCACTATGTAGCTTTGAGAGCTACAGTGAACTTGCTTTTGTGCATCGGATTTAAGCTACTGGTGCACCAGGTGATGCTCCATGTTTCCACTGCTGACCTTGCATTTAAGTAGTCCTGGAGACTTATGTTCTAAATTGCGACGAACTCTCTGGGTTACATTATCGCTACTAAGCTTCGAGAGCTATAGTAAACTTGTTTTGGTACATCGGATTTAAGCTTTTGGACCACCAGGTAATGCTCCAAGGTTCCACTGCTGACCTTGCATTTGAATAGGCTTGGAGACTAAAGTTAAGAATTGCGACTAAATTTCTGGGTTATATTCTCATTAGGAAGCTTCAAGAGTTACCGTAAACTTGCTTTGGTGCATCGGATTTAAGCTACTATTCCACCAGGTGATGCTCCATGGTTCCACTGCTGACCTTGCAGGTAAGTAGGCTTGGAGACAAAAGTTCTGAATTACGACGAAATTTCTGAGTAACATTCTCGCTAGGAAGCTTCGAGAGTTACAGTAAACTTGCTTTGGTGCATCGGATTTTAGCTACTGGTCCACCAGGTGATGCTCTACGGTTCCACTGCTGACCTTGCAGATAAGTAGGCTTGGAGACTAAAGTTATGAATTGCGACGATATTTCTGTGTTACATTCTCACTAGAAAGCTTCGAGATTTACAGTGAACTTGCTTTTGTGCATCGGATTTAAGTTACTGGTGCACCAGGTGATGCTCCATGGTTCCACTGCTGACCTTACATTTAAGTAGTCATGGAGACTTATGTTCTAAATTGCGACGAACTCTCTGGGTTACATAATCACTGGGAAGCTTCGAGAGTTACAGTAAACTTGCTTTGGTGCATCGGATTTAGACTGATGGTTCACCAGGTGATGCAACAAGGTTTCACTGCTCACCCTGCAGATAAGTAGGCTTGGAGTCTAAAGTTCTCAATTTCGACGAAATATCTGGGTTACATTCTCACTAGAAAGCTTCGAGAGTTACAGTAAACTTGCTTTGCTACATCGCATTTACGATACTGGTCCACCAGATGATGCTCCATGGTCCCATTGCTGACCTTGCAGATAAGTAGTCTTGGATAATAATGTTATGAATTGCGACGAAATTTCTGTGTTATATTCACACTAGGAAGCTTCGAGTGTTACAGTAAACTTGCTTTGGTACATCGGAGTTAAGCTACTGGTGCACCAGATGATGCTCCATGGTCCCATTGCTGACCTAGCAGATGAGTTGGCTTGGAAACTAAAGTTCTAAATTGCAACGAAATTTCTGTCTAACTTTCTCACTAGGTAGCGTCGAGAGATAGATTAAACTTGCTTTAATGCATCGGATTTAAGCTACTGGTCCATCAGTTGAAGCTCAATGGATCCACTGCTGATGTTGCAGATCAATAGTCTTGGAGACTAAAGTTCGGAATTACGACGAAATTTCTGGATTATATTATCACGTGGAAGTATCGACAGTTTCAGTAAACATGCTTTCGTGCATCGGATTCTGTTACAGGTCTGAATTGCGACGAAATTTCTGGATAACATTCTCACTAGGAAGCTTCGAAAGTTACGGTAAACTTGCTTTGGTGCAACGGATTCCAGCTACTGGTCCACCAGGTGCTGCTCCATGGTTCCACTGTTGACCTTGCAGATAAGTAGGCTTGGAGACTAAAGTTCGGAATTGCAACGAAATTTCTGGATTATATTCTCACTAGGAATCATCGAGTGTTACATTAAACTTGCTTTGGTGCATCGGATTTTAGTAACTGGTCCACCACGTGACGTTCCATGGTTTTAGTGCTGACCTTGCAGGTAAATAGGCTTGGAGACTAAAGTTCTGAATTGCGACGAAATTTGTGGAATACATTCTCACTATGGTGCTTTGAGAGTTTCGTAAACTAGCTTTGGTGCATCGGATTTACGCTACTGGTCCATTAGGTCATGACCCATGATTCCACATCTGTCCTTGCGTATTAGTAGGCTTGGACACTAAAGTTCTGAATTGCGATGAAATTTCTGGTATATATTCTAACTAGGAAGCTACAAAAGTTACAGTAAACTTGCTTTGGTGCATCGGATTTAAGCTACTGATCCACCAGGTGATGCACCATGTTTCGACTGCTGTTCTTGCAGATAAGTGGTATTGGAGACTAAAGTTCCGAATTGCGACGAAATTTCTGGGTTACATTCTGTCTAGGAAGATTACAGAGTTATAGTTAACTTGCTTTGGTACATCGGATTTCAGATAATGGTCCCACAGGTGATGCTCTATGGTTAAACTGGTATCCTTGCACTTATGTAGGCTTGGAGACTAAAGTTCTAAATTGCGACGAAATGTCTGGGTTACATTCTCGCTAGGAAGCTTCCAGATTTTTAGTAAACTGGAATTTGGAGCATCGGATTCGCGCTACTGGTCTACCAGGTGATGCTCCATATATACACTGCTGAGCTTGCAGACAAGTAACCTTGGAGACTAAAGCTTTGAATTGCGACGAAATTTCTCTAATATATTCTCACTAGGAAAGTTGACGATTTACACTGAACTTGCTTTGGTGCATCGGATTTAAGCTACTGGTCCACCAGCTGATGCTCCATGGTTATACTGCTGACCATGCACATAGGTAGGCTTGGAGGCAAAGTTCAGAATTGCGACGAAATTTCTGGGTTATATTCTCACTAGGAAGCTTCGAGGGTTACAGTAAACTTGCTTTGGTGCTTCTGATTTAAGCTACTGGTCCACCAGGTGATGCCCCATGGTTCCACTGCTGACCTTGTAGATAAATAGGTTTGGAGACTAATGTTCTGAATTGCGACGAAATTTCGGGTTACATACTCAGAAGGAAGCTTCGACAGTTACAGTAAACTTGCTTTGGTGCATCGGAATGAAGCTATTTGTACACAAGGAGGTGCTCCATGGTTCCCCTGGTGACCTTGAATTTAAGTAGGGTTGGTGACTAAAGTTCTGAATTGCGACGAAATCTCTGGACTACTTTCTCACTAGGAAGTGTCGAGACTTACAGTAAACTTGCTTTGGTGCTTCGGATTTAAGCTACCGGTCCATCAGATGATGCTCCATGGTTCCACTGCTGAGCTTGCAGATGAGAAGGCTTGGAGACTAAAGTTACGAATTGCGAAGAAATTTCGGGTTTACATTCTCAGTACGAAGCTTCGTGAGTTACAGTAAACTTCCTTTGGTGCATCGGATTTAGGCTACTGGTGCACCAGATGATGCTCCATGGTTCCACTGCTAACCTTGCATTAACGTAGGCTTGGAGACTTATGTTCTAATTTGCATCGAAATTTCTGGGTTACTTTCTCACTAGGAAGCTTCGAGGGCTATAGAAAACTTTCTTTGGTGGATCGGACTTCAGCTATTGGACCACCAGGTGATGATTCATGGTTTAACTGCTGACCTTGCATTTACGTTGGCATTCTGAATTGGAAGGAAATTTCTGGGTTATTTTCTCAATAGGAAGCTTCGAAAGTTACAGTAAACTTGCTTTGGTGCTACGGATTCCAGCTACTGGTTCACCAGTTTCTGCTCCATGGTTCCACTGTTGACCTTGCACATAAGTATGCTTAGAGACTAAAGTTCTGAATTGAGACGAAATTTCTGGGCTACATTCTCACTAGGAAGCTTCGATAGTTACAGTAAACTTGCTTTGGTGCATCGGATTTAAGCTACTGGTCCACCAGTTGATGCTCTATGGTTGCAGTGCTGACCTTCCAGATCAGTAGCCTTGGAGACGAAAGTTCTCAATTGCGACGATATTCCGGGTTTACATTATAGGTAGGAAGCTTCGAGAGCTACTGTAAACTTGCTTTGGTGTATCGGATATAAGCTACTGGTCCACCAGGTGATGCTATATATATCCACTGCTGAAATTGCACATAAGTAGGCTTGGTGACTAAAGTTCTGAATTGCGACGAAATTTCTGGATAACATTCTCACTAGGAAGCTTCGAAAGTTACAGTGAACTTGCTTTGGTGCAACGGATTCCAGCTACTGGTTCACCAGGTGCTGCTCCATGGTTCCACTGTTGACCTTGCAGATAAGTAGGCTTAGAGACTAAAGTTCTGAATTGTGACGAAATTTCTGGGTTACATTCTCACTAGGAAGCTTCGAAAGTTACAGTAAACTTGCTTTGGTGTATCGGATTTAAGTTACTGGTCCACCAGGTGATGGTACATGGTTCCACTGCTGACCTCGGAGGTAAGTAGGCTTGAAGAGTAAAGTTCTGAATTGCGATGAAATTTCTGTGTTACATTCTCACAAGGAAGCTTCGAGAATTTTAGTAAACTAGCTTTGGTGCTTCGGATTTACGCTACTGGTCAACCAGGTGATGCTTCATGGTTCCACTGCTGACCTTGCAGATAAGTGGGCTTCGACACAAAAGTTCTGAATTGCCACGAATTTTCTGTGTTATATTCCCAGTATCAAGTTTCGAGAGTTACAGTTAACTTACTTTGGTGCATCGGGTTCAAGCTACTGGTCCACCACGTGATGCTCTACAGTTTCACTGCTGACCTCGCAGTTAAGTAGGCGTGGAGAGTAAAGTCCTGAATTGCGACGAAATTTCTGGGTTACATACTCACTGGGAAGCTTCGAGAGCTAAAGTGAACTTACTTTGGTGCATCGGATTTAAGCTACTGGTTCACCAGGTGCTGCTCCATATATCCACTGCGGACCTTGCAGATAAGTATCCTTGGAGACTAAAATTCTGAATTGCGACGAAATTTCTTATATATAATCTCACTAGGAAGTTTGGAGAGTCACAGGAAACTAGCTTTCGTACATCGGATTTAAGCTACTGGTCCACCAGATGATGTTCCATTGTTCGACTGCTGACCTTGCAGATAAGTAGGCTTGGAGCCTATAGTCCTGAATTGCGACGATATTTCTGGGTTGTAATCTCACTAGGAAGCTCCGAGAGTTACAGTAAACTTGCTCTGGTGCAACGGATTCCACTACTGGTTCACCTGGTGCTGCTCCATGGTTCCACTGTTGACCTTGCAGATAAGTAGGCTTAGAGACTAAAGTTCTGAATTGTGACGAAATTTCTGGGTTACATTCTCACTAGGAAGCTTCGAAAGTTACAGTAAACTTGCTTTGGTGCATCGGATTTAAGTTACTAGTCCACCAGGTGATGCTACATGGTTCCACTGCTGACCTCGGATTTAAGTAGGCTTGGAGAGTAAAGTTCTGAATTGCGATGAAACTTCTGGGTTACATTCTGACAAGGAAGCTTCGAGAGTTTTAATAAACTAGCTTCGGATCGGATTTATGCTACTCGTCAACAAGATGACGTTCCATGATTTTACTGTTGACCTTGCAAATAATTAGGCTTGGAGACTATAGTTCTTAATTGAGACCAAATTTCGAGTTTACATTCTCAGTAGGAAGCTCAAGAGTTACAGTAAACTTGCTTTTGTGCATCGGATTTCAAATACTTTTAAACCAGGCGATGCTCCATGGTTCCACTGCTGGCCATTTCAGATAAGTAGGTTTGGAGACGAAAGTTCTGAATTGCGAGCAAATTTCGCTTTTACATTTTCAGTAGGAAGATTCGAGAGTTTCAGTAAATCTGCTATGGTGTATCGGATTTAAGCTACTTGTGCACCAGGTGATGCTCCATGGTTCCACTGCTGACCTTGCAGATAAGTAGGCTTGGAGACTAAAGTTCTGGATTGCGATGAAATTTTTTGTATACATTCTCGGTAGGAAGCTTTGAGAGTACAGTAAACTTGCTTTGTTACATCGGATTTATGCTAATGGTGCACCAGATGATTCTCCATGGTTCCACTGCTGACCTGGGATTTAAGTAGTCTTCCAAAGTTGTGTTGTAAAGTGCGACGAAATTTCTGGGTCACATTCTCACTAGGAAACATCGAGAGCTATAGTAAGCTTGCTTTGGTGCATTTGATTTAAGCCATTGGATCTCCAAGTGATGCCCCATGTATCCACAGCTGACCTTGTATTTAAGTAGGCTTGAAGACTACAGTTCTGAATTGCGACCAAATGTCTGGGTTACATTCTCCCTAGGAAGCTTCTAGAGTTACAGTAAACTTGCTTTGGTCCATCGGATGTAAGCTACTGTTCCACCAGGTGATGCACCATGGTTCCACTGCTGTTCTTGCAGATAAGTGGGATTGTAGACTAAAGCTCTGTATTGCCAGGAAATTTCTGGGTTATATTCTCACTAGGAAGCTTCGAGTGTTACAGTAAACTTTGTTTGGTGCATGTTATTCAAGGTACTGTTCCACCAGGTAATGCTCGATGGCTCCACTTCTGACTTTGCAGATAAGTATGCTTGGAGATTAAAGTTCTGAATTGGGAGGAAATTTGTGGGTTATATTCTCACAAGGAAGCTTCGAGATTCACAGGAAACTTGCTTTGATGCATGGGATTCAAGCTACTGGTCCAAAAGGTGATGCTCCATGGTTCCACTGCTGACCTTGCAGATAAGTAGGCTTGGAGTCTAAAGTTCTGAATAGCGACGAAATTTCTGATTCATTCTCTCACTCATAAGCTTCGAGAGTTACAGTAAATATGCTATGGTACATCGGACTCAAGTTACTCGTAGAGAAAGTGTAGCTCCATGGTTCAACTACTGACCTTGCGGATAAGTAGGCTTGCAGACAAATGTTCTAAATTGCGACGAAACTTGTGGTTTATTTCCTCACTATGAAGCTTCGAGGGTTACAGTAAACTTGCTTTTGTGCATCGGATTCATCCTACTGGTCCACCAGATGATGCTCCTTGGTACCACTGCTGACCTTGCAGATAAGCAGGCTTGGAGAATAAAGTTCTGAATTGCGACGAAACTTATGGTTTATATTCTCCGTAGGAAGCTTCGAGAGTTACAGTAAATTTGCTTTGCTGCATGGGATTCTAGCAACTGGTCCACCATGTGATGCTCCATGGTTCCTCTGCTGACGTTGCAGATAAGTAGGCTTGGAGACTAATGTTCTGAATTGCGACGAAATTTCTGGTTCATTATCTCTCTCATAAGCTGCGAGAGTTACAGTAAACTTGCTTTGGTGCATCAGATTCAAGCTACTGGTCCACTAGGTGATGCTCTACCTTTTCACTGCTGACCTTGTAGATAAGTAGGCTTGGAGACTAAAGTTCTGAATTGCGACGAAATTTCTGGGTTATTTTCTCACTAGGAGGCTTCGAGAGTTACAGTAAATTTGCTTTGGTGTATGGGATTCAAGCTACTGGTCCACCAGGTGATGCTCCTTTCTTCCACTGCTGACCATACAGATAAGTTGGCTTGGAGACTAAAGTTCTGTATTGCGTCGAAATTTCTGGGTTATATTCTCACTAGAAAGCTTTGCGACTTACAGTAAACTTGCTTTGGTGAATGGGATTAAAGCTACTGGTCCAGCAGATGATTCTCTAGGTTTTCACCGCTGACCTTGCAGATAAGTAGGCTTGGAGACAAAAGTTCTGAATTGCGACGAAATTGTTGTTGATGTTGTCTTCAGTCCTGAGACTGGTTTGATGCGGCTCTGCATGCTACTCTATCCTGTGCAAGCTTCTTCATCTCCCAGTACCTACTGCAACGTACATCCTTTTGAATCTGCTTAGTGTATCCATCTCTTGGTCTCCCTCTTCGATTTTTACCCTCCATGCTGCCCTCCAATACGAAATTGGTGATCCCTTGATGCCTCAGAACATGTCCTACCAAGCGATCCCTTCTTCTGGTCAAGTTGTGCCACAAACTTCTCTTCTCCCCACTTCTATTCAATACTTCCTCATTAGTTATGTGATCTACCCATCTAATTTTCAACATTTGTCTGTAGCACCACATTTCGAAAGCTTCTATTCTCTTCTGGTCCAAACTATTTATCGTCCATGTTTCGCTTCCATACATGGCTACACTCCATACAAATACTTTCAGAAATGACTTCCTGACAATTAAACCTATTCTCGATGTTAACAAATTTCTCTTCTTCAGAAACGCTTTCCTTGCCATTGCCAGTCTACATTTTATATCCTCTGTACTTCGACCATCATCAGTTATTTTGCTCCCCAAATAGCAAAACTCCTTTACTACTTTAATAGTCTCATTTCTTATTCTAACTCCCTCAGCGTCACCCGACTTAATTCGACTACATTCCATTATTCTCGTTTTGCTTTTGTTGATGTTCATCTTATATCCTCCTTTCAAGAGACGATCCATTCCGTTCAACTGCTCTTCCAAGTCCTTTGCTGTCTCTGACAGAATTACAATGTCATCGGCGAACCTCAAAGTTTTTATTTCTTCTCCATGGATTTTAATACCTACTCCGAGTTTTTCTTTTTTTCCTTTACTGCTTGCTCAATATACAGATTGAATAACATCGGGGAGAGGTTGCAGCCCTGTCTTACTCCCTTCCAAACCACTGCTTCCCTTTCATGTCCCTCGACTCTTATAACTGCCATCTGGTTTCTGTACAAATAGTAAATAGCCTTTCGCTCCCTGTATTTTACCCCTGCCACCTTTAGAATTTGAAAGAGAGTACTCCAGTCAACATTGTCAAAAGCTTTCTCTAAGTCTACAAATGCTAGAAACGTAGGTTTGTCTTTCCTTAATTTTTCTTCTAAGATAAGTCATAAGGTCAGTATTGCCTCATGCGTTCCAGTATTTCTACGGAATCCAAACTGATCTTCCCCAAAGTCGGCTTCCGCTACTTTTTCCATTCGTCTGTAAAGAATTCGAGTTAGTATTCAGGAGCTGTGGCTTATTAAACTGATTGTTCCGTAATTTTCACATCTGTCAACACCTGCTTTCTTTGGGATTGGAATTATTATATTCTTCTTGAAGTCTGAGGGTATTTCGCCTGTTTCATACATCTTGCTCACCAGATGGTACAGTTTTGTCAGGACTGGCTCTCCCAAGGCAGTCAGTAGTTCCAATGGAATGTTGTCTACTCCGGGGGCCTTGTTTCGACTCAGGTCTTTCAGTGCTCTGTCAAACTCTTCACGCAGTATCGTATCTCCCATTTCATCTTCATCTACATCCTCTTCCATTTCCATAATATTGTCCACAAGTACATCGCCCTTGTATAGACCCTCTATATACTCCTTCCACCTTTTTGCTTTCCCTTCTTTGCTTCGAACTGGTTTTCCATCTGAACTCTTGATATTAATACAGGTGGTTCTCTTTTCTCCAAAGGTCTCTTTAATTTTCCTGTAGGCTGTATCTATCTTACCCCTAGTGAAATAAGCCTCTACATCCTTACATTTGTCCTCTAGCCATCCCTGCTTACCCATTTTGCACTTCCTGTTGATCTCATTTTTGAGACGTTTGTATTCCTTTTTGCCTGCTTCATTTACTGCAATTTTATATTTTCTCCTTTCATCAATTAAATTCAATATTTCTTCTGTTACCCAAGGATTTCTACTAGCCCTCGTCTTTTTACCTACTTGATCCTCTGCTGCCTTCACTACTTCATCCCTCAAAGCTACCCATTCTTCTTCTACTGTATTTCTTTCCACTGTTTCTGTCAACTGTTCCCTTATGCTCTCCCTGAAACTCTGTACAACTTCTGGTTCTTTCAGTTTATCCAGGTCCCATCTCATTAAATCCCCACCTTTTTGCAGTTTCTTCAGTTTTAATCTACAGTTCATAAACAATAGATTGTCGTCAGAGTCTACATTTGCCCCTGGAAATGTCTTACAATTTAAAACCTGGTTCCTAAATCTCTGTCTTACTATTATATAATCTATCTGATACCTTTTAGTATCTCCAGGGTTCTTCCATGTATACAACCTCCTTTCATGATTCTGAAACCAAGTGTTAGCTAGGATTAAGTTGTGCTCTGTGCAAAATTCTACCAGGCGGCTTCCTCTTTCATTTCTTAGCCCCAATCCATATTCACCTACTACGTTTCCTTCTCTCCCTTTTCCTACACTTGAATTCAATCACCCATGACTATTAAATTTCCGTCTCCCTTCACTATCTGAATAATTTATTTTATTTCATCATACATTTCTTCAATTTCTTCGTCATCTGCAGAGCTAGTTGGCATATAAACCTGTACTAGTGTAGTAGGTGTGGGATTGGTATCTATCTTGGCCACAATAATGCGTACTAGTGTAGTAGGTGTGGGATTGGTATCTATCTTCGCCACAATAATGCGTTCACTATGTTGTTTGTAGTAGCTTACCCGCATTCCTATTTTCGTATTCATTATTAAACCTACTCCTGCATTACCCCTATTGGAAATTGTGTTTATAACCCTGTAGTCACCTGACCAGAAGTCTTGTTCCTCCTGCCACCGAACTTCACAAATTCCCACTATATCTAACTTTAAGCTATCCATTTCCCTTTTTAAATTTTCTAACCTACCTGTTTGATTAAGGGATCTGACATTCCACTCTCCGATCCGTAGAACGCCAGCTTTCTTTCTCCTGATAACGGCATCCTCTTGAGTAGTCCCCGCCCGGAGATCTGAATGGGGGACTATTTAACCTCCGGAATATCTTACCCAAGAGGACGCCATCATCATTTAATCACACAGTAAAGCTGCATGCCCTCGCGAAAAATTACGGCCGTAGTTTCCCCTTGCTTTAAGCCGTTCGCAGTACCAGCACTGCAAGGCCGTTTTGGTTTTTGTTACAAGACCAGAACAGTAAATCATCCAGACTGTTGCCCTTGCAACTACTGAAAAGGCTGCTGCCCCAGTTCAGGGACCACACGTTTGTCTGGCCTCCCAACAGATACCCCTCCGTTGTGGTTGTACCTACTGTACGGCTATCTGTATCGCTGAGGCACGCAAGCCTCCCCACCAACGCAAGGTCCATGGTTCACGGGGGGTGGGACGAAATATCTGGGTTATATTCTACTTAGGATGCTTCGAGAGTTACAGTAAATTTTGCTTTGGTGCAAGGGATTCAAGGTAGTGGTAATACAGGTGATGCTCTACGTTTCCACTACTGACCTTGCAGATAAGTAGGCTTGGAAACTAATGTTCTAAATTGCGACGAAATTTCTGGTGTATATTCTCACTACGAAGCTTCGAGAGTTACAGTAAACTTTCTTTGGTACATCGGATTCAAGCTACTGGTCCCCCAGGTGATGCTCCATGATTCCACTGCTGACCTTGCAGTTAAGTATTCTTGGAGACTAAAGTTCAGAATTGCAAGCTTCGACAGTTACCGTAATATAGCTTTGGTGCATGGGATTCAAGCTACTGGTCCACCAGGTGATGCTACATGGTTCCACTGATGACCTTGCAGATAAGTAGGCTTGGAGACTAAGGTTCTGAATTGCGACGAAATTTCTCTAATATATTCTCACTAGGAAATTTCGAGAATTACAGCTAACTTGCTATGGTGCATCGGATTTAAGCTATAAGACCACCAGGTGATGCACCGAGGTTCCACTGCTGACCTTGAAGATAAGTAGGCTAGGAGACTAAAGTTCTGAATTGCGACGTTATATTCTCAATAGGAAGCTTCGAGAGTTACAGTAAACATGCTTTCGTGCATCGGTTTCGAGCTACTGGTCCACCAGGAGAGGGTCCTTTTTCCACTGCTGACCCTGCAGATAAGTAGGCTTGGAGACTAAACTTCTGAATTGCAACGAAATATGTGGGTTACATTCTCCCTAGGAAGCTTTGAGAGTTACAGTTAACTTGCTTTGGTGCATCGGATTAAAGCTACTAGTCCACCAGGTAATGCTCAATGGTTCCACTGCTGACCTTGCAGATCGGTAAGCTTGGAGACTAGAGTTATGAATTGCGACAAAATTTCTGGGTTACATTCTCACTTACAAACTTCTAGAGTTACAATAAACTTGCTTTGGTGCATAGGATTTAAGCTACTGGCCCACTAGGTGATGCCTAATGGATCCACTGCTGACCTTGCAGATAAGTAGGCTTGTAGACTAAAGTTCTGAATTGCGACGAAATTTCTGGTTTATTACCTCACTCATAAGCTTCGAGAGTTACAGTAAACTTGCTTTGGTGCATCGGATTCAACCTACTGGTCCACCAGGTGATGCTCCATGGTTCAACTGCTGACCTTGCAGATAAGTAGGCTTGCAGACTAAAGTTCTGAATTGTGACGGAATTTCTTTGTTATATTCTCACTAGGAAGCTTCGAGAGTTACAGTAAACTTGCTTTCGTGCATCGGATTCAAGCTACTGGTCCACCAGGTGATGCTCGTTTCTTCCACTGCTGAGCTTGCAGATAAGTAGGCTTGGAGACTAATGTTCTAAATTGCGACGAAGTTTCTGGGTTATATTCTCACTAGAAAGCTTAGAGAGTTACAGTAAACTTTCTTTGGTGCATGTGATCAAGCTACTGGTCCACCAGGTGATTTTCTACGTTTTCACTGTTGACCTTGCAGACAAGTAGGCTTGGAGACAAAAGTTCTGAATTGCGACGAAATTTCTGGGTTATATTCTACTTAGGAAGCTTCGAGAGTTACAGTAAACTTACTTTGGTGCAAGGGATTCAAGGTACTGGTCCACCAGGTGATGCTCTACGTTTCCACTTCTGACCTTGCAGATTTGTAGGTTTCGGCACTAAAGTTCTGAATTGAGAAGAAATTTCTGATTCATTACTCACTAATAAGGTTCGAGAGTGATAGCAAACCTACTATGGTGCATCGGATTCAAGGTACTGGTCGACCAGGTGATGCTCTACGTTTCCATTGCTGATTCAAATTATTCACAGACCAAGTGTTTTCCCATTGTTCATCTGCTGACCTTGCGGATAAATAGGCTTGGAGACAAATGTTTTAAATTGCGGCGAAATTTCTGGATTATATTCTCACTAGGAAGCTTCGACAGTTACAGTAAACTTGCTTTGGTACATCGGTTATAAGCTACTTTTCCACCAGGTGATGCTCCATATATCCACTGCTGACCTTACAGATAAGTAGACTTGGAGACTAAAAATCTGAATTGCGACGACAATTCTCTAATATATTCTCACTAGGAAGTTTCGAGAGTTACAGTAAACTTGATTTCGTGCATCGGATTCAAGCTACTGGTCCACCAGGCGATGCTCCTTTCTTCCACTACTGACCCTGCAGATAAGTAGGCTTGATGACTAATGTTCTAAATTGCGAGGAAATTTCTGGTTTATATTCTCACTAGGAAGCTTCGAGAGTTACAGTAAACTTGCTTTGGTACATGGGATTCAAGCTACAGGTCCATCAGGTGATGCTGCATGTTTGCACTGCTCACCTTGCAGATAAGTAGGCTTGGAGACTAAAGTTCTGAATTGCGACGAAAGTTCTGTGTTATATTCTCACTAGGAAGCTTCAAAAGCTACAGTAAACTGGCTTACGTGCATCGGATTCAAGTTACTGGTCCAACAGGTGATATTCCTTTATTCTACTGCTGACCCTGCAGATAAGTAGGCTTGGAGACAAATGTTCTGAATTCCGACAAAATTTCTAGGTTATATTCTCATTAGGAAGCTTCGAGAGTTACAGTAAACTTGCCTTGGTGTATGGGATTCAAGCTACTGGTCCACCAGGTGATGGTCCATGGTTCCACTGCTGACCTTGCAGATAAGTAGGCTTGGAGACTAAATCCTGAATTGCGACCAAATTTCTGGGTTATATTCTCACAAGGAAGCTTCAAGAGTTACAGTAAACATGCTTTGGAGCATCTCATTTAAGCTACTTGTCCACTAGGTGATGCCCCATGGTTCCACTGCTGATCTTTCAGATGAGTAGATTGGAAACTAAAGTTCTGAATTTCGACGAAATTTCTGTGTTATATTCTCAATAGGAACCATCGAGAGTTACAGTAAATTTGCTTTGGTGCATCGGATTCAACCTACTGGTCCACCACGTGATGCTCCATGGTTCCACTGATGACATTGCAGATACAGTGTACGTTCCGAAAGTAATGCAATTGAATTTCCCGCGCCGCTCCTAGTAGTTGGAGTGGGAGCGGGCCACATGGAGTAGGTGGGGGGGACGCTAAGCTTTGCCGCGAAACTGGTTTCAGTGCTCTCCGAGCTGTGGAAGCGGCAGGACGTCTGTTATTGTAAACCTCTGCGCGCCGACCGTGTCACGGGAAAAATGGAATCGACGATCGAGCAACGTTACGCGATTAAGTTTTGTGCTAAACTGAACAAATCTTTTGAGGAGACTAACAAAATGATTCGTGAGGCTTACGGGGACTCTGCTCTGTCCTACTCACAAGCTTCGAGGTGGTTAAAGGCCTTTAAGGAAGGCCGGGAAGAGGTTCACGACGAACAACGCTCTGTTCGGCCGTCAACCAGCATAACCGACAACTATGTGGCTCGTGTGCGACAACTGTTGGACTCTGACCGTCGATTGAGTATCAGGATGGTTGCCAATGAACTGAACGTGTCGTCTACTGTTGTTTTTCGCATTGTTACTGAAGATTTAGCGATGAGGAAAGTGTGCGCCAAGCTCGTGCCCAAGGTGTTGTCAGACGACGAAAAGACCAACTGAGCGGAAATTTCAAGTGAACTTTTGCAACGTGTTGAAATTGAACCTGATTATTTGGACAACGTCATCACTGGTGATGAAACCTGGGTTTTTGAATGCGACCCAGAAACAAAACGCCAAAGCTCTGAGTGGCACACTGATCAGTCCCCCAAGCCCAAAAAGGCAAGAATGAGCAAATCAAAAGTGAAAACAATGCTCATTGTCTTTTTCGACAGCAAAGGAGTGGTCCATACGGAGTTTGATCCTCAAGGACAGACAGTTAACGCTGCCTACTACGTGGATGTGCTGGAAAGACTCCGCAAAACGGTCGTCAGGACGAGAAAGGACATCTCCGCTACCTGGCAACTCCACCACGACAACGCGCCTTGCCACAACGCGCTACGAGTCCGCGATTTCCTGGCCAAACACCACGTGACAACGCTGCCCCCCCCCCCTATAGTCCTGACCTCGCCCCAGCTGACTCCTTTTTGTTTCCTAGGATTAAGTCAGCCCTGAAAGGAACCCGTTTTTCGTCCATAGACGAGATCCAATCCGCCGTGACGAAGACCTTGCGAGAGGTCCCAGAAGACGCCTTGCAGGGCGCGTACCGGTCATGGCAGAGTCGCTGGAAAAAATGTGTAGAGGCCCAAGGACAGTACTTTGAAGAATTTTAAGTGTTTGTGCAAATCTGTTCAATAAATTATTTAAAAAAAAATAATTGCGTTACTTTCGGAACGCACCCTGTAAGTAACCTTGGAGACTAAAGTTCTGCGTTGCGATTAAATGTCTTTGTTGTAATCTCACTAGGTAGCTTCGACAGTTACAGTAAACTTGCTGTGGAGCATCGGAATTAAGCTGCTGGTCCACCAAGTGATGCTCCATGGTTCCACTGCTGACCTTGCAGATAAATAGGCTTGGAGACTAAAGTTCAGAATTGTGACGAAATTTCGGGTTAACATTCTCAGTACGAAGCAACGAGAGTTACAGTAAACTTGCTTTGGTGCATCGGATTTAAGCTACTGGTCCACCAGGTGATGCCTCATGGTTCCACTTCAGACATTGCAGACAAGTAGCCTTGGAGACAAATGTTCTAAATTGCTACGAAATGTCTGGGTTATATTCTCACTAGGAAGCTTCAAGAGTTACAGTAAACTTGCTTTGTTCGATCGAATTTAACCTACTGGTCCCTTAGGTGATGCTCTATGGTTCCACTACTGACCTTGCAGATAAGTAAATTTGGAGACTAAAGTTCTGAATTGCGAAGAATTTTCTGGGTTATATTCTCACTAGGAAGCTTCGAGAGTTACAGTAAACTTGCTTTGGTGCATCGGATTAAGGCTGCCGGTCACCAGGTGATGCTCCATGGACCCACTGCTGACTTTGCAGATAGGTAGGCTTGGAGACTAGAGTTCTGAATTGCGACGAAATTGATGGTTTATATTCTCACTAGGAAGCTTAGAGAGTTACAGTAATATTGCTTTGGTGCATCAGATTTAAGTTACTGGTCCACCAGGTGACGCTCTATGGTTCAACTGCTGACTTTGCAGGTAAGTAGGCTTGGAAACTAAAGTTCTGAATTTCGACGAACATTCTGGGTTACATTTTTAGTAGGAAGCTTCGAGAGCTTTAGTACATTTGCTATGTTGCATAGTATTTTTAGCTACTGGTCCACCAGGTGATGCTCAGTGGTTCCACTGCTGATCTTTCAGATGAGGAGGCTTGGAGACTAAAGTTCTGAATTGCGACAAAATTTCTGTGTTATATTCTCAATAGGAAGTTTCGAGAGTTACAGTAAATTTTTCTTTGGTGCATGGATTCAACCTACTGGTCCACCAGGTGATGCTCCATGGTTCCACTGATTACATTGCAGATATGTAACTTTGGAGACTAAAGTTCTGAAATGCGACGAAAATTCTGATTTGTATTCTCACTAATAAGCTTCGAGAGTTACAGTAAACTTGCTTTGCTGCATCAGATTTATGTTACTGGTCCACCAGGTGAGACTCCATGGTTCCACTGCTGACCTTGCAGGTAAGTAGGCTTCGAGACTAAACTTCGGAATTGCGACGAACATTCTGGGTTACATTCTCAGTAGGAAGCTTCGAGAGCTTTAGTACACTTGCTATGTTGCATCGCATTTAAGCTACTGGTCCACATCGTGATGATAAGTAGGCTTGGACTCTAAAGTTCTGAATTGTGGCTCAATTTCTGGGTTATATTCTCACTAGGAAGCTTCGAGAGTTACATTACTCTAGGTTGGTACGTTGGATTCAAGCTTCTGGTCCCCCAGGTGATGCTTTACCTTTCTACTGTTGGCTTTGCAGATAAGTAGGCTTGGAGAATAAAGTTCTGAATTGCGGCGCAATTTCTGGGAATCTTCGAGAGTAACAGTAAACTTGCTTTCGTGCATCGGATTTAACCTGCCGTTCCACCAGATGATGCTCCATGGATCCACTGCTGACCTTGCAGATAAGTAGGCTTGGATACTAAAGTTCTGAATTGCGACGAAATGTCGGTGTTATTATCTCACTCATAAGCTTCGAGAGTTACAGAAAACCTACTTTGGTGCATCGGATTTAAGCTGCCGGTCCTCCAGGTGATGCTCCATGATTCGACTACAGACCTTGCGTATAAGTAGGCTTGGAGACAAAAGTTCTGAATTGCAATGAAATTTTTGGGTTATATTCTCACTAGCAAGCTTCGAGAGATACAGTAAACTTACTTTGGTGTAGCGGTTTAAGCTACTGGTCCACCATGTGATACTCCATGGTTCCACTGCTGACCGTGCAGGTAAGTAGTCTCGCAGACTAAAGTTCTGAATTGAGACGAAATTTCTGATATATATTCTCGCTAGGAAGCTTCGAGAATTATAGTAAACCTTTTTTGTTGCATGGGATTCAGATAAGTAGGCTTGGATACTAAAGTTCTGATTTGCGACGAAATTTCTGGGTTATTATGTCACTAGGAAGCTTCTAGAGTTACAGCAAACTGGCTTAGTGGATGGAATACAAGCTAATTGTTACCAGGTGATGTTCCATGGATCTACTGTTGACCTTGCAGATACGTAGGCTTCGAGAGTAAAGTTCTGAATTGCGGCGCAAATTCTGGTTTCTATTTTTACAAAGAAGCTTCGAGAGTTACAGTGAACTGGCTTTGGTGCATCGAATTTCAGTTACGGGTCCACCAGGTGACGCTCCATGTTTCCACTGCTGACCTTGCAGGTAAGCAGGCTTGGAAACTAAAGTTCTGAATTGCGACTACCATTCTGGGTTACATTCTCACTAGGATGGTTCGAGGGCCTTAGTACACTTCCTTTGTTGCATCTGATTTAAGATACTGGTCCACCAGGTGATGCTAAATGGTTCCACTGCCGACCTCTAGGATAAGTAGGCTTGGATACTAAAAGTTCTGAGTTGCGACGATATTTCTGGGTTGTTATGTCACTAGGAAGCTTCTAGAGTTACAGTAAACTTGCTTAGTGGATGGAATACAAGCTACTTGTTACCAGGTGATGTTCCGTGGTTCCACTGCTGACCTTGCAGATAAGTAGTCTTGGAGACTAAAATTAAGAATTGTGACGAAATTTCTGCGTTACATTCTCACAAGGAAACTTCGAGAGTTTCTTTAAACTTGCTTTGGTGCATCAGATTTAAGGTTCTACTCCACCAGGTGATGCTCCATGGTTCCACTTATGACCTTGCAGATAAGTAAGCTTGGAGACTAAAGTTCTGCGTTGCGATTAAATGTCTTTGTTGTAATCTCACTAGGTAGCTTCGAGAGTTACAGTAAACTTGCTGTGGAGCATCGGATTTAAGCTGCTGGTCCACCAAGTGATGCTCCATTGTTCCACTGCTGACCTTGCAGATAAATAGGCTTGGAGACTTAAGTTCAGAATTGTGACGAAATTTCGGGTTAACATTCTCAGTACGAAGCAACGAGAGTTACAGTAAACTTGCTTTGGTGCATCGGATTTAAGCTACTGGTCCACCAGGTGATGCCTCATGGTTCCACTACTGACCTTGCAGACAAGTAGCCTTGGAGACAAATGTTCTAAATTGCTACGAAATGTCTGGGTTATGTTCTCACTAGGAAGCTTCAAGAGTTACAGTAAACTTGCTTTGGTGCATCGGATTAAGGCTGCCGGTCACCAGGTGATGCTCCATGGACCCACTGCTGACTTTGCAGATAGGTAAGCTTGGAGACTAGAGTTCTGAATTGAAACGAAATTGATGGTTTATATTCTCACTAGGAAGCTCAGAGAGTTACAGTAATATTGCTTTGGTGCATCAGATTTAAGTTACTGGTCCACCAGGTGACGCTCTATGGTTCAACTGCTGACTTTGCAGGTAAGTAGGCTTGGAAACTAAAGTTCTGAATTTCGACGAACATTCTGGGTTACATATTAAGTAGGAAGCTTCGAGAGCTTTAGTACACTTGCTATGTTGCATAGTATTTTTAGCTACTGGTCCACCAGGTGATGCTCAATGGTTCCACTGCTGATCTTCCACTGAGGAGGCTTGGAGACTAAAGTTCTGAATTGCGACGAAATTTCTGTGTTATATTCTCAATAGGAAGTTTCGAGAGTTACAGTAAATTTTTCTTTGATGCATGGATTAAACCTACTGGTCCACCAGGTGATGCTCCATGGTTCCACTGATTACATTGCAGATATGTAACTTTGGAGACTAAAGTTCTGAATTGCGACGAAAATTCTGATTTGTATTCTCACTAATAAGCTTCGAGAGTTACAGTAAACTTGCTTTGCTGCATCAGATTTATGTTACTGGTCCACTAGGTGAGGCTCCATGGTTCCACTGCTGACCTTGCAGGTAAGGAGGCTTCTAGACTAAACTTCGGAATTGCGACGAACATTCTGGGTTACATTCTCAGTAGGAAGCTTCGAGAGCTTTAGTACACTTGCTATGTTGCATCGTATTTAAGCTACTGCTCCACATCGTGATGTTCTGAATTGTGGCTCAATTTCTGGGTTATATTCTCACTAGGAGGCTTCGAGAGTTACATTACTCTAGTTTGGTACGTCGGATTCAAGCTTCTGGTCCCCCAGGTGATGCTTTACCTTTCTACTGCTGGCTTTGCAGACAAGTAGGCTTGGAGAATAAAGTTCTGAATTGCGGCGCAATTTCTGGGTTATATTCTCACTAGGAATCTTCGAGAGTTACAGTAAACTTGCTTTGGTGCATCGGATTTAAGCTGCCGGTCCACCAGGTGATGCTCCATGGATCCACTGCTGGCCAGGCAGATAAGTAGGCTTGGAGACTAAAGTTCTAAATTGCGATGAAATGTCTGTGTTATTATCGCACTCATAAGCTTCGAGAGTTACAGTAAACCTACATTGGTGCATCGGATTCAAGCTACTGGTAGACAAAGTAATTCTCCATTGTTCGACTGATGACCTTGCGGATAAGTATATTTGAAGACTAAAGTTCTGAATCGCGAAGACATTTCTAGTTTACAATTTCACTAGGTAACTTCGAGAGTTACAGTAAATCGGCTTTGGTGAATCGGATTGAACCTACTAGTCCACCAGGTGATGCTCCATGGTTCCACTGATAACACTGCAGATACGGAGGCTTGGACACTAAAGTTCGGAATTGCAACGAAATTTCTGGGTTATATTCTCACTAGGAATCTTCTAAAGTTACAGTAAACTTGCTTTGGTGCATCGGATTTAAGCTGTCATTCCACCAGGTGATGCTCCATGGATCCACTGCTGACCTTTCAGATAAATAGGCTTGGAGACTAAAGTTCAGAATTGTGATGAAATTTCGGGTTAACATTCTCAGTACGAAGCAACGAGAGTTACAGTAAACTTGCTTTGGTGCATCGGATTTAAGCTACTGGTCCCTAAGGTGATGCTCTATGGTTCCACTTCAGACCTTGCAGACAAGTAGCCTTGGAGACAAATGTTCTAAATTGCTACGAAATGTCTGGGTTATATTCTCACTAGGAAGCTTCAAGAGTTACAGTAAACTTGCTTTGGTGCATCGGATTAAGGCTGCCGGTCACCAGGTGATGCTCCATGGACCCACTGCTGACTTTGCAGATAGGTAGGCTTGGAGACTAAAGTTCTGAATTGCAATGAAATTTCTGGGTTATATTCTCACTAGCAAGCTTCGTGAGTTACAGTAAACTGGCTTTGGTGCATCGAATTTCAGTTACGGGTCCACCAGGTGACGCTCCATGTTTCCACTGCTGACCTTGCAGGTAAGCAGGCTTGGAAACTAAAGTTCTGAATTGCGACTACCATTCTGGGTTACATTCTCACTAGGATGCTTCGAGGGCCTTAGTACACTTCCTTTGTTGCATCGGATTTAAGATACTGGTCCACCAGGTGATGCTAAATGATTCCACTGCTGACCTCTAGGATAAGTAGGCTTGGATACTAAAGTTCTGAGTTGCGACGATATTTCTGGGTTATTTTGTCACTAGGAAGCTTCTAGAGTTACAGTAAACTTGATAAGTGGATGGAATACATGCTACTTGTTACCAGGTGATGTTCCGTGGTTCCACTGCTGACCTTGTAGATAAGTAGGCTTGGAGAATAAAGTTCTGAATTGCGGCGCAATTTCTGGGTTATATTCTCAGTAGGAAGCTTCGAGAGTTACATTAAATTTGTTTGGTACATCGGATTCAAGTTTCTGGTCCCCCAGGTGATGCTCTACCTTTCCAGTGCTGAGCTTGCAGATAAGTAGGCTTGGAGGCTAAAGTTCTGAATTCCGACGAAATTTCTGTGTTATTATCTCACTCGAGAGTTAACAGAAAACCTACTTTGGTGCATCGGATTCAAGCTACTGGTAGACCAAGTGATGCTCAATGGTTCCACTGATGACATTGCAGATAAGTTACCTTGGAGACTAAAGTTCTGCATTGCGACTAAATATCTGGGTTATATTCTCACTAGGAAGCATCGAGAGTTACAGTAAACTTGCTTTGGTGCATCAGTTTGAAGCGACTGGTCATCCAGGTGATGCTCCATGGTTCCACTGCTGACCTTGCAAATAATTAGTCTTGGAAATTAAAGTTCTGCACTGCGACCAAATGTCTTGGTTATATTCTTACTAGGAAGCTTCGAGAAGTTACAGTAAACTTGCCTTGGTGCATCGGATTCAAGCTACTGGTCCACCAGGTGATTCTCAATGGTTCCACAGTTGATCTTGCAGATGAGTAGGATTGGAGGGTAAAGTTCTGAATTGCGACGAAATTTCTGTGCTATATTCTCAATAGGAAGCTTCGAGAGTTACTGTAAACTTGCTTTGGTGCATCGGATTCAACATACTGGTCCACCAGGTGATGCTCCATGGTTCCTCTGCTGACATTGCGAATAAGTATGCTTGGAGCCAAAAGTTCTGAATTACGACGATATTTCTGGGTTACATTCTCAGTAGGAAGCTTCGAGAGTTACAGTAAACTTGCTTTGGTGCACCGGATTAAAAGTACTGGTCCACCAGTGATGCTGCATGGTTCCACTGCTGACCTTGCAGAAAAGTAGGCTTGGTGACAAAAGTTCGGAATTGCGACAAAATTTCTGGGAAGCTTCTAGAGTTACAGTAAACATACTTTGGTGCATCTGATTTAAGCTATTGTTCCATGAAGTGATGCTCCATGTTTCCACTGCTTACCTTGCAGAAGTTCTGAATTGCGACGAAATTTCTGGGTTTTATACTCACTAGTTAACTTCGACAGTTACAGTAAAATTATTTTGGGGAATCGGATTTAAGCTACTGGTCCACCATGTGATGTTCCCTGGTTCAACTGCTGACCTTGAAGATAATCAGACTTGGAGAATAATGTTCTGAATTGTTATGAAATTTTTGGGTTATTTTCTCACTCATAAGTTTTGAAAGTTACTGTAAACTTGCTTTAGTGCATAGGATTGAAGCCACTGTTCCACCAGTTGATGGTCCATGGTTCCGCTGCTGACCTTGCAGATAAGTAGGTTTGGAGACGAATGTTCTAAAGTGCGACTTAATATCTGGGTTATTATCCCACTCATAAGCTTCGAGAGTTACAGTAACCCTGCTTGCTGCATCAGAATCCAACTACAAGGCCACCAGAAGATGCTCTATGGTTCCACTGTTGACCAGGCAGATAGGTAGGCTCCGAGACAAAAGTTCTGAATTGCAACGACATTTCTGTGTTCTATTCACACTAGGAATCGTTGAGAATTACAGTAAACTTGTTTTGGTGCATCCGTTTCAAGCTACTGGTCTACCAGGTGATGCTCAATAGTTCCACTGCTGACCCTACAGATAAGTACGCTTGGAGACTAAAGTTCTGAATTGGGCCTAAACTTCTTGGTTACATTCTCACAAGAGGCCTTCGATAGTTACAGTAAACTTGCTTTGGTGCATCGGTTTTAAGCTACTGTTCCACCACGTTATGCTCCATGGTTCCACTGCTAACTTGCAGGTAAGAAGGCTTTTTGAGGAAAGTTCTAAATTGCGACGAAATTTCTGGTTTACCTGCTAACTAGGAAGCATCAAGATTTACAGTAAACATGCTATGGTGCATCGGAATTAAGCTACTGGTCAACCAGTAGATGCTTCATGCTTCCACTGTTGACATTGTAGATGAGTAGGTTTGGAGACTAAAGTTATGAATTGCGACAAAATTTCTGTGTTACATTTTCGCTAGGAAGCTTCGAGAGCTATAGTAAACTTGCATTTGTGCATCTGATTTAAGCTGTTTGTCCACCTGGTGATGCTACATGGTTCCCTTGCTGACCTTGTAGTTCAGCCGGCTTGGAGACTAAAGTTCTGCATTACGCCAAAATTTGTTTGTTATATTCTCACTAGGAAGCTTCGAGAGTTACATTAAACCTGCTTTGGTGCATCGGACTTAAGCTACTGGTCCACCAGGTGATGCCCCATGGTTCCACTGCTGACCATGCTGATAATCATTCTTGGAGACTAACGTTCTGAACTGCAACGAATTTTTTTTTGTTACATTCTCGCTAAGAGGCTTCGAGAGTTACAGTAAACTCTCTTTGGTGGATCGGATTTAAGATACTGGTCAACCAGGTGATGCTCTATGGTTACACTGCTGACCTTGCATGTAAGAAGGCTTGGAGACTAAATTACTGAATTGCGACGAAATTTCTTGGTTATATTCTCATTAGGATGCTTCGAGAGTTAAGTAAACTTGCTTTGGTGCATTGGATTTAAGCTACTGGTCCACTATGTGATGCTCAATTGTTCCACTGCTGACCTTGCAGATAATTAAGCTAGGAGACAATAGTTCTGAATTGCGACGAAATTCCTGGTATATATTCCATCTAGGAAGCATCAAGAGTTACAGTAAACCCTCATTGTTGAATCGGATTTAAGCTACTGGTCCCCCAGGTGATGTTCCATTGGTACACTGCTGACTTTGAAGATAAGTAGGCTTGCAGACTAACGTTCTCAACTGCGATGAAATTTCTGGTTTACATTCTTACTACGACGCTTCGAGAGTTACAGTAAACTTCCTTTGGTGCATCAGATTCAAGCTACTGGTCCACCAGGTGATGTTCCATAGCTCCACTGATGACCTTGCAGATGTGTAGGCTTGGAGACTAAAGCTCTGAATTGCGACGTAATTTCTGGTTTATACTCTCACTAGGAAGCTTCGAGAGTTATAGTAAACTTGCTTTGGTGCATCGGATTTAATCTACTGGTCCACCAGATGATGCCCCATGGTTCCACTGCTGATCTTTCAGATAAATATTCTTGTATACTAATGTTATGAATTACGACGAAATTACTGGTTCACATTCTCAGTAGGAAGCTTCGGGAGTTACAGTAAAGTTACTTTGGTGCGTCGGAATCAAGCTGCTGGTCCACCAGGTGATGCTCCATGGTTCCACTGCTGACCTTGCTGATAAGTAGAATGAGACTAAAGACCTGAATTGCGACGAAACTTCTGGGTTATATTCTCACTAGGAAGCTTCGAGAGTTACAGTAAACTTGCTTTGGTGCATCTGATTTAAGCAACTAGTCCACCAAGTGATGCTTCATGGTTCCACTGCTGACCTTGCAAATAAGTAGGCTTGGAGACTAAGGTTCTGAATGGCGACGAAATTTCTATTTTACATTCTCACTAAGATGCTTCGAGGGTTACAGTAAACTTGCTTTGGTGCATCGGATTTAAGCTACTGGTTATCCTGGTGATGTTCCATAGTTTTACTGCTGACCTTGCAGATAAGTAGTCTTGGAGACTAAAGTTCTGAATTCCGACGAAATTTCTGGGTTATATTCTCACCAGGAAGCTTCGAGACTTACAGTAAACTTACTTTGATGCATCGGATTTAAGCTACTGGTCCAGCAGGTGATGCTCCATGGCTCCACTGCAGACCTTGCAAATAAGTATTCTTGCTGACTAAACTTCTGAATTGCGACGAAACTTCTGTGTTACATTCCCACCACGAAGCTTCGAAAGTTACAGTAAAAATGCTTGGGTGCATCGGATTTAAGCTACAGGAGGACCAGGTGATGTTCCATGATTCCACTGCTGACCTTGAAGATAAGTAGGTTTGGAGACTAACGTTCTGAATTGCTACGACATTTCTGGCTTACATTCTCACTAGGAAGCTTCGAGAGTTACAGTAAACTGGCTTTGGTGCATCGGATTCAAGCTACTCTTCCACCAGGTGATGTTCGATCGTTCCACTGCTGACCTTGCAGATAAGTAGGCTTATAGACTAATGTCCTGAATTGGGACGAAATTTCTGGGATACATTCTCACTAGGAAGCTTCAAGAGTTACATCAAACTTGCTTTGGTGCATCGGATTTAAGCTACTGGTCCACAAGGTGATGCTCCATGCTTCCAGTGCTGACCTTGCAGATAAGTAGGGTAGGAGACTAAAATTCTGAATTGCGACAATATTTCTTTGTTATATTCTCACCATTAAGCATCGAGAGTTACAATAAACTTGCATTGGTGCATCGGATTAGAGCTACTGGACTACCAGGTGATGCTCCATGGTTCCACTGCCGATCTTGCAGGTAAGTAGGCTTGCAGACCAAGTTCTGAATTGCGACGAAATTTCCGCTTTACATGCTCACTATGGAGATTCGAGAGTTACAGTAAACTTGCTTTGGTGCTTCGCATTTAAGCTACTGGTCCAGCAGTTGATGCTCCATGGTTCCACTGCTAAAATTGCAGACAAGTAGACATGGAGTCTAAAGTACTGAATTACAACAAGATTTCTGGGCTATTCTAGTAAGCTTCAACAGTTACAGTAAACTTGCATAGGTGCTTCGGATTTAAGATGCAGGTCCAGCAGGTGAAGCTCCATGGTTGCACTGCTGACCTTGCAGATAAGTAGGCTTGGAGACTACAGTTCTGTATGGCTGCGAAATTACTGGGTTATATTCTGACTAGTAATCTTCGGGAGTTACAGTAACTTACATTGGTGCACCGGATTTTATCAACTGAAACAGGTGATGCTCCATGGTTTCACTGCAGACCTTGCAGATAAGTAGGTTTGGAGACTTCAGTTCGGAATTGCGACGATATTTCTGTGTTATATTCTCCCTAATAATCTTCGAGAGTTACAGAAAAATTGCTTTGGTGCATCGGATTTAAGATATTTGTCCACCAGGTGATGAACCTGGGATCCGATGAAGACCTTGCAAATAAGTAGACTTAGAGACTAAAGTTCTGTATTGCGGTGAAATTTCTTGGTTACATTCTCACTAGGATGATTAAGGAGTTATAGTAAACTTGCTTTTGTGCATCGGATTTAAGCTACTTGTCCACCAGGATATTCTCAATGGTTCCACTGCTGACCTTGCAGATAAGTAGGCTTGGAGACTTAAGTTCTGAACTGCGACGAAATTTCTGGGTTATATTCTCACTAGGAAGTTCCGAGAGTTACAGTAAACTTGCTTTGTTGCATCGGATTTAGGCTACTGGTCCACCAGGTGATGTTCCATGCATCCACTGCTGACCTTTCAGATAAGGAGGCTTGGAGACTAAAGTTCTGAATTGCGACGTACTTTGTGGGTTACGTTCTCAATAGGAAGCTTCGAGAGTTACAGTACACCTGCTTTGGTGCTTCGGATTTTACCAACTGCTCTAAAAGGTGATGCTCCACTGTTGCACTGGGGATCTTGCAGATAAGTGGGCTTAGAGACTAAAGTTCGGAAGTGCGACGATATTTCTTGGGTTATAATCTCACTAGGAATCTTCGAGACGCACAGTAAATTTGCTTTGGTGCATCGAATTTAACCTACTTGTCCACCAGGTGATGCCCCATGGTTGTACTAAGACCCTGCAAATAAGTAGGCTTGGAGACTAAAGTTCTGAATTGCGACGAAGTTACTGCGTTATATTCTCACCAGGAACCTTCCAGAGTTACAGTAAATATTTTTTGGTGCATCGTATTTAAGCTACGAGTCCACCAGGTTATGGTCTATGGTTCCACTGCTGACCTTGCAGATAAGTAGCCTTGGAGGCTAAGGTTCTGAATTGCGAAGAAACTTGTGAGTTATATTCCCAACAGGAACCTTCGAGAGTTACAGTAAACTTGCTTTGGTGGATTGGATTCAAGCTACTGGTCCACGAGGTGATGCCCTATAATTCCACTGCTGTAATTGCAGATAAGTAGGCTTGGAGACTAAAGTTCTGAATTGCCACCGAATTTCTACTTTATATTCTCACCAGGAACCTTTCAGAGTTACAGTAAACTTGTGTTGGTGCATCGGATTTAAGCTACTAGTCCACCATGTGATGCTCCATGGAACCGCTGCCGACCTTGCAGATAAGAGCTCTTGGATACTAAGGTTTTGAATTGCGACGAAATTTCTTGGTTGTATTCTCATTAGGAGGCTTCGAGATTTACGGCAGACTTGCCTTGGTGCATTGGATTCAAGCTACTTGTCCGCCAGGTGATGCTCCATGGTTCCTCTGCTGACCTTGCAGATAAGTAGGCTAGGAGACAAAATTTCTGAATTGTGACGAAATTTCTGAGTTACATTCTCACTAGGAAGCTTCGAGAGTTACAGTACACTTCCTTTGGTGCATCGAATTTAAGGTACTGGTCCAGCAGGTGAAGCTCTACGGTTGCACTACTGACCTTACAGATAAGTAGGCTTGCATACAAAAGTTCTATATTGCGACGAAATTTATGGGTTACATTTTCACTAGGTGTCTTCGAGAGGTACAGTAAAATTGCTTTCGTGCATCGGATCAAGCTACCTGTCCACCACGTGATGCCCCATGGTTCCACTGTAAACGTTGCAAATAACTAAGCTGGGAGACTAAAGTTCTGAATTGCGACGACTTTTCTGGGTTACATTCTCACTAGGAAGCTTCGAAAGCTATAGTAAACTTGCTTTGGTGCATCGGACTTAAGCTACTGGTCCACCAGGTAATGCTACATGGTTCCACCGCTGACCTTTCAGATAAGTATGCTTGGAGACTGAAGTTCTGAATTGCGATGAAATTTCTGCGTTATACTCTCGCAAGGAACCTTCGACAGTTACAGTAAACTTGCTTTCGAGCATTCGATTCAAGCTACTGGTATACCCGGTGATGCTCGATGATTCCACTGCTGAAATTGCAGATAAGTAGGTTTGGAGACTAAAGTTCTGAATTGCGACGAAATTTCTGGGTTACATTCTCACTAGGAAGCTTCGGGAGATGCAGTACACTTCCTTTGGTGCATCTAATTTAAGCTGCTGGTCTAGCAGGTGACGCTCCATGATTGCACTGCTGACCTTGCAGATAAGTAGACTTGGAGACTCATGTTCTGAATTGCGACGAACTTTCTGCGTTATATTCTCACTAGGAAGCTTCGAGTGATACAGTACACTTGCTTTGGTGCATCGGATTTTACCTACTTCACCAAAAGGTGATGCTCCATTGTTGCACTGGTGACCTTCCAGATAAGTAGGCTTGGAGACCAAAGTTCGGAATTGCGACGATATTTCTATTTTATAATCTCACTAGGAATCTTCGAGAGTACAGTTGCTCTGGTGCATCGAATTTAACCTACTTGTCGACCAGGTGATGCCTCATGGTTCTACTTAAGACCTCTCAAATAAGTAGGCTTTTTTTTGCATCGGATTCAAGCAACTGTTTCACCAGGTGATGCTCCATGGTTCCACTGCTACAATTGCAGATAAGTAGGCTTGGAGACTAAAGTTCTGAATTGCGACGAAATTTCTGGGATATATTCTCACTAGGATGTTCCTAGAGTTACAGAAAACTTGCTTTGTTGCATCGGATTTAAGCTACTGGTCCACCAGGTGATTCTCCATGCATCCACTGCTGACCTTGCAGATAAGTAGGCTTAGAGACAAAAGTTCTGAATTCCGACAAATATTCTGGGTTACATTCCCACTAGGAAGCGTCGGGAGTTGCAGTACACTTCCCTTGGTGGATCTGATTTAAGCTACTGGTCTAGCAGGTGAAGCTTTGTGATTGCAATGCGGACCTTGCAGATAATTAGGCTTGGAGACTAAAGTTCTGAATTGCGACGAAATTTCTGGGTTACATTCTCACTAGGAAGCTTCGATAGTTACAGTACACTTGCTACTGTGCATCGGATTTTCCCTACTGCTCCAAAAGGTGATGCTCCATTGTTGCACTGCTGACCTTGCAGATAAGTAGGCTTGGAGACTAAAGTTGGGAATTGCGACGATATTTCTGGGTTATAATTTCACTAGGTATCTTCGAGAGCTACAGTAAACTTGCTTTGGTGCGTTGGATTCAAGCTACTGGTCCAACAGGTGATGCTCCATGGTTCCACTGCTTAAACTGCAGATAAGTAGTCTTGGAGACTAACGTTCTGAATTGCGACAAAATTTCTGGGTTGTATTCTCATTAGGAGGCTTCGAGAGTTACAGTAAACTTCCTTTGGTGCATTGGATTAAAGCTACTGGTCATCCTGGTGATGCTCCATGGGTCCAGTGCTGACCTTGCAGATAAGTAGCATTGGAGACAAAAGTTCTGAATTGCGAAGAAATCTCTGGGCTACATTCTCACTAGGAAGCTTCGAGAGTTACAGTAAACTTCCTTTGGTGCATCCGATTTAAGCTACTGGTCCACCAGGTGATGATCCATGGTTCCACTGCTGACCTTGCAGGTAAGTAGTCTTGGAGACTAACGTTCTGAATTGCGACGAAATTTGTGGGTTATAATCTCACTAGGAAGCTTCGAGAGTTACAGTAAACTTGATTTGGTGCATCGTATAAAAGGTACTGGTCCTTCAGGTGATGCTCCATGGTTCCTATGCTGACCTTGCAGGTAAGTAGGCTTGGTGACTAAAGTTCTCTATTGCGATGAAATTTCTGGAATACTTCCTCACTAGGAAGCTTCGAGAGTTATGGTAAACTTGCTTTGGTGCATCGGATTCACACAACTGGTCCACCAGGCGATGCTCCATGGTTCCACTGCTGAACCTGCAGATAAGTAAGGTTGGATATTAAAACTCTGAATTGCGACGAAATGTCTGGTTTCTATTGACACTAGGAAACGTCGAGAGATACATTAACTTGCCTTGGTGCATCGGATTCAAGCTACTGCTCAACCAGGTGATGCTCCTTGGTTCCACTGGTGACCTTGTAAATAATTAGGCTAGGAGACTAACGTTCTGAATTGCGACGAAATTTCTTGGATATAATCTAACTAGGAGGCTTCGAGAGTTACTGTAAACTTGCTTTGGTGCATCGGATTTAAGCTACTGGTCCACCAGGTGATGCTCCATGGTTCCACTGATGACCTTGCAGATAAGTAGGATTCGAAACTAAACTTCTGAATTGCGACGAAATTTCTGGGACACTTTCTCACTATGGAGTTTAGAGATTTACACTTAACTTGCTTTGGTGCATCCGATTTAAGCTACTGGTCCACCAGGTGATGTTCCATGGTTCCACTGCTGAACCTGCAGGTAAGTAATGTTGGATATTAAAATTCTGAATTGCGACGAAATGTCTGGGGTCTATTGTCACTAGGAAACGTCGAGAGATACATAAACTTGCCTTGGTGCATCGGAATCATGCTACTGGTAGACCACGTGATGCTCCATTGTTCGACTGCTGCACTTGCGGATAAGTAGGCTTCGAGATTAAAGTTCTGAATAGCAACGAAATTTCTGGGTTACATTCTCACTAGGAAGCTTCGAGGGTTACAGTAAACTTCCTTTGGTGCATCGGATTTAAGTTACTGGTCTTCCAGGTGGTGCTCCATTGTTCCATTGCTCACCTTGCAGATAAGTAGGGTTGGAGACTAAAGTTCTAACTTGCGACGAAATTTCTGGTATACTTTCTCACTAGGGAGTTTCGAGAGTTACAGTAAACTTGCTATGGTGCTTCGGATTTAAGCTACTCGTCCTCCAGTTTATGCACCATTATTACACTGCTGACCTTGCAGATAAGTAGGCTTGGAGACTAACATCCTGAAGTGCGACGAAATTTCAGGTTTAGATTTCCACTAGGAAGCTTCGAGAGTTACAGTGAACTTACTTTGGTGCATCGGATTTAAGCTACTGGACAACCAGGTGATCCTCCATGGTTCCACTGCTGAACTTGCTGATAAGTAGGATTCGAAACTAAACTTCTGAATTGCGACGAAATTTCTGGGATACTTTCTCACTAGGAAGTTTCGAGATTTACACTTAACTTGCTTTGGTGCATCCGATTTAAGCTACTGGTATACCAGGTGATGTTCCATGGTTCCACTGCTGAAATTGAAGATAAGTGGGCTTGGAGATGAAAGTTCTGACTGCGAGGAAATTTCTGGTTTACATTCTCACTAGTAAGCTTCGAGGGTTACAGTAAACTTGCTTTGGTGCATCGGATTTAAGCTACTGGACATACAGGTGATGTTCCATGGTTCCATTGCTGACCTTGCAGATAAATTTGCTTTGGTGCATCAGATTTAAGCTACTGGACCTCCAAGTGATGCTCCATTATTCTCCTGATGACCTTGCAGATAATTAGGCTTCGAGACTAAAGTTCAGGATTGAAAAGAAATTTCTGGGTTACATTCTCACTAGGAAGCTTCGAGAGCTACAGTAAACAACCTTTGGTGCATCGGATTAAAGGAGATGGTCCACCAGGTGAAGCTCCAAAGTTCCACTGCTGACCTTGCAGACACGTATGCTTGCACACTAAAGTTCTGAATTGCGACGAAACTTTTGTGTTTTATTCCCACTAGGAAACTTGGAGCATTACAGTGTACTTGCTTTGGTGCATCGGATTCAAGCTACTGGTCCACCAGGCGATGCTCCGTGGTCCCATTGCGGAATCTACAGGTAAGTAGGGTTGGATACTAATATTCTGAATTGCGACGAAATTTCTCGGTTACATTCTCACTAGGAAGCTTCAAGAGTAACCGTAAACTTGCTTTGGTGGAACGGATTTAAGCTACTGCTCCACCAGGTGATGCTCCATGGTTCGACTGCTGACCTTGCAGATAAGTAGGATTCTAAACTAAAGTTCTGAATTGCGACGAAATTTCTGGATTACAGTCTCATTAGGAAGCTTTGAGAGTTACAGAATACTTGCTATGATTCTTCGGATTCATGCTACTGGTCCACTAGTCGATGCTCCATGGTTCCACTGCTGAACCAGCAGGTAAGTAGGGTCGGATATTAAAATTCTGAATTGCGACGAAATGTCTGGCATCTATTGTCACTAGGAAACGTCGAGAGATACATAAACTTGCCTTGGTGCATCGTATTGAAGCTACTGGTTCACCAGGTGATGCTCCATGGTTCCACTGCTGAAATTGAAGATAAGTGGGCTTGGAGATTAAAGTTCTGGCAGCGACGAAATTTCTGATTTACATTCTCACTAGGAAGCTTCAAGAGTTACAGTAAACTTGATTTGGTGCATCGGATTTAAGCTACTGCACCACCAGCCGATGCTCCATGCTTCCACTGCTGAACCTGAGGATAAGTAGGGTTGGATATTAAAATTCTGAATTGCGACGATATGTGTGGGTTATATTGTCACTAGGAAACGTCGAGAGACACATAAACTTTCCTTGGTGCATGGATTCAAGCTACTGGTAGACCATGTGATGCTCCATTGTTCGACTACTGCACTTGCTGAAAAGTAGGCTAGGAGATGAAAGTTCAGAATAGCGACGAAATTTCTGGTTTACATTCTCATTTGGAAGCTTCCAGAGTTACAGTGAACTAGCTTTGGTGCATCGGATTTAAGCTACTGGTCATCCAGGTGATACTCCTAGGTTCTACTGCTGACCATGCAGATAAATAGGATTGGAGTCTAAAGTTCTGAATTGCGACGAAATTTCTGGAATACTTTCTCACTTTGAAGCTTCGAGAGTTACAGTAAACTTGCTTTGGATCATCGTATTTAAGCTGCTGGTCCATCAGGTGATGTTCCGCGGTTCCACTGCTGACCATGTAAATATGTAGGCTCGGAGACTAAAGTTCTGAACTGCGACAAAATTTCTGGGTTACATTCTTACTAGGAAGGTTCCAGAGTTACAGTAATCTTGCTTCGGTGCATCGGATTTAAGTAACTGGTCATCCAGGTGATGCTCCTAGGTTCTACTGCTGACCATACAGATAAGTAGGACTGGAGTCTAAAGTTTTTGAACTGCGACGAAATTTCTGGAATACTTTCTCACAAGGAAGCTTCGAGAGTTACAGTAAACTTGCTTTGGTTCATCGCATTTAAGCTGCTGGTCCATGAGGTGATGCTCCATAGTTCCACTGCTGACTTGAAGATAAGGATGCTGGGAGACTAACCTTCTGAATTGCAACGAAATTTCTGGGTTACATTCTCACTAGGAAGCTTCGAGAGCTACAGTAAACTTCCTTTGGTGCATCGGATTAAAGGAGGTGGTCCACCAGGTGAAGCTCCAAAGTTCCACTGCTGACCTTGCAGACACGTATGCTTGCACACTAAAGTTCTGAATTGCGACGAAACTTTTGTGTTTTATTCCCACTAGGAAGCTTGGAGCATTACAGTATACTTGCTTTGGTGCATCGGATTCAAGCTACTGGTCCACCAGGCGATGCTCCATGGTCCCACTGCTGAATCTGCAGGTAAGTAGGGTTGGATACTAATATTCTGAATTGCGACGAAATTTCTGGTTTACATTCTCACTAGGAAGCTTCGTCAGTTACAGTAAACATGTTTAGGTGCATCGGATTTAAGCTGCTTGTGCACCAGGTGATGCTCCATGGTTCCACTGATGACCTTGCAGATAAGTAGGATTGGAGACTTAAGTTCTGGATTGAAACGAAATTTCTGGGTTACATTCTCACTAGGAAGCTTCAAGAGTTACAGTAAACTTGCTTTGGTGGACCGGATTTAAGCTACTGCTCCACCAGGTGATGCTCCATGGTTCGACTGCTGACCTTGCAGATAAGTAGGATTCTAAACTAAAGTTCTGAATTGCGACGAAATTTCTGGATGACATTCTCATTAGGAATCTTTGAGAGTTACAGAAAACTTGCTTTGATTCATCGGATTCATGCTACTGGTCCACTAGTCGATGCTCCATGGTTCCACTGCTGAACCAGCAGGTAAGTAGGGTTGGATATTAAAATTCTGAATTGCGACGAAATGTCTGGCGTCTATTGTCACTAGGAAACGTCGAGAGATACATAAACTTGCCTTGGTGCATCGTATTGAAGCTACTGGTTCATCAGGTGAGGCTCCATGGTTCCACTGTTGAAACGGCAGACAAGTATTGTTGGATACTAAAATTTTAAATTGCTACGAAATGTCTGGTTTATATTGTCACTAGAAAGCGTCGAGAGACACATAAACTTGCTTTGATGCATCGGATTCAAGCTACTGGTAGACCACGTCATGCTCCATTGTTCGACTGCTGCACTTGCGGATAAGTAGGCTTCGAGATTAAAGTTCTGAAAAGCAACGAAATTTCTGGGTTACATTCACACTAGGAAGCTTCGAGGGTTACAGTAAACTTTCTTTGGTGCATCGGATTTAAGCTACTGGTCATTCAGGTGATGTTCCACGGTTCCATTGCTGACCTTGCAGATAAATTTGCTTTGGTGCATCAGATTTAAGCTACTGGACCTCCAAGTGATGCTCCATTATTCTCCTGATGACCTTGCAGATAAGTAGGCTTGGAGACTAAAGTTTTGGATTGAAACGAAGTTTCTGGGTTACATTCTCACTAGGAAGCTTCAAGAGGTACAGTAAACTTGATTTGGTGCATCGGATTTAAGCTACTGCACCACCAGCCGATATTCCATGCTTCCACTGCTGAAACTGCAGATAAGTAGGGTTGGATATTAAAATTCTGAATTGCGACGAAATTTCTGGGTTATACTGTCACTAGGAAACGTCGAGAGACACTTAAACTTGCCTTGGTGCATGGATTCAAGCTACTGGTAGACCACGTGATGCTCCATTGTTCGACTACTGCACTTGCGGAAAAGAAGACTAGGAGATTAAAGTTCTGAATAGCGACGAAATTTCTGGTTTACATTCTCATTAGAAAGCTTCCAGAGTTATAGTGAACTTGCTTTGGTGCATCGGATTTAAGCTACTGGTCATCCAGGTGATACTCCTAGGTTCTACTGCTGACCATGCAGATAAATAGGATTGGAGTCTAAAGTTCTGAATTGCGACGAAATTTCTGGAATACTTTCTCACTTTGAAGCTTCGAGAGTTACAGTAAACTTGCTTTGGATCATCGTATTTAAGCTGCTGCTCCACCAATTGATGTTCCATGGTTCCACTGCTGATCTTGCAGATAAGTACGCTTGGAGACTAACGTTCTGAATTGCGACGTAATTTCTGGTTTACGTTCTCACTAGGAAGTTTCGAGAGTTACAGTAAACTTGCTTTCATGCATCGTATTGAAGCTACTGGTTCACCAGGTGATGTTCCATAGTTCCACTGCTGACCATCCAGAGAAGTAGGCTTGGAGACTAACGTTCGGAATTGCACGATATTTTTTTTTTTTTTACTTTCTCACTAGGAAGCTTCGAGAGTTACAGTAAACTTGCTTTGGTGCATTTGATTCAAGCTACTGGTCCACCAGGCGATGCTCCATGGTCCCACTGCTGAATCTGCAGGTAAGTTCGGTTGGATACTAAAATTCTGAATTGCGACGAAATTTCTGGTTTACATTCTCACTAAGAAGCTTCGACAGTTACAGTAAACTTGCTTAGTTCCATCGGATTTAAGCTGCTTGTCCACCAGGTGAAGCTCCATGGTTCAACTGCTGACCTTGCAGGTAACTAGGCTTGTAGACTGAAGTTCGGAATTGCGACGAAACTTTATGGTTATATTCTCACTACGAAGCTTCGAGAGTTATAGTAAACTTTCTTTGATGCATCGGATTTAAGCTACTGATTATCCAGGATGATGCTCCATGGTTCCACAGCTGACCTTGCAGGTAAGTATGCTTGGAGACTAACGTTCTGAATTGCGAAGAAATTTCTGTGTTACATTCTCTCTAGGAAGCTTCGAGAGTTACAGTAAACGTGCTTTGGTGCAGCGGATTTAAGCTGCACGTCCACCAGGTGACTCTTCATGGTTCCACTGCTGACCTAGCAGATAGTAGGTTTGGAGACTAAAGTTCTGAATTGCGACCAAACTTTAGGGTTGTATTCTCACTAGGAAGTTTCGAGACTTACTGTAAACTTGCTTTGGTGCATCGGATTTAAGTTACCTGTCCCCCAGGTGATGTTCCATTGGTCCACTGCTGACTAAGAAGATAAGTAGGCTTGGAGACTACTGTTCTCAATTGCGACGAAATTTCTGGTTTACATTCTTACTAGGAAGCTTCGAGAATTACAGTAAACTGGCTTTGGTGCATCGGATTCAAGCTACTGGTCCACCGGGTGATGTTCCATAGTTCCACTGCTGACCTTGCAGACAAGTAGTCATGGAGTCTAAGGTTCTGAATTGCGACGAAATTTCTGGGATATACTCTTACTAGGGAGCTTCGAGAGTTACAGTAAACTTCCTTTGTTGCATCGGATTTAAGCTGCTGGTCCACCAGGTGATGCTCCATCGTTCCACTGCAGAAACGGCAGATAAGTAGTGTTGGATACTAAAATTCTAAATTGCTACGAAATGTCTGGTTTATATTGTCACTAGGAAGCGTCGAGAGATACATAAACTTGCTTTGGTGCTTCGGATTCAAGCTAATGTTAGACCACGTGATGTTCCATGCTTCGACTGCTGCCCTTGCGGATAAGTAGGCTTGGAGATTATAACATTTCACCTCCTCAACACCAAATTAAAACGTTCCACTTTAATTTGTTTGCACTTATAGCGATCCCAGCTTCCTCAACCAAATTAAAACGTTGCATTAGGAGGTGTCTGCTTCGTGCAAAAGGTCTTGAGTTCATATTGACGACAACAAGTAATTCTTCATTACAGACGTTTATTTACAAACAGAACTGACAAACTTCACAGACTCAACAACTGACTCTCAGAGCTAACTGCACTGCATATCCGAACTGGAAACAGACAACTCCTACGTGTATTAATATCTTTCCAAACAATGAGAGTCTTTGACAATGTTTGGTTTACAATACGATATGCAATTCACGACTTAAAACTAAATTAGACATTACAGAATTTTAGTACAGATTAAAGTAAGTAATAGGATCAGTACATATAAATTCTTACAAGCATAATTTCCAAATAGATTTTATAACATTTTTCTACCAGCTTCTGTATAACCTTCACCAGATTTGTACTGATGTTTCCAGAAATATCTTGACATTTGATTCAGGGTATATCTTGGGTGATTTAGAGCAACTATTTATATGTAAAATGATTTAAATCGTGTTTCAAAACGTAAGTAAATCTTTTTAACAATATTTCTTGATACAAATCGTTTTTCGAAATTAGGTTATGAAACAGTTTTCACAAGTTTTCGTATTTTTGTTATCATAATATAGAATTTCTCCATAGAAAGTTCCAGAAGTGTGCATTAAACGTTCATTTACAGACTTTCTCTTTAGCTGGTGAGTTTTTAAAAGTATCTTGTCCATATTATACGAAATAATTTTGCTCAAAACTGATAATTTATACAATTAATCAGAGCTACAGCAAACAGTGAGTCTTTCTTTTACAAAATGAAATGTAATTACAAAATTAAATGAAAATAGGTTACTAACACTAATATATATTTACATTAATTCTATTTTTGTTCTTTCTGTGCAAAATGTCCTAATATTGACACAGTACAATATTTAAACATCACCAAAGTTTCGCTTTACATTTTGCATGTCTGTATCGACATCCCCTAAAAGTCTACAGTATCGAATACTTCAATATGTCCCAATATGTCCTGTAATGTTACACAACCCCCCCCATCAGCACTTCCACGTGAAACACGGAAGGGTTGATGTCCTTACATTACAAAACAGAAAAGTTTTACACATATCTTTGGTGTCTTCTTTCTTGAAGACCGGTGATCTTCTTTCTTGAAGGTCGGTGATCTTCTTCCTTAAAGGTCGGTATACCTCAATGCCACACACTGTATTTCAGTCTCATCTTCACAGTCAGTATGGTTTCCATATACACTGCAGGCTATCACAGGCTGCAATAGCACAGTCCGCTATGAATATACAGCATACAGTGGTCAAACCCAGTTAAACATTAGCAAAAGCATTTAATAGTCGGTGGACCGGTTTTTAAGGACACAGAAATTTGAATTCTCTAAAGTATAATTACTCAAGAAAATTTACTCTAAATAATTTCTTAAAGCTAAGAGAGGATAGACTGACAGATGGAGAAAATTGATTATACAGGATCACAGAATAAGTGTAAGATGCAATGCCAGAATACGAAAATGAAATATGACAATTGCATAGCTAGGAGACCTAGTGCTCGCCAAACACTTAGCACACAAAGAATGTATGCTCCCCTGAGGAATCAGATAAATACAACATAACAAAGTATACAAAAATATCCTGGTAAGATTACATATAAAAGTCTATAAACATCTATTATCTAAAATACTTTTTTTACATTTTTTTATACAACTTCAGTTCGGTCACGTTTCGTAGGCCAAACAGTCTGCCAGAATTTGGGTAGACTAGACGGTAAGCATTCGGATGAGGATTGTCCTGGATCTTGAAAGGTCCAATGTATATGTCAAAAAACTTTTTTAGTTCACCACGGATGGCTTTAGACTTCTCTTGTGTTTTAAAAAGGACCAAGTCTTCAATTTTAAATTGAATAGGCTTCAATCTTTTGTCATGTCTACATTTCCTCTTATCACCTGAGATTTCATGGTCTTTCTCACTATTTCCTCTCTCTCTTGAGTACTTAATGGTTTGCAGACTGGAAAATCAATGAAATCACTAATTGGATGTGGTGGTTTGCTATTATACTGTATTTTCATAAGGCGAAAACCCTGTTGAGGAATGCTGTAGGCTGTTCACAACATCTTCGAATTTCTCAACATAGTCAATCCAACTAGCATGATCAGTATTGCAGTAGGTTCTAAGAAATCGCCCAATTTCCCTCATGTATCTCTACGAAGGGTTTTCTGACGTATGATAAGCTGAAATAAGAATGTGACTTATATTTTCATCTTCAACAAAAGCTTTCCATACTCCAGAAGTAAATTGAGTCCCATTGTCTGATAAGATTTTCTGAGGTTTTCCAACCCTACCAAAATAGTCTCCTCTGATTTTTGAAATAATGCTCTTACTGTTTGCCTTGCGAAGAGGGTATAACTTAATGAATTTTGAAAAAACATTAACCATAACAAAAATGTAGCAATAACCTCCTTTGGTCTTCGGTAATGGTCCATATAAGTCGACAGTGACTAACTCGTGTTGTTCTTTTGGTAAGATGTTTTGCATCAATCCTCGACAAGTTTGGTTGGATACTTTTACCCTTTGGCACCTGTCACAACCCGTCAAAATTTTTCTAACCCTCCTGGCTATGTTGTTAAAGTACACATTTTCTAGGATTTTCTGGATACACTTTTGAATCCCACAATGACTAAAACTTTCATGAATGTACTTGATGAGTACATTGATGTACTGTTCAGGCCAACATAATTTCCATACATCGCTATCTACACTGTTTCTCTTGAATAGAATCCCCTTGTAGATTTTGTAATAATCTCATACTTTTTCATGTCCCTTTTTCCCTAAATAACTTTTGACCAGTTTACAGTTCTCATCGTGGTTCTGATTCCGTCAGATGTCATTACAAATGTCTCTGATTTCTTGATCATTGTCCACCCCTCTTAAATACATAATTTTGAATTCTTTTTCACATTCCCCACTGTCATCTTCAAAGTCACGCCCCACAGGTAGTCTAGATAAAGCGTCAGCAACTACATTATTGGGTCCTCTAAGATATTTTATTGAGTAATTAAATTGTTGTAACAAGAGTGCCCACCTGGTATCCTTCCATGATGCAACCTACATTCTTGAATATAAATTAATGCCTTATGGTCTGTGTAGACAACTACCTGGTTTCCCAATAAATAATTTCTGAATTTAGAAAATGCCCAGTAAAAGGCCAAAAGCTCTTTCTCGGTAACAGTGTATTGCCTCTCATGTTTTTTCAAGGTTCGACTAGCAAAAGCAATAGACCTGTGTTCTATTTTCCCATTTATATTTACTTCTTGGAAAAGGTAAGCATCTAGGCCATAATCACTACTATATGCCATAATGCAAAAAGGTAAACTTAAATCAGGACTGTACAAAATTTGACTGTTACATAACTGTGTTTTTATTTCTTCAAAAGCAGCTTCACATTCCTGATCCCAAACCCACATTGCGTTTTCCTTCAGCAATCTGTTAAGACTTCGAGCATTTAGAGCTTGGATACTAATGAACCTTCTGTAGTAACCGCACATCCCGAAAAATGACTTTAGTTGTTTCTTGGTTTTTGGAATTGGGAATTTTGCAATTGCCTCGAGTTTTTCAGGATCTGGCAAAATACCTTCCTCAGAAATACTGTGCCCCAGTAACTTCAATTTTTTCATACCAAACTTACATTTAGATAATTTAAGTGACATTCCCACTTTCCTTAATCTATTGCAAACCTCCCTCAAAGTATTAACATGTTCTTCCCAAGTTTCTCCAGTGATCAAAATGTCACCTACATACAAAGTTAATTTTGATAAAAGATCTTTTCCCAAAACAAAGTCAAGTGCTCTAATGAATTCGGCTACTGAGACATTCAGCCCAAATGGTACCACACAATACTGGTAACATCTTCTCCCATACATAAAGGCAGTATACTTTCTGGAATCATTTTCTAATTCTACTTGGTGAAATCCTGATGTGAGATCTAAACTGGTCATGTATTTCATTCTTTCAAATTTATGAAGTAATTCGTCTATATTCTCGGGATGATCGGTCTCTCTTTCCAGATACTTATTTAGGTGTCTTGAATCTAGTACAAGCCTGACACTGCCATCACGCTTTGCAACCACTACCAAAGGATTATTGTATTGGCACTTACTTCTCTCAATGATGCCCCACTCTTCCATCTTTTGAAGTTCCTTTTCTACATCTTTTCTCTATGCAATGGGTACACTATAAGGTTTTATAAAGAATGGCTCATGTGGTTTTAATCTGAGTTTACATTGATAATTCTTTACTCTGCCAGGTATATCATCAAAAACATCACAGTAATTCCACAATAATCTTTCTAACTCTACCTTCTGTTCTTGGTTCAAATTATCTGATTCCCGTAATTTTTCTTGAACAATATCCCCATATTCTCCGTCATCATAATCCTCAGTAATTTCCTCTACACAATAACCACTGTCTTTAGAAAATGTAACGTCCCTAATTTCAATTCCCTTATCAGCACGGTTTTGAACCGACATGTCAGTACTGGAGCATACTCTCGTCTTAGGATGAATAAAGGTAAACAAACTCTTTTCCCAGTCAAATGCTGCATTAGCTTTTAATATCCAGTCCATACCCAACAGTACATTCTCATTTAGGTCACTTATTACAAGACATCCTTGAGTAAACTGTACATCATTTATACTGAAGGACAACAACACATGTCTATTAACAATTTTGCTCAGTTTTTGCCGGTAATGCCTCTAATTTTTATTCCAACAACTGGTAATTCAACAAAGTCAGGATCATGCTTAATTATATCTCTTAATTTGCTTGAAATGGCACTAATTGGACTCCCTGTGTCAATCAAACAATACCCTTCCCAACCTGCAGCTTTAATTTTTATGTATGGACTACCACTAGTGTTGTTTTCCCTTTCTTCCTGTTCTTCATACAAAAGATCTTCTGCTATCTCATCATACCTCTGTTCCATATTTAGGTTTTCTTTATTAGGCAATACTTTCTTCAAACTTCTAGGTCTACTGGAATCTACTGGAATGTCTGGATTACTATTTACCTCACACACATCCTGACTAGTACCCCGTTTGATGATTTCATTAGGCTTAAAAGCAGAAACTGGTTCACAAATTTCCCTTAATTTGATCTTAACATCATTGTCATCACTGTAATCTTTAAATTTGTCCCAAACAGATTTCAAAATAATCTCAGATGCATCAGCACAATCAACCCCCCTGTCTCCTGATGTATTACTAAGCTGAACTGGCACAATCTGATTCTCATGTGGAATGTAGTTAGAGTTCCTGGCACAACTATTCTCAACACTATTGCTTATAACATCCTCCTTAACTTCAACATAAACTATTCCATCCAATTCACCATCAAAATCTTCTAGTACATAATCATCATTAGCCTTAACATCAACATTATCTTCATCATTGCCTGAGCTTACACTACAAACACTACTAGTATCACCAACATTACTCACAACACCATCTTCACCAACCACATCCACGTGAATATCAGACTTTCCAGAAACTTCAGTACGGACATCATTATGACAACTTACATCTAAAACATCACCACACATAAGTTTGTACAATCCAAAATTATCAAAGTTATCCTTACCTTTCATTTCACCATCAGGTGCTTCTTCTTGATTATATAAATTTGCAATTATATCATTTTCTAAGCCTACTTCATCAAAGGTAGCCTGGTTCCTATTACAGTTGTTTCTACTATTTTCTCTGATGACATTCCAAAATTTCCTGTCAAATTTAATTTTTTCATTACCTGTATCTACAGATCGATCATAAGCATACTGTCTATACTGGTTAGGTCTCTGATTATAGTGCTGTCTGTTCCGGGTGAAATTAGCCTGATTTTGAAAATTCCTTGCCCCAAACTGACAGACTCCCAGTGGAGCATTTAGTCGTTTAAAGGCCTATGTCTGTCGTTTCCCTGCCTCGGGTCACCTTCTCTCATGGCATTACCCCAGGACCTGTTTCGATTTTCCCATTCTCTGTTTGAATTAAAGTGCTGATCATTCCTACCAAAATTTCTTCTGTCATTGCTATTATAATTATCCCTGTTGTTGTTAAAGTTCCTTCGTTCACTATTATTGTTGTTATTTCCACGGTTCGGTTCCCACCCTCTGTGTGATGAACCTACAAAGTCGCTAAATCTGTTGTTTTGTTCAAAGGCTCTATCAAGTTTGTCCACATATTTCAAGAATTGTTCTATGGACTCATCTGGACCATATACTAAACCCCATTGTACTCTTTTCGGAAGTCTCCGTTTTAGTGCATCAATTTGAGTTAGCTCATCAAATGGCTTATCCAGATGCACTAATTTTTGCAACTGTTTCTCACAATAGGCTTTCATTGACCCATCAGATTCTCTGTAACTAGGACCATTCAAGAATTCACTTTTAATTCGAGCTTGCTCAGTTTCAGACCAAAATTTGGTTAGAAAACATTTTTCGAAATCTTCAAAGGACATTTCCGTGGAACAATTCTGATTGGCCCACGAAAGCGCCTCACCATCAAGTAATTTCTTTACAAATTTAATCTTAACACTATCTGTCATTATGGACGTGAACTGCTCCTTGCAGAATTGCATGAAGTCTTTTGGGTGTATATTCTTGTCACCGGGATAAGTTTTAATGGGAAAATTTCCCCATACCCCACTACAACTATTACTAAAACCTTTTTGCAACATAGTTTCTTGTATTTCTACAAATTTTCTGTCTACAGTTTTTTCGACATTACCTACTCTACTACAAATTTCTGTGACCTTATTGTCAGAATCAGATTTGAAAGATTCAATTTCGCTTTCAAAAAATCGTTTTGTCTGGTCAAATTCATTTCTCAATTGAGAATTTTCCTCATTTACAAAATCAACAACTTTTTTAAGTTTTGACTGGTTATTTGAAATTTCGTTACTTAAATCAGTTTCAAGGACAGAAATTTTGCTCTCAACCGGGTCCACACGACAACTAAGTTCTTTTTGGTTTGACTCAAAAGTAATTCGCCATTCTTCGAGAACCTGATTAGTGTGAGCAATCTGTTCTGTATTTGAATTTATTTCTGATTTTAAATCACACACAGCCATCGAAATAGACCTGTCCATCTGTTGTTGTATCTGTTCAATTTATTGACGTAATTCGGCACGAGAATCGTCCATCTTCGAGTTCGTGTTATCCAACTTTGAGTTTAACTCTGAAAACATTTGTTGTAACATTTCCAACATTCCTACACTGTCAGAAGCACTTTCCCTAATAGGTGTACTCGCTACACCGCTGTCAATACTGAAATCTGCGTCTTTTTCCATTATTTTAGGAAGCAGGTACTTATCTTAGTGTCCGTCGGCGGTCGTTGGTGTCCGTGTTTTGCAAAATTTCTTCAATTCCAAGATGGTTTCGCTTGGTTGATTCACTCCTCTTCTTGTGACCCCAGAATCGACGTATTTACTTCTGAAGAATGACTGGTCCGTCGTATATCCTCTTCTTGTGGTCCCAAAACAGACTTTTTTTCTTCTTGTGATCCCAGAAGAGACGTATTTTATTATGAAGAATCCCTGGGTGGTCGTCATATCCTCTGCTTCCTCCACCAAATTATAACATTTCAGCTCCTCAACACCAAATTAAAACGTTCCACTTTAATGTGTTTGCGCTTATAGCGATCCCAGCTTCCTCAACCAAATTAAAACGTTGCATTAGGAGGTGTCTGCTTCGTGCAAATGGTCATGAGTTCATATTGACGACAACAAGTATTCTTCATTACAGACGTTTATTTACAAACAGAACTGACAGACTTCACAGACTCAACAACTGACTCTCAGAGCTAACCACACTGCATATCCGTACTGGCAACTGGCAACTCCAACGTGTATTAATATCTTTTCAAACAATGACAATGTTTTGTTTACAATACGATAGCAATTCACGACTTAAAACTAAAATAGACATTACAGAATTTTAGTACAGATTAAAGTAAGTAATAGGATCAGTACATATAAATTCTTACAAGCATAATTTCCAAATAGATTTTATAACATTTTTCTACCAGCTTCTGGATAACCTTCACCAGATTTGTACTGATGTTTCCAGAAATATCTTGACATTTGATTCTGGATATTTCTTGAGTGATTTAGAACAACTATTTATATGTAAAATGATTTAAATCGTGTTTCAAAACGTAAATAAATCTTTTTAGCAAAATTTCTTGATACAAATCGTCTTTCGAAATTAGGTTATGAAACAGTTTTCACAAGTTTTCGTATTTTTGTTATCATAATATAGAATTTCTCCATAGAAAGTTCCAGAAGCGTGCATTAAACGTTCATTTACAGACTTTCTCATTAGCTGGTGAGTTTTTAAAAGTATCTTGTCCATATTATACGAAATAATTTAGCTCAAAACTGATAATTTATACAATTAATCAGAGCTACAGCTAACAGTGAGTCTTTCTTTTACAAAATGAAATATAATTACAAAATTGAATTAAAATAGGTTACTAACACTAATATATATTTACATTAATTCTATTTTTGTTCTTTCTGTGCAAAATGTCCTCATATTGACACAGTACAATATTTAAACATCACCAACGTTTCCCTTTACATTTTGCATATGTGTATCGACATCCCCTAAAAGTCTACAGTATCGACTACTTCAATATGTCCCAATATGTCCTGTAAAGTTACAAGATTAAAGTTCTGAATAGCGACATAATTTCAGGTTTATATTCTCACTAGGAAGCTTCGAGAGTTACACTAAACTGACTTTGGTGCATCGGATTTAAGCTACTGGTCCACAAGGTGATGCTCCATGGTTACACTGCTGACCTTGCAGATAAGTATGCTTGGAGACTAAAGTTCTGAATTGCGACCAAATTTCTGGTTTACATCCTCACTAGGAAGATTGGAAGGTTACCTTAAACTATCTTTGGTGCATCGGGATTTAAGCTACTGGTTATCCAGGTGATGCTCCATTGTTACACTGCTGACCTTGCAGGTAAGCAGGCTTGGAAACTAACGTTCTGAATTGCGACGAAATTTCTGGGCTACATTCTCACTAGGAAGCTTCGAGAGTTACTGTAATCTTGCTTTGGTGCATCGGATGTAAGCTGCTGGTCCACGAGATGACGCTCCATGGTTCAAGTGCTGACCTTGCAGATAAATAGGCTTGGAGACTAAAGTTCTGAATTGCGACGACATTTCTTCGCTATATTCTCACCAGGAACCTTCGAGAGTTACAGAAAAAACTTGCTTTGGTGCAACGGATTTAATTTACTGGCCCACCAGGTGATGGTCCATGGCTCCACTGCTGACCTTGCAAATAACTATTCTTGGAGACTAAAGATCTGAATTGCGAGGAAATTTTTGGGTTACATTCTGACTAGGAAGCTTCGAGAGTTACAGTAAACTCTCTTTGGTGCATCAGATTTTAAGTACTGGTCCACCAGGTGATGCTCCATGCTTCCAGTGCTGACCTTGCAGATAAGTAGGGTTGGAGACTAAATTTCTCAATTGTGAGGAAATTTCTGTTTTACATTTTCACTAGGAAGCTTCGATAGATACAGTAAACTATCTTTGGTGCATCGGATTTATGTTACTTATCCAGCAGGTGATGCTGCATGGTTCCACTGCTGACCATACAGATGAGTAGGCTAGGAGACTAAAGTTGGGAATTGCGATAAATTTTCTGGGTTACAATCTCACTAGGAAGCTTCGAGAGTTACAGCAAACATTGTTTGGTGCATCTGATTTAAGCTACTGGTCCACCAGGCGATGCTCCATGGTTCCACTGCTGACCTTGCAGATAAGCAGGCTTGGAGACTAAAGTTCTAAATTGCGACGACATTTCTGCTCTATACTTTCACCAGGAACCTTCGAGAGTTACATAAAGAACTTGTTTTGGTGCAACGGATTTAAGGTACTGGCCCACCAGGTGGTTGTCCATGGCTCCACTGCTGACCTTGCAAATAACTATTCTTGGAGACTAATGTTCTGAATTACGACGAAATTTCTGGGTTATATTCTGACTAGAAAGCGTCGAGAGTTACAGGGAACTTGCTTTGGTGCATCGGATTTAAGCTACTGGTCCACCAGGTGATGCTCCATAGTTCCACTGCTGATCTTGCAGATAAGTAGGCTTGCAGACCAAACTTCTGAATTGCGACGAAATTTCTTTGTTACATTCTCACTAGGAAGCTTCGAGAGTTACAGTTAACTTGCTCTGGTGCATCGGATTTAAGCTACTGGTCCACCAGGTGATGCTCCATGGTTCCACTGCTGACCTTGCAGATAAGTTGGGTTGGAGACTATAGTTCTGAATTGCGAAGAAATCTCTGGGTTATATTCTCACCATTAGGCTTCGAGAGTTACAATAAACTTCCTTTAGTACATCGGATTAAAGCTACTGGTCCACCAGGTGATGTTCCATTGTTCCACTGCTGACATTGCAGATAAGTAGTCTTGGAGACTAACGTTCTGAATTGCGACGACATTTCTGGGTTACATTCTCACTAGGAAGCTTCGAGAGTTACAGTAAACTTGCTTTGGTGCATCTGATTCAAGCTACTCTTCCACTAGGTGATGTTCCATTGTTCCACTGCTGACCTTGCAGATAAGTAGCCTTATAGACTAACGTTCAGAATTGGGACGATATTTCTGGTTTACATTCTCACTAGGAAGCTTCAAGAGTTACAGCAAAATTGCTTTGGTGCATCGGATTTAAGCTACTTGTACACCAGGTGATGCTCCATACTTCCAGTGCTGACCTTGCATATAAGTAGGGTTGGAGACTAAAATTCTGAATTGCGATGATATTTCTGGTTTATATTCTCGTCATTAAGCATCGAGAGTTACAATAAACTTGCTTTGGTACATCGTATTTAAGGTACAGGATTACCAGGTGATGTTCCATGGTTCCACTGCCGATCTCGCAGAGAAGTAGGCTTGCAGACCAAAGTTCTGAATTGCGACGAAATTTCACAGGGGCTTTACTCTCACTAGGAAGCTTCGAGAGTTACAGTAAACTTTCTTTGGTGCATCGTATTTAAGCTACTTGTCCACCATGTGATGCTCCATAGTTCCACAGCAGACCTTGCAGATAAGTAGGCTTCGAGACTAAAGTTCTTAATTGCGACAACATTTCTGCGTTATATTCTCTCACGCGACCTTCGAGAGTTACAGTAAACTTTCTTTTTTGCAACGGATTTAAGCTACTGAACCAGGTGATGCTCCATGGCTCCACTACTGACCTTGCAGATAAGTAGGCTTGAAGACTGATGTTCTGAATTGCGACGTAATTTCCGCTTTACATTGTCACTAGTGAGCTTCGAGAGTTACAGTAAACTTGCTTTGGTGCATCGCATTTTAGCTACTGGTCCAGCAGGTGAAGCTCCATTGCACCACTGCTGACCTTCAGATTAATATGCTTGGAGACAAAAGTTTTTAATTGCGACGAAGTATCTGGGGTATATTGTGACTAGGAAGCTTTGAGATTTACAGTAAACATTCTTTGTTGCATCGGATTTTATCTACTGGTCCATCAGGTAATGCTCCATGGTTCCACTGTAGACCTTGCAGATAAGTGGGCTTGGAGACTAAAGTTCTGAATTGCGACAACATTTCTTCGTTATATTCTCTCCAGGGACCTTCGAGAGTTACAGTAAACTTTCCTTGGTGCAACGGATTTAAGCTACTGAAACAGGTGATTCTCCATGTTTGTACTTCTGACCTTGCAGAAAAGTAGGCTTAGAGTCAAAAGTTCTGAATTGCAATGATATTTCTGGGTTATACGAAGGTTCGAGAGTTACAGTAAACTTGCTTTGGTGCATCGGATTTAAGCTACTGGTCCACGAGGTGGTGCACCATTGTACAAATGCTGAAATTGCAGGTAAGTATGATTGGAGATTAAAGTTCTGAATTGCGTCGAAATTTCTGGGTTGTATTCTCACCAGGAACGTTCGAGAGTTACAGTAAACGTGTTTTGCGCAACGGATTCAAGCTACTGGTCCACCAGGTGATGCTCCATGATTCCACTTCCAAAATTGCAGATAAGTAGGCATGGACTCTAAAGTTCTGAATGACAACAAGATTTCTGGGCTATATTGTCACTAGTAAGCTTCAACCGTTACAGTAAACTTGCATAGGTGCATCGGATTTAAGCTGCTGGTCCAGCAGGTAAAGCTCCATGGTTGCACTGCTGACCTTGTAGATAAGTAGGCTTGGAGACTACAGTTCTGTATGGCGGCGAAATTACTGGGTTATATTCTCAGTAGGAAGCTTTGGAGTGACAGCAAGCTGGTTTTGGTGCATCGGGTTCAAGCTAGTGGTCCACCAGGAGATGCTCCATGGATCCTGGGATTTCCTTGCATATTTGTAGCGTTGGAGACTAAAGTTCTGATTTGCGACGAAATTTCTGGGTTACATTCTCAAAAGGAAGCTTCGAGAGTTACAGTAGACTTTCTTTGGTACATCGGATTTAAGCTACTGATCTACCAGGTGATTCTCCATGGTTCCACTGCAGACCTTGCAGATAAGTAAGCTTGCAGACTAAACTTCTGAACTGCGACGAAATTTCTGGGTTAAATTCTCACTAGGAAGCTTCGAGAGTTACAGTAGACTTTCTTTGGTGCATCGGATTTAAGCTACTGATCTACCAGGTGATTCTCCATGGTTCCACTGCAGACCTTGGAGATAAGTAGGCTTGGATACTAAAGTTCTGAATTGCGACGAAGTTTCTGGGTCATATTCTCACTAGGAATCTTCGAGAGTTACAGTAAACATTCTTTCGTGCATCGGATTTAAGCTACTGGTCACCCAGGTGATGCCCCATGGTACCACTGCTTAAATTGCAGATCAGTATGATTGGAGACTAAAGTTCTGAACTGCGACGAAATTTCTGTGTTGGATTCTCACTAGGAGGCTTCGAGAGTTACAGTAAAGTTGCTTTGGTGCATCGGATAAAAGCTACTGGTTGAGCAGGTAAAGCTCCACGGTTCCACTGCTGACCTTGCAGATAAGTAGGCTTGAAGACTAAACGTCAGAATTGTGACGGAGTTTCTGGGCTATATTCTCATTAGGAAGCTTCGAGAGTTACAGTAAACCTTCTTTGGTGCATCGGACTCAAGCTACTGGTCCACCAGGTGATGCTCCATGGTTCAACTTTTAACATTACGGATAAGGAGGCACGGAGATTATAGTTGTGAATTAGGACGTCATTTCCGGGCTATGTTCTCACTAGTGAGCTTCAAATGTTACAATAAACTTGCTTTGGTGCAACGGATTTAAGCTACTGAACCAGGGAATGCTCCATGGTTCCACTGCTGACCTTGCAGATAAGTAGGTTTGGAGACTAAAGTTCTGAATTGCGGACAAATTTCTGCGTTATATTTTCAACAGGAACGTTCGAGAATTACAGTAAACTTGCTTTGGTGCAACGGATTTAAGCTACTGAACCATTGTTGTACTTCTGACCTTGAAGATAAGTTGGCTTAGAGTCTAAAGATCTGAATTGCGATGAAATTTCCGCGTTATATTACCATTAGGAAGCTTCGAGAGTTACAGTAAACTTGCTTTGGTGCATCGGATTTAAGCTACTGGTCCCCCAGGTGATTCTTTATGGTACCACTGTTGAAATTGCGAGTAAGTAGGCTTGGAGACTAATGTTATGAATTGCGACGAAATTACTGTCTTGTATTCTCACTAGTAGGCTTCGAGATTTACAGCAAACCTTTTTTTTTTTGCATCGGATTCAAGCTATTGGTTCACCAGGTGATGCTCCCTGGTTCCACTGCGAAAATTGCACATAAGTAGGCATGGAGACTAAAGTTCTGATTTACGACGAAATATCTGGGCTATATTCTCACTAGCAAGCTTCAAAAGTTACAGTAAACTTGCTTAGGAACATTGGATTTAAGCTATTGGTCTACCAGGTGATGCTAAATGGCTTCGAGATTTACAGGAATTTTTTTTTTTTTTTTGCAAAGGATTCAAGCAACTGTTTCACCAGGTGATGATCCATGGTTCCACTGCTACAATTGCAGATAAGTAGGCTTGGAGACCAAATTTCTGAATTGGGACGAAATTTCTGGGTTGTATGCTCACTAGAAAGCTTCGAAAGGTTCAGTAAACTTTCTTGGGTGCATTTCATTCGAGCTACTGCTCCAGCAGGAGCATCGGATTTATGCAACTGGTCCACCAGGTGATGCTCCATGGTACACTTCCTTTGGTGCTTTGGTAGCAGGTGAAGCTCCATGATTGCACTTCTGACGTTGCAGATCAGTTTGCAACAATAACTTTATTTATGAAAATATAAAGTACAATCACCAACAAACTTTACATATTCACATACACCTTTTCCTTTAACCCAAATAAATACAGATTCGTTTACAGATATTTCCCTCCTGTTACGAGTATATAATGACAAAGCAGAACGGGAAACATAGGCTGATTACCCAAAGGCCTTATTTGCTAATTCAGAAACAGCAATAATGTCTCTGTCAACAAAACTTTAGAGTCCAGGAATATTTAGTACTACTGTACCACCACGAACAATAGCTACTGTAAACCATCCGTTACCATGACCAAACGAATCGTTTATATCTAAACTAAAATTAAGTCTGCAACTGACAAAACAGTTCTGAATTGCGATGACATTTCTGGGTTACATTCTCACTTGGAAGCTTCGAGAGCTGTAGTAAACTTGCTTTGGTGCATGCTCCACCAGGTAATGCAACATGGTTCCACTGCTGTCCTTCCAGATAAGTAGGCTTGGAGACAAAAGTACTGAATTGCGACGAAATTTCTGCGTTATATTCTCACCAGGAACATTCGAGAGTTAAGCTACTGAACCAGGTGATTCTCCATTGTTGCACTTCTGACCTTGAAGTTTGGTTGACTTAGAGTCTAAAGTTCTGAATTTGCGATGATATTTCTGCGTTATATTCCCACTAGGAAGCTTCGAGAATTACAGTAAACTTGCTTTGGAGCATCGGATTTAAGCTACTGTTCCACCAGGTGATGCTCCATGGTACCACTGCTGAAACTGCAGATAAGTAGGCTTGCAGACTAAAGTTACGAAATGCGACAAAATTTCTGTGTTGTATTCTCACTAGGAGGCTTCGAGATTTACAGGATTTTTTTTTTTTTTTTTTGCATCGGATTCAAGCAACTGTTTCACCAGGTGATGCTCCATGGTTCCACTGCTACAATTGCAGATAAGTAGGCTTGGAGACTAAAGTTCTGAATTGCGACGAAATTTCTGGGTTATATTCTCACTAGGAAGTTCCGAGAGATACAGTAAACTTGCTTTGTTGTATCAGATTTAGGCTACTGGTCCACGACGTGATGCTCCATGCATCCACTGCTAACCTTGCAGATAAGGAGGCCTGGAGACAAAAAGTTCTGAGTTGCGACAAAATTTCAGGGTTACATTCACATTGGGAAGCTTCGGGAGTGACAGTACACTTCCTTTGGTGCATCTAATATAAGCTACTGGTCTAGCAGGTGAAGCTCAATGATTACATTGCTGACCTTGCAGATAAGTAGGCTTGGAGACTAAAGTTCTGAATTGCGACGTACTTTGTTGGTTACATTCTCTATAGGAACCTTCGAGAGTTACAGTACACTTGCTTTGGTGCATCGGATTTTACCTACTCTCTAAAAGGTGATGCTCCTTTGTTGCACTCGTGACCTTCCAGATAAGTAGGCTTGGAGACTAAAGTTCGGAAATGCGACGAAATTTCTGGGATGTATTCTCACTAGGAGGCATCGAAAGTTACAGTAAATTTGCTTTGCTGTATTGGATTCAATCTACTGGTCCACCAGGTGATGCTCCATGATTCCACTGCTGAAATTGCAGATAAGTAGTCTTGGAGAGTAAACTTCTGATTTGCGACAAAATTTCTGTGATATATTCTCACTACGAAGCTTTGAGAGTTACAGTAAACTTTCTTTGGTGCATCGGATTTAAGCTCCTGTCCACCATGTGAAGCTCCATGGAACCACTGCCGACTTTGCAGATAAGAGCTCTTGGAGACTAAAGTTTTGAATTGCGACGAAATTTCTGGTTAGTATTCTCATTAAGTGGCTTCGATAGTTACAGTAAACTTGATTTAGTGCATTGGATTCAAGCTACTGGTCCACCAGGTTGTGCTGCATGGTTACACTCCTAAAATTGCAGATAAGTAGGCATGGAGACTAAAGTTCTGAATTACGAAGAAATTTCTGGCCTATATTCTCACTAGGAAGCTTCAAAAGTTACAGTAAACGTGCTAAGGTGCATCGGAATTAAGCTACTGGTCTACCTGGTGATGGTCCATGGAACCACTGCCGACCTTGCAGACAAGAGCTCTTGGAGACAAAAGTTTAGAATTGCGATGAAATTTCTGAGTTGTATTCTCATTAGGAGGCTTCGAGACTTACCGCATGGTTCCACTTTAAACGTTGCAAATAATTAGGCTTGGAGACTAAAGTTCTGAATTTCGACAACTTTTCTAAGTTACATTCTCACTAGGAAGCTTCGAGATTTACATAATACTTCCTTTGGTGCATCGGATTTAAGCTACTGGTCCACAAGGTGATGCTCCATGCATCCACTGCTGACCTTGCAGCAAAGGAGGCTTAGAGACAAAAGTTCTGAATTGCACCAAAATTTCTATGATACATTGTTACTAGGAAGCTTCAGGCCTTGCAGTACACTTCCTTTGGTAAATTTAATTTAAGCTACTGGTCTAGCAGGTGTAGCTCCATAATTGCACTGCTCCAAGAGTTGATGCTCCAATGTTGCACTGCTGACCTTGCGGATAAGTAGGCTTGGAGACTAAACTTTTGAATTGCGACGTACGTTGTGGGTTACATTTTCACTAGGAAGCTTCGAGAGTTACAGTACACTTTCTTTGGTGCATTGGATGTTACCTACTGCTCCAAAAGGTGGTGTTCCATGGTTGCACTGGTGACCTTGCAGATAAGTGGACTTGGAGACTTAAGTTCAGAATTTCGACGATATTTCTTTGTTACATTCTCACTAGCAAGCTTCGAGAGTTACAGTTAACTTGCTCTGGTGCATCGGATTTAAGCTACTGGTCCACCAGGTGATGCTCCATGGTTCCACTGCTGACCTTGCAGATAAGTTGGGTTGGAGATTATAGTTCTGAATTGCGAAGAAATCTCTGGGTTATATTCTCACCATTAGGCTTCGAGAGTTACAATAAACTTCCTTTAGTACATCGGATTAAAGCTACTGGTCCACCAGGTGATCTTCCATGGTTCCACTGCTGACATTGCAGATAAGTAGTCTTGGTGACTAAAGTTCTGATTTGCGACGAAATTTCTGGCTTACATTCCCACTACGATGCTTCGAGAGCTACAGTAAACTTGCTTTGGTGTATTGGATTCAACCTAATGGCAAACCAGGAGATGCTCCATGGTTCTATTGCTGACCTTGCCAATAAGTAATCTTGGAGGCTAATGTTCTCCAGGTGATGCTCCATGGTTTCACTGCTGATCTTGAAGATAAGTAGGCTTGGAGACTAACGTTCTGAATTGCGACGACATTTCTGGGTTACATTCTCACTAGGAAGCTTCGAGAGTTACAGTAAACTGGCTTTGGTGCATCTGATTCAAGCTACTCTTCCACTATGTGATGTTCCATTGTTCCACTGCTGACCTTGCAGATAAGTAGCCTTATAGACTAACGTTCAGAATTGGGACGACATTTCTGGGTTACATTCTCACTAGGAAGCTTCAAGAGTTACAGCAAAATTGCTTTGGTGCATCGGATTTAAGCTACTGGTACACCAGGTGATGCTCCATGCTTCCAGTGCTGACCTTGCATATAAGTAGGGTTGGAGACTAAAATTCTGAATTGCGATGATATTTCTGGTTTATATTCTCGTCATTAAGCATCGAGAGTTACAATAAACTTGCTTTGGTACATCGGATTTAAGGTACAGGAATACCAGGTGATGTTCCATGGTTCCACTGCCGATCTTGCAGAGAAGTAGGCTTGCAGACCAAAGTTCTGAATTGCGACGAAATTTCACAGGGGCTTTACTCTCACTAGGAAGCTTCGAGAGTTACAGTAAACTTTCTTTTGTGCATCGTATTTAAGCTACTTGTCCACCATGTGATGCTCCATGGTTCCACAGCAGACCTTGCAGATAAGTAGGCTTCGAGACTAAAGTTCTGAATTGCGACAACATTTCTGCGTTATATTCTCTCACGCGACCTTCGAGAGTTACAGTAAACTTTCTTTGGTGCAACGGATTTAAGCTACTGAACCAGGTGATGCTCCATGGCTCCACTACTGACCTTGCAGATAAGTAGGCTTGAAGACTAATGTTCTGAATTGCGACGTAATTTCCGCTTTACATTGTCACTTGGGAGCTTCGAGAGTTACAGTAAACTTGCTTTGGTGCATCGCATTTTAGCTACTGGTCCAGCAGGTGAAGCTCCATTGCACCACTGCTGACCTTCAGATTAATATGCTTGGAGACAAAACTTTTCAATTGCGACGAAGTATCTGGGGTATATTGTGACTAGGAAGCTTTGAGATTTACAGTAAACATTCTTTGTTGCATCGGATTTTATCTACTGGTCCACCAGGTAATGCTCCATGGTTCCACTGTAGACCTTGCAGATAAGTGGGCTTGGAGACTAAAGTTCTGAATTGCGACAACATTTCTTCGTTATATTCTCTCCAGGGACCTTCGAGAGTTACAGTGAACATTCCTTGGTGCAACGGATTTAAGCTGCTGAAACAGGTGATTCTCCATGGTTGTACTTCTGACCTTGCAGAAAAGTAGGCTTAGAGTCAAAAGTTCTGAATTGCAATGATATTTCTGGGTTATACGAAGGTTCGAGAGTTACAGTAAACTTGCTTTGGTGCATCGGATTTAAGCTACTGGTCCACGAGGTGGTGCACCATTGTACAACTGCTGAAATTGCAGGTAAGTAGCATTGGAGATTAAAGTTCTGAATTGCGTCGAAATTTCTGGGTTGTATTCTCACCAGGAACGTTCGAGAGTTACAGTAAACGTGTTTTGCGCAACGGATTCAAGCTACTGGTCCACCAGGTGATGCTCCATGGTCCAGCGCTGACCTTGCAGATATGTAGGTGTGCAGACTAAAGTTCTGAATTTCGACGAACTTTCTGGATTATACGCTCTTCAAAGAAGCTTCGAGAGTTACACTAAACGTGCTTTGGTACATCGGATTCAAGCTGCTGGTCCACCAGGTGATGCTCCACGGTTCCACTGCTGACCTTGCAGATAAGTAGGCTTGAAGACTAAACGTCAGAATTGTGACGGAGTTTCTGGGCTATATTCTCATTAGGAAGCTTCGAGAGTTACAGTAAACCTTCTTTGGTGCATCGGACTCAAGCTACTGGTCCACCAGGTGATGCTCCATGGTTCAACTTTTAACATTGCGGATAAGGAGGCACGGAGATTACAGTTGTGAATTAAGACGTCATTTCCGGGCTATATTCTCACTAGGGAGCTTCACATGTTACAATAAACTTGCTTTGGTGCAACGGATTTAAGCTACTGAACCAGGGAATGCTCCATGGTTCCACTGCTGACCTTGCAGATAAGTAGGTTTGGAGACTAAAGTTCTGAATTGCGGACAAATTTCTGCGTTATATTTTCAACAGGAACGTTCGAGAATTACAGTAAACTTGCTTTGGTGCAACGGATTTAAGCTACTGAACCATTGTTGTACTTCTGACCTAAAAGATAAGTTGGCTTAGAGTCTAAAGATCTGAATTGCGATGAAATTTCTGCGTTATATTACCACTAGAAAGCTTCGAGAGTTACAGTAAACTTGCTTTGGTGCATCGGATTTAAGCTACTGGTCCCCCAGGTGATTCTTTATGGTACCACTGCTGAAATTGCGAGTAAGTAGGCTTGGAGACTAATGTTATGATTTGCGACGATATTACTGTCTTGTATTCTCACTAGTAGGCTTCGAGATTTACAGCAAACCTTTTCTTTTTTTGCATCGGATTCAAGCTATTGGTTCACCAGGTGATGCTCCCTGGTTCCACTGCGAAAATTGCACATAAGTAGGCATGGAGACTAAAGTTCTGATTTACGATGAAATATCTGGGCTATATTCTCACTAGGAAGCTTCAAAAGTTACAGTAAACTTGCTTAGGAACATTGGATTTAAGCTACTGGTCTACCAGGTGATGCTAAATGGTTCCTCTACTTACCATGCAGATAAGTAGGCTTGGAGACCAAATTTCTGAATTGGGACGAAATTTCTGGGTTGTATGCTCACTAGAAAGCTTCGAAAGGTACAGTAAACTTTCTTGGGTGCATTTCATTCGAGCTACTGCTCCAGCAGGAGCATCTGATTTATGCAACTGGTCCACCAGGTGATGCTCCATGGTACACTTCCTTTGGTGCTTTGGTAGCAGGTGAAGCTCCATGATTGCACTTCTGACCTTGCAGATCAGTTTGCAACAATAACTTTATTTATGAAAATATAAAGTACAATCACCAACAAACTTTACATATTCACATACACCTTTTCCTTTAACCCAAATAAATACAGATTCGTTTACAGATATTTCCCTCCTGTTACGAGTATATAATAACAAAGCAGAACGGGAAACATAGGCTGATTACCCAAAGGCCTTATTTGCTAATTCAGAAACAGCAATAATGTTTCTGTCAACAAAACTTTAGAGTCCAGGAACATTTAGTACTACTGTACCACCACGAACAATAGCTACTGTAAACCATCCGTTACCATGACCAAACGAATCGTTTATATCTAAACTAAAATTAAGTCTGCAACTGACAAAACAGTTCTGAATTGCGATGACATTTCTGGGTTACATTCTCACTTGGAAGCTTCGAGAGCTGTAGTAAACTTGCTTTGGTGCATGCTCCACCAGGTAATGCAACATGGTTCCACTGCTGTCCTTCCAGATAAGTAGGCTTGGAGACTAAAGTACTGAATTGCGACGAAATTTCTGCGTTATATTCTCACCAGGAACATTCGAGAGTTAAGCTACTGAACCAGGTGATTCTCCATTGTTGCACTTCTGACCTTGAAGTTTGGTTGACTTAGAGTCTAAAGTTCTGAATTTGCGATGATATTTCTGCGTTATATTCCCACTAGGAAGCTTCGAGAATTACAGTAAACTTGCTTTGGAGCATCGGATTTAAGCTACTGTTCCACCAGGTGATGCTCCATGGTACCACTGCTGAAACTGCAGATAAGTAGGCTTGCAGACTAAAGTTACGAATTGCGACAAGATTTCTGTGCTGTATTCTCACTAGGAGGCTTCGAGATTTACAGGAATTTTTTTTTATTTTTTTATTTTTTATTTATTTTTTTTTTTTTTTTGCATCGGATTCAAGCAACTGTTTCACCAGGTGATGCTCCATGGTTCCACTGCTACAATTGCAGATAAGTAGGCTTGGAGACTAAAGTTCTGAATTGCGACGAAATTTCTGGGTTATATTCTCACTAGGAAGTTCCGAGAGATACAGTAAACTCTATTTGTTGTATCAGATTTAGGCTACTGGTCCACGACGTGATGCTCCATGCATCCACTGCTAACCTTGAAGATAAGGAGGCCTGGAGACCAAAGTTCTGAATTGCGACAAAATTTCAGGGTTACATTCACATTGGGAAGCTTCGGGAGTGACAGTACACTTCCTTTGGTGCATCTAATATAAGCTACTGGTCTAGCAGGTGAAGCTCAATGATTACATTGCTGACCTTGCAGATAAGTAGGCTTGGAGACTAAAGTTCTGAATTGCGACGTACTTTGTTGGTTACATTCTCTATAGGAACCTTCGAGAGTTACAGTACACTTGCTTTGGTGCATCGGATTTTACCTACTCTCTAAAAGGTGATGCTCCTTTGTTGCACTCGTGACCTTCCAGATAAGTAGGCTTGGAGACTAAAGTTCGGAAATGCGACGAAATTTCTGGGATGTATTCTCACTAGAAGGCATCGAAAGTTACAGTAAATTTGCTTTGCTGCATTGGATTCAATCTACTGGTCCACCAGGTGATGCTCCATGATTCCACTGCTGAAATTGCAGATAAGTAGTCTTGGAGAGTAAACTTCTGATTTGCGACAAAATTTCTGTGATATATTCTCACTACGAAGCTTTGAGACTTAGAGTAAACTTCCTTTGGTGCATCGGATTTAAGCTCCTGTCCACCAGGTGAAGCTCCATCGAACCACTGCCGACTTTGCAGATAAGAGCTCTTGGAGACTAAAGTTTTGAATTGCGACGAAATTTCTGGTTAGTATTCTCATTAAGTGGCTTCGATAGTTACAGTAAACTTGCTTTAGTGCATTGGATTCAAGCTACTGTTCCACCAGATGGTGCTGCATGGTTACACTCCTAAAATTGCAGATAAGTAGGCATGGAGACTAAAGTTCTGAATTACGAAGAAATTTCTGGCCTATATTCTCACTAGGAAGCTTCAAAAGTTACAGTAAACGTGCTAAGGTGCATTGGAATTAAGTTACTGGTCCACCTGGTGATGCTCCATGGAACCACTGCCGACCTTGCAGACAAGAGCTCTTGGAGACAAAAGTTTAGAATTGCGATGAAATTTCTGAGTTGTATTCTCATTAGGAGGCTTCGAGACTTACCGCATGGTTCCACTTTAAACGTTGCAAATAATTAGGCTTGGAGACTAAAGTTCTGAATTTCGACAACTTTTCTAAGTTACATTCTCACTACGAAGCTTCGAGAGCTATAGTAAACTTGCTTAGTTGCATCGGATTTAAGCTACTGGTCCACCAGGTATTGCTACATATTTCCACTGCTGACCTTTCAGATAAGTAGGCTTGGAGACTAAACTTCTGAATTGCGACGAAATTTCTGGGTTACTTTCTCACTAGGAAGCTTCGGGAGTCGCAGTACACTTCCTTTTGTGCATCTAATTTAAGCTACTGGTCTAGCAGGTGAAGCTCCATGATAGCACTTCTGACCATGCAGATAAGAAGGCTTGGAGACTAAAGTTCTGAATTGCAACTAATTTTCTGGGTTACATTCTCACTAGGAAGCTTCGAGAGATACAGTACTCTTGCTTTGGTGCGTCGGATTTTACCTACTGCACCAAAAGGTGATGCTCCATTGTACAGTGAAATTGCTTTGGTGCATCGAATTTAACCTACTTGTCCACCAGGTGATGCCACATGGTTTCACTGCTAATCCTTGCAGATAAATAGGCTTGGAGAATAAAGTTCCCAACTGCGACGAAATTTCTGCGTTATATTCCTACCAGGAACCTACGAGAGTTAGAGTAAACTTGCTTTGGTGCATTGGATTCAAGCTACTGGTCCACCAGGTGTTGCTCCATGATTCCACTGCTGAAATTGCAGATAAGTAGGCTTGGAGATTAATGTTTTGAATTGCGACGAAATTTCTGGGTTATATTCTCACTAGGAAGCGTCGAGAGTTACAGGAAACATGCTTTGGTGCTTCGGATTTAAGTCACTTGTCCACCAGATGATGCGCCATGGTTCCTCTGCTAACCTTGCAGATAACTAGGGTTGGAGACTAAAGTTCTGAATTGCGACGAAATTTATGGGTTACCTTCTCACTAGGAAGCTTCGAGAGTTACAGTACACTTGCTTTGGTGTATCGGATTTAACCTTTGCAGATAAGTAGGTTTGGAGACTAAAGGTCAGAATTGCGACGAAATTTCTGGGTTATATTCTCACTAGAAAGTTCCGAGAGTTATAGTAAACTTGTTTTGTGGCATCGGATTTAGGCTACTGGTCCACCAGGTGATGCTCAATGAATCCACTGCTGACCTTGCAGATAAAATGGCTTGGAGACAAATGTTCTGATCTGTGACAAAATTTCTGGGTTACATTCTCACTAGGAAGCTTCAGGAGTTGCAGTACACTTCCTATGGTGCATCCAGTTGTAGCTACTTGTCCAGTAGGTGATGCTCCATGATTTCACTGCTAATCTCTCACATAAGTAGGCTTGGAGACTGATGTTCTGAATTACGACGATCTTTCTGCGTTACATTCTCACTAGGAAGTTTCAAGAGTTACTGTACACTTGCTTAGGTGCGTCAAATTTAACCTACTTGTCCACCAGGTGAAGCCGTATGGTTCTACTTAAGCCTTTGCAAATAACTATTCTTGGAGACAAATGTTCTGAAATACGACGAAATTTCTGGGTTATATTCTGACTAGGAAGCGTCGAGAGTTACAGGGAACTTGCTTTGGTGCATCGGATTTAAGCTACTGGTCCACCAGGTGATGCTCAATGATTATACTGCTGAAATTGCAGATAATTAGGCTTGGAGACTAAACTTCCGATGTGCAACGAAATTTCTGTGTTATATTCGCACTAAGAAGCTTCGAGAGTTACAGTAAACTTTTATTGGTGCATGGGATTTAAGCTACTGGTCCACCAGGTTATGCTCCATGGTTCCTCTGCTGACCTTGTAGATAAGTAGGCTTGGAGACAAAATATCTGAATTGTGACGAAATGTCTGAGTTACATTCTCACTAGGAAGCTTCCAGAGTTACAGTACTTTTCCTTTGGTGCATCGGATTTAAGATACTGGTCCAGCAGGTGAAGCTGTATAGTTGCACTGCTGACCTTGCAGATAAGTAGGCTTGGGTACTAAAGTTCTATATTGCGACGAAATTTCTGGGATGTATTCTCACTAGGAGGCTTCGAGAGCAACAGTAACCTTTTTTTGGTGCATCGTATTTAAGCTACGAGACCACCAGGTGATGCTCCATGGTTCCACTGCTGACCTTGCAGATAAGTAGGCTTGGAGACTAAGGTTCTGAATTGCGAAGAAATGTCTGAGTTATATTCTCACCAGGAACCTTCAAGAGTTACAGTAAACTTGCTTTGTTGGATTGGATTCAAGCTACTGGTCCACCAGGTGATGCTCCATAATTCCACTGCTGAAATTGCAGATAAGTAGACTTGGAGACTAAAGGTCTGAATGGCGACGAAAATTCTGGGTTGTATGGTCACTAGGAATCTTCGAGGGTTAAAGGAAACTTGCTTGGGTTTATTGCCTCCCAGCTACTTGTCCACTAGGTGATGCTCAATGATTCCACTGCTGAAATTGCAGTTAACTAGGTTTGGAGCCTAAAGTTCTGAATTGCGACGAATTTTATGGGTTTCATTCTCACTAGGAAGCTTCGTGAGTTACAGTGCAATTACTTTGGTGCATCGGATTTAATCTACTGCTCCAAAAGGTGATGCTCAATGGTTGCACTGCTGACCTTACAGATAAGTGGGCTTGGAGACTAAAGTTCGGAATTGCGTCAAAGTTTCTTGGTTATATTCTCACCAGGAACCTACGAGGGTTACAGCAAACATGCTTTGGTGCATCGGATGTAAGCGACTGGTCCACCAGGTGATGCTCAAAGATTCCACTGCTGAAATTGCAGATAAGTGGGCTTGGAGACTAAAGTTCTGAATTGCGAAGAAATTTTTGAGTTATATTCCCACCAGGAACCTTCTAGAGTTACAGTAAACTTGCTTTGTTGGATTGGATTCAAGCTACTGGTCCACCACGTGATTCTCCATAATTCCACTGCTGAAATTGCAGATAAGTAGGCTTGGAGAGAAAAGGTCTGAATTGCGACGAAATTTCTGGGTTATATTCTCACTAGAAAGTTCCGAGAGTTATAGTAAACTTGCTTTGTTGCATCGGATTTAGGCTACTGGTCCACCAGGTGATGCTCAATGAATCCACTGCTGACCTTGCAGATAAGGAGGCTTGGAGACAAATGTTCTGAACTGTGACAAAATTTCTGGGTTACATTCTCACTAGGAAGCTTCAGGAGTTGCAGTACATTTCCTTTGGTGCATCCAATTGTAGCTACTGGTCTAGCAGGTGATGCTCCATGATTTCACTGCTGACCTTGCACATAAGTAGGCTTGGAGACAAAAGTTCTGAATTGCGACGAACTTTCTAGGTTACATTCTCATTAGGAAGCTTCGAGAGTTACAGTACACTTGCTTTGGTGCATGGGATATTGCCTACTGTTCCAAAAGGTGATGCTCCATGGTTCCACTGGTGACCTTGCAGATAAGTAGGCTTCAAGATTAAAGTTCGAAATTGCCACTGAAATTCTACGTTATATTCTCACCACGACCCTTACAGAGTTACAGTAAACTTGCGTTGGTGCATCGGATTTAAGCTACTAGTCCACCAGGTGATGCTCCATCCATCCGCTGCTGACCTCTCAGATAAGGAGGCTTGGAGACAAAAGTTTTGAATAGTGACAAAATTTCTGGGTTACATTCTCACTAGGAAGATCCGGGAGTTGCAGTACACTTCCTTTGGTGCATCTAATTTAAGCTACTGGTCTAGCAGGTGAAGCTCCATGATTGCACTGCTGACCTTGCAGAAAAGTAGGCTTGGACACTGATGTTCTGAATTACGACGATCTTTTTGCGTTACATTCTCTCTAGGAAGCTTCGACAGTTACAGTACACTTGCTTAGGTGCGTCGAATTTAACCTACTTGTCCACCAGGTGAAGCCGCATTGGTTCTACTTAAGACCTTGCAAATAAGTAGGCTTGGAGACTAAATTTCGGAATTGCGACGAAATTTCTGGGATGTATTCTCACTAGGAGGCATCGAGTGTTACAGTAAATTTGCTTTAGTGCAGTGATTCAAGCTACTGGTCCACCAGGTGATGCTCAATGATTCCACTGCTGAAATTACAGATAATTAGGCTTGGAGACTAAACTTCCGATGTGCACCGAAATTTCTGTGTTATATTCTCACTACGAAGCTTCAAGAGTTACAGTAAACTTTTATGGGTGCATCGGATTTAAGCTACTGGTCCAGTAGGTGATGCTCCATGGTTCAAATGCTGACGTTGCAGATAAGTATGCTTGGAGACTATAGTTCTGAATTGCCACGGAATTTCTACGTTATATTCTCATCAGAATCCTTTGAGAGTTACAGTAAACTGTCTTTGGTGCATTGGATTCAAGCTACTTGTCCACCAGGTGATGCTCCATGGTTCCACTTTTAAAATTGCAGATAAGTAGTCATGGAGACTAAAGTTCCGAATTACGACCAAATTTCATGGCTATATACTCACTAGTAAGATTCAAATGATACAGTAAACGAGCTAAGGTGCATCGCATTTAAGCCCTTGGCCCACCGGGTGATGCTCCATGGTTTCTCTGCTGACCTTGTAGATAAGTAGGCTTGGAGACAAAATTTCTGAATTGTGACGAAATTTCTGAGTTACATTCTCACTAGGAAGCTTCGAGAGTTACAGTACTTTTCCTTTGGTGCATCGGATTTAAGATACTGGTCCAGCAGGGGAAGCCCTATAGTAGCACTGCTGACCTTGCAGATAAGTAGGCTTGGATACTAAGGTTCTATATTGCGACGAAATGTCTGGGTTACATTCTCACTAGGTAGCTTCGAGAGTTACAGTACACTTGCTTTGGTGCAACGGATTTAACCTACTACTCCAAAAGTTTATGCTCCGTTGTTGCACTGCTGACCTTTCAGATAAGTATTCTTGGATACTAAAGTTCGGAATCGTGACGATATTATTGGGTTATTTTCTCTCTAGGAATTCTCGAGAGGTACAGTATAATTGCTTTGGTGCAACAGATCCAGCTATTGGTCCACCAGGTGATGTTCCATGGTTCCACTGCTACTCCTTGCAGATAAGTAGGCTTGGAAACTAAACTTCTGAATTGCGACGAAATTTCTGGGTTACATTCTCACTAGGACGCTTCGAGAGTTACAGTAACATTTCTTTGGTGGATCAGATTTGAGCTACTGGTCCACCAGGTGATACTCCATTGTTCCACTGCTGACATTGCTGACAAGTAGGCTTGGAGACTAAACTTCTGAATTGCGACGAAATTTCTGGGTTACATTCTCACTAAGAAGCTTCGAGTGTTACAGTAAAACTTCTTTGGTGCATCGGATTTAATCTACTGGTCCACCAGTTGATGCTCCATGGTACCACTGCTGACCTTGCAGATAAGTAAGCTTGGAGACGAAATTTCTGGATTGTGACGAAAATTTCTGAGTTACATTCTCACTAGGAAGCTTCGAGAGTTACAGTAAACTTCATTTGGTGGATCGGATTTAAGATACTGGTGCAGCAGGTGAAGCTCAATAGTTGAACTGCTGACCTTGCAGATAAGTAGGCTTGGATACTAAAGTTCGGAATGGCGATGATATTTCTGGGTTATTTTCTCACTAGGAATCTTCGAGAGGTACAGTAAAATTGCTCTGGTGCATCGGATCAAGCTACTTGTCCACCAGGTGATGCCCCATGTTTCCGCTGTAAACGTTGCAAATACGTACGCTTGGAGACAAAAGTTCTGAATTGCGACAACTTTTCTGGGTTACATTCTCACTAGGAATCTTCTAGAGCTATAGCAAACTTGCTTTGTTGCATCGGACTTAAGCTACTGATCCAGTAGGTAATGCTACATTGTTCCACTGCTGACCTTTCAGATAAGTAGGCTTGGAGACTAAAGTTCTGAATTGCGACGAAATTTCTGTGTTATATTGCCACTATGAAGCATCGAGAGTTACAGTAAACGTGCTATGGTACATCGGATTGAGGCTACTGGTCCACCAGGTGATGTTCCATGGTTCCACTGCTGAAATTGTAGATAAGTAAGCTTGGAGATTAAAGTTCTGAATTGCGTCGAAATTTCTACGTTATATTCTAACCAGGAACCTTAGAGAGTGACAGTAAACTTGATTTCGTGCCTCGGATTTAAGCTACTAGTCTACCAGGTGATGCCCCAGGGAAACACTGCCGACCTTGCAGATAAGAGCTCTTGGAGACTAAAGTTTTGAATTGCGACGAAATTTCTGGTTTGTATTCTCACTAGGAGGCTTCGAGAGTTTCTGTAACCTTGCTTTGGAGCATTGCATTCAAGCTACTGGTCCACCAGGTGATGCTCCATGGTTCCACTACTAAAACTGAAGATAAGTATGCTTGGAGATTAAAGTTACATTCTCACTAGGAAGCTTCGACAGTTACAGTACACTTGCTTAGGTGCGTCGAATTTAACCTACTTGTCCACCAGGTGAAGCCGCATTGGTTCTACTTAAGACCTTGGAAATAAGTAGGATTGGAGACTAAAGTTGGGAATTGCGACGAAATTTCTGGGATGTATTCTCAATAGGAGGCACCGAGTGTTACAGTAAATTTGCTTTAGTGCAGTGATTCAAACTACTGGTCCACCAGGTGATGCTCAATGATTCCACTGCTGAAATTACAGATAATTAGGCTTGGAGACTAAACTTCCGACGTGCACCGAAATTTCTGTGTTATATTCTCACTACGAAGCTTCGAGAGTTACAGTAAACTTTTATTGGTGCATCGGATTTAAGCTACTGGTCCAATAGGAGATGCTCCATGGTTCAAATGCTGACCTTGCAGATAAGTATGCTTGGAGACTATAGTTCTGAATTGCCACGGAATTTCTACGTTATATTCTCATCAGAATCCTTTGAGAGTTACAGTAAACTGTCTTTGGTGCATTGGATTCAAGCTAGTTGTCCACCAGGTGATGCTCCATGGTTCCACTTCTACTCCTTGCAGATAAGTAGGCTTGGAAACTAAACTTTTGAATTGCGACGAAATTTCTGGGTTACATTCTCACTAGGACGCTTCGAGAGTTACAGTAACATTTCTTTGGTGGATCGGATTTAAGCTACTGGTCCACCAGGTGATACTCCATGGTTCCACTGCTGACATTGCAGACAAGTAGGCTTGGAGACTAAACTTCTGAATTGCGACTAAATTTCTGGGTTACATTCTCACTAGGAAGCTTCGAGTGTTACAGTAAAACTTCTTTGGTGCATCGGATTTAATCTACTGGTCCACCAGTTGATGCTCCATGGTACCACCGCTGACCTTGCAGATAAGTAAGCTTGGAGACTAAAGTTCTGAATTGCGAAGAAATTTCTGCGTTATATTCTCACCAGGAACTTTCGGCAGTTACAGTAAACATGCTTTGGAGCATCGGATTCAAGCTACTGGTCCACACGGTGATGCTCGATGATTCCACTGCTGAAATTTCAGTAAAGTAGGCTTGGAGACAAAAGTCCTGAATTGCGACGAAATTTCTGGGTTATATTCTCACTAGGAAGATCCGAGAGTTAGAGTAAACTTGCTTTGTTGCATCGGATTTAGGCTACTGGTCCACCAGGTGATGCTCCATGCATCCACTGCTGACCTTGCAGATAAGGAGGATTAGAGACAAAAGTTCTGAATTGCGACAAAATTTCGGGGGTTACAGTTTCACTAGGAATCTTCGAGAGTTACAGTACACTTGCTTTGATGCATGAGATTTTACCTACTGCTCCAAAAGGTGATGCTCCATTGTTGCACTGGTGACCTGGCAGATAACTAGGCTTGGAGACTAAAGTTCGGAATTGCGAGGATATTTCTGGGTTATAATATCACTAGGAATTTTTGAGAGTGCTGAGGTGCATCGGATTGAAGCTACTGGACCACCAGGTGATGTTCCATGGTTCCTCTGCTGACATTGCAGACAAGTAGGCTTGGAGACTAAACTTCTGAATTGCGACGAAATTTCTGGGTTACATTCTCACTAGGAAGCTTCGAGAGTTACAGTAAACTTCATTTGGTGCATCGGATTTAAGATACTGGTGCAGCAGGTGAAGCTCAATAGTTGAACTGCTGACCTTGCAGATAAGTAGGCTTGGATACTAAAGTTCGGAATGGCGATGATATTTCTGGGTTATTTTCTCACTAGGAATCTTCGAGAGGTACAGTAAAATTGCTTTGGTGCATCGGATCAAGCTACTTGTCCACCAGGTGATGCCCCATGTTTCCGCTGTAAACGTTGCAAATACGTACGCTTGGAGACAAAAGTTCTGAATTGCGACAACTTTTCTGGGTTACATTCTCACTAGGAATCTTCTAGAGCTATAGCAAACTTGCTTTGTTGCATCGGACTTAAGCTACTGATCCAGTAGGTAATGCTACATTGTTCCACTGCTGACCTTTCAGATAAGTAGGCTTGGAGACTAAAGTTCTGAATTGCGACGTAATTTCTGTGTTATATTGTCACAATGAAGCATCGAGAGTTACAGTAAACGTGCTATGGTACATCGGATTGAAGCTACTGGTCCACCAGGTGATGTTCCATGGTTCCACTGCTGAAATTGTAGATAAGTAAGCTTGGAGATTAAAGTTCTGAATTGCGTCGAAATTTCTACGTTATATTCTAACCAGGAACCTTCGAGAGTGACAGTAAACTTGATTTCGTGCATCGGATTTAAGCTACTAGTCTACCAGGTGATGCCCCAGGGAAACACTGCCGACCTTGCAGATAAGAGCTCTTGGAGACTAAAGTTTTGAATTGCGACGAAATTTCTGGTTTGTATTCTCACTAGGAGGCTTCGAGAGTTTCTGTAAACTTGCTTTGGAGCATTGGATTCAAGCTACTGGTCCACCAGGTGATGCTCCATGGTTCCACTACTAAAATTGAAGATAAGTATGCTTGGAGATTAAAGTTCTGAATTACGACGAAATTTCTGGTCTATAGTCTCACTAGGAATATTCAAAATTTACAGTAAACGTGCTTTGGTGCATCGGATTCAAGCTACTGGTTCACAAGGTGACGCGCCATGGTTCCTCTGCTGACCTTGCAGATAAGTAGGGTTGGAAACTAAAGCCCTGAATTACGACGAAATTACTGAGTTACATTCTCACTAGGAAGCTTCGAGATTTACATAATACTTCCTTTGGTGCATCGGATTTAACCTCTTGCTCTAAAAGTTGATGCTACATTGTTGCACTACTGACCTTGGACATAAGTAGGCTTGGAGACTAAAGTTCGGAATCGCGACGATATTTCTGGGTTATTTTCTTACTAGGAATCTTCGAGAGGAACAGTAAAATTTGTTTGGTGCATCGGAATAAGCTACTTGGCCACCAGGTAATGCTACATGGTTCCACTGCTGACCTTTCAGATAAGTAGGCTTGGAGACTAAAGCCCTGAATGACGACGAGATTTCTGAGTTATATTCGCACTAGGAAGCTTCGAGAGTTACAGTAAACGAGCTTTGGTGCATCGGAATGAAGCTACTGGTCCACCAGGCGATGCTCCATGATTCCATTGCTGAAATAGCAGATAAGTAGGCATGGAGACTAAAGCTCTGAATTGCGATCAAATTTCTGGGTTGTATTCGCACTAGAAAGTTTCGTGAGTTACAGAAAACTTGCTTCGGTGCATTGGATTCAAGCTACTGGTCAACCAGGTGATGCTCCATGATTCCACCGCTGAAATTGCAGATAAGTAGGCTTGGAGTCTAAACTTCTGAATTATGACGAAATTTCTGTGTTATATTCTCACTACGAAGCTTCGAGAGTTACAGGAAACTTCCTTTGGTGCATCGGATTTAAGCTACTGGTCCACAAGGTGATGCTCCATGCATCCACTGCTGACCTTGCAGCAAAGGAGGCTTGGAGACAAAAGTTCTGAATTGCACCAAAATTTCTATGATACATTGTTACTAGGAAGCTTCAGGCCTTGCAGTACACTTCCTTTGGTAAATTTAATTTAAGCTACTGGTCTAGCAGGTGAAGCTCCATAATTGCACTGCTCCAAAAGTTGATGCTCCAATGTTGCACTGCTGACCTTGCGGATAAGTAGGCTTGGAGACTAAACTTTTGAATTGCGACGTACTTTGTGGGTTACATTTTCACTAGGAAGCTTCGAGAGTTACAGTACACTTTCTTTGGTGCGTTGGATGTTACCTACTGCTCCAAAAGGTGGTGTTCCATGGTTGCACTGGTGACCTTGCAGATAAGTGGACTTGGAGACTAAAGTTCGGAATTTCGACGATATTTCTTTGTTACATTCTCACTAGCAAGCTTCGAGAGTTACAGTTAACTTGCTCTGGTGCATCGGATTTAAGCTACTGGTCCACCAGGTGATGCTCCATGGTTCCACTGCTGACCTTGCAGATAAGTTGGGTTGGAGACTATAGTTCTGAACTGCGAAGAAATCTCTGGGTTATATTCTCACCATTAGGCTTCGAGAGTTACAATAAACTTCCTTTAGTACATCGGATTAAAGCTACTGGTCCACCAGGTGATCTTCCATGGTTCCACTGCTGACATTGCAGATAAGTAGTCTTGGTGACTAAAGTTCTGAATTGCGACGAAATGTCTGGGTTATATTCTCACCAGGAATCTTCGAGACTTATAGTAAACTTACTTTTGGGCATCGTATTTTAGCTACTGGTCCACCAGGTGATGCCCCATGCTTCCAGTGCTGACCTTGCAGATAAATAGGGTTGGAGACTAAAGTTCTCAAGTGCGACAAAATTTCTGCTTTACATTGTCACTAGGGAGCTTCGAGAGTTATAGTAAAATTCCTAGTGTGTATCGGATCTATGCTACTGGTCCACTAGGCGATGCTCCATGGTTCCACAGCTGACCTTGCAGAGAAGTAGGCTTGTGGACTCAAGTTCTGATTTGCGACGAAATTTCTGGCTTACATTCCCACTACGATGCTTCGAGAGCTACAGTAAACTTGGTTTGGTGTATTGGATTCAACCTAATGGCAAACCAGGAGATGCTCCATGGTTCTATTGCTGACCTTGCCAATAAGTAATCTTGGAGGCTAATGTTCTCCAGGTGATGCTCCATGGTTTCACTGCTGATCTTGAAGATAAGTAGGCTTGGAGACTAACGTTCTGAATTGCGACGACATTTCTGGGTTACATTCTCACTAGGAAGCTTCGAGAGTTACAGTAAACTGGCTTTGGTGCATCTGATTCAAGCTACTCTTCCACTATGTGATGTTCCATTGTTCCACTGCTGACCTTGCAGATAAGTAGCCTTATAGACTAACGTTCAGAATTGGGACGACATTTCTGGGTTACATTCTCACTAGGAAGCTTCAAGAGTTACAGCAAAATTGCTTTGGTGCATCGGATTTAAGCTACTGGTACACCAGGTGATGCTCCATGCTTCCAGTGCTGACCTTGCATATAAGTAGGGTTGGAGACTAAAATTCTGAATTGCGATGATATTTCTGGTTTATATTCTCGTCATTAAGCATCGAGAGTTACAATAAACTTGCTTTGGTACATCGGATTTAAGGTACAGGAATACCAGGTGATGTTCCATGGTTCCACTGCCGATCTTGCAGAGAAGTAGGCTTGCAGACCAAAGTTCTGAATTGCGACGAAATTTCACAGGGGCTTTACTCTCACTAGGAAGCTTCGAGAGTTACAGTAAACTTTCTTTTGTGCATCGTATTTAAGCTACTTGTCCACCATGTGATGCTCCATGGTTCCACAGCAGACCTTGCAGATAAGTAGGCTTCGAGACTAAAGTTCTGAATTGCGACAACATTTCTGCGTTATATTCTCTCACGCGACCTTCGAGAGTTACAGTAAACTTTCTTTGGTGCAGCGGATTTAAGCTACTGAACCAGGTGATGCTCCATGGCTCCACTACTGACCTTGCAGATAAGTAGGCTTGAAGACTAATGTTCTGAATTGCGACGTAATTTCCGCTTTACATTGTCACTTGGGAGCTTCGAGAGTTACAGTAAACTTGCTTTGGTGCATCACATTTTAGCTACTGGTCCAGCAGGTGAAGCTCCATTGCACCACTGCTGACCTTCAGATTAATATGCTTGGAGACAAAACTTTTCAATTGCGACGAAGTATCTGGGGTATATTGTGACTAGGAAGCTTTGAGATTTACAGTAAACATTCTTTGTTGCATCGGATTTTATCTACTGGTCCACCAGGTAATGCTCCATGGTTCCACTGTAGATCTTGCAGATAAGTGGGCTTGGAGACTAAAGTTCTGAATTGCGACAACATTTCTTCGTTATATTCTCTCCAGGGACCTTCGAGAGTTACAGTAAACATTCCTTGGTGCAACGGATTTAAGCTGCTGAAACAGGTGATTCTCCATGGTTGTACTTCTGACCTTGCAGAAAAGTAGGCTTAGAGTCAAAAGTTCCGAATTGCAATGATATTGCTGGGTTATACGAAGGTTCGAGAGTTACAGTAAACTTGCTTTGGTGCATCGGATTTAAGCTACTGGTCCACGAGGTGGTGCACCATTGTACAACTGCTGAAATTGCAGGTAAGTAGGATTGGAGATTAAAGTTCTGAATTGCGTCGAAATTTCTGGGTTGTATTCTCACCAGGAACGTTCGAGAGTTACAGTAAACGTGTTTTGCGCAACGGATTCAAGCTACTGGTCCACCAGGTGATGCTCCACGATTCCACTGCTGACCTTGCAGATAAGTAGGCTTGAAGACTAAACGTCAGAATTGTGACGGAGTTTCTGGGCTATATTCTCATTAGGAAGCTTCGAGAGTTACAGTAAACCTTCTTTGGTGCATCGGACTCAAGCTACTGGTCCACCAGGTGATGCTCCATGGTTCAACTTTTAACATTGCGGATAAGGAGGCACGGAGATTATAGTTGTGAATTAAGACGTCATTTCCGGGCTATATTCTCACTAGGGAGCTTCACATGTTGCAATAAACTTGCTTTGGTGCAACGGATTTAAGCTACTGAACCAGGGAATGCTCCATGGTTCCACTGCTGACCTTGCAGATAAGTAGGCCTGGAGAGTAAAGTTCTGAATTGCGACGAAATTTCTGGGTTATATTACCACTAGGAAGCTTCGAGAGTTACAGTAAACTTGCTTTGGTGCATCGGATTTAAGCTACTGGTCCCCCAGGTGATTCTTTATGGTACCACTGCTGAAATTGCGAGTAAGTAGGCTTGGAGACTAATGTTATGATTTGCGACGATATTACTGTCTTGTATTCTCACTAGTAGGCTTCGAGATTTACAGCAAACCTTTTTTTTTTTTTGCATCGGATTCAAGCTATTGGTTCACCAGGTGATGCTCCCTGGTTCCACTGCGAAAATTGCACATAAGTAGGCATGGAGACTAAAGTTCTGATTTACGATGAAATATCTGGGCTATATTCTCACTAGGAAGCTTCAAAAGTTACAGTAAACTTGCTTAGGAACATTGGATTTAAGCTACTGGTCTACCAGGTGATGCTAAATGGTTCCTCTACTTACCATGCAGATAAGTAGGCTTGGAGACCAAATTTCTGAATTGGGACGAAATTTCTGGGTTGTATGCTCACTAGAAAGCTTCGAAAGGTACAGTAAACTTTCTTGGGTGCATTTCATTCGAGCTACTGCTCCAGCAGGAGCATCGGATTTATGCAACTGGTCCACCAGGTGATGCTCCATGGTACACTTCCTTTGGTGCTTTGGTAGCAGGTGAAGCTCCATGATTGCACTTCTGACCTTGCAGATCAGTTTGCAACAATAACTTTATTTATGAAAATATAACGTACAATCACCAACAAACTTTACATATTCACATACACCTTTTCCTTTAACCCAAATAAATACAGATTCGTTTACAGATATTTCCCTCCTGTTACGAGTATATAATGACAAAGCAGAACGGGAAACATAGGCTGATTACCCAAAGGCCTTATTTGCTAATTCAGAAACAGCAATAATGTCTCTGTCAACAAAACTTTAGAGTCCAGGAACATTTAGTACTACTGTACCACCACGAACAATAGCTACTGTAAACCATCCGTTACCATGACCAAACGAATCGTTTATATCTAAACTAAAATTAAGTCTGGAACTGACAAAACAGTTCTGAATTGCGATGACATTTCTGGGTTACATTCTCACTTGGAAGCTTCGAGAGCTGTAGTAAACTTGCTTTGGTGCATGCTCCACCAGGTAATGCAACATGGTTCCACTGCTGTCCTTCCAGATAAGTAGGCTTGGAGACTAAAGTACTGAATTGCGACGAAATTTCTGCGTTATATTCTCACCAGGAACATTCGAGAGTTAAGCTACTGAACCAGGTGATTCTCCATTGTTGCACTTCTGACCTTGAAGTTTGGTTGACTTAGAGTCTAAAGTTCTGAATTTGCGATGATATTTCTGCGTTATATTCCCACTAGGAAGCTTCGAGAATTACAGTAAACTTGCTTTGGAGCATCGGATTTAAGCTACTGTTCCACCAGGTGATGCTCCATGGTACCACTGCTGAAACTGCAGATAAGTAGGCTTGCAGACTAAAGTTACGAATTGCGACAAGATTTCTGTGCTGTATTCTCACTAGGAGGCTTCGAGATTTACAGGAATTTTTTTTTATTTTTTTATTTTTTATTTATTTTTTTTTTTTTTTGCATCGGATTCAAGCAACTGTTTCACCAGGTGATGCTCCATGGTTCCACTGCTACAATTGCAGATAAGTAGGCTTGGAGACTAAAGTTCTGAATTGCGACGAAATTTCTGGGTTATATTCTCACTAGGAAGTTCCGAGAGATACAGTAAACTCTATTTGTTGTATCAGATTTAGGCTACTGGTCCACGACGTGATGCTCCATGCATCCACTGCTAACCTTGAAGATAAGGAGGCCTGGAGACCAAAGTTCTGAATTGCGACAAAATTTCAGGGTTACATTCACATTGGGAAGCTTCGGGAGTGACAGTACACTTCCTTTGGTGCATCTAATATAAGCTACTGGTCTAGCAGGTGAAGCTCAATGATTACATTGCTGACCTCGCAGATAAGTAGGCTTGGAGACTAAAGTTCTGAATTGCGACGTACTTTGTTGGTTACATTCTCTATAGGAACCTTCGAGAGTTACAGTACACTTGCTTTGGTGCATCGGATTTTACCTACTCTCTAAAAGGTGATGCTCCTTTGTTGCACTCGTGACCTTCCAGATAAGTAGGCTTGGAGACTAAAGTTCGGAAATGCGACGAAATTTCTGGGATGTATTCTCACTAGGAGGCATCGAAAGTTACAGTAAATTTGCTTTGCTGCATTGGATTCAATCTACTGGTCCACCAGGTGATGCTCCATGATTCCACTGCTGAAATTGCAGATAAGTAGTCTTGGAGAGTAAACTTCTGATTTGCGACAAAATTTCTGTGATATATTCTCACTACGAAGCATCGAGACTTACAGTAAACTTTCTTTGGTGCATCGGATTTAAGCTACTGGTCCACCAGGTGTTGCTACATATTTCCACTGCTGACCTTTCAGATAAGTAGGCTTGGAGACTAAACTTCTGAATTGCGACGAAATTTCTGGGTTACATTCTCACTAGGAAGCTTCGGGAGTCGCAGTACACTTCCTTTTGTGCATCTAATTTAAGCTACTGGTCTAGCAGGTGATGCTCCATGATAGCACTGCTGACCATGCAGATAAGAAGGCTTGGAGACTAAAGTTCTGAATTGCAACTAATTTTCTGGGTTATATTCTCACTAGGAAGCTTCGAGGGATACAGTACTCTTGCTTTGGTGCGTCGGATTTTACCTACTGCACCAAAAGGTGATGCTCCATTGTACAGTGAAATTGCTTTGGTGCATCGAATTTAACCTACTTGTCCACCAGGTGATGCCACATGGTTCTACTTAAGACCTTGCAAATAAGTAGGCTTAAAGACTAAAGTTCTGAATTGCGACGAAATTTTTGGGTTGTATTCTCATTAGGAGGCTTCGAGAGTTACAGTAAACTTGCTTTGGTGCATTGGATTCAAGCGTGATGCTCCATGGTTCCACTTCTAAAATTGCATATAAGTAGGCATGGAGACTAAAGTTTTGAATTACGACGAAAGTAATGGGCTATATTCTCACTAGCAAGCTTCAAAAGTTACATTAAACGTGCTAAGGTGCATCGGCTTTAAGCTACTGGTCCACCAGGTGATGCTCCATGGTTCCTCTACTGACCTTGCAGATAAGTAGGCTTGGAGACTAAATTTCTGAATTGTTCCGAAATTTCTGAGTTACATTCTCACTAGGAAGCTTCGAGAGCTACAATACACTTCCTTTGGTGCATCGGATTTAAGATACTGGTCCAGCAGGTGAAGCTCTATAGTTGCACTGCAGACCTTGCAGATAAGTAGGCTTGGATACTAAATTTCTATATTGCGACGAAATTTCAAGGTTACATTCTCACTAGGTAGCTTTGATAGTTACTGTACACTTGCTTAAGTGCATCAGATTCAACCTACTGCTACAAAAGTTGATGCTCCATTGTTCCACTGCTGACCTTTCAGAGAAGTAGGCTTGGATACTAAAGTTCGGAATCGCGACGATATTTCTGTCTTATTTTCTCACTAGGAATCTTCGAGAGGTACAGTAAAATTTATTTGGTGCATCGGATCAAGCTACTTGTCCCCCAGGTGATGCCCCATGGTTAAACTGTAAACGTTGCAAATAAGTAGGCTTGGATACTAATGTTCTGAATTGCGACGACTTTTTTGGTTTATATTCTCACTAGGAAGCTTCGAGAGCTATAGTAAATTTGCTTTGGTGCATCGGACTTAAGCTACTGGTCCACCAGGTGATGACCCATGGTTTCACTGCTAATCCTTGCAGATAAATAGGCTTGGAGAATAAAGTTCCCAACTGCGACGAAATTTCTGGGTTATATTCCTACCAGGAACCTACGAGAGTTAGAGTAAACTTGCTTTGTTGGATTGGATTCAAGCTACTGGTCCACCAGGTGATGCTCCATAATTCCACTGCTGAAATTGCAGATAAGTAGACTTGGAGACTAAAAGTCTGAATGGCGACGAAAATTCTGGGTTGTATGCTCACTAGGAATCTTCGAGGGTTAATGGAAACTTGCTTGGGTTTATTGCCTCCGAGCTACTTGTCCACCAGGTGATGCTCAATGATTCCACTGCTGAAATTGCAGATAACTAGGGTTGGAGCCTAAAGTTCTGAATTGCGACGAATTTTATGGGTTTCATTCTCACTAGGAAGCTTCGTGAGTTACAGTGCAATTACTTTGGTGCATCGGATTTAATCTACTGCTCCAAAAGGTGATGCTCAATGGTTGCACTGCTGACCTTACAGATAAGTGGGCTTGGAGACTAAAGTTCGGAATTGCGTCAAAGTTTCTTGGTTATATTCTCACCAGGAACCTACGAGGGTTACAGCAAACATGCTTTGGTGCAACGGATGTAAGCGACTGGTCCACCAGGTGATGCTCAAAGATTCCACTGCTGAAACTGCAGATAAGTGGGCTTGGAGACTAAAGTTCTGAATTACGAAGAAATTTTTGAGTTATATTCCCACCAGGAACCTTCTAGAGTTACAGTAAACTTGCTTTGTTGGATTGGATTCAAGCTACTGGTCCACCACGTGATTCTCCATAATTCCACTGCTGAAATTGCAGATAAGTAGGCTTGGAGAGAAAAGGTCTGAATTGCGACGAAATTTCTGGGTTATATTCTCACTAGAAAGTTCCGAGAGTTATAGTAAACTTGCTTTGTTGCATCGGATTTAGGCTACTGGTCCACCAGGTGATGCTCAATGAATCCACTGCTGACCTTGCAGATAAGGAGGCTTGGAGACAAATGTTCTGAACTGTGACAAAATTTCTGGGTTACATTCTCACTAGGAAGCTTCAGGAGTTGCAGTACACTTCCTTTGGTGCATCCAATTGTAGCTACTGGTCTAGCAGGTGATGCTCCATGATTTCACTGCTGACCTTGCACATAAGTAGGCTTGGAGACAAAAGTTCTGAATTGCGACGAACTTTCTGGGTTACATTCTCATTAGGAAGCTTAGAGAGTTACAGTACACTTGCTTTGGTGCATGGGATATTGCCTACTGTTCCAAAAGGTGATGCTCCATGGTTCCACTGGTGACCTTGCAGATAAGTAGGCTTCAAGATTAAAGTTCGGAATTGCCACTGAAATTCTGCGTTATATTCTCACCAGGACCCTTACGGAGTTACAGTAAACTTGCGTTGGTGCATCGGATTTAAGCTACTAGTCCACCAGGTGATGCTCCATCCATCCACTGCTGACCTTTCAGATAAGGAGGCTTGGAGACAAAAGTTTTGAATAGCGACAAAATTTCTGGGTTACATTCTCACTAGGAAGATCCGGGAGTTGCAGTACACTTCCTTTGGTGCATCTAATTTAATCTACTGGTCTAGCAGGTGAAGCTCCATGATTGCACTGCTGACCTTGCAGATAAGTAGGCTTGGACACTGATGTTCTGAATTACGACGATCTTTCTGCGTTACATTCTCTCTAGGAAGCATCGACAGTTACAGTACACTTGCTTAGGTGCGTCGAATTTAACCTACTTGTCCACCAGGTGAAGCCGCATTGGTTCTACTTAAGACCTTGCAAATAAGTAGGCTTGGAGACTAAAGTTCGGAATTGCGACGAAATTTCTGGGATGTATTCTCACTAGGAGGTATCGAGTGTTACAGTAAATTTGCTTTAGTGCAGTGATTCAAGCTACTGGTCCACCAGGTGATGCTCAATAATTCCACTGCTGAAATTACAGATAATTAGGCTTGGAGACTAAACTTCCGATGTGCACCGAAATTTCTGTGTTATATTCTCACTACGAAGCTTCGAGAGTTACAGTAAACTTTTATGGGTGCATCGGATTTAAGCTACTGGGCCAATAGGTGATGCTCTATGGTTCAAATGCTGACCTTGCAGATAAGTATGCTTGGAGACTATAGTTCTGAATTGCCACGGAATTTCTACGTTATATTCTCATCAGAATCCTTTGAGAGTTACAGTAAACTGTCTTTGGTGCATTGGATTCAAGCTACTTGTCCACCAGGTGATGCTCCATGGTTCCACTTTTAAAATTGCAGATAAGTAGTCATGGAGACTAAAGTTCCGAATTACGACCAAATTTCATGGCTATATACTCACTAGTAAGATTCAAATGATACAGTAAACGTGCTAAGGTGCATCGGATTTAAGCCCTTGGCCCACCGGGTGATGCTCCATGGTTCCTCTGCTGACCTTGTAGATAAGTAGGCTTGGAGACAAAATTTCTGAATTGTGACGAAATTTCTGAGTTACATTCTCACTAGGAAGCTTCGAGAGTTACAGTACTTTTCCTTTGGTGCATCGGATTTAAGATACTGGTCCAGCAGGGGAAGCCCTATAGTAGCACTGCTGACCTTGCAGATAAGTAGGCTTGGATACTAAGGTTCTATATTGCGACGAAATTTCTGGGTTACATTCTCACTAGGTAGCTTCGAGAGTTACAGTACACTTCCTTTGGTGCAACGGATTTAACCTACTACTCCAAAAGTTTATGCTCCATTGTTGCACTGCTGACCTTTCAGATAAGTATTCTTGGATACTAAAGTTCGGAATCGTGACGATATTATTGGGTTATTTTCTCTCTAGGAATTCTCGAGAGGTACAGTATAATTGCTTTGGTGCAACGGATCCAGCTACTGGTCCACCAGGTGATGTTCCATGGTTCCACTGCTACTCCTTGCAGATAAGTAGGCTTGGAAACTAAACTTCTGAATTGCGACGAAATTTCTGGGTTACATTCTCACTAGGACGCTTCGAGAGTTACAGTAACATTTCTTTGGTGGATCGGATTTAAGCTACTGGTCCACCAGGTGATACTCCATGGTTCCACTGCTGACATTGCAGACAAGTAGGCTTGGAGACTAAACTTCTGAATTGCGACTAAATTTCTGGGTTACATTCTCACTAGGAAGCTTCGAGTGTTACAGTAAAACTTCTTTGGTGCATCGGATTTAATCTACTGGTCCACCAGTTGATGCTCCATGGTACCACCGCTGACCTTGCAGATAAGTAAGCTTGGAGACTAAAGTTCTGAATTGCGAAGAAATTTCTGCGTTATATTCTCACCAGGAACTTTCGGCAGTTACAGTAAACATGCTTTGGAGCATCGGATTCAAGCTACTGGTCCACACGGTGATGCTCGATGATTCCACTGCTGAAATTTCAGTAAAGTAGGCTTGGAGACAAAAGTCCTGAATTGCGACGAAATTTCTGGGTTATATTCTCACTAGGAAGATCCGAGAGTTAGAGTAAACTTGCTTTGTTGCATCGGATTTAGGCTACTGGTCCACCAGGTGATGCTCCATGCATCCACTGCTGACCTTGCAGATAAGGAGGATTAGAGACAAAAGTTCTGAATTGCGACAAAATTTCGGGGGTTACAGTTTCACTAGGAATCTTCGAGAGTTACAGTACACTTGCTTTGATGCATGAGATTTTACCTACTGCTCCAAAAGGTGATGCTCCATTGTTGCACTGGTGACCTGGCAGATAACTAGGCTTGGAGACTAAAGTTCGGAATTGCGAGGATATTTCTGGGTTATAATATCACTAGGAATTTTTGAGAGTGCTGAGGTGCATCGGATTGAAGCTACTGGACCACCAGGTGATGTTCCACGGTTTCTCTGCTGACCTTGCAGATAAGTAGGCTTGGAGACGAAATTTCTGAATTGTGACGAAAATTTCTGAGTTACATTCTCACTAGGAAGCTTCGAGAGTTACAGTAAACTTCATTTGGTGCATCGGATTTAAGATACTGGTGCAGCAGGTGAAGCTCAATAGTTGAACTGCTGACCTTGCAGATAAGTAGGCTTGGATACTAAAGTTCGGAATGGCGATGATATTTCTGGGTTATTTTCTCACTAGGAATCTTCGAGAGGTACAGTAAAATTGCTTTGGTGCATCGAATCAAGCTACTTGTCCACCAGGTGATGCCCCATGTTTCCGCTGTAAACGTTGCAAATACGTACGCTTGGAGACAAAAGTTCTGAATTGCGACAACTTTTCTGGGTTACATTCTCACTAGGAATCTTCTAGAGCTATAGCAAACTTGCTTTGTTGCATCGGACTTAAGCTACTGATCCAGTAGGTAATGCTACATTGTTCCACTGCTGACCTTTCAGATAAGTAGGCTTGGAGACTAAAGTTCTGAATTGCGACGAAATTTCTGTGTTATATTGTCACTATGAAGCATCGAGAGTTACAGTAAACGTGCTATGGTACATCGGATTGAGGCTACTGGTCCACCAGGTGATGTTCCATGGTTACACTGCTGAAATTGTAGATAAGTAAGCTTGGAGATTAAAGTTCTGAATTGCGTCGAAATTTCTACGTTATATTCTAACCAGGAACCTTCGAGAGTGACAGTAAACTTGATTTCGTGCATCGGATTTAAGCTACTAGTCTACCAGGTGATGCCCCAGGGAAACACTGCCGACCTTGCAGATAAGAGCTCTTGGAGACTAAAGTTTTGAATTGCGACGAAATTTCTGGTTTGTATTCTCACTAGGAGGCTTCGAGAGTTTCTGTAAACTTGCCTTGGAGCATTGCATTCAAGCTACTGGTCCACCAGGTGATGCTCCATGGTTCCACTACTAAAACTGAAGATAAGTATGCTTGGAGATTAAATTTCTAAATTACGACGAAATTTCTGGTCTATAGTCTCACTAGGAATATTCAAAATTTACAGTAAACGTGCTTAGGTGCATCGGATTCAAGCTACTGGTTCACAAGGTGGCGCTCCATGGTTCCTCTGCTGACCTTGCAGATAAGTAGGGTTGGAAACTAAAGCCCTGAATTACGACGAAACTACTGAGTTACATTCTCACTAGGAAGCTTCGAGATTTACATAATACTTCCTTTGGTGCATCGGATTTAACCTACTGCTCTAAAAGTTGATGCTACATTGTTTCACTGCTGACCTTGGACATAAGTAGGCTTGGAGACTAAAGTTCGGAATCGCGACGATATTTCTGGGTTATTTTCTCACTAGGAATCTTCGAGAGGAACAGTAAAATTTGTTTGGTGCATCGGAATAAGCTACTTGGCCACCAGGTAATGCTACATGGTTCCACTGCTGACCTTTCAGATAAGTAGGCTTGGAGACTAAAGCCCTGAATGACGACGAGATTTCTGAGTTATATTCGCACTAGGAAGCTTCGAGAGTTACAGTAAACGAGCTTTGGTGCATCGGAATGAAGCTACTGGTCCACCAGGCGATGCTCCATGATTCCATTGCTGAAATAGCAGATAAGTAGGCATGGAGACTAAAGCTCTGAATTGGAACCAAATTTATGGGTTGTATTCGCACTAGAAAGTTTCGTGAGTTACAGAAAAATTGCTTCGGTGCATTGGATTCAAGCTACTGGTCAACCAGGTGATGCTCCATGATTCCACCGCTGAAATTGCAGATAAGTAGGCTTGGAGTCTAAACTTCTGAATTATGACGAAATTTCTGTGTTATATTCTCACTACGAAGCTTCGAGAGTTACAGTAAACTTTCTTTGGTGCATCGGATTTAAGCTACTGGTCCACCAGGTGACGCTCCATGGTTCAACTGCTGACCTTGCAGTTAAGTAGGCTCAGTTACTAAAGTTCTGAATTGCGACGGAATTTCTACGTTATATTTTCTCCAGGAACCTTGGAGAGTTACAGTAAACTTCCTCTGGTGCATTGGATTTAGGCTACTGGTCCATAAGGTGATGCTCCATGCATCCACTGCTGACGTTGCAGCAAAGTAGGCTTGGAGACAAAAGTTCTGAATTGCACCAAAATTTCTATGATACATTGTTACTAGGAAGCTTCAGGACTTGCAATACACTTCCTTTGGTAAATTTAATTTAAGCTACTGGTCTAGCAGGTGAAGCTCCATAATTGCACTGCTCCAAAAGTTGATGCTCCAATGTTGCACTGCTGACCTTGCGGATAAGTAGGCTTGGAGACTAAACTTTTGAATTGCGACGTACATTGTGGGTTACATTTTCACTAGGAAGCTTCGAGAGTTACAGTACACTTTCTTAGGTGCATTGGATGTTACCTACTGCTCCAAAAGGTGGTGCTCCATGGTTGCACTGGTGACCTTGCAGATAAGTGGACTTGGAGACTAAAGTTCGGAATTTCGACGATATTTCTGCGTTATAATCTCACTAGGAATCTTAGAGAGTTATGGACAAATTGCTTTGGTGCATCGAATTTAACCTACTTGTCCACCAGGTGATGCCCCATGGTTCTATTGAAGACCTTGCAAATAAGTAGGCTTGGAGACAAATGTCCCAAAATTGCGACGAAATTTCTGGGTTACATTCTCACTAGAAAGCTTCGAGAGTTACAGTAAACTTCCTTCGGTGCGTTGGATTCAAGCTACTGGTCCACCAGGTGATGCTCCATGATTCCACTGCTGAAATTGCAGATAAGTAGGCATGGAGACTAAAGTTCTGAATTGCGAAGGAATTTCTGGTTTATATTCGCACTAGGAAGTGCCGAGAGTTACAGTAAAATTGCTTTGGTGCACTGGATTTAAGCTACTGGTTCACCAGGTCATGGTCCATGTTAACACTGCTAAAATTGCAGATAAGTAGGCTTGGAGAATAAAGTTCTGAATTGCGACGACATTTCTGGGACATTTTCTCACTAGCAGCCTTTGAGAGCTATAGTAAATTTGCTTTGGTGCATTGGATTCAAGCTACTGGTCCACCAGGTTATGCTCCATGATTCCACTACCGAATTTGCAGATAAGTAGGCTTGGAGACTAAACTTCTGAATCGCGACGAAATTTCTGAGTTATGTTCTCACTACGAAGCTTCGAGAGTTACAGTAAACTTTTCTTGTTGCATCGGGCTTAAGCTACTGGTCCACCAGGTGATGCTCAAAGGTTTCACTGCCTAATTTGCAGATAAGTTGGCTTAGAGGAATAGTTCAGAATTGCGACGAAATTTCTGGGTTACATTCTCACTAGGAAGCTTCGAGAGCTATAGTAAACTTGCTTTGGTGCATCGGATTTAAACTGCTGGTCCACCAGGCGATGCTCTTTGAATATATTGCTGAAATTGCAGATAAGTTGTCATGGAGACTAAAGTTCTGAGTTGCGACCAAATTTCTGGGTTGTATACTCACTAGGTAGCTTCGAGAGTTACAGTAAACTTGCTTTGGTGCATTGGATACAATCTACTGGTCCACCAGGTGATGCTCCAAGATTCCACTGCTGAAATAGCAGATATGTAGGCTTGGAAACTAATGTGCTGAATTGCGAAAAAAAGTTTTGGGGTACATTCGCAATAGGAAGCTTGGAGAGTTACATTAAAGTTGCTTTGGTGCATCGTATTCAAGCTACTGGTCCATCAGGTTATGCTACATGGTTAAACTGCTGACCTCGCAGATAAGTACGCATTGAGACTAAAGTTCTGAATTGCGACCAAATGTCTGGGTTGTATTCTCACTAGGAACCTTCGAGAGTTACAGTAAACTTGTATGGGTGCATTGGTTTCAAGCTACTGGTCCACCAGGTGATGCTCCATGGTTCCTCTGCTGACCTTGCAGATAAGTAGGCTTGGATACTAAAGTTCTATATTGCGACGAAATTTCTGCGTTACGTTCTCACTAGGAAGCTTCGAGAGTTACAGTACACTTGCTTTGGTGCATCGGATTTAACCTACCGCTGCAAAAGTTGGTGCTGGGTTGCTGCACTGTTGTCCTTGCAGATAAGTAAGCTTGAAGACTAAAGTTCGGAATCGCGACGACCTTTCTGGGTTATTTTCTCACTAGGAATCTTCGAGAGGTACAGTAAAATAGCTTTGGTGCATCGGATTAAGCTACTTGTCCACCAGGTGATGCCCCTTGGTTTCATTGTAGAGGTTGCACATAAGTAGGGTTGGAGACAAAAGTTCAGAATTGCGATGACTTTCGTGGGTTACATTCTCACTAGGAAGCTTCGAGAGCTATAGTAAACTTGCTTTGTGCATCGGACTTAAGCTACTGGTCCACCAGGTGATGCTCCATGGTTCCACTGCTGACGTCGCAGTTAAGTAGGCTTGGATTCTAAAGTTCTACATTGCGTCGAAATTTTTGCGTTAGATTCTCACTAGGTAGCTTCGAGAGTTACAGTACACTGGCTTTGGTGCATCGGATTCAACGTACTGCTCCAAAAGTAGATGCTCCATGGTTGCATTGGTGACCTTGCAGATAAGTAGGCTGGGAGACTAAAGTTCGGTATTGCGACGATATTTCTATGTTATAATCTCACTAGGAATCTCCTAGAGTTACAGAAAAATTGCTTTGGTGCATCGAATTTAACCTACTTGTCCACCAGGTGATGCCCCATGTTTCTACTGAAGACCTTGCAAATAAGTAGGCTTGGAGACTAATGTTCTAAATTGCGACGAAAATTTCTGGGTTACATTCTCACTAGAAAGCTTCGAGAGCTGTAGTAAACTTGCTTTGGTGAATCAGATTTAAGCTACTGGTTAACTAGGTGATGCTCCATGATTCCACTGCTGAATTTGCAGACAAGTAGGCATGGAGACTAAAGTTCTGAATTGCGACCAAATTTCTGGGTCGTATTCTCACTAGGAGGCCTCGAGAGTTACAGTAAACTTGCTTCGGTGCATTGGATTCAAGATACTGGTCCACCAGGTGATGCTCCATGGTTGCACTGCTGACCTTGCAGATAAGTAGGCTTGGATTCTAATGTTCTATATTGCGACGAAATTTTTGCGTTAGATTCTCACTAGGTAGCTTCGAGAGTTACAATACACTGGCTTTGGTGCATCGGATTTAACCTATTGCTCCAAAAGTAAATGCTCCATGGTTGCACTGGTGATCTTGCAGATAAGTAGGCTTGGAGACTAAAGTTCGGAATTGCGACGATATTTCTGTGTTATAATCTCACTAGGAATCTTCGAGAGTTACAGTAACATTGCTTTGGTGCAGTGAATTTAACCTACTTGTCCACCAGGTGATACCCCATGGTTCTACTGAAGACCTTGCAAATAAGTAGGCTTGGAGACTAAAGTTCAAAATTGGACGAAATTTCTGGATTACACTCTCACTAGAAAGCTTCGAGAGCTGTAGTAAACTTGCTTTGGTGAATCAGATTTAATTTACTGGTTAACCAGGTGATGCTCCATAATTCCACTGCTGAATTTGCAGACAAGTCGCCTTGGAGACTAATGTTCTGAATTGCGACGAACTTTCCTTGTTACATTCTCACTAGAAAGCTTCCAGAGTTACAGTACACTTGCTTTGGTGCATCGGCTTTAACCTACTGCTCCAAAAGGTGATGCTCCATGGTTGTACTGGTGACCTTGCAGATAAGTAGGCTTGGAGACTTATGTTCGGAATTGCGACGATATTTCTGGGTTATAATCTCACTAGGAATCTTCGAGAGTTACAGTAAAATTGCTTTGGTGCATCGAATTTAACCTACTTTTCCACCAGGTGATGCCCCATGGTTCTACTGAAGACCTTGCAAATAAGTAGGCTTGGAGACTAAGGTTCTGAATTGCGACCAAATATCTGCGTTACATTCTCACTAGGAAACTTCGAGATTTACAGTACACTTGCTTTGGTGCATCGGATTTAACCTACTGCTGCAAAAGTTGGTGCTGGGTGTTGCTCTGTTGTCCTTGCGGGTATGTAAGCTTGAAGACTAAAGTTCGGAATCGTGACGACATTTCTGGGTTATTTTCTCACTAGGAATCTTCGAGAGGTACCGTAAATTGGCTTTGTTGCATCGGATTAAGCTACTTGTCCACCAGGTGATGCCCCTTCGTTTCATTGTAGACGTTGCACATAAGTAGGGTTGGAGACAAAAGTTCAGAATTGCAACGACTTTTGTGGGTTACATTCTCACTAGGAAGCTTCGAGAGCTATAGTAAACTTGCTTTGGTGCATCGAACTTAAGCTGCTGGTCCACCATGTGATGCTCCATGGTTCCACTGCTAAAATTGCATATAAGTCGGCATGGAGACAATAGTTCTGAATTACGAAGAAATTTCTGGGCTATATTCTCACTAGGAAGCTTCAAACGTTACAGTAAACGTGCTATGGTGCATCGGATTCGAGCTACTGGTCCACCAGGTGATGTTCCATGGTTACACTGCTAATCCTTGCAGATAAGTAGGCTTGTAGACTAAAGTTCAAAATTGCGACGAAATTTCTGGGTTACACTCTCACTAGAATGCTTCGAGAGCTGTAGTAAACTTGCTTTGGTGAATCAGATTTAATTTACTGGTTAACCAGGTGATGCTCCATAAATCCACTGTTGAATTTGCAGACAAGTAGGCTTGGAGACTAATGTTCTGAATTGCGACGAACTTTCTGGGTTACATTCTCACTAGGAAGCTTCGAGAGCTATAGTAAACTTGCTTTGTGCATCGGACTTAAGCTACTGGACCACCAGGTGATGCTCCATGGTTCCACTGCTAAAATTGCAGATAAGTAGGCATAGAGACAAAAGTTCTGAATTACGAAGAAATTTCTGGGCTATATTCTGACTATTAAGCTTTAAAAGTTACAGTAAACTTGCTTTGGTGCATTGGATTCAAGCTACTGGTCCCCCAGGTGATGCTCCATGATTCCACTGCTGAAATTGCAGATAAGTAGGCTTGGAGACTAAAGTTCTGAATTGCGACGTACTTTGTGGGTTACATTTCCACTATTAAGCTTCGAGAGTTACAGTACACTTTCTTTGGTGCGTCGGATGTTACCTACTGCTCCAAAAGGTGATGCTCCATGGTTGCACTGGTGACCTTGCAGATAAGTGGACTTGTAGACTAAAGTTTGTAATTTCGACGATATTTCTGCGTTATAATCTCAATAGGAATCTTCGAGAGTTACAGAGAAATTTCTTTGGTGCATCGAATTTAACCTACTTGTCCACCAGGTGATGCCCCATGGTTCTATTGAAGACTTTGCAAATAAGTAGGCTTGGAGACTAAAGTTCTAAATTGCAACCAAATTTCTGGGTTGTATTCTCACTAGGAAGCTTCGAGAGTTACAGTAAACTTCCTTTGGTGCATTGGATTATAACTACTGGTCCACCAGGTGATGCTCCATGATTCCACTGCTGAAATAGCAGAAAAGTAGATTTGGAGACTAAAGTTCTGAATTGCGACGAAAATTCTGGGTTACATTCTCACTAGGAAGCTTCGAGAGCTATAGTAAACTTGCTTTGGTGCATCGGATTTAAGCTACTGGTCTACCAGGCGATGCTGCATGAATATATTGCTGAAATTGCAGATAAGTAGTCATGGAGACTAAAGTTCTGATTTGCGACCAAATTTCTGGATTGTATACTCACTACGTAGCTATGAGAGTTACAGTAAACATGCTTTGGTGCATTGGATACAAGCTACTGGTCCCCCAGGTGAGGCTCCAAGATTCCACTGCTGAAATAGCAGATATGTAGGCTTGGAAACTAATGTGCTGAATTGCGAAAAAATTTTTGAGGTACATTCTTAATAGGAAGCATGGAGAGTTACATTAAAGTTGCTTTGATGCATCGTATTCAAGCTACTGGACCACCAGGTGATTCTCCATGGTTCCACTGCTTACCTTGTAGATAAGTACGCTTGGAGACTAAAAATCTGAATAGCGACGAAAATTCTCTAATATATTCTCACTAGGAAGTTTCGAGAGTTACAGTAAACTTGCTTTCGTGCATAGGATTCAAGCCACAGGTCCACCAGGTGATGCTCCATGTTTGCACTGCTCACCTTGCAGAAAAGTAGGCTTGGAGACTAAAGTTATGAATTTCGGCGATATTTCTGTGTTATATTCTCACTAGGAAGCTTCGAGAGTTACAGTAAACTGGCTTTCGGATTCACGTTACTCGTCTAACAGGTGATGGTTAAACTGCTGACCTCGCAGATAAGTAGGCATTGAGACTGAAGCTCTGTATTGCGAAGAATCTTCTGGGTTACATTCTCACTAGAAAGCTTCGAGAGTTACAGTACACCTCCTTTGGTGCAACGGATTTAAGCTACTGGTCCACCAGATGATGCTCCATGGTACCACTGCTAACCTTATAGATAAGTAGGCTTGGAGACTAAAGTCCTTAATTGCGACGGAATTGCTGGGTTATATTCTCACTAGGAAGCTTCGAGAGTTACATTAAACTTTCTTTGGTGCATGGGATTCAAGTTACTGGTACACTTGGTGATGCTCCATGGTTCCACTTCTGACCTTGCAGATAAGTTAGCTTGGAGACTAAAGTTCTGCATTGCGACCAAATGTCTAGGATATATTTTCACTAGAAAGCTTCGAGAGTTACAGTAAACTTGCTTAATGCATCGGATTTAAGCTACTGGTCCACCAGGTGATTCTCCATGGTTCCACTGCTTACCTTGTAGATAAGTAGGCTTGGAGACTAAAAATCTGAATAGCGACGAAAATTCTCTAATATATTCTCACTAGGAAGTTTCGAGAGTTACAGTAAACTTGCTTTCGTGCATCGGATTCAAGCGACAGGTCAACCAGGTGATGCTCCATGTTTGCACTGCTCACCTTGCAGATAAGTAGGCTTGGAGACTAAAGTTATGAATTTCGGCGATATTTCTGTGTTATATTCTCACTAGGAAGCTTCGAGAGTTACAGTAAACTGGCTTTCGGATTCACGTTACTCGTCTAACAGGTGATGTTCCTTTCTTCTACTGCTGACCCTGCAGATAAGTAGGCTTGGAGACAAATGTTCTGAATTCCGACAAAATTTCTGGGTTATTTTCTCACTAGGAAGCTTCGAGCGTTACAGTAATCTGGCCTTGGTGCAAGGGATTCAAGCTTCTGGTCCACAAGGTGCCGCTCCATGGTTCCACCGCTGACCTTGCAGATAAGTAGGCTAGGACACTACAGTTCAGAATTGCGACGATATTTCTTGTTTATATTCTCACTAGGATGTTTCAAGAGTAACAGTAAACTTGTTTTGGTGCATCGGATTCAAGGTACTGGTCGACCAGGACACGCTCTACGTTTCCATTGCTGATGTTGCAGATAAGTAGGCTTGGAGACTAATTTCCGAATTGAGACGAAATTTATGGTTAATTATCACAATCATAAGCTACGAGAGTTACAGTAAACTCGCATTGGTGAATCGGATTCAACCTACTGGTCCACCAGGTGATGCTCGTTTCTTCCACTGCTGAGCTTGCAGATAAGTAGGCTTGGAGACTAATGTTCTAAATTGCTACGAAATTTCTGGTTTGTTATCTCACTCATAAGCTTCGAGAGTTACAGTAAACTTGCTTTGGTGCATCGGATTCAACCAACTGGTCCACCAGATGATGCTCTATGTTTCCACTGCTGACCTTGCAGAAAAGTAGACTTGTTGACTGAAGTTCTGAATTGGGACGAAATTTCTGCGTTATATTCTCGCTAGGAAGCATCGAGAGTGACAGTAAACTTGCTTTGGTGCATTGGATTCTAGCTACTAGACCACCAGGTGATGCTCCACGGTTCCACTGCCTTCATTGCGGATACGTAGGCTTGGAGACAAAAGTTCTGAATTGCGACAAAACGTCTGGGTTATATTCCCACTAGGAAGCTTCAAGAGCTACAGTAAACTTGTTTTTTGTGCTTGAGATTCAAGCTACTGGTCCACCAGGAAATGCTCCATGGTTCCATTGCTGACCTTGCAGATAAGCAGGCTTGGATACAAAAGTTCTGAAGTGCGACGAAATTTCTGGGTTATATTCTCACTAGAAAGCTTCGAGAGTTACAGTAAACTTGCTTTGGTGGATAGAATTCAAGCTACTGGTCCACCATTTGATGCTCCGTTGTTCCACTGCTGACCTAGTAGATAAGTAGTCTTGGATACTAAAGTTCTCAAGTACGACGAAATTTCTGGGTTATATTCTCACTAGGAAGCTTCGACAGTTACAGTAAACCTACTTTGGTGCATCGGATTCAAGCTACAGGTAGACCAAGTGATGCTACATGGTTCGCCTGCTGACTTTATGGATAAGTTGGCTTGGAGACTAATGGTCTATATTGCGACGAAATTTCATTGTTATATCCTAACTAGGAAGCTTCCAAAGTTACAGTACACTTGCTTTGGTGCATCGGATTTAAGCTACTGGTCCACCAGGTAATGCTCCATGGTTCCACTACTGACCTTGCAGACAATCAAGCTTGGAGACTAAAGTTCTGCATTGGGTCCAAATGTCTGGGTTATATTCTCACTAGGAAGCTTCGAGAGTTACAGTAATCTTGCTTTGGTGGATGGAATTCAAGCTACTGGTCCACCAGGTGATGCTCGATGGTTCGACAGCCGACTTTGCAGATAAGTAGGATTGGACACTAAAGTTCTGAATTGCGACGAATTTTCTGGGTTACATTTTCTCTAGGAAGCTTCTAGAGTTACAGTAAATTTGCTTTGTTGCATCGGGTTTAAGCTACTGGTCCACTAGGTGATGCTCAAAGGTTCCACTGCCTAATTGGCAGATAAGTTGGCTTGGAGGAAAAGTTCGGAATTGCGATAAAAATTTCTGGGTTACATTCTCAGTAGGAAGCTTCGAGAGCTATAGTAAACTTGCCTTGGTGCATGGGATTTAAGCTACTGGTCAAGCAGGTGATGCTCCATGGCTACACAGCTGACCTTGCAGATAATTAGGTTTGAAGACTAAAGTTCTGGATTGCGACGAAAGTTCTGGATTATAAATTAACTAGGAAGCTTCGAGAGTTACAGTAAACTTGCTTTGGTGTATCGGATTTATGCTACTGGTCCAGCAGGTGAAGCTCCATGGTTCCACTCCTGACCTTGCAGGTAAGTTGGATTGGAGACTAAAGTTCAGAATTAAGACGAAATTTCTGGGTTTTAATCTCAATAGGAATGCTTACAGTAAACCTGTTTTGGTGCTTCGTATTTAGGCAACTGATCCACCAGTGATACTCCATGGTTCCACTGCTGACCTTGCAGATAAGTAGGATTGGAGAATAAATTTCTGAATTGCGACGAAATATCTATGTTACATTTTCTCTAGGAAGCTTCGAGAGTTACAGTAAACTTGCTTTCTTGCATCGGGTTTAAGCTACTGGTGCACCAGGTGATGCTCAATGGTTCCACTGCCTAGTTTCCAGGTAAGTTATCTTGGAGAAAACGTTCTGAATTGCGACGAAAATACTGGGTTACATTCTCACTAGGAAGCTTCGAGAGCTATGGTAAACTTGCTTTGGTGCATCGGATTTAAGCTACTGGTCCACCAGGTGATGCTCCAAGATTCCACTGCTGAAATAAGAGATATGTAGGCTTGGAAACTAATGTGCTGAATTACGAAAAATTTTTGGGGTACATTGTTAATAGGAAGCTTGGAGAGTTACATTAAAGTTGCTTTGGTGCATCGTATTCAAGCTACTGGACCATCGGGTTATGTTCCATGGTTAAACTGCTGACCTCGCAGATAAGTAGGCATTGAGACTGAAGCTCTGAATTGCGACGAATCTTCCGGGTTACAATCTCACTAGTAAGCTTCGAGAGTTACAGTACACCTCCTTTGGTGCAACGGATTTAAGCTACTGGTCCACCACATGATGCAACTTGGTTGCACTCTTGAACTTGCAAATAAGTAGTTTTGGAGACTAAAGTTATGAATTGCGACAAAATTTGTGTGTTATATTCTCACTATGAAGCTTCGAGAGTTACAGCAAACTGGCTTTCGTGCATCGGATTCAAGTTACTCGTCTAAGAGGATATGTTCCTTTCTTCTACTGCTGACCCTGCAGATAAGTGGGCTTGGAGACAAATGTTCAGAATTCCGACAAAATTTCTGGGTTATATTCTCACTAGGAAGCTTCGAGAGTTACAGTAACTTGCTTTGGTGCATCGGATTTAAGCTACTGGTCCACCAGGTAATGCTCCATGGTTCTATTACTGACCTTGCAGACAATCAAGCTTGGAGACTAAAGTTGTGCATTGGGACCAAATGTATGGATTATATTCTCACTAGGAAGCTTCGACAGTTACAGTAAACTTGCTTTGGTGGATGGAATTCAAGCTACTGGTCCACCATTTGATGCTCCGTGGTTCCACTGCTGACCTTGCGGATAAGTAGGCTTGGAGACTAATGTTCTACATTGCGACGAAATTTCTGCGTTATATTCTCACTAGGAAGCTTCGAGAGTTACAGTAAACTTGCTTTGGTGGATGGAATTCAAGCTACTGGTCCACCATTTGAAGCTCCGTGGTTCCACTGCTGACCTTGCGGATAATTAGGCTTGGAGACTAAAGTTCTGAATTGCGACGAAATTTATGGGTTACATTTTCAGTAGGAAGCTTCGAGCGTTACAATAAACTTGCTTTTTTGCATCGGACTTAAGCTACTGGTCCACCAGGTGATGTTCCATGGTTCCACTTCTAACCTTGCAGACAAAGAAGCTTGGAAACTAATGTTCTGCATTGGGACCAAATGTCTGAGTTATATTCTCACTAGGAAGCTTCGAGAGTTGCAGTAAACTTGCTTTGGTGGATGGAATTCAAGCTACTGGTCCACCATTTGATGCTCCGTGGTTCCACTGCTGACCTTGCGGATAACTGGGCTTGGAGACTAATGTTCTAAATTGCGACGAAATATCTGGGTTATATTCTCACTAGAAAGCTTCGAGAGTTACAGTAAACGTGCTGTGGTACATGGGATTCAAGCTACAGGTCCACCAGGTGATGCTCCATGTTTGCACTGCTCACATTGCAGATAAGTAAGCTTGGAAACTAAAGTTCAGAATTGCGACGAAATTTCTGTGTTTTATTCTCACTAGGAAGCTTCGAGAGTTAAAGTAAACTGGCTTTCGTGCATCGGATTCAAGTTACACGTCCAACAGGTGATGTTCCTTTCTTCTACTGCTGACCATGTAGATAAGTAGGCTTGGAGACTAAATTTCTGAATTGCGACGATATTTCTGGGTTATAAGCTCACTAGGAGGCTTAGAGAGTTACAGTAAAATTGCCTTAGAGCATCGAATTTAACCTACTTGTCCACCAGGTGATGCTCCATTGTTCTACTGAAGACCTTACAAATAAGTAGGCTTGGAAACTACAGTTCTAAATTGCGACGAAATTTCTGGGTTACATTCTCACTAGGAAGCTTCGAGAGCTGTAGTAAACTTGCATCGGATTTATGCTACTGGTTAACCAGGTGATGCTCCATGATTCCACTGATGAAATAGTAGACAAGTAGATTTGGAGACTAAAGTTCTCAATTGCGACCAAAATTCTGGGTTATATTCTCACTAGGAAGTGCCGAGAGTTACAGTAAACTTCCTTCGGTGCATTGGATTCAAGCTACTGGTCCAACAGGTGATGCTCCATGATCCCGCTGCTGAAATAGCAGACAAGTAGATTTGGAGACTAAAGTTCTGAATTGCGACGAAATTTCTGGGTTATATTCTCACTAGGAAGTGCCGAGAGTTACAGTAAACTTGCTTTGGTGCACCGGATTTAAGCTACTGGTTCACCAGGTCATGGTCCATGTTACCACTGCTGAAATTGCAGACAAGTAGGCTTCGAGAATAAAGTTCTCAATTGCGACGAAATTTCTGGGACATTTTCTCACTAACAGGCTTCGAGAGCTACAGTAAATTTGCTTTGGTGCATTGGATTCAAGCTACTAGTCCACCAGGTGATGCTCCATGATCCCACTGCCGAATTTGCATATACGTAGGCTTGGAGACTAAACTTCTGAATTGCGACGAAATTTCTGTGTTATGTTCTCACTACGAAGCTTCGAGAGTTATAGTAAACTTTCTTTGGTGCATCGGATAAAAGCTACTGGTGCACCAGGTGATGCTCCATGGTTCGACAGCCGACTTTGCAGATAAGTAGGATTGGACACTAAAGTTCTGAATTGCGACGAAATTTCTGGGTTACATTTTCTCTAGGAAGTTTCTAGAGTTACAGTAAATTTGCTTTGTTGCATCGGGTTTAAGCTGCTGGTCCACCAGGTGATGCTCAAAGGTTCCACTGCCTAGTTGGCAGATAAGTTGGCTTGGAGGAAAAGATATGAATTGCGATAAAAATTTTTGGGTTACATTCTCAGTAGGAAGCTTCGAGAGCTATAGTAAACTAGCCTTGGTGCATCGGATTTAAGCTACTGGTCAAGCAGGTGATGCTCAATGGCTGCACAGCTGACCTTGCAGATAATTAGGTTTGGAGACTAAAGTTCTGGATTGCGACGAAAGTTCTGGATTATAAATTAACTAGGAAGCTTCGAGAGTTACAGTAAACTTGCTTTGGTGCATCGGATTTAAGCTACTGGTCCAGCAGGTGAAGCTCCATGGTTCCACTGCTGACCTTGCAGGTAAGTTGGATTGGAGACTAAAGTTCAGAATTAAGACGAAATTTCTGGGTTATATTCTCAACAGGAATGCTTACAGTAAACCTGTTTTGGTGCTTCGGATTTAGGCAACTGGTCCACCAGTGATACTCCATGGTTCCACTGCTGACCTTGAAGATAAGTAGGATTGGAGACCAAAGTTCTGAATTGCGACGAAATATCTATGTTACATTTTCTCTAGGAAGCTTCGAGAGTTACAGTAAACTTGCTTTTTTGCATCGGGTTTAAGCTACTGGTGCACCAGGTGATGCTCAATGGTTCCACAACCTAGTTTCCAGATAAGTTATCTTGGAGAAAACGTTCTGAATTGCGACGAAAATTCTGGGTTACATTCTCACTAGGAAGCTTCGAGAGCTATAGTAAACTTGCTTTGGTGCATCGGATATAAGCTACTGGTCCACCAGGTGATGCTCCAAGATTCCACTGCTGAAATAACAGATATGTAGGCCTGGAAACTAATGTGCTGAGTTGCGAAAAAATTTTTGGGGTACATTCTCAATAGGAAGCTTGGAGAGTTACATTAAAGTTGCTTTGGTGCATCGTATTCAAGCTACTGGACCATCGGGTAATGCTCCATAGTTAAACTGCTGACCTCGTAGATAAGTAGGCATTGAGACTGAAGCTCTGAATTTGCGACGAATCTTCCGGGTTACATTCTCACTAGGAAGCTTCGAGAGTTACAATACACCTCCTTTGGTGCAACGGATTTAAGCTACTGGTCCACCAGATGATGCAACTTGGTGGCACTCTTGAACTTGCAAATAAGTAGTCTTGGGGACTAAAGTTCTGAATTGCGTCGAAATTTCTGGGTTACATTCTCACTATGAAGCTTCGAGAGTTACATTTCACTTGCTTTGTTGCATCGGATTTAAGCTACTGGTAAATTAGGTGATGGAGCACGGTTCCACTGCCGACCTTGCAGATAATTAGGCTTGGAGACTAAAGTTCCGAATTGCGACGAAATCTGTGGTTTATTACTTCACTCATGAGCTTCGAGAATTACAGTAAACTTGCTTTGGTGCATCGGATTCAACCTAATGGTCCACCAGGTGATGCTCCATGGTACCAGTGCTGACCTCATAGATAACTAGGCTTGGAGACTAAAGTCCTGAATTGCGACGGAATTGCTGGGTTATATTCTCACTAGGAAGCTTAGCGAGTTACAGTAAACTTGCTTTCGTGCATCGGATTCAAGCTACTGGTCCACCAGGTGATGCTCCTCTCTTCCAGTGCTGAGTTTGCAGATAAGTAGGCTTGAAGACTAATGTTCCAAATTGCGACGAAATTTCTGGGTTATATTCTCACTAGAAAGCTTCGAGAGATACAGTAAACTTTGTTTGGTGCATCTGATCAAGCTAATCTTCCACAAGGTGATGCTCTATGTTTCCACTGCTGACCTTGCAGATAAGTAGGCTTCGACACTTAAGTTCTCAATTGAGACGAAATTTCTGATTCATTATCTCACTCATAAGGTTCTAGAGTTACATTAAACCTGCTTTGGTGCATGGGATTCAAGTTATTGGCACACCAAGTGATGGCCTATGGTTCATCTGCTGACCTTGCGGATAAGTAGGCTTGGAGACTAATGTTCTAAATGCGCTGAAATTTCTGGATTATATTCTCACTAGAAATCTTCGACGGTTACAGTTAACTTGCTTCGGTACATGGGATTCAACCTACTGGTCCACCAGCTGATGCTCCATGGTTCCACCGCTGACCTTGCAGATAAGTTGCTTGGAGACCAATGTTCTGAATTGCGACTAAATATCTGGGTTATATTCTCACTAGGAAACTTCGAGAGTTACAGTAAACTTGCTTTGGTGCATCGGATTCTTCTTACTGTTCCACCAGGTGATGCTCCATGGTTCCACTTCTGACTTTCCAGACAATCAAGCTTGGAGACTAAAGTTCTGCATTGGGACCAAATGTCTGTGTTATATTTTCACTAGGAAGGTTCGAGAGTTACAATAAACTTGCTTTGGTGCATGTGATTCAAGTTACTGGTACACCTGATGATGCTCCATGGTTCCACTTCCGACCTTGCAGATAAGTTAGCTTGGAGACTAAAGTGCTGCATTGTGACCAAATGTCTAGGATATATTTTCACTAGAAAGCTTCGAGAGTTACAGTAAACTTGCTTTAATGCATCGGATTTAAGCTACTGGTCTACCAGGTGATTCTCCATGGTTCCACTGCTTACCTTGTAGATAAGTAGGCTTGGAGACTAAAAATCTGAATTGCGACGAAAATTCTCTAATATATTCTCACTAGGAAGTTTCGAGAGTTACAGTAAACTTGCTTTCGGGCATCGGATTCAAGCCACAGGTCCACCAGGTGATGCTCCATGTTTGCACTGCTCATCTTGCAGATAAGTGGGCTTGGAGACTAAAGTTATGAATTGCGACGAAATTTGTGTGTTATATTCTCACTAGGAAGCATCGAGAGTTACAGTAAGCTGGCTTTCGTGCATCGGATTCAAGCTACTGGTCCATCAATTGATGCCCCTTTTTTCAATTGCTGACCCCGCAGATAAGTAGGCTTGGAGACAAAAGTTCTTAATTGCAACGAAATTTCTGGGTTGTATTCTCACTAGGAAGCTTTGAGAGTTACAGTGAACTTGCTTTGGTGCATGGGATTCAAGCTACTTTTCCTCGAGTGATGCTCCATATTTCCAATGCTGACCCTGCTGATAAGTAGGTTTCGAGACTAAAGTTCAGAATTGTAACGACATTTCTGGGTTACATTCTCACAAGGAAGCTTCGAGAGTTACAGTAAACTTGGTTTGGTGGATGGAATTCAAGCTACTGGTCCATCAGGTGATGCTCCGTGGTTCCACTGCTGACCTTGCGGATAAGTAGGCTTGGAGACTAATGTTCTAATTTGCGACGAAATTTCTGGGTTATATTCTCACTAGGAAACTTCGAGAGTTACAGAAACTAGCTTTTTTGCATTGGACTTAAGCTGCTTGTCCACCAGGTGATGCTCCATGCTTCCACTTCTTACCTTGCAGACAATCAACCTTAAAGACTAAAGTTCTCCATTGGGACAAAATGTCTGGATTATATTCTCACTAGGAAGCTTCGACAGGTACAGTAAAGTTGCTTTGGTGGATGGAATTCAAGATACTGGTCCACCATTTGATGCTCCGTGGTTCCACTGCTGACCTTGCGGATAAGTAGGCTTGGAGACTAATGTTCTAAATTGCGACGAAATTTCTGGGGTTATATTCTCACTAGAAAGCTTCGAGAGTTACAGTAAACTTGCTGTGGTACATGGGATTCAAGCTACAGGTCCACCAGGTGATGCTCCATGTTTGCACTGCTCATATTGCAGATAAGTAGGCTTGGAAACTAAAGTTCCGAATTGCGACGAAATTTCTGTGGTATTATCTCATTCATAAGCTTCGACAGTTACAGTAGAACTACTTTGGTGCATCGTATTCAAGCTACTGGTAGGCTAAGTGATGCTCCATGGTTAGACTGATGACATTGCAGATAAGTTACCTTGGAGACTAAAGTTCTGCGTTGCGACGAAATGTCTTTGTCATATTCTCACTAGGAAGCTTCGAGAGTTACAGTAAACTTGCTATGGGGCATCTGATTTAAGCTACTGGTCCACCAGGTGATGCTCCATGGTTCCACTTCTGACCTTGCAGACAAGTAGCCTTGGAGAGATTGTTCTAAAGTGCTTCGAAATTTCTGGGTTATATTCTCACTAGGAAGCGTCAACAGTTACAGTAAACTTGCTTTGGTCGATCGGATTTAAGCTATTGTTCCCTTAGGTGATGCTCCACGGTTCCACTGCTGACCTTGCAGATAAGTAGGCTTGGAGACTAAAGTTCTGAATTGCGACGAAAATTATTGTTTATATTCTCACTAGGAAGCTTCGAGAGTTACAGTAAACTTGCTTTGGTGCATCGGATTTAAGCTGCTGGTATACCAAGTGATGGTAAATGGTTCGACTGCTGACCTTGCGGATATGTGGGCTTGGAGAGTAATGTTCTAAATTGCGACGAAATTTCATTGTTATATCCTAACAAGGAAGCTTAGAGAGTTAAAGTAAACGGGCATTGGTGCATCGGATTTAAGCTACTGGTCCACCAGGTAATGCTCCATGGTTCCACTACTGACCTTGCAGATAACTAGGCTTAGAGACTACAGTTGAAAATTGCGAGTAAAATTCTGGGATACATTCTCAGTAGGAAGCTTCGAGAGTTACAATAAACTTGCTTTTTTGCATCGGACTTAAGCTACTTGTCCACAAGGTGATGTTCCATGGTTCCACTGCTGACCTTCCAGATAAGTAGGCATGGAGACTAAAGTTCTGAATTACGACGAAATATCTGGGTTACATTCTAATAGGAAGCTTCGAGAGCCACAGTAAACTTGCTATGGTGTATCGGATTTAAGCTACTTGTCCACCAGGTGATGCTCCCTGATTCCAGTGCTGACCTTGGAGGTTAGTAGGCTTGGAGACTAATGTTCTGAATTGCGACTAAACACCAGTTTTCTATTTTCTTTAGGATGATTCTAGAGTTACAGTAAAGTAGCTTTGTTGCATGGAATTCAGGCTACTGGTCCTCCAGGTGATGCTCCATGGTTCCACTGCTGACCTTGCAGATAAGTAGGCTTGGAGACTAAAGTTCTGAATTGCGACGAAATTTATTGTTTATATTCTCACCAGGAAGCTTAGAGAGTTACAGTAAAGTTGCTTTGGTGCAACAGATTTAAGTTACTGGTCCACTAGGTGACGCCCCATGGTTCCACTGCTGACCTAGCAGGTAAGTAGGTTTGGAAACTAAAGTTCTGATCTGCGACAAACATTCTGGGTTACATTCTCAGTAGGAAGCTCCGATAGCTTTAGTACACTTGCTATGTTGCATCCTGTTTAAGCTACTGGTCCACCAGGTGATACTCCATGGTTCCACTGCTGTCCTAGCAGATAAGTAGGCTTGGATACTAAAGTTCTGAAGTGCGACGAAATTTCTGGGTTATATTCTCACTAGGAAGCTTCGAGAGTTACAGTACACTTGCTTTGGTGCATCGGATTTAAGCTACTGGTCCACCAGGTAATGCTCCATGGTTCCACTACTGACCTTGCAGACAATCAGCTTTGGAGACTAAAGTTCTGCATTGGGTCCAAATGTCTGGGTTATATTCTCACTAGGAAGCTTCGAGAGTTAGAGTAAACTGGCTTTAATGCATCGGATTCAAGTTACACGTCGAACAGGTGATGTTCCTTTCTTCTACTGTTGACCCTGTAGATAAGTTGGCTTGGAGACAAATGTTCGGAATTGCGACAAAATTTCTGGGTTATGCTCCTACTAGGAAGCTTCGAGAGGTACAGTACTCTTGCTTTATTGCATCGGATTCTAGCTACTGGTCCACGAGGTGATGCTCAATGGTTCCACTGCTAAAATTGCATGTAAGTAGGCTTGGAGACTAAAGTCCTGACTTACGACGAAATTTCTGGGTTATATTCTCACTAGAAAGCTTCGAGAGTTACAGTAAACATGCTTTGGTGCACCGGATTTATGCTACTGGTCCAGCAAGTGATGCTCCATGGTTCGACATCTTACCTTGCAGATAAGTAGGCTTGAAGACTAAAGATATGAATTGCAACGAAATTTCTGCGTTACATTCTCACTAGGAAGCTTCGAGATTTACAGTAAACTTGCTTTGGTGCATCAGATTAAAGCTACTGGACGAGCAGTGGATGCTCAATGGTTCCACTGCTGACATTGCTGATAAGTAGGCTTGGAGACTAAGGTTCTGAATTGCGACGAAATTCCTGGGTTATATTCTTACTAGAAAACTTCGAGAGTTACAGTAAGCTTGCTTTCGTGCATCGGATTCAAGCTTTTGGTCCATCAATTGATGCTCCTTTTTTCAATTGCTGACCCCGCAGATAAGTAGGCTTGGAGACAAAAGTTCTTAATTGCAACGAAATTTCTGGGTTGTATTCTCATTAGGAAGCTTTGAGAGTTACAGTGAACTTGCTTTGGTGCATGGGATTCAAGCTACTTTTCCTCGAGTGATGCTCCATAGTTCTAATGCTGACCCTGCTGATAAGTAGGGTTCGAGACTAAAGTTCAGAATTGTAACGAAATTTCTGGGTTACATTCTCACAAGGAAGCTTCGAGAGTTACAGTACACTTGCTTGGTGCATCGGATTTAAGCTACTGGTACACCAGGTAATGCTCCATGGTTCCACTACTGACTTTGCAGACAATCAGCCTTGGAGACTAAAGTTCTGCATTGGGTCCAAATGTCTGGGTTATATTCTCACAAGGAAGCTTCGATAGTTACAGTAAAGTTGCTTTGGTGGATGGAATTCAAGCTACTGGTCCACCATTTGATGCTCCGTGGTTCCACTGCTGACCTTGCGGATAAGTAGGTTTGGAGACTAATGTTCTAAATTGCGACGAAATTTCTGGGGTTATATTCTCACTAGAAAGCTTCGAGAGTTACAGTAAACTTGCTGTGGTACATGGGATTCAAGCTACTGGTTCACCAGGTGATGCTCCATGTTTGCACTGCTTATATTGCAGGTAAGTAGGCTTGGAGACTAAAGTTCCGAATTGCGACGAAATTTCTGTGGTATTATCTCATTCATAAGCTTCGAGAGTTACAGTAAAACTACTTTGGTGCATCGTATTCAAGCTACTGGTAGGCTAAGTGATGCTCCATGGTTAGACTGATGACATTGCTGATAAGTTACCTTGGAGACTAAAGTTCTGCGTTGCGACGAAATGTCTTTGTCATATTCTCACTAGGAAGCTTCGAGAGTTACAGTAAACTTGCTATGGGGCATCTGATTTAAGCTACTAGTCCACCAGGTGATGCTCCATGGTTCCACGTCTGACCTTGCAGACAAGTAGCCTTGGAGAGATTGTTCTAAATTGCTTCGAAATTTCTGGGTTATATTCTCACTAGGAAGCGTCAAGAGTTACAGTAAACTTGCTGTGGTACATGGGATTCAAGCTACTGGTTCACCAGGTGATGCTCCATGTTTGCACTGCTCATATTGCAGGTAAGTAGGCTTGGAGACTAAAGTTCCGAATTGCGACGAAATTTCTGTGGTATTATCTCATTCATAAGCTTCGAGAGTTACAGTAAAACTACTTTGGTGCATCGTATTCAAGCTACTGGTAGGCTAAGTGATGCTCCATGGTTAGACTGATGACATTGCAGATAAGTTACCTTGGAGACTAAAGTTCTGCGTTGCGACGAAATGTCTTTGTCATATTCTCACTAGGAAGCTTCGAGAGTTACAGTAAACTTGCTATGGGGCATCTGATTTAAGCTACTAGTCCACCAGGTGGTGCTCCATGGTTCCACTTCTGACCTTGCAGACAAGTAGCCTTGGAGAGATTGTTCTAAATTGCTTCGAATTTTCTGGGTTATATTCTCACTAGGAAGCGTCAAGAGTTACAGTAAACTTGCTTTGGTCGATCGGATTTAAGCTACTGTTCCCTTAGCTGATGCTCCATGGTTCCACTGCTGACCTTGCAGATAAGTAGGCTTGGAGACTAAAGTTCTGAATTGCGACGAAAATTATTGTTTATATTCTCACTAGGAAGCTTCGAGAGTTACAGTAAAGTTGCTTTGGAGGATGGAATTCAAGCTACTGGTCCACCAGTTGATGCTCCGTGGTTCCACTGCTGACCTTGTAGATCAGTTGGCTTGCATACTAAAATTTTGAAGTGCGACGAAATTTCTGGGTCATATTATCACTAGGAAGCTTCGAGAGTTACAGTAAACCTACTTTGGTGCATCGGATTCAAGCTACTGGTAGACCAAGTGATGGTAAATGGTTCGACTGCTGACCTTGCGGATATGTGGGCTTGGAGAGTAATGTACTAAATTGCGACGAAATTTCATTGTTATATCCTAACAAGGAAGCTTCGAGAGTTAAAGTAAACGGGCATTGGTGCATCGGATTTAAGCTACTGGTCCACCAGGTAATGCTCCATGGTTCCACTACTGACCTTGCAGATAACTAGGCTTAGAGACTACAGTTGAAAATTGCGAGTAAAATTCTGGGATACATTCTCAGGAGGAAGCTTCGAGAGTTACAATAAACTTGCTTTTTTGCATCGGACTTAAGCTACTGGTCCACAAGGTGATGTTCCATGGTTCCACTGCTGTTCTTCCAGATAAGTAGGCAAGGAGACTAAAGTTCTGAATTACGACGAAATATCTGAGTTACATTCTAATAGGAAGCTTCGAGAGCTACAGTAAACTTGCTCCGGTGTATCGGATTTAAGCTACTTGTCCACCAGGTGATGCTCCCTGATTCCACTGCTGACCTTGGAGGTTAGTAGGCTTGGAGACTAATGTTCTGATTTGCGACGAAACTTCCGTTTTCTATTTTCTTTAGAATGATTCTAGAGTTACAGTAAAGTTTCTTTGGTGCATGGAATTCAGGCTACTGGTCCTCCAGGTGATGCTCCATGGTTCCACTGCTGACCTTGCAGATAAGTAGGCATGGAGACTAAAGTTCTGAATTGCGACGAAATTTATTGTTTATATTCTCACTAGGAAGCTTAGAGAGTTACAGTAAAGTTGCTTTGGTGCAACAGATTTAAGTTACTGGTCCACTAGGTGACGCCTCATGGTTCCACTGCTGACCTAGCAGGTAAGTAGGCTTGGAAACTAAAGTTCTGATCTGCGACAAACATTCTGGGTTACATTCTCAGTAGGAAGCTTCGAGAGCTTTAGTACACTTCCTATGTTGCATCCTGTTTAAGCTACTGGTCCACCAGGTGATACTCCATGGTTCCACTGCTGTCCTAGCAGATAAGTAGGCTTGGATACTAAAGTTCTGAAGTGCGACGAAATTTCTCTGTTATATTCTCACTAGGAAGCTTCGAGAGTTACAGTACACTTGCTTTGGTGCATCGGATTTAAGCTACTGGTCCACCAGGTAATGCTCCATGGTTCCACTACTGACCTTGCAGACAATCAGCCTTGGAGACTAAAGTTCTGCATTGGGTCCAAATGTCTGGGTTATATTCTCACTAGGAAGCTTCAATTGTTACAGTAAACTTGTTTTGGTGGATGGAATTCAAGCTACTGGTCCACCAGGTGATGCTCCGTGGTTCCACTGCTGACCTTGCGGATAAGTAGGCTTGGAGACTAATGTTCTAATTTGCGACGAAATTTCTGGGTTATATTCTCACTAGGAAACTTCGAGAGTTACAGTAAACTTGCTTTTTTGCATTGGACTTAAGCTACTGGTCCACCAGGTGATGCTCCATGGTTCCACTTCTTACCTTGCAGACAATCAACCTTGGAGACTAAAGTTCTGCGTTGGAACCAAATGTCTGGATTATATTCTCACTAGGAAGCTTCGACAGTTACAGTAAAGTTGCTTTGGTGGATGGAATTCAAGCTACTGGTCCACCATTTGATGCTCCGTGGTTCCACTGCTGACCTTGCGGATAAGTAGGCTTGGAGACTAATGTTCTAAATTGCGACGAAATTTCTGGGGTTATATTCTCACTAGAAAGCTTCGAGAGTTACAGTAAACTTGCTGTGGTACATGGGATTAAAGCTACTGGTCCACCAGGTGATGCTCCATGTTTGCACTGCTCACATTGCAGATAAGTAGGCTTGGAGACTTAAGTTCTGAATTGCGACGAAATTTCTGTGTTTTATTCTCACTAGGAAGCTTCGAGAGTTACAGTAAACTGGCTTTAATACATCGGATTCAAGTTACACGTCCAACAGGTGATGTTCCTTTCTTCTACTGCTGACCCTGTAGATAACTAGGCTTGGAGACAAATGTTCGGAATTGTGACAAAATTTGTGGGTTATATTCTCACTAGGAAGCTTCGAGAATTATAGTAAACTTGCTTTGGTGCAACGGATTCTAGCTACTTGTCCACCAGGTGATGCTCAATGGTTCCACTGCTAAAATTACATGTAAGTAGGCTTGGAGACTAAAGTCCTGACTTACGACGAAATTTCTGGGTTATATTCACAGTAGGAAGCTTCGAGAGTATCAGTAAACTTGCTTTGGTGGACCGGATTTATGCTACTGGTCCAGCAAGTGATGCTCCATGGTTCGACAGCTGTCCTTGCAGATAAGTAGGCATAAAGACTAAAGTTCTTAATTGCAACGAAATTTCTGCGTTACATTTTCACTAGGAAGCTTCGATATTTACAGTAAACTTGCTTTGGTGCATCGGATTGAAGTTATTGGACCACCAGGTGATGGTTCATAGTTCCACTGCTGACCTTACAGGTAAGTAGACTTGGAGACTAAAGTTCTGAAATGCGACGGAATTTCTCTAATATATTCTCACTAGGAAGTTTGGAGAGTTACAGCAAACTTCCTTTGGTGCATCGGATTTATGCTACTGGTCCACCAGGAGATCCACCGTGGTTCAACAGCTCACTCTGCAGATAAGTAGGCTTGGAGACTAAAGTTCTGAATTGCGACGAAACTTCTGGGTTATATTCTAAATAGGATGCTTCGAAAGATACAGTAAAACTTGCTTTCGTGCATCGGATTTGAGCTACTGGTCCGCCAGGTAATGCTCCATGGTTCCACTACTGACATTGCAGATAACTAGGCATCTAGACAACAGTTGAAAATTGCGACGAAATTTCTGAGTTACATTCTCAGTAGGAAGCTTCGAGAGTTACAATAAACTTGCTTTTTTGAATCGGACTTAAGCTACTGGTCCACCAGGTGATGCTCCATGGTTCTATTGCTGACCTTGTGGATAAGTAGGCTTGAAGTCTAATGTTCTGAATTGCGGCGCAATTTCTGGGTTATATTCTCACTAGGAAGCTACGAGAGTTACATTAAACTAATTTGGTACATCCGATTCAATCTACTTGTCCCCCAGGTGATGCTCTACCTTTCCACTGCTGACCTTGCAGGTAAGTAGGCTTGGAGACTAAAGTTCCGAATTGCGACGAAATTTATTGTTTATATTCTCACTAGGAAGCTTCGGGAGTTACAGTAAACTTGCTTTGGAGGATGGAATTCAAGCTACTGGTCCACCAGGTGATGCTCCGTGGTTCCACTGCTGACCTTGTAGATAAGTTGGCTTGCATACCAAAATTCTGAAGTGCGACGAAATTTCTGGGTTATATTCTCACTAGGAAGCTCCGAGAGTTACAGTAAACCTACTTTGGTGCATCGGATTCAAGCTACTGGTAGACCAAGTGATGCTAAATGGATCGACTGCTGACCTTCCAGATAAGTAGGCATGGAGACTAAAGTTTTGAATTACGACGAAATATCTGGGTTACATTCTAATAGGAAGCTTCGAGAGCTACTGTAAACTTGCTTTGGTGTATCGGATTTAAGCTACTTGTCCACCAGGTGATGCTCTGTGCTTCCACTGCTGACCTTGCAGATAAGTAGGCCTGGAGACTAACGTTCTGATTTGCGGCACAATGTCTGTGTTATATTCTCACTAGGAAGCTACGAGAGTTTATTAAACTAGTTTGTTACACCCGATTCAATCTACTTGTCCCCCAGGTGATGCTCTACCTTTCCACTGCTGACCTTGCAGGAAAGTAGGCTTGGAGACTAATGTTCTGAATTGCGACGAAATTTCTGTTCTATTATCTCATTCATAAGCTTCGAGAGTTACAGTAAAACTACTTTGGTGCATCGTATTCAAGCTACTGGTAGACCGAGTGATGCTCCATGGTTCCACTGATGACATTGCAGATAAATTACCTTGGAGATCTAAGTTCTGCGTTGCGACCAAATGTCTTTGTTATATTCTCACTAGGAAGCTTCGAGAGTTACAGTAAACTTGCTTTGGTGCATGGGATTAAGGCTGCGCGGTCACCAGGTGAAGCTCCATGCATCCACTGCTGACTTTGCAGATAAGTAGGCTTGGAGACTAAAGTTCATGGTCTATTTTCTCACTAGGAAGCTTAGATAGTTACAATAAAGTTGCTTTGGTGCATCAGATTTAAGTTACTGGTCCACCAAGTGACGCTCCATGGTTCCACTGCTGACCATGTAGGTAAGTAGGCATGGAAACTAAAGTTCTGAATTGCCACGCACATTCTGGGTTACATTCTCAGTAGGATGCTTCGAGAGTTTTAGTACACTTGCTATATTGCAACGTATTTAAGCTACTGGTCCACCAGGTGATGCTCCCACTGCTGACCTAGCAGATAAGTAGGCTTGGATATTAAAGTTCTGAATTGCGACGAAATTTCTGGGTAATATTCTCACTCGGAAGCTTCGAGAGTTACAGTAATCTTGCTTTGGTGGATGGAATTCAAGCTACTGGTCCACCAGCTGATGCTCCGTGGTTCCGCTGCTGAACTTGTAGATAAGTAGGCTTGGATACTTAAGTTCTGAAATGCGACAAAATTTCTGGGTTATATTCTCACTAGGAAGCTTCGAGAGTTACAGTAAACCTACTTTGGTGCATCGGATTCGAACTACTGGTCTACCAGGTGATGCTCAATGGTTTCACTGCTGATCTTTCAGATGAGTAGGCTTGGAGACTAAAGTATTGAATTGCAACGAAATTTCTGTGTTATATTCTCAATAGGAAGCATCGAGAGTTACAGTAAATTTGCTTTGCTGCATGGATTCAACCTTCTGGTCCACCAGGTGATGCTCCATGGTTCAACTGATTACATTGCAGATAAGTAACTTGGTAGACTAAAGTTCGGATTTGCGACGAAATTTCTCTTTTGTATTCTCACTAGGAAGCTTCGAGAGTTACAGTAAACTTGCTTTGGTGCATCAGATTTAAGTTACTGGTCCACCAGGTGACGCCCCATGGTTCCACTGCTGACCTTGCTGGTAATTAGTCTTGGAAACTAAAGTTCTGAATTGCGACAAACAGTCTGGGTTACATTCTCAGTAGGAAGCTTCGAGAGCTTTAGTACACTTGCTATGTTGCATCTTAATTAAGCTACTGGTCACAAGGTGATGCTCTATGGTTCCACTGCTGACCTATCGGATAAGTATGCTTGGATACTAAAGTTCTGAATAGCGACAAAATTTCTGGTTTATATTCTCACTACGAAGCTTCGAGAGTTACAGTAAACTTGCTTTAGTGCATCGGATTTAAGTTACTGGTCCACCATGTGACGCTCCATGGTTTCACAGTTGCCCTTGCAGGTGAATAGGCTTGGAAACTAAGGTTCTGAATTGCGTCGAAATTTCTGAGTTATGTTCTCACTAGGAAGCTTCGAGAGTTAGAGTAAACTTGCTTTGGTGGATGGTATTCAAGATACTGGTCCACCAGGTGATTCTCCAAGTGTCCACAACTCACCTTGCAGATAAGTAGATTTGGAGCCTAAAGTTCTGAAATGCGACGAAATTCATGGTTTACAATCTTACTAGGAAATTTCGAGAGTTACAGTAAATTTGCTTTGGTGCAATGGATTCAACCTACTGGTCCACCAGGTGATGCTCCATGGTTCCACTGATGACATTGCACATAAGTAACCTTGGATACTAGAGTCCTGCATTGTGAACAAATGTCTGGGTTATATTCTCACTAGGAACCTTCAAGAGATACAGTGAACAGCCTCAGGTGCATCGGATTCAACATACTGGTCCACCACGTGATGCTCCATGGTTAAACTGCTGACACTTCATTTAAATAGGCTTGGAGACTAAAGTTCCGAATTGCGACGAAATTTCAGGTTTACATTCTCAGTAGGAAGCGTCGAAAGTTACAGTAAACTTACTATGAGGCATCAGATTTGAGCTATTGGTCCACCAGGTGATGCTCCTTGGTTCCACTGCTGATCTTTCAGATGAGTAGGCTTGGAGACTAAAGTTCTGAATGTGACGAAATTTCTGTGTTATATTCTCAATAGGAAGCTTCGAGAGTTACAGTAAATTTGCTTTGGTGCATGGATTCAACCTACTGGTCCACCAGGTGATGCTCCATGGTTCCACTGATTACATTGCAGATAAGTAACTTTGGAGACTAAAGTTTTGAATTGCGACGAAATTCCTGGTTTGTATTCTCACTAGGAAGCTTCGAGAGTTACTGCAAACTTGCTTTGGTGCATCAGATTTAATTTACTGGTCCACCAGGTGACACTCCATGGTTCCACTGTTGACCTTGCAGACAAGTAGGCTAGGAGACCAATGTTCAAAATTGCTACGAAATTTCTGGTTTATATTCTCACAAGGAAGCTTCGAGAGTTGCAGTAAAAAAGCTTTGGTGTATCGGATTCAACATACTGGTCCACCACGTGATGCTCCATGGTTCCACTGCTGACATTATAGATAAGTAGTCTTGGAGACTAGAGTTCTGAATTGTGACGAAAAGTCTGTGTTATATTCTAACTAGGAAGCTTCGAGAGTTACAGTAAACTGTCTTTGGTGCATCGGATTAAAGCTTCTGGTCCACCAGGTGATGCTCCATGGTTCCACTGCTTACCTTGAGGATAAATAAGTTTGGAGACTAAAGTTCTGAATTGCGACATAATTCCTGGTTTATATTCTCATTAGGAAGCATCGAGAGTTACAGTAAACTTGCTTAGGTGGACGGAATTCAAGATACTGGTCCAGCAGGTGATGCTCCAAGGGTCCACAACTGACCTTGCAAATAAGTAGATTTGGAGACTAAAGTTCTGAATTGCGTCTCAATTTCTGGGTTATATTCTCATTAGGAAGCTTCGAGAGTTACATTACAATAGTTTGGTACATCGGATTCAAGCTTCTGGTCCCCCAGGTGATGCTCTACCTTTCCAATGCAGACTTTGCAGATAGGTAGGCTTGGAGAATATAGTTCTGAACTGCGGTGCAGTTTCTGGGTTATATTCTCAATACGAACCATCGAGAGTTACAGTAAATCTGCTATGGTGCATCTGATTCACCCTACTGGTCCAATAGATGATGCTCCATGGTTCCACTGCTGACCTTGCAAATAAATAGGCTTGGAGACTAAAGGTCTGCATAGCGACGATATGTCTGGGTTACATTCTCACTAGGAAACTTCGAGAGTTACAGTAAATTTGCTTTGGTGCATCGGATTCAACCTACTGGTCCACCACGTGAAACTCCATGGTACCACTGCTGAAATTGCAGATAAGTAGGCTTGGAGACTAATGTTTTGAATTGTGACGAAATTTCAGGGTTATATTCTGACTAGGAAGCTTCAAGAGTTACAGTAAAGTTTCTTTGGTGCATCGGAATTAAGCTACTGGCCCACCAGTTGATGCTCCACTGTTCCACAGCTGACCTTGCAGGTGAATTGCCTTGGAAACTAAGGTTCTGAATTGCGTCGAAATTTCTGAGTTATATTCTTAGTAGGAAGCTTCGAGAGTTACAGTAAACAAGCTTTGGTGCATCGGATTTAAGCTACTGGTCCACCATTTGATGCTTTATGGTTGCACTGCTGACCTTGGGATGAGTAGGCTTGGAAATTAAAGTTCTGAATTGCGACGAAATTTCGGGTTTACATTCTCAGTAGGAAGCGTCGACAGTTACAGTAAACAAGGTTTGGTGCATCGGATTTAAGCTACTGGTCCACCATTTGATGCTTTATGGTTGCACTGCTGACCTTGGGATAAGTAGACTTGGAGACTTAAGTTCTGAATTGCGACGAAATTTTTGGTTTACATTCTCCCTAGGAAGTTCGAGAGTTACAGTAAACTTGCTTTGGTGCATCCGATTTAAGCTACTGCTACACCAGTGATGCTCCATATATCCACTGCTGACCTTGCAGATTAGTATTCTTGGAGACTACAGTTCTGAATTGCGACGAAATTCCTGGGTTACATTTTTACTAGAAAGCTTCGAGAGTTACAATAAAGTTGCTTTGCTGCATCGGATTCAGGTATTGGTCTACCAGGTAATGCTCCATGATCCCTCTGCTGACCTTGTAGTTCAGTAGGCTTGGAGACTAAAGTTCTGTATTGCGCCAAAATTTCTTTGTTACATTCTCGCTAAGAGGCTTCGAGAGTTACAGTAAACTTGCTTTGGTGGATTGGCTTTAAGATACTGGTCAACCAGGTGATACTCCATGGTTACACTGCTGACCTTGCATGTAAGAAGGCTAGGAGACTAAATTACTGAATTGCGACGAAATTTCTGGGTTATATTCTCACTTGGAAGATTCGAGAGTTACAGTAAACTAGCTTTGGTGCATCGGATTTCAGCTACCGGTCCACCAGATGATGCTCCATAGTTCGATTGATAACCATGCAGATAAGTAGACTTGTAGACTAAATTTCTTAATTGCGACGAAATCTCTGGTTTATATTCTCATTAGGATGCTTCGAGAGTTACAGTAAACTTGCTTTGGAGGATCTGATGTAAGCCTCTGGTCCAGTATGTGATGCTCAATGGTTCCACTGCTGACCTTGTAGATAATTAAGCTAGGAGACAAAAGTTCTGAATTGGGACGAAAATTCTGGTTTATATTCTAACTAGGAAGCATCCAGAGTTACAGTAAACATTCTTTGGAGCATCTGATTTAAGCTACTTGTCAACCTAATAATGCTTCACGGTTCCACTGTTGACCTTGCAGATAAGTAGGTTTGGAGACTAAAGTTCTGAATTGCGACAAAATTTCTGTGTTACATTCTGGCTACGAAGCATCGAGAGCCATAGTAAACTTGCTTTGGTGCATCGGATTTAAGCTATTGCTCCGCCCGGTGATGCTCCATGGGTCCATTGCTGACCTTGCAGGTAAGTAGGATTGGAGACTAAAGATTTGAATTGCGAAGAAATATCTTGGTTATATTCTCAGTAGGTAGCTTCCAGAGTTATAGTAAACTTGCTTTTGTGCATCGGATTTAAACTACTAGTCCACCATGTAATTCTCCATAGTTCCACAGCTGTCATTGCAGATAAGTAGGCTTGGAGAGTAAAGTTCTGTAATGCGACGAAATTTCTGGGTTATATTCTTACTTGGATGATTCGAGGCTTACAGTAAACTTTCTTTGGTGCATCGGATTTCAGCAACCGGTCCACCAGATTCTGCTCAAAGGTTTTACTGATGACCTTGCACATAAATATGCTTAAAAACAAAAGTTCTGAATTGCGACAAAATTTATGGGTTATATTCTCACTACGAGGCTTCGAGAATTATAGTAAACTTGCTGTGATGCATCGGATTCAAGCTACTAGTCCACCAGCTGATGATTCAATGTTCGACTACTGACCTTGCAGATAAATAGGCTTGGAGACCAACATTCTGAATTGCGACGATATTTCTGGGTTATAATCTGACTAGGAACCTTCGAGAGTTACAGTAAACTTGCTTTGGTGGATCGGATTTAAGCTACTGGTCGACCAAGTGATGCTCCATGGTTCCACTGCTGACCTTGCTGATCACTAGGCCTGGGGACTAATGTTGTGAATTGCGAAGAAATTTCTTTTTTACACTCTCACTAGGAAGCTTCGAGAGTTACAGTAAACGTGCTTTAGAGCATCAGATTTAAGCTACTGGTAAACCAGGTCATGCTCTATGGGTTCACTGCTGACCTTGCAGATAAGTAGTCTTGGAGACAAATGTTCTGAATTGTGACGAAATATCTGGGCTATTTTCTCACTAGGAAGCTTCGAGAGTTACAGTGAACTTACTTTGGTGCATCGGATTTCAGCTGTAGGTCCACCAGGTGATGCTCCATGGTTCCACTGCTGACCTTGCATATAAGTGGGCTTGGAGACTAAAGTTCTGAATTGCGACGCAATTTCTGGGTTACATTCTCTCTAGAAGCTTCAAGAGTTACAGTAAACCTGCTGTGGTGCATCGGATTTAAGCTACTGGTCCACCAGGTTGTGTCCCATGGTACCTCTGCTGACCTTGCAGATAAGTAGGCTTGGAGACTAATGTTCTGAATTGCGACGAATTTTCTGGCTTATATTCTCACTAGTATGCTTCGAGAATTACAGTAAACTCGCTTTACTGAATCGGATTCAAGCTCCATGGTGATGCTCCATGGTTCCACTGCTGACCTTGAGATAGGTAGGCTTGGAGACTAAGGTTCTTGGTTGAGTCGAAATTTCTGATTTATATTGTAACTAGGAGGCATCAAGAGTTACAGTAAACCTTCTTTGGTGCATCGGATTCCAGCTACTGGTCAACATGGTGATGCTTCATGGTTCCACTGCTGGCCTTGCAGATAAGTAGGCTTGGAGACGAAAATTCTGAATTGCGACAAAGTTTCTGGGTTACATTCTGGCTAGGAAGTTTCGAGAGCTATAGTAAACTTGCTTTGGTGCTTCGAATTTACTGGTCAACCTGGTGATGCTCCATTCTTGCACTGCAGTCCTTGTAGATAAGTAGGCTTGGAGTAAAAATCCGACGAAATGTCTGGTTTATATTCTCACTAGGAAGCTTCGAGAGTAACAGTAAACTTGCTTTGGTGCATCGGATTTGAGCTACTGATCAACCAGGTGATGCTCCATTGTTCGACTACTGACCTTGCAGATAACTAAACTAAGAGACAAAAGTTCTGAATTGCGACGAAATTTCTGGGTTACATTCTCACTAGGAAGCTTCGAGAGTAACAGGAAACCTGCTGTGGTGCATCGGATTTAAGCTACTGGTCCACCAGTTGTTCCCCAATGGTTCCTCTGGTGGCCTTGCAGATAAGTAGGTTTGTAGATAAAATTTCTGAATAGCGACGAATTTTCTGGGTCATATCCTCACTAGGATGCATCGAGAGTTACAGTAAGCTTGCTTTGGTGCATCGGATTTCAGCTACTGGTCCACTAGGCGATGCTCCATGGTTCCACTGCTGAACCTGCAAATAAGTAGGGTTTGATATTAAAATTCTGAATTGCGATAAAATGTGTCTCTTCTACTGACACTAGGAAACGTCGACAGACACATAAACTTGCCTTGGTGTATCGGATTCAAGTTACTGGTAGACCACGTGATGCTCCATTGTTCGACTGCTGCACTTGCGGATAAGCAGGCTTGGAGATAATAGTTCTGAATAGCGACGAAATTTCTGGTTTACATTTTCACTAGAAAGCTTCGAGAGTTACAGTAAACTTGCTTTGGTGCATCGGATAATGCAGCTACTCGTCCACCAGGTGATGCTCATTGATTCCACTGCAGACCTTAGAGATTAGTAGCCTTGGTGACTAAAGTTCTGAATTGCAACGAAATTTCTGGGACACTTTCTCACTAGGAAGCTTCGACAGTATAAGTAAACTTGATTTGGTGCATCGGATTTAAGCTACTGGTCCACCAGGTGTTGTTCCATGGTTCCACTGATGACCTTGCAGATAAGTAGGATTGGAGACTTAAGTTCTGGATTGAAACGAAATTTCTGGGTTACATTCTCACTAGGAAGCTTCAAGAGTAACGGTATACCTGCTTTGGTGCATCAGATTTAAGCTACTGCTCCACCAGGTGATGCTCCATGGTTCCACTGCTGACCTTGCAGATAAGTAGGCTTGTAGTCTTATGTTCTGAATTGCGACGTAATTTCTGAGTTATATTCTCACTAGGAAGCTCCGAGAGTTATAGTAAACTTGCTTTGGTGCATCGGATTTCAGCTACTGGTCCACCAGGTGATGTTCCACGGTTCCACTGCTGACCTTGCATATAAGTTAGCATAGGGACTCACGTTCTGAATTGCGACGAAATTTCTGGTTTACATACTGACTAGGAAGCTTCGAGAGTTACAATAAACTTGAATTGCTGCACCGGATTCAAGCTACTTGTCCACCAGGTGAAGTTCCATGATTCCACTGATGACCTTGCAGATAAGTAGGGTTGGAGACTTCAGTTCTGGATTGAAACGAAATTTCTGGGTTACATTCTCACTAGGAAGCTTCAAAACTAACGGTATACTTGCTTTGGTGCATCATATTTAAGCTACTGCTCCACCAGGTGATGCTCCATGTTTCCACTGCTGACCTTGTAGATATGTAGGCTTGAAGACTAAAGTTCTGAATTGCGACGAAATTTTTGGGATACTTTCGCACTAGGAACCTTCGACTGTTTAAGAGAACTAGCTTGGGTGCATCGGACTTAAGTTACTGGTCCACCAGGTGATACACCATAGTTCCAATGATGACCTTGTGGATAAGTAGGCATGGAGATTAAAGTTCTGAATAGCGACGAAATTTCTGGTTTACATTCTCACTAGGAATCATAGAGGGATATAGTAAACTAGCTTCGGTGCATCGGATTTAAGCTACTGGTCATCTAGGTGATGCTCCATTATTAAACTGCTCAACTCGCAGATAATTAGGCTTTGAGACTAACGTTCTGAAGTGCGACGAAATTTCAAGTTTATATTTATACTAGGAAGCTTCGAGAGTTACAGTAAACTTGCTTTGGTTCATCGGATTTAAGCTACAGGTCCACCAGGCGATGCTCCATGTTGCCACTGCTGACCTTGCAGATAAGTAGGCTTGGTGACTGAAGTTCGGAATTGCGACGAAATTCCCAGGATGCATTCTCACTAGGAAGCTTCGACGGTTACAGTAAACTTGCTTTGGTGCATCGGATTTAAGCTACTGGTCCACCAGGTGATTCTCCATGGTTCCACTGATGACCTTGCAGATAAGTAGGCTTGGAGGCTAAAGTTCTGAATTGCGACGAAATTTCAGTGATACTTTCTCAGTAGGAAGCTTCGACAGTTACAGTAAACTTGCTTTGGTGCATCGGATTTAAACTGTTAGTCCACCAGGTGATGCCCATGGTTCCACTGCTGAAACAGCAGGTCAGTAGGCTTGGAGACTAACGTTCTGAATTGCAATAAAATTTCTGGTTTAAATTCTCTCTAGGAAGCATCGAGTGTTACAGTAAACTTGCTTTGGTGCATCGGATTGAAGCTACTGGTCATCCAGGTGATGCTCCATGGTTCTACTGTTGACCATGCTGATAAGTATTCTTGGACATTAACGTTCTGAATTACGACAAAATTTCTGGGTTACATTCTCACTAGCCAGTTACGAGAGTTACAGTGAACTTGATTTGGTGCATCGGATACAAGGTACTGGTCCTCCATTCGATGCTCCATGGTTCCACTGCTGACCTTGCAGATAAGTAGGCTTGGTGACTAAAGTTCTAAATTGCGACGAAATTTCTGGTTTACATTCTAACTAGGAAGCTTCGAGTTCTACAGTAAACTTGCTTTGGTGCATCGGATTTAATTTACTGGTCTTCCAGGTGAAGCTCCATTGTTCCACTGCTGACGTTCAGGTAAGTAGGCTTCTAGACTTACGTTCTGAATTGGGACGAAATTTATGGGATTCTTTCTCACTAGGAAGCATCGAGAGTTACAGTAAACTTGCTTTGGTGCATCGGATTTAAGCTACTGGTCCTCCAAGTGATGCACCATTCTTGCACTTTTGACCTTGCAGATAACTAGGCTTGGAGACTAAAGTTCTGAAATGCGACGTAATTTCTGAGTTATATTCTCACTAGGAAGCTCCGAGTGTTATAGTAAGCTTGCTTTGGTGCATCGGATTTCAGCTACTGGTCCACTAGGCGATGCTCCATGGTTCCACTGCTGAACCTGCAAATAAGTAGGGTTGGATATTAAAATTCTGAATTGCGATAAAATGTGTCTCTTCTACTGACACTAGGAAACGTCGACAGATACATAAACTTGCCTTGGTGTATCGGATTCAAGTTACTGGTTGACCACGTGATGCTCCATTGTTCGACTGCTGCACTTGCGGATAAGCAGGCTTGGAGATAATAGTTCTGAATAGCGACGAAATTTCTGGTTTACATTTTCACTAGAATGCATCGAGAGTTACAGTAAACTTGCTTTGGTGCATCGGATAATGCAGCTACTCATCCACCAGGTGATGCTCATTGATTCCACTGCAGACCTTAGAGATTAGTAGCCTTGGTGACTAAAGTTCTGAATTGGAACGAAATTTCTGGGACACTTTCTCACTAGGAAGCTTCGACAGCATAAGTAAACTTGATTTGGTGCATCGGATTTAAGCTACTGGTCCACCAGGTGTTGTTCCATTGTTCCACTGATGACCTTGCAGATAAGTAGGATTGGAGACTTAAGTTCTGGATTGAAACGAAGTTTCTGGGTTACATTCACACTAGGTAGCTTCAAGAGTAACGGTATACCTGCTTTGGTGCATCAGATTTAAGCTACTGCTCCACCAGGTGATGCTCCATGGTTCCACTGCTGACCTTGCAGATAAGTAGGCTTGTAGACTTATGTTCTGAATAGCGACGTAATTTCTGAGTTATATTCTCACTAGGAAGCTCCGAGAGTTATAGTAAACTTGCTTTGGTGCATCGGATTTCAGCTACTGGTCCACCAGGTGATGTTCCACGGTTCCACTGCTGACCTTGCAGATAAGTTAGCATAGGGACTCACGTTCAGAATTGCGAAGAAATTTCTGGATTACATCCTCATTAGGAAGCTTTGAGAGTTACTGAAAACTTACTTTGATTCATCGGATTCATGCTTTTGGTCCACCAGTCGATGCTCCATGGTTCCACTGCTGACCTTCCAGATAAGTAGGCTTGGAGACTAACGTTCTGATTTGCAACGAAATTTCTGATTTATTATCTCACTAGGAATCTTCGAGAGTTACAGTAAACTTGTTTTTGTTCTTCGGATTAAAGCTACTGGTCCACCAGGTGATGTTCCGCCGGTCCACTGCTGACCTTGCAGATAAGTAGGCTTAGGCATTAACGTTCCTAACTGCGACTAAATTTCTGTGTTTCATTTTCACTAAGAAGCTTCGAGAGTTAAAGTAAACTTTTTTTGGTGCATCGGATATAAGCTACTGGTACTTCAGGTGATGCTCCATGGTTCCACTGCTGACCTTGCAGATAAGGATGCTGGGAGACTAACGTTCTGAATAGCAAAGAAATTTCTGGGTTACATTCTCACTAGGAAGCTTCGAGGGCTACAGTAAACTTGCTTTGCTGCATCGGATTTTAGCTACTGGTCCACCAGGTGATGCTCCATGGTTTCATTGCTGCCCTTGCTGATAAGTATGCTTGGAGACAAAAGTTCTTAATTGTGACGAAATTTCTGGGTTACATTATCAGTAGGAAGCTTCGAGAGTTACAGTAAACTTCATTTTGTGCAACGGATTTAAACTACTCGTCCACCAGGTGATGCTCCATGGTTCTTCCGCTGCCCTTGCAGATAAGCAGACTTGGAGATTAAGGTTCTGAATAGAGACGAAATTTCTGGGTTACATTCTCACTAGGTAGCTTCGAGAGTTACAGAAAACTTGCGAGACAAAAGTTCTTAATAGCGACAAAATTTCTCGGTTATATTCTCACTAGGAGCCTTCGAGAGTTACAGTAAACTTGCTTTGGTGCATCGGATCCTAGCTACTGGTCGACCAATTGATGCTTCATGGTTCCACTGCTAAAATTTCAGATACGTAGGCATGGAGACTAATTTTCTGAATTACGACTAAATTTATGGGTTATATTCTCACTAGGACACTACACAAGTAACAGTAAACTTGCTTTGGTGCATCAGATATAAGCTACTGGTCCTCCAGGAGATGCTTAATGGTTCCACTGCAGACCTTGCAGATAAGTAGGCTTGGAGACTAATGTTCTGAATTGCGACGAAATTTCTGGGTTACATTCTCACTAGGAAGTTTCGAGAGATACAGTAAACTTGCTTTGGTGCATCGGATTTAAGCTACTGGGCCACCAGGTGATGCTCCATGGTTCCAATGTTGATCTTGCAGATAAGTAGGCTTGCAGACAAAAGTTCTCAATTGCGAAGAAACTGCTGTGTTATATTCCCACTAGGCAGCTTCGAGAGTTACAGTGAACCTGCATTGGTGCATCAGATTCAAGCTATTGGTCCGCCAGGTGATGCTCCATAATTCCACTGCTGACTTTGCGGATAAGTAAGCTTGGAGACTAAAGTACTCAGTTGCGACAAAATTTCTGGTTTACAATCTCACTAGGGAGCTTCGAGAGTAACAGTAAACTTGCTTTCATGCTTCAGATATAAGCTACTGGTCCTCCAGGTGATGCTCCATGGTTCCACTGCTGACCTTGCAGATAAGAAAACTTGGAGACTAATGTTCTGAATTGCGACGTAATTTCTGGCTTATATTCTCACCAGGATGCTTCGAGACTTACAGTAAACTAACTTTGGTGCATCGAATTTAAGCTACTGGTCCACCAGTCGATGCTCCATGGTTCCACTGCTGAACCTGCAGGTAAGTAGGGTTGGATATTAAAATTCTGAATTGCGACGAAATGTCTGGGTCTATTGTCACTAGGAAACTTCGAGACAAACAGTAAACTTCCTTTTGTGCAACGGATTTAAGCTACTGGTCCACCAGGTGATGCTCCATGCTGCCACTGCTGACCTTCCAGATAAGTAGGCTTGGAGACTAACGTTCTGAATTGCAATGAAAATTCTGATTTATTATCTCACTAGGAATCTTCGAGAGTTACAGTAAACTTGTTTTGGTTCATCGGATTAAAGCTACTGGTCCACCAGGTGATGTTCCGCGGGTCCACTGCTGACCTTGCAGATAAGTAGGCTTAGGGATTAACGTTCCTAACTGTGACGAAATTTCTGTGTTTCATTTTCACTAAGAAGCTTCGAGAGTTGAAGTAAACTTATTTTGGTGCATCGGATATAATCTACTGGTACTTCAGGTGATGCTCCATGGTTCCACTGCTGACCTTGCAGATAAGTAGGCTTGGTGACTAAAGTTCTGAATTGCGACGAAATTTCTGGGATACTTTCTCACTAGGAAGCTTCGAGTGTTACAGTTAACTTGCTTTGGTGCATCGGATTTAAGCTACTGGTCCACCAGGTGACGCTACATGGTACCACTGATGACCTTGCAGATAAGTAATCTTGGAGACTAAAGTTCTGGATTGAAACGAGATTCCTGGGTTACATTCTCACAAGGAAGCTCTAAGAGATACAGTAAACTTGCTCTTGTGCATCGGATTTAAGCTACTGGTCCACCAGGTAATGCTTCATGGTTCCACTGCTGACCTTGCAGATAAGTAGGCTTGGAGACAAAAGTTCTTAATTGTGACGAAATTTCTGGGTTACATTCTCAGTAGGAAGCTTCGAGAGTTACAGTAAACTTGTTTTGGTGCATCGTTTTTAAACTACTCGTCCACCAGGTGAAGCTCCATGGTTCTTCTGCAGCCCTTGCAGATAAGTAAGCTTGGAGATTAAGGTTCTGAATAGAGACGAAATTCCTGGGTTACATTCTCACTAGGTAGCTTTGAGAGTTACAGTAAACTTGCGAGAAAAAAGTTCTTAATAGCGACAAAATTTCTAGGTTGTATTCTCACTAGGAGCCTTCGAGAGTTACAGTAAACTTGCTTTGGTGCATCGGATCCTAACTACTGGTCGACCAATTGATGCTTCATGGTTCCTCTGTTAAAATTTCAGATACGTAGGCATGGAGACTAATTTTCTGAATTACGACCAAATTTATGGGTTATATTCTCACTAGGACGCTACACAAGTAACAGTAAACTTGCTTTGGTGCATCAGATATAAGCTACTGGTCCTCCAGGAGATGCTCCATGGTTCCACTGCAGACCTTGCAGATAAGTAGGCTTGGAGACTAATGTTCTGAATTGCGAAGAAATTTCTGGGTTACATTCTCACTAGGAAGTTTCGAGAGATACAGTAAACTTGCTTTGGTGCAACGGATTCAAGCTATTGGTCCACCAGGTGATGTTCCATGGTTCCACTGCCGACTCTGCAGATACGTAGGCTTAGAGACTAACGTTCTGAATTGCGACGACATTTCTGGATTACATTCTCACTAGGAAGCTTCGAGAGTTACTGTAAACTTGCTTTGGTTCATAGGATTGAAGCTACTTGTCCACCAGGTGATGCTCCATGCTTCCAGTGCTGACCCTGCAGATAAGTAGGGTTGGAGACCAAACTTCTGAATTGCGACGATATTTCTGGGTTATATTCTCACCATTAAGCTTCGAAAGTTACAATAAACTTGCTTTGGTGCGTCGGATTTAAGCTAGTGGTCCTCCAGGTGATGCTCCATGGTTCCACTGTTGATCTTGCAGATAAGTAGGCTTGCAGAGAAAAGTTCTCAATTGCGAAGAATCTGCCTTGTTATATTCCCACTAGGAAGCTTCGAGAGTTACAGTGAACCTGCTTTGGTGCATCCGATTCAAGCTATTGGTCCGCCAGGTGATGCTCCATGATTCCGCTGCTGAATTTGCGGATAAGTAAGCTTGGAGACTAAAGTACTCAGTAGGTACAAAATTTCTGGTTAACAATCTCACTAGGGAGCTTCAAGACTAACAGTAAACTTGCTTTCATGCTTCAGATATAAGCTACTGGTCTTCCAGGTGATGCTCCTCGGTTCCACTGCTGACCTTGCAGATTAGTAGGCTTGGAGACTAATGTTCTGAATTGCGACGTAATTTCTGGCTTATATTCTCACCAGGATCCTTCGAGACTTACAGTAAACTTACTTTGGTGCATCGAATTTAAGCTACTGGTCCAGCAGGGGATGCTCAATGGTTCCACTGCTTACCTTGCAAATAAGTATTGTTGCAGAGTAAAGTTCTGAATTGCGACGAAACTTCTGTGTTATATTTCCACTACGAATTATGGAACGTTACAGTAAAAATGCTTTGGTGCATCGGAATTTAGCTACTGGAGCACCAGGTGATGTTCCGTGGTTCCACTTCCGACCTCGAAGATAAGTAGGCTTGGAGACTAACGTTCTGAATTGCGATGACATTTCTGCGCTATATTCTCACCATAACCTTCGAAAGTTACAGAAAAAACTTGCTTGGGTGCAACGGATTTGAGCTGGTGGTCCACCAGGTGATGCTCCATGGTTCCACTGCTGACCTTGCAGATAAGTAAGCTGGGAGACTAAAGTTCTGAATTGTCGCGATATTTCTGGGTTATATTCTCACTAGGGAGCTTTGAGAGTGAGAGTAAACTTTCTTTGTTGCATCGGATATACGCTGCTGGTCCACCAGGTGATACTCCATGGTTCCACTGCTGACCTTGCAAATAAGAATTCTTGCAGACTAAAGTTCACAATTGCGACGAAACTTCTGTGCTATATTCCCAGTACGAAGCTTCGAGAGTTACAGTAATTTTGCTTTGGTGCATCGGATTTAGGCTACTGGACGACCAGATGATATTCTATGGTTCCACTGCTGGCCTCGAAGATAAGTAGGCTCGGAGACTAACGTTCTGAATTGCGACGAAATTTCTGGTTTAATTTTTCACTAAAAAGCTTCGAGAGATACAGTATATTTGCTTTGGTGCATCGGATTCGAGCTATTGGTCCACCAGGTGATGTTCGATGGTTCCACTGCCGACTCTGCAGATACGTAGGCTTGTAGACCAAAGTTCTGAATTGCGACGAAGTTTCTGGGTTATATTCTTACTAGAAAACTTCGAGAGATACAGTTATCTGGCTTTGGTGCATCGGATTCAAGCTACTGTTCCACCAGGTGATGTTCCATGGTTCCACTCCTGACCTTGCAGGTAAGTAGGCTTATAGACTAAAGTTCTGAATTGCGACGAAATTTCTGGGTTATATTCACACTAGGAAGCTTCGAGAGTTACAGTAAACTTGCTTTGGTGCATCGGATTTTAGCTACTGGTCCACCAGGTGATGCTCCATGGTTCCACTGCTGAAACTGCAGATAAGTATTGTTGTATACTAAAATTCTGAATTGTGACGAGATTTCTGTGTTATATTCTCACTAGGAAGCTTCGAGAGTTACAATAAACTTGCTTTGGTGTGTCGGATTTAAGCTACTGGTCCTCCATGTGATGCACCGAAGTTTCACAGCAGGCCTTGCAAATAAGTAGGCTTGGAGACTAAAGTACTAATTGCGACGAAATTTCTGGGTTACATTCTCACTAGGAAGCTTCGAGAGTTACAGTAAACTGGCTTTGGTGCATCGGATTCAAGCTACTCTTCCACCACGTGATGTTCCATGGTTCCATTGCTGACCTAGCGGATAAGGAGGCTTATAGACTAACTTTCTGAATGGCGTTGAAATGTCTGCGTTATATTCTCACCAGGAATCTTCGAGACTTACAGTAAACTTACTTTGGGGCATTGAATTTTAGCTACTGGTCCACCAGGTGATGCTCCATGCTTCCTCTGCTGACCTTGCAGATAAGTAGGGTTGGAAACTAAATTTCTCAATTTGCGACAAAATTTCTGCTTTACATTCTCACTAGGGAGCTTCGAGAGTTACAGTAAACTTCCTTGTGTTTATCGGATTTAAGCTACTGGTCCACTAGGCGATGCTCCATATTTCCACTTCTGACCTAGCAGATAAGTAGGCTTATGGACTCAAGTTTTGATTTGCGACGAAATTTCTGGGTTGCATTCTCACTATGATGCTTCGAGAGCTACAGTAAACTTGCATTTGTGTATGGGATTCAACCTAATGGCAAACCAGGAGGTGCTCCATGGTTCTATTGCTGACCTTGCAAATAAGTGATCTTGGAGGCTAATGTTCTGAATTGCGATGAAATTTATGGGATATATTCCCACTAGGAAGCCTCGAGAGTTACAGTAAACTTGCTTTGGTGCATCGGATTCAAACTACTGGTCGACCAATTGGTACTTCTTGGTTCCACTGTTAAAATTTCAGATACGTAGCCATTGAGACTAATGTTCTGAATTGCGACGAAATTTCTGAGAGGTATTCTCACTAGAATGCTTCGAGACCTGAGGTAAACTTGCTTTGGTATATCGGATGTAAGCTACTTGTCCACCAGGTGATGCTCCATGCTTCCACTGCTGAAATTGCCGACAAGTATTCATGGAAACTAAAGTTGTGAAATGCGACGATATTTCTGGGTTATATTCTCACTAGGAAGCTTCGAGAGTAACAGTAGACTTGCTTTGGTGCATCAGATATAAGCTACTGGTCCTCCAGGTGATGCTACATGGTTCCCCTGTTACCTTGCAGATAAGTAGGCTTAGAGACTAAAACTTCTGAATTCCGACGAAATTTCTGTGTTATAATCTCAACAGGAAACTTCGAGACTTGCAGTAAACTTACTTTGATGCATCGGATTTAGGCTACTGGTCTAGCAGGTGATGCCCCGTTGTTCACTGCTGACCTTGCAAATAAGTATTCTTGCTGACTAAACTTCTGAATTGCGACGAACCTTGTGTGTTATATTCCTACTACGAAGCTTCGAGAGTTACAGTAAAAATGCTTGGGTGCATCGGATTTATCCTACTGGAGGACCAGGAGATGTTCCATGGTTCCACTGCTAACCTTGAGGATAAGTAGGCTTGGAACTAACGTTCTGAATTGCGACGCCATTTCTGGGTTATATTCTCACCATTAAGCTTCGAGAGTTAAAATAAACTTGTTTTGGTGCATCGGATTTAAGCTACTGGTCCACCAGGTGATGCTATATGGTTCCACTGCAGACCTTGCAGGTAAGTATGCTTGGAGACTAAAGTTCTGCATTGGTGCATCCGATTCAAGCCATTGGTCCACCAGTTGAAGCTCCATGATTCCACTGCTGACCTTGCGGATAAGTAGGCTTGGAGACTAAAGTACTCAGTTGCGACAAACTTTCTGGTTTACATTCTCACTAGGGAGCTTCGAGAGTTACAGTAAACTTTCTTGTGTGCATTGGATTCAAGCTACTAGTCAACCAATTGATGCTTCATGGTTCCCCTGTCAAAATTTCAGATACGTAGGCATGGAGACTAAAGTTCTGAATTGCGACGAGATTTCTGTGTAGTATTCTTACTAGGATTCTTGAGAGCCAAGGTAAACTTGCTTTGGTGTATCGGATATAAGCGTCTTGTCCACCAGGTGATGCTCCATTGCTCCACTGCTGAAATTGCTGATCAGTAGGCTTGGAGACTAATGTTCTGAATTACGACCAAACATCTGGTATAAATTCCCACTAGGAAACTTCGAGAGTAACAGTAAACTTGCTTTGATGCATCAGATAATTGCTACTGGTCCAGCAGGGGATGCACCATGGTTCCACTGCTGACCATCTAGAAGAGTAGGCTTGGAGACTAAAGTTTGGAATTGCGATAAATTTTATGGGTTACATTCACACTAGGAAGCTTCGAGAGTTACAGCAAACGCTCTTTGGTGCATCGGATTTAAGCTACTGGTCCACCAGTTGATGGTCCATGGCCCGACTGCTGACCTTGCAAATAACTGTTCTTGGAGACTAAAATTCTGAATTACGACGAAATTTCTGGGTTATATTCTGACTAGGAAGCGTCGAGAGTTACAGTAAACTTTCATTGGTTAATCGGATTTTAGCTACTGGTCCTCCAGGTGATGCTACATGGTTCCGCTGCTGACCTATCAGACAATTAGGCTTAGAGACTAAAAGTTCTGATTTCCGACGAAATTTCTGGGATATATTCTCACCAGGACGCTTCGAGACTTACAGTAAACGTATTTTGATGCATCGGATTTAAGGTACTGGTCCAGCAGGTGATGCTCCATTGTTCACTGCTGACCTTGCAAATACGTATTCTTGCTGACTAAACTTCTGAATTGCGACGAACCTTCTGTGTTATATTCCTACTATGAAGCTTCGAGAGTTACAGTAAAAATGCTTGGGTGCATCGGATTTAAGCTAGCGGAGGACCAGATGATGTTCCATGGTTCCACTGCTGACCTTGAAGATAAGTAGGCATGGAGACTAACGTTCTGAATTGTGACGACATTTCTGGGTTACATTCTCACTAGAAAACTTCGAGAGTTACAGTAAACTGGCTTTTGTGCATCGGATTCAAGCTACTCTTCCACCAGGTGATGTTCCATGGTTCCACTGCTGACCTTGCAGATAAAAAACCTTATAGACTAACGTTCTGAATTGGGACGAAATTTCTGGGCTACTGGTCCACCAGGTGATGCTCCATGGTTCCACTGCAGTCCTTGCAGGTAAGTGGGCTTGGAGACTAAAGTTCTGAATTGCGACGCAATTTCTGGGTTACATTCTCACTAGGCAGCTTCGAGAGTTACGGTAAACTTGCTTTGGTACATCGGATTTAAGCTACTGGTCCACCAGGTGATGCTCCATTGTTTTACTGGTGATCTTGCAGATAAGTAGGCTTGCAGACTAAAGTTCTCAATTGCGAAGAAACTTCTGTGTTATATTCCCACTAGGAAGCATCGAGAGTTACAGTGAACCTGCTTTGGTGTATCCGATTCAAGCCATTGGTCCACCAGTTGATGCTCCATGATTCCACTGCTGACCTTGCCTATAAGTAGGCTTGGAGACTAAAATACTCAGTTGCGACAAAATTTATGGTTTACATTCTCACTAGGGAGCTTCGAGAGTTACAGTAAACTTCCTTGTGTGCATTGGATTCAAGCTACTGGTCAACCAATTGATGCTTCATGGTTCCACTGCCAAAATTTCAGATATGTAGGCATGGAGACTAAGGTTCTGAATTGCGACGACATTTCTGCGCTATATTCTCACCAAGAACCATTGAGAGTTACTGAAAAAACTTCCTTTGGTGCAACGGAATTAAGCTACTATCCCACCAGGTGATGGTCCATGGTCCCACTACTGACCTTGCAAATAACTATTCTTGGAGACTAAAGTTCTGATTTCCGACGAAATCTCTGGGTTATATTGTCACCAGGAAGCTTCGAGACTTACAGTAAACTTACTTTGATGCATCGGACATAAGATACTGGTCCAGCAGGTGATGCTCCATTGTTCACTGCTGACCTTGCAAATAAGTATTCTTGCTCTTAAACTTCTGAATTGCGACGAAACTTCTGTGTTATTTTCCTACTACAAAGCTTCGAGAGTTACAGTAGAAATGCTTGGGTGCATCGGATTTAAGCTACTGGAGGACCAGGTGATGTTTCATGGTTCCATTGCCGACCTTGAAGATAAGTATGCATGGAGACTAAGGTTCTGAATTGTGACGACATTTCTGGGTTACATCCTCACTAGGCAGCTTCGAGAGTTACGGTAAACTTGCTTTGGTACATCGGATTTAAGCTACTGGTCCACCAGGTGATGCTCCATGCTTCCAGTGCTGAACTTGCAGAAAAGTAGGGTTGGAGACTAAACTTCTGAATTGCGACGATATTTCTGGGTTATATTCTCACTATTAAGCTTCGAGAGTTACAATAAACTTGCTTTGGTGCATCGGATTTAAGCTACTGGTCCACCAGGTGATGCTCCATTGTTTCACTGCTGATCTTGCAGATAAGTAGGCTTGCAGACTAAAGTTCTCAATTGCGAGGAAACTTCTGTGTTATATTCCCACTAGGAAGCTTCGAGAGTTACAGTGAACCTGATTTGGTGCATCCGATTCAAGCCATTGGTCCACCAGTTCATGCTCCATGATTCCACTCTTGACCTTGCGGATAAGTAGGCTTGGAGACTAAAGTACTCATTTGCGAGAAAATTTCTGGTTTACATTCTCACTAGGGAGCTTCGAGAGTTACAGTAAACTTCCTTGTGGGCATTGGATTCAAGCTACTGGTCAACCAATTGATGCCTCATGGTTCCACTGCCAAAATTTCAGATACGAAGGCATGGAGACTAAAGTTCTGAATTGCGACGAGATTTCTGTGTGGTATTCTCAGTAGGATCCTTGAGAGCTAAGGTAAACTTGGTTTGGTGTATCGAATATAAGCGTCTTGTCCACCAGGTGACGCTCCATTGTTCCACTGCTGAAATTTCTGATCAGCATGCTTGGAGACTAATATTCTGAATTACGACTAAACATATGGTATATATTCTCACTAGGAAGCTTCGAGAGCAACAGTAAACTTGCTTTGATGCATCAGATATATGCTACTGGTCCAGTACGGGATGCTCCATGGTTCCACTGCTGACCTTGCAGATATGTAGGCTTGGAGACTAAAGTTCTGAATTGCGACGACATTTCTGCGCCATATTCTCACCCAGAACCATTGAGAGTTACAGAAAAAACTTGCTTTGGTGCAACGTAATTAAGCTACTGGCCCACCAGGTGATGGTTCATGGCCCCACTGCTGACCTTGCAAATAACTATTCCTGGAGACTAAAGTTCTGAATTGCGACGAAATTTCTGGGTTATATTCTGACTAGGAAGCGTCGAGAGTTACAGTAAACTTGCATTGGTTAATCGGATTTTAGCTACTGGTCCACCAGGTGATGCTCCATGCTTCCAGAGCTGACCTTGCAGATAAGTAGGGTTGGAGAATAAAGTTCCCAATTGCGACAAAATTTTTTCTTTACATTCTTACTTGGGAGCTTCGAGAGTTACAGTAAACTACCTTGTGTGTATCAGATTTAAGCTACTGGTCCACTAGGCGACGCTCCATGGTTCCACTGCTGACCTTGCAGATAAGTAGGCTTGTGGACTCAAGTTCTGAATTGCGATGAAATGTCTGCGTTATAATCTCACCAGGAATCTTCGAGACTTACAGTAAATTTACTTTGGGGCATCGGATTTTAGCTACTGGTATACCAGGTGATGCTCCATGGTTCCAGTGCTGACCTTGCAGATAAGTAGTGTTGGAGACAAAAGTTCTCAATTGCGACAAAATTTCTGCTTTACATTCTCACTAGGGAGCTTCGAGAGTTACAGTATACTTCCTTGTGTGTATCGGATTTAAACTACTGGTCCACTAGGCGACGCACCATGGTTCCACTGCTGACCTTGCAGATAAGTAGGCTTGTGGACTCAAGTTCTGATTTGCGACGAAATTTCTGGGTTACATTCACACTACAATGCTTCGAGAGCTACAGTATACTTGCTTTTGTGTATCGAATTCAACCTAATGGAAAACCAGGTCATGCTCCATGGTTCTATTGCTGACCTTGCAAATAAGAAGGCTTGGAGGCCAAAGTTCTGAATTGCGATGAAATTTGTGGGATGTATTCCCACAAGGAAGCCTCGACAGTTACAGTAAACTTGCTTTGGTGCATCAGATTCAAACTACTGGTCGACCAATTGATGCTTCATAGTTCCACTGCTAAAAATTCAGATACGTAGCCATGGAGACTAAAGTTCTGAACTGCGACGAAATTTCTGAGTGGTATTCTCACTAGGATGCTTCGAGAGCTAAGGTAAACTTGCTTTGGTGTATCGGATTTAGGCTACTTGTCCACCAGGCGAAGCTCCATGGTTCCACTGCTGACCTTTCAGATAAGTAGGCTTGGAGACTAACATTCTGAATTGCGAAGAAATTTCTGGGTTATATTCTGACCAGGAAGCTTCGAGACTTATAGTAAACTTACTTTGGTGCATCGGATTTAAGCTACTGGTCGATCAGGTGATGCTCTATGGTTACACTGCTGACATTGCAAATAAGTATCCTTCCAGACTAAACTTCTGAATTGCGACGCCATTTCTCCGTTACATTCTCACTAAGAAGCTTCGAGAGTTACAGTAAACTGGCTTTGGTGCAATGGATTCAAGCTACTCTTCCACCAGGTGATGTTCCATATTTCCACTGCTGACTTTGCAGATAAGTAGTCTTGGTGACTAAAGTTCTGAATGGCGACGAAATGTCTGCGTTATAATCTCACCAGGAATCTTCGAGACTTACTGTAAATTTACTTTGGATCATCGGATTTTGGCTACTGGTATACCAGGTGATGCTCCATGGTTCCAGTGCTGACCTTGCAGATAAGTAGGGTTGGAGTCTAAATTCTGAACTGCGACGTAATTTCTGCGTTTTATTCTCACCAGGAACCTTCGAGAGTTACAATATACTTGCTTTGGTGCAATGTATTTAAGCTTCTGAACCAGGTGATGCTCCATGGTTTTACTTCTGACCCCTCAGATAAGTAGGCTTAGAGTCAAATTTTTGAATTGCGATAAAATTTCTGGTTTACATTCCCACTAGGATGATTCGAGAGTTACACTAAACTTTCTTCGAAACATCGGATTTAAGCTACTGGTCCACTAGGTCCTACTGGTCCTACTGCTGACCTTGACGATAAGTAATCTTGGAGACTAAAATTCTGAATTGCGACGAAATGTCTTTGTTGTATTCTCACTAGGAAGCTTCGGAGTTACAGTAATCTGGTTTTGGTACATCGGGTTCATGCTAGTGTTCCACCAGGTGATGCTCCATGGTTCCTCTGCTTTCCTTGCAGGTATGTAGCGTTGGAGACTTAAGTTCTGAATTGCGACGAAATTTCTGGGTTACATTCTCAATAGGAGCCTTCGAGAGTTACAGTACACTTGCTTTGGTGCATCGGATTTAATCTACTGGTCGAAAAGGTGATGCTCAATGGTTGTACAGCTGACCTTGCAGATTAGTAGGCTTGGAGACTAAAGTACTGAATTGCAACGATATTTCTTTGTTATTTTCTCTCTAGGAATCTTCGAGAGTTAGAGTGAAATTGCTTTAGTGATTCAGATATAAGCTACTGTCGACCAGGCGATGCTCCATGGTTCCACTGCTGATCTTTCAGATAAGTAGGCTTGGAGACTAAAGTTCTGAATTGCGGCGAAATTTCTGGGTTATATTCCCACTAGGAAGCTTCGAGATTTACAGAAAACGTGCTTTGGAGTATCGGATTCAAGCTACTGGTCCACCAGGTGATGCTCTATTGTTCCACTGCTGAATTTGCAGATATGTAGGCTTGGAGACAAAAGTTCTGAACTGCGACGTAATTTCTGCGTTTAATTCTCACCAGGAACGTTCCACAGTTACAGTAAACTTGCTTTGGTGCAACGGATTTAAGCTACTGAACCACGGTATGCTCCATGGTTGTACTTCTGACCTTGCAGATAAGTAGGCTTAGAGTCAAACTTCTGAATTACATTGAAATTTCTGGGTTATATTCCCACTAGGAATATTCGAGAGTTAAACTAAACTTCCTTTGGAGCATGGGATTTAAGCTACTTGTCCACCATGTGTTGCTCCATGGTTACACTGCCGACCTTGCAAATAAATTAGCTTCGAGACTAAAGTTCTGAATTGCGCCGAAATTTCTGGGTAACATTCTGAATAGGATGTAGCGAGAGCTATAGCTAAACTTGCTTTGAGCATCGGATTCAATCTACTGGTCCACCAGTTGATGCTCCATGTTTCCACTGCAGTCCTTGCAGATCAGTAGGCTTGGAGACTAAACTTCTGAATTGCGACGAAATATCTGGGTTACATACTCACTAGGAAGCTTCGATAGTTACAGCAAAGTTTCTTTGGTGCATCGTATTTAACCTACTGGTCAACCTTGCGATGCTCCATACTTCCACTGCAGACCTTGAAGATAAGTAGGCTTGGAGACTAAAGTTCTGAAATGCGACGACATTTCTGCGTTATATTCTCACCAGGAACGTTCGAGAGTTACAGCAAACTTGCTTTCGTGCAACGGATTTAAGCTACTAAACCAGGTGATGCTCCATAATTCCACTGCTGACCTTGCAGGTAAATGGGCTTGGAGACTAAAGTTCTAAATTGCGACGAAGTTCCACTAGGAAGCTTCGAGAGTTACAGTCAACATTCTTTGGTGCATCGGATTTTAGCTACTGGTCCACCAGGTGATGCTCCATGGTTCCACTGCTGACCTTGCAGATAAGTAGGCTTGGAGACTAAAGTTCTGAACTGCGACGTAATTTCTGCGCTTTATTCTCACCAGGAACGTACGAGAGTTACAGTAAACTTGCTTTGGTGCATAGGATTTAAGCTACTGGTCAACCAGGTGATGCTCCATGGTTCCACTGCTAAAATTGCTGATAAGTAGGGATCGAGAATAAAGTTCTGAGTTACGATGAAATTTCTGGGCTATATTCTCACTAGTAAGCTTCAAAAGTTACAGTAAACTTGCTTACGAGCATTGGATTTAAGCTAATTGTTGAGCAGGTGAAGCTCCATGAATGCACTGCTGACCTTGAAGATTAGTAGGCTTGCAGACTAAAGTTCCGTATTGCGACGAAATTTCTGGGTTTCATTCTCACTAGGAAACTTCGGAGCTATAGTAAACTTGTTTTGGTGCATCGGATTTAAGGTACAGGTCCACCAGGTGATGCTGCATGGTCCACTGCTGACCTTGCAGATATGTAGTCTTGGAGACTAAACTTCTGAATTGCGACGAACTTTCTGTGTCATACGCTCTTTAAACAAGCTTCGAGAGTTACACTAAATGTGCTTTGGTACATCGGATTCAAGCTACTGGTCCACCAGGTGATGCTCCATGGTTCCACTGCTGACCTTGCTGATAAATAGGCTTGAAGACTAAACGTCTGAATTGCGACGGAGTTTCTGGGTTATATTCTCATTAGGAAGCTTCTAGAGTTACAGTAAACCTTCTTTGGTGCATCGGATTCAAGCTACTGGTCCACCAGGTGATGCTTCATGGTTCAACTTCTTAAATTGCAGATAACGAGGCACGGAGACTAAAGTTCTGAATTACGACGACGTTTCTGGGCTATATTCTCACTAGGAAGCTCCAAAAGGTACAGTAAACTTGCTTTGGTGAAACGGATTTAAGCTAGTGAACCAGGGGATGCTCCATGGTTCCACTGCTGACCTTGCAGATAAGTAGGGTTGGAGACTAAAGTTCTGAATTGCGACGAAATTCTTGGGTTACATTCTCACTAAGAAGCTTCGAGAGTAACAGTACACTTGCTTTGGTGCATCGGATTTAACCTACTCGTCCAAAAGGTGATGCTCTATGGTTGCACTGCTGACCTTGCAGATAAGTAGTTTTGGAGACTAATGTTTTGAATTTCCACGAAATTTGGGGGTTCCATTTTCACTAGGGAGCTTCGAGAGTTACAGTAAACTTGCTTTGGTGCATCATATTTAAGCTAGTGAACCAGCAGGTGATGCTCCATGGTAAAACTGCTGAACTTGCAGATTAGTACGCTTGGAGACTAATGTTCCGAATTACGACGTAGTTTCTGGGTTATATACGCACTAGGGAGCTTCGAGAGTTACAGTGAATTTGCATTGGTGCATCGGATTTAAGCTACTGGTCCAGCAGGTTATGCTCCATGGTACCACTGCTGACCTAGCAGATTAGTAGGCTTAGAGTCTAAAGTTTTGAATTACGAATAAATTTCTGGGCTAAATTCAAACTGGAAAGCTTTGAGAGCTACAGTAGACTTGCTTTGGTGCGTCGGATTTCAGCTACTGGTCCACCAGGTGATGCTCCATGGTTCCACTGATAAAATTGCAGATAAGTAGGCATGGAGACTAAAGCTCTGAATTACGACGAAATTTCTGTGCTAAATTCTCACTACGAAGTTTCAAAAGTTACAGTAAACTTGCTTAGGTGCATTGGATTTAAGCTAGTGGTCCACCAGGTGATGCTCCATGGTTCCTCTGCTGACCTTGCAGTTAAGTAGGTTTGAAGACTAAATTTCTGAATTGCGACGAAATTTCTGGGATGTATTCTCACTAGGAGGCTTCGAGAGTTACAGTAAACTAGCTTTGGTGCATTGGATTCAAGCTAGTGTTCCACCAGGTAATGCTTCATGGTTCCACTGCTGACCCTTCAGATAAGTAGGCTTGGAGACTGTAGTTCTGAATTGCGACGATTATTCTGGGGTAAATTCTCACAAGGAAGCTTCGAGAGTTGCAGTAAACTTGCTTTGGTGCATCGGATTTGAGCTACTGGTCCAGCGGGTGAAGCTCCATGGTACCACTGCTGACCTTGCAGATTAGTAGGCTTGGAGACTATAGTTCTGAATTGCGATGAAATTTCTGGGTTATATTCCCACTACGAAGATTCGAGAGTTACAGTAAACTTGTATTGGTGCATCGGTTTTAAGCTATTGGTCCATGATTTGATGCCCCATGGTACCACTGCTGAATTTGCAGATTAGTAGGATTGGACACTAAAGTTCTGAATTGCTATGAAATTTCTGCGTCGTATTCTCACTAGGAGGCTTCGAGAGCTACTGTAAACTTGCTTTGGTGCATCGGATTCAAGCTACTGGTTCATCAGGTGATGCTCCATGGTTCCACTGCTAGAACTGCAGACAAGTATGCATGGAGATCAAAGTTTTGAATTACGACGAAATTTGTGGGCTATGTTATAGCTAGTAAGCTTCAACAGTTACAGTAAACTTGCAATGGTTCAGCGGATTTAAGCTTCTGGTCCAGAAGTTGAAGCTCCATGGTTACACTGCTGACCTTCCAGATAAGTAGGCTTGGAGACTAAAGTTCTGAATTGCGTCGAAGTTTCTGGGTTATATTCTCACTAGGACGGTCCGAGAGTTACAGTAAACTTTCTTTGGTGCATCGGATTTAAGCTACTGGAGCACCAGGTGATGCTGCATGGTTACTCTGCAGACCTTCCAGATAAGTAGGTTTGGATACTAAAGTTCTGAACTGCGACGAAATTTCTGGGTTATACTCTCACTAGGAAGCTTAGAGAGTTACAGTAAATGTGCTTTGGTGCATCGGATTCAAGCTACTGGTCCACCAGGTGATGCTCCATGGTTGCAGATGGTTGCAGATAAGTAGGTTTGGAGACTAAACTTCTGAATTGCAACGAAATTTCTGGGTTATAATCTCACTAAGAGTCTTCGAGAGTTACAGTAAACTTTCTTAGGTGCATCGGATTTAAGCTACTGGTCCACCAGGTGATGTTCCATGGTTCCACTGCTGAAAATGCAGATAAGTAGGCTTGAAGAATAAAGTTCTGAATTGCGACGAAGTTTCTGGGTCATATTCTCACTAGGAAGCTACGAGAGTTACAGTAAACATACTTTGTTGCATCGGATTTAAGCGAGTGGTCCACCATGTTATGCCAAATGGTTCCACTGCTGAAATTGCAGGTAAGAAGGATTGGAGACTAAAGTTCTGAATTGCGAATAAATTTCTGTGTTGTATTCTCACTAGTAGGCTTCGAGAGGTACAAGAAACTAGCTTTGGTGCATCGGATTTAAGCTACTGGTCAAACAGGTGATGCTCCATGGCTCCACTGCTAAAATTGCTGATAAGTGGACATCGAGAATAAAGTTCTGAGTTACGACGAAATATCTCGGCTATATTCTCACTAGTAAGCTTCAAAAGTTACAGTAAACTGGCTTGCGTGCATTGCATTTAAGCTAATTGTTGAGCAGGTGAAGCTCCACGGTTGCACTGCTGACCTTACAAATAAGTGGGCTTGGAGACTAAAGTTCTGAATTGCGACGAAATTTCTGTGTAACATTCTCACTGGAAAGCTTCGAGCGCTGTAGTGAACTTGCTTTGGTGAATCGGATTTAAGCTACTGGTCAACCAGGTGATGCTCCATGATTCCAATACTGAAATTGCAGATAAGTAGGCTTGGAGACTAAAGTTCTGAATTGCGACGAACTTTCTGGGTTACATTCTCACTAGGAAGCTTCATGAGTTACAGTACACTTGCTTTGGTGCATCGGATTTTACCTACTGCTCTAAAAGGTGATGCTCCATGGTTGCACTGGTGACCTTGCTGATAAGTAGGCTTGGAGACTAAATTTCGGATGTGCTACGATATTTCTGGGTTATAACCTCACTAGGAATCCTGTAGACTTACTGTAAAATTGCTTTGGTGCATCGAATTTAACCTACTTGTCCACCAGGTGATGCCCCATGGTTCCACTGAAGACCTTGCAAATAAGTTGGCTTGGAGTCTAAACTTGTGAATTGCGACGTAATTTCTGTGTTTTATTCTCACTATGAAGCCTCTAGAGTTACAGTAAACTTTATTTGGTGCGCAGATTTAAGCTATTGGTGCACCAGCTGATGCTCCATGGTTCCTCTGCTTACTTTACAGGTAAGTAGGCTTGGAAACTAAATTTCTGAATTGAGACGAAAGTTTTGTGTTGTATGCTCGCTAGGAAGCTTCGAGAGTTACAGTAAACTTCCTTGGGTGCATTGCATTCGAGCTACTGGTCCACCAGGTGATGCTCAATGATTCCACTGCTGAAATTGCTGATAAGTAGGGTTGGAGACTAAAGTTCAGAATTGCGACGAAATTTATGGGTTACATTCTCACTAGGAAGCTTCGTGTATTACAGTGCACTTGCTTTGCAGCATCGGATTTAACCTACTGCTCCAAAAGGTGATGCTCCATGGTTCACTGCTGACCTTACAGATAAGTGGGCTTGGAAACTAAAGTTCGGAATTGCGACTATGTTTCTTGGTTATATTCTCACCACAAACCTTCGAGGGTTACAGTAAACATGCTTTGGGGCATCGGATGTAAGCTACGGGTCCACCTGTTAATGCTCCATGGTACCACTGCTGACCTTGCAGATAAGTGGGCTTGGAGACTAAAGTTTTGAATTGCGATGAAAATTCTGCGTTGTATGCTCACTAGGAAATTTCGGTAGTTACAGTAAACTTGCTTTGGTGCATTGCCTTCGAGCTACTGGTCCACCAGGTGATGCTCAATGATTCCACTGCTGAAATTGCAGATAAGTGGCCTTGGAGAGTAAAGTTCGGAATTGCGACGATATTTCTGGGTTATAATCTCACTAGGAATCTTCGAGAGTTACAGCAAAATTGCTTTGGTGCATCGGATTTATGCCACTGGTCCATCAGGTGATGCCTTACGGTTCCACTGCGGACCATGCAGATAAGTAGGTTTGGAGACAAAAGTTCTGAATTGCGACGAAATTCCTGCAACATATTCTAACCAGGAAACATCGAGAGTTACAGTAAACTTGCTTTGGTAAATTGGATTCAAGCTACTGGTCCACCAGGTGATAGTCCATGGTTCCACTGCTAACCTTGCAGATAAGTTGGCTTGGAGACTAAACTTGTGAATTGCGACGTAATTTCTGTGTTACATTCTCATTACGAAGCTTCGAGAGATACAGTAAACTTTATTTGGTGCGCGGATTTAAGCTATTGCTCCACCAGGTGATGCTCCATGGTTCCACTGCTGACCTTGCAGATAAGAGTGCTTGTAGACTAAAGTTCGGAATTTCGACGATATTTCTGCGTTATAATCTCACTAGGAATCTTCGAGAGTTACAGACAAATTTCTTTGGTGCATCGAATTTAACCTACTTGTCCACCAGGTGATGCCCAATGGTTCTATTGAAGACTTTGCAAATAAGTATGCTTGGAGACTAAACTTCGGAGTTGCGAGGAAATTTATGGGTTATAATCTAACTAGGAGTGTCTGAGAGTTACAGTAAACTTTCTTTGGTGCATCGGATTTAAGCTACTGGTCCACCAGGTGATGCTCCATGGTTCCACTGCTGAAATTGCAGATAAGTAGGCGTGGAGACAAAGTTCTCAATTGCGACGAAACTTCTGGGTTATATTCTCACTAGGAAGCTTCGAGAGTTACAGTAAACGTGCTTTGGTGCATCGAATTTAACCTTCTGCTCCAAAAGGTGATGCTCCATGGTTGCACTGCTGACCTTACAGAAAAGTAGGCTTGGAGCCTAAAGTTCGGAACTAAGACAATATTTCTGGGTAATATTCTCACCAGGAACCTTCGAGGGTTACAGTAAACTTGCTTTGGGGCATCGGATTTATGCTACTGGTCCACCAGGTGATGCTCCATGGTACCACTGCTGACCTTGCAGATAAGTCGGCTTGGAGACTAAAGTTTTGAATTGAGACGACATTTCTGGGTTGTATTCTCACTAGGAATCTTAGAGGGTTATAGTAAAATTGCTTTGTTGCATCGGATTTAAGCTACTGGTCCACCTGGTGGTACTCCATGGTTCCACTGCTGACCTTTCAGGTAAGGAGGCTTGGAGACTAAAGTTCTGAATTGCGACCAAATTTCTGTTTTACATTCTCACTAGGAAGCTTCGGGAGTTACAGTTCACTTTCTTTGGTGCATATAATTGAAGCTACTGGTCTAGCAGGTGAAGCTCCATGATTGAACTGCTGACCTTGCAGATACGTAATCTTGGAGACTAAAGTTCTGAATTGCGATGACATTTCTCGGTTACATTCTCACTTGGAAGCTTCGAGTGCATCGGATTTAAGCTACTGTTCCACCAGGTAATTCTACATTGTTCCACTCCTGACCTTCCACATAAGTAGGCTTGGAGGCTAATGTTCTGAATTGCGACGAAATTTCTGCGTTATATTCTCACCAGCAACGTTGGAGAGTTACAGTAAACTTGCTTTGGTGCAACGGATTTAAGCTACTGAACCAGGTGATTCTCCATTGTTGCACTTCCGACCTTGAAGATAGGTTGTCTTAGAGTATAAAGTTCTGAATTGCCATGAAATTTCTGCGTTATATTCCCACTAGGAAGCTTCGAGTGTTACAGTAAATTTGCTTTGGAGCATCGCGTATAAGTTGCTGCTCCACCAGGTGATGCTCCATGGAACCACTGCTGAAATTGCAGTTAAGTACGCATGGAGACTAAAGTTCTGATTTACGACGAAATTTCTGGGCTATTTTCTCACTAGGAAGCTTCAAAAATTACAGTAAACTTTCTTATGAGCATCGGTTTTAAGATACTGGATTACCAGGGGATGCTCCATGGTTCCTCTGCTTACTTTACAGATAATTAGGCTTGGAAACTAAATTTCTGAATTGCGACGAAATATCTGGTTTGTATGCTCACTAGGAAGCTTCGAGAGTTACAGCAAACTTGCTTGGGTGGATTTCATTCGAGCTACTGGACCACCAGGTGATACTCAATGATTCCAGTGCTGTAATTGCACATAAGTAGGCTTGGAGAGTATAGTTTGGAAGTGCGACGATATTTCTGGTTTATAATGTCACTTGGAATCTTGTAGACGTACTGTAAAATTGCTTTGGTGCATCGAATTTAACCTACTTGTCCACCAGGTGATGCCCCATGGTTCTACTTAAGACCTTGCAAATAAGGAGTCTTGGAGACAAAAGTTCTGAATTGCGACAAACGTTCTGGGTTACTTTCACACTAGGAAGATTCGGGAGTTGCAGTACACTTAGTTTGGTGCATCTAATTTAAGCTACTGGTCTAGCAGGTGAAGCTCCATGATTGCACTGCTGACCTTGCAGATAAGTAGGCTTGTAGACTAAAGTTCGGAATTGCGACGAAATTTCTGGGATGTATTGTCACTAAGAGGCATCGAGAGTTTTTACTTTACAGATAAGTAGGCTTGGAAACTAAATTTCTGAATTGCGACGAAATTTCTGGGTTAAATTCTCTCTACGAAGCTTCGAGAGTTATAGTAAAATTTCTTTGGTGCATCGGATTTAACCTACTGGTCCACCAGGTGATAATCCTCGGTTCCACTGCTGACCCCTTCAGATAAGTTGGCTTGGAGACTAAACTTCTGAATTGCGGCGAAATTTCTGTGTTATAGTCTCCCTATGAAGCTTCGAGAGTTAGAGTAAACTTTCTTTGTTGCATCAGATTTAAGCTACCAGTCCACCAGGTGATGCTCCATGGTTCCACTGCTGACCTTACAGATAAGTAGGCTTGGAGACTAAAGATCAGAACTGGGTCGAAATTTCTGCGTTATATTGCAACCACGAACCTTTCGAGAAATACAGTAACCTTGCTTTGGTGCATCTGATTGAAGCTACTGGTCCACCAGGTGATGCTCCATGATTCCACTGCTGAAATTGCAGATAAATAGGCTTGGAGACTAAAGTTCTGAATTGCGACGAAATTTCTGGGTTATATTCTCACTAGGAAGCTTCGAGAGTTACAGTAAACATGCTTTGGTGCTTCGGATTTAAGCCACTTGTCCACCAGGTGATGCTCCATGGTTCCTCGGCTAACCTTGCAGATAAGTAGGGTTGGAGACTGATGTTCTGAATTGCGACGAAATTAATGGGTTACATTGTCACTAGGATGCTTCGGGACTTACAGTACACTCTCTTTGGCGCATCGGATTTAACCTACTGCTCCAACAGGTGATGATCCATGGTTACACTGCTGACCTTACAGATAAGTAGGCTTGGAGACTTAAGTTCGGAATTGTGACAATATTACTGGGTTATATTCTCACCAGGAACCTTCGAGGATTACAGTAAACTTGCTTTGGGGCATCGGATTTATGCTACTGGTCCACCAGGTGATGCTCCATGGTACCACTGCTGACCTTGCAGATAATTCTGCTTGGAGATTATAGTTTTGAATTTGCGACGAAATTTCTGGGTTGTATTCTAACTAGGAATATTCGAGAGTTACAGTAAAATTGCTTTGGTGCATCGGATTTAAGCTACTGGTCCAGCAGGTGATACTCCATGGTTCCACTGCTGACCTTGCAGATAAGTTGACTTGGAGACTAAACTTGCGAATTGCGACGTAATTTCTGTGTTATATTCTCACTACGAAGCTTCGAGAGTTACAGTAAACTTTATTTGGTGGGCGGATTTAAGTTATTGGTCCCCCAGGCGATGCTCCATATTTCCTTTGGTTACTTTACAGATAAGTAGGTTTGGAAACTAAATTTCTGAATTGCGACGAAATTTCTGGGTTGTATGCTCACTAGGAGGCTTCGAGAGTTACAGTAAACTTGCTTGGGTGCATTGCATTCGAGCTACTGGTCCACCAGGTGATTCTCAATGATTCCACTCCTGAAATTGCAGGTAAGTAGGGTTGGAGACTAAAGTTCTGAATTGCGACGAAATTTCTGGTTTACTTTCTCACTAGGAAGCTTCCAGAGTTACAGCACACTTCCTTTAGTGCATAGGATTTGAGATATTGGTCCAGCAGGTGAAGCTCCATGGTTGCACTGCTGACCTTGTAGATAAGTCGGCTTGGAGACTAAAGTTAGGTATTGCGCCGAAATTTCTGGGTTACATTCTCACTAGGAAGCTTTGACAGTTACAGTGCACCTGCTTTGGTGCATCGGATATAACCTAATGCTCCAAAAGTGACGCTCCATTTTTGCACTGCTGACCTTGCAGATAAGTATGTTTGGAGACTAAAGTTAGGAATTGCAACGAAATTTCTGGGTTATAATCTCACTAAGAGTCTTCGAGAGTTACAGTAAACTTTCTTAGGTGCATCGGATTTAAGCTACTGGTCCACCAGGTGATGTTCCATGGTTCCACTGCTGAAAATGCAGATAAGTAGGCTTGGAGAATAAAGCTCTGAATTGCGACGAAATTTCTGGGTTATATTCTCACTAGGAAGCTTCGAGAGGTACAGTAAACATGCTTTGGTGCTTCGGATTTAAGCCACTTGTCCACCAGGTGATGCGCCATGGTACCACTGCTGACCTTGCAGGTAGGTGGGCTTGGAGACTAAAGTTTTGAATTGCGACGAAACTTCTGGGTTGTTTGCTCACTAGGAAACTTCGAGATTTACAGTAAACTTGCTTGGGTGCATTGCCTTCGAGCTACTGGTCCACAAGGTGATGCTTAATGATTCCTTTGCTGAAATAGCAGATAAGTGGGATTGGAGACTAAAGTTCGGAATTGCGACGATATTTCTGGGTTATAATCTCACTATGAATCTTCGAGAGTTACAGTAAAATAGCTTTGGTGCATCGAATTTAACCTACTTGTACACCAGGTGATGCGCCAAGGTTCTACTGAAGACCTTGCAAATAAGAAGGTTTGGAGACTAAAGGTCTGAATTGCTACAAAATTTCCTGGTTATATTCTCAATAGGAAGTTCCGAGAGTTACAGTAAACTTTCTTTGGTGCATCGTATTTAAACTACGGGTCCATCAGGTGATGCTCCATGTTTCCACTGCTGACCTTGCAGATAAGTTGGCTTGGAGACTAACCTTGTGAATTGCGACGTAATTTCTTTGTTATATTCACAATACGAAGCTTCGAGATTTTCAGTAAACATTATTTGGTACGCGGATTTAAGCTATTGGTCCACCAGGTGATGCTCCATGTTTCCACTGCTGACCTTGCAGATAAGTAGGCTTGGAGACAAAAGTTCTGAATTGCGACGAAATTTCTGCGTTATATTTTCACCAGGAAACTTCGACGGTTGCAGTAAACTTACTTTGGTGCATCGGTATTAAGTCACTGGTCCACCAAGTGATGCTCCATGGTTCCTCTGCTAACCTTGCAGATAAGTAGCGATGGAGACTAATGTTCTGATTTGCGACAACATTTCTGGGTTACTTTCTCACTAGGAAGCTTCCAGAGTTACAGTACACTTCCTTTGGTGCATAGGATTTGAGATACTGTTCCAGCAGGTGAAGCCACATGGTTGCACTGCTGACCTTGAAGATAAGTCGGGTTGGAGATTAAAGTTAGGTATTGCGCCGAAATTTCTGCTTAACATTCTCACTAGGAAGCTTTGAGAGTTACAGTGCACTTGCTTTGGTGCATCATATATAACCTAATGCTTCAAAAGGTGATGCTCCATTTTTGCACTGCTGACCTTGCAGATAAGTATGCTTGGAGACTAAAGTTCGGAATTGCGACGAAATTTCTGGGTTATAATCTCACTAAGAGTCTTCGAGAGTTACAGTAAACTTTCTTTGGTGCATCGGATTTAAGCTACTGGTCCACCAGGTGATGCTCCATTTTTCCACTGCTGAAACTGCAGATAAGTATGCTTGAAGACTAAAGTTCGGATATTGCGACGAAATTTCTGGGTTATAATCTCACTAGGAGTCTTCGATAGTTACAGTAAACTTTCTTTGGTGCTTCGGATTTAAGCTACTGGTCCACCAGGTGATTCTCCATGGTTCCACTGCTGACCTTGCAGATAAGTGGGCTCGGAGACTAAAGTTTTGAATTGCGACGAAAATTCTGGGTTGTATGCTCACTAGGAAACTTCGAGATTTACAGTAAACTTGCTTGGGTGCATTGCCTTGGAGCTACTGGTCCACCAGGTGATGCTCAATGATTCCTTTGCTGAAATTGCAGATAAGTGGGATTGGAGACTAAAGTTCGAAATTGCGACGATATTTCTGGGTTTTAATCTCACTATGAATCTTCGACAGTTACAGTAAAATAGCTTTGGTGCATCGAATTTAACCTACTTGTACACCAGGTGATGCCCCATGGTTCTACTGAAAACGTTGCAAATAAGTAGGTTTGGAGACTTAAGGTCTGAATTGCGACGAAATTTCTGGGTTATATTCTCACTAGGAAATTCCGAGAGTTACAGTAAACTTTCTTTGGTGCATCGAATGTAAGCTACGGGTCCACCAAGTGATGCTCCATGTTTCCACTGCTGACCTTGCAGATATGTAGGCTTGGAGACAAAAGTTCTGAATTGCGACGAAATTTCTGCGTTATATTCTCACCAGGAAACTTCGACGGTTGCAGTAAACTTACTTTGGTGCATCGGTATTAAGTTACTGGTCCACCAAGTGATGCTCCATGGTTCCTCTGCTAACCTTGTAGATAAGTAGCGATGGAGATTAATGTTCTGAATTGCGACAACATATCTGGGTTACTTTCTCACTAGGAAGCTTCCAGAGTTACAGTACACTTCCTTTGGTGCATAGGATTTAAGATACTGGTCCAGCACGTGAAGCTCCATGGTTGCACTGCTGACCTTGCATATAAGTCGGCTTGGAGACTAAAATTCAGTATTGCGACGAAATTTGTGGGTTACATACTCACTAGGAAGCTTTGAGATTTACAGTGCACTTGCATTGGTGCATCAGATATAACCTAATGCTCCAAATGGTGATGCTCCATTTTTGCACGGCTGACCTTCCAGTCTCTAAGACTACTACCTGCAAGATCAGCAGTGGAACCATGGAGCATCACCTGGTGGGCCAGTAGCTTAAATCCGATGCACCAAGGCAAGTTTACTGTAACTCTCGAAGCTTTGTAGTGAGGATTAAACCCAGAAAATTCTCAGCAATTCAGAATTTTAGTCTCCAAGTCTACTTATGTGCAAGGTCAGCAGTGGAACCATGGAGCATTACCTGGTGGACCAGTAGCACAAATCCGATTCATCAAAGCAAGTTTCCTGTAGCTCTCTTAGCTTCCTAGTGAGAATATAAAGCAGAAATTTCATCGCAATTCAGAACTTTAGTCTGCAAGCCTACTTATCTACATGTTCGGCAGATAAACCATGGAGCATCACCTGGGGGACCGGTAGGTTAAAGTAGATGCACCAATGCAAGTTTACTGTAACTCTCGAAGGTTCCTAGTGAAAACGTAACCCAGAAATTTCGTCGTAAATCAGAACTTTTGTCTCCAAGCCTACTTATCTGCAAGGTCAGCAGTGGAACCATGGAGCATCACCTGGTGATCCAGTAGCTTAAATCCGATGTTTAAAAGCAAGTTTACTGTAACTCTCGAAGCTTCCTAATGAGAATATAACGCAGAAATTTCGACGCAATTCAGAACTTCAGTCTCCAAGCCTACTTATCTGCAATGTAAGCAGTGGAACCATGGAGCATCACCGGCTGGCCCAGTAGCTTAAATCCGATGCACTAAAGCAAGTTTACTGTAGCTCTCGAAGCTTCCTAGAGGGAATATAAGCCGGAAATTTCGTCGCCATTAAGAACTTTAGTCTCCAAGCATACTAATCTGCAAGGCCAGCAGAATAGGCATGGAGCATCACCTGGTGGACCAGTAGCTTAAGTCCGATGCACCAAAGCAAGTTTACTGTAGCTCTCGAAGCTTCCTAGAGGGAATATATGCCAGAAATTTCGTCGCAATTAAGAACTTTAGTTTCCAAGCATACTAATCTGCAAGGTCAGCAGTATAGGTATGGAGCACCACCTGGTGGACCAGTAGCTTGAATCCTAAGCACCAAAGGTAGATTACTGCACTTCTCGATGCTTCCTAGTGAGAATATAAAACAGAAATGTCGATGCAATTGAGAACTTCAGTCTCCAAGCTTACTTAATTGCAAGGTCAGCAGTCGAATAATGGAGCATAACCTTGTGGACCAGTAGCTTAAATGCAATCCACAAAAGCACGTTTACTGCTACTTTCGAAGATGCCTAGTGGGAATGTAACCTAGAAATTTCGTCGCAATTCTGAACTTGAGTCTCCAAGCCTACTTATCTGCAAGGCCAGCAGTGGAAAAATGGAGCATCACCTGGTGGACCAGTAGGATAAATCCGATGCACAAAACCAAGTTTACTGTAACTCTCGAAGCTTCTTAATGAGTATAAAACCCATAAATATCGCCGCAATTCAGAACTTCAGTCTCCAAGCCAACTTATCTGCAAGGCCAGCAGTGCAACCGTGGAGCTTCACCTGCTGGAACATTAAGTTAAATCCGATGCACCGAAGCAAGTTAACTGTAACTCTCGAAGCTTCCTAGTGGGAATGTAAACCAGAAATTTCATCGGAATTCAGAACTTTAGTCTTCAAGCCTAGTTATATTCTAGGTCAGCAGTGGAACCATGGAGCATCACCTCTTGCACAAGTAGCTTAAATTCGATGCACCAAAGTAAGTTTACTGTAGCTCTCGAAGCTTCCTAGTGAGAATATAACGATAAATTTCGTCGCAATTCAGAACTTTAGTCTCCAAGAGCACTTATCTGCAAGGTTAGCAGTGGAAGCATGGAGCATCACCTGGTGGGCCGGTTGCTTAAATACAATGCACCAAAGCAAGAGTACTGTAGCTCTCGAAGCTTCCTAGTGAGAGTACAACCCAGAAATTTCGTCGCAATTCAGAACTTTAGTCTCCAAGCTTACTTATCTTTTAAGGTCAGCAGTGGAACCACGGAGCATCGTATGTAAAGTACACAAGCGGCAAGACGCAGTCAATACCTTCGCTGCGCAGTGCCGATGGTACTGTTATCGACGACTGTGCCGCTAAAGCGGAGTTATTGAACGCAGTTTTCCGAAATTCCTTCACCAGGGAAGACGAATGGAATATTCCAGAATTTGAAACACGAACATCTGCTAGCATGAGTTTCTTAGAAGTAGGTACCTTAGGGGTTACGAGGCAACTCAAATCGCTTGATACGGGCAAGTCTTCAGGTCCAGATTGTATACCGATTAGGTTCCTTTCAGATTACGCTGATACTATAGCTCCCTACTTAGCACTCATCTACAACCGCTCGCTCACCGATAGATCTGTACCCACAGATGGGAAAATTGCGCAGGTCGCACCAGTGTTTAAGAAGGGTAGTAGGAGTAATCCATTTAACTACAGACCTATATCATTGACGTCGGTTTGCAGTAGGGTTTTGGAGCATATAATGTATTCAAACATTATGAACCACCTCGAAGGGAACGATCTATTGACACGTACTCAGCATGGCTTCAGAAAACATCGCTCTTGTGCAACGCAGCTAGCTCTTTATTCGCACGAAGTAATAGCCGCCATCGACAGGGGATCTCAAGTTGATTCCGTATTTCTAGATTTCCGGAAAGCTTTTGACACCGTTCCTCACAAGCGACTTCTAATCAAGCTGTAGAGCTATGGGGTATCGTCTCAGTTGGGCGACTGGATTCGTGATTTCCTGTCAGGAAGGTCGCAGTTCGTAGTGATAGACGGCAAATCATCGAATAAAACTGAAGTGATATCAGGTGTTCCCCAGGGAAGCGTCCTGGGACCTCTACTGTTCCTGATCTATATAAATGAACTGGGTGACAATCTGAGCAGTTCTCTTACACTGTTCGCAGATGATGCTTTAATTTACCGTCTAGTAAGGTCATCCGAAGACCAGTATCAGCTGCAAAGCGATTTAGAAAAGGTTGCTGTATGGTGTGTCAGGTGGCAGTTGACGCTATATAACGAAAAGTGTGAGATGATCCACATGAGTTCCAAAAGAAATTCGTTGGAATTCGATTACTCGATAAATAGTACAGTTCTCAAGGCTGTCAAATCAACTAAGTACCTGGGTGTTAAAATTACGAGCAACTTCAGTTGGAAGGACAACATAGATAATATTGTCGGGAAGGCGAGCCAAAGGTTGCGTTTCATTGGCAGGACACTTAGCAGATGCAACAAGTCCACTAAAGAGACAGCTTAGACTACACTCGTTCGTCCTCTGTTAGAATATTGCTGCGCGGTGTGGGATCCTTACCAGGTGGGATTGACGGAGGACATCGAAAGGGTGCAAAAAAAGGGCAGCTCGTTTTGTATTATCGCGTTATAGGGGAGAGAATGTGGCAGATATGATACACGAGTTGGGATGGAAGTCATTACAGCATAGACGTTTTTCGTCGCAGCGAGACCTTTTTACGAAATTTCAGTCACCAACTTTCTCTTCCGAATGCGAAAATATTTTGTTGAGCCCAACCTACATAGGTAGGAATGATCATCAAAATAAAATAAGAGAAATCAGAGCTCGAACAGAAAGGTTTAGGTGTTCGTTTTTACCGCTCGCTGTTCGGGAGTGGAATAGTAGAGAGATAGTATGATTGTGGTTCGATGAACCCTCTGCCAAGCACTTAAATGTGATTTGCAGAGTAGTCATGTAGATGTAGATGTAGATGTAGAATATAATAAAGAAATTTTGTCGCAGTTCAGATCTTTAATCTCCTATCTAACTTATCTGCAAGGTCAGCAGACGAACCATGGAGCGTCACCTGGTGGGACAGTAGGTTAAATCCGATGCACCAAAGCAAGAGTACTGTAGCTCTCGAAGCTTCCTAGTGAGAATGTAACCCAGAAATTTCTTCGCAATTCAGAGCTTTTCCTTTTGTCTCCATGCCTACTTATCTGCAAGGTCCTCAGTGGAACCATGGAGCATCGCCTGGTGGACCAGTAGCATAAATCCGATCCACAAAACAAGATTACTGTAACTCTCGAAGCTTCCTAGTGAGAATGTAACCCAGAAATTTCGTCGCAATTCAAAAGTTTAGTCTCCAAGCCTATTTATCTGCAAGGTCTGCAGTGGGACCATGGAGAATCACCTAGTGGGCTAGTAGCTTGAATCCGATGCAACAAAGCACTTTTACTGTAACTCTCGAATCTTCCTACTGAGAATATAACGCAGAAACGTCGTCGCAATTTTGAACTTTAGTCTAGAAGCCTACTTATCTGCAAGGTCAGCAGTGGAACCATGGAGCATCACCTGGTGGAACAGTATCTTAAATACGATGCACCAAAGCAAGAGTACTGTAGCTCTCGAAGCTTCCTAGTGAGAGTATAACCCAGAAATTTCGTCGCAATTCAGAACTTTACTCTCCAGGCCTACTTATCTGCAAGGTCAGCAGTGGAAGCATGGAGCATCACCTGGTGCACCAGTAGCTTAAATGCGATGCACCAAAGAAAGTTTACTGTAGCTCTCGAAGCTTCCTAGTGACAGTATAACCCAGAAATTTCGTCGCAATTCAGAGCTTTTGTCTCTAAGTCTACTTATCTGCAAGGTCCTCAGTGGAACCATGGAGCATCGCCTGGTGGACCAGTAGCTTAAATCCGATGCACCAAAGCCAGTGTTCTGTAGCCTTCGAAGCTTCCTAGTGGGGAATGTAACCCAGAAATTTCGTCGCAATTCAGAACTTTAGTCTCCAAGCCTACTTATCTGCAAGGTCAGCAGTGGAACTGTGGAGCATCGCCTGGTGGACCAGTAGAATAAATTCGACGCACAAAACAACATTACTGTAACTCTCGAAGCTTCCTAGAGAGAATGTAACCCAGAAATTTCGTCGCAATTCAGAAGTTTAGTCTCCAAGCCTATTTATCTGCAAAGTCTGCAGTGGAACCATAGAGCATCACCTAGTGGGCTAGTAGCATGATTCCGATGCAACAAAGCACTTTTACGGTAACTCTCGAATCTTCCTAGTGAGAATATAACACAGAAACGTCGTCGCAATTCTGAACTTCAGTCTAGAAGCCTACTTATCTGCAAGGTCAGCAATGGAACCATGGAGCATCACCTGGTGGAACAGTATCTTAAATCCGATGCACCAAGCAAAATATCTGTAGCTAACAATGCTTCTTAATGACAATGGCTCCAAGAAATTTCGTCGCAATTCAGAACATTGGTCTCCAAGTCTACTATCTGCAACATCAGCAGTTTATCCATGGAGCATCACCTGTTTTACCAGTAGCTTAAATCCGATGCACCAAAGCAATTTTACTGTAACTCTCGAAGCTTCCTAGTGAGAGTATAACCCATAATTTCGTCGCAATTCAGAACTATAGTCTCCAAGCCTACTTATCTGCAAGGTCATCAGTGGAAACATGGAGCATCACCTGTTGCACCATTAGCTTAAATGCGATGCACCAAAGAAAGTTTACTGTAGCTCTCGAAGCTTCCTAGTGAGAATATAACCCAAAAATTACTCTGCAATTCAGAACTTTAGTCTTCAAGTCTACTTACGTGCAAGATCAGCTGTGGAACCATGGAGCATCACCTGGTGTACCAGTAGAACAAATCCGATTTATCAAAGCAAGTTTACTGTCGCTCTCGAAGCTTCCTAGTGAGGGTATAACCCATAAATTTAGTCGCAATTTAGAACTTTAGTCTCCAAGCATACTTATCTGCATGTTCTGCAGTGGAACCATGGAGCATCACCTGGTGGAACAGTATCTTAAATCCGATGCAGCAAAGCAAGAATTCTGTATCTATCAAAGCTTAATAATGAGAATGGTTCCCAGAAATTTCGTTGGAATTCTGAACTTTGGTCTCCAAGACTACTACCTGCAAGATCAGCAGTGGAACCATGGAGCATCACCTGGTGGACCAGTAGCTTAAATCCGATGCACCAAGGCAAGTTTAGTGTAACTCTCGAAGCTTTGTAGTGAAGATATAACCCAGAAATTTCTCCGCAATTCAGAATTTTAGTCTCCAAGTCCACTTATGTGCAAGGTCAGCAGTGGAACCATGGAGCATTACCTGGTGGACCAGTAGCACAAATCCGATTCATCAAAGCAAGTTTACTGTAGCTCTCGAAGCTTCCTAGTGGGGAATGTAACCCAGAAATTTCGTCGCAATTTAGAACTTTAGTCTCCAAGCCTACTTATCTGCAAGGTCAGCAGTGGAACCATGGAGCATCGCCTGGTGGACCAGTAGCACAAATCCGATCCACAAAACAACATTACTGTAACTCTCGAATCTTCCTAGTGAGGATGTAACCCAGAAATTTCGTCGCAATTTAGAAGGTTAGTCTCCAAGCCTATTTATCTGCAAGGTCTGCAGTGGAACCATAGAGCATCACCTGGTGGAACAGTAGCTTAAATCCGATGCACCAAGTCAAGTTTACTATACCTCTCGAAGCTTTGTAGTGAGGATATAATCCAGAAATTTCTCCGCAATTCAGTATTTTAGTCGCCAAGTCTACTTATGTGCAAGGTCAGCAGTGGAAACATGGAGCATTACCTGGTGGACCAGTAGCAAAAATCCGATTCATCAAAGCTAGTTTACTGTAGCTCTCGAAGCTTCCTAGTGAGAATATAACCAGAAATTCCGTGGCAATTCAGAACTTTAGTCTCCAAGCGTACTTATCTGCAAGGTCATCATTGAACCATGGAGCATTAGCTGGCGGCCCAGTAGTTTAAATCCGATGCACCAAAGCAAGTTTACTGTAGCTCTCGAAGCTTCCTAGTGAGAATGTAAACAAGAAATTTCGTAGCAATACAGAACTTTAGTCGCCATGCTTACTTATCTGCAAGGTCAACATTGGAAACATGGAGTATCACCTGGTCGACAAGTACCTTAATTACGATGCAATAAAGCAAGTTTACTGCACCTCTCGAAGCTTCCTAGTGAGAATATAATCCAGATATTTTGTCGCAATTCAGAACTTTAGTCTCCAAGTCTACTTACCTACAAGGTCAGCAGTGAACCATGGAGCATCACATGGTGGACCGGTAGCTTAAGTCCGATGCACCAAAACAAGTTTACTGTAGCTCTCGAAGCTTCCTAGTGGGAATATAACGCAGAAATTTCGTCGCAATTCAGAACTTTAGTCTCCAAGCATACTTATCTGCAAGGTCAGCAATATAGGCATTTAGCATCACCTGGTGGACCAGTAGCTTGAATCCTAAGCACCAAAGCAAGTTTACTGCACCTCTCGAAGCTTCCTAGTGAGTATATAAAGCAGAAATGTCGATGCAATTCAGAACTTTATTCTCCAAGCCTACTTAATTGCAAGGTCAGCAGTCGAATCATGGAGCATCACCTGGTGGACCAGTAGCTTAAATGCAACCCACAAAAGCACGTTTACTGCAACTCTCAAAGCTTCCTAGTGGGAATGTAACCTAGAAATTTCTTTGCAATTCTGAACTAGAGTCTCCAAGCCTATTTATCTGAGAGGCCAGCAGTGGAAAAATGGAGCATCACCTGGTGGACCAGTGGGATAAATCCGATGCACCAAACCAAGTTTAATGTAACTCTCGAAGCTTCTTAGTGAGAATAAAACCCATAAATATTGCCGCAATTCAGAACTTCAGTCTCCAAGCCAACTTATCTGCAAGGCCAGCAGTGCAACCATGGAGCATCACCTGCTGGAACATTAGGTTAAATCCGATGCACCGAAGCAAGTTAACTGTAACTCTCGAAGCTTCCTAGTGGGAAAATAAACCAGAAATTTCATCGGAATTCAGATTTTTAGTCTTCAAGCCTACTTATAGGCTAGGTCAGCAGTGGAACCATGGAGCATCACCTGTTTTACCAATAGCTTGAATCCTAAGCACCAAAACACGTTTACTGCAACTCTCGATCTTCCTAAAGAGAAAGTAACCCAGAAATTTTGTCGCAAATCAGATCTTAAAAATCTAGTCTTACCTATCTGCAAGGTCAGCAGATGAACTATGGAGTGTCACCTAGTAGACCAGTATCTTAAATCCGATGCACCAAAGCAAAATTTCTGTAGCTACCAAAGCTTCCTAATGAGAATGGCTCCCAGAAATTTCGTCGCAATTCAGAAGTTTTGTCTAAAAGACTACTATAGGCAATATCAGCGGTGGAACCATGGAGCATCACCTGGTGGACCAGTAGCTTAAATCCGATGCACCAAAGCAAGTTTACTGTAACTCTCGAAGCTTCCTAGTGAGAATATAACGCAGAAGTTACTCCGCTATTCAGAACTTTAGTCTCCAAGTCTACTTATGTGCAAGATCAGCTGTGGAAGCATGAAGCATCACCAGGTGGACCAGTAGCAGTAATCCGATTTATCAAAGCAAGTTTACTGTAGCTCTCGAAGCTACCTAGTGAGAGTATAACCCAGAAATTTCGTCGCAATTAAGAACTTTAGTCTCCAAGCCTACTTATCTGCAAGGTCTGCAGTGGAAGCATGGAGCATCACCTGGTGCACCAGTAGCTTAAATGCGATGTACCAAAGCAAGTTTACTTTAGCTCTCGAAGCTTCCTAGTGACAGTATAACCCAGAAATTTTGTCGCAATTCAGAACTTTAGTCTCCAAGCCTACATATCTGCAAGGTCTGCAGTGGAACCATGGAGCATCACCTAGCGGGCTAGTAGCTGAATCCGATGCAATAAAGCACTTTTACTGTAACTCTCGAATCTTCCTAGTGAGAATATAACGCAGAAACGTCGTCGCAATTCTCAACTTTAGTCTAGAGGCCTACTTATCTGCAAGGTCAGCAGTGGAAACATGGAGCATCACCTGGTGGAACAGTATCTTAAATACGATGCAACAAAGCAAGAATTCTGTAGCTATCAAAGCTTAGTAATGAGAATGTTTCCCAGAAATTTCGTCGCAATTCAAAACTTTAGTCTCCACGACTACTACCGGCAAGATCAGCAGTGGAACCATGGAGCATTACCTGGTGGACCAGTAGCACAAATCCGATTCATCAAAGCAAGTTTACTGTAGCTCTCGAAGCTTCCTAGTGAGAATATAACCAGAAATTCCGTCGCAATTCAGAACTTTAGTCTCCAAGCGTACTTATCTGCAAGGTCATCATTGAACCATGGAGCATTAGCTGGCGGCCCAGTAGCTTAAATCCGATGCACCAAAGCAAGTTTACTGTAGCTCTCGAAGCTTCCTAGTGAGAATGTAAACAAGAAATTTCGTAGCAATTCAGAACTTTAGTCTCCATGCTTACTTATCTGCAAGGTCAACATTGGAAACATGGAGTATCACCTGGTCGACAAGTACCTTAATTACGATGCACCAAAGCAAGTTTACTGCACCTCTCGAAGCTTCCTAGTGAGAATATAATCCAGATATTTTGTCGCAATTCAGAACTTTAGTCTCCAAGTCTACTTACCTACAAGGTCAGCAGTGAACCATGGAGCATCACATGGTGGACCGGTAGCTTAAGTCCGATGCACCAAAGCAAGTGTACTGTAGCTCTCGAAGCTTCCTAGTGGGAATATAACGCAGAAATTTCGTCGCAATTCAGAACTTTAGTCTCCCAGCATACTTATCTGCAAGGTCAGCAATATAGGCATTTAGCATCACCTGGTGGACCAGTAGCTTGAATCCTAAGCACCAAAACAAGTTTACTGCAACTCTCGAAGCTTCCTAGTGAGAATATAATAAAGAAATTTTGTCGCAATTCAGATCTTTAATCTCCTATCTAACTTATCTGCAAGGTCAGCAGATGAACCATGGAGCGTCACCTGGTGGGCCAGTAGGTTAAATCCGATGCACCAAAGCAAGTTTACTGTAGCTCTCGAAGCTTCCTAGTGAGAATGTAATCCAGAAATTTCGTCGCAATTCAGAACTTTTGTCTCTAAGTCTACTTATCTGCACGGTCCTCAGTGGAACCATGGAGCATCGCCTGGTGGACCAGTAGCTTAAATCCGATGCACCATAGCCAGTGTTCTGTAGCTCTCGAAGCTTCCTAGTGGGGAATGTAACCCAGAAATTTCGTCGCAATTCAGAACTTTAGTCTCCAAGCCTACTTATCTGCAAGGTTAGCAGTGGAACTATGGAGCATCGCCTGATGGACCAGTAGAATAAATTCGACGCACAAAACAAGATTACTGTAACTCTCGAAGCTTCCTAGAGAGAATGTAACCCAGAAATTTCGTCGCAATTCAGAAGTTTAGTCTCCAAGCCTATTTATCTGCAAAGTCTGCAGTGGAACCATAGAGCATCACCTAGTGGGCTAGTAGCATGAATCCGATGCAACAAAGCACTTTTACGGAAACTCTCGAATCTTCCTAGTGAGAATATAACACAGAAACGTCGTCGCAATTCTGAACTTCAGTCTAAAAGCCTACTTATCTGCAAGGTCAGCAATGGAACCATGGAGCATCACCTGGTGGAACAGTATCTTAAATCCGATGCACCAAGCAAAATTTCTGTAGCTAACAATGCTTCCTAATGACAATGGCTCCAAGAAATTTCGTCGTAATTCAGAACATTAGTCTCCAAGACTACTATCTGCAACATCAGCAGTTTATCCATGGAGCATCACCTGTTTTACCAGTAGCTTAAATCCGATGCACCAAAGCAATTTTACTGTAACTCTCGAAGCTTCCTAGTGAGAGTATAACCCATAATTTCGTCGCAATTCAGAACTATAGTCTCCAAGCCAACTTATCTGCAAGGTCATCAGTGGAAACATGGAGCATCACCTGTTGCACCATTAGCTTAAATGCGATGCACCAAAGAAAGTTTACTGTAGCTCTCGAAGCTTCCTAGTGAGAATATAACCCAAAAATTACTCTGCAATTCAGAACTTTAGTCTTCAAGCCTACTTATAGGCTAGGTCAGCAGTGGAACCATGGAGCATCACCTGTTTTACCAGTAGCTTGAATCCTAAGCACCAAAACAAGTTTACTGCAACTCTCGATCTTCCTAAAGAGAAAGTAACCCAGAAATTTTGTCGCAAATCAGATCTTAAAAATCTAGTCTTACCTATCTGCAAGGTCAGCAGATGAACTATGGAGTGTCACCTAGTAGACCAGTATCTTAAATCCGATGCACCAAAGCAAAATTTCTGTAGCTACCAAAGCTTCCTAATGAGAATGGCTCCCAGAAATTTCGTCGCAATTCAGAAGTTTTGTCTAAAAGACTACTATAGGCAATATCAGCGGTGGAACCATGGAGCATCACCTGGTGGACCAGTAGCTTAAATCCGATGCACCAAAGCAAGTTTACCGTAACTCTCGAAGCTTCCTAGTGAGAATATAACGCAGAAGTTACTCCGCTATTCAGAACTTTAGTCTCCAAGTCTACTTATGTGCAAGATCAGCTGTGGAAGCATGGAGCATCACCAGGTGGACCAGTAGCAGTAATCCGATTTATCAAAGCAAGTTTACTGTAGCTCTCGAAGCTACCTAGTGAGAGTATAACCCAGAAATTTCGTCGCAATTAAGAACTTTAGTCTCCAAGCCTACTTATGTGCAAGGTCTGCAGTGGAAGCATGGAGCATCACCTGGTGCACCAGTAGCTTAAATGCGATGCACCAAAGCAAGTTTACTTTAGCTCTCGAAGCTTCCTAGTGACAGTATAACGCAAAAATTTTGTCGCAATTCAGAACTTTAGTCTCCAAGCCTACATATCTGCAAGGTCTGCAGTGGAACCATGGAGCATCACCTAGCGGGCTAGTAGCTGAATCCGATGCAATAAAGCACTATTACTGTAACTCTCGAATCTTCCTAGTGAGAATATAACGCAGAAACGTCGTCGCAATTCTCAACTTTAGTCTTGAAGCCTACTTATCTGCAAGGTCAGCAGTGGAACCATGGAGCATCACCTGGTGGAACAGTATCTTAAATCCGATGCAACAAAGCAAGAATTCTGTAGCTATCAAAGCTTAGTAATGAGAATGTTTCCCAGAAATTTCGTCGCAATTCAAAACTTTAGTCTCCACGACTACTACCTGCAAGATCAGCAGTGGAACCATGGAGCATTACCTGGTGGACCAGTAGCACAAATCCGATTCATCAAAGCAAGTTTACTGTAGCTCTCGAAGCTTCCTAGTGAGAATATAACGCAGAAGTTTCGTCGCAATGCAGAACTTTAGTCTGCCAGCCTACTTATCTGCATGTTCGGCTGTTGAACCATGGAACATCACCTGGGGGACCTGTAGGGTAATGTTGATGCACCAATGCAAGTTTATGTAACTCTCGAAGGTTCCTAGTGAAAATGTAACCCAGACATTTCGTCGTAAATCAAAACTTTTGTCTCCAAGCCTACTTATCTGCAAGGTCAGCAGTGGAACCATGGAGAATCACCTGGTGATCCAGTAGCTTAAATCCGATGTTTAAAAGCAAGTTTCCTGTAACTCTCGAAGCTTCCAAATGAGAATATAACGCAGAAATTTCGACGCAATTCAGAACTTTAGTCTCCAAGCCTACTTATCTGCAGTGTAAGCAGTGGAACCATGGAGCATCACCTGGTGGCCCAGTAGCTTAAATCCGATGCACCAAAGCAAGTTTACTGTAGCTCTCGAAGCTTCCTAGATGGAATATAAGCCAGAAATTTCGTCGCAATTAAGAACTTTAGTCTCCAAGCATACTGATCTGCAAGGTCAGCAGTATAGGCATGGAGCATCACCTGGTGGACCAGTAGCTTAAGTCCGATGCACCAAAGGAAGTTTACTGTAGCTCTCGAAGCTTCCTAGGGGGAAAATAAGCCAGAAATTTCTTCGCAATTCATAACTTTGGTCTCCATGCTTACTTATCTGCAAGGTCAGCATTGGAAACATGGAGTATCACCTGGTCGACAAGTAACTTAAATACGATGCACTCTCGAAGCTTCCTAGTGGGGAATGTAACCCAGAAATTTCGTCGCAATTCAGAACTTTAGTCTCCAAGCCTACTTATCTGCAAGGTCACCAGTGGAACCATGGAGCATCGCCTGGTGGACCAGTAGCTTAAATCCGATGCCCCAAAGCAAGTGTTCTTTAGCTCTCGAAGCTTCCTAGTGGGGAATGTAACCCAGAAATTTCGTCGCAATTCAGAACTTTAGTCTCCAAGCCTATTTATCTGCAAGGTCTGCAGTGGAACCATGGAGCATCACCTACCGGGCTAGTGGCTTGAATCCGATGCAATGAAGCACTTTTACTGTAACTCTCGAATCTTCCTAGTGAGAATATAACGCAGAAACGTCGTCGGAATTCTGAACTTTAGTCTAGAAGCCTACTTATCTGCAAGGTCAGCAGTGGAACAATGGAGCATCACCTGGTGGAACAGTATCTTAAATCCGATGCACCAAAGCAAGAGTATAACCCAGAAATTTCGTCGCAATTCAGAACTTTAGTCTCCAAGCTTACTTATCTGTAAGGTCAGCAGTGGAACCACGGAGCATCGTATGTAAAGTACATAAGCGGCAAGACGCAGTCAATACCTTCGCTGCGCAGTGCCGATGGTACTGTTATCGACGACTGTGCCGCTAAAGCGGAGTTATTGAACGCAGTTTTCCGAAATTCCTTCACCAGGGAAGACGAATGGAATATTCCAGAATTTGAAACACGAACATCAGTTAGCATGAGTTTCTTAGAAGTAGGTACCTTAGGGGTTACGAGGCAACTCAAATCGCTTGATACGGGCAAGTCTTCAGGTCCAGATTGTATACCGATTAGGTTCCTTTCAGATTACGCTGATACTATAGCTCCCTACTTAGCACTCATATACAACCGCTCGCTCACCGATAGATCTGTACCCACAGATTGGAAAATTGCGCAGGTCGCACCAGTGTTTAAGAAGGGTAGTAGGAGTAATCCATTTAACTACAGACCTATATCTTTGACGTCGGTTTGCAGTAGGGTTTTGGAGCATATAATGTATTCAAACATTATGAACCACCTCGAAGGGAACGATCTATTGACACGTAATCAGCATGGCTTCAGAAAACATCGCTCTTGTGCAACGCAGCTAGCTCTTTATTCGCACGAAGTAATGGCCGCTATCGACAGGGGATCTCAAATTGATTCCGTATTTCTAGATTTCCGGAAAGCTTTTGACACCGTTCCTCACAAGCGACTTCTAATCAAGCTGCAGAGCTATGGGGTATCGTCTCAGTTGGGCGACTGGATTCGTGATTTCCTGTCAGGAAGGTCGCAGTTCGTAGTGATAGACGGCAAATCATCGAGTAAAACTGAAGTGATAACAGGTGTTCCCCAGGGAAGCGTCCTGGGACCTCTACTGTTCCTGATGTATATAAATGACCTGGGTGACAATCTGAGCAGTTCTCTTAGACTGTTCGCAGATGATGCTGTAATTTACCGTCTAGTAAAGTCATCCGAAGACCAGTATCAGCTGCAAAGCGATTTAGAAAAGGTTGCTGTATGGTGTGTCAGGTGGCAGTTGACGAAAAGTGTGAGATGATCCACATGAGTTCCAAAAGAAATTCGTTGGAATTCGATTACTCGATAAATAGTACAGTTCTCAAGGCTGTCAATTCAACTAAGTACCTGGGTGTTAAAATTACGAACAACTTCAGTTGGAAGGACCACATAGATAATATTGTCGGGAAGGCGAGCCAAAGGTTGCGTTTCATTGGCAGGACACTTAGCAGATGCAACAAGTCCACTAAAGAGACAGCTTAGACTACACTCGTTCGTCCTCTGTTAGAATATTGCTGCGCGGTGTGGGATCCTTACCAGGTGGGATTGACGGAGGACATCGAAAGGGTGCAAAAAAAGGGCAGCTCGTTTTGTATTATCGCGTTATAGGGGAGAGAATGTGGCAGATATGATACACGAGTTGGGATGGAAGTCATTACAGCATAGACGTTTTTCGTCGCAGCGAGACCTTTTTACGAAATTTCAGTCACCAACTTTCTCTTCCGAATGCGAAAATATTTTGTTGAGCCCAACCTACATAGGTAGGAATGATCATCAAAATAAAATAAGAGAAATCAGAGCTCGAACAGAAAGGTTTAGGTGTTCGTTTTTCCCGCTCGCTGTTCGGGAGTGGAATAGTAGAGAGACAGTATGATTGTGGTTCGATGAACCCTCTGAAAGCACTAAAATGTGATTTGCAGAGTAGTCATGTAGATGTAGATGTAGATGTAGAATATAATAAAGAAATTTTGTCGCAGTTCAGATGTTTAATCTCCTATCTAACTTATCTGCAAGGTCAGCAGATGAACCATGGAGCGTCACCTGGTGGGAAGTAGGTTCAATCCAATGCACCAAAGCAAGAGTACTGTAGCTCTCGACGCTTCCTAGTGAGAATGTAACCCAGAAATTTCTTCGCAATTCAGAGCTTTTCCTTTTGTCTCCATGCCTACTTATCTGCAAGGTCCTCAGTGGAAACATGGAGCATCGCCTGGTGGACCAGTAGCATAAATCCGATCCACAAAACAAGATTACTGTAACTCTCGAAGCTTCCTAGTGAGAATGTAACCCAGAAATTTCGTCGCAATTCAAAAGTTTTGTCTCCAAGCCTATTTATCTGCAAGGTCTGCAGTGGAACCATGGAGAATTACCTAGTGGGCTAGTAGCTTGAATCCGATGCAACAAAGCACTTTTACTGTAACTCTCGAATCTTCCTACTGAGAATATAACGCAGAAACGTCGTCGCAATTTTGAACTTTAGTCTAGAAGCCTACTTATCTGCAAGGTCAATAGTGGAACCATGGAGCATCACCTGGTGGAACAGTATCTTAAATCCGATGCACCAAAACAAGAGTACTGTAGCTCTCGAAGCTTCCTAGTGAGAGTATAACCCAGAAATTTCGTCGCAATTCAGAACTTTACTCTCCAAGCCTACTTATCTGCAAGATCAGCAGTGGAAGCATGGAGCATCACCTGGTGCACCAGTAGCTTAAATGCGATGCACCAAAGAAAGTTTACTGTAGCTCTCGAAGCTTCCTAGTGACAGTATAACCCAGAAATTTCGTCGCAATTCAGAACTTTAGTCTCCAAGCCTACATATCTGCAAGGTCAGCACTGGAACCAAGGAGCATTACCTAGTTTACCAGTAGCTTGAATCCTAAGCACCAAAACAAGTTTACTGCAACTCTCGAAGCTTCCTAGTGAGAATATAATAAAGAAATTTAGTCGCAATTCAGATCTTTAATCTCCTATCTAACTTATCTGCAAGGTCAGCAGATGAACCATGGAGCGTCACCTGGTGGGCCAGTAGGTTAAATATGATGCCCCAAAGCAAGTTTACTGTAGCTCTCGAAGCTTCCTAGTGAGAATGTAATCCAGAAATTTCGTCGCAATTCAGAACTTTTGTCTCCAAGTCTACTTATCTGCAAGGTCCTCATTGGAACCATGGAGCATCGCCTGGTGGACCAGTAGCTTCAATCCTATTCACCAAAGCCAGTGTTCTGTAGCTCTCGAAGCTTCCTAGTGGGGAATGTAACCCAAAAATTTCGTCGCAATTCAGAAGTTTAGTCTCCAAGCCTACTTATCTGCAAGGTCACCAGTGGAACCATGGAGCATCGCCTGGTGGACCAGTAGCTTAAATCCGATGCCCCAAAGCAAGTGTTCTTTAGCTCTCGAAGCTTCCTAGTGGGGAATGTAACCCAGAAATTTCGTCGCAATTCAGAACTTTAGTCTCCAAGCCTATTTATCTGCAAGGTCTGCAGTGGAACCATGGAGCATCACCTACCGGGCTAGTGGCTTGAATCCGATGCAATGAAGCACTTTTACTGTAACTCTCGAATCTTCCTAGTGAGAATATAACGCAGAAACGTCGTCGGAATTCTGAACTTTAGTCTAGAAGCCTACTTATCTGCAAGGTCAGCAGTGGAACAATGGAGCATCACCTGGTGGAACAGTATCTTAAATCCGATGCACCAAAGCAAGAGTACTGTAGCTCTCGAAGCTTCCTAGTGAGAGTATAACCCAGAAATTTCGTCGCAATTCAGAACTTTAGTCTCCAAGCTTACTTATCTGTAAGGTCAGCAGTGGAACCACGGAGCATCGTATGTAAAGTACATAAGCGGTAAGACGCAGTCAATACCTTCGCTGCGCAGTGCCGATGGTACTGTTATCGACGACTGTGCCGCTAAAGCGGAGTTATTGAACGCAGTTTTCCGAAATTCCTTCACCAGGGAAGACGAATGGAATATTCCAGAATTTGAAACACGAACATCAGTTAGCATGAGTTTCTTAGAAGTAGGTACCTTAGGGGTTACGAGGCAACTCAAATCGCTTGATACGGGCAAGTCTTCAGGTCCAGATTGTATACCGATTAGGTTCCTTTCAGATTACGCTGATACTATAGCTCCCTACTTAGCACTCATATACAACCGCTCGCTCACCGATAGATCTGTACCCACAGATTGGAAAATTGCGCAGGTCGCACCAGTGTTTAAGAAGGGTAGTAGGAGTAATCCATTTAACTACAGACCTATATCTTTGACGTCGGTTTGCAGTAGGGTTTTGGAGCATATAATGTATTCAAACATTATGAACCACCTCGAAGGGAACGATCTATTGACACGTAATCAGTATGGCTTCAGAAAACATCGCTCTTGTGCAACGCAGCTAGCTCTTTATTCGCACGAAGTATTTATCTGCAAAGTCTGCAGTGGAACCATAGAGCATCACCTAGTGGGCTAGTAGCTTGAATCCGATGCAACAAAGCACTTTTACGGTAACTCTCGAATCTTCCTAGTGAGAATATAACACAGAAACGTCGTCGCAATTCTGAACTTCAGTCTAGAAGCCTACTTATCTGCAAGGTCAGCAATGGTACCATGGAGCATCACCTGGTGGAACAGTATCTTAAATCCGATGCACCAAGCAAAATTTCTGTAGCTAACAAAGCTTCCTAATGACAATGGTTCCAAGAAATTTCGTCGCAATTCAGAGCATTAGTCTCCAAGACTACTATCTGCAACATCAGCAGTGGATCCATGGAGTATCTCCTGTTGGACCAGTAGCTTAAATCCGATGCACCAAAGCAAGTTTACTCTAACTCTCGAAGCTTCCTAGTGAGAATATAACCCAGAAATTACTTCGCAATTCAGTACTTTAGTCTCCAAGTCTACTTATGTGCAAGATCAGCTGTGGAACCAGATAGCATCACCTGGTGGACCAGTAGCAGAAATTCGATTTATCAAAGCAAGTTTACTGTAGCTCTAGAAGCTTCCTAGTGAGAGTATAACCCAGAAATTCGTCACAATTCAGAACTATAGTCTCCAAGCCTATTTATCTGGAAGGTCATCAGTGGAAACATTTAGCATCGTCTTTTGCACTATTAGCTTAAATGCGATGCACCAAACAAAGTTTACTGTAGCTCTCGAAGCTTCCTAGTGAAAATATAACCCAGAAATTACTCTGCAAATCAGAACTTTAGTCTCCAAGTCTACTTATGTGCAAGGTCAGCTGTGAAACCATGGAGCATCACCTGGTGTACCAGTAGCACAAATCCAATTTATCAAAGCAAATTTGCTGTCGCTCTCGAAGCTTCCTAGTGAGGGTATAATCCAGAAATTTCGTCGCAATGTAGAACTTTAGTCTCCAAGCGTACATATCAGCAAGGTCAGCAGTGGAACCAAGGAGCATCGCCTGGTGGAGCAGTAGCACAAATTAGATCCACAAAACAACATTACTGTAACTCTCGAATCTTCCTAGTGAGAATGTAACCCAGAAATTTCGTCGCAATTTAGAAGTTTAGTCTCCAAGCCCATTTATCTGCAAGTTCAGCAGTGGAACCATGGAGCATCACCTGGTGGACCACTAGCTTAAATCCAATGCACCAAGGCAAGTTTACTGTAACTCTCGAAGCTTTGTAGTGAGGATATAATCAAGAAATTTCTCCGCAATTCAGTATTTTAGTCGCCACGTCTACTTATGTGCAAGGTCAGCATTGGAAACATGGAGCATTACCTGGTGGACCAGTAGCAAAAATCCGATTCATCAAAGCAAGTTTACTGTAGCTCTCGAAGCTCCCTAGTGAGAATATAAGGCAGAAATTTCGTCGCAATTCAGAACTTTAGTCTCCAAGGCTACTTATCTGCAAGGTCAGCAATGGAACCATTTAGCATCACCTGGTGGACAAGTAGCTTAAATTCTATGCACCCAAGTAAGTTTAATGTAGCTCTCGAAGCTTCCTAGTAAGAATATAACCAGAAATTTCGTCACAATTCGGAACTTTAGTCTCCAAGCGTACTTATCTTCAAGGACATCAGTGGAACCATGGAGCATCACCTGGTGGGCTACTAGCTTAAATCCGATTTATCAAAGCAAGTTTACTGTAGCTCTCGAAGCATCCTAGTGAGAGTATAACCCAGACATTTCGTCGCAATTCAGAACTTTAGTCTCCAAGCATACTTATCTGCAAGGTCAGCAGTGGAAGCATGGAGAAAAACCTGTTGCACCAGTAGCTTAAATGCGATGCACCAAAGAAAGTATACTGTAGCTCTCGCATCTTCCTAGTGAGAATATAACCCAGAAATTACTCTGCAATTCAGAACTTTAGTCTCCAAGTCTACTTATGTGCAAGATCAGCTGTGGAACCATGGAGCATCACCTGGTGGACCAGTAGGTCAAATCCGATTTATCAAAGCAAGTTTACTGTAGCTGTCGAAGCTTCCTAGTGAGGGTATAACCCAGAAATTTCGTCGCTATTTAGATCTTTCGTCTCCAAGCGTACATAACAGCAAGGTCAGCAGTGGCACCAAGGAGCATCACCTGGTGGAACAGTAGCTTGAATCCTAAGCACCAAAACAAGTTTACTGCGACTCTCGATGCTTCCTAGTGAGAATATAATAAAGAAATTTTATCGCAATTCAGATCTGTAATCTCCAATCTAACTTATCTGCAAGGTCAGCAGATGAACCATGGAGCGTCACCTGGTGGACCAGTAGGTTAAATCCGATGCACCAAAGCAAGTTTACTGTAGCTCTCGAAGCTTCCTAGTGAGAATGTAACTCAGAAATTTCGTCGCAATTCAGAACTTTAGTCTCCAAGCCTATTGATCTACAAGGTCTGCAGTGGAACCATGGAACATCACTTAGTCCACTAGTAGCTTGAATCCGATGCATCAAAGCACTTTTACTGTAACTCTCGAAACGTCCTAGTAAGAAAATAACGCAGAAACGTCGTCGAAATCTGAACTTTAGTCTAGAAGCCTACTTATCTGCAGGGTCAGCAGTGGAACCATGGAGCATCAGCTGGTGTACCAGTATCTTAAATCCGATGCACCAAAGCAAGAATTCTGTGGCTATCAAAGCTTAATAATGAGAATGGTTCCCAGAAATTACGTCGCAATTCAGAACTTTAGTCTCCAAGACTACTATCTGCAAGATTAGCAGTGGAACAGTGGAGCATCACCTGGTGGGCCAGTAGCTTAAATCCGATGCACCAAAGCAACTACTACTGTAGTTCTCGAAGCTTCCTTGTGAAAATGCAAACCAGAAATTACGTCGCAATTCAGAACTTTAGTCTCCAAGCCTACTTATCTGCAAGGTTAGCAGGGGAAAGGTGGAGCATCATCTGGTAGACCAGTAGGTTAAGTCTGATGCACCAAAGCAAGTTTACTGTAACTCTCTACGCTTCCTAGTGGGAATGTATCCATGAAATTTCGACGCAATTCAGAACTTTAATCTCCAAGCCAACTTATCTAAAAGGTCTGCAGTGGAACAATGGAGCATCACCTGGTTGAACAGTATCTTATATCCGATTCACCAAAGCAAGTTTTCTGTAGTTCTCGAAGCTTCCTAATGAGAATGTTACTCAGTAATTTCGTCGCATTCGGAACTTTAGTCTCCAAGACTAGTAATCTGCAAGATCAGCAGTGGAAAGCTGCAGCACCACCTGGTGGACCAGTAGTTTAAATCCGATGCACCAAAGAAAGTTTACTGTAACTCTCGAAGCTTCCTAGTGAGAATATAAACCAGAAAATTCGTCGCAATTCAGAACTTTAGTCTCCAAGCCTACTTATCGGCAAGGTCAGCAGTGCAACCATGGAGGATTACCTGGTGGACCATTAGGTTAAATCCGATGCACCAAAGCAAGTTAACTGTAACTCTCGAAACATTATAGTGAGAATGTAACCCAGAAATTTCGTCGCAACTCAGAACTGTAGTCTCCAAGCCTACTTATCTGCAAGGTCAGAAGATGAATCATGGAGCATCACCTGGTGGAACAGTCGGTTAAATCCGATGCACCAAAGCAAGTTTACTGTAACTCTCGAAGCTTTCTAGTGAGAATTTAACCCATAAATTTCATCGCAAATCAGAACTTTAATCTAGAAGACTACTTATCTGCATGGTCAGCAGTCGAACCATGAAATATAAACTGGTGGACCAGTAGCTTGATTCCTAAACGCCAAAGAAACGTTTTTGTACCTCTCGAAGCTTCCTAGTGAGAATATAACCCACAAATTTCATCGCATTTCAGAACATAAGTCTCCAAGCAGACATATCTGCAAGATCAGCAGTGGAACAATGGAGCCTCACCTGGTGGCCCAGTAGCTTAATTGAGATGCACCAAAGCAAGATTACTGCAACTCTCGAAGCTTTCTAGTGAGAATGTAACCCATAAATTTCGTCGCAATTCAGAACTTTTGTCTCCAAGCCTACTTATCTGCAAGGCCAGCACTGGAACCATGGAACATCACCTGGTAGACCAGTAGGATAAATCCGATGTACCAAACCAAGTTTACTATAACTCTGAAGCTTCCTAGAGAGAATATAAGCCAGAAGTTGAGTCGCAATTCAGAACTTTTTTCTCCAAGCCCACTTATCTGCAATTTCAGCAGTGGAATTATGGAGCATCACATGGTGGACCAGTAGCTTGAATGCGATGCAACAAAGCAAATTTACTATACGTCTCGAAGCTTCCTAGTGAGAATACAACCCAGAAATTTCGTCGCAATTCAGACCTTTAGTCTCCAAGCCTTCATATCTGCTAGGTTAGCAATGCAATAATGGAGCTTCGCCTGGTGTACCAAAGCACGTTTACTGTAAATCTCGAAGCTTCCTAGTGAGAATGTGGTCCAGAAATTTCGTCGCAATTCAGAACTTTAGTCTCAAAACCTACTTATTTGCAAGGGCAGCAGTGGAAACATGTCGCATCACCTGGTCTACCAGTCCTTAAATCCGATGCACGCAAACATATTTACTGTAGCTCTCGAAGCTTTCTAGTGAGAATGTAACCAAGACATGTCGTCGCAATACCAAACTTTAGTCTCGATGCCTACTTATCGTCAAGGTCAGCAGTGGAAACATGGAGCATCACCTGGTGGACCAGGAGCTTACATCCGATGCACCAAAGCAAGTTTACTGCAACTCCCGAAGCTTCCTAGTGAGAATATAACCCAAAAATTTTGTCGCAATTCAGAACTTTAGTCTGCACGCCTAATTATCTGCAAGGTCAGCAGTGGAACCATGGAGCATCACCTGGTGGACCAGTCGGTTATATCCGATGAACCATAGCAAGTTTACTGTAACTCTCGAAGCTTTCTAGTGAGAATTTAACCCAGAAATTTCGTCGCAAATCAGAACATTAATCTTCAAGACTACTTATCTGCAAGGTCAGCAGTGGAACCATGGAGAATAGTCTGGTGGACCAGTAGCTTGAAATCTAAGCACCAAAGAAAGGTTAATGTAACACTCGAAGCTTCCTAATGAGAATATAACCCAGAAATTTTGTCGCAATTCAGAACTTTAGTCTCAAAGCCTACTTATCTGCGACGGCAGCGGTTGAACCGTAGAGCATTACCTTGTGCACCATTAGGTAAAATCCGTTGCACCATTCAAGTTTACTGTAACTCTCGAAGCTTTCTAGTGAGAATGTAAGCAAGAAGTTTTGTCGCAATTCAGAACTTTAGTCTCCATGCATACTTATCTGCAAGGTCTGCAGTGGGACCATGGAGCATCACGTAGTGGACCAGTAGCTTGAATCCGATGCACCAAAGCAAGCTTACTGTAACTCTCGAAGCTTCCTAGTGAGAGTATAACCCAGAAATTTCGTTGCAATACTCAACTTTAGTCTCCAACAGTAATTATCTGCAAGGTCAGCAGACGAAACATGGAGCATCACATGGTGGACCAGAATCTAAAATCGATTCACCAAAGGAAGTTTTCTGTAGCTCTCGAAGCTTCCTAATGAGAATGTTACTCAGAAATTTCGTCGCAATTCATAACTTTAGTCTCCAAAACTAGTAATCTGCAAGGTCAGCGGTGGACCATGGAGCATCACCTGGTGGACAAGTAGCTTAAATCCGATGCACCAATGCAAGTTTACTGTAACTCTCGAAGCTTCCTAGTGAGATTGTAACACAGAAATTTTGTGGCTATTTAGAACTTTAGTCTCCAAACCTACTTATTTGCAAGGGCAGCAGTGGAATCATGCCGCATCAAATGGTGGAACTGTAACCTGAATCAGATGTACCAAAGCAAGTTTACTGTAACTCTCGAACTTCCTAGTGAGATTGTAACCCAGAAATTTCGTGCAGTTCAGAACTTCAGTCTCCAAGCCTACTTATCTGCAAGGTCAGCAGTGGAACCATGGAGTATAACATGGTGGACCAGTCGGCTAAATCCGATGCACCAAAGCAAGTTTACTGTATCTCTTGAAGCTTTCTAGTCAGAATGTAACCCAGAAATTTCGTCGCAAGTCAGAACTTAAGTCTCCAAGACTACTTATCTTTAAGATCAGCAGTGGAACCATGGAGTATAACCTGGTGGACCAGTAGCTTGAACCCTTATCATCAAAGAAAGGTCAATGTAACTCTCGAACTTCCTAGTGAGAATGTAACCCAGAAATTTCGTGTCAGTTCAGAACTTTAGTGTCCAAGCCTAGTTATCTGCAAGGTCAGCAGTGGAACCATTGAGTATAACATGGTGGACCAATCGGTTAAATCCGATGCACCAAAGCAAGTTTACTGTATCTGTCGAAGCTTTCTAGTGAGAATGTAACCCAGAAATTACTTCGCAAATCAAAACTTTAGTCTCCAAGGCTACTTATCTTCAAGATCAGCAGTGGAACCATGGAGTATAACCTGGTGGACGAGTAGCTTCAACCCTTATCACAAGATAAAGGTCAATGTAACCCTCGAAGCTTACTAGTGAGAATATAACCTAGAAATGTCTCTGCAATTCAGAACTATGGTCTCCAAGCCTACTGATCTACAAGGTCTGCAGTGGAACCATGGACCATCACCTGGTGGACCAGAGGCACAAATAAGATTCACCAAAGCATGTTTATTGTAACTGTCGAAGCTTTCTAGAGCGAATATAACACTGAAATTTCGTCGCAATTCCGAACTTTAGTCTGTAAGCCTACTTATTTGTACAGTCAGCAGTGGAACCATGGATCGTCACCTGGTGGACCAGTATCTTAAATCCGATGCACCAAAGCCAGATTTCTGTAGCTCTCGAAGCTTCCTAATGAGAATGGTAACCAGAAATTTCGTAGCTACTCAGCGCTTTAGTCTCCAAGCCAACTTATCTGCAAGGTCAGCAGTGGAACCATGGACCATTACCTGGTGGACCAGTAGCTTAAATTCGATGCACCAAAGCAATTTTACTGCAACTCTCGAACCTTTTTTGGGAGAATATAACCCAGAAATTTCGTCGCAATTCAGAACTTTTGTCACCAAGCCTACTTATCTGCATGGTCAGAAGTCGAAGCATGGAGCATCACCTTGTGCACCAGTAGGTTAAATCCGATGCAACAAAGCAAATTTACTGTAACTCTCGAAGCTGCCTTGTGAGAATGTAACCCAGAAATTTTGTCGCAATTCAGAACTTTAGTCCCCAACCCTCTCTATCTGCAAGTTCTGCAGTGGTACCATGGAGCATCACGTAGTGGACCAGTAGCTTGAATCCGATGCACCAAAGTACGTCTACTGTAACATTTGAAGCTTCCTAGTGAGAGTATAACCCAGAAATTTCGTCGCAATACCCAACTTTAGTCTCCAACGCTACTTATCTGCAAGGTCAGCAGACGAACCATGGAGCATCAGCTGGTGGACCAGTATCTTAAATCCGGTTCACCAAAGAAAGTTTTTTGTAGTTCTCGAAGCTTCCTAATGAGAATGGTACTCAGAAACTTCGTCGCAATTCATAACTTTAGTCTCCAAGACTAGTAATCTGCAAGGTCAGCAGTGGACCATGGAGCATCACCTGGTGGACAAGTAGCTTAAATCCGATGCACCAAAGCATGTTTACTGTTTCTCTCGAAGCTTCCTAGTGAGAATATAACATCGAAATTTTGTCGCAATTCAGAACTTTAGTCCCCAAACCTACTTATCTGCATGGTCCGCTGTGGAACCATAAGGCATCACCTGATGGACCATTGGCATAAATCTGTTGCACCAAAGCAAATTTACTGTAACTCTCTAAGCTTCCTAGTGACAATTAAACCCAGAAATTTCGTCGCAATTTAGAACTTTAGTCTCCAAGCCTACTTGTCTGCAAGGTCTGCAGTGGAACCATGGAGCATCACGTAGTGGACCAGTAGCTTGAATCCGATGCATCAATGAACGTTTACTGTAACTCCCGAAGCTTCCTAGTGAAAATTGAACCCAGAAATTTCGGCGCAATTCAGAACGTTAGTCTCCATGCATACTTATCTCCAAGGTCAGCAGCGGAACCATGGAGCATCACCTGGTGGTCCAGTACCTTGAATCCGATGCACCAAAGCAAGTTTACTGTAACTCTCGAAGCTTCCTAGTGAGAATATAACCCAGAAAAGTGGTCGCAATTCAGAGCTTTAGTCTCCAAGCCTACTTATCTGCAAGGTCGGCAGTGGAACCATGTAGCATCACATGCTGGATTAGTAGCTTATAACCGATGCACCAAAGCAAATTTACTGTAACTCTCGAAGCTTGGAACTGTCAAGGATGATTTGCGGTTAAGGAAACCTGGTGTCTACCATATACCGTGTGAATGCGGGATGGCTTACATCGGTCAAACTACAAGAACAGTTGAAAAAAGATGTAAAGAACAACAGAGACACACCAGGTCACGACAGGTAACTAAATCTGCAATAGCAGAACATTACCTTGACCTTGAGCACACCATGGAGTATGACAAAACTAGGATCCTGGCTCAGACCCCCCGATTCTGGGCTAGTGTCATTAATGAATCGATTGAAATCAAGATGACTGAGAACTTGATCAACCGAGAAGCACGATATCAGCTTAGTACTGCGTGGAATCCTGCTTTGGAACTACTACAGAAACAACGGAAGGAAGTTCCGTCCTCCAGGAATGAACTACAGACGTCCAAGGATATAAGTAACGGAACAGAAAGGCATTAGCGACACCAGGCGGCAGCAAGCTCCTTGGAGGATGGCCATCATAATATGCAGCTCCAACCACAGCCGGATGCCACAGGAAGCGCACCTCACAGGCGCATACCGGGTTCAGAAGGCGAGGACAATGGGTCGGCCACGAGAGAAACTCGCCGCGGTCGCGGACAGCATAAGGAGCTTCAGCAGAGCCATGATAGTGCTAGGATCGCGCCTATCGGGCGCGGACCCGATAGGGAACGCCTTGGGACGTCCGATACCTCAGAAGAGTTCCACAATGGGCGCGGACCGAAGAGGAAGCGCCTAGAGACTGATACCACCAACAGAAATGGCCACAGCGGACGCGGACGGAATAGGGAGCACCACACACCGCCCAGGCATAAATATGAGACGAGGTCAGCTAGCCAACCAGTCTCAGGGAACACCTGATGAAGACGCCGAGTTACGACGTCGAAATATCGTGTTGGGAAGACGCGGACCACCGGCAGTACACCCGATTTTACGAGATATTAACCTATATGTTTCACAAATCACTTACCTCACAAAAATCTTCGTTACCCAAGCTACTGCAATACAGCGAGCGCCACTACTGCCAGCTAAATAAAAGATTCAAACTACGGAAGTCACTAACTACTGATAGGCATAGTTAGCAAATGAAAGACTTTAATACAGAACAAACAATGTATTTACCTTAATAGTCATAATATATATATATCAGTTCGTGACACCAATTCTTACAAATTTCAAAACTCCGCCATCTCTCTCCCCACGTCCACCACTGCTGGCGGCTCACCTCCAACTGTGCAACGCTACGCGCTGTTAGCATCCAGCTGCCGCTGCCCAACACTACAATGGCAGACAACAATGCAAACTAGCCACAGACTGCACACGGCACAGCCAGTGATTTTTATACAGAGCGCTACGTGGCGGCGTTGTTACCAACAAAAAAACCTAAACAGCCTACTTACATAGCCCTCATGCTCCCCACAAAAAAATTTACAAATTGTTTTGGGCAGTGGCCAATACAGATTTGAAAATTTTTTTCATAATTACAATGACAAAGAAATGAAATGCACACACTTATCGATACAATGTTGGTCAAAAGCTAAAATTTTCTCACAGTCCATAAAGACAGTCCTGATCATTCATCAAAGTAAAATTGCAGTGTTTTTCTCAAAGTCTGAGTAGTAAAAGAAAATGCACACGGAAGAAGTGGATTTCCATGCAGTCTTGAAGAAGTAGTGTTGTCCTTTCAACGGAAAGACAGTGCTGACTCTTGACATGCAGACAGGTAATGGGCCACAACAGAGTCAGTCGACGTTGAAGACTATCGGTAGGTAGGTCATCACAGAGCAGACCCACTATAGTCCTGGTGGGTATAGACCCACTGTAGTCCTTGTAGAGATGGCCAGCAGCTATCTGTTTGACTGTGCAGGCGCACAATCACCATTGAAGAGTCTTGCGGATAATATAACAAGTCCATAACCACCACTTGTGCACTCAGAAAAATTGTTTTTGAAATGTCCTTAGAACCAGCAATGCTGTTATCCAGTCCCTTACTGAGTTATTAACACACGTGCTAACACTATCAGTCCCTACTTCTCACATATTGTCCATATACTATGACCAACAGAAACGTGTGCAGAGAAATGTAATTTACAAGTTACTTAGTTTGATGAACTGGTGTCAATTACAATTTTATAACATAAGAATGCAATAACAAAAGTACAAAATACATCTTTAAAGAACATAAGGATACAGATAACATTTGCAGTAGTACAGGCTTTACAAAAGAATCGAAATAGCAAATACATCAGTGTTACAAAAATTACGACATAAGTACATACATAAAAGATCAGAATAACTTTTGAAACATCAACTTCACACATGAGCATTAAAACAAAAAAGAATAAATAATGTCTGAACATATTTACAAAGAAAATAACATAGTATTTGAAAAATTCTACAACATAAATCTTATTAGCTAAACATATAAAGACAGGGAAAAGACAAATACACAAAGGTACATAAACACGTAGAGGGATAATACGAAAGGAAAGGACAGGGTTTGTTTTACTGCAGTATTTTGCATAGAGATCTCCCTTAGTTCATCATTATTTCCAAAAAGTCCTATCTATACCTGCTTTCTGTACTTTTCTCATATAACCTCTCAGTGTATTTCTTCAAATCCATCGCAACTCATTCTCTTATATAGGCTACCCCCTCTTAAGCTAACTTAAATCTACTGAGCTCAGATGCTTAACTAAGGGACAAGGCAATGCAGCGTCACAAAACCATTAATACAAACAGCAATGCCAAAAAAATGCAAGTAAGCATAGTGAGCAGCAATAAATGTAATAATTTATATCTAAACATGACAAAGCTGAAGCAGAAAAAATATCACAGTAAAAATGTTTAATACCTATGACACATCTTAACACTAGTCAATGCATCACAAGAACATACGCTAGCAGATAAATTACCAAATCGTAAAAAAAAATTATTTATGCAGTTCCTGTGAAGGGAAATGTATATTTATGTTCCCTCGTTTTCTTAGAAGTAGATCATAAATTTTTTTTACTGGATCTGTAGGTCTAAAATAACTATATTAGTACATCTATTAAATTTTATTTTAACCAATGCTGCAGTGCAGCTAGAAACTGGATATTAAACAAAATGAGCAATCTCTCAGCTAGAAAGACAATAGATACAAAATGTTTCTCATCATTTCATTTCAGTAAATATCATAAATTAAGAACTCTACAGTGTAATCATGTTTTCAAGTTTGAGGGTGTCGTACTTACTATGCTTTCTATAGAGGAATGTCAATAGCGAGGATAATGGCTTCTTCCTTTTTTTTACCTGTGCCTCTGAAAGGCATACACTAATGGATTTTTTCCTAGGCGACTGTCGCACAGCTGGGTGCCCACGACGCATTATGTGCAGGTGGTCACTTACCTTTCTTGGTGAAAAATTTTCCGCTACAGTGACAGTCTCATATAAAAATATTTTCACAGGTTGAGAATTTGCGTTACAAATCTGTAGAAACAAAATCCTTTAAATATAATAGTGTCCAAAAAATTTTCACCAGCATAGTGATACATTCACGCATTTACGTACATTTCATAACACTTAAAGTACGATTCTCGGTTTCCAACATCCTCTTTCACAAACCAGAGTCCCTAACCACTACTCATTATTCCTTACCTTATTACACATATACATATTCGTCGACACTTCTTCAATATTTCATCAGTAGAGATACGTAGCACAATCAAATTCCTCATATATCATCAGCTTATTGATGATAAACATACCTCAACTGCATAATACACATATTCATCGTAATAATAACATCATAACACCTCAGTAAACTCTCAAAATCGTGGTAGCTTCGTCCAGTAATTTCAAAACCTAAAAAAAAATTCTCTGCTCACGTCAAAAGTGTCATCTGCCTCAAACGTACTTTAAAAATCATGACCCCATACCAAATACATCATTCAAACCTCTCATAGTATCACAATGGTTCCGAAAAAATATGAACATTTCACAAAGTACAGACAAAATACAATTTCATAAGTGTGAAGTTTTCCAACGGTGCAATTACGTAAACATCTGTCACTCATGTAGTGAAATAAATGTTTGTCTCTCTCAGTTAAATGATCAGATAGCTGTGTAATTTATGTGTTGGAGAAATATGGTACCGATGTGTAAAGTTGTATAAGCAAATACCATATTACTTAGGGCTCCTTGTGCTTGCCAAACACATGGTACCCAAACTAGACGTGTACCCCCCTGAGGATTAATGTAATTATATCCTCAGATGTTACAGATTACAGCAATGGAATGAAATGTATCACGGAAAACCTTTGTATCATTGTATTTCAAATATCTTAAAAAATAAATGTTTTAAGTACAAAATTAGTCACTCAAATACGCGTACTGTAGCGCCAAACTGTGCGTCGTGTTGTAAGATAATCTCTGTGGAAGTGTCGTAGTTATCGTCCTCCGAAAGCTAAGTTCTACAGAAGTCAATGTACTTACCTCATGATAAACAAAAGTGAAATGCTTTGCGTACAGATATCGTAGTTACTACGCTTATTGCCGTTATGAAGTAAGTACAGTACTGTAACGTATTGTTGTGCTACAGAAAAGGCTGTCTCATTGTAGCTATAACACAAAGTTACTACTAAAACATGTTTTACTTTCCAGAATAATACAGAAAAACTGTGCAGATATAAAACAGATAAACCGCAAAAGCAACAATGTAAATCATGTCACAGCTCTGTTTGGAGCTCGCCAGTTCTGATGCAATTCAGGCCCGTCGTTACGATCATATCGTCTGTCGTCATGTCGGTCATTTCTGTAATTTCTTTCTTGTCGGTCACGTGGTGGAGAATTTCTCCGTGAATCGTAACTGCGCGCTGGACCGTTGCGTCTGAAGTTATTCCGTCTCCCTTGATAATAATTATTTTGGTTCCCATATTGTCTGTTTCTCTGATTGTGTCTGTGATATTCATTACTACGGAAATGGGATCTTTCTTTGTAACTATTACTCTGCCAGTGGTTGTCATATGGGTGGTGTCTGTTTTGGTTACGATTTGTGTTGTGTGAATGGCCTTGTCGTGTCCAGTTATTGTTTCTTTCATCGCGGAATTGCGACGGATGTGACCTGTAGTGATTGTATTCCTGTTTTCGCATCCCGCGACGGTCTGTGTCAATTTCTAATTCTTGTAAGAGTATCTGAAAAGCTTCAATGTCGTCTTTGCAACGTCCTGCCAAAATAATATTCCTTAAATGTTCGGGCAATTTCATTATGCAAATGCGGATGAGTTCTGAAGGGCTATATGGGTTTGAAAGTTATTGATTCTTATGTAACATGTCTTCAAAATATTTCATAGGACTGGAAAATTCAGATTGTTCAAAGTGTTTCATCATGATGATGCTATGTTTTACTCGGTCTTGTGTAGCTTGAGACCAATATGCTGAGAGGAAGGCATGATAAAATTCTCCTTCACTGTGGCTATCGTGAATGACCGATCGCATTCTTACAGTTGGTTCATTCTCCAAGTAGCCACACATAAATTCTAATCTGTGCTCTAATGACCAGTTGGGAGGAAAACAATGAGAGAATTGATGGAGACACGCCTGTGGATGAATGTCGTTGCCAGAATTCTTAAATGTTTTGAATTTACGTGCAGTCATGAACAGCTTACAGTAAAAATCATCGTGTCGGCGGGTAGCATATCGGTCATTGTTACGTCGTGTCGGCGGTTCCATCTCAAAATTCGGGGCACCTTGCCAATTTCTTTCATAATTTCCGAATTACCCTGTGTTATTATTTTGTGGCTTTTCCGTATTACTAAGTCCTTCTTCCCGTGTTGGAGCGCAAGTGTCCTCTGAAATACGCAATTCTTGTATTACCTGTGTCAGCTTATCCTGCACGTCCCGGATTTCTCTTTGGTGTTGTGTATTAATTTGATTCTGATTTTGTTTGATTTTTCCTAATTTGTTCGCAATCTTCTGTATCATTCAGATCATCATCTACCTTTGTAGATAAGTTAATGAACTGATCTGAAAGTTCGGCTACTTTCTCCGATAGTGAACACATTTCCTCAGTTTGTTTTTCTGAACCAAGTTTCAAAGTGTCCATTTGTGTTGAAATCGAATCTACTGTGTCCTTTAAGTTTTCCTGAGTTTTTGCAAGTTGCGTAACCGAATTGGTGAATGCAACTGAGTCCATTTTAGCTTGCAAGGTGTCGCGATTTTCACGAACAATAGTTTGCAGTTCTTTTGTGGCTGCTTCATGATTCTGTAATGCATTTTCATGACGGGAAAAAATAGGTTGAAAATGCTCACAAATTTGTGTTTTTACCTCATTACAGATTTTTTTGGCATTTTGATTCAATGTTATGTAACTCAGTAGTTAAATCGTCACGTGTTTGTTCAAGTGTGATGTCTAGCTTTTGAAGCTTCTGCTGTGTGTGTCTCTGATTTTTTTCGATTGTGTCTAACTGTTGCTGTGTTTGTCTCTGGTGTTGTTCTATTGTGTCCCACATTTGACGATTTTGTTCCATTGTGTCTAACTTTTGAAGATTTTGCCCCATTTGTTTCTGATTTTGTTCCTTTTGTTGCATTAATTGCAATAATAATGTATTAGTGTCTGGAATCTGTTTTTTCTATGCTTTTTGGCAGTGCATTTTCACCGGCAACATTTACATTTTGACAGGCAGAAAATGTGTCTTGACTCATTTGAGAAAACGGTGAGGACCCATAACCTAAGTCTCAGTATTTGCAATATTGTGTTCTGTAATTTCGGATTCCTGAGACGAGCTGTTGACGACTGATCGATGGATAATTGTTCTCTGTTCACTAATTGTTTCATTGTCTACACCATTATTTGCCACCCGTTCCATTTCCCTATGCACAATTACCAAATTACTACTTCGAATGTCTGTTAATTCACTACACAGTGGTGCTGATAAGCGACGCTCGTCGTCACTATTATTTCTCAGTTTTCTATGGAGCCTAGTGTTACGTTTTTAACACGCCATTACCGTCACAATATTTCACACGATAACACATAAAAGCACAATTTGAAGAGCAAAAATAAGAGAACTCATCAACATAGCACTGAAAATAATATCTAGTTAATTGCAAGCGAAGCTGCGAAATACTTGGTGCAAATATACATGCATGCCACAACTGTTTTACTGTACAACAATGAAAGACTGCAACTACAAAGGAAATTCTCTCTATGATTACGCGCTAACAATAAACACTAACTAGACAAACTACAAGAAAATAATCTGAAGATTCCAGTGAGGTATCCTTGGCTAAGGGTCGACATATGAAACGTCCCCTTAGAAAAATTGTAGACGATTGTGCTTAAACTGACAATATTTTTAGCTCAACGGAATCAGACTTCCAAAAATCCCTACGAAAGAATGGCCCTGACTAACATTAATCTATACGTTTCACAAATCACTTACCTCACAAAAATCTTCGTTACTCAAGCTACTGCAATACAGCGAGCGCCACTACTGCCAGCTAAATAAAAGATTCAAACTACGGAAGTCACTAACTACTGATAGGCATAGTTAGCAAATGAAAGATTTTAATACACAACAAACAATGTATTTACCTTAATAGTCATAATATATATATCAGTTCATGACACCAATTCTTACAAATTTCAAAACTCCGAAATCTTTCTCCTCACGTACACCACTGCTGGCGGCTCACCTCCGACTGCACAACGCTACGCCCTGTTAGCATCCAGGTGCCGCTGCCCAACATTACAATGGCAGACAACAATGCAAACTAGCCACTGACAGCACACGGCACAGCCAGTGATTTTTTTACAGAGCGCTACGTGGCGGCAGCGTTAAATGTTAGTCTCAAAGCCCACTTATCTGGATGGTCAGCAGTGGAACAATGGAGCATCACCTGGTGGACCAGTAGCTTGAATGCGATGCACGAAAGAAAGATTACTGTAACTCTCGAAGCTTCCTAGAGAGAATGTGATCCAGAAATTTCGTCGCAATTCAGCATTTTAGTTTCCAAGACTACTTATCTGCAAGGTCAACAGTGGAACAATGGAGACTCACCTGGTTTACCAGTAGCTTGATTCCAAAGCACCAAATCAAGTTTAGTGTAACTTTTGAAGCTTCTTTGTGAGAATACAATCTAGAAATTTCGTCACAATTCAGAACTTTAGTCTCCAAGCCTACTTATCTCCGAGGTCAGCAGCGGAACCATGAAGCATCACCTGGTGGTCCAGTGGCTTTAATCCGATGCACCAAAGCAAGTTTACTGTAACTCTCTAAGCTTCCTAGTGAGAATATAACCCAGAAATTTCGCCGCAATTCAGAACTTTAGTCTAAAACCTACTTATCTGCAAGGTCAGCAATGTAACCATGGAGAATCACATGGTGCACCAGTAGCTAAAAGCCGATGCACCAAAGCAAGTTTACTGAATCCCTCGAAGCTCCATTGTGAGAATATAACCCAGAAATTTCGTAGCAATTCAGAACTTTAGTCTCCAAGCCTACTTATTTGCAAGGTATGCAATGGAATCAAGGAGCATCACCTGGTGGACCAGTAGCTAAAATCCGATGCACCAAAGCAAATTTACCGTAACCCTCGAAGCAACCTAGTGAGAATATAACACAGAAATTTCGTTGCAATTCAGAACTTTAGTCTGCAAGCCTACTTATCAGCAAGGTCCACAGTGGAACCATGGAAAATCACCTTGTCTACCAATAGCTTAAATCCGATGCAGCAAAGCAAGTTTACTGTAAGTATCGAAGCTTCCTGATGAGAATGTAACCCCGATATTTCGTCGTAAATCAGAGCGTTAGTCTCCAAGCCTAATTATCTGCAAGGTCAGATGTGGAACCATGGAGCATCACCTGGTACGCCTGTAGCTTGAAACGGATGAACCAAAGCAAGTTTACTGTAACTCTCGAAGCTTCCTAGTGAGAATACAACCTAGAAATTTTGACGCAATTCAGAACTTTAGTCTCCAAGCCTACTTATTTGCTAGATAAGCAGTGGAACCATGGAGCCACATCTGGTGTACCAGTAGCTTAAGTCCTATGCACCAAACCAAGATTACTGTAACTCTCGAAGCTTCCTAGTGAGAATGTGGTAAAGACATTTCGTCGCAATTCAGAACGTTAGTCTCCAAGCCTACTTATCTAGAAGGTCAACAGCGGAAACATGGAGCATCAACTGGTGGTCCAGTACCTTGAATCCGATGCATCAAAGCAAGTTTACTGTAACTCTCGAAGCTTCCTAGAGAGAATGGAACCCAGAAATTTCTTCGCAATTCAGAACGTTATTTTCCAAGCCTACTTTCCTGCAAGGTCAGCAGTGGAACCATAGAGCATCACCATGTGTCCCAGTAGCTTGAATCCGATGCACCAAAGCAAGTTTACCATAACTCTCGAAGCAACCTAGTGAGAATATAACGCAGAAATTTCGTCGCAATTCAGAACTTTAGTCTACAAGCCCACTTATCAGCAAGGTCAAAAGTGGAACCTTGGAAAATCACCTTGTCTACCAGTAGCTTAAAACCGATGCACCAAAGGAAGTTTACTGTATCTCTCGAAGCTTCATTGTGAGAAAAAAACGCAAAAATTTCGTCGCAATTCAGAACTTTATTCTCCAACCCTACTTATCTCCAGAGTCACCAGAGTAAACATGGAGGATCACCTGGTGGACCAGTAGCATGAATCCGATGCACCAAAGCAAGTTTACTGTAACTCCCGAAGCTTCCTTGTGAGAATATAACACAGAAATTTCGTCGCAATTCAGAACTTTAGTCTCCAAGCCTACTGATCAGCAAGGTCGACAGTGGAACCATGGAAAATCACCTTGTCTACTACTAGCTTAAAACCGATGCACCTAAGTAAGTTTACTATAACTCTCGAAGCTTCCTAGTAAGAATGGAACACAGAATTTCCGTCGCAATTCAGAACATTAGTCTCCAAGCCTACGTATCTGAAAGGTCGTAAATGGAACCTTGGAGCATCTCCTGGAGGACAAGTGGCTTAGATCCGATGTACCAAAGCAAGTTAACTGTAGTTCTCGTAGCATCCTAGTGAGAATGTAACCCAGAAAAGTCGTCTCAATTCAGAACTTTAGTCTAAAAGCCTACTTATCTGCAAGGTCAACAGTGTAACCATGGAGCCTCACCTGGTGTATCAGTAGCTTAAATCCGATGCACCAAAGCAAGTTTACAGAAATTCCCGAAGCTTCCTAGTCACAATGTAACCACGAAATTTCGTAGCAATTCAGAACTTTAGTCTCCAAGCCTACTTATTTGCAAGGTCAGCAATGGAATAAAAGAGCATCACCTGGGGGACCAGTAGCTTAAATCCGATGCACCAAAGCAAATTTACTGTATCTCTCGAAGCTTCCTAGTGAAAATGTGATCCAGAAATTTCGTCGCCATTCACAACTTCAGTCTCCACGCCTACTTATCTGCAAGGTCAGATGTGGAACCATGGAGCATCACCTGGTACACCTGTAGCTTGAAACAGATGAAACAAAGCAGGTTTACTGTAACTCTCGAAGCTTCCTAGTTAGAATACAACCTAGATATTTCGACGCAATTCAGAACTCTAGTCTCCAAGCCTACTTACTTGCTAGATCAGCAGTGGAACCATGGGGCGTCACCTGGTGTACCAGTAGCTTAAATCCTATGCACCAAAGCAAGATTACCGTAACTTTTGAAGCTTCCTAGTGAGAATGTGGTCCAGAAATTTCGTCGCAATTCAGAACGTTAGTCTCTAATTCTACTTATCTCCAAGGTCATCAGCAGAAACATGGAGCATCACCTGGTGGTCCAGTAGCTTGAATCCGATGCATCAAAGCAAGTTTACTGTAACTCTCGAAGCTTCCTAGAGAGAATGGAACCCAGAAAATTCTTCGCAATTCAGAACGTTATTTTCCAAGCCTACCTATCTGCAAGCTCAGCAGTCGAACCATGGAGCATCACCATGTGGACCAGTAGCTTGAATCCGATGCACCAAAGCAAGTTAACTGTAGTTCTCGTAGCATCCTAGTGAGAATGTAACACAGAAATTTCGTCGCAAATCAGAATTTTAGTCTAAAAGAATACTTATCTGCAAGGTCAGCAGTGTAACTATGGAGAAACAACCTGTGGACCAATAGCATAAAGCCGATGCACCAAAGCAAGTTTACTGTATCTCTCGAAGCTTCATTGTGAAAGTATAACGCAGAAATTTCGTCGCAATTCAGAACTTTAATATCGAAGCCTACTTATCCTCCGAGTCACCAGTGTAAACATGAAGGATCACCTGGTGGACCAGCAACATGAATCCGATGCACCAAAGCACGTTTACTGTAACTCTCGAAGCTTGCTAGTGTGAATACAACCTAGAAATTTCGACGCAATTCAGAAATTTAGTCTCCAAGCCTACTTACTTGCTAGATCAGCTGTGGAACCGTGGAGCCTCACCTGGTGTACCAGTAGCTTAACTCCTATGCACCAAAGCAAGATTACTGTAACTCTCGAAGCTTCCTAGTGAGAATGTGGTCCAGAAATTTCGTCGCAATTCAGAACGTTAGTCTCCAAGACTACTTATCTCCAAGGTCATCAGCGGAAACATGAAGCATCAGCTGGTGGTCCAGTACCTTGAATCCGATGCATCAAAGCAAGTTTACTGTAACTCTCGAAGCTTCCCAGTGAGAATATAACCCAGAAATGTCGTCGGAATTCAGAACTTTAGTCTCCAAGCCTACTTAACCGCAAGGTCGGCAGTGGAACCATGGAGCATCACCTGTTTTACCAGTAGCTTAAATCCGATGAACCAAAGCAAGTTTACTGAAATTCCCGAAGTTTCCTAGTGAGAATATAACCCAGAAATTTCGTAGCAATTCAGAACTTTAGTCTACAAGCCCACTTATCAGCAAGGTCGACAGTGGAACCATGGAAAATCACCTTGTCTACCAGTAGCTTAAAACCGATGCACCAAAGTAAGTTTACTGTAACTCTCGAAGCCTCCTAGTAAGAATGAAACCCAGAAATTTCATCGCAATTCAGAACGTTATTTTCCAAGCCTACTTTCCTGCAAGGTCAGCAGTGGAACCATGGAGCATCACCATGTGTCCCAGTAGCTTGAATCCGATGCACCAATGCAAGTTTACCATAACTCTCGAAGCAACCTAGTGAGAATATAACACAGAAATTTCGTCGCAATTCAGAACTTTAGTCTACAAGCCCACTTATCAGCAAGGTCAAAACTGGAACCATGGAAAATCACCTTGTCTACCAGTAGCTTAAAACCGATGCACCAAAGGAAGTTTACTGTATCTCTCGAAGCTTCATTGTGAGAAAAAAACGCAAAAATTTCGTCGCAATTCAGAACTTTATTCTCCAACCCTACTTATCTCCAGAGTCACCAGAGTAAACATGGAGGATCACCTGGTGGACCAGTAGCATGAATCCGATGCACCAAAGCAAGTTTACTGTAACTCCCGAAGCTTCCTTGTGATAATATAACCGAGAAATTTCGTCGCAATTAATACCCTTATTCTCCAAGGCTACTTATCTGCATGGTCTGCAGTGGAACCATGGAGCATCACCTGGTTTACCAGTAGCATAAATCCGATACTGCAAAGCACGTTTAGTGCAAGTATCGAAGCTTCCTGATGAGAATGTAACCCCGAAATTTCGTCGCAATTCAGAACGTTAGTCTCCAACCATACTTATCTGCAAGGTCAACAGTGGAATCAAATAGCATCAACTGGGGGCCAGTAGCTTAAGTCCGATGCACCAAAGCAAATTTACTCTATCTCTCGAAGCTTCCTAGTGAAAATGGAACCCAGAAATTTCGTCGCAATTCTAATTGTTAGTCTCAAAGCCCACTTACCATAATGGTCAGCATTGGAACCATGGAGCATCACCTTGTGGACCAGTAGCTTGAATGCGACGCACCAAAGCAAGTTTACAGTAACTCTCGAAGCTTCTTAGTGAGAATGTGATCCAGAAATTTCGTCGCCATTCAGAACTTTAGTTTCCAAGCCTACTTATCTGCAAGGTCAGCAGAGTAACCATGGAGCCTCACCTGGTTTACCAGTAGCTTCATTCCGATACACCGAAGCAAGTTTACTGTAACTTTTGGAGCTTCTTAGTGACAATATAACCCAGAAAATTCTTCGCAATTTAGACCTTTAGTCTCCAAACCTACTTATCTGCAATGTCAGATGTGGAACAATGGAGCATCACCTGGTACACCTGTAGCTTGAAACGGATGAACCAAATAAAGTTTACTGAAACTCTCGAAGCTTCCTAGTGAGAATACAACCTAGAAATTTCGTCGCAATTCAGACCTTTAGTCTCCAAGCCTACTTATTTGCTAGATCAGCAGTGGAACCATGGAGCCTCACCTGGTGTACCATTAGCTTAAATCCTATGCACCAAAGCAAGATTACTGTAACTCTCGAAGCTTCCTAGTGAGAATGTGATTCAGAAATTTCGTTGCAATTCAGAACGTTAGTCTCCAAGCCTACTTATCTCCTACGTCATTAGCGAAAACATGGAGCCTCACCTGATGTACCAGTAGCTTAAATCCTATGCAAAAAAGCAAGATTACTGTAACTCTCGAAACTTCCTAGTGAGAATGTGATCCAGAAATTTCGTCGCAATTCAGAACGTTAGTCTCCAATCCTACTTATCTCCAAGGTCATTAGAGGAAACATGGAACATCACCTGGTGGTAAAGTAGCTTCAATCCGATGCTTCAAAGCAAGTTTACTGTAACTCTCGACGCTTCCTAGTGAGAATACAACCTAGAAATTTCGTCGCAATTCAGACCTTTAGTCTCCAAGCCTACTTATTTGCAAGATCAGCAGTGGAACCATGGAGCCTCACCTGGTGTATCAGTAGCTTAAATCCGATGCACCAAAGCAAGTTTACAGAAATTCCCGAAGCTTCCTAGTCACAATGTAACCACGAAATTTAGTAGCAATTCAGAACTTTAGTCTCCAAGCCTACTTATCTGCAAGGTCAGCAATGGAATCAAGGAGCATCACCTGGTGGACCAGTAGCTTAAATCCGATGCACCAAAGCAAATTTACTGTAACTATCGAAGCAACCTAGTAAGAATATAACACAGAAATTTCGTCGCAATTCAGAACTTTAGTCTCCAAGCCTACTGATCAGCAAGGTCGACAGTGGAACCATGGAAAATCACCTTGTCTACTACTAGCTTAAAACCGATGCACCTAAGTAAGTTTACTATAACTCTCGAAGCTTCCTAGTAAGAATGGAACACAGAATTTCCGTCGCAATTCAGAACATTAGTCTCCAAGCCTACGTATCTGAAAGGTCATAAATGGAACCTTGGAGCATCTCCTGGAGGACAAGTGGCTTAGATCCGATGTACCAAAGCACGTTAACTGTAGTTCTCGTAGCATCCTAGTGAGAATGTAACCCAGAAAAGTCGTCTCAATTCAGAACTTTAGTCTAAAAGACTACTTATCTGCAAGGTCAGCAGTGTAACCATGGAGCCTCACCTGGTGTATCAGTAGCTTAAATCCGATGCACCAAAGCAAGTTTACAGAAATTCCCGAAGCTTCCTAGTCACAATGTAACCACGAAATTTCGTAGCAATTCAGAACTTTAGTCTCCAAGTCTACTTATTTGCAAGGTCAGCAATGGAATAAAGGAGCATCACCTGGGGGACCAGTAGCTTAAATCCGATGCACCAAAGCAAATTTACTGTATCTCTCGAAGCTTCCTAGTGAAAATGTGATCCAGAAATTTCGTCGCCATTCACAACTTCAGTCTCCACGCCTACTTATCTGCAAGGTCAGATGTGGAACCATGGAGCATCACCTGGTACACCTGTAGTTTGAAACAGATGAAACAAAGCAAGTTTACTGTAACTCTCAAAGCTTCCTAGTTAGAATACAACCTAGATATTTCGACGCAATTCAGAACTCTAGTCTCCAAGTCTACTTACTTGCTAGATCAGCAGTGGAACCATGGAGCGTCACCTGGTGTACCAGTAGCTTAAATCCTATGCACCAAAGCAAGATTACCGTAACTTTTGAAGCTTCATAGTGAGAATGTGGTCCAGAAATTTCGTCGCAATTCAGAACTTTTGTCTAAAAGAATATTTATCTTCAAGGTCAGCAGTGTAACCATGGAGAATCACCTGGTGGGCCAGTAGCTTAAAGCCGATGCACCAAAGCAAGTTTATTGTATCTCTCGAATTTTCATTGTGAGAAAATAACGCAGAAATTTCGTCGCAATTCAGAACTTTAGTCTCCAAGCCTACTTATGTCCAGAGTCACCAGTGTAAATATGGAAGATCACCTGGTGGACCAGTTGCATGAATCCTATGCACCAAAGCACGTTTACTGTAACTCACGAAGCATCCTAGTGAGAATACAACCTAGAAAATTCGTCACAATTCAGAACTTTAGTCTCCAAGCCTACTTATTTGCAAGATCAGCAGTGGAACCATGGAGCCTCAACTGGTGTACAAGTAGCTTAAAGCCGATGCACCAAAGTAAGATTACTGTACCTCTCGAAGCCTCCAAGTAAGAATGTGATGCAGAAATTTCGTCGCAATTTAGAACGTTAGTCTCCAAGCTTACTTATCTGCAAGGTCAACAGTGGAATTACGGAGCATCACCTGGAGGACCTGTAGCTTAAATCCGATGAATCAAAGCAAGTTTACTGTAACTCTCGAAGCCTACTAGTTACAATGTAAACCAGAAATTTCGTCGCAATTCAGAACATTAGTATCCAAACCTACTTATCTAAAAGGTCCGCAGTGGAGTCATGGGGCATCACCTGGTGGACAAGTAGCTTAGATCCGATGCACCAAGGCAATTTTACTGTAACTCTCGAAGCTTCCAAATGACAATGGAACCCAGAAATTTCGTCGCAATTCAGAACTTTAGTCTCCATGCCTTCTTATCTCCAAGGTCGGCTGTGAAACCATGGAGCCTGCTGGGTTAGTAGCTTAAAACCGATGTACCAAAGCAAATTTAGTATTACTCTCGAAGCTTCCTAGTGAGAACGGAACCCTGAAATTTCGTCGCAATTCAGAACGTAATTTTCCATGCCTACTTTCATTTAAGGTCAGCAGTGGAACCATGGTGCATCACCATGTGGCACAGTAGCTTGAATCCGATGCACCAAAGCAAGTTTACTGTAACTCCCGAAGCTTCCTAGTGAGAATATAACCTAGAAATTTCGTCGCAATTAAGACCCTTATTCTCCAAGCCTACTTATCTGCAAGGTCGGCAGTGTAACCATGGAGCATCACCTGGTACACCTGTAGCTTGAAACGGATGAACCAAAGCAAGTTTACTGAAACTCTCGAGGCTTCCTAGTGAGAATACAAACGAGAAATTTCGACGCAATTCAGAACTTTAGTCTCCAAGCAGACTTATCAGCAAGGTCGACAGTGGAACCATGGAAAATCACCTTGTCTACCAGTAGTTTAAAACCCATGCACCAAAGTAAGTTTACTGTAACTCTCGAAGCCTCCTAGTAGGAATGGAACCCAGAAAATTCTTCGCTATTCAGAACGTTATTTTCCAAGCCTACCTATCTGCAAGGTCAGCAGTCGAACCATGGAGCATCACCATGTGGACCAGTAGCTTGAATCCGATGCACCAAAGCAAGTTTACTGTAACTCCCGAAGCTTCCCAGTGAGAATATAACCCAGAAATTTCGTCGCAATTCAGAACTTTAGTCTCCATGCCTACTTAACTGCAAGGTCATAAGTGGAACCTGGGAGCATCTCCTGGAGGACAAGTCGCTTAGATCCGATGCACCAAAGCAAGTTAACTGTAGTTCTCGTAGCATCCTAGTGAGAATGTAACACAGAAATTTCGTCGCAAATCAGAATTTTAGTCTAAAAGAATACTTATCTGCAAGGTCAGCAGTGTAACTATGGAGAAACAACCTGTGGACCAATAGCATAAAGCCGATGCACCAAAGCAAGTTTACTGTATCTCTCGAAGCTTCATTGTGAAAATATAACGCAGAAATTTCGTCGCACTTCAGAACTTTAGTCTCGAAGCCTACTTATCTCCCGAGTCACCAGTGTAAACATGGAGGATCACCTGGTGGACCAGCAACATGAATCCGATGCACCAAAGCACGTTTACTGTAACTTTCGAAGCTTCCTAGTGAGAATACAACCTAGAATTTTCGACGCAATTCAGAAATTTAGTCTCCAAGCCTACTTATTTGCTAGATCAGCTGTGGAACCATGGAGCCTCACCTGGTGTACCAGTAGCTTAAATCCTATGCACCAAAGCAAGATAACTGTAACTCACGAAGCTTCGTAGTGAGAAGGTGGTAATGAAATTTCGTCGCAATTCAGAACGTTAGTCTCCAAGACTACTTATATCCAAGGCCATCAGCGGAAACGAGGAGCAACACCTGGTGGTCCAGGAGCTTGAATCCGATGCATCAAAGCAAGTTTACTGTATCTCTCGAAGCTTCCTAGAGAGAATGGAACCCAGAAAATTCTTCGCAATTTAGAACGTTAGTCTCCAAGCTTACTTATATGCAAGGTCAACAGTGGAATTACGGAGCATCACATGGAGGACCTGTAGCTTAAATCCGATGAATCAAAGCAAGTTTACTGTAACTCTCGAAGCCTACTAGTTACAATGTAAACCAGAAATTTCGTCGCAATTCAGAACATTAGTATCCAAACCTACTTATCTAAAAGGTCAGCAGTGGAACCATGGTGCATCACCATGTGGCACAGTAGCTTGAATCCGATGCACCAAAGCAAGTTTACTGTAACTCACGAAGCTTCCTAGTGAGAATATAACCTAGAAATTTCGTCGCAATTAAGACCCTTATTCTCCAAGCCTACTTATCTGCAAGGTCGGCAGTGTAACCATGGAGCATCACCTGGTACACCTGTAGCTTGAAACGGATGAACCAAAGCAAGTTTACTGAAACTCTCGAGGCTTCCTAGTGAGAATACAACCTATAAATTTCGACGCAATTCAGAACTTTAGTCTCCAAGCCTACTTATGTGCTAGATCAGCAGTGGAACCATGGAGCCTCAACTGGTGTACCAGTAGCTTAAATCCCATGCACCAAAGCAAGATTACTGTAACTCTCGAAGCTTCCTAGTGAGAATGTGGTAAAGAAATTTCGTCGCAATTCAGAACGTTAGTCTCCAAGCCTACTTAACTGCAAGGTCGGCAGTGGAACCATGGAGCATCACCTGTTTTACCAGTAGCTTAAATCCGATGAACATAAAGCTAGTTTAGTGAAATTCCCGAAGCTTCCTAGTGAGAATATAACCCAGAAATTTAGTCGCAATTCATAACTTTAGTCTCAAAGCCTACTTATCTGCAAGGTCAGCAATGGAATCAAGGAGCATCACCTGGTGGACCAGTAGCTTAAATCCGATGCACCAAAGCAAATTTACCGTAACTCTCGAAGCAACCTAGTTAGAATATAACACAGAAATTTCGTCGCAATATAGAACTTTAGTCTCCAAGCCCACTTATCAGCAAGGTCGACAGTGGAACCATGGAAAATCACCTTGTCTACCAGTAGCTTAAAACCGATGCACCAAAGTAAGTTTACTGTAACTGTCGAAGCCTCGTAGTAAGAATGGAACACAGTAATTTCGTCGCAACTCAGAACGTTAGTCTCCAAGCCTACGTATCTGAAACGTCATAAGTAAAACCTTGGAGCATCTCCTGGAGTACAAGTAGCTTAGATCCGATGCACCAAAGCAAGTTAACTGTAGTTCTCGTAGCATCCTAGTGAGAATGTAATCCAGAAATTTCGTCGCAATTCAGAACTTTCGTCTCCAATCCTACTTATCTATAGAGTCGCCAGTGTAAACATGGAGGATCACCTGGTGGACCAGTAGAATGAATCCGATGCACCAAAGCACGTTTACTGTAACTCACGAAGCTTCCTAGTAAGAATAAAACCTAGAAAAATCGTCGCAATTCAGAACTTTAGTCTCCAAGCCTACTTATTTGCAAGATCAGCAGTGGAACCATGGAACCTCAACTGGTGTACCAGTAGCTTAAATCCGATGCACCAAAGCAAGATTACCGTACCTCTCGAAGCCTCCAAGTGAGAATGTGATGCAGAAATTTCGTTGCAATTTAGAAAGTTAGTCTCCAAGCCTACTTATCTGCAAGGTCAACAGTGGAATTACGGAGCATCACCTGGAGGACCTGTAGCTTAAATCCGATGAATCAAAGCAAGTTTACTGCATCTCTCGAAGCCTACAAGTTAGAATGAAAATAAGAAATTTCGTCGCAATTCAGAAGATTAGTCTCCAAGCCTACATATCTAAAAGGTCATCAGTGGAATCATGGAGCATTACCTGCTGGATTAGTAGCTTAAAACCAATGTACCAAAGCAAATTTACTATTACCCTCGAAGCTTTCTGGTGAGAATGGAAACCTGAAATTTCGTCGCAACTCAGAACGTAATTTTCCATGCCTACTTTTCTGCAAGGTCAGCAGTGGAACCATGGAGCATCGCCATCTGGCCCAGTAGCTTGCATATGATGCACCAAAGCAAGTTTACTGTAACTCCCGAAGCTTCCTACTGAGAATATAACCTAGAAATTTCGTCGCAATTATGACCCTTATTCTCCAAGCCTACTTATCTGCAAGGTCGGCAGTGGAACCATGGAGCATCACCTGGTTTACAAGTAGTTTAATCCGATGCAGCAAAGCAAGTTTACTGTAAGTATCGAAGCTTCCTGATGAGAATGTAACCCCGAGATATTGTCGTAATTGAGAACGTTAGTCTCCAAGCCTACTTATGTGCAAGGTCAGCAGTGGAATCAAATAGCATCACCTGGGGGACCAGTAGCTTAAATGCTTTGCACCAAAGCAAATTTACTGTATCTCTCGAAGCTTCCTAGTGAAAATGGAACCCAGAAATTTCGTCGCAATTCAGAACGTTAGACTCCAAGCCTACTTATCTCCAAGGTCATTTGCGGAAACATGGAGCATCACCTGTTGGTCCAGTAGCTTCAATCCGATGTTTCAAAGCAAGTTTACTATAACACTCGAAGCTTCCTAGTAAGAATGCAACCCAGAATTTTCGTCGCAATTCAGAACGCTAGTCTCCAAGAATACGTATCTGAAAGGTCATAAGTGAAACCTTGGAGCATCTCCTGGAGGACAAGTGACTTAGATCCGATGCACCAAAGCAAGTTAACTGTAGTTCTCGTAGCATCCTAGTGAGAATGTAACGCAGAAATGACGTCTTAATTCAGAACTTTAGTCTAAAAGCCTACTTATCTGCAAGGTCAGAAATGTAACCATGTAGAATCACCTGGTGGACCAGTAGCTTAAAGCCGATACACCAAAGCAAGTTTACTGTGTCTCTCGAAGCTTCATTGTAAGAACATAACCCAGAAATTTCGTAGCAATTCAGAAGTTTAGTCTCCAAGCCTACTCTTTTGCAAGGTCAGCAATGGACTCAAGGAGCATCACCTGGGGACCAGTAGCTTCAATCCGATGCACCAAAGCAATTTTACTGTATCTCTCGAAGCTTCCTAGTGAGAATGTGATCCAGAAATTTCGTCCCCATTCAGAACTTTGATTTCCAAGCCTACTTATCTGCAAGGTCAGCAGTGTAACCATGTAGACTCACCTGGTTTACCGGTAGCTTGATTCCGATACACCGCATCAAGTTAACTGTAACTTTTGAAGCTTGTTAGTTAGAATATAACCCAGAAATTTCTTCGCAATTCAGAATTATAGTCTCCAAGCCTACTTACCTGCAATGTCAGATGTGGAACCATGGAGCATCAACTGGTACACCTGTAGCTTGAAACAGATGAACCAAAGCAAGTTTACTGTATCTCTCGAAGCTTCCGAGTGAGAATACAACCTAGAAATTTCGACGCAATGCAGAACTTTAGTCTCCAAGCCTACTTATTTGCTAGATCAGCAGTGGAACCATGGAGCCTCACCTGGTGCACCAGTAGCTTAAATCCTATGCACCAAAGCAAGATTACTGTAACTCTCGAAGCTTCCTGGAGAGAATGGAACCCAGAAATTTCTTCGCAATTCAGAACGTTATTTTCCAAGCCTATTTATCTGCAAGGTCAGCAGTCGATACATGGAGCATCACCATGTGGACCAGTAGCTTAAATCCGATGCACCAAAGCAAGTTTACTGTAACTCCCGAAGCTTCCCAGATGGAAAATAACCCAGAAATTTCGTCACAATTCAGAACTTTAGTCTCCAAGCCTATTTAACTGCAAGGTTGGCAGTGGAACCATGGAGCATCACCTGTTTTACCAGAGGCTTGAATCCGATGAACCAAAGCAAGTTTACTGAAATTCCCGAAGCTTCCTAGTGAGAATATAACCCAGAAATTTCGTAGCAATTCAGAACTTTAGTCTCAAATCCTACTTATCTGCAAGGTCAGCAATGGAATCAAGGAGCATCACCTGATGGACCAGTAGCTTAAATCCGATTCACCAAAGCAAATTTACCGTAACTCTCGAAACAACCTAGTGAGAATATAACACAGAAATTTCGTCGCAATTCAGAACTTTAGTGTGCAAGCCTACTTATTAGCAAGGTCGACAGTGGAACCTTGCAAATTCACCTTGTCTACCAGTAGTTAAAACCGATGCACCAAAGTAAGTTTACTGTAACTCTCGAAGCCTCCTAGTAAGAATGGAAGCCAGAAATTTCGTCGCATTTCAGAACGTTAGTCTCCAAGCCTACGCATCTGAAAGGTCATAAAGGCACCTTGGAGCATCTCCTGGAGGACAAGTGGCTTAGATCCGATGCACCAAAGCAAGTCAACTATAGTTCTCGTAGCATCCTAGTGAGAATGTAACCCAGAAATGTCGTCTCAATTCAGAACTTTTGTCTAAAAGCCTATTTATCTGCAAGGTCAGCAGTGTAACCATGGAGAATCACCTGGTGGACCAGTAGCTTAAAGCCGATGCACCAAAGCAAGTTTACTGTATCTCTCGAAGCTTCATTGTGAGAATATAACGCAGAAATTTAGTCGCAATTCAGAACTTTAGTCTCCAAGCCTACTTATCTCCAGAGTCACCAGTGTAAACATGGAAGATCACCTGGTGGACCAGTAGCATGAATCCGATGCACCAAAGCACGTTTACTGTATCTCACGAAGCTTCCTAGTGAGAATACAACCTAGAAAATTCGTCGCAATTCAGAACTTTAGTCTCCAAGCCTACTTATTTGCAAGATCAGCAGTGGAACCATGGAGCCTAAAGTGGTGTACCAGTAGCTTAAATCCGATACACCAAAGCAAGATTACTGCACCTCTCGATGCCTACAAGTGAGAATGTGATGCAGAAATTTCGTCGCAATTTAGAACGTTAGTCTCCAAGCCTATTTACCTGCAAGGTCAACAGTGGAATTACGGAGCATCACCTGGAGGACCTGTAGCTTAAATCCGATGGATCAAAGGAAGTTTACTGTAACTCTCGAAGCCTACTAGTGAGAATGTAAACCAGAAATTTCGTCGCAATTCAGAAGATTAGTCTCCACGATTACTTATCTAAACGGTCAGCAGTGGAATCATGGGGCATCATCTGGTAGACCAGTAGATTAAATCCGATGCACCAAGGCACGTTTACTGTAACTCTCGGAGCTTCCTAGTGAGAATGGAACCCAGAAATTTGGTCGCAATTCAGAACTTTAGTCTCCATGCCTTCTTATCTCCAAGGTCGGCTGTGAAACCATGGAGCATTACCTGCTGGATTAGTAGCTTAAAACCGATGCACCAAAGCAAATTTACTGCTACTCTCGAAGCTACCTAGTGAGAATGGAACCCTGAAATTTCATCGCAATTCGGAACGTAATTTTCCAAGCCTACTTTCCTGCAAGGTCAGCAGTGGAACCATGGAGCATCACCATATGGCCTAGTAGCTTGAATCCGATGCACCAAAGCAAGTTTACTGTAACTCCCAAAGCTTCCTAGTGAGAATATAACCTAGAAATTTCGCAGCAATTAAGACCCTTATTCTCCAAGCCTACTTATCTGCAAAGTCGGCAGTGGAACCTTGGTGCATCACCTAATTTACCAGTAGCTTAAATCCGAAGCAGCAAAGCAAGTTTACTGTAAGTATCGAAGCTTCCTGATGAGAATGTAACCCCGAAATTTCGTCACCATTCAGAACGTTAGTCTCTAAGCTTACTTATCTTCAATGTCAGCAGTGGAACCATGGAGCATCACCTGGTGGACCAGAAGCCTAAATAGGATGCCCCACAGCAAGTTTACTGTAATTTCCGAAACTTCGTAGTAACAATGGAACCCAGAAATTTCGTCGCACTTCAGAAATTTTGTCTCTAGGTCTACTTATCTGCAGGGCCATCTGTGTAACCATGGAAGATCAGCTAGTGGAATAGTAGCATGGGATCGATGCGCCAAAGCAAGTTTACTGTAACACTCTTAACTTCTTAGTGAGAATATAACATAGAAATATTGTCGCAATTCAGAACTTTAGTCTCAAAGCCTTTTTACCTGCAAGGTCAGCAGTGGAAAAATGGATCATCTCCTGGTGGACCAGTAGCTCGAATCCGATGCACCAAAGCAAGTTTAATGTAAGTCTCGGAGCTTAATAATGAGAATGTAATCCTGAAATTTCGTCGCAATTCAGAACTTTAGTCTCCAAACCTACTTATCTGCAAGGTCAGCAGTGTAACCATGGAGCAACGCCTGGTGGATTAGTAGCTTGAATCCGATGCACCAAAGCAAGTTTACTGTAACTCTCGAAGCCTCCTTGTGTGAATGTAAACCAGAAGTTTGGTCGCTATTCAGAACTTTAATCTGCAATCCTACTTATCTGCAAGGTCAGCAGTGGAACCATGGAGCAACACCTGGTGGACCAGTAGCAGAAATCCTGTACACCAAAGCACGTTTACTATAACTCTGAAAGCTTCCTAGTGAGAATTTAACCGAGAAATTTCGTCGTCACTCCGAACTTTAGTCTCAAGATTACTTATCTGCAATGTCAGTAGTGGAACCATGGAGCATCACCTGGTGGAGCAGTAGGTTGTATACCATGCATCAGAGCACGTCTACAGTAACTCTCGAAGCTTCCTAGTGAGAATATCAACCAGAAATTACGTCTCAATAGAGAAGTATACTTTCCAACACACTTATCTGCAAGGTCAGCAGTGGAACCATGGAGCATCACCTGGTAGACCAGTAGCCTAAATCCGATGCAAAAAAGCAATTTTACTGAAACTCGCGAAGCTTAATAATGAGAATGTAACCCTGAAATTTCGTCGGTATTCAGAACATTAGTCTCCAAGCCCATTTATCTGCAAAGTCGGCAGTGGAATTAACTAGCATTACCTGTTGGACCAGTAGCTTCAATCCGATACACCAAAACTAGTTTACTGTAACTCCCGAAGTTTTATAGTTAGAATGTAACCCAGAAATTTCGTCGCAATTCAGAACTTTAATCCCCAAGTCTACTTATCGGAAATGTCAGCAGTGTAACCATGAAGTATCACCTGGTGGACCAGTAGCTGAAATCCTATGCACCAAAGCCCGTTTACTATAACTCTCAAAGCTTCCTACTGAGGTTATAACCAAGAAATTTCGTCGCTATTCTGAACTTTAGTCTCCAAGCCTTTTTATCTGCAATGTCAGTAGTGGAATCATGGATCATCACCTGAAGACCAGTAGCTTAAATCCGATGCAAAAAAGCAAGTTTAGTGTTCCTCTCGAAGCTTCCTAGTGATAATATAACCCAGACAATTCGTGGCAATTCAGAACTTTAGTCTCCAAGCCTACGTATCTGGAAGGTCAGCAGTGGAACAATGGAGCATCACCTGGTAGACCAGTAGCACAAATCCGATGCACCAAAGCAAGTTTACTGTAATTCTCGACGCTTCCTAGTACAAATGGAACAAGAAATTTCGTCGCAATTCAGAACTTTATTCTCCAAGCCTACTTATCTGCAACGTCAGCATTAGAACCATGGAGCATCACCTAGTGGAGCAGGTTCTTAAGTCCGATGCACCAAAGTACGTTCACAGTAACTCTCGAAGCTTCCTAGTGAGATTATAACCAAGAAATTTAGTCGTCAGTCAGAACTTTAATCTCCAAGTCTACTTATCTGCAATCTCAGCAGTGGAACCATGGAGCATCACCTGGTGGACCAGTAGCTTATATGCGATGCATTAAAGCAATTCTACTGTACCTCTCGAAGCTTACTAATGAGAATGTTACCCAGAAATTTCGTCGCAATTCACAACTTTTGTCTCCAAGCCTACTTATCTGCAAGGTCAGCAGTACAACCATGGAGGATCCCCTGGTGGACCTGTAGCTTAAATCCGATGCACCACAGCCAGCTTACTGTAACTCTCGAAGCTTCCTAGTGAGAATATAACCCAGAAATGTTCTTCGCAATTCAGAACTTTAGTCTCCAAGCCTACTTATCTGAAAGGTCAGCTGTGGAACGATGGAGCATAACCTTGTGGACCAGTAGCCTAAATCCGATGCACCAAAGCAAGTTTACTGTAACTCTCGAAGCTTCCTAGTGAGAATAAAACAAAGAAAGTTCGTCCGAATTAAGAACTTTACTCTCCAAGCCTTTGTATCTGCATGGTCTGCAGTAGAACCATGGGGCATCACCTGCTGGACCAGTACCTCGAATCCGATGCCCCAAGCAAGTTTATTGTAACTCTCGAAGCTTCCTACTGAGAGTAAAAGCCAGAAATTTCGTGGCAATTCAGAACATTAGTCTCCAAGCCTACTTATCTGCAAGTTCGGCAGTGGAACCATGGATCATCACCTGGTGGACCAATAGCTTAAATCCGATGCCCCAAAACAGATCTACTGTACCTGTAGATGCTTCCTAATGAGAATGTGAGCCAGAAATTTCGTCGCAATTCAGAACTTTAGTCTCCAATCCTACTTATCTACAGGGTCAGCAGTAGAACCATGGAGCATAAACTGGTGGACCTCTAGCTTACATCCGATGCACCAAAGCAAGTTTAATGTAACTCTCGAAGCTTAATAGTAAGAATATAAACCAGAATTTTCGTCGGAATTCAAAACTTTAGTCTCCAAGTCTACTTATCGGTAAGGTCAACAGTGTGACCATGGACCATCACCTGGTGGACCAGTAGCCGAAATCCTTTTCACCAAAGCACGTTTGTTGTAACTCTCAAAGCTTCCTAGTGAGAATATAACCGAGAAAATTCGTCGCCATTCCGAACTTTAGTCTACAAGCCTACTTATCTGCAATGTAAGCAGTGGAACCAAGGAGCATCACCTGCTGGATCAGTAGTTTAAATCCGATGCACCGAAGAAAGTTTACTGGAACTCCCGAAGATTCCTAGTTAGAATGTGACCCAGAAGTTTCGTCGCAATTCAGAACTTTAATCTCCAAGTCTACTTATCCGCAAGGTCAGATGTGCAACCATGGAGCATCACCTGTAGGAACAGTAGCTTAAATCCGATGCACCAATGCAAGTTTACTGTAAATCTCGAATATTCTTACTGAGTATATAAGCCAGAAATTTCATTTCTATTCAGAACATTAGTCTCCAAGCCTACTTATCTGCAAGGTCGACAGTGGAACCATGGAGCATCTCCTGGTGGACCAATAGCTTAAATCCGATGCACCAAAGCAAGTCTACTGTAGCTCTCGAAGCTTTCTAATGAGAATGTAACCCAGAAAATTCGTCGCAATTCAGATCTTTAATCTCCAAGTGTACTTATCGGAAATGTCAGCAGTGTAACCATGAAGCATCACCAGGTGGACCAGTAGCTGAAATCCCATGCACCATAGCACGTTTACTATAACTCTCAAAGCTTCGTACTGAGAATATGACCGAGAAATTTCGTCGCAATTCCGCACTTTAGTCTACAAGCTTTTTTAACTGCAATGTCAGTAGTGGAACCATGGATCATCACCTAGTAGACCAGTAGCTTAAATCCGATGCAAAAAATCAAGTTTAGTGTACCTCTCGAAGCTTCCTAGTGATAATATAACCCAGACAATTCGTGGTAATACAGAACTTTAGTCTCCAAGCCTACTTATCTGCAAGGTCAGCGGTGGAACAATGGAGCATCACCTGGTAGACCAGTAGCCAAAGTCTGATGCAATAAAGCAACAGTACTGTAATTCTCGACGCTTCCTAGTACAAATGGAACAAAGAAATTACGTCGCAATTCAGAATTTTAGTCTCCAAGCCTACTTATCTGCAACGTCAGTAGTAGATCCATGGAGCATCATCTAGTGGACCAGGTTCTTAAATCCGATGCACCAAAGCACATTTACAGTAACTCTCGAAGCTTCCTAGTGAGAATATAACCGAGATATTTAGTCATCATTCAGAACTTTAGTCTCCCAGCCTACTTATCTGCAATGTTAGCAGTGGAACCAAGGAGCATCAGCTGCTGGAACAGAATCTGAAATCCCATGTACCAAAGCAAGTTTACTGTAACTACCAAAGCTTCCTAGTGAAAATGTAACCCAGAAATTTCGTCGCAATTCAGAAATTTAGTCTCCAGGTCTACTTATCTGCAATTTCAGCAGTGGAACCATGGCGCATCACCTGGTGGACTAGAAGCTAGAATCCGATGCACCAAATCAAGTTTACAATATGTCTCGAAGCTTCCTAGTGAGAATGAAACCCAAAAATTTCGTCGCAATTCGGAACTATAGTCTTCAAGCCTACTTACCTGCAAGGTCAGAAGAGCAACCATGGAGAATCACCACGTGGAACAGTAGCTAGAACCCGATGCACCAATGCAAGTTTACTGTAACTCTCGAAGCTTCCTACTGAGAGTATAAGCCAGAAATTTCCTGGCAACTCAGAACATTAGTCTCCAAGCCTCCTTATCTGCAAGGTCGGCAGTGGAACCATGGAGCTTTACTTGGTGGACCAATAGCTTAAATCCGATGCACCAAAGAAAGTCTACTGAATCTCTAGAAGGTTTTTAATGATAATGTAACACAGAACTTTCGTCGCAATTTAGAACATTAGTCTCCAAGTCTACTTATCTGCAGGGTGAGCAGTAGAAACATGGGGCATCACCTGGGGGACGCCTAGCTTAAATCCGATGCACCAAAGCAAGTTTACTATAACTCTCGTAGCTTCCTAGAAAGAATATAAACCAGAATTTTCGTCGCAATTCAGAACTTTTGTCTCCAAGCCTACTTATTCGCAAGGTCAGCAGTGTAACCATGGATCACCACCTGGTGGACAAGTAGCTGAAATCCGATGCACCAAAGAACGTTTATTGCAACTCTCGAAGCTTCCTACTCAGAATGCAATCCAGAAATTTCGTCGCAATTAAGAACTTTACTCTCCAAGCCTATGTATCTGCATGGTCTGCAGTAGAACCATGGGGCATCACCTGCTGGACCAGTAGCTTTAATCCGATGCACCAATGCAAGTTTACTGTAACTCTGAAATCTTCCTACTGAGAATATAACCCAGAAATTTCGACGCTATTCAGAACATTAGTCTCCAAGCCTACTTATCTGCAAGTTCGGCAGTAGAACCATGGAGCATCACCTGGTGGAACAGTAGCTTAAATCCGATGCCCCAAAACAGGTCTACTGTACATCGAGAAGCTTCCTAATGAGAATGTGAGCCAGAAATTTCGTCGCAATTCAGAACTTTAGTCTCCAATCCTACTTATCTGCAGGGTCAGCAGTAGAAACATGGAGCATAACCTGGTGGACCTGTAGCTTAAATCCGATGCACCAAAGCAAGTTTACTGTAACTCTCGAAGCTTCCTGGCTAGAATATAACCGAGAGATTTCGTCGTCATTCAGAACTTTAGTCTCCAGGCCAACTGATCTGCAGTGACAGCAGTGGAACCAAGGAGCATCACCTGCTGGACCATTAGTTTAAATCCGATGCACCAAAGCGAGATTACTGTATCTCCCGAACCTTCCTAGTGAGTATGTAACCCAGAAATTCCGTCGCAATTCAGAACTTTAATCTCCATGTCTACTTATCTGCAATTTCAGCAGTGGAACCATGACGCATCCCCTGGTGGACTAGAAGCTAGAATCCGATGCACCAAATCAAGTTTACAATATGTCTCGAAGCTTTCTAGTGAGAATGAAACCCAAAAATTCGCCGCAATTCGGAACTATAGTCTCCAAGCCTACTTAACTGCTAGGTCAGCAGTGGAACCATGGAGCATCATCTAGTGGACCAGTAGCTTAAATCCGATGCACCGAAGAAAGTTTACTGGAACTCCCGAAGCTTCCTAGTTAGAATGTGACCCAGAAGTTTCGTTGCAATTCAGAACTTTAATCTCCAAGTCTACTTATCTGCAGATTCAGCAGAGGAACTATGGCGTATAACCTGGTGGACCAGAAACTAGAATCCGATGCAGCAAAGCAAGTTTACTGTATCTCTCGAAGTTTCTTAGTGAGAATGAAACCCAGAAATTTCGTCGCAATTCAGAACTTTAGTCTCCAAGCCTACTTATCCGCAAGGTCAGATGTGCAACCATGGAGCATCACCTGTGGGAACAGTAGCTTAAATCCGATGCACCAATGCAAGTTTTCTGTAAATCTCGAATATTCTTACTGAGAATATAAGCCAGAAATTTCATTTCTATTCAGAACATTAGTCTCCAAGCCTACTTATCTGCAAGTTCGACAGTGGAACCATGGAGCATCTCCCGGTGGACCAATACCTTAAATCCGATGCACCAACGCAAGTTTACTGTAGCTCTCGAAGCTTTCTAATGAGAATGTAACCCAGAAAATTCGTCGCAATTCAGATCTTTAATCTCCAAGTCTACTTATCGGAAATGTCAGCAGTGTAACCATGAAGCATCACCTGGTGGACCAGTAGTTGAAATCCTATGCACCATAGCACGTTTACTATAACTCTCAAAGCTTCGTACTGAGAATATAACCGAGAAATTTCGTCGCCATTCCGCACTTTAGTCTACAAGGTTTTTTATCTGCAATGTCAGTAGTGGAACGATGGATCATCACCAGGTAGACCAGTAGCTTAAATCCGATGCAAAAAATCAAGTTTAGTGTACCTCTCGAAGCTTCCTAGTGATAATATAACCCAGACAATTCGTGGCAATACAGAACTTTAGTCTCCAAGCCTACTTATTTGCAAGGTCAGCGGTGGAACAATGCAGCATCACCTGGTAGACCAGTAGCCAAAATCTGATGCACCAAAGCAAGTTTACTGTAATTCTCGACGCTTCCTAGTACAAATGGAACAAAGAAATTACGTCGCAATTCAGAACTTTAGTCTCCAAACCTACTTATCTGCAACGTCAGTAGTAGATCCATGGAGCATCACCTAGTGGACCAGGTTCTTAAATCCGATGCACCAAAGCACATTTACAGTAACTCTCGAAGCTTCCTTGTGAGAATATAAACGAGATATTTGGTCATCATTCAGAACTTTAGTCTCCCAGCCTACTTATCTGCAATGTCAGCAGTGGAACCAAGGAGCATCAGCTGCTGGAACAGAATCTGAAATCCCATGCACCAAAGCAAGTTTACTGTAACTATCGAAGCTTCCTAGTGAAAATGTAACCCAGAAATTTCGTCGCAATTCAGAAATTTAGTCTCCAGGTTTACTTATCTGCAATTTCAGCAGTGGAACCATGGCGCATCACCTGGTGGACTAGAAGCTAGAATCCGATGCACCAAATCAAGTTTACAATATGTCTCGAAGCTTCCTAGTGAGAATGAAACCCAAAAATTTCGTCGCAATTCGGAACTATAGTCTCAAGCCTACTTACCTGCAAGGTCAGAAGAGCAACCATGGAGAATCACCACGTGGAACAGTAGCTAGAACCCGATGCACCAATGCAAGTTTACTGTAACTCTCGAAGCTTCCTACTGAGAGTATAAGCCAGAAAATTCCTGGCAACTCAGAACATTAGTCTCCAAGCCTCCTTATCTGCAAGGTCGGCAGTGGAACCATGGAGCTTTACTTGGTGGACCAATAGCTTAAATCCGATGCACCAAAGAAAGTCTACTGAATCTCTAGAAGGTTTCTAATGAGAATGTAACACAGAAATTTCGTCGCAATTTAGAACATTAGTCTCCAAGCCTACTTATCTGCAGGGTGAGCAGTAGAAGCATGGGGCATCACCTGGGGACCTCTAGCTTAAATCCGATCCACCAAAGCTAGTTTACTATAACTCTCGTAGCTTCCTAGTAAGAATATAAACCAGAATTTTCGTCGCAATTCAGAACTTTAGTCTCCAAGCCTACTTAACTGCTAGGTCAGCAGTGGAACCATGGAGCATCACCTGGTGGACCTGTAGCTTAAATCCGATGCACCAAAGCCAGCTTACTGTAACTCTCGAAGCTTCCTAGTGAGAATATAACCCAGAAATGTTTGTCGCAATTCAGAACATTAGTCTCCAGGCCTACTTATCTGAAAGGTCAGCTGTGGAACGATGGAGCATCACCTTGTGGACCAGTAGCTTAAATCCGATGCACCAAAGCAAGTTTACTGTAACTCTCGAAGCTTTCTAGTGTGAATAAAACCTAGAAATTTCGTCCGAATTACGAACTTTACTCTCCAAGCCTATGTATCTGCATGGTCTGCAGTAGAACCATGGGGCATGACCTGCTGGACCAGTAGCTTGAATCCGATGCTCCAGTGCTAGTTTATTGTAACTCCTGAAAGCTTCCTACTGAGAGTATAAGCCAGAAATTTCGTGGGAATTCAGAACATTAGCCTATAAGCCTACTTATCTGCAAGTTCGGCAGTGGAACCATGGAGCATCACCTGGTGGACCAGTAGCTTAAATCCGATGCCCCAAAACAGATCTTCTGTGCCTGTAGAAGCTTCCTAATGAGAATGTGAGCCAGAAATTTCGTCGCAATTCAGAACTTCAGTCTCCAGTCCTACTTATCTGCAGGGTCAGCAGTAGAACCATGGAGCATAACCTGGTGGACCTGTAGCTTCAATCCGATGAACCAAAGCAAGTTTACTGTAACTCTCGAAGCTTAATAGTAAGAATATAAACCAGAATTTTCGTCGCAGTTCAGAACTTTAGTCTCCAAGCCTACTTAACTGCTAGGTCAGCAGTGGAACCATGGAGCATCATCTGGTGGACCACTAGCTTAAATCCGATGCACCAAAGCAAGTTTACTGTAACTCACAAAGCTTCCTAGTTTGAATATAAACCAGAACATTCATCGCAATTCAGAACTTTAGTCTCCAAGCCTACTTATCTGCAAGGTCAGCAGTACAACCATGGAGGATCACCTGGTGGACCAGTAGCTGAAATCCGTTGCACCAAAGCACGTTTATTGTAACTCTCAAAGCTTCCTTGTGAGAATATAACCGAGAAATTTCGTCGCCATTCCGAACTTTACTCTCCAAGCCTGTTTATCTGCAATGTCAGTAGTGGAACAATGGATCATCACCTGGTAGACCAGTAGCTTAAATCCGATGCAAAAAGCAAGTTTAGTGTTACTCTCGAAGCTTCCTAGTGATAATAGAACCCAGACAATTCGTGGCAATTCAGAACTTTAGTCTCCAAGCCTACTTATCTGCAACGTCAGCAGTAGATCCATGGAGCATTACCTAGTGGACCAGGTTCATAAATCCGATGCACCAAAGCACGTTCAAAGTAACTCTCGAAGCTTCCTAGTGAGAATATAACCGAGAAATGTAGTTGTCATTCAGTATTTTAATCTCCCATTTTACTTATCTTTTAATGTCAGCAGTGGAACCAAGGAGCATCAGCTGCTGGACCAGTATCTGAAATCCCATGCACCAAAGCAAATTTTCTGTAAATACCGAAGCTTCCTAGTGAAAATGTAACCCAGAATTTCGTCGCAATTCAGAAATTTAGTCTCCAGGTCTACTTATCTGCAATTTCAGAAGTGGATCCAATGAGATAACCTGGAGGACCTGAAGATAGAATCCGATGCACCAAAGCTAGTATACTGTAACTCCCGAAGCTTCATAGTGAGATTGTACCCCAGAAATTTCGTCGCAATTCAGAACTTTAGTCTCCAAGTGTACTTATCTGCAATTTCAGCAGTGGAACCATGGCGCATCACCTGGTGGACTAGAAGCTAGAGTCCGATGCACCAAATCAAGTTTACAATATTTCTCGAAGCTTCCTAGTGAGAAAGAAACCCAAAAATTTCGTCGCAATTCGGAACTATAGTCTTCAAGCCTACTTACCTGCAAGGTGAGAAGAGCAACCACGGAGAATCACCACGTGGAACAGTAGCTAGAACCCGATGCACCAATGCAAGTTTACTGTAACTCTCGAAGCTTCCTACTGAGAGTATAAGCCAGAAAATTCCTGGCAACTCAGAACATTAGTCTCGAAGCCTCCTTATCTGCAAGGTCGGCAGTGGAACCATGGAGCTCTACTTGGTGGACCAATAGCTTAAATCCGATGCACCAAAGAAAGTCTACTGAATCTCTAGAAGGTTTCTAATGAGAATGTAACACAGAAATTTCGTCGCAATTTAGAACATTAGTCTCCAAGCCTACTTATCTGCAGGGTGAGCAGTAGACCCATGGGGCATCACCTGGTGGACGTCTAGCTTAAATCCGATGCACCAAAGCAAGTTTACTATAACTCTCGTAGCTTCCTAGAAAGAATATGAACCAGAATTTTCGTCGCAATTCAGAACTTTAGTCTCCAAGCCTACTTATCGGCAAGGTCAGCAGTGTAACCATGGATCACCACCTGGTGGACAAGTAGCTGAAATCCGATGCACCAAAGAACTTTTATTGCAACTCTCGAAGCTTCCTAGTCAGAATGCAATCCAGAAATTTCGTCGCAATTAAGAACTTTACTCTCCAAGCCTATGTATCTGCATGGTCTGCAGTAGAACCATGGGGCATCACCTGCTGGACCAGTAGCTTAAATCCGATGCACCAAAGAAAGTCTACTGAATCTCTAGAAGGTTTCTAATGAGAATGTAACACAGAAATTTCGTCGCAATTTAGAACATTAGTCTCGAATGTAACACAGAAATTTCGTCGCAATTTAGAACATTAGTCTCCAAGCCTACTTATCTGCAAGTTCGGCAGTAGAGCCATGGAGCATCACCTGGTGGAACAGTAGCTTAAATCCGATGCCCCAAAACAGGTCTACTGTACATCGAGAAGCTTCCTAATGAGAATGTGAGCCAGAAATTTCGTCGCCATTCAGAACTTTAGTCTCCAATCCTACTTATCTGTAGGGTCAGCAGTAGAACCATGGAGCATAACCTGGTGGACCTGTAGCTTAAATCCGATGCACCAAAGCAAGTTTACTGTAACTCTCGAAGCTTCCTGGCGAGAATATAACCGAGAGATTTCGTCGTCATTCAGAACTTTAGTCTCCAGGCCAACTGATCTGCAGTGACAGCAGTGGAACCAAGGAGCATCACCTGCTGGACCATTAGTTTAAATCCGATGCACCAAAGCGAGATTACTGTACCTCCCGAACCTTCCTAGTGAGTATGTAACCCAGAAATTCCGTCGCAATTCAGAACATTAATCTCCATGTCTACTTATCTGCAATTGCAGCAGTGTAACCATGACGCATCCATTGGTGGACTAGAAGCTAGAATCCGATGCACCAAATCAAGTTTACAATATGTCTCGAAGCTTTCTAGTGAGAATGAAACACAAAAATTTCGCCTCAATTCGGAACTATAGTCTCCAAGCCTACTTACCTGCTAAGGTCAGAAAAGCGACCATGGAGAATCACCAAGTGGAACAGTAGCTAGAACCCAATGCACCAATGCAAGTTTACTGTAACTCACGAAGCTTCCTACTGAGAGTATAAGCCAGAGATTTCCTGGCAATTTAGAACATTAGTCTCGAAGCCTACTTATCTGCAGGGTGAGCAGTAGAAGCATGGGGCATCACCTGGGGACCTCTAGCTTAAATCCGATCCACCAAAGCTAGTTTACTATAACTCTCGTAGCTTCGTAGTAAGAATATAAACCAGAATTTTCATCGCAATTCAGAACTTTAGTCTCCAAGCCTACTTAACTGCTAGGTCAGCAGTGGAACCATGGAGCATCATCTGGTGGACCACTAGCTTAAATCCGATGCACCAAAGCAAGTTTACTGTAACTCACAAAGCTTCCTAGATTGAATATAACACAGAACATTCATCGCAATTCAGAACTTTAGTCTCCAAGCCTACTTATCTGCAAGGCCAGCAGTACAACAATGGAGGATCACCTGGTAAACCTGTAGCTTAAATCCGATGCACCAAAGTCAGCTTACTGTAACTCTCGAAGCTTCCTAGTGAGAATATAACCCAGAAATGTTTGTCGCAATTCAGAACATTAGTCTCCAGGCCTACTTATCTGAAAGGTCAGCTGTGGAACGATGGAGCATCACCTTGCGGACCAGTAGCCTAAATCCGATGCACCAAAGCAAGTTTACTGTAACTCTCGAAGCTTTCTAGTGTGAATAAAACCTAGAAATTTCGTCCGAATTAAGAACTTTACTCTCCAAGCCTATGTATCTGCATGGTCTGCAGTAGAACCATGGGGCATGACCTGCTGGACCAGTAGCTTGAATCCGATGCTCCAGTGCTAGTTTATTGTAACTCCTGAAAGCTTCCTACTGAGAGTATAAGCCAGAAATTTCGTGAAAATTCAGAACTTAGTCTATAAGGCTATTTATCTGCAAGTTCGGCAGTGGAACCATGGAGCATCACCTGGTGGACCAGTAGCTTAAATCCGATGCCCCAAAACAGATCTACTGTGCCTGTAGAAGCTTCCTAATGAGAATGTGAGCCAGAAATTTCGTCGCAATTCAGAACTTTAGTCTCCAATCCTACTTATCTGCAGGGTCAGCAGTAGAACCATGGAGCATAACCTGGTGGACCCGTAGCTTCAATCCGATGCACCAAAGCAAGTTTACTGTAACTCTCGAAGCTTAATAGTAAGAATATAAACCAGAATTTTCGTCGCAATTCAGAACTTTAGTCTCCAAGCCTACTTAACTGCTAGGTCAGCAGTGGAACCATGGAGCATCATCTGGTGGACCACTAGCTTAAATCCGATGCACCAAAGCAAGTTTACTGTAACTCACAAAGCTTCCTAGTTTGAATATAAACCAGAACATTCATCGCAATTCAGAACTTTAGTCTCCAAGCCTACTTATCTGCAAGGTCAGCAGTACAACCATGGAGGATCACCTGGTGGACCAGTAGCTGAAATCCGTTGCACCAAAGCACGTTTATTGTAACTCTCAAAGCTTCCTTGTGAGAATATAACCGAGAAATTTCGTCGCCATTCCGAACTTTACTCTCCAAGCCTATTTATCTGCAATGTCAGTAGTGGAACAATGGATCATCACCTGGTAGACCAGTAGCTTAAATCCGATGCAAAAAGGAAGTTTAGTGTTACTCTCGAAGCTTCCTAGTGATAATAGAACCCAGACAATTCGTGGCAATACAGAACTTTAGTCTCCAAGCCTACTTATCTGCAACGTCAGCAGTAGATCCATGGAGCATTACCTAGTGGACCAGGTTCATAAATCCGATGCACCAAAGCACGTTCACAGTAAAATGTGAGCCAGAAATTTCGTCGCAATTCAGAAATTTAGTCTCCAGGTATACTTATCTGCAATTTCAGAAGTGGATCCAATGAGATAACCTGGAGGACCTGAAGATATAATCCGATGCACCAAAGCTAGTATACTGTAACTCCCGAAGCTTCATAGTGAGATTTTACCCCAGAAATTTCGTCGCAATTCAGAACTTTAGTCTCCAAGTCTACTTATCTGCAATTTCAGCAGTGGAACCATGGCGCATCACCTGGTGGACTTGAAGCTAGAGTCCGATGCACCAAATCAAGTTTACAATATGTCTCGAATCTTCCTAGTGAGAATGAAACCCAAAAATTTCGTCGCAATTAGGAACTACAGTCACCTAGCCTACTTACCGGAAGGTCAGAAGAGCAACCATGGAGAATCACCACGTGGAACAGTACCTAGGACCCGATGCACCAATGCAAGTTGAGTGTAACTCTCAAAGCTTCCTACTGAGAGTATAAGCCAAAAATTTCCTGGCAATTCAGAACATTAGTCTCCAAGCCTCCTTATCTGCAAGGTCGGCAGTGGAACCATGGAGCTTTACTTGGTGGACCAATACCTTAAATCCGATGCACCAAAGCAAGTCTACTGAATCTCTAGAAGCTTTCTAATGAGAATGTAACACAGAAATTTCGTCGCAATTTAGAACATTAGTCTCCAAGCCTACTTATCTGCAGGGTGAGCAGTAGACCCATGGGGCATCACCTGGTGGACGTCTAGCTTAAATCCGATGCACCAAAGCAAGTTTACTATAACTCTCGTAGCTTCCTAGTAAGAATATATACCAGAATTTTCGTCGCAATTAAGAACTTTACTCTCCAAGCCTATATATCTGCATGGTCTGCAGTAGAACCATGGGGCATCACCTGCTGGACCAGTAGCTTGAATAAGATGCACCAATGCAAGTTTATTGTAACTCTCAAATCTTCCTACTGAGAATATAACCCAGGAAATTTCGTCGCTATTCAGAACATTAGTCTATAAGCCTACTTATCTGCAAGTTCAGCAGTAGAACCATGGAGCATCACCTGGTGGACCAGTAGCTTAAATCCGACGCCCCAAAACAAGTCAACTGTACCTCTAGAAGCTTCCTAATGAGAATGTGGGCCAGAAATTCAGAACTTTAGTCTCCAATCCTACTTATCTGCAGGGTGAGCAGTAGAACCATGGAGCATAACCTGGTGGACCTGTAGCTTAAATCCGATGCACCAAAGCAAATTTACTGTAACTCTCGAAGCTTAATAGTAAGAATATAAATCAGAATTTTCGTCGCAATTCAGAACTTTAGTCTCCAAGCCTACTTATCTGCAACGTCAGCAGTGGAACTATGGAGCATCACCTAGTGGACCAGGTTCTTAAATCCGATGCACCAAAGCACGTTTACAGTAACTCTCGAAGCTCCATAGTAAGAATATAAACCAGAATTTTCGTCGCAATTCAGAACTTTAGTCTCCAAGCCAACTTATTTGCAATCTCAGCAGTGGAACTATGGAGCATCACCTGGTAGACCAGTAGCCCAAATCCGATGCACCAAAGCAGGTTTACTGTAATTCTCGACGCTTCCTAGTACAAATGGAACATAGAAATTTCGTCGCAATTCAGAACTTTAGTCTCCAAGTATACTTATCTGCAATCTCAGCAGTGGACCATGGAGCATCACCTGTTGGACCAGTAGCTTATATGCGATGCATTAAAGCAAGTCTACTGTACGTCTCGAAGGTTACTAATGAGAATGTTACATAGAAATTTCGTCGCAATTAACAACTTTTGTCTCGAAGCCTACTTATCTGCAGGGTCAACAGTAGAACAGTGGAGCATCATTGGGGGACCTCTAGCTTAAATGCGATGCACCAAAGCACGTTTACAGTAACTCTCGAAGCTTCCTAATGAGAAAGTAACTTAGAAATTTCGTAGCAATTTGTAACTTTAGTCTCCAAGCCTACTTATCTGCAAGGTCAGACATGGAAACATGGAGCATCACCTGGTGGAAGAGTAGCTTAAATCCAAAGCACCAAAGCAAGATTACTGTAACGCTCAAAGCTTCCTTATGAGAGTGTAACCCAGAAAATTTGTCGCAATTCAGAAATTTATAAGCCTGCTCACCTGCAAGTTCAGCAGAGGTACCATGGAGCATCTCCTGGTGGACCAGTAGATTAAATCCGATGCACCGAAGGAAGTTTACTGTAACTCTCGAAGCTTCCTAGTGAGAATTTAACCCAGAAATTTCGTCGCAATTCAGAACTTTAGTTGTCCAAGTGTACTTATCTGCAAGGTCAGCAGTGGAACAATGGATCATCACCTGGTGGACCTGTAGCTTAAATAAGATGCAACAAAGCATGTTTACTGTAACTCTCGAAGCTTCCTAGTAAGAATATAAACCAGAATATTTGTCGCAATTCAGAACTTTACTCTCCAACCCTACTTATCTGCAAGGTCAGCAGTGGAACCAGGGAGCATCACCTGGTGGACTAGTAGCTTGAATTCGATGCACCAAAGCCAGTTTACTGTAACTCGCAAAGCTTCCTAGTGGGAATATAACCCAGAAATTTCATCGCAATTTGTAACTTTAGTCTCCAAGCCTACTTATCTGCAAGGTCAGCAGTAGAACCATGGAGCATCACCTGGTGGACCAGTAGCTTGAATACGATGCACCAAAGCACGTTTACTGTAACTCTCGAAGCTTGCTAGTGAGAATGTAACCCAGAAATATCGTCGCAATTCTGAACGTTGCTCTCCAAGCCTAGTTATCAGCAAGGTCAGCAGTGGAACCATGGAGCATCACCTGGTTGACCTGTAGCTTAAATCCGATGACCAAAGCAAGTTTACTCTCACGCTGGAAGCTTCCTACTAAAAACGGAAACCAGAAGTTTCTTCGCAATTTAGAACTTTTGTCTCCAAGCCTTCTTATCTGCAAGGTCAGCAGAGGTATTATGGAGCATCTCCTGGTGGACCAGTAGCTTGAATCCGTTGCACCAAAGCACATTTACTATAACTCTCGAAGCTTCCTAGTGAAAATGTAACCCAGAAATGTCGTCGCAAATCAGAACTTTAGTCTCCAAGCCTACTTATCTGCAAGGTCAGCAGTGGAACCATGGAGCATCGACTGCTGGACCAGTAGCATAAGTCCGATGCACTAAAGCTAGTTTACTGTAACACTCGAAGCTTCCTAGTTAAAATTATACCCAGAAATTTCGTCCAAATAGAAAACTTTAGTGTCCAAGCCTACTTATCTGCAAGGTCAGCAGTGGAACCATGGAGCATCACCTGCCGAACCAGTAGCTTAAATCCCATGCACCAAAGCCAGTTTACTGTAACTCTCATACCTTCCTAGTGGCAAAATAACCAGAAATATCATCGCAATTTGTAACTTTAGTCTCCAAGCCTATTTGTCTGCAATGTCAGCAGTGGAACAATGGAGCATCATCTGGTGGACCAGTAGCTTAAATCCTATACAAGTTTACTGTAACTCTCGAAGCTTCATAGTGAGAATGCAACCCGGAAATTTCGTCACAATTCAGAACTTTAGATTTCCAAGTCTAGTTATCTGCATGGTCAGCAGTGGAAAAATGGATCATCACTTGGTGGACTAGTAGCTTAAATCCAAAGCACCATAACAAGTTTACTGTAGCCTTCGAAGCTTCCTTATGAGAATGTAACCCAGAAATTTCGTCGCATTTCAGAAATTTAGTCTATAAGCCTGCTTATCTGCAAGGTCAGCAGAGGTACTATAGAGCATCTACTCGTGGACCAGTAGATTAAATCCGATGCACCAGAGCAAGTTTAGTGTAACTCTCGAAGTTTCCTAGTGAGAATATAACCCAGAAATTTCGTCGCAATTCAGAACTTTAGTCTTCAATCCTACTTATCTGGAAGGTCAGCAGTGGAACAGTGGAGCATAACCTGGTTGACCAGTAGCTTAAATCCAAAGCAAGAAAGTAAGTTTACAGTAACTCTCGAAGCTTCCTTGTGAGAATGTAACCCAAAAATTTCGTCCCAACTCAGAACTTTAGTCTCCAAACCTACTTATCTACAAGTTCAGCAGAGATACCATGGAGCATAATCTGGTGGACCAGTAGCTTAAATCAGATGTACCAAAGCACGTTTACTGTAACTCTCGAAGCTTCCTAGTGAGACAATAACCCAGAAATTTCGTGGCAATAGAAAACTTTAGTCTCCAAGCCTACTTATCTGCAAGGTCGGCAGTGGAACCATGGAGCTTCAACTGGTGGACCAGTAGCATAAACCCGATGCACCAAAGCTAGTTCCCTGTACCTCACGAAGCTTCCTAATGAGAATGTAAACCAGAAATTTCTTTGCAATTCAGCACTTTAGTCTCCAAGGCTACTTGTCTACAAGGTCAACAGAGGTAAAATGGAGCATCACCTGGTGGACCAGAAGCTTAAATCCGATGTACCAAAGCATGTTTACTGTAACTCTCGAAGCTTCCTAATGGGAATATAGCCCAGAAATTTCGTCGCAAATCAGAACTTTAGTCTCCAAGTCTACTTATCTGCAAGGTGAGCAGAGGTACCTTGGAGCATCACCTGGTGAACCAGTAGCTTAAATCCGATGCACCAAAGCAAGTTTACTGTAACTCTCGAAGCTTGCTTCTGGGAATATAACCCCTGAGATTTCATCGCAATTCCGAAATTTAGTCTCCAAGTTTACTTATCGGCAAGGTCAGCAGTGGAAACATGAAGCATCAACTGGTGGACCTGTAGCTTAAATCCGACGCAACAAAGCATGTTTACTGTAACTCTCGAAGCTTCCTAGTAAGAATACAAACCAGAATATTCGACGCAGTTCAGAACTTTAGTCTCCAAGCCTACTTATCTGCAAGGTCAGCAGTAGAACCAGGGAGCATTACCTGGTGGACAAGTAGTTGGAATCCGATGCACCAAAGCAATTTTACTGTAGCTCTCGAAGCTTCGTTGTGGGAATATATCCCAGAAATTTCATCGCAATTCATAACTTTTGTCTCTAAGCCCACTCATCTGCAAGGCCAGCAGTAGAACCATGGAGCATCACCTGGTGGACCCGTAGCTTAAATCCGATGTACCCAAGGACGTTTCCTGTAACTCTCGAAGCTTCCTAGTGAGAATATAAACGACAAATTACGTCGCCATTCAGAACTTTATTCTCCAATCCTACTTATCTGCAAGGTCAGCGGTGGAACCATGGAGCATCACCTGATGAACTTGTAGTTAAATCCGATGCACACATGTACGCTTACTGTAACTCTCGAAGCTTCCAAGTGAGAATATAACAAAGAAATTCCGTCGCAATTCGGAACTTTAGTCTCCAAGCCTACTTATCTGCAAGGTCAGCAGAGGTACGATGCAGCATCACCTGGTGGAAAAGTAGCTTAAATTCGATGTACCAAAGCACGTTTACTGTTACTCTCAAATCTTCCTAGAGAGAATGTAACCGAGAAATTTCGTCGCAATTCCGAACTTTAGTCTCCAAGCACACTTATCTGCTATGTCAGTAGAGGAAAAAAGTAGCATTAGCTGGTGGACCAGTAGCTTAATTCCGATGCACCAGAGCAAGTTTACTGTAACTCTCGAAGCTTCCTAGTGGGAACATATCCCAGAAATTTCGTCGTAATTCATAACTTTAGTCTCCAAACCTACCTATCTGCACGGTCAGCAGTAGAACCATGAAGCATCACTTGGTGGACCAGTAGCTTGAATCCGATGCACCAAGGCACGTTTACTGTAACTCTCGTTGCTTCCTAGTGAGAATGTAAAGCAGAGTTGTCGTCGCAATTCAGAACGTTAGTCTCCAACCCTACTTATCGTCAAGGTCAGCAGTGGAACAATGGAGCATCACCTGGTGGATCTGTAGCTTAAATCCGATGCACCAAAGCAAGTTTATTGTAAGTCCCGAAGATTCCTACTAAAAATGGGACCCAGAAATTTCAGCGCAATTCAGAACTCTAGCCTCCAAGCCTACTTATCTGCAAGGTCAGCAGTGGAACCATGGAGCATCACCTGCTGAAAAAGTAGCTTAAATCCGATGCACCAAAGCAAGCTTACTGTAAATCCCGAAGCTTCTTAGTGAGAATGTAACCCAGTATTTTCGTCGCAATTCAGAACTTTAGCCTCCAAGCCTACTTATCTGCAGGGTCAGCAGTGGGACCATGGAGCATTACCTAGTGGAAATTTAGTTTATATCCTATGCAACAAAGCAAGTTTAGTGTAACTCTCGTAGCTTCCTAGTAAGAATATAAACCAGAATATTCGTCTCAAATAAGAACTTTAGAATTCAAGCCTATTTATCTGTAAGTTCAGCAGTGGAACCATAGAGCATCTCCTGGTGGAGCAGTAGCTTGAATTTGATGCACCAAGGCAGGTTTACTGTTACTCTCGAAGATTTCTAGTGAGAATATAATCCAGAAATTTCGTCGCAATTCAGAATTTTAGTCTCCAAGCCAACTTATCTGCGAAGTCAGCAGTGGAACCATGCATTATCACATGGTGGACCAGTAGCTTAAATCCGAAGCACCAAAGCAAGTTTACTGTAACTCTCGAAGCATCCTTGCGAGAATATAACACAGAAATTTCGTCGCAATTCCGAACTTTAATTTCCTAGCCTACTTATCTGCAATGTCAGTAGTGGAACCATGGAGCATCACCTGGTGGACAAGTAGCCTTAATCCGATGCACCAAACAAGTTTACTGTAACTCTCGACGCTTACTAGTGAGAATATAACCCAGAAATTTCGTCGTCATTCAGAACTTTCGTCACCAAGCCTACATATCTGCAATGTCAGCAGTGGAACCATGGAGCATCTCCTGGTGGACCAGTAGGTTGAATCCGATGCACCAAAGTAGGTTTACTGTAACTCTCGAAGCTACCCAGTGAGAGTATAATCCAGAAATTTCGTCGCAATTCAGAACTTTGGTCTCCAGGCCTACTTATGTGCAAGGACCCCAGAGGTCCATGGACCATCACCTGGTGGACCAGTTGCTTAAATCCGTTGCACCAAACCAAGTTCACTGTAAATCTCGAAGCTTCCTAGTGACAATGTAACTTAGAAATTTCGTCGCAAATCTGAACTTTAATCTCCAAGCCAACGTATCTTAAAGGGCAGATGTGCAACCATGGAGCATCACCTGGTAGAGCAGTAGCTTGAATCCAATGCATTACAGCACGTTTATTGTAACTCTCGAAGCTTCCTAGTGAGAATGCAACCCAGAAATTTCGTCACAATTCGCAACTTTGGTCTTCAAGCCTACTTATCTGCAAGGTCAGCAGTGGAACCATGGTGCATCACCTGGTGGACCAGTAGCTTGAATACGATGCACCAAAGCACGTTTACTGTAACTCTGGATGGTTTATACTGAGAATATAACCCAGAAATTTCGTCGCAATTCAGACTTTTGTCTCCAAGCCTACTTATCTGAAATTTCAGCAGTGTAACCATGGAGCATCACCTGGTGGACCAGTAGCTTAAATCCGATGCACCAAAGCAAGTTTACTGCAACTCTCGTATCTTAATAGTGAGAATGTAACCCAGACATTTTATCGCAACTCAGAATTTTAGTCTCCAAGCCTATTTATCTGCAAGGTCAGCAGAGGGACCATGGAGCTTCACCTGGTGGACAAGTATCTTAAATCCGATGCATCAAAGTAAGTTTACTGTAACTCTCGAAGCTTGTTATAGGGAATATAACCCACAGATATCGTCGCAATTCAGAACTTTTGTGTTCTAGCCTAATTATCTGCAAGGACAGCAGTTGATTCATGGAGCAAAACCTGATGGAACAGTTTCTTAAATCCGATGCACCTAAGCAAGTTTACGGTACCTCTCGAAGCTACCTAGTGAGAATGTAACCCAGAAATTTCGTAGCAATTCTGAACTTTAGTCTCCAAGCCTACTTATCTGCGAGGACAGCAGTGGAACCATGCAACATCACCTGACGGACCAGTTTCTTAAATCCCATGCACCAAAGCAAGTTTACGGTACCTTTCGAAGCTACCTAGGGAGAATATAATCCAGAAATTTCGTCGCCATTCAGAACTTTACTCTCCAAGTCTAGTTATCTGCAAGGTCAGCAGTGAAACCATGTAGCATACACCTGGTGGACCAGTGGCTAAAATCTGATGCACCAAAGCTAGTTTATTGTAACTCTCTAAGCTTCTTAGTAAGAATGTAACCCAGAAATTTCGTCGCAATTCAGAAGTTTAGTCTCCAAGCCTACTTCTGAATTCACCGCCAAATTTCTCTCCAACAAAAACCCCATCATTTACAACTCTCCAATCTTAGTTCATTACGTTAGCTATGTTAGCTTTCCAATGAACAATGAACTTCCAAAGACCCCCAACTGGTAACACTGGAAAAAACATAGCAATTAGTCGTAAATTTCATAATTTTGTGTGTAATAATTGGATTTAATTCCACTTGCTACATGGTAGCAGATGCTGCAAAACTAGATATATAAGACACTTTCATACTGACTGTCAATAAACTGTGCAAAGCATCTGCCATCAATCTGATCACCAATAAGTGCAGGGCATTTCACTATTCCTGTTACACGTTTTGATAGAATGCTTAGTAGACGAAGTTTTGGTAATGAGCTCATGTCTAGAAATGTACAAAGTCTCCTCTACAAACCATGACGGCCTGTGTTAGGAATTGTGAAACACGCTGGACACGGACAACAGCGAGAGCAAACTGCAGATTTTGTATCTTGCTGGCGGTGGCGAGGAGATGAAGTTAATTCAGATCACCAGCAGTGCATCCAAACAATGAGCAGTAGACATCCTTACTGAACAGATGCAATATCTAAATTGGCAGTCTCCATTTATCAGAAGCTGTTCATAGTATACTTCAATGTAACTGATGTATAGACTCAAAATTGCCAGTTTTCAGTTCTTGTACAGCTTGGCATTATGGCAAGTCTCTTGACTGTAGCGCCAAAACTAACGAGTGCATTAGGGTGGATTTCACATTCTAGGATACAATTTTTGTAATTAAAAAAATGAGCAGATAACTGCAATAACGAATTTTATCCAAGTCTCTTAATTATCACGTTATAATGAAGTTTTACACAGGAGCTCTAAATTCATATAAATGACTGTTTTAAAGAAACGTCATTATTCCACTAGCTCTGTCGTCTGTTAAGTTTATCATTGGCCACCCAAATATGACAATGAAAGACACAGTAACAGAAAGCACACACACACAAAAACCAAAGTTCTGCTGCACAGACTGCACAAAACCCCTTTCGGTGCGAAATAAACACACCAAGGTAGCTGCACAGTAAATATAGATGTATTTTGTAGTAAATGGACGATACCAAGCTGTTAAACGTTCTTCTATTAATGTATTTATCAGCACTGAACATGTTGTATAGTCAAAAACGCTGAACAGTTTATTGCTCGTAAGTAAATAGCCAAAATAGTGCTAAATTACTTTCAGTACATTTAATTCATAAATCATGGCATTCTGCCACTTATTATTTGCAAAATATTCATGGGTTTTGTTATCTTATAGCTGCCAATTTACCTCACTTATCCAGTGCATTCATTTCAATATGCATATTACACACAACGAAGTCATATTTCTTGAGGTGTTAAGTATTTCCTACGTGGTGCAGAACAGAGGTAGAGAATAATGCTCAGCTAACATTTATTTACACTGTATTGTATGATTAAATACAATTTGTAAGAAAAAAGGTAATGGCAACGCTGCAGGAAAGGCACATACATAAACAGCTTGTGAAGAATACACGAAGTGAAACAACCAAAAAGCTCTTTTTTTCCAATACTGCCCTTGCTCATGAGATACTTGTGTACTACTACTCGTCAGAACTGATGTTGCAACAGCGCATCACACCTGTGGGAACTGTGGCTGATGTTACACTGAAGCCAGGTTAACAGAAGTGACTGGGACACAATTTACTCCTCACAATAACATGTTTCTTTGTACCTTGTTACCTTATATCCCAAGTTCTGGATGGTCTTCTTTGTTGATATAGTTCAGTGCGAAGTCAACACAGATCTTGGAGAACAGGTGGCAGTTACTTGTGCCACGCAGCACATTGCACTCTTCTGGTTATCCTATCTCCCTCAAGTAATATTCTGATGTAAAGTCAGAGACAGGCCAACTTAGGAACAGTGACCCATAGAGCTACCACTGTCCTTTGCCATTTTATAGAGCACCCACAGTACTACAACATCTCGCAAATTGGTCCTTGAAACATCGGGATGGTACATTTACTAAGATTGGCATCTCGCACTGTATTCATTCTAAGCTGTCCACTTCCACGCCAGACGAAAGTAGCAGTCCACTGGTATTTAAAATTGCATTCAGCTGAATATTCTGAGATGCAACGATGTTTTCCGAGTGACTGAGGTACATAAAAGCATGTCAGAATCTCACAACGTGTAGCCACAGGCAGTCGTCGTCAACTGCTCTGTGTATCTTGGTTTCTTGGCTCTTATGCTGGACTTTCCAGCAAAGGTGAGACAAGTACACAACAGGAAGAAACGTGCTGGCTGGTTAGCAGGTAGAGCTTATTTGTCACAATTTTATGTTTTTGTGGAATGATGTTGGCCTACAGGCACCTTATGTCCCTCTTACAAATAGAAAACAGCAGGTGAAGATTCTTCAGGCCCCTTATCAAGCTGACTGTACATCATGTCATCTTCCTGTTAAAGATGCAGAACCGTCTTCTTCAGTAACTGTCGTATTTCTCCTAGTAGTGGTCACTAGGTTCCAAATGAAGACTATTAGTGCAGACATCCGTTAGATCCGGGGTGACTGACAATCGGGAACATTACTTCAACCTAAAACAGTTCATTGCACAGCATCTCAAAAAATGTAAACTGCGAAACATTGTGGGGCACTGTTGCTGAAATTGAGGAAGCACTTTCACTTCAGTCTTCACATTTAACACCAGCAACATAACTTTAGTTCTATCCTTCAGTAATGACCAACCCAGTGCATAATGTCACAGTAATTTTGGAACACCAACCTCATCTGTCTCATTTGTTCATTTCTCTCGGTGCAGTGTTGAAGTGCTAAGCTTCTCTCTGGGATTGTCCCTCTAGTAATGGCTCCAGGAGGGGGTTACCATTATTCTCATTTACTTCTTTTGGCGATGATACAAGAGCAGCAAGTGTTACCATTTTATGTGGCTTACATGTCTCAACTACTTCAGTTTTGATACAGAGGGACATCATCAACCACAGGCCACATTGTTCCCAAATGAAAGTAGTAGAGGGTGCATGATGTCTACACACCCATTATGGTATGTTGTCGCCATCTTTTCATCAACCTCCATATCTGGGGCTTGTTCTGAAGCTTGTGAGTACTACGATTGTAGCACAGATTACCAGTATTGTCATATTACCCTCAGTTTGGAGGGCGACATTTTGTCTTACAGGTTGGCATTCCTAGCAGGGCTGACTTCACATCTATTGAGGCTCTCCTCCCTATGGAATCTAAGATTAGAGAAAGAGAATGAGGGACACCCTCAGGCCTCGCAACCTAATACCGTTGGGATCGAAAAATCAAGTGTTGACCAAGAGAGGCCGACAGGAAAGAAAAAAAAATCAAAGTGAGTGGAAGTGGTGTCAGAGCGCTAGGTCATCTAAGGCTATTTGACACAAAGAGAAGGAAGATTTGTGAATAGTTAGTTAATGTATAGTACACTCAATACATTCAAGCAAACCGTAAGTGATAAACATTACTTTTTATGCACTGACAGGAAAGTGCTTTTAACAGGAACAGCACTTACTGAATAAATATAATTTTTACAACATGTGGACACTTCATAGAGATTTGTTACATGTACCCTTCAATTAGACATTGAAAATTGTTTAATTATTAGCTAAGGAGTGACCCGCGTGTACCAGTTAAAGCTGCTTGACAAGAAAGTATTTTCCTCATTTTAATAATAGTGGAAATAATTACACATAGTGTTTGATCTGGTACAGAAGGTAAAATTCCTCATAATTAAATTGAAATTGTTCCACTGAAATGTTACAATCTTTGTCTAAAATACTAACTTAGATAGTTAATGTGTATCTATAGGAAAGCATAATACAGCAGTAACACACTGCATGTTCAGCACAAAGCTAATCATTAAGAGAGCTGATATGTCTGTCAATTGAAATACTTTGCAGTGGAATTTACTGTCATGATGATAGCCCATGCATGTTCAGATAACGACTGACTTCAACCAAGACAAAGTATATTGACTTTTTAATATGTAGATTATAGAACAGAATAATTTTTTTTCGAAAGTTCCCATGTATTTTTATAAGACTTCCAGAGGAAATAATGGGTTTTTCTAATTGAAATATTTAAAAAATCCAATTTACAAGCTTAATTTCAGTTAGCATTATTGGCTATTATTTAAAAATATGTTAACAGTATGTATGATGTCCCCCAAGATGTAGTGCACACATTATCAGTCCACATAAACAGGGTGTTAACAAAAAGGTATGGCCGAACTTACAAGAAACATTCCTCACACACATGTCCACGTAACATATTTACTTTCTTTGTGTCTGGAAACGCTTACTTTCCATGTTATAGCTCATTTTATTACTTCTCTTCAAATCACATTAATCATGGAATGGAAACACAGCAACAGAGCGTACCAGCGTGACTTCAAACACTTTGTTACAGGAAATGTTCAAAATATTTTCCGTTAGCTAGGATACATGCATCCACCCTCCGTCGCATGGAATCCCTGATGTACTGATGCGGCTCTGGAGAATGGCGTATTGTATCACAGCCGTCCACAATACGAGCACGAAGAGTCTCTACATTTGGTACCGGGGTTGCGTAGACCAGAGCTTTCAAATGCCCCCATAAATTAAAGTCAAGAGGGTTGAGGTCAGGAGAGCGTGGAGGCCATGGAATTGGTCCGCCTCTACCAATCCATCGGTAACTGAATCTGTTGTTGAGAAGCGTACGAACACTTCTACTGAAATGTGCAGGAGCTCCATCGTGCATGAACCACATGTTGTGTCGTACTTGTAAAGGCACATGTTCTAGCAGCACAGGTACTATCCCGTATGAAATCATGGCGGTGAATCAATACATACTGGCGAAACTAAAACGAGCTCTAACATGGAAATTAAGCGTTTCTGGACACATGTCGACATAACATCATCTTTCCTTTATTTGTGTGTGAGGAATGTTTCCTGAAAGTTTTGCCGTACCTTTTTGTAACACCCTGTATAACAATAAATGCATAATAGTACGCTTTATATCAAACAGCAACAGAAGAGCATTTAACAATGTGAAGAACAGTAGACAATAAAATTTTATGATTTAAATTCTGTCCTTTTACTCCAGAACCACACTCTGTAGTGTGAAAACCATAACTGATCTAGTAACATTAGAGAGTCAAGATATAGTTAGCTGTTCTAACTTCTGTCGAAGATACACTTAACACAATATACAAGTCAATCGACATTGTAAGCACCTGTAACAGAAGGTATAATATACATCCTTCAGGATAATCAGCTAGATGTAACACATCCTTTGTTAAGGATGCCGGTTAAGTGAGCAATAACATTTTAAAATTGTGGAGCATGCAAAGTAAGTAGTAGCTGTATGTTACATGAAGGGTAATAAACATTTCTACATCAGCCATCTACAATTTCGTGTAGTATTAATCTGAAAATATTGTTCCATCCACATTGGAAGTACTAAACATGACACTGCATCATCTAACTGAACCACATATAGTTCTGATCGTTGCAAATGTTTGTACCAGACTTTTTTACAGTGCTTGCAAGAACCAACACTAATAGGGACTTCCCATTGTCATTTCTGAAACTATGTTTCCCTTCAAAGCGAACTAATTTCAAAGACTAATAGTACAAACTTAAACTAAGATATATTTGTGGAATACAAATATTTTGGGGAGAGAGTATGGATAACGAAACCATCTCCAAGCACACAAACACCAATTTCATTAATTACTTTGAAACTTGAATTTGGAGTCTACACCTGCAGTTTTAAGGCTGTAAACTAATCCGAAAAAGTAATTTTACACTAATTGTTGAATACATATGCGAATAACAGTGGCCGGCCGTTGTGGCCAGGCGGTTCTAGGCGCTTTAGTCCGGAACCATGCTGCTGCTACAGTCACAGGTTCGAATCCTGCCTCGGGCATGGATGTGTGTGCTGCCCTTAGGTTAGATAGGTTTAAATAGTTCCATGTCTAGGGAACTGATGACATCAGATGTTAAGTCCCATAGTGCTCAGAGCCAGTTTTTTTTTTTTTTTTTTTTTTTTTTTTTAGCATTAAGGTCGTATGATTATGGTAACAGAAAAATTTAACTGCGAACACTATGGCTTCAACTAATAATTCCTTTCACAGAGAGGTAAGTGTAGTGAGAGGTTACTTTTTATTACGACTGGTTTTGGTCATTTACCATTTTTGTAAAAGACCAAACAGAAGGAATCTAACATCAAAATGGTTCAAATGGCTCTGAGCAATATGGGACTTAACTTCTGAGGTCATCAGTCCCCTAGAACTTAGAGCTACTTAAACCTAACTAACCTAAGGACATCCATGCCCAAGGCAGAATTCGAACTGCGCCAGTAGCAGTCGCGCGGTTCCAAACTGTAGCGCCTATAACATCTTGGCCAATCTGGCCGGCAATCTGACATCGAAACGGAACAGAGGACCCAGTAAGATTTCTGATCATGTGATAGTAATTTTCTCGAAAAGAAACTCTATTTAGTATTCATACCTTTCGTCGTACACGAAAAACGATTATCATAATGAAAATATATGAAACAGTGAACGTAGTGTTCGAATTCTGAAGAAAAAACTGCCTGTGAGGTACACAGCTAATATATGAAGTGTCGAAGTTAACAGTTCGAAGATCATGCAAACAAAGAGCGTGAATGTGCATAATACATAACACTAGGTAAAAACACTTCTATGTTAAGTTTGTACGAATTTATGACAGTAACAAAGCTGTGTTCAACAAAGGCATTTTAAAAAATCAACCAAATGGCAAACATACGTACAGGGGCACATGATGTATACATGCCATACAAACGTAATAAAAACAATGTACAAACCATAACGTGTAGAAGGCAGAAAACACCTATGTAATAAGCAGCTGACTCTCTAAACATACTGGAGTCAGATATAATTAAATTATATCAAGGAACATAGATGCAGTACTACATCTAGTATTTATGAAGTATAATAATATGAAGAGATGGCAATGTGTATATCAAACTATCGTATCAAAAACTATCTCTCTATAAGCTTCTGCATAATCACATTTAACTTAAAAAAAAACACACAACAACAATAAATCCTTAATAATGTAACCATACATCGTTCATATTAGTCGTACTTGAGACAAGGGGTGGGGGGTCAACAACAGGCAACCAGTATTACCGATCATACTGAGTGCGCTTGTGACATTTCTCTTTCCACAATTACTAATTATAAAGGAAACTATTCTCAACTGAATCACAGTAGTGTGTACAAATATCTACAAGGAAATATTATACCAAGAACACACATTTGTTATGCAAGCAGAGAGAGGCTCATAAGCGCAAGAGTAACAATGAATTACTTTGTAGCTGCACACACTTTCCAGGTAACACTCTCGATATTACAGTTATTAATAGGAAACCAAGCTCAAACTAACATGTCGTGTACGAGGGTTGACTGAAAGGTAATGCCTTCACCTCCGTAACATTTCAACTGTTGGCAGCATCGGTATGCGGCAGGTACTGGCTTGTTCTGTAGCCTCTCCTCTACAGCTCCAGGTGGGAGGAAGCCTAAGCATTGAACTGTTGTAGTGTTACAGTGTTACAGTGTAAAGTATGGAACCCTGCAGACGGTAGGGCAATGCATTTAAGCAACGTGTAGTCATTTGATTCTTCACAGCAGAATGTGTCACTCCAAAGGAGATTCATCAGAGAATGTAAGCATTTTATGGTGATTGTGTTGATGTGAGTACTGTCCGTCATTGGGCGTGTAAGTTTAAAGGTGTTGATGCGAGAACATCTGACTGGCGTGACAGAGTTGGATGTCCTGGAACAGCAACCACTGAGTTTCACAAGCAAAACGTTGACTGATTCAGAACGATCGCCTTATCACTCAGAGAGAAATTTCAAGCACAATCAGCATTTCACAAGAACGTGTGGGTCACATTATTGCTTCACGTGTAACCACAGAAGAATTTCAGGGACAATCTCACCACCAAGTAACGAAGCTGGGTTGCCCACTGCTATCCTGCTTTGGTTTTACGCTACTTCAGTAACCTAATTAAGAAATGAACGTTCAATTTTTTTTTTTTTTTATTTTCACTACTCAGATCCCGACTACAGATTCTGTGGCCTTCAGCCTCATAGCACAGAATTCAGAAATACGCTCCTGGAAATGGAAAAAAGAACACATTGACACCGATGTGTTGGCCATCGAATGGCGCTAGCTGCGCAGCATTTGTGCACCACCGCCGTCAGTATCAGCCAGTTTGCCGTGGCATACGGAACTCCATCGCAGTCTTTAACACTGCTAGCATGCCACGACAGCGTTGACGTGGACCGTATGTGCAGTTGGCGGACTTTGAGCGAGGGCGTATAGTGGGCATGCGGGAGGCCGGGTGGACGTACCGCCGAATTGCTCAACATGTGGGGCGTGAGGTCTCCACAGTACATCGATGTTGTCGCCAGTGCTCTAGAAGGTGTAAGTCAACTACCCTGGCCAGCAAGATCTCCGGATCTGTCCCCCATTGAGCATGTTTGGGACTGGATGAAGCGTCGTCTCACGCGGTCTGCACGTCCAGCACGAACGCTGGTCCAACTGAGGCGCCAGGTTGAAATGGCATGGCAAGCCGTTCCACAGGACTACATCGAGCATCTCTACGATCGTCTCCATGGGAGAATAGCAGCCTGCATTGCTGCGAAAGGTGAATGTACACTGTACTAGTGCCGACATTGTGCATGCTCTGTTGCCTGTGGTTCTGTCAGTGTGAACATGTGATGTATCTGACCGCAGGAATGTGTCAATAAAGTTTCCCCTTCCTGGGACAATGAATTGACGGTGTTCTTATTTCAATTTCCAGGAGTGTAGTTTAAATAAATTTCCCCGAGTAAAACCTATTATTTCAGTACATTCTAGTATCTATTCTAAAAGTAATGAGTTAATCAGTTTTATTGGAAATGCATACTATTAACAGTTATGGACAATGACACATTGTGCAATATATATTAAGTAACATTCGAGTGAGCTAATAGATCAAATTCAGCTATAAGACTGCATCCAAATGAAAGCCTAAATTTTACTGATTCCAGCAAAGTGTTTAAATTAACCCAAAGCCTGTATGACTTTCAGTGCCAATTGTGACCAAACTACTAAATTATTCCAAGATCTGTTTTGATACTTTTGCTACCTTTATTTTTCTACGTAAAGTGACTGCAGTCTCAACTTTGTAAGTGCATTAATTAAGAATTCAGTAAATATGAATATTAAAAAATTATTGTTCTAAAGGGCTACCGTGGTTACAAGTCGGGAATTCCCACGGCGGATGCATAAGTTAGTTCCGCGTATTTAAATTCATACAGCTCACTCATGTTATTTAAATAATAAACCCAATAGTTAACTTCAAAACCAGTTAGAAAGGATCATTTTAACGCTGGGAAATTATAAACTATAATATATTAACAGAATAGTCAAATATTCAAGCGCTCGTCTATATAAGGTCCGAGCTAGTGCAGCTCTAGTTACTTCTCGGTCAGATTCTCTTGGAGCAAAAGTGCAGCAAGTTGGTCAATTTTTTCGGTAATTGTAACTGAGATCTTTGTTCAAGACTGGAAGTTTTTAACCTGCCTGGTGTGACGATTAAGTGTAAGAGGTCTGGTCACATGAATATTCTGTGTGCGAGTGATAACAAATAAATCGCACTGTGGTTGACATAAATGTTCAACAATGAATACACTCTTGACTTTTGATTTTGGAAAACATAACCTAGGATCCTGGCTTCTTAATTTCAGTGTGATTTAGGTGAGACAGACGTAGATACCGGGAAGACAGTATTGAATAAGCAAAGCAAGTTAGATCGGGAACACTGGGCGAGGAAATGTTTCAGTACCGGTACATCCGGTTGTGACGTGAACTTTAAATGGCACTACTAAATAAGGACATGTCCCGGCACGTTACATGTCGTGCCCCAGGTGATGAAACAACCTGGCACGTTACAACCATACAGAATCCTCCATACAGTCCAGATTTAGCACCATCTGACTTCCATCTGTTCTTGATAATGAAAGGGCGACCTGCTGGGACATTATGCTTCTGATGAATACGTTGACAGAACGTTCTACAGACTATTTCTACATATGATTTATTAAAATATTCCCATCCAAACCCAATTAACGAAGGTGGAGCATTACTTTTCACTCAACCCTCGTACTTGACTATGGCCTATTACATAATACGATGGGAACATACGTTGTACCATATTATGATTGTGTGTTCTTAAAGTTTCAACAGCATGCAATAAACACATGAAAAATGATAAAGCTAAAGGACACAAAGCAGAAATTTAATACACTCGTTGTTTTAAGCCTTTATTTTAAATGAATATGATGGATTTTAGAAAACTTTTGTTTGAATTCTCTGACTGGAAATATGGTTTTCATAGGCCAGGATGTATTGGAGCTCAAGCAAACTTAGAAAAAGCTTTGGCTGATGGCCAAATACAAACTAGGAGGAAAAAGTTTACTATTCTGTTCCTAATTGTTATCAATAACAATTATTTAAAGCTGTTTTATACACTGCGGTTTCTTTGAATCTCTGGTATTTTGCAAATGATAATATTTTACATATCTGTTGTTCAGCATTTGGAGAAGGTTTGAAATTATGTCTAATGTTTGTTGGAAGCAACAAAGTGTTCATTATGAAAGTGAGTGTATAGTCTTGTGCATCCTTATATGCACTGCCTGATGACCTCTCACCGTTTCTGACAAATCCTTTTCTTTGTGTGTTGTAATCTTTTAAGATGCAGGAAAATATATGTAACACTGAAAATAAAATTGTCACGATTTACTCAGAAATAGGTATGATCTTACATCAAAGATTCATTTCTGTTGACCTAGGAAGCTATCAGATTGGAATGATTTACCAAATGCATGGCATGCAGCACTAGATTCAACTTTCAGTAAGATCAGTGGAGTAGTGTTTGGGAAAAAAGTGCCTTCAGTCCTGTGTCCATGCTTTTCAGATTTATTTCAATGATCTAATGCAGTTGTGAATGGTGTAGAATAAACTTACCATGTTTTCACATGGCACCAGAATTCTGCCGTATCTTTTACGACTGAGTGGCAAATCTGCAAATTACAGCCTCCTTGATCTCCACTGGTGGCGCCAAGGGAATCAGAGGAGAGCCGTGTGGAGGAGGCTGGTTAGTTGGTTGTTTGAGGTTTAAGGGACCAAACAGCAAGGTCATAAGTCAATTGTTTCAAATAGGGTCCATTCCGTTAATGGGACATCTCAGGAAAGTCAGAACAATAAAAGGGAAGAAGGCGAAAACGTAAAAGGGCAGTCATGTTGTAAATCGTAAAAAACAAAATGAGGGAAGTCGGCAAGAGAACGAACCCAACGCTATACTGAAGCAGCATAGGCAAGACCACCTGTGACTTAAGAGGTGCAACCGCTGGAATGTAGAAGTACCTATGGTAAAAGGAGACTGTTTTACCCTTTTTTTAAAGGATTGGTTTGAGTAAAAGGGGAAGAAAAGATTATCTCTGTCAGGGAGGTGAGTCTGGTATCTCCAAACATGGCTTACAGTGGGAGACACCCAAACACTCACCGCCCTGCCCCAACACCTTAAAACTGAGAATAAAATCCACTTGCCTGGAGAAAACCGAGAACCAGAGAGACCATCCGGGAATCGTCAGCCAACATCAAAGGTAAAGTGTGGGGGAGTCTGTACTTAGCACGCAGAGCCAAAAGAAGGGGGTATTCAACCAAAATATGGGCAACTGCTGGAAGGCTCCACAACCACAAAGTGGGGGTGGCTCATGAAGCAAAAGAAAACCATGAGTCAGCATGGTATGGCCAATGCGGAGATGACACAGTGTGGTCAAGTCTTTCGGGAGAGGCGAAAGGAAGAACGCCACGGGCCTGGGGTCACCTTAATCACGCGAAGTTTATTAGAGAGGGGAGTAGCCAACCAAGTATGGGCCCATGATTGTGCGAAGTGGGATTTGATGTGAAGCCGTAAATCCTCTGCGGGAGGGGTTAGAGAAAACTGGCGGTAAGTGACTGCACCCCCAGCCAATCGAACAGCGAGCTCATTACCCAGGATAACGACATGGCCAGGGACCCAAAGAAAGGCAATGGAACAAGCAGCACGGTGAATATCAGCGAGATGGTCATGAATGGCAGAGACCAAGGGATGGCGCGAAAAACATCGGTCAGTAGCAAGAAGGCCACTCACAGAGTCCCTACATAACAAAATGCGGTTGTGTTGGGACTGTTTAATGAAGGTAAGAGTCTGGGAAATTGCCATCAATTCCGCAGTAAACACCCCACCTGTAGGTGGCAGCAGATGATTTTGCGTTCCAGCAGAGGACGTGAAGGCATACCCAACATGATCAGCAGATTTAGAGCCATCAGTGTAAAAAACGACACCATCCCAAAACTCCCATAAAATTCGGCGGAAAAAGGAACGGAACACCACTGGGGGGATGGAATCTTTCGGACCTCGGCGGAGATCCATCCGAATTAGATGCTGAGGAACTAACCAATGGGGAGTGGAGGGGAGAGAGCGAGGAAGACAGGACAAAGAAGGAAGCTGAAAATCACAGCAAAGAGACGCAAGGCAGAGCCCGACCGGTAAACCCACACGAGGGCGGGAATCGGGTGGGTGACGTCCGTGGTCTGGGAACAGGATAGAATAGGAAGGATGAGTAGGAGAGGAACGGATTGCGAGTGCATAAGACACCAGAAGCTCGGACCGCCGAACAGAGTGGGGGGTGGATCCCAGCTTCAACCAGGAGACTGGCCACCAGTGCCTTCTCTACTAGCCCTGTTGATAAACGGATACCACAATGGTGGACTGGATCCAGCATGTGCAGTGTGGAATGAGCCACTGAACCTTAAACTTGTCATTCATAGTCCAAGCGAGACAGAACTAGTGCACGATAAAGACGGAGAAGGAGGCAACGGTCCGCACCCCAATAGGAGTGGGCAAGGAAGAGGAGAACATTGAGTTTACGGAAACATCCTACCTTCAGGAATCTGATATGCGGCAGCCAAGTGAGCTTGTTGTCGAAAAGAAGACCCAGGAAACGAAACTGTGGGACCACAGGCAATCGTTGTGCAGCTAGATAGAGCTCTGGATCAGGGTGGATCGTAGTACGGCGACAGAAGTGGACCACCCGCGATTTTGAAGGAAAGAATTGAAACCTGTGTGAGAGGGTCCATGTAGAGGCACGCCATATAGCTCCCTGGAGCTGCCGTTCTGACGATGCCATCGAGGAGGAACTAACCCAAATGCAGAAATCATCCACATACAGGGCAGGGGAAACCAAAGGCCTGGCAGAGGCCACAAGTCCATCGACAGCAATGAGAAAAAGAAGGACACTCCAGACAGAACCCTGTGGGACACCCGTCACCTAAGTCTGTGGAGAACTAAAAACAGTACCAACTCAAGCTCTGAATGACCGATAAAAATCGGTTGTGGGCCCCAAGATCCCACTCATGAAGGGTAAGTAAGATGTTATGGCGCCAGGCCGTGTCACAGGCCTTTCGAAGGTCAAAAAACACTGCAACCAAATGTCGGCGCTGCGAAAAAGCCTGCCGAACTGTGGATTCCAAGTGAAGTAAATGATCGATTGGATAGTCCCTCTCGGAAGCTACACTGGTAAGGAGACAATAGATACCGAGATTCGAGAACCCAATTGAGCCAACGGGCTACCATCGGTTCAAGTAACTTACAAATAACATTGGTCAAACTAATTGGCCGATAGCTGTCAACAGATAAGGGGTTCTTACCAGGCTTAAGGACAGGAACCATGATGCTATCCCTCCACTGAGAAGGGAAGTCACCCTGGAGCCAGATACGATTAAACACCCAAAGAAGATGTTGCTGTTGTGGAGCTCTGAGATGGTGAAGCAGTTGATTATGAATGAAATCTGGGCTAGGGGCCGTATCATGAGAAGAAGATAGAGCAGAAAGAAATTCCCATTCAGTAAAAGGTTCGTTTTAAGATTCTGACTCACAAGGGGAGAAACATAAGGTGGAAGCATCAGGCTGCTGCTTTTGGTGAAGGAAAGCCGCTGGGTAGGAGGCTTATGCTGATGCCACTGCAAAATGGGTCGCAAGATGTTCTGCAAGAAGTAATGGGTCTGTACAAAGGCCGTCTGGGAGGTGAAGGCCTGTGAGGGTGGGCTGCCGATGGCAACTTTGGAGAGAGCGAAGTGTAGCCCATACCCGTGACAGAGGGACAGCAGAACCAAGGGAAGAAACGAATCGTTCCCAACATATCCGCTTGCTCTGTTTGATTAAATACCGGGCTTTAGAGCGGAGGCGTTTAAAAGTAGTAAGGCTGGCTACGGATGGGTGCCTCTTAAGGTGTTGCGAAGCTCAATGTCGATCACGGATGGCAATGGCAATGGCTGCACTCCACCATGGGACTTGCCGGCGACGAAATGGCCCAGATGAGCGTAGGACAGGAAGGCTAGCAAAATGAACGATAGCGTCAGACGCGTCACGTAGGATGTCATCAATACAACCGGACAAAGAGGGAGAAAACACGACCTGTGCTGTGTATAGAGGCCAATCGGCACGTTGGAAAGACCAACAAGGTAATGTGTCCATCGGAGAGCGGGAAGGGAGCGAGATAATCAATGGGACATGGTTACTATCACAAAGGTCGTCGTGTGGCGACCAGTGTAATGAAAGGGGGAGAGAGGGATAAGAAAGAGAAAGATCAATGGCAGAAAACGTACCATGACCAGCACTGAAATGAATAGGAGAGCCATCATTAAGAAAGCACAAGTCGTGGTCTGCAATAAAATGCCTTTCCATCTAGACGAGGTCTTCTTATAGACCACTGCCCCACAAGGGATGATGAGCATTAAAATCCCCAAAAAGTAGGGAAAGGAGGAGGAAGTTGCTGGGGAAGGGTAATTAAGGTAGCAGGTGTAAGAGTCCTGTCAGGAGGGAGATAAAGATTGCAAACTGTGACCGCAGAGTAAGTAGACCCTAACAGCAACCGCTTCCAATGTAGTTTGAAGAGGAATCCACATGCTAGTAATGTCTGTACGGACCAACCTACAAATGCCACCAGAAGCCCTCAGGGGTTCGACCCGATTTCGACAGAAAACACGGAACCCAAGGAGGGTTGGTGAGTGAGCACCAGTAAAATGAGATTCCTGGAGAACAGCGCAAGCTGCAAAGTAGGACGAGAGAAGGGATTTCAATTCAGGAAGGTGACGATTGGATTTAGCGTATTTAGCCTCCCTTTAAACCATCGTTCTGTGGTTATCCAGTGGAATTGCAATAGATCCTGTCATACCTCAGGGTCACCACCCGTCACCGACAACGAGGGGGCGACATCCATGAACGACAGATCGGAAACCGGTTGTGAAGTCGGAGACGGGACCTCCGGTGACACCAGAGGCTCTTTGTCCCGGGACTTATGTTTCTTCTTCTTTTCAGGCTGAGATCGAGGAAGGCTGTGTGGCATAAAGGAGCCAGCTGCAGTAAGATCAGGAACAGAAAGACACCGGTCGACCTGGGGGCCAACAGATCGCGGCTCTCACGGTCGTCGCGGGGCAGCAGACCTTTCGCCCGGAAGGTGCCAGGAAGGGGCATCCCGGGAGAGGCGCCCTTGACCGGCAGACGCCGAAGGAGTGGGACACTTCTCCGGCTGGGGAGGGAGGGCAGATCCCAGGGGAGAAGGTGTGGGAGCCGCAGGGGAAGGGAGGGGGAAAGAGGGGTCCAGGATGAGGGTAAGGAAGGGTGAGGAAGGGGTGAAAATGTGACCAAGCCGTAACTAGATGTCACAGACACAGGGTGAAATCATGTATATTTCTTAGGGGCCTCTGTGTAGGTTAAACGATCGAGTGACTTATACTCCTGTATCTTCTTTTCTTCTTATATATTGGGCAATCTGGTGAATGTGGAGAATGACTGCCGTGACAATTTACACACACAGAAGGGGGGACACAGGCACTCATGGAGTGGACGTCCACAGTCGCAATAGAGAGGCACCTGTGAGCAGCGTGAAGACATGTGTCCAAAACGCAAGCACTTAAGACACCTCATAGGAGGTGGGACGTACGGCTTCCCATCACATCGATAGACCATAATCTTAACTTTCTCAGGGAGGGTATCCCCTTCAGAGGCCAGGATAAAGGCACCAGTATCAATACGATTGTCTTTAGGACCCTTATGAACACGCCGAACCAAGTGAACACCCCGCCATCCGAGATTGTCCTGAAGTTCCTCATCAGTTTGAAGTATGAGGTCCCTGTTAAAACCACACCTTGTACCATATTTAGAGACTGTTGCTGATAAAAACTGCTTCAGCTGCCCAATCTGCGGCCCTACGTGCCTGTATCCATCTTGGCACAATTGCTGTGTCCATTACCCCCCACTAAACCCGACCGCATCTTGCTCAGGGAGTCCACTTCGCCAAACTTGTATTCAGTGTGTTCCACAAAGAATAAGGGTTTGGTATTGGTGAAAGTATCTCCATCAGTCCTAATGCAAACTAGAAAATGGGGGAAAGGTTTTGCCCCTAGCTGACGGGCCTGACCCTCTTCCTAGAGGTAGCAAATGGAAGGGAAGGCCGAAGGGACAAGAGAAGCATCACTTGAGGAATCAGTTCCACATGGAGAGACGGCCGCAGAAGAACGGCCAGAGTTCTGGACCCGTATGCGTTTCATTTGCATAGCGTCCTCCCTGATACCATCCCCTCCGATCAGGGGCTCTCCTCACGGACCCCACCTAGCCACAGCAAGGGCCATCTGGCACGGCGTCCATTGCCAGAAGTTCCAATGCTCCAGGATGACGAGCAACCACTCCAAGGCATGCATGAGGAGGTCACAGGGATCACACTTCTGATACCTGAGCTGTGTGTGCAGGGGGCTCAACAAAAATGGTACATAGCGACCCCACCACATGGGCTGGCTACCGTGCTCGCTATGAACCCTAGTATCAGACAACGACGTGAAAGAGAAGGTGGAATGTACTAGGAGGGCGCACGTCGGATACACTAGGTAAGGTGATTTTCCCCAAATGGTTCACACTATGGAGGAGAAATTTTGTAATGGAGGTCAAACCCCAGGGGGGGGACCAAGGAATGCCAAAAGAAGGAGATGATTATGCAACAAAGCCGAATTGTACAACCAACAGAACCAGGATGATAGCAGGGGTCAACATAAGCAAGGACATCAACAGAGGGAGAGGAGAGGGCGAAGGGAAAGGAGCAAGGAGGGGAAAGGAGGGGAGGGGAAAGGAAATGCAGCCCTGGAGAGAAAGGAGGCTGCAAATGGCTCGGGGCCCCGTGCTCGCGACGTACGTATTCACAAAAGAGTTATTGACCCCCTGTGGCGGGGGGGGGGGGGGGGTGGAGGCTGGTGGGGCAAGACAATGATATCTGCAACATACGGGCAGTGATAGCACATTTAAAGTAATTGTCTGATGAATGGCGCTGCCTTGATTCTGCTGATATTGCAGTGCTTAACTGGACTGATGTCCTTACTTGCATGGTAAGTCTTCTTACAATAGTGGATTTAGGCAGAGGAGAATGGACTTCCATACAGAAGCAATATGTTACTTGTTGGTGGCTAACGATTAATTCTGTACATCAGCTTACACATCCCTATATATTTCTATACTTCCATTGTGGAATGTGGCAGCTTGGGTTGGCCAAGGTTTCGACAGAGGAAGTTACGTTGCATTCTGTTAAACCTAGTTTTTTCCTGTGTATCAAATCTTTATTATTGCATTTGCTGCGTCATACATTTCAATATTCCCTTAGGTCCAAGGTGTGTAAATAGTGTTGAGATTTTAATTCATTCCCCATTGTTTAGTGGCCTGCATGTCTGTTTCACTCACTGACTGTTTGCACGATTATTTTCTGATTAAAAAAAGTTGTCTCAGTGTCCCAAGAATTTGCAATATTTGAGGGATTTATGTTAATTAAATGTATGGTTCTTGCGAATCCTTTCAACTTCATGTTCTTCATTAGTCTACTTTGACGTAAAAATTTTGGAAAGTAATGGTTATTAAAACTAAACGTTTTTGAGTGTTACTCTGCGTTTTAAGACCCAGTGCACGCTCCATATACCACTTGGTATGCTTAATTGCTTTGCTGGGGCTGGCTAAGGAGTAGTTGACAGCTATTACGCAATTTATATGAAGTCACGAAAAGCCAGATTAACACAAAGACAGTCAACAGCCAGCAGGTGAGTTGGTAGCACCACGTTCCTAGGCATTTGCACCAGCTTCCAACTACGCTGGGAACATGGCGTTCATTCAACTGAGCAAAAGTGAGATCAGCAGCCTTTACATCAAAACGTCTCTCATATTGGAGACGAAACGGTCACAAAAGCAGCTTCCGTTGTTTCTGTGCACTCTATGAAAAGAAACCTAATTATCTTCTGGGCCACCGATTCTCATCCCCAGACTATCTTAACTGCTTAGTAAAGTGAGTAAACTCGTGTGTAAACTAAGTTCAAGAATCTGTTTCGCGTATTCTCAGTTGGCTAAACTGATTTGCTTCTCGATACATTTGGTTCTCTAATGTGTTGCTATCAAGGACTCCATTGTCTGAACAACTCAGCATTTCACATATGTAACTCCAAATAAATGAATGCTGTAGTCTACTTCTGAAGTAATATTCCATGCGCTTTTGAGCTCAGTGGGAGGGAGATTAAATAGTTACAGAGCAGCATACTTACCAATTCCTAACAGCAGGTTACATAACTGGCATTCATTGTCTCTCACCCCTTATGCTACCCTCTTGCCCATCATGTGAACAGACTCCTTATCTAAGGTAAGATGAAGCTTTGTAGTTTCACAATTGACAACTGTTTCAGGGGTCTATTTAGCTTCACATCCGTAGGTGTTCCCTGAAAGTGTCCCACATGTGACCACCGCGTGGTGCTAGTAGAGCAACAACTGTCTGCCAGACAATAGCTGTACGTCTCGTTTATGTATTCCAAGACCTTACTGGACAGAGAGGGAATGAATCAGTACATAAAAAGCTCCTTTTATAGGGCCACATCTCTAGGAGAATGGGAGCAGGTGTTTATGTCAAATGAAAGTCGATAACGTTAGCAGAAATTCTACAGAACATGCTGTTCAAAAGCAATGATATGTCCTACAGGGAAGTCGTTCAGATAATGGAAATCAACTGCGCTATACAGGAGAAAATGGTGTGACACGATACTGTTGGTACGACATACACCATGCTTACCAAGTAGGCAGGCAACACATCTGTACTAAAAAAGAAATGGTTACTTGCTAACCAACTCACGACACTATTACGTTACCACCGAAACTGACGAACTAATCTCTTTCCTTGGTCGACATGTTATTCAAACATTCGTTAAGTAGGCGGTAGAAAAACGACATCCATTTTGTTTGCAATGCTGAAGACGGTTGCCTTCAGTTAAGTACCTTGGAATTGGAGAACGGCACAAACTCACGTTTGGCACTGCTGATGGGAACCATAGCTTTGTCACAACTCAAAATTTTGTCAGATTTCCCTCATTTTCAATACTGCCTCGCTCCAGTAGGAATCAGAGGAACAATCCCATTGATGATGTTAATTCCGATGTGCAAAGGTACCTACAAACAGGAATTGAATACAGGCATTCATCGTTTTACACGAAGTCATACCAATCAGCTATTTCTGCCGATAACGGCAACAGCTTTTTGAGGGCGGTTACTGTAACATCGAAGGTGCATGTACCCTGAGGATATTCAAAGAATATATTCGAAGCTGAGACAAGAAATATTAGAAACTCTACAAGTTACAACTACTCAGGACCTTTGCCTTTAATCTGCCAAGAAGTTTATTTTCAGTACAGAGTTTTATTGTTCAAACGCTCTACCGAGTGTTCCAGGCACGCAGCAGCAACGCTCTCTAACTTGATCGGCCCTTTCTATAGACTTCGGGAACGCGAACTGGTAATAGGGATTGGTCAAACAAATGGACAGCCAGCCAGCTTTTGCCCCCAGACGAAACAGTGTATGCTAAGTCTTGGCCATCTCATACTAATGCAAACTTTCAGAAGATGATGCCTATATCTTTGGCTTTCATTAATTTGTTAGCAGCCGAGGGTATCATCGGGAGACTGGGCCTAATGTATGAAGTGGTAATGAAATCCCAATTCAAAAGGTTAAAGAATCTTGAAAGCATGTTTTGTGACATGATACCAGGTCACTGTAGTATATGCAATCAGTAGCTAGGAATTCCTCCTCAATGGCTCACATGAAGGTGTAATATTAGTCCCAATGCTACTTACACTTCACATCGTGGATGTGCCTGAAATAATATCTAAGAAATTTGGTTACGTTGCTGATTGATAATAAGAACGAGCCAAATTTTTTGTTAAAATACGGAAGATGTCCTCACATATAATTTGTCTGCACTGACAGTAGTTCTGAAAACGGGGGCTTACAGCTAACATTAGTGAAAAGCCACCTCTGACGACGCAGGGAGCACAACATATACGCAATTTGTTGACGCCGTCCACGCCAAGGAGCAGGTGCCTGTCCTAGGAACACCGGGGCTCTGAACAAATGGCTTCTGTCATTCCAGGTGGTTTGCTGTTTTTTGTTGTAAGGCGCAAAGATTTTGTTCTTTCGTGCCAACGTCAGATTGTAGAACACGAAGATGAAAAAGGGGTTAAAGCGACTAAACGGTAAGCTCAATTGAAGGAGGAAAAGACAGCTTAAAAACAAAGACTGATAAAGGTCTATAAAATACACCATAGAGACAATTGAGGTGCTACACTGAAGATTAAATGTCTTTCGCCATATTGCTACAACAGATCGAAAGTAAAACACGGTCGATAGCCCGCGGCACGCCTGATAACGTAGACGGCAAACGTAAATGAAAACGTAAGTGGTTAAGAAAAGGGCATTGAGATCCATCAGAGACTGAGGATAATGAGTACAAAGTGGTAAGTGATCACCTCTAAACTAATGACGATGGCTAAGAAGACAGTGCCCAATACGCAACCCAGCTAAGATGATCTGACGTCGAGAGGGCAGAGGAGGAGGTTGTCCAAGACACTGGGAGAGCCTTAAAAACCCAGGGATTATTCCCTAGAATGGAGGACAACTGGTGATGCCTAAGTGACACCACCTGCTGGCAGACAGGAACAGAGATCATCTGGGAGAATATAAGAACCAGCAGGCTGAGGTACGAGGACTGCAGTCTAGGCAGCAGCGTCAGCAGCCTCATTTCCTGGCAGACTGACCTGAGCAGGAAACCACATGAACATCACAGTGGCTCCCTCAGGAGTGAGAAACTGAGTTTTCCTGGACCCGTTGCACCAAGGGATGGGCAGTGCACAGTGGTCAGACTCTGTGCCCTTTAGTCTTCGTGCGGAGGACAATGGAAAAGCCTGTGTCACCAGATCTATTCTGGCCTCAGTGGGCGAAGAGCTCTGCTGGAAGTACTGAGTAATGTTGCAAAGGAGGATACTGTAAAACGTTGGCGCAGATGACAACGGCACACCTGATACCACAGTCAGAGTCATCAGCATACAGAAAGGTACTATCAAAAAGTCACGTGTGTAGGTAGTCGAAGTCAAGGCAATAGAACGAGGCTGCAGTAGTGTCCTTGGGGAGCAAATGAAGGCTAAGGTGAACACAGGCTGCCACACAAAGCCAAGGTGGTGAAGGGTTCACTCCCACTAGGATACTTGCAGGTAGTGTAAAGTTCGGCTGCTGGAGCAAGAACTGAAAATGGGCTCCAGGGGGTAACTGAAGAGGAGTGGGCCCGATACTGGCTATCAAAGTATTCATCGTAGGAGGTATAGGATGGGTGGCCTGGCATGGCGAAAAAACGCCACGTTTATCTCTTGAGGATAACTTTAGTATGACTGGTAATTCAACAGCTTCGGCATACGCGCTCAAGTGGGCTAGCGTAAAAGGCGCCAGTGGAGAAACAGATGAGATGCTGGTGGGTAGTGTTGAGATGGCATACGAGGGACAGACGCGCAGATGCATAAACAAAGCACCAATATTCTAGTTTTTATTGGACAACATTGGGGAACCACGTACAGTGGGCTCCCAGGTGGGACACGTGTAAGAACGAACAGTTTCCTACTGAGCATGAGCCACAGGAATTTCGTAGTTTCAACGAACAGAAGAGCAGCAGGCCAAAGTTGTGAATATGGTGGGAGAAATCAACTGCAGTGACAGGAACCCACACAAACGGTTTTGTCAGTGGAAAAACCAATACCATTCTCGATGCCCCATGAGTGAAGAAGTTGGAGACGTCTCTCAATATGAGAGGTTCCTGGAGGACTGCAATGGATGGCAGAATCGTCAACAAAAAGGGAGCCAGAGATGCTCACCAGGAGGCAGGCAATTGTGGCGTTAATGGCGATAGCAAAGAGGACAACGCTGACGATGGAAATTGAGGTACACCGTTTTCCTGGACAAAGTTGTCTGACGAGGCACAACCCACATACACCCTGAAAACTCCATCTTCTAAAAATTGCTGAGGTGAACAGGGAAGCTATGTGTAGAAAACAGATATACCAGTCCTCCAGCAGGTGTCTTCCACAGAATCGAAAAATCGAAAAATATTGCTTGCCAGGGATTTCCACAGAAAGCCCTTCATGGCATAGGTGGACAAAGTGGAGAATGGCGCACTCTAAATCCACATTGGGCACTGGGTAGTAAATTGCAGGACTAACTATCACGCCAGCAGGGATAAATCATATGTTCAATAACCTTGCAAACAGTTGCTGAGAGAAATGGGGCAGTAGATGGAAGAGTGCTTCTCCTTACCCTGCTTATGCTTGGGTGTGACGGTGGCTTCAGTCCAGTATCTCGGAAACCTTCCCTCCACCTAGAGGGGATTGTCCGTATGGAGGATAAAATACTTGCCAGCAAGAGAAGGTGCTGCAACATATGAATGTTAACATCGTCCAGCCCTGGGGAAGAGAATCGGGATTAAGTGAAATCATAGTACAACTCTCTAATAGTAAATCCGGCATTGTAGCCTCAAGATTCTCAAAAAGCAAGGTTATTGTCCAAGCCGCCTCCACTTTTTTCCGATGGAGGAAGGCCGGGTAATAATGCGTAGAGCTCGAAATTTCCACAAAACAAAGCTCCAGGATGTTTAAGATAGCGATAGAGTCCACTATGACATCTGGTACTGTCATCCAGAGATCTCAGAAAGGCCCTTTCTCCCATGTGTTTTTGGCGCAAATGACAGAAGAGCGAGTGGAACTTAGCAAAAACGTAGATGGATTTCATTTACTAATTTTGTCTCTAAGAATGCAGTGGCACTGTGCACGCAACTAATTACAGCAAATGTAGTTGGCATCGTAGGAGGACAGTTATAAACGTGGAGAGCACGTTTCCACGCACGAAGTGCCTCGCAGCACGCCTCAGTCCACCAAGGGACCAGGACACAGAGCAGTAGAGAGGAAGTCCGAGGAATGAAATTTTCGGCTGCACTAAGGGTAACGTTTGTAAGGTATTCTACTTGCTCATCGCTAGTGGGGAAGTTTGTTCATCGAAGGTCGCCAGCGAGGAGTAAAGCCTCCATTCAGCCTTAGAAAGCTACCAATCAATTTTGCACATATGTAGGGGTATGTGTCAGCAAACGGAGAGCACACAGGAAACAGTTGCTGGAGTACACGTCACAGAACGGACCACTCTGCAAGCTGTGCAGTGCAGATCGAGGGGTCCAAATAGTAATAGGTGTGTGTGGAGTGGGTGCTCCAATGTTAAGGCAGATGAGGTTCAGTTAATTGTGAAGGTCAACACCTCTGTCACGTTCTTGAAGAGCCCTGAAGGGGCTTCCTTTTCATGTCCCTCGACTCTTATAACTGCCATCTGGTTTCTGTACAAATTGTAAATACACTTTCGCTCCCTGTGTTTTACCCCTGCCACCATCAGAATTTGAAGGAGAGTATTAAAGTCAACATTATCAAAAGATTTCTCTAAGTCTACAAATGCTAGAAATGTAGGTTTGCCCTTCTTTAATCTAGCTTCTCAGATAGGTCGTAGGGTCAGTATTGCTTCACGTGTTCCAATATTTCTACGGAAACCACACTGATCTTCCTCGAAGTCGGCTTCTACTAGTTTTTCCATTCGTCTGTAAAGAATTCGCGTTAGTATTTTGCAGCTGTGACTTATTAAACTGATAGTTCGGTAATTTTCAGATCTGTCAACACCTGCATTCTTTAGGACTGGAATTATTATATTCTTCTTGAAGTCTGAGGGTATTTCGCCTGTTTCATACATCTTGCTCACCAGATAGGAGAGCCAGTCCTGAAAAAACTCTACCAAGGCCGTCAGTAGTTCCAATGGAATGTTGTCTACTCCGGGAGCCTTGTTTTGACTCAGGTCTTTCAGTGCTCTGTCAAACAATTCACACAGTATCTTATCTCCCATTTCATCTTCATCTACATCCTCTTCCACTTCCATAATATTGTACTCAAGTACATCGCCCTTGTATAGACCCTCTATATACTCCTTCCACGTTTCTGTTTTCCCCTCTTTGCTTAGAACTGTGTTTCCATCTGAGCTCTTGATATTCATACAAGTCGTTTTCTTTTCTCCAATGGTCTCTTTAATTTTCCTATACGCAGTATCTATCTTACCCCTAGTGAGATAAGCCTCTACATCCTTAGACTTGTCCTCTAGCCATGCCTGCTTAGGCATTTTGCACTTCCTGTCGATCTCATTTTTGAGACGTTTGTATTCCTTTTTGCCTGCTTCATTTACTGCATTTTTATATTTTCTCTTTTCATCAATTAAATTCAATATTTCGTCTGTTACCCAAGGATTTCTACTAGCCATCGTCTTATTACCTACTTGATCCTCTGCTGCCTTCACTACTTTATCCCTCAGATCTACCCATTCGTCTTCAACCGTATTTCTTTCCCCCATTTCTTTCACTTGTTCCCATATGCTGTCCCTGAAACTCTGTACAAGCTCTGGTTTAGACAATTTATCCAGGTCCCATCTCCTTAAAATGCCACCTTTTTGCAATTTCTTCAGTTTTAATCTACAGTTCATAACCAATAGATTGTGGTCAGACTCCACATCTGCTTCTGGAAATGTCTTACAATTTAAAACCTGGTTCCTAAATCTCACGTTTCAGATAGATTATATAATGGTACGTCAGTCAGTATCTCCAGGCGTCTTCCATGTATACAGCCTTCTTTTATGATTCTTGAACCAAGTGTTAGCTATGATTAAGTTGTGCTCTGTGCAAAATTTTACCAGACGTCTTCCTCTTTCATTTCTTAGCCCCAATCCATATTCACCTGCTATGGTTCCTTCTCTCCCTTTTCCTACTTTCGAATTCCAGTCACCCATGACTATTAAATTTTCGTCTCCCTTCACTACCTGAATAATTTCTTTTATCTGATCATAGATTTCTTCAATTTCTTCGCCATCTGCAGAGGTAGTTGGCATATAAACTTGTACTACTGTAGTAGCCATGGGCTTCGTGTCTATCTTGGCCACTATAATACGTTCACTATGCGGTTTGTAGCAGCTTACCCACACGCCTATTTTTTTTATTCATTATTAAACCTACTCCTGCATTACCCCTACTTGATTTCGTATTTATAACCCTGTATTCACCTGACCAGAAGTCTTGTTCCTCCAGCCACCGAACTTCACTAATTCCCACTATATCTAACTTTAACCTATCCATTTCCCTTTTTAAATTTTCTAACCTACCCGCTCGATTAAGGGATCTGACATTCCGCGCTCCGATCCGTAGAATGCCAGTTTTCTTTCTCCTGATAACGACGTCATTTGAGTAGTCCACGCCCAGAGATCCGAATGGGGGACTATTTTACCTCCCGAATATTTTACCCAAGAGGACGCCATCATCATTTAACCATACAGTAAAGCTGCATGCCCTCGGGAAAAATTGCGGCTGTAATTTCCCCCTGCTTTCAGCCGTTCGCAGTACCAGCACAGCAACGCCGTTTTGGTTAATGTTACAAGGCCAGATCAGTCAATCATCCAGACTGTTGCCCCTGCAACTACTGAAAAGGCTGCTGCCCCTCTTCAGAAACCACACGTTTGTCTGGCCTCTCAACAGATACCCCTCCGTTGTAGTTGCACCTGTTGTGGTTGGCAGGAGAGCCAGCCGTGTTAGTAGAGGAGGCCGAAATGCTCGCGTTTCAGCTCACGCAGGCTGGCATGTGGTCTGAAACATGACAAGGGAATTAGAATTGAGAAAAACGGACGTAGCTGGTGGAATACTTAACTTTAATCCATTAATGGAGAACGTCGCTCTTTATGGTACATGATTCACAATATCAATAATACGGATAATGGCGCCTTGCTGGGTCGTAGCAAATAACGTAGCTGAAGGCTATGCTAACTATCGTCTCGGCAAATGAGCGTAGAAGTCAGTGAACCATCGCTAGCAAAGTCGGCTGTACAAGTGGGGCGAGTGCTAAGAAGTCTCTCTATACCTGTCGTGTGGCGGCGCTCGGTCTGCAATCATTGATAGTGGCGACACGCAGGTCCGACGTATAGTACCGGACCGCGGCTGATTTAAAGGCTACCACTTAGCAAGTGTGGTGTCTGGCGGTGACACCACAGCAACTACGATATGGCTATCTGTACCGTTGAGGCACGCAAGCCTCCCCACCAACGGCAACGTCCGTGGTTCATGGGGGGAGGGCCCTGAATGGTATGGTGTCATTTAAGTGACGAAGTAGCAAAAGGAGGTGAGGGTGTTGGTCACTGCTAACATCAAATGCTGGAGTGATGTCAATAATAGAAAGGGAACAAGTGATGAAAGGAAATTCAGACTGTAACAGCTTGCAGCCAAGTGTTCAATGAGAGTGATTGAATATGAGCGTCAACCAATAGGAGCAGCATGAATCCTTCACGAGATGGAATGTAATCATTGGGGGGGGGGGGGGGGGGGGGGAGATGAAAGTGGACTGGAAAGAAACGGAAGACGTCGAAGCCATCACAAGGGCAATTTTGTTTCCTCGAGGCAGGGATTCCAAGAGCAGTTTAAATCCTCATTGTTGGATGTAGTGACAAACATTCCACTGCTGGGAGGTCATGACGGATATGGGAGGAGGAATAATGGTGGGTTGTCACCTCAGGGGCTGCTGAGTGTCAGCCTTCAAAGAATCACTGCTATAGGGCGTAGTGGCTGGAGGATCCTGTTCCATGCAACCTACGAAAATGTCGGCATCCTCACTGAGTAAGTGTGCAGGTTCCATGGCACGGAAAAGGTTGGCACTGGCAGAACGGAGCTTGGGCAGGCGAGGGTGTCATGTGACGACGCTGCTTATGAGGACCTGCGAGTCAGCGAAGGGAAAGACAGTTTTCCTTGGATATCTGAGTCTTTCCTGTAGGCAGATGAAGGTTCAGATGTCTGTTGGCTTGAAGGATGTTTAAAATCTTCACAAGGCACTTTAGTCCCTGATATCTAGCCTGCTGGTTATGTTGCAGGTGATTTCGCCGCCAGAGGTGAAGATGATGCGAGTTGCAGCTTCGGAGAAGGAGAAGCGGATACTACCGTGACACTGGGCTATTTTACAACTGCGATGCTGCATTTGAGAACGCATGTCCATGTGATGATTTCCTTTGTGGAACGAGGAGTATCGAGATTTATACTTTTAGTAGCAGATGGTGGCTAGTGAAAGCTGTGTTTTCCAACAGCTTGTTAACGATAGAGTAAGGCTCTTTTTCCTTCACTCTGATCGCCTGGACAGCTTGCTCATGGAGATACAGAGGAAATTAACGAGATGAGGCAGTATAATTGATATTGTAATTTATGCAGCAGGGAGAAGGTGGTGGGCAATTGCACTCATGAGCATCCCTACCACAAGTAATACATTCGGCTGTGCTTCGTCAAGATATTTGAGTATGGTTGTAATGTAGACACCAGCAACAGCTCACTGGGCTTGTCATGTGGCACGTGATGAAATACTTAGCTTGCCGTGATCTGACAGAAGCACTACTACATCGGACATGGAACAGTGTGTGTAGGCACTATGGTTTTGTCAACCGGTTTCATTACCTGATGGTCTTCATCCATCCAGATAACACTCGCTGCAGAAAAACCAGAAATATCAGTGGAAGATCGAAAAAATACGTCCCACTGGTGAGAGTATTAAAATCCTAAAGGTAAACTTCATTTTCAACTAAGTGCCAGAGTTTGAGGTGCTCATCAAAAGCAGTGATGCTCACATTATGGTAGGTACAGAAAGCTGGTTCAAACCCAAAATGGCAGATTTTTAGGGAAAATTTAGGTGTGCTTCGAAAGTATAGCCAAATGACAAATACAGGTCGTGTATTTGTCGCAGTACAATAACTCAAATCCACAGAGAGAAATTGAAGCTGCATGTGGGTGACTGCGCAAGACTGAGTACCACGGGTGGGTATAAAAGGATCCTATCGCCCAACAGACTCCTCTAGTTTTGTTCAAGTGTTCGGTTACATCAGTAATTTTCCCAGTTAATTGTTGCATGGTTAAAGTCTCCACCACTGATTACAATATGATTGGGGAACTTGTTGAGAAGCGAACTGAGGTTTCGTCTAGTGGTGGGTGTGGTAGGGCGTCCTGTGAAAGTTCACTAACAATTATGGTTAACTGACAGTTAAGAACCCCAGTCATGATGGAAATATATTGGATTTAATGCAACGAACATACTTGAATTCTGAGGATATCCACATCGAAACTGGGATCAGTGACCATTGTGGGGCTCTGGCAACAGTGATTATTGAAGTACAGAGGTCAACTAAAGCAGATTGATATGTATGTTCTGTAAACTAGATGAAAACGGATGTTGTCATATGTGAATGAGGAACTTGCAACACAAGGCAGGAGCATGTAGAGGATATATGACTCAAATTTGAAAGGGTAATTGACCACATGCTGGATAGATGTGTGTCCCACAGAACAGTTCATAATGGGAGATAACCTCCATGGTATAGAATCGCTGTAACGGAACTTTTAAAGGAACATTACTGCAAAATAGGTCTGAAAGCGTAGGGCTATAGATAGATGCTGAATGAAATGTTTGAAGGGATCACGCATTGCTCTGTTGACAGGCAGTGGCTACCGTAGCAAAATATGTGAATGTAGGCTTTCCTGGCGTGTACTGCTGATGAAATCTTCTCGGGCTTCCATCCGGGTATCTGCGTCGAAAACCCGCGACGTTTCGATGAGTGTCATTCTCAAAATCGTCTGGCGAAGTTTCGATGGACCCCGGCCGTCCTCTGTAGGTTATCAGCGGCGTGCAGCCTGCAGTGGCCCGCTATAGGTTTTGGAAGCGAGGCTAGATGCTTTGCTACTGCGTACGAAGGTGCATTAATGTTGCTCACTATTGGGCAAAGAGGCACCCTATCCTTGTGAACCATGGGCAGTCCATATAGTCATGGAGGTGCCGGGGCCCTAGGGTAGAGTCGTCTCACATCATCTCTTGTTAGATCCGCTTTGTTGAGCAAAGCTATGGTTTTCCTTGTTTTATTCAGTGTTGGATCTTACTTCAGCTTCTTGTAGGCCAAATCCTGCAACAAAGCATTTACCTTATGCTGACAGTCGTCAACAGACAATAGAACTGTAGCATTTCCTCTATCAGCATCAAGGGCTATGGTGTTTTCATCATCTCTTAGCGCCCTCAGTGCTTTCCGTTGTAACTTCATATTCTGTTTTGGAAGCCGCGTTTTGTCAATTATTCTGCATGTTTCACACGTGATTTCTTCCGCTTTTTCCGCAGGCAGTCCACGGATGGCTTCTTTCACGCCGACGATAATGTCATGTTTTGGTATTGTCTTCGGAACAGGAGCGCAATTCAGCCCTTTGCACAGGGCCGAGGTTGTGGCAGCGTCAACGCAGAAAGAACCGAGGGACGGGAGGTACGGCCGCCCCGCGCCGCTGAACAGTCATATATAGAGGACAGTCGCGGCCAATCGTCACTTCGTCATAAGATCATGAAAATGACACTCACCGAAACGTCGCGGAGTTTCGATGCAGCTACCCTAATGGAAGAACACGAGGATTTCATCCACCGTTAAAAATATTGTCAAATGGCGTTTTACAAATTCCAAAGAAATTCTGGTCATATGTAGAGGCTGTCAGTGGCGCCAGAGTTAGCGTCCAGTCCGTAGAGAAAGAGAGCGACTGATATTTAGGATAGCAAAGCAATCTTTCTGTACAACGGAAAACCTAGGAGAATTTCGGGATCGTTTAAGTTTAACAAAGCTTCAGACCCGCATGTTATCTCTGACTGATTCTATAGTGAATATTCGGCTGAGTTAACTCTCTTATAATGGTGTACAATCTTAGATCCCTTGAACACGCAACTACCTAGTTCTTGGAATAAGACACAGGTCGTAGCCATCTACAACGGGCGTAATAGAAATGAACCACATAACTACCGTCCACTATCCGTGAAATCGATTTTTTGTAGAATCTTAGATGATGTTTCGAGGTCAAAGATAATGGGTACTTTGTTTTGAACATAATGACCTCAGTTCCAACTAGCACGGATTTCGGAAAATCTCTCGTATGTGACCCAACTTCCACTTCTGAGATATACCAAAAGCTTTTGATCAAGGCGACCACGCAGACATAGTTTTTCTTGATTATGTGTAGCAGATACTGAGCCAAATGCTTATTGGAATTGTCAAAAGTACCATCATGTGGGGTATCAGGTGAAATTTGTGACTTGCTTGAGGAACGTTTGGTAGGGAGGCCACAGTATGTTGTTTTGGATGGACAGACATGGTGTGATGAAGTAACACCCAGTGTGCCCCCAGCGAAGTGAGCTGGGACCCTTCCCGTTGGTTTGTGTATTAATGAGCTTGCAGACGGTACTAGTAGTGAAATCAGACGTTCTGCAGATGATGCAGTTGTTTATAATGAATTACTATCAGAGAAGTTGCGTAAATATTCAGTAGGATGTTAAGGCTTCAACATGGTGTAGAGATTGGAAACTTGCTCTAAATGTTCAGGAAAATGAAATTTTGCACTTCACCAAACAAAACAAAAATTAGTATCCTTTGACTGTAATATCAGTGAGTCACTGTTGGAATAGGACAGGTCATACAGCTACCTGGGTGTAACACTGCGTAGAGAGATGAAATGGGATGATCACAGGTTCAGCCATGGGTAAAGCAGGCCGTAGACTGCTTTATTGGTACAATACTGACTAATCTGTGTACAACGTACATTGCTCGCAGATCACTCGTGCGACCAATTCTAAAATATTGCTGAAGTACGTGGGACCTATACGACATAGGATTAACGGAGGACATTTAACGTATATAGAGATGGGCAGCACGAATGGTCACAGGGTTAATTGGTGGGAGAGAGAATGAAAGAACTAATTCTCGAATACAGAAGCTATCCCGAGAAAGTGTTAAAGTTTCAAGAACCGGCTTTAAATGATTACTCTAGGTTATACTACCATCCCAATTCCTCACATTGGGATCGTGAGTATATGATTAGAGTAAGTACTGCACGCACAGAAGCATACGAATGATCGTTCTTTCCGTGCTGTATAGTGAATACATGAGGAAGAAACTCTAGTAACTGGTACAATGGGACGTAACTTCTGCCATGGACCTCACGGTGGATTGCGGAGTATAGATGCAGATGCAAACTTAGACGATACCACCTTGAAACTCATCTGCATCGTCCTCTTGTTCCCTCCCTTACAAGCCAATCATCTTACTTTTTCTTTTGGCAGTCAACAACTGGCGGAACTGTTGTCGTAGCTCTATTCTTTTTTGACAAGTCCTCTTTACTTGGGCGTCCTCGCTTTGATTTCTCTTACTCGCTAATAGTCCACCAGCAATTTCCGCTTTTAATTTGCGCAGTGGAATGTGTTGTTCTTGAAGTAACCTGCAGTCCATTCGAGTCACCTGGTGATCACCGCAATTTTAATTGCGTCCTGGAAGCTGTATAAATACTAAATCATCGATGCTATGTAGTATTTCTATAGTGATGATCATTTGTCAATCAAATACCACCCATACAGGTGTTATAAGGTGCAATGACCCATCTTGGGACTTGCACGTATTGTCTTTGTGGAATGTTCCACCTGTGTCTCACCCTGGGTCTCAATACCAACGAAAGATGAATGCAGAGTAAGACGTTTGTTATCGTACGTATTACTACAATGGATCTCCTGTATCTTCTATTGGACATACTATTGCTCCTCGTTCTCCAGCCTTCATGTCTTTTCGTTGGGGAGGTCAATCTTTCAGCATATTTGCTCTTAATACTCAAGAGAGTACTAAAGAGTGTCACTCATAAAGAAGTTGTCGGCGCGCACCTTGAAATTGTGGTTTTCTGTCAATGTGTGGTTTCTTGTAGTTTTAGGGCGCAAACTACAGTGGTCATTAGCGCCCAGACTAAATTATGAATGCACTGTGAGGCACAATGTTAAAGCAGCAACTAAAAAGGACAACACTAATAAAAGGCACATTAACAGGCAAGGGATAAAAAAAAACATCATAATCAAATGTCAGACAGGTTTGTCAAGTGGATAAACGAAGAAGGCGAGCAGCTGCTTTTGGGTCATCCGCTAAAATTTTATCCAGAGTACATGGAGGGCTAAGATCAAAGCGCAGTGCATTAAAATTTGGACAGGACATTAAAATGTGACGTACAGTTAGCGATTGCCTACATGGGCAGAACGGCGCCGGCGCAGCCGTCAGCAGATGGCGGCGGCTGAACCGGCAGTGTCCAATCCGTAACCGGGACAAAACGACCTCCTCCCGCCGAGAAGGGCGTGAAGAGGTTGTCGAAGCCGTGGGGAGAGGTTTCAAGGTCCGAAGCTTGTTTTCAATAAGTGTAGACCAATCGGCATGACACAGCGATAAAATGCGCTGACAAATTACCCTGTTGAAATCAGATGAAGGCACACAACAAGAACCTGTCCGAGGCTGGAGGACCGCAGCCTTGGCCGCGGCATCTGCAGCTTCATTCCCAGGGATAACGACATGGCCAGGAACCCACATAAAGGTAACTGGAGAACCGTCGTCAGCCAGCTGCTGAAGAGAGCGTTGGATCCGGCGCACGAAAGGGTGAACCGGATACGGATCACTGAGGCTATGGATGGCGCTCAGGGTATCAGAGCAGATGACATAAGCAGAATGTCGGTGGCGGCGGATGTATAGAACAGCCTGGTAGAGGGCAAATAGCTCAGCTGTGAAACCGAACAATGGCCATGGCGCCGGTATTTGAAACTGTGTACCCCGACAATAAAAGAACACCCGACACTGTCATTGGTCTTAGAGCCATCTGTATAAATGAAGATCGTATTAATGAACTTCGAACGAAGTTCGACAAACCGCGAGAGATATACTGAAGCTGAGGTTACCTCCGTTGGGAACGAGCTGAGGTCAAGGTGAACGCGAACCTGTGCGTGGGGCCAAGGTGGCGTTTGGCTTTCGCCCACTCTAAAGGTTGCAGGGAGTGGATAATTAAGTTGCTGAAGGAGGCAACGAAAGCGAACTCCATGGTGTAGCAGGCAGATACATAGAACCCGTATTGACAGTCGAGAGAGTTATCAATAAAGGAACGATAAGACGGCTGGTTGGCCACTGATAACAGCCGACAGGCATACAAACAAAGCAGTAAATCGCGCTGGGAGGTTAGTGGCAATTCACCGGCTTCAGCATGAAGACTCTCGACGGGACTAGTATAAAACGCTCCGATCGCAAGACGTAAACCCCGATGTTGTATGGAGTTGAGACGGCGTAAAATGGACGGCGTAAAGAGGAGTATACAAAGCTCCCACAATCCAGCTTGGAGCGGACGATCGACCGATATAAGCGAAGTAGGATGTTTCGATCCGCTCCCCACGACGTACCGCTGAGAATATGGAGGGCATTTAGAGAACGGGTACAACTGGCAGCCAAATAAGACATGTGGAGATCAGCTAAGTTTCCTGTCAAATGTAAGACCTAAAAATTTTGTTGTCTCCACGAATGGGAGAGCAACGGGGCCGAGATTTAAGGAGGGTGGGAGAAACTCTTTGTAGCGCCAGAAGATAATACAGACCGTCTTCTCGGCAGAAAAACGGAAGCCATTGGCGACACTCCATGACTAAAGATGGTCAAGACAACGCTGAAGACAGCGCTCCAGGAATCATGTACGCTGTGCGCTGCAGTAGATGGTAAAATCGTCCAAGGAAAGGGAGCCTAATACATCAGCTGGGAGGCAATCCATTACTGGATTGATCGCTTTGGCGAAGAGAGCGACGCTCAAAAATGAGCAATGTGGCACCCCATTCTCCTAGCGAAAGGCGTCGGACAGCACAGAACCCACAAGTACCCTTATCTGTCGATTGATTAAAAATTCACGAATAAAAAGAGGGAGGCGACCGTGAAATCCCCATGTAAGCATGGTGTGGGCAACGCCCGCCCTCCAACAGGTGTCTTAAGCCTTCTCCAAATCAATGAACACATCTACTATCTGGCACTTCCGCAAGACGTTATTCATAATGAAGGTCGACAAGGTAACCAAATGGTCAACAGCAGAGCGGCCCCTACGAAATCCACATTGTACATTGGTAAGTAGTTTGGTTTGGCTGCTCGAATCTCGACGCCTAATGTTAACCATTCGTTCCATCACCTTACAGACACAGATGGTAAGCGAGATGGGTCGATAACTGGAAGGCAAGTGTTTGTCCTTCCCCGGCTTAGGAATCGGGGCAATACATTCGCGCCAGCATGTGGGAACATCAACCTCAATCCAGATGGGATTATAAGTACGCAGAAGAAAACCTTTACCCGCTGGAGAAAGGTCCTACAGCATCTAAATATGAATAGAATCAGGCCCCAGAGCGGAGGACTGTGACCGGGCAAGTGCACTTTCGAATCCCCCCATGGTGAATAAGGCATTATACCTTTCGTGATCCGAGGAGCGGAAGTTAGGTGGCCTTGCTGCCTCTGCCTGTTTTCGAGGGAGGAAGGCAGGGTGGTAATGAGCGGAGCTCAAAACCTCTGCGAAAAGTCGGCCTGAAAGCATTGTAGACATCCTCAAGGACTACAAAGACGTCATTCGCGACCGTCAAGCCCGAAACTGGTGAGTGGACCTTAGTGCCAGATAGCCGGCGCAGGCTACCCCAGACAACAGAAGGAGTATGTTTAAGGAGCTTGTGAAAGCAGCGAGCTGGCTTTCTTGCTTTCTTTAATAACACGACTACACTGTGCACGTAATCGTTTATAATCAATGCAATTCGCCATCGTAGGGTGGCGTTTAAAGGTGCGTAAAGCACGTCGACGAGCATGTATAGCGTCTCTACATGCTGTGGTCCACCAGGATACCGGTACGTGATGTGGAGAAGAAGTAGTGTGAGGGATGGAATATTCAGCAGCAGTGAGAATGACTTTCGTGAGGTGAGCGACCTAACTGTCGCAGCTTGCCAAGTTTTGACGCTGAAATGTCACCCTGGAAGAGAAGAGCCGCCAGTCTGCTTTGGAGATGTTCCAACTAGTTGAGCATGGAGATGGGGTATGATGCAGGAGATGGATAACACAAGGGAAGTGGTCGCTCGAATACGTATCATAAAGTGCATAACACTCAAACCGGCGTGCAAGTTGGGTAGTGCATATAGAGGGGTGTAAATGGGAATAGGTGGGAGTTGTGTTCGAAAGAAAAGTAGGGCGCGAGCATTGAGGCAGACAAGATTGAGCTGGTTGAAAACGTCTACTAACAGGGAGCCCCTCGGACAGGATGCTGGAGAGCCCCAAAGGGAATGGGGGGGGGGGGGGCATTGAAGTCTCCAGTCAACAAAAATGGTGCAGGTAGCTGAGCTATAATTTGCATCATGTCTGCCCTAAAAACCGCAGGCCATGATGGAGTGTAAATGGTACAAATGGAAAATGTGAAAGTGAGGAGAGTAATTCGGATGGCAACTACCTGCAGATCGGTGTACAATGTAATGGATTCGTAGTAGTTATCATCCCAGACCAGCAACATTACCCCTCCATGTGCCACAATACCTGACATAGGGGGTAGGTCAAAACGCAGAGGGGTAGTGTGCTAAGGCAATTTGCGTGGCCGTAGCTTCGTTCCTGCAGAGCTGCGACAAGCGGACAAGGCAAGCGTAGCAGCAACTTTAAGTCCTCTCGGTTGGAGCGAATGCCTCGAATATTCCAACAAAGAAGTGCCATCGTGAGAAGAAAAAGAAGATGCAAGAAGGGTTGCCTCGAAGGCCGCTAAGGGCCTGGTTCGAGCGAGCACTGCCGCCGCTATCAATAGGCGGAGAGTCCTTGTTCATTTGTTCAATAGGTTCGTCAGCCATCTTGTTAAGATGGCCGGGAGGGGGAGCTTCCTCCGGCGGTGAACGGCCAGATGTTCGGCTACTATTGGTGCGGCCAGGCGAAACGGATGACGGCCTGGGGTGGCAACTGCTGGGTGGCGCAGGAGAAGAAATGCGCCATGGCGGAGAAGGAGAACTGTGCTTCCTATGAGCCTTCTTGCAAGGTTGTTTAGTCAAAGTACTGGTCGATGGCTGGGAGTTCGAGGTACATAGGAAGTCTTCACGGGACGGTTCTTTCCTGAAGGCCCGTGCAGCTGACTTCTGGGTCTTCGTCTAGGCAGAATCTGATGAAGGTTCTTGTGTCTTAGGGGTGACGGGAGGAAGAGGAGACGTTGACCGGGCGATCTTAACACTGGCCGAACGGACGACCGTAGTACTAAAGGTCAGATAGCCTGTCTGTGTCGACACCTCCCTGGTAGGCGAAGGAGGGGCGAGGACAGTACTGTATTTCCCCGTTGGGAGCAGCGTGGGCTTCCTACTAACAAATAGCTTGCGAGCAGCCGAGGTGGACACTTTCTCTTTGACCCGAATTTCCTGTATACAGCATTAATCCTTGTAGATGGGACACTCGCAGGAGGATGCTGCATGGTCACCCTGACTGTTCACACAATGAGGAGACGGAAGTGGACAGTCACCCTCATGGGCGTCCCAGCCACAAGTGACGCATTTGTCGGCATGAGAACTAGACTGGCGGGTGTGATGAGAACGATGACACTGGTAGCAGCGAGTAGGTGTCGGGACGTAAGGGCGAACAGAAATAACCTCATAGCCTGCTTTGATGCGCGACGGCAGCTGAACACTGTCAAAGGCAAGAAAGCTTGGTCCTCCAAACAGCAAGGTCATCAGCCCCTTGTTGCAAATGTGGTCCATTCAACTTGTTTGCCTTTTTGCGTCTTCACCTCCTTCACTTTTATTGTTCTGACTTTCCTGAGATGTCAGTCATGTTGTCAATGGTAAAAAACAAAATGAGGGAAGTCAGCAAGACAACGAACCCAACACTATACTGAAGCAGCATTAGCAAGACCACCTATGACTTAAGACGTACAACCGCTAGAATGTAGAAGTACCTATGGGAAAAAGAGACTAACCAATCCGTTAAAAAAAAAGGGTAAAACAGAGATAACCTTTTCTTCCCCTTTTACTGTGTCAGGGAGATGAGTCTGGAATCTCCAAACATGGCTTACAGTGGGATTCACCCAAACACTCACCGCCCTGCCCCAACACCTTAAAACTGAGAATAAAAACCACTTTACCGGAGGAAATAAACCAGAGAGACCATCTGGGAATCGTCAGCCATCATCAGAGGTAAAGTGTAGGTGAGTCTCTAATTGGCATGCAGAGCCAAAAGAAGGGGGCATTCAACAAAAATGTGGGCTACTGACTGGAAGGCTCCACAACCACAAAGTGGGGGTGGCCCATCCCGCAAAAGCCTGGTATGGCCAATGCGGAGACGATACAGTGTGGTCGAGTCCTTTCGGGAGAGGCGGAAGGAAGAACACCACGGTCCTTGTGTCACCTTGATCGCACGAGGTTTATTAGACAGGGGAGAAGCGTCCCAAAAGTTGGCCCATGCCTGTGTGAAGTGGGATTTGATGTGAAGCCGTAAATCCGCTGCAGGAGGGGATACAGAAAACGGGGGGGTAAGTGACTGCTTCCCCAGCCACACGATAAGCGAGCTCATTACTCAGGATACCCACATGGCCAGGGACCCAAAGGAAGTCAATGGAACAAGCAGCACAGTGAATATCAACTAGATGATCATTGATGACAGAGACCAAGGGACTGCGCGAAAAACATCAGTCAATAGCAAGAAGGCCACTCATTGAGTCCTTACATTAACAAAACACGATTGTGTTGGGACTGTTTAATAAAGGTAAAGGGCCTGGGAAATTGCCATCAATTACGCAGTAAACACCCCACATGTAGGTGGGAGCAGGTGATTTTCCGTTCCAACAGGGGACGTGAAAGCATACCCCAGATGATCTGCAGATTTAGAGTCATCAGTGTAAAAACAACAGCATCCCGAAACTCCCATAAAGTATGGCGGAAAAAGGAATGGATCACCATTGGGGGGATGGAATCTTTTGGACCTCGATCAATCCGAATTAGAGGCTGAGGAACTAACTAATGGGGGTGGAGGAGAGAGAGCGAGGAAGACAGGACGAAGAAGGAAGCTAAAAATCACAGCAAAGAGATGCAAGGCAGAGCCCAACCGGTAAACCCACCCGAGGGCGGGAATCAGGTGGGCGACATCCACGGTCTCGGAACAGGACAGAATAGGAAGGATGAGAGGGAGGGACAGCGAGTGCTTAAGACACCAGAAGCTGGGACCGCCGAACAGGAAAGGGGGGAGGGGAATCCCAGATTCAACCAGGAGACTATCAACAGGGGTAGTAGGAAAGGCACCGGTGGCCAAATGGATACAACGATAGTGGACTGGATCCAGCACGTGCAGTGTGGAAGGAGCAACTGAACCATAAACTTGACAACCATAGTCCAAGCGAGACAGAACTAGTGCACGATAAAGACGGAGAAGGAGGCAACGGTCCGCACCCAAATAGGAGTGGGCAAGGAAGCGAAGGACATTGAGTTTACAGAAACATCCTACCCTCAGATGTCTGTCATGACAGCCAAATGAGCTTCTTGTGGAAAAGACGACCTAGGAAACGAAACTGTGGGACCACTGGCAATCGTTGTGCATAAAGATAGAGCTCTGGATCAGGGTGGATCATAGTACGGCGACAGAAGTGGACCAACTGCGATTTTAGAGGAGTAAATTGAAACCCGTGGGAGAGGGTCCATGCAGAGGCACGCCATGTATCTCCCTGGAACTGCCGTTCTGCAGATGCCATCGAGGAGGAACTAACCCAAATGCAGAAACCATCCATATACAGGGCTGGGGCAACCAAAGGACTGACAGAGGCCACATGTCCATCGATAGCAATGATTAAAAGAAGGACACTCAAGATAGAACCCTGTGGGATACCTGTCTCCTGGGTCCGTGGAGAACTAATAACAGTACCAACTCAAACTCTGAATGACCGATGGAACAGGAACTGGCGGATAAAAATCGGTAGTGGGCCCCAAGACCCCACTGATGAAGGGTAAGTAAAATGTGATGGCACCATGCCGTGTCATAGCCCTTTCGAGGGTCAAAAAACACTGCAACCAAATGGCGGCGCTGGGTAAAGGCTGCCAAACTGCAGATTCCAAGTGACGTAAATGATTGGATGATTGGAGACCGTCCCTCTCGGAAGCCACACTAGTAAGGGAACAATAGATCTCGAGATTGGAGGACCCAATTGAGCCGACGGGCAACCATCCATTAAAGTAACTTACAAACAACATTGGTCAGACTAATTGGCCAATAGCTGTCTACAAATAGGGGGTTCTTACAATGCTTAAGGACAGGAACCACGATGCTATCCCTCCACAGAGAAGGGAAGTCGCCCTGGAGCAGATACAGTTAAACAGCTGGACAAGATGTTGCCATTGTGGACCACTGAGATGTTGAAGCAGTTCGTTATGAATGGAATCTGGGCCAGAGGCCGTATCATGAGAAGAAGATAGAACAGAAAGAAATTCCCATTCAGTAAAATGTTTGTTTTAAGATTCTGACTCACAAAGTGTAAAACATAGGATGGAAGCTTCAGCCAGCAGTTTCTGGTGAAGGAAAGCAGCTGGATAGGAGGCTGATGCCAGTGCAAAATGGGTCGCAAGATAGTCTGCACAAGCTAATGGGTCCGTACAAAGGTCATCTGGGAGGTGAAGGCCTGGGAGGGTGGACTGCCAATGGCAACCTTGGAGAGAACGAAGTGTAGCCCATACTCGTGACAGAGGGACAGTACAACCAAGGGAAGAAACGAATCGTTCCCAACATTTCCATTTGCTCTGTTTCACTACCTTTAAACGCCTCTGCGCTAAAGCCCGTTATTTAATCAGTCTGGCTACGGATGGGTGCCCCTTAAGGTGTTGCAAAGCTCGACGGCGATCACGGATGGCAATGGCAATGACCATACTCCACCACGGGACTTGCCGGCGACGAAATGGCCCAGATGAACACGGGACAGCAGGGCTAGCAGCGCGAACAGTCGCGTCAGACACGTCATGTAGGACGTCATCACTACAACCCGACAAAGAGGGAGAAAACAAGACCTGTTTAGTTTATAGAGGCCAATCGGTGCGTTGGAAAGACCAACGAGGTAACCTGTCATTTGGGGAGCGGGAAGGGAGAGAGATAATCAACTGGAAATGGTCACTATCACAAAGGTCGTCGTTTGGCGACCAGTGTAATGAAGGGAGGAGAGAGTGAAAAGAAAGAGAAACATCAATGGCAGAAAAGATATCATGATGGGCACTGACATGAGTAGGAGAGCCATCATCAAGAAGGCACAAGTTGTGGTCTGCAATAAACTGGTCTATGAGAAGATCTCATCTAGATGGAAAGGCACTGCCTCACAAGTGATGATGAGCATGAAAATCCCCAAAAAGGAAAAAGGGAAGAGGAAGTTGATGAAGGAGGGCAGTTAAGGCAGCAGGTGTAAGAGTCCTGTCAGGAGGGAGATAAAGATTGGAAACCGTGACCTCAGAGTCTAGGTGGATCCTAACAGCAACAGCTTCCAATGTAGTTTGAAGAGTAATCCACCTGCTAGCAATGTCTGTATGGACCAACGTACAAACGCCACCAGAAGCCCGCGGGTGTCCGACCCGATTTCGACAGAAAACACTGTACCGACAGAGGGTCGGTGAGTGATCATCAGTAAAATGAGATTCCTGTAGAACCACACAAGCTGCAGAGTAAGACGAAATAAGGGATTTCAATTCTTGAAGGTGATGGTAGTATCCATTACAGTGCCATTGGATAACCACTGAACAATGATTTCAATGGGGGTTGAACAGGCTAAAGCCAGTCATGCCACCCAGTCACCTTCTGTCACCGAAAAGGAGGGGGCGACATCCATGAACGACAGAATCCGGATGGGACCTCTGGTCACACCAGAGACTCTTTGTCCCGGACTTTTGTTTCTTCTTTTCTCTTTGAGATCTAGGAGGGCCGTGTGGCATAAAGGAGCAAGCTGCTGCAATATCGCGAACAGAAAGACCGGGCAATCTTGGGGCCGACAGACCGCGGCTCTCGCGGTCGTCGCTTGGCAGCAGACCTTTGGCCTGCAAGGTTCTGGGAAGGGGCATCCAGGGAGAGGCACCCTTGACCGGCTAACGCCGAAGGAGTGGGACACTTTTCCGGCTGGGGAGGGGGAACACCGCCCAGAGAAGAAAGTGCTGGAGCTGCAGGGGAGGGGGGAGGCGAGGGGTCCGAAATGGGGGTAAGGAAGGGGTGAAGATGTAACCAAAGCATAACTAGATGTCATGGACACAGGCTGAAGACCTGTATAATTCTTACGGGCCTCTGTGTAGGTTAAACGATCGAGGGACTTATACTCCTGTATCTTCTTTTCCTTCTTATATACTGGGCAATCTGGTGATTGTGGAGAATGACTACCATGACAATTTACACACACAGGAGGGGGAACACAGGCACTCCCCTCATGGAGTGGACGTCCACAGTCACCACAGAGAGGGGCCTGTGAACAGCAGGAAGACATGTGTCCAAAACGCAAGCTCATAGGAGGTGGGATGTACGGCTTCACATCACATCGATACAACATAATCTTAACTTTTGCAGGGAGGGTATCCCCTTCAGAGTCCAAGATAAAGGCACCAGTATCAATACGATTGTCTTTAGAACCCTTCTGAACACGCTGACCAATCTGAACACCCCGCCATCCGAGATTGTCCCGAAGTTCCTCATCAGTTTGAAGGATGAGGACCGTGTGAAAAATACACATTGATCCATATTTAGAGATTGGTGGGGGGTACTGGACACAGGAATTGTGCCAAGATGGGTACAGGCACAAAGGGCTATATATTGTTGCTGATCAAAATTGCTTCAGTTGCCCAAACCCGACATCTTCTTGCTCAGGGAGTCCACTTCACCAAAATTGTCTTCAATGTGTTACAAAAAGAATAAAGTTTTGGTATTGGTGAAAGTATCCCCATCAGTCCTGGTGCAAAATATCTAATGGGGGAAATGTTTCGCCCGTAGCCAATGGCCCTGATCCTCTTCCAAGGGGGTAGCCATGGAAGGGAAGGCCGAAGGGGGCAAGAGAGGAAGCACTTTAAGAATCAGTTCCACGCTGAGAGACAGCCGCAGGAGAACAGCCAGAGTTCTGGACCCATATGCATTTCATTTGCATAGCGTCCGTCCTGATACCACCAACTCAGATCAGGGGCTCTCCTCACAGGTGCCACCCAGCCACACCAAGGGCCGCCTGTCATGGCAGCCATTGCCAGGAGTTCCGATGCTCCAGGATGACGAGCAACCACTCCAAGGCATGCATTAGGAGGTCACAGCTCAGGTATCAGAAGTGTAATCCCTGTGTGTTCAGGGGGCTCAACCAAAAGGGTACATAGCGACCCCACCACACGGGCTGGCTACCGTGCTGGCTATGCAACCTAGTATCAGACAACGACGTGAAAGAGAAGGTGGAATGTACTAGGAGGGCGCACATCAGAGACACTAGGTAAGGTGCTCTTCCCCCAAATGGTTCACACTATGGTGGAAAAATTTAGGAATGGAGGTCAAACCCCAGAGGCGGACCAGGGAATGCCAAAAGGAGGAGGTGATTATGCAACAAAGCCAAATTGTAAAACCAACAGAACCAGGAGGTTAGTAGGGGCCAAATTAAGCAAGGACGCTAAGAGAGGGAGAGGAGAGGGCGAGAGGAAAGAAATAAGGAGGGGAAAGGAGGGGAAGGGAAAGGAAATGCAGCCCTGGAGAGAAGGAAGGCTGCAATAGCTCAGGGCCACTTGCTCGCCACACACGTATCCACAAAAAAGTTGTGGACCCCTTAGGGGGGCAAGAAAACTGTCTGGGTCAGTACAAGGTCATAGACGATCTTTTTCATGACCCTATGGACAGCTGTCACGCTCTGCTCAGCGAGGAAAGACTGAATCTCCTCGTCAATCAATCCATCAAGTGTTCTAGTAGATACCACACCACGAGATGAATTCAAAGTGCAGTGAGCCTCCACCTGGACAGGGAACGTGTACAGGCGAGTGTCGCGAAGGACTTTTTGTGCCTGAAAGGCACTCTCAGTTTCCAACAACAAGGTACAGTTACGCATCCTGGTGCAAGACTTGTCAGATCCACCTATGGCATCTACGGAATTCTGAATAACGAAAGTGTTGATAGATGAAAAATCTTTTCCATCCTCAGATCTAGAAGCTACGAGAAACTTTGGGGCAGGCGACAGTACTTTTGTCACTGGTGGCTGGTCATGTTTCCGTTTTTATGGCAGAAGTCGAGAGAGGAGGAGGAGGAGGAGGAGAAGAAGAAGAATAATTCATTGCGGATGAATCCCCTATGATTGCCACCATCTCCGATGGCGTGCTCCTTCCTTGTTGGGACCCTCCCAGAGGGTGCTCCTGCCTTAGGTGAATGTGTACACCTCAGGTCACACTTCCCGAGAAACTGACTGAGGGACCAATCGGCATAGTCGGAAGGAGTCAGCTCAGGCGATCACCCCTACCTTGGCCTGGCCTTTACCAGGGGGTACGTGTGAGCCTTACGTGCCTACCCAGGGCGGGGAATTACGCATTACGCCGTCACCAGCTATGCGTGTGAATGCGTGGGTCGGCCTTCAGGCACGCACAGGGAGGAAAGAAGAATAGAAAAAAAGGGAGAGAGGGAGAGAAAGGACAGACTGTTTTAAACGCTGAGCTGGAGACAATAGGGCGGACAAAAAGGTAAGGAGGAGGCAGGGAGGGAGGAGAAGGCGAGGAAGAGGACGACGAGGAGGAGGAGAATGCAAGGAAAAAAGGAAGGAATACAGTGAGGGAGGGAGAAGGACATAGGAAGGAAAAACAAAGGAAGGAAAAACAAAGGAAGGAAAAAGAAAGGAAAGAAAAACAAACAAAGGAAGGAAGAAACCAGAATAATCCAAAAACAAAAATGACATCAAGTGTAAGTCGTTGAACCGTCCGTCTCCGGACAATGAAAGGAGTCCCTCCCCTCAAGGGGGTAGTTTGCGACTGTCTCCTCTTACAGCAGGCAGGAATACCTTGGGCCTATTCTGACCCCAAACCCGCTGGGGGGTTGAACGAAGCGTAGCTCCAAAATTCGGTATGGAAAAAATGCAATCCTTAGTCGTACTTTATGTGGGTCGCAGGAGTGAAATAAGTAGCTTTTTAATCTTCAGGGCATTGTAGCCTGAATAGCATGCAACACGTGACAAGAACTTGTCAGAATGTCGTATAGGTCTCAGTATTGGAAAGATGTAAACGCCAGATGGCAAATACAGTCGTGTCATTTCCCGTTTTACGTTAGCCAGAACTGCACCCTCAGATTATCGGATTTTAGTAGACCCTAATCACACCTCTGCTGGTGTTGAAAACCATCTTCCGTTATCCGAAAGTGAGTCACGTACGAGTCTTCGGTACAACATATTCTCGATAATTCGTGGTAACGTTTAACAGCAAGATTACAGGTAATGTGTTGCTGAATTTATTTGATGTTGTGCACACCTACAGACTGAAAAATGAAAAAACTCACACATCTGAAACCCCTTCATGCAACCATCACACTACCGACATAGCTCCAGTTGGTAGCTGTAATAATAACAGCTATGCAACTTTTGTCCAATTACCACTATCGAAGATATATCCACTAAAGCTACTAACCGTGAGATACAGCATCCCTCTCTAACAGATTCTTTGACGTTAAAAAGTAAAGATACACTTCAAATTCCCGATAATGATTTATCCTACGGGTGGTTTCTGACAAAGCTGAGATTCCAATCTATTGATACCAAAATATATCCCGATGACTTTTCATTCGCAAAACGGCACAAACGCCTTTGACCGATCTGTTTCTTGCAGTCTGCTTCGTATAAAGTCAGCCGATATGCGAATAAAAACATTTGAATTTCAGCAATTGTCCGAAATGTGCACGTTCGGGCGGTAACATCGGCTACCCTGTGAGCGCGCACGTAGCGACTTACTGGTTTGGTAAGATCTTCGGACGATGTAAAATGCACAGATACCGACGTCGATGTGACAGCAGCCTTACAGGAATGTCTTACTACACGGAAGTCTTTAACAGGCATACAGGACACCGAGCTTCCCATATTGCTGAGCCATTTTCTGCCGTTTGCTAAAATTATCTTTTTCCATACTGAAGGCGCTCTACCCTCTAGCCTCTTTGCACCTCCACGCGCTCGTTGCCATGTCTACGTGATTCCTCTTCGTTGCTGCTATCGATGCACAGACCCTCTCCCGCGATAAGGTAATTTTGGTATCCTGTCAGTACGAAATATGGTCAATCTGTCGACCCAGTGACTCAAACCCCCAGTGACACAAAATCCAACAGCACAGTGTCAACAGAGCTCACATCTGTCCACTTACTCACTTACGAACTAGAGTTTCAGTTGGCAAACCAACTCTTGAGGGCACCAAACGGGCGGTCCAGGTAGTTCGTATGTGGGTCTGCGTGCGAGATGCGCCTATTTTCTCACAGCAGGGCCACGAAAGATTGGAAAACTTCACCGTATAAATCCCGGATCATGTAACGGTCTGTTCCAAATGGTGTAACGCATCCTGTTCTTATTGGTGACGATGTCCACAAATAACTTACTGTTATGAAGAGTTTGTAGCACTTGTTCAGCTTTCCACGAGTGCCTGAGTTCATTATCAAGCAAAGGTAGCCAAGTATTGCGACACGAAACGGATTCTCCATTTGTTCCAGAATTGTTAACAGGGAGGATGGAAGTTCATGTTCCTTGTTACAACGAATAGTCTTAGAGCGATGTCCGAATTTCAGTATTTTTCCGCTGTTGCCTTCTAATATCAGCATTCCGTCTTCTGTTCTCTACGTAAGTGAATTCCATTTCGTTCGATTCCCAGAGACCGATGATACGCTGTTCTCGCTCTCTAAACTGGTTTCCTTGTCTTTCGAATTTGTCACTGTCTTACACCGATCTTGCCGTAGATACCGATACAAAGCGACCTAAGTCTGTGTTGTGAAGTTGTGGGAACTTTTGTCTCTCCACATCGTCGAGCAATTTTGTTACTGAAATGTCATGCCCCGTCCTTCGCGTTTTATGAACATTGGCTGGGTAACACTTGTGATTACCCTTTCCGGTAATATTCAGTATTCCTCTTCCATAATTTCGATGTACTTTCTGACTGCCAAAACGAACAGGTTTTCCACTCTATCACAGAGCTGCATGTTTGCTCGTACACGCACGACAGCAGTAGCGGAAGCAGCTAAAGCAAAACTGTTGATCACAGCGCACTGAAACTCGCGTCGCGCCAGTAAAGGGTAAACTGTGGCACCCACCGACCTCCAACGGATTGTAAAAATAAATTCATTCTTTTCCGAAACTGTTACTCCCTTCACCGCCGCTCCTCTCCCGCATAAAAAGTGTAAAGGTAAAAGTTTCACCACCTCTACATCTCGAATGTTAGCTTCCTAAAATTCCTCATGATGTTATATTAATTTATTACTTCAGTGTTACTGGCTATTACCCAAAATGTTTCCTCGCGTTATCGACGTGTATCAACGAAGCCGAGTATACAAGTATGTCGTACGACACAGGTTAGGAGACGAGACGTGGTAAACGGCGAGTAGCGAGAAAAACCAACTCCTCCTAAAAGCTTAAATGCTTCTGCATTTCCATAGCATATTTTAATTGAATTAACAAAAGGTGTTAGAGAGTAGTTGTCGTATCGCTATCATGCACAGTCGTCTAATTATAAATACCACTACGACGTAGCAAATTATTACTAGTTGTCATCTTGTAATGATTGCGTCGCCAATAGGAATTCAGTATTCGCCGCGCCTTTGATTAGGCTTTGCGCCTTAGATCTAGGAGACGATATAGTCGCCTTAGAGCCGTATTCCGGTTAACGTTTGTTAAATCTCAAGAATCAAATTTGTAGTTGAAAATCATTAAATTCGCGCAGTTGATCGGTTCTCTCATTGCTGACGAAAAGCGACTGCAGCGCCGAGTATTTTGTGGAAGTTCGAGTTTTGTGAGTGGCTTGATTTAGGAGATATTCGTGTGCGAACATTTCAAGTTGTACATGAAATCCGCTTGGCATGTTTCTTGCAGATTGCTACACATTATCTTGACCACTTCTCTATAAGACGCCTACTGAACACAATGTGTTGACTCAAGTAGTCGTGGATCAGCGACTTTTTGGGACTCAGAAAACGGCCATCAAGCCCGTATTTAATATCCGGACTTTATTTACGCCATATCGCTGATTCTCCGTTAAAAGTTCACACCTGAAAGCAGCCCCAGATATTTATTCCGACCCGGTATTTTCAGTGTTATGAAGACAAAACAACGAGATAGAAATTTTAGACGCTCCCGAACGAGACATGCAAGAAACCCGGACGCTCGGTAGCTTAACTTTCGGTTTCTGCCCATGGACTGGAGTTGTGGCTTTTTCGTGGTGGGCACTTAGCAGAATTTTCGCCAACGCTATTTCTGTTGGTTAATCCAGTATCTACCAACACACAGTGAGTGTGGAGAAACCCTGAAGCCTATAGAGGTAGGTGGACGTTCTCCATAGGACAGTGAGAGCAACCCGCGCCGCCACTTTTTTCTTTTTTTTTTTCTTTTTTTTAACGCACACTGACCCGCTCTCTCCCGCACCTTGGTAGACGTTTCACGCAGGACCACGCAGAAATGTTAACATCAGACAGAATGACGCAACCGTATTCCGCGCCACGCTGCAACACGTTTCTGCACCCAAGAAAACGTGTCTTAGCACGAGAGGCGGATGTCACAGGCGAGCAACTGTCACCGCGCACACTTCACCTTTCCCAAAACGGCAGAATAATGCGCACCGACCGGTACTTCGGAATAACTTCTGTAACATACATAATATTTTCTGGCTGTTCTCTACTTTGAAAAACACTAATTCATTATCAGTTTAGTACAACAGACTAAAATGGTTAATTTATCATCAAATTACGATTTCGTTTCTACGTCTAAATATATCCACACTGTTGGCTTGCGCTTCGTTAATACACGTAATGTGAAATCAAAGACGTCACTTCATCTGCGTTACAAAATTTCTTCTGCAAAATTACAATAGCAAAGGAATACGCTTCAGTGAAGACAACGATTCATACAGAAAACTCGATACCACTGGCTGCGCGCTTGCACGGAAGTTTAAAGGTAACATCCTGTAAATTAGGATTTCGGAAATATTCCGGGAATGAAATTTACGTTAAGCAAGAGAATTCTTTCCACCTGTAAAGAGAGGCCACCTAGCTCCGAACGATATATGTGTTAACTAAGTATGAGTTCAACTCTACAAATATTCAACGCGAGTTATTGAGCCTTTAATATTGTAAAGCCGTCTCTTTTGATTTCGACGGCACGAGAGCAATTAGCCTACATCTAAGCCCTCGATGGCAATGTGAACACAAAAACCATTTCATTGCTTGTAGTTTAGGGAGAGAATTTAACAACAAAGCAATGTAATCCTACGTAACAACGTCATACTCTCATTTTCCGCTATCAGCTCTTACTGCAAACACTTCAGAAACACTAAACGCTAACATTTTTTCGGTTCTTTTCATTTAACCCCAATGCTGTGCTACATTTGCAGATTTTACACGGACGAGGAACTCTGATGAAACTTGCGTAACATATGGATAAAATTTTCCGTTGCTTGTGTATAATACGAGAGCGTAATATACATCCTAATGGTCTAAAAATATTCATTCTTGTCAACCACTTACTACAGGTTTCCTCCATTTAGGTTGGTTGGTTTGAAAGAGGGGGGAAGGGACCAAACTGTGAGGTCATCGGTCTCTCGTTCCCAACAAAATAATTACACAAGGGAAAGAAACAGCACAGTAACAGGAGAATGGAGGAACCAGGAGAAGAACAGGACAACCAACACTACCATGGACAAAACAGGAAAAGAAAGCCACAGAGGAGCAAGAAACATGTAGAACAGATAAAAACATGAGCAGATGATCGTGGCTGACCCACCACGAGAATGAAAAGGAAAAAGCTAGCCACTCTGCGACACATTAAAACATCCACCCCACAAGCTTTAGAGCTGAAAACATGAAGTGACAAAGCACATGCGCTGAAACTTATAAAGAATGATAAAACCCACCCACACGAATAAAACTTAAACCTAAATTAGCCAATGAGGCTTTTTCAGTTGAAATTAATGGCAACGAGTCCGGTAGCTGAAGAGTCCGTCGCAGGGCAGCCAAAGGAGGACAGCTCACCAAGATATGGGCCACCGTCAGCCGGGCGCCACACCAAAACTGACTGAGGTGGGTAATCACGCCGCAGGAGGCAGCCATGTCTCACACAAGCGTGGCCAATGCGGAGCTGGCAGAGAACTGCAGAGACCCTACGAGAGGCCCACATGGAGGAATGCCACACATTTGAGGTCTCCTTAATGGCACGCAGTTTGCTGTGCATGCTGAGGTTATGCCTTTTCGTCTCCCAAGCCGCAAAACCTTGCGGCGTAGTACAGCAAGCTGGTCAGTTGCAGAGAAGCCGATCTCCATGAGTGGTTTCCGCGTAGCCTGTTGGCCAGTCTCTCAGCAAGTTTGTTGCTTGGGATTCCGAAGTCACCAGGGGTCCAGAGAAACACCAATGAACGACCGAACCGCTCCAGGGCGTAGATGAACGCCTAGATGATCGCTACCAACGGATGACGAGGAGAGCACTGGTCGATACCTTGTAGGCTGCTCAAGGAGTTGGCACACAGAAACGACTCCCCAGAGCATGAACACATGTGCTCCAAAGTACAAGATACAGCCAACAGCTCGGCCATGGAAGAACTGCAGCCATCGGGAAGGAATGCTGTTCATTATGTCCTCATGGACATACGCGACGCTGACGAGAGCATCAGCCATCGAGCCATCAGTGTAAACCAATTTGTCGTCTCAGTACGTATCAAGAATAGAGATGAAGTGACAGTGTAGAGCCGCAAGGTTAATGGAGTAATTAGGGCCAGGTGAAAGGTTTAGACAAAGCTGTGGCTGAGGCTTACAACATGGAGATGTACGTGAATGGACCTCGAGGAGAGGTAGTACAGGCAAGGACTCCAGACAGAAGCAATCGAATGCAAACCGTAATCGTTAACCCCCTGATCTGGGTTGCTGTTGTGGGGGATGGAATGCCGTGGGCAGGGAAAAGGAGAGGGTAATTTGTATACTCAGGAGAACTACAAATGTGTGCTATGTAACTGGCGAGCAATTTTGCACGTCTAATTTATAATGGAGGGATCCCAGCCTTCACCAGTACACTGGTCACCGGACTCATCCTACACGCTCCTGTCGCTAATCGAACCCCACAGTGGTGCACAGGGTCGAGTAAATGCAGCACTGAGGGCACTGACGAACCATAAACCACACTCTCATAGTCAATTCGTGACTGGACAAGGGCTCTGTAGAGCCACAGCAGCGTAGATCTATCTGCACCCCAGTTGCTGTTGCTCAGGCGTCGGCGGGCATTGAGGTGCTACCAGCACTTCTGCTTAAGCTGACGAAGATGAGGAAGCCAAGTCAATCGAGCAACGAAAACCAGTCCTAAGAATGTGTGTGTCTCCACTACAGTGAGTGGATCGTCATGAAGGTAAAGTTATGGGTCCAGATGAATGGTACGATGCCGACAGAAGTGCATGACACACGACTTTGCGTCTGGAAACTGGAGGCTGTGGGCTATAGCCCATGACTGCACCTTGAGGATGGCTCCCTGCAGGTGATGTTCAGCAACACCAGTACAGGAGCAGCAGTACTAAATGCAGAAGTCGTCTGCATACAGAGAAGGTGAGATGGAGAGTCCAACAAACAGCTGCTCCTAGACCGTTGACGGCCACTAAAAATAGAGACACTCAATACAGAGCACTGTGGAACTCCATTCTCCTGGATATGGGTCGTACTATGGAAGGCACCAACTTGGACATGGAGTGACAAGAAGTTTCCGATGAATATCCAGAGTGGCCCCAGAGACACTACTCATACAATGTGACAAGGATATGATATCGCCAGATCGTGTCATATGGTTTTAGTAAATCAATGGAGACAGCAATCAGGCGTTGGCGTCTGGAGAAGGCCGTTTGGATGCTAAACTCTAGGGACACAAGATTAGCAGTGGTACAGCGACCCTGGCAGAAACCACCCCGACATGGAGCCAGTAGCCATGTGACTAAAGGGACCCAACAAAACCGCCCACATACCATACATTCCAGCAGCTTATGCAGAACGTTGGTGAGGCTAATGGGTCGACAGCTATCCTCGTCAAGCGAGTTTTTACCCGGTGTGAGCACCGGAATGATGGTGTTCCCTGCAATTGCAATGATAAGGCGCCACTGCACGAGATCCGGTTGAAGATGACGAGATGATATCGCTTGTGGTCAGATGAGAGACATTTAAGCATCTGGAGGTGGATCCGACCAGGCCCAGGAGCTCTGTCAGGGCAATATGCAAGTGCACTGAGGAGCTCCCACTTTAACTGCGGCTGGACGAGAACATCACCTCAGTCAATACACGCCACAGTGAACCCTATAACGCCCCATTTATTGAATGTGAAAGGCTGGGGGTAATTCTCCAGGGCAGAGTGCTTAGCAGAGTGCTCGGCAATCGCGTTTGTGTCTGTAGATAACACGCCATTTATGCTAACACCAGTAACACTTGTTAAGGTCTGGTACCCAAAAAGATGTTTGATCTTTGTCCAGACGTGGGAAGGTGACGTATGGCGTCTAATGGTCGAGATGTATCTCACCCAACTTTCCTGCTTCCGTCGTTTGATAAGTTGCCGAACGTGGGCACAGAGCTCCATGGCAGGGTGCTGCTTATGCCACTGTAGAGATCTCCGGCGCTCCTTAATTACTTCAGCATCTTCCGGCGACCACAAAGGGACTGCCTAACGCCTTGAACAGCATGAAGAACAATGGATTGAGTTTTCTGCTGCAGAAACAATTGCTTTAGTAACCTGCTCAACCATCACATAGATGTAACTGTGTGGGGGAGATTCAACGGTGACAGCAGAGGTGAAAGATTTCCAGTACGCCTTGTTTAAAGCCAATCTGGGCAGCTGTCCATGAGCATGAGACTGGGGCAGTGACAGGAAGATGGGGAAGTGGTCACTACCACACAGGTCGTCACGTGTTCTCCAGTGGGTTGATGGGAGAAGTCTCGGGGTGTGAAGTGATAAATCGATGGCTGAGTAACTACCACGAGCCACACTGAAATGTGTAGCAGTCCCAGTATTTAAGAGGCGGAGGTCGAACTGAGACAAAGTTTCGACATCTCTGTCTTGGTCAGTAAGCACAGTGACAACCCACAAGGGGCTATAGTTGATCAACTCCCTAAACCTTTCCTACTTTTGGGAGATTTTACCAATCAGTGCAGCTACTACATCTAGGGGTTCTACACCATCTGGAGGAAGGTATATACTGCACAGTAAGATCCCCCATCGTCCTTATTCTGATAGCCACAGCTTCAAGGGGGATTTGAAGGGGCACAGGTTCACTACAGACAGTGGAGTTTTCGTTTATGTCCTAAACTGACACCCTGTTATAGGCGCTACAGTTACTGTAATATCTGTTTATGGAGGGCAGAGGGTCTGCATTGTCAAAACCAGGTTTCCTGGAGGACAATAGAGATAGCAGTTGTAAAGCCCAACTGTTGCCGTAGCTCATCCAGGTGGTGGAATAAGGTCCGTAATTCCACTATAAAATGACGTCATCGTGACACTGTGAAGGCATGGAACATTCAATGAAGTGGTTTATGCCTCAGGCAATAAGCTGGCGGCAGCATGTGACTCTGAGAAGTCTATAACCGTCGTGTCTGTGTGTGTGTGTGTGTGTGTGTGTGTGTGTGTGTGTGTGTGTGTGTGTGTGTATGTGTGTGCATGGGATGGTGATTTATGCATCTACTGAGGACCTATATCCCGCCACCCCCCCACCCCCACAGACACACACACACACACACAGCTTGGTCCCAGTGGTTTTATTTTTGGATTTCTCTCACTGCACCTTGGGTTTCCCTGGCTGGGAGAACTTCATTGATTCAGTCTCCAGGACTGAGGATGAGCGTGAAGCCCTTCGACAAGCTGCTTTTGGGCTCTTCAGTCACTGGCAGGTGTCAAATTTCCCACTAGGAGAAACCTGGGAAGGGGACCCCTTCCTAGCGAGAGAAGCGAGGAAGACTTCTGTCCCCTTCCAAGATGGAGAGGCATACGTCCCCGATGGTTGGAGGAGTGTTGCTCCCAAAGTAGGTGGTGCAGGAGCAATCGGGAGGGAAATGCCCTCCACCATCAAGGAACATCTTCCTGCTCTGAGAGGTGGCTATGATTGGCAGAGCTGATCGTATTACGCCGATGTTACAACAGTCGTGGTACAATGTCACATGCACAGGATGCAGGTATTCAAATTTTCTCTTAGCCCCAGTGTAGGTCAGTCTGTCCAGTGTGTTTTAGTCCATGATTTTCCTTTCTTTTTGGAGAATCCTGCAGTGTAGTGAACAAGGTGAATGGTGCTCTCCACAGTTGACAGATTGGAGACGGGGCACATGTAGTATTGGGATGTGAAGGGCATCCAGAATCTCGACATGTGACGCTGGATGTACAGCTGGATATGTCCAAACTTGCAGCTCTTAACGCAGCGCATTGTGTGAGGAAGATTGGACTTTACAACACAGTATTAGACCGTCACCTTGACCTTCTCTGTCAATGTATCACCCTCGAAGGCCAAGACGAAAGCAGCGGTGGCAACCTGATTATACGTCGGACCCCAGTGGACACGCTGGACGAAATGAACGCCGCGCCGCTCTAAATTTGCGCGCAGATCATCGTCAGACTGCAAAATAAGGTCCCTGTGAAATATGATACCCTCGACCATATTTAAGCTCTTGTGGGGCGTGATGGTTACAGAAACATCCCCAGCTTGTCATAAGCGAGTAAATACCGTGACTAGGCATACATGGGGAGTTAGCACAGGCATCAGGGGGTGTGGTCAGGGGGCTACAACTGACAGGGTACATAGCGGACCCACTACAACGGGCAAGCTACCGTGCTGGATGTCAGGTGCAACCAAGCGCACAAGTCCATTATAATCGTCGGTATAGAAAACGATACTGCACAGTTTATGGAAAAATACGCACCCAGGAGGGTGGCCTCGCCCAACAGTAGGAGAATGAGCAGAAGTGCAGATCCACGTCGACAAAGGATGCGATAAGTCTGAGCACATGAATGCTATACTCCTAAATTGGCTCGCTCTTCGGGAAAATTTTGAAAAATTAAGGTCAATTCATAGAGGGGACCATCACATATAGGCCAAAACGGGAGACCCCTTTTTTAGTCGACTCTTACGACAGGCGGAAATACCTCGGGTCTATTCCAACACCTGGACCTGTAGTGGGGGGGGGGTCTCCATTTACCTTGAAGTTTTGGTTTTTATGCTTAGTGTGCTAACTACGACAAAAGGTGTGTAAATATGGCGCGAACGGGACTGGGCTGCACTGAAAATCGTTCTGCTAAGGCCCCTCCACACCCACTATTATATCTGTCGGCCGACCGACCAACGGACCAATTTCGTAACCGCCTGCACAACGCAATCACGGTGCCTCATGTGATTTGTTCGTATGATAAATATCTACGCGATTCCGGTTGGTTTTACAAAGGAACAGAAACTGGAGTTTGCCTTGGCTTTGAGTAACAAGGTCAGAAAATCCTAGATAAATGCTGGCAAAGATGCGACTAACAGCAGGAATGAAATTTAACTACTTTGTTACTTAGACGGTAGCTTATGATATTCGTAATTATCTAAGAACTGCTGAACATCAAACCGTTTATAACCAAAAATAAATTCATCATAGGTTGTAAGCTGCGAGGAGAAACATCTCGCTACATTACTATTTCTAGCTAATGGTAGGGTTTAAGCGCACCTCAAATTCAGGGCTGTTGTATCCCCACAATTGACTAAAATGATTCATTTCCCTGCAAAGCGATTTATACTTGACTGAAGAAGTACAGCACGGTTAAGCAAAATAAAAGACGTTGACATAAACGTTATCAATTCCAAGAAACAATGCGAAAGTAACTTACATACTTCCATTAAGACAAATTACTACAGCAATTGTTATAAACAAATGCAAAAAGTATTTAACAGATATATATTAATACACCCTCACACCTTTTTATAAAGTTCCATCCTGCAGCCCTTTTTCCTGGGCGTAGACCGGTGACGAGAGATATGAAATCCTGTCGATTTGATTTCGGAGTTCTCTTCTCTACAGCCAACACAGTGATGGTTGACAGTGTCAATTGTCATTGTGTTGTGGAAGTAGGCTTTAACGCGTTTCAACGTACTCACGCTTGTTTTGCAAGATACGGTGGTTCGTGGAATTGCAAGAACCAACGACAGTCATTTCACTCCTCCGGAGAACACGTTTTTTAAATAAATTGTTTATAATGGACTGCAGAATGTTCTGAAGCTCCAGACATTTATCCTCACTGCTGTAATTAAAGTTTCTTCTCTTCAGTTTCTCATAGTCAAAAGATATATTTTAAGTAGCTTCTCAACATTACGTATAGGGAAATTGTTTCACGGTAGTCCTGGAATCCAGTTTCCGTGTTTACTATTACTGTGTCGATTACCTCTAATACTACCCTTCTCCATTTCTAAATACATACTTCTGTTTCGTTACACTAGTTCAGATACTCCTGCGGAATTTGTAAGGCTCTTTCTTACCTTCCACTTTGCGTTTCATACATATTAGTCTCTCACTAGCCCTAATGAGGTTTTCTATTTCAGGCTTACAGTTTTACTTTTTAAAATGTCGAACAAGATACTGGTATGCTGGAAAATCTATTTGTACACCTGTAGTAGAAAAAGAGAAGTCTGGTGATCAAGTATACTATTTAGCCCAGTTGGTCGATGTAAAGAATTATAATCACAGTCTTGCTTGTATTTCACATTGAATGCTGGTCATGTCCGTGTAGAGAAAAAAAATGGTTTTTACAGCGTGTGAATGAAAATACCTTGTTTCGCAAGGACCTTATAATTTAAATCCCACTTCCCCCAGAAGTTAACTTGTTTTACCGCAACGGCTAAAATTCGTGAAATACTGGTTTGCTATAAAAAATTTTAATTGCGTAATTTTTAGAAGCACAGAGGATGGTCCAACTGATGTGCACAGCAGTGGATACAGACTGCACAAGGGTGTGCCTGTTTCACTATAGGATGTACACAATTTTTTCGTGTTATTGCACTACAGCTGTCTTATGTTTGCGATACTAATATTCTAACTGCTTAGCACTTGCAGCTAGACAGTGGCTATGCCTTGTCCACACCAGTTTTTAGCTAAGTCATGAAACCACATCCATCTCATATTTCTCCTGATTTGCAAAACGAAAAATTACTCATAGCTTACTTCAGACATCCGTTATTTCGTCGGCTTGTACTGACAAAAGGACTTAATGATTTAACAACTTGTATTATGGATGTTGTTAAAGAAGAGATTTTAAGTGAAGTTAAAATAATCCTCTAGAGCAAGTTTCAAGTGAAATTGTCAGAAAATGACTTCAAGTACTCCATGATGCTAAATAATCTTTCGTGAGTGTTCTTATCCAGCGAAGAATTTCAGAAGTTCTAAAAATTTTATTTACTCATGCCTCAGATTCCTCACGAGTTCGGAGACAACTTTTGCCATGCTGAAAAGCAGATAGTCGTAATGCATCTATTCCGCTTCTGTTTCTGTAACCTTCTCGTTGTGTTTCAATGTTCCAATCGTGCTGCTTGTGAATGAGCATGGTCAATTCTTACTGTGCTTAGCTGATTGTATTTAACAGTTGCTGTAACATGTGAAATTGAACCTTGGTGCTTTTTAGCATTCGAAATAAAATTTTGATGCCTCTTCGCCTAGTCCCCACTTACGCCATTAACCGTCAACCATTCCTAATAACACACAGTAAGAACAAAAGTTGTTCGTTACAACGCTGCCACTTAACCACCGTTTTGAATTTTACTATTGTTTGAAAGCTACTTACAAATTTCCCTAAAATTTTATAGACAAACTGCGTCAGCTTTCTTTCTTACACTCTTGCAAACACCACAACTGCATTGTGTGTGTATTTGGAAGAAAAGCGGTAGAGAAACAGTAAACACTTGAATGAAGCCCTAGGTATTACGTCTAGATAGTAAACGAATTCAGCAAAATTTGTTACGAGAGCTGCAAGAGAAGGAATTCAAGTCTTAACATATAAATTACTTATGAATGGATGAGAGTATTTCAGTATTTGCTCAGTAAAGTGGATTCTCATGTTACAAAACAGAATGTCTTCTGGACATACAGCATTTCTAAGAATAAACTGTGTCACTGCGATTTCTTGATGCATGAGAGCTACTCTGGTTTACGACACAGTTTGGTTGATTACAATGTGATATTAATGTGCTAATTTCAGAAACGTGTCAAGCGATTCATAAACCGATGAAGGTGGAATATGTGAAGGTAAATAAACGTTTAGTACACTTTATGGGGACTATAAGAACAATTTTTAATTTTAAATAGTGTTACCACAACGGCAAAATTAATACAAAGTTCGAAACAGATGAAGCGCTTTTTAATTTGTCGCATCCAGAATCCAAAAACAGATAAAGTAGAAAGGAAAGCTAAGAAAGAATTTTTGAGAGTGACCACATCCTCTACATCTGGAAACATACATACAGCAAGCCGGAATAGAGATGGATGGCTGTAGCTGTGATTGTGGACATGGAGTCGAGTGCAGTATATTCCACCTCGCATCAACACACAACTGATAGCATGCATTATGAACCTTGCCCCCCCCCCCCCCTACCCATAGCCCAAGCTACTTTATTTTTAAAAATTCGACGAAACTAACTTTGAAGCCATGTTTACAAACACACTACAGACACATCCAACAGCTGTAGTGACGCCAGCGCTCGAAGGTTAAAAGAAAGCCTCACGCCACAAGCCCGAAGTGCGGCACTCAATGCTACGAGAGTTAATGGGGTAACATCGTGTGACAGATACCACGTGTAATCTACTCTAGCGCCCTCCGTACCAGCAATCGACGTGGATCACTTCTGGATATCAGACAGACTCACAATCTACAAGTCGACAGAGAACTCTCAGGGCAGACTTTCCAGCAATTCGCTGGGATAGGAAAAACAGTTTCAGTTAACCTATCAAGGAAATTTAATAAACTCGATATTCCACTTCAGCAAGAAAGGTGGCACACTAGCGTCCACTGTAACGTTTATTTCCTTGTGGGTAGTTAAAAGTGAGATAATAATGCGCATAATATTTTTTTTTTCATTTATTTGAATATTTCTGAGTTTAACCCCACCATGGCATCGTATTTGTAACGTGTCCTTCCTGTGGCAGTATCCATACGCATATATATATATATATATATATATATATATATATATATATATATATATATATATATATATATATATATGTAATTAATCCTTTTAATCTACTGGACCATTACTATTATTTACCCTTTATGCCAACGCTGTTACATTCTTTCAATGTATGAGATCCTGGTGTTACTGAACACCATCGTCAACCGCTGTTTTAAGGCTCATTGACTGCACAACACTGCTGTCAATAATCTACTGGTCTTCCTAAAAACAGGTCTTCAGGTCCGACCTATGGAGAATAATTTCAGTCAGGCTTTCGAAAGCACCATAGTACAGCAACTGCATTAATCAAAGTAACTGATGACATTAAACATGCTATGGACAGACGTGAAGCTACTATCCTAACACTGCTTGACTTTAGCAAGGCTTTTGACACAGTTGACTTCGATATATTACTAATTAAAATGAAACATCTGAATTTCTCAATCAGCGCAATACACTGGTTCGACAGCTACCTCAAAAACAGAAGTCAACAAGTCGTTTGTGGGTCGGAAAAGTCCTCATGGAAAAGCGTGCACTCTGGAGTTCCCCAAGGCTCCGTCCTTGGTCCACTACTCTTCTCACTGTATATTAATGATATTTCTTCAGTGATTCACTCCTGCAGATACCATCTATATGCTGACGACATCCAACTGTACATAAGTGCAAGCCCCAAAAACATTGCTGGCGCAGTAGCGAGTATGAACGCAGATCTTTGCTCTGTTTCTCGATGGGCACAGAACCTAGGTCTGAAACTAAACCCCAAGAAATCCCAGGTCACACTTATATCTCATCCAAAGTTAATCAGCCGGTACTTTCGCGAAACGGTCCCTAAAATACTCCTCAATGGTGCCCAACTACCATACCAAAAAACAGTAAAAGACCTTGGAATAATCTTGGATGAACACCTAAACTGGGAAGAACAAACAGTCACAGCTTGCCGGAAATCGCTCTCCTCCCTACATGCAATTAAAAAATTTAGAAAAATATTTCCAACCCATGTTAAACAAAAATTAGTCCAAACACTAGTCTTGCCTAATCTTTACTACTGCGATGTAGTTCAACACGGCACAAATAGTGAAAATTCTAGATGCCTCGAGCTAGTGATGAATGCTTGCGTCAGATACGTGTGCAATATTCGGTTGTATGATCATATCAGTCCTTCATACTCCCAGCTAGGTTGGATACGCCCACATAAGGCACGCGATCTCCACACGATGTGCTTACTTCATCGATTTCTTAGCCACTGGTGCCCCCAATACTTATCTTCTCACATTAAACATCTATCATCATTCCACAATCGCAATACCAGATCGGATACGTCTATCATCTTGGCTGTACCTTTACATAACACAAAATCTTTCTTCATGTCATTCTCCATCTCAGCCATACGACTATGGAACGCACTCCCCTGTGATATGCGTCTTATCCAGAACTACTCAACATTCAAGAGGGAACTCAAAACTTACATATTAGGGACCGTATAGCCACCATTGTTGTGCCCCTAACATCTCTTTCTTTCTTCTCTCCATCACAGCTTCGAATTTTACCATTCTTTTTCTCTTCCTCTAACCTATCTACCTCTTATATATCTCTTTCACCCCATTCTATCGTCTTATGTCTCTGCTCGATGAGAATAACTCACAAGCTGCAAGAATATAACGAGAAAATTCCCAACTAACTGACATTCACAAAAGAAATGTATGTTTACTTTCATATACTTAGTCACTATTATTATTATTATTATTATTATTATTATTATTATTATTACTATTATCATTATTATTATCATTATTATTGTTGATTGTTATAATTATTTTTATTGTTATAACTATCATTGTACTACTGTTATAATCTCAAATTTTTTTCGTTTGACATCAATACTGCATAATACGTTAAATGTTCTTAATGTTATTTAGAAACTGTAACTCGTTCAATCTGAGTATGCCTGGTTAGGTGTAAGAGAGGGCCTGAAGGCCCTAATCTTGCCAGGTAAAATAAATGCATAAATAATTGCTTATCGCGTTGTGCCGTTTAAGTATGTCGTTCATCTTGCTTCCAAATAACGTGACCAAAATTTCGTGATACATCTACCTAAAAAGTATAAAATCATTTAAGCAGTTCAGAGCGGTAGTATTAAAAGGTTCACTACAATAACTGCAGAGACCGATATTTATGAATGATAATCTTATTATTCCATAAAAAATATAAGACGTAAGAATTTCGGCAACCTACCTCTTAGTACATGAATGTCAAAACAGAAGTGAATCATAAGAAGAGAAAGTCTTAATTCCCTTACTAAATTACTTGGTTTTTTCGAAAACTTAATTTTGTTTTTCCTACAGAGGTCTCCTTTTACGTTTCATACATACAAGCTCTGAGTTCTCATCAACATGTGTTACTAAATCATTCGCATTATATATATTATTCGTGACACAAGAGTTTTTGAGGTTGGATAGTTTCTTTTTTTTTAAAGATACACTTCAGTAACCTTCTGAATTCTGGAAGCTACTGTATAACAGTATCTCATTCTAGCATTCAGGTCAAATTGGAGTGGTTACTTGACTAGATTACACACCAATTCCTTCCTTCACACATACTTGCAAGTTAACAAAAAATGACTATTTTGGGCAAAACGTTTGTGCCTTCGTTCCAGAAGTGTGGAAATATTTAGTCCTTGGTCTGGACTGATATTTTGGTTTGATCACCAAGTTGTTGAGAAAACCGGACCTAAAAAACCAATCTGAACCTTTAGACTTACTTAATTTCAATGTTTCTGATTACATGACATTCAGTAACTAGTACATTTTGCAGCTGAAAAACGCCGTGCAATAAATGCTCAGTAGTACTGGAACAAAGTATGTACCACCTACTCTCCATTGTTGCCAGATGTATCCAGGACTATGGTGATGACATCATCCAAGATGGCGTCGTGTGGACTTGGCAGCAGCACATGATGTCATCCAAGATGGCTGCCATGGCGTCATTCAGGATGGCGGATTTTGGCGGCAAGCTTGAATTTTGGCGGGAAAGCTCCATGCCCCCTCCCCCTCAGAAAAATAGTGGGAAGTTCAAATTCCAACAGGATAATGCATTACACCACAGTTATCCCTACAAAGCAAAGAAAATTGCGGGAAGATAGCTCACTCAAGCCTCATCCACTAACCTATGTCACTCGTCCGCCGCTGGGCTTCGGCCAAGATTGGCTCCATTTTCTTAGCTTAGTAGAGAAACCACAAGTGACGTTTGTTTACCGCCAAAATTCAAAGAAAGGACACTTGTACTAACCTCAGTCGCCCGACAGCCACATCCTAAGAATTCGTGGGAAAAGGACTTGCACATAAGACTTTATTTAAACAATTACAAGCAGTGCCATCCATCCGTTGTGTTCACCACGAGGTCCAGAGCCAAACTGACTTAATACACATCGCCACCACCAGAGGGCGCTCTCATCTGTGACGTGATCCAAGATGACGGCCATCCGGTGTGTTGACCACAAGCTCCCGACTCCAGCTGACTTAGTACATATTGCCACCGCCAGAGGGTGCTACCATGAAGTCCGCTGATGACGCAAATAACGTTATCCAAGATGGTGGCGAAACGTCAGTTCATCATGTAGCCTAGTACCCAGCACTGGCACTAGGGGTCACTGTTGTGACATCAGTGGGAACCAATTGGAACCCTTAACCAGTCACATGCTCGACTTCAGCCAGTTGGATGGAAGTATCTGGCGACGTCATTGTAGGAGATATAGGTGAGGCTAAGCAGCTCCAGGGCCTCAGTCTTGTTCAGTCAGTCAGCAGAAGAACAAGAACCATGAAGCATCAACAGCAGTCACACTCCAGCACAATCATGCAAAACAGGATTAAACAGAAAAGTATCACATCTCTATCTCTGGTTCGCCTTATTACTATTATTATTTAAAGTTTTCACATCTTTGTCCATATCCAATGCTTCTTCATCTTCGTTCAACAGGGTCGAGCGCCAACATGCCTAGCTCTGCTAACACATCCGGACCTGTAGCAACCTGTCCTGCCATCTTGTCGCTACCTACTGATGCAGCCTCCAGCATGTCTGAACCAGTAGCAGCCACGTGGGACTTGGTAGCTCACACAGATCACTTGCTGGAGCAGGCAAGGAGTTTCTGCTGTCCATCCCACTCATCGATTCGTGTGATGAGGACATGCGATCTGCCCCTGACACATCAAATGCTATCGCTGGCGGTGTTAAATAACCAGATGGGTACTAGTTGCCAACATATGACCCATCCCAGCAGAACATCCCTGTGACAGCGCACCCACAGAGTGGAGATGCTGTGGATAAGAAGGCATTGAGTGCACCTACGCTTTTCGCCTCCACATACAGTTTAACTCCCAGTGGATCGAAACGTGTGAACATTGCTATAGACGTGCATCATGTCTGGGGGCTGCATGCTAGAATGGAGATTAACATATTTGGATACATTTTCATAGTGCCAATTTCTGAGTTCGACTGGGATGAAATATGTCGTGCAGAGCGCTACATAAATCAGCAGATGACTGCAGAATATTATCCAACTCATTCTCATACAGACATTTGCCTTACTGATGTGACACCTTCTGTTACAACAGTATGTGATGACTGAAGCATGTTTAGATAAACACAGTTGTCACCCGATTTCACACATAATGCACAGTTGTAAAGTTATACGATCTTTACATTGCCATACATCTTGCACTGTACAGATTGAATTGTTGGTTGCCTAGCACAGACTCTGCACGCAATGATGTTGTAAACTCCCTACGTGTGCATAGTATACATGCTGATGATCTTAAGCAACCCTGTGTTCTCACATGAACGGTAAACCTAAAGAGAAACAAATGAAATGTGTGTGTGAAGAACCTGAGTACTGTGCGTAATCTATTGGCTTGAGTGAGATATACAGTATTTACCAATGAAGTCTTTTGGCAAGCAATAAATTCAGTGCATAAGTGCGAAGAAGAAGAAACATACAGATTGTAATAATAGTCCTGAAATGCTACAGCCCATGTATGAGATTATACATAAATTATCTATTTAAAAATCAAACAGTGTTTGTGTATTATTTCATACCTCTGTCATTATAATCAAAGTATTACAATTTTTTTCAATGCTATACAAGTAACTGAGATGATCATTGATCAAGTTACTCTTCATGTGTAAAATATATAGCTGTTTTCTCTGTGTAGTCAATACAGCTCAGTCAGTTAAGTGATGGAACTATGGTAGCTGCACATACTCATTGCACCAGGTACAGATGTGTAGTTGAGATATATAGAAAAATAAACGTGAAAGGGTAATAATAGTATCATGGCGGGCTGGGTGAAGCACTCTTGCCACAAAGACTTTTTTGTTGGGGACTGGTCCTGTGAAGATGCAAATGAAGACCTGAAGAAGAACAAGAAGAACGGAATTCCCCTTCCTGATAATATAAGAGCAATTATAGTGGGTCCACCCAATTGGGGGAAGACTAATGTCCTCATGACTCTGCTAACACATGTAGATGGGGCCCGATTTGAACATATTGGTGTATTCCCAAAAACACTGTTTTAACTCCAGTATCAGGTATTGCATGAGATATTGTAGATGGTGTTACACACATGACATTCAGTGAAAGCAGTGATATCCCTCCACCTGAAAAAGCAAAGCCAAACACAGTCTACATATTCGACGATGTCGCCGTGGAAAACCAAGACCAAATTCGAAAATATTTCTGTTTCGGTCGTCATATGGGTGCTGATGTGTTTTAAATTCTGGTTGTCTTGTTTACGGATAACGCAAACCTCATTATAGCCTTCAAACAAGACAACCAGAATTTAAAACCCATTTACCAGGCACATGTCGGAACGAATATCATGCAATGATTTTGTACAGATATATGCAGATTGCATGAATCATTCACAATTTGGGTTTCTCGTTATTGATAAAACAAGAAAACTGAGTGAAGGAAGGTACAGCCGAATCTTTCAAGGAAGGTACAGCCGAATCTTTCAAGGGTTAGCACTGTATGAGAGGTTAGTACATCAGTCTAAACTACACCATGGAGAAATTCGCCTCTCAACCCGAGAAGAACATTCGCCTGTACTTGGATGCGAAAATTCAGACTATTGCGCATAAACTTGCAGGTATGCACAGGGAATTAGAGACGTATTACCAGACTATTCTGAGAATGGTTAGTGCATTATAAGTTAGTTAATCAAGTCAGTAAGCAAGTAACCGACATAACTGAAAAGGTCCAGGCTACTGAGGGGAAAATAGATATACACTTCCTTGTTGCTAAGAAGGTTGGTCAGGATGACTAGATATATATAGCCTCACACAGCAGAGATGTCTGATCAGTTTACACCAAGATGTCCACGAAGTAGAAAGTTATTCAGGTGCGTAAAGCAGTTCGTGAGGAATTACGGCAGCTGAGGTTAGGTCATATGGATCAACAGCAAACACTAAGAGACCTTTAAGCTGGTTAATGAATCCTACAGACAGCTCTAAAAAACGATAACGAAGGTGTTGTCATTGATGAATTGACTATTCGTCACACCCCAGGCCAAATAGATAGAGCAATTGGCGTTAGCAGTGGAAGAACGTACATGTTGGGTAATCATCCTATAACTATTACCAATCTGTATTGTGTCTTCAGTTACAGACAGTTTGAGAGAACACCCGGCTTAACCAATCTTATTTTCCTTAGACCTACCAAAAAATAGCGACCCAACATCATAATGCGTCACCAATCACTTACCTCTACTAAGCAAAGAAAATGGGGGGGGGGGGGGGGGGAGGAAAGGACTTGTCTTTATTATTTAACCAATTTCAAGAAAGTGTGTTCTCCGCTCGGTCTGGACTCCAACCGGCTTAGTTCATATCGTCGCCACCAGAGGGCACTCTCCTGACGTCAGATCATGAGGCAAGTACCGGTATCCAAGATGACGGCACCCACTGTGTTTACTGCGAGTTTCAGAGCCCAACTAACTTATTTCATATTGTGCCCACCAGAAGTCGCTACCGTGAAGTCGAGTGATGACAAGATCGTCTGTTCTCTCTCGCGCGTGCATTATAATGAGACACGCGCCGCGTCCGGGCCCGCGAGCGACTACTTGCGTCACTGCCTCAGCCCGCACCTTTGTACTCGTGCCGGACATAGTCTTCCGTAAATATGCTAACTAAAGTAACTCCCACACCGAGCATCTAACCTATCAATTACCTAAGTACTTAATTCCATTTCAGTTTTAATCATATTCAATAAGTCAATTTACAAGTTCAATATTCAATGATCAAATGAGAGGTTACACATTTTCCCACTATCAACGTGGTTTCATTAATGACCTAGCACCCCTCACCCCTAGAATGCTGCACTCCTATTGGCTACTGCATTAGTCACGTGATTCGACTTCATATAGGTAAGAAAAGATATTCACTATACTTTCAACTACCTAGTTTCAACTACTATTCAAGGTCCAGACTGCCACCTCTTCCTAGGAACCAGCGTCAAGTTTGAATTCTGGCAGTAGAGAAAGGTCTCTTGGGCTTTCGCTACCAACCGAAGAAAATCGTTGCAAACAAAGCAACCCTCTCCTCCCCCCCCCCCCCCCCCCCCCCCCCCCCAAACCAAAGCCTCCAGGGCGCGACCTCTTCGTAGGGGTTGCTGGTAAAAGGACTCAGTCCGCACTAGGCTGATGGAGAGATGAGGGAGTGTACTTTATTTATTTGGGAGCAGTTTATTTAAGGATGGAGTACATGTATCACAGAACACACGCTATGACATGCCCCACAACATTCAGACCCACAAACTACTCCTACATAACTCACGTATAAGGCTCTACATAAACTCTTGCTAATTGTAAACCGTCAAAAGGAACGCACTGCACAGCCTACAGACATGCAAACTACTCACAAATAATACTACACATTTATGTCTAAACAGACAAACAACTCGTAAAATGTCAAAATAATAATCCATTTAAAAGACTCTGCCTGCTAGTCTTCAACTGTCGAAATCATACACCAATCTTTATTTAAACAATTAGAGGCAGCACCACCACCAAGTGTATTCGCCACTGAGTCCCCAGCCACACATACTTAGTTCACATCGATGCCACTAGAGGACGCTGTAGTTATGTCAGGTGATGACGCAAGTACCGTAATCTAAGATGGCGCCACCTATTGGGTTGACCATAAGCTCCAAACCCCAATTGTCTTTGTACCTGTGTCATCAACTGGTGTGGCGTCCTCTGGCGACGACGAAATGTACTGTCACATGATGGCGGCAAACCTCTTTTTAATCACACTCTAGACATCTTGCACGCACACCCATTTCTACAGGTTTCCACACGTGCTAGTTTCAATTTTGGTTGGAGAGAGGCATATCCAACACCTTCTGCAACCCGTGTAGAGACAGATGGAGCTGAGTTATTGCAACAGGACAGTGTTTTGAGCATTCGGGGGAAATGTGAGCTATGTGGCATGCACTCGAATTAGATACAAGTACTACAGTTCACCAACATGCTATTTTTGTTATTCTATATCCATCCCAACATAGAGCCATTTGAAATGACTTCTGAAGTCATCAGTCCTTTTACAGTTCGTAATTTTTCTGTGCACTATGGGACTTATTTTATAAAAGCTCATCGTATTTACGGCATTGCGCCAGCATCGACAGATAGGTGACTTGTATAGTTACGGTGTGCCTCCAGCGTGAAGAAAGAGATTTCACAGCACCTCCCCAGAATAGCGTAGAGTGCAGCCATCCAGGCATTCCTAAAGGTTCACCAAGTCCGATCATATTAAATATACAAACACCTCACTTTAAACTTACATCACCTATACCCTAAGCGAATTATCGTATGAGACCCTCCCTATGGTCCTGATTCAAACACAGTTTTCTAACATGCTTTTGGACAGTGCCAAACATTTCGTTTTCTGACACCACTTCGAGGTCTGTGTCAGATTCTAAACTGACATTAAGATACTCAGGTCCAAGGCCTCTTCAGAAGACTGTACATCACACGGTGTAAATCATATTCTTATGTCGAATAGCATAATACTGGATCATTTTTAAATAAAACACACTTACAACATAAGTAAACTAGAAGAGTTTGGAAACTCTCCACAACCCATGTCACTAAATCATTATGTGGTAACCATCAGCGCACCAATGCACAGGTGTGGTGGAAAGGGCACCGCCAATGTACTGTAATATTAAGCAACAGACTTGATAGTGCTAAAAATTTTACATTAATTTCAGAACCGGCCAATAATGTGACAGCATGTTTCCCCAGTTTCAGTATCATAGCTAAACCATACTCTCTCCACGTTGCGCATATCATTGCGAACGTTACAGGGGACTGAGCAGTACGTCCATTAACTCTTAATTCTAACTCTTAACTCTAAACACATAAATCATCAAAGTATACGAGACAGTGCTCTACATATTTCTATCACCTCGAACATAGATCATAAATTAAACACTATCTCTCAGCGTATGGGAATCAGAACATTCCCGACGTCTTAGGGTAAAAGACCTTCCTCTCACTGTCATTGACAAACCAGACCTGCAGCACAGTTAGCGAATTATTCTAAAACCGATCAAAAGAAGACCTCTACCCTCCACGTCTCGTGAATGACGGGTTAGGACCTGGGAAGCTCAATTCAAAGTGCACGAAATTTCTGGAGATGCGACCATGTCGGGGAGCTTACACCCCTTATCGATGTACTCTAACAGATTCCAAAGTGCGGTCATATAATAGCGGACTGTTAAGAAGAACAACAAAGGATTGATTTTTACACGTGATGGAGCCCCACATGGGAGGAGCTCGACTCCTTTTTACATAAATCAACCAAGCTATCAACTCTAAAGTATTGTTCTAGAGTCTAGAATCCGCACCTGGAAGTTATTTCTGAGAGAGAGAACATAAACACACGCACTCCTAAGACTACAGCGTTTTGCACTTATTACTCAGTTCTTAAGTTAGATCGCATACTTTTCCGACCCATCAGACACTCATCCTTCTTTCCGGTTTCTCTACTCTGAACTATCTTATTGAATCGTAAAGCATTTGCTTTGCATTATTCGGGCACAATATAGCTTTGTGGAGACGTATAGTGTCTACAGTTCACATCCCATCACGGGTCATAAATTATACCTGCCCTGTATACAGGGTGTTACAAAAAGGTACGGCCAAACTTTCAGGAAACATTCCTCACACACAAATTAAGAAAAGATGTTATGTGGACATGTGTCCGGAAACGCTTAATTTCCATGTTAGAGCTCATTTTAGTTTCGTCAGTATGTACTGTACTTCCTCGATTCACCACCAGTTGGCCCAATTGAAGGAAGGTAATGTTCACTTCGGTGCTTGTGTTGACATGCGACTCATTGCTCTACAGTAATAGCATCAAGCACATCAGTACGTAGCATCAACAGGTTAGTGTTCATCACGAACGTGGTTTTGCAGTCAGTGCAATGTTTACAAATGCGGAGTTGGCAGATGCCCATTTGATGTATGGATTAGCACGGGGCAATAGCCGTAGCGCGATACGTTTGTATCGAGACAGATTTCCAGAACGAAGGTGTCCCGACAGGAAGACGTTCGAAGCAATTGATCGTGGTCTTAGGGAGCGCGGAACATTCTAGCCTATGACTCGCGACTGGGTAAGACCTAGAACGACGAGGACACCTGCAATGGATGAGGCAATTCTTCGTGCAGTTGACGATAACCCTAATGTCAGAGTCAGAGAAGTTGCTGCTGTACAAGGTTACGTTGACCACGTCACTGTATGGAGAGTGCTACGGGAGAACCAGTTGTTTCCGTACCATGTACAACGTGTGCAGGCACTATCAGCAGCTGATTGGCCTTCACGGGTACACTTCTGCGAATGGTTCATCCAATAATGTGTCAATCCTCATTTCAGTGCAAATGTTCTCTTTACAGATGAGACTTCATTCCAACGTGATCAAATTATAAATTTTCACAATCAACATGTGTAGGCTGACGAGAATCCGCACGCAATTGTGCAATCACGTCATCAACACAGATTTTCTGTGAACGTTTGGGCAGGCATTGTTGGTGATGTCTTGATTGAGCCCCATGTTCTTCCACCTACGCTCAATGGAGCATGTTATCATGATTTCATACGGGATACTCTACCTGTGCTGCTAGAACATGTGCCTTTACAAGTACGACACAACTTGTGGTTCATGCACGATGGAACTCCTGCGCATTTCAGTCGAAGTGTTCGTACGCTTCTCAAGAACGGATTCGGTAACCGATGGATTGGTAGAGGCGGACCAATTCCATGGCCTCCACGCTCTCCTGACCTCAACCCTCTTGACTTTCATTTATGGGGGCATTTGAAAGCTCTTGTCTACGGAACCCCGGTACCAAATGTAGAGACTCTTCGTGCTCGTATTGCGGACGGCTGTGATACAATACACCATTCTCCAGGGTTGAATCAGCACATTAAGGATTCCATGCGGCGGAGGGTGGATGCATGTATCCTCGCTAACGGAGGACATTTTGAACATTTCCTTTAACAAAGTGTTGGAGTGACGCTGGTACGTTCTGGTGCTGTGTGTTTCCATTCCATGATTAATGTAATTTGAAGAGAAGTAATAAAATGAGCTCCAACATAGAAAGTAAGCATTTCCGGACACATTACTCACACACAAAGAAAGAAAATATGTTATGTGGACATGTTTCCTGAAAGTTTGGCCGTACATTTTTGTAACACCCTGTATAAAGTGGTAGTTAGTAGCGGGCGAACATCCTTCCAGGAAACAAATAAACGCCTAGCAGCAGTGTCCGACACGTGAAAGTTACAAGTCATTCCGTCACTAACTCTGTAAACGGCACATCAGCCGAGCAAATGTGTACACAGGGACTGAAGCGCATCACACTCTCATACCGCTAAGTTAGTTATGACCCTGAAGTCTCGATTTTACACCCAAGATGCGACAGGAGGATCGCATAAAATCAAAATCCGTTTACAGAAGTTTCATCACACATGAGATGGAAGTCATCTGATGACCGAGAGGTTTACCGTTAACGATCGCAAGTAGAAATGCTTTAAACTACATACCGAACATGTAGCTGTATACGAGTAGAACGCAGGCTATGTCACGTGACTCATGCATCCGGATAGAACACTGAAAAAAAATTTGACCTGCATCAACTTCTCCTGCTCTAGAATGAATTAGTCAACCTTTAAATCGTACCTCGTTACAGCTCTTTCTCAATCGATCAGCCCCTCCACCCTCTGTTATCCTATAACGCAGATGCAAGTATGTTTGGTGCTTTTGAGGAGTACAGAGATCATTTTACCTTCAAACACAGTAGTCAAGTCAAGTGTGTCACTGGTACCTCAGTAGACATACAGAATAATACTGACTCAATGGGAAAAAATCGACTACCTCCCTGATTCCTCTTCGTTTCGATGTCAACGTTTTCTAGCATTCCTCTTGTTGGAGCATACTTGATCCCATGTACAAACTCTTTTATCCTAAGACGACGAGAATGCTCTATAATTTACGATCTATCTCTCAGCGTATGGGAATCAAACACTATACTCGAGGTGATACAAGTCATCAACCTATATCGAAGAGTGTTCTACATATTTCTGTGTTCGAGATTTAAGAGTTAATGGACGTACTGCTTAGTCATCTATCGATGTTCGCAGTGATACTCGCAACGTGGAGAGAGCATTGTTTAGCTATGATACTCAAAATGGGGAGCATGGTGTCACATCATTGGCTGGTGCTGAAATTAGTGTAAAATTTTTCGCGCTATTAAGTCCGTTGCTTAATATTACAGTACATCGGAGGTGTCTTTTCAATCACATCCGTACGTTGGTTACTACATGATGATGGAGTGAGATCGCTTGTTTGAGTTGGGAAGGAAGTTTTGTGGATGGGTGACAACTTCTGGTGGTTGCTATCAGCTAAACAGCGATCGCGTACATGAGCGCAAAATTTGGAATAACTCGAAATGGAACACGGAGCCACCTGATCCGTCGCTGTGACATTCAGTTTATATGTAGATGTCTTCAGTCACTTTTGGACGGTAGTTTAGAAGAGTTTGGCAGCGTTGTGAATAGTTTCCAGTTTCCTTATGTTGTAAGTGTGTTTTATTTAAAAATGATCCAGTGTTATGCTACCCGACATAAGAATATGATTTACACCGTGTGATGTATAGTTTTCTGTGATAAGTCGTGGACCTGAGCATCTTATGTCAGTTTAGAATCTGAAACAGACCTCAAAGTCGTGGATGAAAACGAAATGTTTGGCACTGTCCAAAAGAATGTTAGAAAACAGTGTTTGAATCAGGACCAGAGGGATGGTCTCATACGATAATTCGCTTAGGGTATAGGTGATGTAAGTTTAAAGTGGTCTCTGAGGTGTTTGTATATTTAATATGATCGTGTACACATAAGCAGCTGCAGTTTGAGGTGTCGGACTTGGTGAAACGTTTGGAATGCCTGGGTGGCTGCACTCTACGCTATTCTGGGGAAGTACTGTGAAATCTCTTTCTTCACGCTGGAGGCACACCTTAGCTACACGTCATTGCACAAGCATCAACGCCTAGATTACTTAGAAAAATTACGAACTATAAAAGCTCGTACTATTTACATGTTGGTATTTTATAGAATAACGAAAATAGCATGTTGGGGAACTGTAGTACTTGTATCTAGTTCGGGTGCATGCCACATTGCGTACATTTCCTCCAAATGCTCAAAACACGGTCCTGTAGCAGTAACTCAGCTCGATCTGTCTCTACACGGGTTGTAGAAGGTGTTGTATATGCCTCTCTCTAACCAAAATTTAAACTAGCACTTGTGGAAAGCTATAGAAATGGGTGCGAGTGCAAGATGTGTAGGGTGTGATTAAGATGGTTTTTAATTTTACTGTAGAAGACAGCTTCGAGGAAGGTGACTCGTTTAGAGATATGAGAGTGCGTGAAATATGATTGACTTGTGGATGTAAGAATAAGCAAGTATGTGTTTGAATGGACGTAATTTCTAATATGTAGCGTAAGGTCAGAGATCTGAGAGGTTAGTGTATATTTTCCTTCTTAGGACCTCAATCAGCACCTCATTTACTACTACTGTCTGTTATGCCCTATAACTCAGCATATATATTGCGGAACGTCTGATATGGTCTCTAGAGAGAACGCGTTGCAAAAACTAATGAATTATGTAGTTGAGTGCGGTGTGATGGAGTCGCAAATAGCACTTGCATACCACATTCTTTAGCCGAATGGCTTTCAAAGTTTATTGAGTTTATTGTGAGATTGCATAGTTGGTTGTTAACAGCCAGATTTCTACGATCACGGTCACGGTATCAATCCAGAAAACACCACCTCATTCAGAAGTAATTTCGTACCTCGACTCGTAAAGCAGTTATAGGTTTTAACATGAATACTTGCGTGCAACTGTAGAACAAAGAGCGCTTGTGAGAGAAACATGAAGTATTTGTTGGGATCGGGATTTGTTCTTTACCATCTGCTCGATTGCGTCTATGACACGGTGGCATGACTCACAGGAAGAATGATGATTTTCGGTCAGTATTATTTGATGTCGTATGCATCCATTATTGACGAAGTCTTATTATACTTAATATTAGTGCTGGCTGTCTGATATGTTCACATTTGAGCATCAGGTTTATAAAGTATTTGTGTTTGTGTAAAGGAAATGTGTATGTGCTGTTGTAGGGAGGGTATGGATTTGACTTGGAGTACTCTGATAGCGAATGGAAGAGTGTGTTTGGTCGTAAAGAAGGTACAGGTATTTCCAAAGCCACAGCGGTCAACAGAGTGTATTTCCGATATTTCGGGCATTGCCGAATACCGTTCTGTTAAAACCGCGATCGTATGATTTAATTGTAAGTAATATGATAGAAGATACATGTGAGGGGTTTTCTAGAATGTGTCCATGTATGCAAAGTCTGTGGTGGTATTAATTCGCGTTCCCATGTTAATGGTAGCAGTCTTCCGAATGCAGAGGTATGTTGGAGTGTAGGAATGTATCAGAGCTAATTTTACCATTTTCCAGACGACCGAATAGCGAACTAATACTAAGTATGTGCTAGGCGGCTTTCGTGATCAAGTGTAACTTTGAGAAGCTGGTGCGTTTGCGGTGGAGCGTTATTCCCTCCCATGTAAATTGGTTCTTCTCTCAACTAAATAAAGGCACCGAATGTGCAGAAGCAGTGGGCTGAACATAGTGGTGTGTTTGGACACATGTTTACCTGCTCTGTAGACGTGGGAAACACCCTAGTTAGTTTCTAAATAATACTGATCATCATCAGGGAAACAACCTAGTTGGTTTGTAAATAATATTGATCATCCGGAATCTGCTACATCTCCAACTTCGGTATTCGAGAGTAGAAACAAGTAGAGTAAACTGATATTTGCAGTCATTCGATGGTTTACAGCACCCTGCACGTCGTTAAAATTTGGTGTTTGTGGAGAAATAATTTACAGTCTATGTCTTGTGCATTATGTCGCGTTAGCGATTGGGAGGCTACTGCTGTGTGCTTGATATCGGGAAGTACTGCGAAAATGGTATATTATGGCGAAAATAAAGGTGTTCTTGAATTCGATGAATCTGAAGATATCTGTAAAAATGCGAGCAAGGAAGCGGAAACAGTAAGGAGTTTGTGCCGAGGGGAAACGAGCCTGTCTTTGCACATCATTTCTGAGAGTGACTTCGGTTCGCTGACGTAAAGGGAGAGATTTGGTATGGTGGGGGATATGAATTGCATGTTTACTAGATCGAGACAGTACTCGGTGGTTTATTCGCTGGTTGGAGATCGGTTTGACGCTCCAATATTCTTGCAAGTATAGTAGGTATCTGATGACCTGTAGATCACTTTGCGATGTTTGGTTGTCGGTGCAAATTGGTATAATAATAATGGCGTGTAACGAGGGCCTCCCGTCGGGTAGACCGGTCGCCTGGTGCAAGTCTTTCGATTTGACGCCACTTCGGCGACTTGCGCGTCGATGGGGATGAAATGATGATGATTAGGACAACACAACACCAAGTCCCTGAGTGGAGAAAATCTCCTACCCAACCGCGAATCGAACCCGAGCCCTTACGATTGACAGTCCGTCGTGCTGACCACTCAGCTACCGGGGGCGGACGGTGCAGATTGGTGATTAGTGTAAAATAGTTTATTACCACTGAGTGTACCGTCTGTAGAAAGAATGGACAGGTTGGGGGTGTATAGATTGGGGAACCGTCGGTGCAATTTAGCGATCTTTGCAAAACGACTTCCGAAAGCTCCAGAAAGAAAATGTGGATGGTGCTTCGATACCGACGGCGTTAGTAATTCGACTGGTAAATTCGATAAGATTCAATGAGAGTTCACGATTGATTGTGGTGGGATACAGGAACAGTGAGAACAATTGCATATGTTGAGATAGGAAGTCTATCATGTTATGTCCAGGAGGAACACTGGATTTATCGATATTTTGGTAAACAGGACATGGATTTTGGCACATACAAGCTGAGACAACAAGAAAGCGAGCGTTAACTATTTCTGGGGCACTATAAAATTACGAAGAGCTTGACCAGAAAGCGATGTGACGTAAGATTACGACTGTGAATGTTTTAGATAGCAACGTGTCAGTCACGCCGGTGTGGATGAGTGCGGTTGAACACGTGTGTCAACACGCTCTGTGCTATTCTTCCTTCGATGGTAAATACAAGTGGCGCCTGGAGATGCTTCGAATATGAGACTGGCGTGAACGCGCTTTGAAATGCTATGACAGTATAACCGTGGCTGTATAGAGGCACGCAACTTTCACCGGTGTTCGACGACGACGGCTCGGGGACTGTGACGGAGCACGCGGAACGCGAGCTGCTGGTGCCTCACCACGCAGCGGCTGTGGCACGAGCGGCCCTAACTATCAGCTGTCAAAGAACTCTCAGACCTCCAGACGAGTCGACCGTACGTGCGATCGTGTCAGCATCGGTGTCTAGCGGACAGGAATTTCTCAGGTGTTACGTATAAATGGGGGTGCCAGCACCTCATGCTTTCAGAAGCCGAGCAGGGGCCTGTGCACCGTTTGACATCTGACTGATGCGTCACTTATCGCTACCTCCTGTGTACTCTACGGGACAGGGGACAGTGGACTGTACTTGCACGCGTTCATTGCATTATTTCGTGAGCGGCTCTGTAGGTCGCTCTATGCGCTATTTGGCCAGTCTACGAGTACTGAGCGTGTGTACACACCAGTGTGAAGAGTTATTTAGGAGCAGTTTGCTATTGTGTGCTGAAAAAAATCAGTGAGATAGACATACTCTATATATAAGTTGTTTCAAAATAGAGTGCAGTCAATCCCTACTCTCTCCAGCATCCCAGAGCAGGTAGAGTCGTCTTGCCAACATTTTCCCCAGCCATCTTGGTTTGCGTCTGGAAACGGGCAACAGCTTCCACTGCTGGTGGGACTGCATGTTAGACCTTGTGCAGAACACGGTGTTTGCCACAATCATGGATAACTGTACTTGCGTCATCAGCTGGTGTGACTGTGGCGTCCTCTGGCGGCGACGAAATGTACCAAGACAGTGGGGATATGCAGCTAGGTGGCGCCATCTTAGATTACGGTACTTGTGCTATCACCTGACATAACTACAGCGTCCTCTAGTGGCACCAATGTGAACTAAGTCAGTGGGGCTGTGAGCTCAGTGGCGAATACACTTGGTGGTGGTGGTGCCTGTAATTGTTTAAATAAAGACTGGAGTATGATTTCGACAGTTGACTAATAGCAGGCACATTCTTTTAGATGGATTATTATTTTGACAATTTACGAGTTGTCTGTCTAGACGTAAATGTGTTATATTATTTATGAGTGGTTCGCACGTCTAGGCTGTACAATGCGTTACTTTTGATGGCTTACGTTTAGCAAGAGTTTATGTAGAGCTTTATGCATGAGTTATGTGGGAGTAGTTTGCAGGTCTGAATGCTATGGGGCATATCAGAGTGTGTCCTGTGATACATGTACTCCATCCTTAAATAAACTGATGGAGAGATGAAGGAGTGTTCTTTATTTATTTGGGAGCAGTCTAGTGCGGACGCAGTCCTTTTAACAGCAACCCCTAGGAAGAGGTTGCGCTCTGGAGGTTTAGGTTAGGGGGGGGGGGGGGGGTGAGCTTTGTGAGCTTAGTTTGCAACAATTTTCTTCGGTTGGTAGCGAAAGCCCAAATGACTTGTCTTTATTGCCAGAATTCAAACTTGGCGCTGGTTTCTAGGAATTGGTGGCGGTCTGGACCTTGAATAGTAGTTGAAACTAGTTAGTTGAAAGTATAGTGAATCCCTTATCTTACCTATACGAAGTCGAATCACGTGACTAATGCAGTAGCCAATAGGAGTGCAGCATTCTACTAGCGCGGGGCGGGGGGGGGGGGGGGAGTTATGAACACCACGTTGATAGTGGGAAAATGTGGAACTTCTCATTTGATCATTGAATATTAAACTTGTAAATTGACTTAGTTAATTGATAGGTTAATTTCCACTTTAATCATATTCAACAAGTACTTAATTCCGATGCTCGATGGGGGTGTTACTTTAGGTGGCATATTTACAGAAGACTATGTCCAGCACGAGTATAAAGGTGTGGGCTGAGGCAGTGACGCAAGTAGTCGCTCGCGGGCCCGGACGCGGCGCGTGTCTCGTTATAATGCACGCGCGAGACAGAACAGACGATCTTGTCATCACTCGACTTCACGGTAGCGACTTCTGGTGGGCACAATATGAAATAAGTTAGTTGGGCTCTAAAACTCGCGGTAAACACAGTGGGTGCCGTCATCTTGGATACCGGTACTTGCCTCATGATCTGACGTCAGGAGTGCAACCATTGGTGGCGACGATATGAACTAAGCCAGTTGGAGTCCACACCCAGTGAAGAACACACCTGCTTGAAATTGGTTAAATAATTAAGAAAAGTCCTTTTTCCCTCCATTTTCTTTGCTTAGTATAGATAAGCGAGCTGTGATGCATTATCATGTTGTAATATGTACTTCATGCCATTTCTCTTGGCGAGGTGGGCGTGGCACTTTCCCGCCAAAATTGAAAGTTCCCACCAAATTCCGCCATTTTTATTTACGTCATCGCCTCTATCTTGTATATCTGTACTTTGGGGCCGTTACAGCCTAACCCCAATACTAGTGGCGCATCGCGTCGTGGCATGTTGTGTCGCATCGACTTCATGATCATGATGTTATCAGTTTTGGTCCATATTTATGTATCATTGTTAAGTCACCACTCCATTACTTGTGTGTAACGTTGCAATCGCAGAAATGAAGACGTCGGCGTGAATTGTGACAGCATAGACGATTCTGTAAGCCAAAGACATTGTATAAGGAATACCAAGCTTCATTACTTGATTGTGTGACATCAGAATAAAATTCTGATGCCTCCAACGCAAGGTAGTTTATGTTTATCCCAGCGGTACAAGAATGCTCCTCTAGAGAGAGGCGAGCAGTATCTGCATCGAGCCCTCCGAAAATCATCTCGCCTGTTGGAGAGTAAATCACCCTTCAGATTGCAACGTGATGGGAATAGCCTCTGATGACGATGCTAGCGGTGACAGTGCCAAGCAATCAGAGAGCAAGTTGTGATGGGTGCCTAACACTGACGGCCATGAGGTCTCCACCATCAGTAGTAACTGCATACACATACCACGTCATAAGCCGAAGTATTAAAGAACGCTACACTCTTGCAGTACGAGGAGATCGATACTTATATTCGCTGGAGAATGCCGATACTGAATAGAACTCTTCATACGATCGCGGCCACCAGGTCGCCAACGGGAGAGATCCACATTTTCGTCTAACACTAAGGCAGAATGTCTCCCCAGAGGTGGCACAGAAATCTGCACAACGTGTATGGAGCTGTTACAGACGGGGTTCAATAGTCCAGGCATAGGACGTCCTGCCAATGCAAAGACGTATAGAACTTGTCGACGCTTTTGCTGGTAAACACTATTAGCATTGTAAGCGCCAAGCATTTACCAGTCGTCACTCTTGTATAATTTCTCTATGGAACACCCAGACAAACCAGTCTAAACTCTTAGACACCTACAAGCTCACCACACGAAATCTGTGCACTCCTTTGCTGATAATCGCTGCTAACAGTTTCAGCACCGAGCACATCTCTCCCCAACCACCTCTCTTTTTGGGACAATCAGAACATCTCTCCCCCTCCGTCTGACCGTCACACTATTTATTTTCTTACCACTCTTCATTCCACCTTGGGGCCGCAAAGCTGCAAATGGAATCCCCACATTACTTTCCAAAGTATAAGTATATGCGGTAGCTTCATATACTAACCATGATACGTAATTTCGACTGATCTATAGCATTGCAAAAGCACACGCTGTACAGTGACCACACGGTGTATTTGCTACGACAACTTACCTGTGCCTTAATCGTGAGTACCCCTCAAATGTGAAGGGGAGTGGTGCAACAGACGTGATACATACGTGGCACATCGTGGATAAAAATTGAGCGACCAAATACAATCCGAGGACCATGTCGACGGTAGGCACGTAATACTAGCAATATTTTTTCGCTATAATACTCGTAAATAGAAGCGGTGATAATTATATACGACATTGGAACACATAAAGAAGACAGAAAAATGATCATATTGCAGCAGAAAAAATAATCTCTTCCTGTGTACAAAGTCATAGAATCTCAGAAGTCACGATAGTAATAAATGCGACTTTAGAAATCAAGTACTGTATATCGATAAACCAATTCTTCAAAGACCAATGACCAACGTCATTCTTAAATACGAACGTCATACGCACAGTAACAGATCGAAAAACTGGTGGAACGCACCTGGTAACAGTGTAGCCAACACCACATTTGTGACGGGAAGATCTGTGTCTCTGTCGACACAGAACCACGACTCCTGCAGAAGGCACTGTGAGCCTGCAGACAGACATGGGAGTGATGATGAAACTTCGTGTGTGCAACACCTCCCCATATGTGCGGGTGGAGGGGGTGGGGAGGCCATCTCATTGGCCCTAAGTGACTGTGGGAAAACTCATATGCAAACTGACAAATGGGGGGAACCTACTGCAACGCTTAGCAGCACATGAGGAAGCCTTCGCCTGATAACTAACGCTGCCTCTTAAGACAAATCCTCCAGAGACATTTGGAAAGGAACAGGATCTGTAGATCGCCAACGTGCTGCCGGTATCAGACGATGCCGGCGAATTAATATATACTCATAGTGTCTGCTACCTGGTGACGAGTCTTAACAGCCAGAGGATTAAAATCTCACTTAAATTAAATAATTTAAATATGTACATAGTGGCAGCCAGTCAAGGAATATTTTAGGGAATTGGTTTTGAAAATTTATTTCAAACACCCAGTCAAATCTTTACAAGTGTTCTCCCCGAGGAACTTATGCCGTGCCTACGTGACACAAGCCACTTGTCTTTCAAAACCAAACCAGTTCTTTCCAGTTAAAACTAGTGACAAGAGACGCCTTGAGACATCTGCTGAATCTGCTAGCGAATTCACGCCATTGGTTTATGCCAATAGCGTGCGCGGGATAAAGATCACATGTGTGGGCGCTGGAGTGTTGTGCGGAGCCGAACACAGTTGCTTCTCTCCTGTAATCCCGACCTCAAGGAGAACAGACGTCCTTTTGGAAGGCAGACCCTCTCGCTCTGCTTTTCACGACCGACCACCAGCCTAAGTTAACATGAATCACTTCCCCATCCGTTGTCCACTGCAATTAATTGTTCGATCTCTTTGACTGGCCTAAACTTCCGACCCTCTGCGCGCCTATGGTACACCGTATATCGAAATAAATCCTCTTTATTGTACTTAATTCTCTGTTTTGTCATTTAACGGCAGCCCTGGATGCCCACTATCAAGTCCTGACCGCTCGAGCTCCTGCACACTGCCGCCATCAGGCATGTTTAACAACGTTCTTCCCCTTCCCTGCCATTTTATATATATTAACACTTGGGGATGGGGAGAGAAATTTCTGACACCAACCACGTACTCTTTTACAATCATATTGCACACCCGTGAAGTGCTGCATACGTATTATAATATCAGCAGATGTTGGACGTTAAGATTCTACTACGCACCCTCCTCTCATAGTTTCAGAACTGCGACATCGCATTGTTGTCAATGATATAGCACAAATAAAGAGGCTATAAAATCTGGACGTGCAGGTAAGCCCTGCTACTGGACATTTCAGAAGAGTTAAAGTCAGTTGTACTAGGAGAAAAATGTTTAATAAGTACCGCCATATGGCAAGCACAACACAAATTACTACACATTCGCCTCAGAACAAAGTGTACAGGTTAATCTATGATGTGTTACACAACGATCGATGTTCACAAGACACACTCACATGCTGTTTGCACCAAAGAAGAAAACAAGACCTATGATCAACCACTGTGTTTTATAAGGTTGCAGTGACTCTTTTTTTGCTGTGGTATACTCCATCCTAAGTGGATCACTTCTTCAAAAAATCAGTAGCATAATGTTGGATTTGTTACTGATAGAATCAGTAGACACTCTCGAAAACGCTATTGAGAACCAACACTCACAGGCAACATAGTTTAAGACAAAATAGACAATGTGCACATAGACACATTCCTCTCTCCTTAGCTCTCAAGTGGCACATAGTAGCATAAGAAATATGTGTCTGTTCATGTTCAAAAAATAATTAGGAGGGTACATCAGTATTGGGACAATACAATGTGCACTCTGCATTGTTGCCAGATGTATCCAAGATGGCGGCGATGACACCATACAAGACGGCGGCATGTAGACTTGGCAACAGCGCATGACGTCATTGAAGATGGCGGACATGACGTCAACTGATGATGCTAGTACCATTATCCAAGATGGCGGCTTTTGGCAGGAAAGTGCCACGCCCCCCTCTCCTAGAAAAATGGTAGGAAGTACAGATTCCAGCGGGAACTTAAGAAAATCGCAAGAAGATAGGATAATGGATGTAGTCCAAGTGACCTAAGTCACCCAACCGCCTCAGGGTTTGGTGAGAAAAGAACTGAGCCAGCACTGGGCTGGTGGAGAGAGGAAGAGTGTACTTTATTTATTTTGGAACAATTTATCTTGCGATGGAGTATATTTAACACAGCGATACAGAACACACGCTCTGACATGCCACACAGCATACAGACCTGCAAAGTACTCCTAATAGCTCATGTATAATGCTTTACACACACATCTGCTAATTTTAAACTGTCAAAATAACGCATTGCACAGACTACAGACATGCAAACCACTCATAAATAGTGCAATACATTTACATCCAGGGTGTCAGCCAGGAGGTCCGCACTCCAACTGCCCTACTACACACAACAACCAGCAGAGGGCACTGTCATCCAAGATGGCAGCCATGACATAAGCTATTGACATAAGTACTGTTATCCAAGAAAGTGGTAAACAGTGTGTTCACCGTGAGGTCTAGAGCTAGTACACAGTACAACCACCAGAGAGCTCTGTTGTCCAATGCAGGGGGGGGGGGGGATGGCGCAAAAACGACTCAGCCTGTGCCGGATGTAAGTTTTTATTTTGCAGGCTATGTCTCCACCACAAGATCTAGACTCCAACTAGCCAAGCACACATTATTGCCACCAGAGGGTGCTGTCATCCCTCCTTTGACATAATCCAAGATGGTGGTCTGGAGGGGGAAAATGGCGTGAAAATGACTCACCCAGCGCTGGGCTTTTGGGGAGAGTAATTAAGGAATGTACTTTTTTTTCGGAACAGATTATTTTGGGATGAAGTATATTTATCACACTGGTACAAAATAAATGCCTGGCGGTCATTCCACACAGCCCACAGACCCATAAACAACTCCTAATTAACGCTCTGCAGAAACCCAAATAGCTCCTAATTTACCGAAATAATTTCAGGACAGACCTGCAAACTGTACTGCGTTATTTAGGAGCAGTGGTGTATGGACACGCTCAGTACTCGTAAACTGCATTATTTTGAAAGCAGGTCTGTGGGCTGTGTTCTGTGCTATTTGGACAATCAAAACGCGCAAGCACTGTCGTCCGACACGCCCTGTCCCTCAGAGCACACAGGAGGCTACCAGCAGCCCCACGAAATGGCACGGCTGTCAGCTGTCAAACCAAACACAGATGCCCTCACACATGAGGCAAGCACATCCCTTTCATACTCGATACCTGAGAAATTCCTCTTGAAATATGTGTTCACCTAGGCACTGATACTGACACGACTGACCATTGATGTGCGCTCTGTCACAGCCGTGAGCCACCTTCAGATGCAGGTGAAAGTAACATCTATTTGTCAGGTATATAGCCAGTGTTATACTGACGTCACAGTACTCAAAGGTGCGCTCAGGCAGCCCCCATATGCGAGCAACTCCAGGCAGCACTTGTCTTTACCAGTGATGGCAGAGTAGCACAGGGCGCATCGTTCCTAGCGCAAAATGAGAGAAACACTCAACTGTGCTTAACTGCAAATTGCATAGAATAACATCGAATGCACTCTTCCCAGCGATCCTAACGTGATATCCCAGTCCATCACGTGTTACACTTCCCACTCTAAACACACGAACGTTCCCATTGCTATGTAGAGGCTCCTAAATATGCATATATTTCTGCAGACAGGACTTTCAGTGGTAAAATTATCTTGCACAGTCGCTAAGGTGCATTGGCAGTTAAACCCATAAGTTGTCTATAGATCATCAAATACATATGAGACTCACAAGAATATTGGAAGCCAGGAACATATTTAAAAGTGCACCTGTACATCGATCAGTGCCAGACTGTAGCAGCAATTTTAATATTTAATTGTAGTTAATGTCTCCTCTCTATGGCTGTGCTTCTGGAACGAATATCAGTATCTATGGCACACACAATTTTCCACATAAAAAATCTCTCTCATACCCCCGCAGTTATTTGTGTGTCCTAGCATGAGGAACGTACAGATTTAGCACATCGTCATCCTCTAATCTTGCCACAACATAAACCACACTAACTTTACAATGCCATATATACAAATTTTTCACAACATAAGCCACAGTAGCTTTACTGTTGTGGTTGGCAGGAGAGCCAACCGTGTTCCTAAAGGAGGCCGAAATGCACGCGTTTTAGCTCACGCAGGCTGGCGTGAGGTCTGGAACATGACAAGTGAATTAGAACTGAGAAAAACGGACGTAGCTGGTGGAATACTTAACTTTAATCCATTAATGGAGAACGTCGCTCTTTATGGTACATGATTCACAATATCAATAGTACGGATACTGGCGCCTTGCTAGGTTGTAGCAAATAACGTAGCTGAAGGCTACGCTAACTATCGTCTAGGCAAATGAGAGCGTAATTTGTCAGTGAACAATCGCTAGCAAAGTCGGCTGTACAACTGGAGCGAGAGCTAAGAAGTCTCTCTAGACCTGCCGTGTGGCGGCGCTCAGTCTGCAATCACTGATAGTGGCGACACGCGGGTCCGACGTATACTGCCGGACCGCGGCCGATTTAAAGGCTACCACCTAGCAAGTGTAGTGTCTGGTGGTGACACCACAGTTACAATGCAATATATACACATTTTCCACAAACAGTGCAGTTAGTTTTTTCAGGTGCTGTACAGGTATAAAAGATATAACCAATGTGAGTGTAGGTATAACATATGTCCCAATGCTTCGAACATTCTGCGTGGTGTCTATCTGTTCTATATCGTGTCTCCCTACAACTTTCGCCCAACGACGCTCTCTTAGCGTGTTTTTTAGAGAATTGACTACGTATCATGTGTGGTCTGGCGCCTGCTTACCACTAACAGGTCCCAGATTCAAACTAGAACCCCTTCCACTAAATTAAGTTAGTATTAAGATTCTGAACTCAAGGCTTTCCTATTTTTAGTTAACTGCTTTTTCGAAGTTATTTTATCAGCTATGTTTACCATTGGAAATTTTATTCTACTCAAAACATTGTTTATAAATTGCACTATTGATAAAAGGAAGTGTTTTAATACAGGATGATAAAAACCAACTGCGTTCAACAAAAATGTGAACGAATATTCCCTGAGTGGGTTTCCAAGTTCTACAATGGATCGAAGGATGACCTATGCCATATCACATCTATAATCTAGCTTTACATTAAGTTTCACAAGAGAGAAAACTATCAAAATGGTCTAAAGTGACTCTCAATTATCTTTAACTACTTATCTAACTTGTCGTAAATTACAGTGGCTGATGTGGCATCTCAATAACTATATAACAGAAAAATCATCGCGTTTGCAGATTTTTACTTCAAGAGGCAAATGTGAGCACCATGAGCTTTAATTGACGATCGACACCAGTATTACGCAAAAAGGGGGTGTAACAGATGAGACATCTGTAGTTCTGAGTGCAGCTTTATGCGATCTTATGCGGTATCACGTGCATTCACTACCTTATCGGTGTTCATCAGGGGGTGGCGTGCAGCACAGCTCCACTCACCTCGCTGTCTCGGAAGCAACTCTCTCCTAACTTCTCCTTACTACAATTTACCGAAGTTGGTTTAAAAAAAACTATCTGGCTGTGTTTTCATCTGACCAGTCAGGGTCTCAATGTTAACCTTAAGCTCTGCATACAAAAATTCTGTCTATCCAATGAGAAATGTTATACTTTTCGTGGTGGGGCAATGTTTTTAAAGTTTGCAACGTAACAGAGACGCTAAAACTAGCAGCTGGTGTGGTCCTTTGAGTCTTATAGTAAGATCTATACTGTTCTTTTGGAGAGCTCTATCTTCTAACATGGGCTGGGGGTGGTCTTAGCGGTTACCTCGAGACGTGGGTGTCCGTCCCTTATCGTAGAGCCTTTAGCTTAACACTGATCTGCTCTCAGCTTCTGTTCTCGTTTCTCCCCTCAGAACTGCGTGTGTCTCATGGTGGGAAGGTCTGTCATGCTTTTAGGCATTCTTGTGTTAGTCTGTGGTATTCCATTTGCTCGCTCGTTACTCGTATTACTTTGGTTAATTTAATGTCACGATTTATCCGGAGCTATGTGACATACTACTGGATTTGTTTATCATGTCAGGGTTCTCATGGAAGGTGTTCCCTAGGACTGAGGAGCATGTAAGGTGTCAGGCAAATGCAAGTACCGTCCACCTTTTCTTTCTTTCTATAGACGTGACATTCAGCTGCAATAAACTATTTTACACAGATCGCCATATTGCAGCTACAACTTAACCTCGGACAGTGCCGTATATATCGTCAAATACGGAAACACGCTCACTCCATTACAATGCTCTCCCACAGGGGATAGGAGTTCGAATATTGGAGTGTGAGACAGATCTCCAACCCAGCAATACATCACCATGCATCATGTCGATGTAGTAAACATACAATTCATATCCTCCACAATACTAAATCACTCCTTTTACATCAGAAAGCCGTCGGTGGATTGAAGTCACTGTCGACGGTACAAATGCGTTACTATCTCTGGTCCAAACCTGCCTGCTTGCTTTCTCGCATTTCTACAACCACCTCCAGACTCTAGGGTTACAAGAACAAAGTATTTTCGCATGGTTTACCATAATATTTCATTTTCGTGGTACTTGTCGATATCGTGCACACAGCAGTAGCCTCCCGATCGCTCACACAACGTAATAATTCTGAAGATATAGCCTGGAAATTATTTCTCTACAAACCCGAAACTTTAGCTAGGTGGAGCGTGCTCTAGACCACTGACTAACTAGAAACAAACAGACGAAAAATGATATTTTCACCTGCGAATATCGACATCGCTGATGTAACAGATTCGAAATCACCCATATCATTTACAAAGTCAACTGAAGTGTTTCTCATGTCTAGAGGACAAGCAAACGTCTCTTTCACCTGTTAGATGCACGCCCCACAATTGGTCTTCTCTCAACTAAAGAAATGCGCGAAATGTGCAGAAGCAGTCAACCAAACAACTTACATGGGAGGGGATAACAGTCCAACGTAAACACACCTCCATATTCACTCTCAAATTTCCATGCATTGACGAAAGCTATCCAACACATACTATGTATTAGTTCGCTATTCGGTAGTCTAGAGGACAACATCGTAATTCATGTACATTCGTACACTCCAACAGGCCTTCGAATTTGGACGGCTGCTGCTATTAACAGGAAACGTGAATCATTCCCACACAGGTCACCTGCGCTGCAGGCCAAGCACTTACAGGTAGAATCAATCATCCTACAAATTCGTTCACATATTTTATCCATGTACTTACTATCAAATGTTATGATTGCGGTCTCAATTGAAAGGCATTAAACAATGAGTGAAGTATCGGAAACACACTATTGACGGCTGTGGCTATGGAAATAGAAATATTTGCACCTTCCTTACGACTGGACATAGTCATTCCCTTTACACAAACACACACATTATCAGCCTGATGCTCAAATGCCTCACTACTGCTAAGTACGAGGGTAATCCAAAAAGTAAGGTCTCCTATTTTTTATAAGTACATAGACCTGTTTATTTCTACAATGGCTTACATCAGTTTACAGCTTGAACATTTAGCTGTTTTTCGACGTAATCACCATTTCTGTCGATGTATTTTTCTAGACACTTTGGCAGTTTTTGTATTCCCATGTCTTACCAGCACGCCACCATGCTCTTCAGAAAGTTATAAACCTCTTCTTTCATCTCGTCATCGGAGCTGAATCGCTGGGACCACAATTACCGCTGATAGGTATGAAACGTCCCCTTAGAAGAATTTATACACGGCTGTGCTTATGTGAAACGTCCTCTTTGAACAATTATACACGAATGTGCTTAAACTGACACACAATATATTTTTGGCGCAACGCAATCTGACTTTCAAAAAATCCCTACAAAAGAATGGCCCTGACTAACATTAACCTATACATTCCAAAAATCACTTACCTCACAAAAATCTTCGTTACTCAAGCTACTGCAATACAGCGAGCGCCACTACTGCCAGCTAAATAAAAGATTCAAACTACGGAAGGCACTAACTACTGATAGGCACAGTTAGCAAATGAAAGATTTTAATAGAGAACAAACAATGTATTTACCTTTATAGTCATAATATATATATCAGTTCATGACATCCAGTCTTACAAATTACAAAACTCCGCCATCTCTCTCCCCACGTCCACCACTGCTGGCGGCTCACCTCCAACTGGGCAACGCTACGCGCTGTTAGCATCCAGCTGCCGCTGCTCAACACTACAATGGCAGACAAGAATGCAAACTAAACACAGACTGCGCACGGCACAGCCAGTGATTTTTATACAGAGCGCTACGTGGCGGCGGCCTTACCAATAAAAAAACCTAAACAGCTGACTTACGTAGCCCCCATGCTCCCCACAAAAAAATTTACAAATTGTTTTGGGCAGAGGCCAATACAGATTTGAAAATTTTCTTCATAATTACAATAACAAAGAAATGAAATGCACACACTCATCGATACAATGTTGGTCAAGAGCTAAAATTTTCTCACAGTCCATAAAGACAGTCCTGATCATTCATCAAAGTAAAATTGCAGTGTTTTTCTCAAGGTCTGAGTAGTAAAAGAAAATGCACTTGGAAGTAGTGGATTTCTAAGCAGTCTTGAAGAAGTAGTGTTGTCCTTCCAACGGACAGACAGTGCTGTCTCTTGACATGCAGACAGGTAATGGGCCACAACAGAGCAAACCCACAGCAGAGTCAGTCGAAGTTTTCAAGAATACTGGCAGGTAGGTCGTCACAGAGTAAACCCATTGTAGTCCTGGTAGAGATTACGGTATTGGTGGGCCACCAGAGATGCAGACCCACTGTAGACCTTGTAGAAATAATGGTATTGGTGTGTCATCGAAGGTGTAGACCCACTGTAGTCCTTGTAGAGATGGCCAGCAGCCATCTGTTTGACTGTGCAGGCGCACAATCACCATTGAAGAGTCTTGCGGATAATATAGCAAGTCCATAAACCACCACTTGTCCAATCACAAAGAATTTGTTTGAAATGTCCTTAGAACCAGCAATGCTGTTGTCCAGTCCCTTGCTGAATTATTAAGACACGTGCAAACACTATCAGTCCCTACTTCTCACATATTGTCCATATACTATGACCAACAGAAACGTGTGCAGTGAAATGTAATTTACAAGTTACTTAATTTCATGAACTGGTGTCAATTACAATTTTATAACATAAGAATACAATAACAAAAGTACAAAATATATCATTAAAGAACATAACAGTACAGATAACTTTTGCAGTAATACAGGCTTTACAAAAGAATCGAAATAGGAAATACATCAGTGTTACAAAAAGTATGACATAAGTACATACATAAAAGATCAGAATAACTTTTGAAACATCAACTTCACACATGAGCATTAGAACAAAATAGAATAAATAATGTGTAAACATCTTTACGAAGTAAATAACATGTTATTAACGCAAATTATATTTGAGGATAACAGTATTCCTCATCATAGTGAATGTAGCTTAGTATTAGAAGAGAAAAAATTCTATGAAACAGCACACAGAGATAGGAAGAAAACAAATACACAAAGGTACACAAAGACATAGTGGGATAACACAAAGAAAGGACAGGGTTTGTTTTACTGCAGTATTTTGCAAACAAAACTTTCTTTACTTCTCGGAGATCTCCCTTCATTCTTCATTATTTCCAAAAAGTCCTATCTATACCTGATTTCTGTACTTTTTTCGTATAACTTCTCAATGCATTTCTTCCAATCCATTGCAAATCATTCTCTTATATAGGCTCCCCCCTCTTAAGCTAACTTAAATCTACTGAGCTCAGATGCTTAACTAAGGGATGAGGCAATGCAGCAGCACAAAACAATTTACACAAACAGCAATGTTAAAAAACGGAAATTGGCAAAAAAAGGCAGCAATATTACAACTAATATAAGGCAATGCGCAGCAAACAAGAAAAATAAATCAGTAATAAAATTGGCTTAACCTAAAAATACAAAGTGACATTCAGTAGCACTATGAATGGCAAACAGCCGCAGCAAATGCTATAACTTATACCTAAACATGACAAAGCTCAATCAGAAAAAAATATTACACTAATGACAGCAATGCACATAAGGACAATGTATATTCACATCTTAATGTCTATGCAATTAAAGTGGTGCACCACAAAAATTAATTGTAAAAAAATATTACCATGTACTTGAAAAGACAATTCTGTATGCAATTTCTGTGAAGGGAAATGTCTTTTTGTGCTACTTCGTTTTTTTTAAGTACATCATAAAGTTATTATTTAATGGATCAGTAGGCATAAAATATTTATATTAGTACATCCATAAAATCTATTTTAACCAATGCTTCAGTGCAGTTAGAAACTGGATATTAAACAGAATGAGTAAATAAATGCATAAAGCAAGCCACATGGCATTTCTCTCAACTAGCAGGACAATAGCCATGAAATGTTTCTCGTCGTTTCATTAGGCATTTTAGTAAATATCATAAATTAAGAGCTCCACAGTGTAATCATATGTTTTCAAATTTGAGCGTGTCGTATTTGCGATGCTTTCCACAAAGGAATGTCAATAGCGAGGATAATTTTTTCCACCTGTGCCTCTGACAGGCACACACTAATGGCTTTTTTCCAGGTGGCTGTCGCGCAGCTGGGTGCCCACGACGCATTACGTGCAGGTGGTTACTTAACTTTCTTACCGAAATATTTGAGACAGCAGTATCCGCTACAGTGACAGTCTCATATAAAAATATTTCACAGGTCAAGAATTTGCGTTACAAATCTATTGAAACAAAATCCTTTAAATGTAATAGTGTCCAAAAAATTTTCGCCAGCATAGTGATACATTCACGCATATACACTCATTTCATAACTCTTAATGTACAATACTCGGTTTCCAACATCCTTTTTCACAAATCAGAGTCCCTAACCACTACTCATTATTTCTTACCTTATTACACACATATATATTCGTCGACACTTCTTCAATATTTCATCATAACAGATACGTAGCATAACCAAATAACTCATATAGCATCAGCTTAAACATACCTCAGCAGCATAATTCACATCGTCGTCGTAATAATAACATCATAACATCACAGTAAAATTCTCAAATTATCCGAAGCTTCCTCCAATAATTTCAAAACCTAAAAAAAAAAAAATTCTCTGCTCATGTCAAAAGTGTCATCTGCCTCAAACGTACTTTAAAAATCGTTATCCCATACCAAATATGTCATTGAAAGCTCTCATAGTATCACAATGGTTCCGAAAAAATATAAACATTTCACAAAGTACAGACAAAATTCAACTTCGTAAGTGTGAAGTTATCCAATGGTGTAATTATGTAAACATCTGTCACTGATGTAGTAAAGTAAATGTTTGTCTCTCTCAGTTAAATGATCAGATAGCTGTGTAATTTATGTGTTAGAGAAATATGGTACCGATATGTAAAGTTGTATAAACAAATACCATATTAGCTAGGGCTCCTTGTGCTTGCCAAACACATGGTACACAAAGTAAGCGTGTACCCCCCTGAGGAATAATGTAATTATATCCTCAGGTGTTACAGATTACAGCAATGGAATGAAATGTATCATGGAAAACTTTCTTTGTAATTCAAATATGTTGGAAAATAAATAGTTTAATGCGTGTCCTGTAGCGCTAAATGTGCGTCTTGCTATAAGACAATCTCTGTGGAAGTGTCGTAGTTATTGTCCTCCGAAAGCTAAGTTCTGCAGAAGTCAATGTACTTACCTCATGATAAACGAAATTGAAATGCTTTGCGTATAGATATCTTAGTTATTACGCTTATTGCCGTGATGAAGTAAGTACTGTACTGTACGTATTGTTGTGCTACAGAAAAGGCTGTCTCATTGTAGCTATACCACAAACGTTACTACTAAAACATGTTTTACTTTACCGAAAAATTCAGAAAAACTGTGCAGATATAAAACAGATACACCGCAAAAGCACAATGTAAATTGTGTCACACATTAGTAGCGTCGTGATATATTCGTGTAGCTATCAAAGAAACCAAACGCTAAGTCATCTTTAATCTCACAGAAAGTACTTCAAATAAAGAATGTCTTTTCAACTGAACCAAAATGTTGCATTAAAACCTCATTAACAGTATATGTTCTAAGTATGTAAGCCTTATAGTCGTTATGTAATCGTGCAACTAACAAGCAAGAATGTACAAATAACAACACTGTGTCGTCTGTTCACTATAACAATGCATTCGTAAATACTTCTAAATATGTTCCGTAGGTTCTAGACTGGATAGTAAACTTCAAACATTGTTGCATGTTAACAGATTCTTAGTGTGACAAAGTATACTAGTGATGTGAAGTGAAATGTTTTATGGCAAAGACAATGTTAAAAAGCAGATTATCTTTCAATAAACGGTTTTACATGTGAAATGTGGTGTAAACCTCTACTCTTCCTAGTACGCAGAATTTCAACTTCAACGCAATTATCATGTGGTATACGTCGGTAAGGAATGCTAAAATTTTTCTCAAGGTTAGCGTCTATATTGTTTTTCGCTGAGCCAGCCGGCGCACGTGGCTGCCTGTGGTGCGAGTCATTGTCTGTCACTTTGTTGGCATGAGCCGTTATTGGGATTAGGAGACCTAACTTCTACAAATTCACCTTGACGAGAAGGCCCTGCCCTGTTTGAAGCTTGCCAGTTCTGATGGAATTCAGGTCTGTCGTTTTGTAGGTAGTTTACATAGCTTCTTGTTTGTCGGTCATGTGGTGGAGAATTTCTCCCGCAATCGTATCTGCGCGCTGAACTGTTGCGTCTGAAATTATTCTGTCTCCCTTGATAATAATAGTTCTGGTTACCATTTTGTCTGCTTCTATGGTTGTCTCTGTGATAGTCATTACTATGGAAATGCGGGCTTTCTCTGTAACTATTACACTGCCAGTGGTTGTCATACGGGTGGTGTCTGTTTTGGTCACGATTTGCGTTGTAAGAATAGACTTGTCGTGTCCAGTTATTGTTTCTGTCGTCACGGAATTGTGACGGATGTGAACTGTAGTGATTGTTTTCCTGTTTTCGCATCCCGCGACTGTGTGTGTCAATTTCTAATTCTTGTAACAGTCCCTGAAAAGCTTCAATGTCGTCTTTGCATCGTCCTGCTAAAATAATCTGTCGTAAATGTTCAGGTAATTTGACTAAGCAAATGCGGATGAGTTCTGAGGGGCTGTATGGGTTTGAAAGATACTGATTCTTATGTAACATGTCTTCAAAATATTTGACAAGACTGGAAAATTCAGATTGTTCGAAATGTTTCATCATTATGATGCTATGTTTTACTCGGTCTTGTGTGGCTTGGGACCAATATGCTGAGAGGAAGGCATGGTAAAATTCTCCTTCACTGTGGCAATCGTGAATGACCGATCGCATTCTTACAGCTGGTTCATTCTCTAAGTAGTCACACATAAATTCTAATCTGTGTTCTAATGACCAGTTGGGAGGAAAACAATGAGAGAATTGATGGAGCCACTCTTGTGGGTGAATGTCGTTGCCAGAATTCTTAAATGTTTTGAATTTACGTGTAGTAGTGAACAGCTTATAGTCAAAATCATCGTGTCAGCGGGTAGCATATCGGTCATTGTTACGTCGTATCGGCGGTTCCATCTCAAAATTCGGTGCACCTTGCCAATTACTTTCATGATTTCCGAAATGCCCTGTGTTATTATTTTGTGGTTGTTCTGTATTGCTATGTCCCTCTTCCCATACTGGGGCGCGAGTGTCCTCTGAAATATGTAATTCTTGTATTACTTGAGCCAACTGATCTTGTACTTCCCGCATTTCTCTTTTGTACTGTGTGTTGATTTGATTTTGATTCTGTTTGAATTTCCTAACTTGTTCATACTCTTCAGTGTCAGTGAAGGCTACAGGTTTTGTGTCATTCAGATCATCATCTACCTTCGTAGATAAGTTAGTGAACTGATCTGAAAGTTCGGCTACTTTATCCGACAGTGAAATTATTTCCTCTGTGTGTCTTTCTGAACCAATTTTCAGAGTATCTACTGTGTCCTCTAAGTTCGCTTGAGTTTTTGCAAGTTGCGTAACCGAATCGGTAGATGCAACTGAGTCAATTGTAGCTTGCAAGGTCTCATGATTTTCATGAACAATAGTTTGCAGTTCTTTTATGGCTGCTTTGTGATTCTGGAATGCATTTTCATGCCGCGAAAAAATAGGTTGGAAATGCTCACAAATTTGTGTTTTTACGTCATTACAGACTTTTTGACATTTCGATTCGATGTTATGTAACTCATTAGTTAAATCTTCACGTGTTTGTTCGAGTGTGTTGTCTAACTTTTGAAGCTTTTGTTCCATTGTGTCTAACGTTTGAAGCTTTTGCTGTGTTTGTCTCTGATTTTGTTCCATTGTGTCTAACTTTTGAAGATTTTGTTCCATTGTGTCTAACTTTTGAAGATTATGTTCCATTGTGTCCAACTGTTGCTGTGTTTGTCTCTGATTTTGTTCCATTGTGTCTAACTTTTGATGCTTTTGTCCCATTTGTTGCATTAATTGTAATAACAGTGCACTGGTGTCTGAAACATGTTCCTTAGTGCTATTCGGCAATGCATTTGAACCGCCAATATTCGCAGTTTGAAAAACAGAAAATGTGTCCTGATTTATTTGAGAAAACGGTGAGGACGCAAAATCTGAATCTACAGTATTTGCAAGATTGTGTCCTGTCATTTCGGAATCGTGAGGCGAGCTGTTGCCGACAGATTTTCGATAATGCTTCCCTGTTCACTAATTGTTTCACTGCCTACACCATTATTTGCAGCCCGCTCCATTTCCCTATGCGCTATTACCAAATTACTACTTTGAGGGTTAGTGAATTCATTACATGGTGACGCTAACACACTGCTTTCGTCTTCACTGTCATTTCTCAGTTTACTTTGGAGCCTAGTGTTACGTTTTTCACACGCCCTTATTGTCACAATTTTTCACACGATAACACAGAAAAACACAATTTGAAGAACAAAAATAAGAGAACACATTAACATAGCACTGAAAATAATATCTAGTTAATTGCAAGCGCAGCTGCGAAATACTTCGTGCAAAACTACATGCATGCCACAACTATTTTACTGTACAACAATGAAAGACTGCAACTACAAAGGAGATTCTCTCTATGATTACGCGCTAGAAATAAACAAAGGCTACACTAACTACACAAACTACAATAAAAAATCAGAAGATTCCAGTGAGGTATCCTTGGCTAAGGTTCGACATATGAAACGTCCCCTTATAAAATTTGTACACGACTGTGCTTATGTGAAACGTCCTCTTTGAACAATTATACACGAATGTGCTTAAACTGACACACAATATATTTTTGGCGCAACGCAATCTGACTTTCAAAAAATCCCTACAAAAGAATGGTCCTGACTAACATTATCCTATACATTCCAAAAATCACTTACCTCACAAAAATCTTCGTTACTCAAGCTACTGCAATACAGCGAGCGCCACTGCTGCCAGCTAAATAAAAGATTCAAACTACGGAAGGCACTAACTACTGATAGGCACAGTTAGCAAATGAAAGATTTTAGTAGAGAACAAACAATGTATTTACCTTTATAGTCATAATATATATATATATATCAGTTCATGACATCCAGTCTTACAAATTACAAAACTCCGCCATCTCTCTCCCCACGTCCACCACTGCTGGCGGCTCACCTCCAACTGGGCAACGCTACGCGCTGTAAGCATCCAGCTGCCGCTGCTCAACACTACAATGGCAGACAAGAATGCAAACTAAACACAGACTGCGCACGGCACAGCCAGTGATTTTTATACAGAGCGCTACGTGGCGGCGGCGTTACCAATAAAAAAACCTAAACAGCTGACTACAGGTACTGTGAGACTCTCAAAAAACTCAAACAGGCAATTCAGAACCGGAGAAAAGGAACGTTGAGCAAGGGCGTACACGTTCTCCATGACAACACTCGCCCACGCATCGCTCGGCAAACTGTTGCTCTCGTGCAACAGTTTCAGTGGAACATAATCACCCACCCACCCAGAGGTTAAAAGAACATTTGGCTGGAAAGCGATTCAGCTCCAACGACGAGGTGAAAGAAGAGGTTCATAACTTTCTGAACAGCATGGCGGCGAGCTGCTATGACATGGGCATACAGAAACTGCCACAGCGTCTACAAAAATGAAACGACAGAAATGATATTTAAGCAAAAAAATAGCTAAATGTTCAAGCTGTAAACTGAAGTAAACCATTATAAAAATAAACAGGTGTATGTACTTGTAAAAAAAATAGACCTTACGTTTGGGTTTACCCTCGTATAATACTTGGCCAATAAGTGTGTCCACACGATGCAAAATAATGATGGGTGGGCATGAGTCTCACGTTTTTTCTTGTCTGTGTCTCAGAAAAGAGACGTAATCGGCCAGATGTCAAAAAACAACAAAAAACAAAAAACTATCGCAACAATCACTTCATGTTACTGTCATAAGTGATCTTGGTTCTACAGGTGCACACAAGTATACCTCGATTCGTAAAGCGGGTATAGCTTGTAACATGGATGTCATTGTCTCGTAAAAAACCGCCTCAGTCAGGGACGAATACCGTGAGGATGATCGTAGGAATGTGTATTATCAAACCAGCACGTAGTCCACGATGCAACCTCGTGATGAAATTACCGCATTTTGAAAGTGATTCAGCTAGGGAACGTGGTATGTAAGCAGTATTTGCGACTCCCGCACACCACCCCAGCTAGATAATTCTATAGTATTTGTGGCGGATTCTGTCTCGATATCGTGTCAGAGGTTCTGCGATTTACCCACTGAGCTATAGGCGATGACTGACTGAGAAGGAACAGAAACAGCAGTAGTAGATGATGTGCTGATTGAGGTCGTAAGAAAATGTACACTAGCTTCTTAGATCTTTAGTGTTACGCTATCTGCTAGAAATTATGTCCATGATTTTGAATCGGGTCTTTCCATTCGAGCACATACCTGCGTTGGATCCTATTGACAATTCCTTTAATGATTACAACCACTACTCAATCATATTTGTGGCACTCTCATATTTCGAAACGAGTCACCTTTCCCGAAACTGAAACCACGTTGGAATTTTACTGTAGCAGCCAGTCACCCCCTACGCACCTTTCAGCTGCTCCTATTTCTACAGCTCTCAGCTTGTGATCGTTCCAATTAAAGTCGGAACTGAGCAGAAGTCGGAGAGAGACGTATCCACCTCATTCTGTAATCCATGTAGAAACAGAACGACCTGAGTTACAGCAGCAGGATCATGTTTTGACCATTCGGTGGAAATGTGCGCAATGTGGTACATCTCCAAACGATACAGAGAAACTATAGCCTGAAGCATATTCGCGTCCATTCAAATCAGTCAGCCCAACATGCTTTCACCGTCATTCTCTAACACCCCCCCCCCCCCCAAGCAGAGAAGAATTAACTATAAAAGCTCAACTAACTTCATCCGATTTAGAAGTCACCTAGGCACTGATGCTGGCGCAGTGACCCATCGCTGCAGTGCGGTCCAGTCCGGAGAAAGATTTCGCAATGCTCTCGAGAATAGCGCAGTGTGTAGCCATCCAAGCATCCCTAACGGTATACCACGCTCCTCACCGAATTTACACCTCAAACTGCTGCTGCTATTGCTTCTTGTAAGGCACAATCCTATTAAATGTGCAGGCACTGCAGAGGCGACTTTTAAGTTTGATCACTTGTGCTATAGGCGAATGATCGTATCCCACAGACTATGCTAAATCGCATGAGACGCTCCCTCTGGTCCTGTTTAGTTGTTTGAAACACTTTTGTACAATGCCAAACATTTCGTTTTTCTGCAACGACCTCGAGGCCTGTGCCAGGTTCTAAACTGACGTTAAGAAGTTCTGATCCATGGCCTTTCGCAGGAAACTAGACGTTGCACAGTGTAAATTATATTCTTACGGCGGATAGCATAACACGCCACACATCGGCTGATTTTAAAAAGAGACAGTTACAACATAAGCAAACTGGAGAGGTGTCATTGGTTTCCAAACTACAGTCCACATTTAGACTCGTCTCTCTCACTGACGGAATAGCTGGTGGCTCTGGCTTCCCTTTCGAATGATTCCTCATATTGCACTCATGTACGCGATCAGTGTTTCGGTGCTATCCACCGCAGAAGTCCATCACCAAAGCTCTTTCCTCAAACCAAACAAGCGATATCAGTCAATCTTTATGTGGCAACCAACAGCGCGCCACGGCACAGGTGGGATGGAAAAGACATCATCGATGTACTCTAACAATAAGCATTATAGTTGATAGCGAGAACTATTTTAGCAATTTTACAGTAACTTCAACACCGTCCAATTATGTGACTGCATGTTTCCCCAATTTCAGTGTCATAGCTAAACACCCCTTTCTCCACTTTGCGAGTATCATTGCGAACATGGATAGATGACTGTGCAGTACGTCAATTCAGCGTTAATTTTCGAACACATAAATCATCGAAGTATACCAAACAGCGCTCCACATATTTCTATCACCTTGAGCATAGTGTTTAGTTTACGATCTATCTCTCTGCGTATGGAGTCACAGAGCATTCTCGCTGTCTTAGGGTAAAATTAGAGAGTGAAACACCCTCCTCACAATGACATCATCGAATAGATTTGTACCCTTATCACCGCGTGCCAATTGGTTTTGAAGTTTTGTTGCAGGTGGACAGTTACTGTATCCAGGAGTGTGTAATTAGACTGGCAGTTTGCCGAGAGTACCGCTTCCTCCTCTAATGCTCTTATCACACATGTTATGCTACTGAGGTGCTTGTGGTCTGCGATCCCTATTACATAACAAATCGTCAGTGTAGATCCAGCCAAACCATTTAACCAACTCTATATTCCCTCGAAGCCGTGTGGCCCTGTCTACGAGATACTGGAGTTACAGAAGTGTTCGGAACCAGATGTGTATGTAAAAGCATCCTACCATTTCAGCACTACTGCTGTCCTTTAAGACGTAGGTTCTACGATTCGTTCTCCGCACTTCGGAAACTGTATCTCGGTTGACCAGTTTGGCATGTATTTCGAAATAGGTACTAAACCACCTATATTAAATTGCTGTTTTCTCGGATGTCACCTTTTAATACCGTTGTATACTGTATCTAGAAGTCTATTATTACGAACATCCATTTGTCTCAGTTTTATTGTACCATGTTTGGTTGGATTATAGTGTGCAATTATTTGTGGGACGATGTCGATCCATTTGTGTAAGCCACGAAGATTGCATTGCATCCACATGTGGGTTTTCACTGTTCTATTCAGACATTCGACCATACTCACCTTCAGGTGGGTGAATTTCTAACAGTTATGTGTTCCATACAGCTCCATCACAGTCTTGAAATACGAGGGCTATTCAGAAAGTAGGGAACGTTTTGGAATTAAAAAAACTAGGTATAAGAAACACTTTTTATTATATGCATCTGGAAGAGCGACTGACACACTACTTCTCCACATAGTCACCAAACTCATTGAGGAACTTATCATAGCGGCGGACAAGCTGTGAGAGACCTCCTTCGTAAAATTCTGCCACCTGAGACTTCAGTCAGTGAGTCACGCCAGAATGGAGTTCCGCGTAGTCAACAAAGCGCTGCGTTGCAAGCCAGTTCATCTTGGGAAACAAGTGGAAGGCACTTGGTGCAAGATCGGGGCTGTAGGGCGGATGAAGGAAAGTCTCCCATTTGAATGAATTAAGGGGTTCTTTAGTGAAGTTTGCTGTGTGAGGTCGGGCATTGTGGTGGAAAAACATAATTTTGGACGTTAGCTTTCCTCGGCGTTTGTTTTGAACTGCTCTAAGGCTGTGCCAAGTTTGACAGTAGCAGGCACAATTTATGGTTGCTCCACGTTCGATAAAATGAATAGGAGGCACACCTTGCCTATCCCATAAGACTGTCGCCATCAAATTTCCAGATGACAAGGTTTGCAAACATTTTCTTGTGTTTTTGGAGGACGTTGTGGGTCCCCTATATGTGGACTAATTTTGTCTCGCAATTGACGTGTTTCACCCAAGTCTCGTCACCGGTACGATTCGATCCAGTAATGAATCACCATGTTTGTGGTAGGCCTCCAGAAATGTCAACGTTTCCCCCATTCACTGTTCTTTATTGTGCTCTGTAAGCATTTTTGGTAGCCTATCTTTTTAGTGAAAATTTTAAGCAACTAAGTCTGTGAAACTTGTGGAAAAGAAATCGAAAGCTCCGTTATTGTGAACCGATGGTTTACACGAATCGTTTTATCAGCTTTAGCAACAAGATCGTCAGTCGAAATGCTCAGGCGTCTCCTCTTCTCTTCTCTTCTCTTCACCATGGACGTTGATTCGGCCATTTTTAAACATAATTCACAATTTCCGGACGTAACATTCACTTATTACGTTGTTTCCCTACACTTCGATCAGTTCACGATAAATTTCTATATGTTTTTTTGCCAAGAAACCGTATCAGATCGCACCTCACAACTGGCGGGATTTTAGATTGCAGAGCACATTTCAAGTTCGAATATCGAAAAAAATGTGACGTCCAGAGATGTTCCTGCTGTTATGGATGGATGTCGACTGAGCTGCCGAGCAAGCACATGCCAAATATACGCGATCTGAGCGCACCTAGCGGCGTCAGACAGATAATTTACCTACCTTCTTAGCCTTCGAATCTATTGTAAAACTCACCACTGTGACATGTCTGAAGGTTTTCTCGGCTTCGATTCGTTCCCGTCTTCAACAATCCATCAAACAAATGCGCAACTTCCTTCCCCTTTTCCCTTTCACGGGTAATGCTGAGGCATGTTTAGAATAACTAACAATGAACATGAAAATGTATTTGAATCATTTATTCACACGTGAATATTCCCTCATGACGACAAGCTTGGCCGGCCACAGGTCGTCCAAACATTTAATCATTGCTTCGAAGGTATTTTTTGTGTGCTGGTTTCTGCAATTCTTGAACTATAGTCTTTGTACTTCTTCGATGGTGGCTCTCTCTCTGCTCAGAAATTATTGAAACAATTTCATTCAAATGAGCTATATTACCAGAGGCAGCTGATGCCATGAGCAGTCATAGCCGGTCGTAGTACTGTGGGAGTCGATTGCTCTCTCTTTTATGCTTAATCTCAATACCATCACCACTGCTATTTTTGCCACCATCCAAAGAAGGTCTTATAGTTTCAAAAAGATGGATTGTATTTGTATGAGGGTCACTCCAAAAGAAATGCAAACATGTAGAATAAAAGATTAAAAGTCTTACAGCGTGCAACTACATCCTTTAGGAACAATATTTTTGTTTCTCCACAATTTCCATCCCTCTGAACTGCCTTATGCCAGCGCCTGTATACCCAGATGGTAAAATTCTGGACCAACCTCTTGGAGCCACTGTTTGGCAGCGTGCACAAGGGAGTCGTCATCTTCTAACATTGTTTCACGAATAGAGTCTTTCAGTTTCCCAAGGAGAGGATAGTCACATGGAGACAGGTCAGGACTGTAAGGCGGTTGTTTCAGTTTTGTCCAACCGAGTTTTGTGATCGCTTCCATGGTATTTTGACTGACATGTGGCCATGCATTGTCGTGCAACAGCAAAACGTCCTGCTTTTGCCGATGTGGTCGAACACGACTCAGTCGAGCTTGAAATTTCTTCACTGTCGTCACATATGCATCAGAATTTACGGTGGTTCCAGTTGGCATGATGTCCACAAACAAGAGTCCTTCGGAATCAAGAAATACCGTAGCCATAACTTTTCCAGCAGAAGGTGTGGTTTTGAATTTTTATTTCTTGGGTGAATTTGTATGATGCCACTCCATTGATTGCCTCTTCGTCTCTGGTGAAAAATAATGGAGTCACGTTTCATGACCTGTCACAATTCTTCCAAGAAATTATTGTCCAACTTTCTCGTACTGTACCGGAAGTTCACTGCATACCGTTTTTCTTGATTCTTTGTGAGCCACTGTCAACATCCTGGGAACCCACCTGGCACAAATCTTTTTTTAACGACAACACTTTTAGTATTCTGCAAACACTTCTTTCCCCCATCCCAACGTAGCGTGACAATTCGTTCACTGTGATGCGTCTGACAGCAGCTCTCTGCACATTGTCTGGAGTGTGTGCAGTACAAGGCCTACCGGGGCGAGGACAATCCTCAGTATTGCTGTGCCCGCTTTCATCACGTAACCTGCTTGCCCACAGATCTACAGCAGCATCTCCATGCACCTTTTTCAACCTCTTGTGGATGTTTCCCACTGTCTCATTTTCACAGCATAGGAATTCTATGCAGTGTGCGATTTGTGCTTTTACCAGTGTTGGGGAGGGGGGGGGGGGGGGATGTCTTACTGGGTTTGTATAATTATATATGTTAGTAGCCTGGACCGTGGCGTTACCCATGGTTAAACAGTTATTTATAAATAGATGTTATGCCGAAAACTCACTATTCACGCGTGTGCACTATCAGAAAAAAGCCATCTTTAAAAGTACATTATACACTCCTGGAAATGGAAAAAAGAACACATTGACACCGTTGTGTCAGACCCACCATACTTGCTCCGGACACTGCGAGAGGGCTGTACAAGCAATGATCACACGCACGGCACAGCGGACACACCAGGAACCGCGGTGTTGGCCATCGAATGGCGCTAGCTGCGCAGCATTTGTGCACCGCCGCCGTCAGTGTCAGCCAGTTTGCCGTGGCATACGGAGCTAGATCGCAGTCTTTAACACTGGTAGCATTCCGCGACAGCGTGGACGTGAACCGTATGTGCAGTTGACGGACTTTGAGCGAGGGCGTATAGTGGGCATGCGGGAGGCCGGGTGGAGGTACCGCCGAATTGCTCAAAACGTGGGGCGTGAGGTCTCCACAGTACATCGATGTTGTCGCCAGTGGTCAGCGGAAGGTGCACGTGCCCGTCGACCTGGGACCGGAGAGCAGCGACGCACGGATGCACGCCAAGACCGTAGGATCCTACGCAGTGCCGTAGGGGACCGCACCGCCACTTCCCAGCAAATTAGGGACACTGTTGCTCCTGGGGTATCGGCGAGGACCATTCGCAACCGTCTCCATGAAGCTGGGCTACGGTCCCGCACACCGTTAGGCCGTCTTCCGCTCACGCCCCAACATCGTGCAGCTGGCCTCCAGTGGTGTCGCGACAGGCGTGAATGGAGGGACGAATGGAGACGTGTCGTCTTCAACGATGAGAGTCGCTTCTGCCTTGGTGCCAATGATGGTCGTATGCGTGTTTGGCGCCGTGCAGGAAAGCGCCACAATCAGGACTGCATACGACCGAGGCACACAGGGCCAACACCCGGCATCATGGTGTGGGGAGCGATCTCCTACACTGGCCGTACACCTCTGGTGATCGTCGAGGGGACACTGAATAGTGCACGGTACATCCAAACCGTCATCGAACCCATCGTTCTACCATTCCTAGACCGGCAAGGGAACTTGCTGTTCCAACAGGACAATGCACGTCCGCATGTATCCCGTGCCACCCAACGTGCTCTAGAAGGTGTAAGTCAACTACCCTGGCCAGCAAGATCTCCGGATCTGTCCCCATTGAGCATGTTTGGGACTGGATGAATCGTCGTCTCACGCGGTCTGCACGTCCAGCACGAACGCTGGTCCAAATGAGGCGCCAGGTGGAAATGGCATGGCAAGCCGTTCCACAGGACTACATCCAGCATCTCTACGATCGTCTATGGGAGAATAGCAGCCTGCATTGCTGCGAAAGGTGGATATACACTGTACTAGTGCCGACATTGTGCATGCTCTGTTGCCTGTGTCTATGTGCCTGTGGTTCTGTCAGTGTGATCATGTGATGTATCTGACCCCAGGAATGTGTCAATAAAGTTTCCCCTTCCTGGGACAATGAATTCACGGTGTTCTTATTTCAATTTCCAGGAGTGTAGGTAAAGCTTATTTAGAAAATAATTTACATACAGGTATAAGAGGGGAATTCAAAAGTAGGTATAGATTTTCACAAATGCGCCTTTATTCTGATGATGTAAAACGTCGTGAAAGCTGCATTGAAGTCCAGGGAGGTTACGTAGAAAAAGAACGCAGATTTCAGTTTTTCTGAATTTTTTTTAATTCATCAGAAAATAGATTTTTCGGCTGCATCTGTAACCAATTTTGCACCGCTGCAATGGCGTCAACACTTTCAAATCATCTTCCGTGTAGTGCTTCCGTTAAGGGTCCAAACATGTGAAAATCGCTTAGAGCCAGGTCTGGTGAATGTTCCAGCACCTCGAATCTCAACTCCTTTATTGCGTCGGCTGTCCGTTTGGTACAACGTGGGCGAGCTTTATCTTGCTGCAGTGTGAGATCTCTTCACAGTTAGGATCTGATTGCAGGTTTTAGTTTCGTATGCAACACATCACATCCACCATACAATACAGACCTGTCTCTAAAGCCTCGTTTACGCTGGGGCGACGTCTTGCCACGCTGTGGCATGCTACGGAAATGTGGCGTGCGTCGCCTTGTAGAATGCTACAACAGGCAACATATTACAGCGTATGTTGAATGCGGCAGGTTAATTTATACCGAAGCAACAGAATTTGTGCCACACGTGTGTCGGTCTTGCACTATAATGGATGTTAAAGTGATCGCAGCGGCGGCCTAATTGGTACTTGCACATGCAGCTAACAACGGAAAGGAAAATTTTTTAAAGAAGGTCCACGAAATAGTATCCTAGGAACTAGAAGCAGACGATGGTGCGATATTTAGTAATTTTTCGGGAATGTCGACTGAAGATTTTAATAACTTACTATAGTTAACTACACCTCTTATTGTAAAGAAATATAACAACTGCCAAGACAGTATTTCACCAAGAATTCGATGGGCCACCACATTACGATTTTTAGCCACTGGCGATTCATGGAAGTCACTGATGTACTTATTTAAATTATCATATTCTGCTATTTCCCTCATAGTGCCAGAAGTATGTGAAGCGTTTTCATTGGTGTTGAACTGCATAAAGGTAAGCATGCAACATTCAGTACTGATTTCATTTAAGTAATGTTTTATTGGCATTTTAAGCAAATTAAAATGGATGTTAAAGAGTTAAAAATATTTATTTCCAAAATCGAATTAATTCGAGCTCTCCTGTTTCTGTTTTAACAAATTCGTCGCAATTATTATCGTCCACAAATACAATTTCACAGCTAGGTTATGCACCAATGTTTCGATGCTCGGAGTTTGCTGTTCATACTCCCCCAAGGCCGCTTTAAAAAGAACATTTGATAACATGTGCTTGACATATGTGGGAGGTACATGTTCTTCAAGAGCTACATCGCCGTCATCTTTTGATACTGTGTCCTCTGTGTCATCAGTCTGGAAAACAAGAAAAGAATTGAGTATCATTTACTTTTCAGATTCCAAAAGATACTGAAGAATGGCAGAAGATGGCAAGAAACTTCAAAATGAAGTGGAATTACCCTCGATACATAGGAGCCATATATGGCAAACATGTGCAAATTGTGTGTCCTCAGAATATTGGAAGTGAACACAACTACAAAAGAACATTCAGCATTGTCCTTATGACAATTGTAGACTCAAATTACTGCTTTCAATATGTAAATGTAGGATGTCAGGGACAGAAGGGGGGGGGGGGGGGGAGAGGAGACTGACAGAGAAAGAGAGAAATTGACTTAGAGGAGAAAAGCAGATGGAAACTCTCCTCTTCGCTATCACCTCCTATCCCCTCCGTCAGCGATAAGGGTAGGAGAAGATGGGTAGTGGGAATAGGAGAGGGACATAAGGGGAATGTAGAGACATCTGGGCAATGCCGAGTTTATTTAGCTCATTTATAAAATTAATAAATCTTCATATGTTGTTAATTAACAACTTTGACTATCGTATATTACCTCAATCATTTACAAACTATACTAAAATATGAGATGAATTAATTGTAAAATTAACATTTTTGTGTTTTGTGCTTAATTTTAACACACTGAAATTATAAGTGAATGTTAATTTGTTAAATCATCGTATTATGACAAAGCCACAGCAAAGTGTGGCCGGTTCAGCTAGTAATCGGAACATAATTGTCATTTAACTTTAGTTTAGTTGAGGAGACGAGATGAAAGAGAGTGCTCCTGAAGATTCGAGGGTTTGACTGTTGGTTTGTCAAGGGCGCTATGGTGCTGAGACTTGATCCACCTTGCAGCAAATTTTTCTGTATCGAAAGTTCATTTACTGAAATGAAAAGTAAATTTGAAAGTGTCGGAATTTGTAACTGATTTCTCTGATCTGTCACTGTTAAATTCATGGCACTAAATCCGCGTTCACATTCAGCCATCGATATAGGCATAACTTCGACAGCTTTCACAAGTTCCTTCACACAATTGGGCATGTGCTGAGGATTTTCTTTATAGATTCGAAAATCGTTAACTAGTGATCCACACGTGCTTTCACGTAATTTAAAATCCACCTTATTACACAAACCTGACATGTCACCACAAAACACACGTTCATAATCATCTGAAGACCATGTATCTGAATTTAATATGGCTACAGCCGAAAAGAAATCCAGGTCCTCAAAGCGGTTTTTTATATTGTGTACCAAAAACTGAAAACATTTCCTCCGAAATGTCTGAAATCTGTTATATTCATCACAACATGGTTCCTTAACTAATACCCCCTTGAATGCACGCTTTTCCTCCAACTCCTGTACTATCATCCTAGTCCATGGCGAGTCATTTGTTTGAGCATTTCAAGAGTTCTTACAGCCACGTCAGTTTCCTGTTTTGCTTTAAAGACTGAAGAATTTCTGTTCTGCGTGAAGAATGATAGTTATGCTTTATGAGGCCCTGGAAGTTCTGCAAGTATTAATTCCATTACAAGCAACCACTTTGTGAGATGTTTTAGTATACCTTCAAATTTAGATCCCTCCTGAGTTGATCGGGAACCATCATGTCTCAGTTTTTCAGAAAGATGGACAAGAGAACTGTGACTTTCAAGAAGAGCTCGAACAGCATTAAATGAGGAAGCAATCCAACGTACGCGAAAAACATGGCCTAATTTTAATAGATGCGAGGATAATGCTTGTGGAACACTTTGTAGTAGTCTCTGATTTTTGGGACCTCGAGAAAACGCAGAATATAAGGAATCTAAAAAAACTGTATATGGTATACATATGCTACATCATTCATAACATCGTGGACAGCTAATTCCCTTTTGTGGTTCCTACAATGAACGACAGTTAAATCCTTATGTAAATGACTAAGCAGTAGAGCAGCTACGCCTTTGTAAGGTGCAAGCATTGTTGAGGCACTATCTGTTGCGATACCTACGAGGTGGTTTTTTAGTACATCATTTGTAATGCCACACTTTTCAAGATCTGCTAACAGTGTGCTGAAAATGTACTCTCCTGTCCCACTATATAATTCAACAACGACAAAAAAAATAATTGCAAACAACTCCCTCGAAGGACAAACGTAAATATATCATTAAACAAGTTTTATTGGAAACCGTTGTACTTTCGTCCATCATGATACTAAAGTTTGTACCTGATTCCACAAGGAAGTAAGCAAGATTGTTTTTCATTTTTTCTCTTACAAACAAAGATATTTCGGCATGCATGGTCAGAATGAAGCACATTACCAACTGATTAACCATTAAGCTTTTGCAGTTCGGTTACTGCAGGATACGATTTGAATGATAATTTCTGTTTAGCTATTACATATGCAGATCTGAACGACGAAGCAGTTGCGATTACTTTTTCTTGATGCTGCTTCCCCCACAACTTTTCACTTTCACTCACGCATTTTTCTTCACTTTTCTTTTATACTCTTGATTTCTACGCACTTCACGAGTGATTTGCACTTTGCATGATCCCCGATTTTATCATATAGTTTTTTGGCGTTATTAGCAGAAACACCAACTAAAACAGCGTTATCGATACGCACACGTTCACTACTTTCCACCCGAAGTTCACGACCTTGTGAACACACTGTGCATATTACTAAGTTTGTTATTTACAGACAGCCACGGCTTCGTCTTTTGCCAGATTTGAAATCGTGATTAGGCAACACAATCTCCTACTATTATCTCAAGAGTACCGTTACTCCCATTCCTGCCTTGAGACGTGTCACAGTTTTCAGGCACCGGAGATTCAGTCCCTTCCCTGCATTAGCACCATCATTACCATTTTCTTTTTTACATTCACTATCTATTTTAACTCTTTCAGCACCACTGTTAGAATCCTGACTGTAAGAGTTTGTACACGTACCAGGTAATGCACTGCTCTTAAGGACATCAGAAATTTTCCTTTGTTTGAATGACGTCCTGAAATTCCGCAGTTCTTAGAGGCATTCAACTCACTAATGAAGCTACTGAAGCTGAAACGTGTGAAGATCACCGTGTGTTTGGCGGACGCGCGGCAACGAACGAACAGCACCAAGCGCCTAGCATCCAGCACACGTTGGTCTATGGATTACTCGCATGATTTTGAAACGTATCCCTGTTGGTTTTTGAACACATTCTAAGCCGATTTCTGAACGAATCATAAGTTGATTTTTGAATGTGTGCATAGTGTACGTGATGTGTATGTCAGGGGAATCCTCGTCGTATCTAAAAATAAACTTTCCTGCAGGCAAAAGAAGACAGGGCAATACGAGCTGAGCGGAGTAAAGCCGAACGGGTGAATGCGAATCGCTGCCTGATTATGTGGTTGATTATGTTTGCAAATGACCAGCGTTGTTTTAAGTAATAGCGAAATCCATAGATTCAGACTACCAGAGTGGAAATGAACGAGTATCAGGAATAACAGCTAAGACAGATTACGTATTATCTCCTCGGTGTATCCAAGAAAATGAAACTGACAGAAAATGTTTGGTCAGATCACTACACTGGTTAGGGCCAGTTGCACAGTTCTCAGTAAGAAGTTCTGGTCTGGAAGTAGCGCGGAGGACGCGATGTACGAACATGTAAAAACGCCAAACCGGAGGATAAACGGGCTATTACTGAACCGGATGTTCTGACAGGGTTAGAGAAATTAACCGGCGAATAAGTTTTGAGAGTGGAAGGAATAGTTCCGGAATTAGTGATGAAAAGATTGATTGTTAGAATGAGAAAGGAGAAGAAACAGGGGCATCACACAAATTATGGAAGGATAAGACAATTTCAAATTTATATAAAAATTTCGTATACTACGTTTCGATGTCATGCTAGAGAAACTGGAGCATTTGAATGAAGTGTGACTCTAAGCTTTTTGCTTGTAGTAGGACTAACAGGCCAGAATTGTATCTTGCATTGTTATAAAATGACCATTCGTGCAAAAACAGGCTGGTTTATTTGATATGTGTTGCAATTACTGCAACAGTGGAAAGCCTATTTTGTTTTATCCAGCAGAGAGATACAAAATACACGTAATCTGTTCGAAAACCACACCGTTCTTTGGTACTATATGTATTAAGAGCTTTTGCAGTGTTACACACCTACATTTCTATTTTTCATGTAGCAAAACGTTTGACAAACTTTGTTGAGGTAACATTCTTTCGCAGAAAGGAAAGCACACCATGTAAAGCTTTAACAAGATCGGAGAGAAAAAACGCTAGGCGCTAAGGATTGAAGAAAAGTGTACTGTCGTGCTTGTGTCTTCTCTTTACTGGTTTCACGTACCCTATACTCAGTTTTATGTCAAGCTAAAGCAAACGTTATTGCTAATGGTCAATAAAGAGCGTAAATTTTCTGAGCTCTAGGTATCTCGATTGCAAATAATCCCATAAACTATTAATTGTGAGTGTTTTTTTGAGGCGCAGGGTGTCAAACAGGCCTACTGGGAGCAGGAGAGGCATCACCGGATATTTTAATTTCCACTGTCCTAATATACTTTGAAGGCATCCATTACAAAATATACGTGTTTCAATTTCACAGAGCGATATACAGTGACGTGCGACAGAAGAATGCTGTGTGAAGATGCGAGGCACTGCACTTTGGCACACTTAAGACCACATATCGAGCACATATGTTTTATACATCAGACTCATCAGAAAGATGGGCGCTAGATATGAACATTTTTTTTTTGAAAATGTAATTTTTTAAATTTTTGTCGTCCTATCTCAAACACTCGATGTAGGAGGGCTCCACTATGTAGTATTGCCAAAGTGCGGAAATACCGTAGATCCGGAGCTGATGCGCAGAGCAGTCTGAACTATAGTGGGGAAGTGTGTAGTCTCCACGTGACTCGTGTTTACATTTAGTGATTTTGTTGTTTCCTCTTGGTTTACTGCTCTCTCGTGAATTAAAATACATTCACATAACTGCGGAAGTCTAATATATGTTATTAGTTTCAGATTTTATTTCCACCTTTCTGACAGTCAAGCTTTAATCACCTTGCAGAACAATGAAATTATTTTTGTCCGTCTGCTAAAGTAATTTGTCTTTTACTAATCTTTCCCCCTGAGGCAGTCAATGTATTTTAAACTAAGTGCTTAACTCCACACTATTGGCTGGTTTCAAATGCTCGCTGCATTTCAAGTGCATGTTTTCGTCTTCTAGCACGTATGGCATGATGCCATAATAAAGAACCAAACATGAGAATACAGTACCGGTACTCCAAGAAAATTACATCCCGAAAACCACTCTGAAAAGCTTAATATCAGGTCGAGGCCTACTCCATTGGCAATCTAACTAGTACACAAGTTTTCGTTGAAATATTTCACAATATAAATTAACTCTTTTCTTTGAATTATTAGCTTTGATTTTCTATTAAAAAATATTTTCGGAAGCATTCTTATTTTCTTTAGTCATGTAATAAACTTTTAGTTATTAGGGCGCTGATCGATAAATTACCTGTCATTATTACAATGTTTAGTTTGCTCCTGGATTGGGTGACACCTTTTTACAATATTTACATTTGAGTTTATGAGTCGCAAGTGAATAGCTGTGTCTACGTGGTATTACACTTTGATTAAATTCCTCCTCACTTAGGCGCAGCCGACAGGAAGCCCCCCGCCAAAAATAAAATACCCGCAGCGAGGGTTGAAATTCCCATCCAGTTTAATTTGTTTAACTTAAACAGTTTTGCTGAATATTTACAATTTCATCCAAAGGAACCATTACATGAAACAATTTCATATGTAATTGTTTTGCTTTGTGGTATCTAAATTATTGTTCTGATTGTTTACAAGTCCAAGGTGTTTTTGACTCAACCGTTCACAATTGCAGTAAAGTTCTTGAACTTTCGACACACCTCAACATTCTTCCACTTGTAAATTTCATTTGCTACAGCTCTTATTTCACTGGTAAGGAGCGCACATCATACGGTCGGCGAGTCCTGGCATCTGTTCTGTTGCAGCTCCTCCGCCACACCAGATGGTTGCTCGATACAAACAAATGCCTGTTGCTCGCGCCAGGGTTCGCACGATATCCCGAGGGCTGCACTTTGGCTTCTCAGGTCATCAGCATCGTTTATATGCAACAAATTAAAGGCAGCATCAGAGACAAAACATTTGTTACGCGCTATGCAGCCCTGAAAAAGAGTTAGGTTTCACATATTCGCCTGATCTCTTTTTCTTAGGAGCTGCTATGTACGTTGACAATCAAATAGATGATGTGCAAGTAATTTGTTCTCACAGAACGTGAAACAATACAACACCAGAATTACTTAAATATTTAGTAACCCTCTTTTGGTTTTACCAATGGAGTTATATAAGCAAGATTTTTCTATTTTCTTCAAGTTCAGTCATGTACCTAGTTCCAACGCTAAATGGCCTGATGTTTAAGACGTCAGAGCAAAAAGTGGGTACATAAGTTGTCCACGACGTGCGCGAATCAAACACGAGCATCTAGACAGACACACACACACACACACACACACACACACACAGACACACACACACACACACACACACACACACACACACACAGACAGACAGACACACACACACACAGACAGACACACACACACACAGACACACACACACAGACACAGACACACAGACACAGACACAGACACACACACACACACACACACACACACACACACACAGACACACAGACACACACACACACACACACACACACACACACACACACACACACACACACAGACACACACACACACACACACACAGCCACACACACACACACAGCCACACACACACACACAGCCACACACACACACACAGCCACACACACACACACACACACACACACACACACAGTCACACACACACACACAGTCACACACACACACACACACAGTCACACACACACACACACACAGTCACACACAGCCACACACACACACAGCCACACACACACACAGCCACACACACACACACACACACACACACACACACACACACACAGTCACACACACACACACACACACACACAGTCACACACACACACACACACACACACACACACACACACAGCCACACACACACACACACACAGTCACACACACAGTCACACACACACAGCCACACACACAGTCACACACACACAGCCACACACACAGTCACACACACACAGCCACACACACACACACACAGCCACACACACACACACACACAGCCACACACACACACACACACAGCCACACACACACACACACACAGCCACACACACACACACACACACACACAGCCACACACACACAGCCACACACACACACACACAGCCACACACACACACACACACACACACACAGACAGACACACACACACACACACACACACACAGACACACACACACACACACACAGACACACACACACACACACACACACACACACACACACACACACAGACACAGACACAGACACACACACACACAGACACACACACACACACACACACACACACACACACACACACACACACACACACACACACAGACACACACACAGACACACACACGAGAAATTTTTCGTAAGATATTAACAAGACTTCTGATATTCAACATAGCTAACGCTTTTTTATTTCTCCGTGCTTGCTAGTATATCATACCCAAACTGGCTGTGCTTGCAGCAAGAGTCAGTTACGTGATATGTGAATGAATATTAAAATGTGCACCATGAAACTACAAAGTAGTGATTTATCTAATTATTTTGGATTAACTATTGTACTTTTGAAGACATATTTACAGTTCATAGCTTTAGACGCCACTATGTCGTTAGTCCATGAAACAAAACTTACTTCAGCTGCTTCGAAGCTGTGTCCAAATCTTTAGCAGTTGTTGTTTTCAGTCTTTAAGTTTCTTATTCCCTAATAAAATTCCTCAGCATCACCTGATGTAATTCGATTACATTCCATTAGCCTCTGAAACGCCCTGCTGAATCCACGGGACTGGACAAGTAGTAGTAGTTGTGGAAGGGGGCCCAGAATGAGCGGCTGTCAGTTACACTCCAAACATAACACTATATTTAGTCATCCAAACATTACAGCGCAACACGGGGTGGTGGTGACATGCTTGACACAGTTCTGAAAACAGAATGCCTTGAAAGGACCTGAAAGAAAGGCAGGAGCGTTATCGCCAACTAACTGCTTGGGTGGCCCAAAAACACTGAAGATACTAGTTAATTGATTAATGGTGTTCGTAGCAGCAACGTTACGTCTCGAAAGGAGCCAAGTAAATCTAGAGAATGCATCGATATTAACTAGTACATATCGATGACCTCTTTTAGTACGAGGTAAAGACCACAATCTATATTGAGCTTGTGTATGGTAGAGAACACTCGTTCAGAACTGAACCAACCTTGTTGAAGAGCATTGCTGGGTTTGGCTAAATTACACAAGCAGCATTGGGATACCATTTGTCTCACATCCTGGTCCATTGAGGGCCAAGTTAAATGCTCCGTGATTTTTTGGGAGAGACTTAAGTCCCTAAACGGCCACCCGCCATCGAATCATGAAAATAACGAAAGACCAGACATACCAAGGCTACAGGCAAACAGACAGACTGCTTAGCATTGTCGTCCTCCCTGCAAGGAATACCCCTCTTGACCTCATACTCGTCCGACAGCTCTCCTGCCAACACACGTTGCTTAATACTGGCCCAAACAGGGCCCTGATCCTGATGCTGAGCAACGTCTTCGAAGAAAAGGGGACTTTCACCCAAGACCATGCAATTAAGATTGTCAGCTTCCAATTGCTCCCTTGTCTCACTAATCGTAGCTTCGGAAAACATCTGGCTGAGAACATCCGCAAGAACATTTTCAGAGCCCTTCACATGCTTGACTTCAAACGGAAATGCTGAAATACGCACTGTCCACCTGGCAATATGGCCAGTTTTACGTGGCTTATCCAATACCTAGATGAACTGTTGAGTGTCGGTTTCCAACTGTAAAACCCGATGTTCAGGGTAGAAACTGGTTTTCTCTAAGGCAAATAAAACAACCAAGGAATCGCACTCGTAGACAGAGTACTTAATCTCGGCATCAGTTAACCGACGAGACGGGTAAGCTAATGGCTGTCTCTGCCCCTCAAACTCCTGGAGGCCAACAGCAGAAATCCCCGCATTAGAAACCTCACTCTGTCAATACTTTTTATTGAAACCGGGTACACCAAGAATTGGCGGATGAACTGTCACTGTCTTAATGTGCTCAAAGGCAGCCTCCTGGGTGGGACCCCATTCAAAACGCACACCCTTCCGGCGTAACTGATTTAAGGGCGCCGCCAACTGAGCAAAACTAGGAAGAAAGCGCTAAAGTAATTTGCCATGCCTATAAATTTAGCAATTCCCACTTATCAGTAGGAGGAGGCAATGCCCGCAGGATTTTCGTTTGCTCTTGGTCAATGCAAATACTCTGACCCGACACTATATGACCTAAAAAAGTCACCTGCTTAGCAAGCGTGATTTTACTAGGCTTAACAGACTGGCTCCCTGTTACCTTAAGAGAACTGAACTGATATGATCCAAATGATCCTCAAAAGAACGACTGCACATAACCAAGCCATCCAAATAATTACAGACACGCACTAACTTCAAGTCACCAAGGATATTATCCAACAAACGAGTAAGCTCCACCGCTCCGGTAGCTAGTCCAAAAGGAAATCATATTCGACAAAGCTCCAAGCAGTACAAGAGTCAGTAACATGTTTACATTTCTCAGCCAAAGAAATTTGATAATAGGCCTGATTCAAATCAAGGACGTAAACCAGTTAGCGCCGGCAAAGTAAAAGAATTGTGCAGATCCGGTAGAGGTACTGATTCAAGTGCAACCAATGGCAGTAGCCGGTCACAGGTCTGTAATCGCGCCCCTGGTCTTTAGGTACCAAAAATATTGGAGAAGCCTAAGCCAAAGCAGAGGACCTAATCATGAGTTTCTGAGAGATCTTAGCCCTAAGTATCTTTACCTTCGGGGGTGAGAGGCGATATGGAGATTGCCTAATTGGAATATCATCGAGGAAACATATGATATTCGAGAACGCTAGTGACACCGAGGTTATCACTAAGGAGTTGGGAAAACCGCGCAACAGCTGGCTCAACTGAGAGACCTGATTGGGCAAGAGATGGGCCAAATCAAATTCATTAGCTGCAAACTCCACGGCGAAGATCCTGGCAATCTGCCGTACCCTAGATTTAGCGCTTTCTCCAAGACCAAACTTCTCGCTAGGAGAAAACAAAGGACAAGCTGTATCCGGAATAATCCAAGATCAACCCGGTTTTATGGATGAAATCACACCCCAATATTAGATTAACGGTTCTTTAACCAAGGCTGAAGATATAGGCCAGGAAAAATCGGTGACGGATATACTCCCCAGACCCATCCCCCAGAGGTAACGCCTGGCCATTGTCCACCCAACATCTCTGCACTGACGAAGGGACCGAACAAAGTTTCGTAAGATGCCCTAATTCCAAAAACCACTCAAAACTTGATAATGAAAAGGAACTGCCAGAATCCAAGAGAGCACAGACGGGCTCGCCACCTACCAGAGAAGAAACGTAAGGTCAAAGGTGTGATGAGGGAGCGACAACCCGGGTACACTAAGGCCTGAAGGTACGAAACTGAGTTTGAGGGCGAACCTGGCGTCTTCTACTTGCTCTAGGAGCATGAGGCTGAACACAAGATAGTAGCAAATGAGCTGTACTGGTGCACCTGAAACACTGGGGTCACCTTTTGATAACTTAAATGGATACAGATCGGCGCCTACATCACCCTCCTTGGTCTCCTGACGTACGTGGTTCTCAAGAGGTAATGCCGATGCTGCTATAACACCATCACAGAGCTCTCCACATGTTTCAGGCTGCTTATGGAAAACAAAATGCGACGTATCTGCATTAAGAACGATAGAGACTAATTATTGTTCAGGAAAATCAATAAGCTTCTCACCCTGCTGCACTTCCCAAATATAACGACACTCGAGTTGTTTTCGAAACCCGGTGGTTAACCATTGGCTAATTACGAGCTACCTTATTTGCTGCGAGGAAAGCTCTTCCCCCATGGCACGTGAGAGGAGATTCTGCAACTCGCCTCTAGCTAGCGGGTACAACAATGACAAAATTACTTGGTGCAGAACGCGAAAGGCGGGCGCGTGTTGCTCTAGACGGACCAACAACCACAACAACTTCTTCACACGATCAAGTCGCTCTACAAGCAATTCAGTAATATCCCGAAAGAAATAGGCCATATGATTAGGCAACTTGGCGAACACAGTACCTAAATTAACAGGAAATGGAACAGTGCCATCGCCGGGCTGACTGATGCTCTCGCCGATAGCACACCATCTCCAAACTTCCTCCCATCCAACACCAAACACGTAAGCTTAAAGTGTAACACGCTTACCTGGTTCACCAATTAAAGGGTCATATTTTCTTGTGATGGTCCCCAATTGTAACAATTACATCGGCTACCCGATTAGTTAAATGCATCAACTGTGCCCGCACCCGATCCAGCTGAATGTCACTAGGTTGGGTTCCCTCTAGGAGACAAATAGTGTCCTCAAGGCCCGTAACAGCCTCATACAGAAATTTCATCGCCGCTCCTGTCTCACCGACCACCGCCGACGTGATGTCAACCGGCTGCAGCACGGCAGCCCGCAAATGGACCACCAGTTACGGAACACTTCCCTCAATCTGTTGGCGCCTTATTGCAAACTCATAGACAATGTGGTCTTTCCTGGGGAGACTGATCCCCGGACACACGCACCTGAAACAAGCCACACAGGGAGCAGTACGGTGCCACAAAATACAAACAGAAAAAAAGAGCGAAACTGACAGCAACTAGAATGCCAAGCACAAGCGTAACCACGCTCTGCTACCAGTGAAACGCCCTGCTGAACCCGCAGAACAGGACAAGTAGTCGGAATCGTGGAAGGTGGCCAGAATGAGCGGCTGTCAGTTACACTCCAAACATAACATTTTATTTAGTTGTCCAAACATTACAGCGCAACTTCTAAGCTTGACTATCGACAGGAAACGACTTTAATTCTAAAACAGCTGAAGGCCCAAGCATTAAATACAACTGCTATAAATACTTGTTTTATTTTTTAAAGACAGAAGGCTCTAGGCTTTAACATGAAACAGTATTTAAGGCCAACAAATGTAAGATTTAGTTAATTCCACCACACGGAAGCTAAACCTTCACCAACTCCAACACTCGCTGTTGCTCCCAGGAATACCGCCAACAGCGAACCACCAAGGGAGGGGACAAGGTGAAAAGACGTGGCATCGGTAATTAAATCACCACTCAACTTTCATGTCCTGGGTCGGTGAGCCCCGAACCTCGTAGCACTCTGAACAGCCCCCACATGCTCCGACAATGCATAGAGACCGCCAGTGGTCCCGGTCCACTGCACCGTTCAGAGACTTGCTAGCTGTTCCTCTCCAACCGACTCACTGGCTGTACGCCACCAAGTCGGAACTATAAACACCAGAACTAAGATGGTATACGATGCAAATATCGATACACACCGCTGTTGCCATGCGTAGAAAGAGGAAGAAACACTGCGTAACTGCAATAACCGCGGGGAACCAAACGCAGAGTAACAGCCAAGTTTTAAAACAACGCATAAGCCTGGGGCAGCACGGCTCATCCTGGTTTTGCTTTTTTTGATGTTCATCTTATATCCTCCTTTCAAGACGCTGTACATTCCATTCAGCTGTCTTCCACGTCCTTTGCTGTGACAGAATTACAATGTTGTCAGCAAACTTCAAAGTATTTATTTCTTCTCCATGGATTTTATTTTCTACTTAAAATTTTTTTGGTTGCTTTTTTGCTTGGTCAATATACAGACTGAATAACATTGGGTATAGGCTACAACCCCGCCTCACTCCGTTCTCAACCATTGCTTCACTTTCAGGAGCTTGGACTTTTGACTGCCATCTGGTTTCTGTACGAATTGTAAATAGGCTTTCGCTCCCTGTTGTTGACCCCTGTTGTCTGCAGAATTTGAAAGAGAGTACTCCAGTCAACATTGTCGAAAACTTTCTCTTAGTCTACAAATGCTAGAAACATTGCTTTGCCTTTCCTTATCTTCTAAGATAAGTCGTTGGGTCTGTATTGCCTTACGTGTTCCAACAGTTCTACGGAATCCACGCTGATCTTCCTCGATGTCGGCTTCTACCAATTTTAGCATTCATCTGTACAGAATGTGTGTTAGTATTTTGCAACCAGGACTTATTAAACTGGTCGATCGGTAATTTTCACACCCGTCGACACCATATTTCTTTGGGATTGGAATTATTATATTCTTCTTTAAGTGTGACGGTATTTCGCCTGTCTCATACATCTTGCTTACGAGACGGTACAGTTTTGTCATGGGTAGTCCACTAAAGGCTATCAGTAGTAGTAATGGAATGTTGTCTACTCCCAAAGCCTTGTTTCGACTTTAGTCTTTCAGTGCTGTGTCAAATTCTTCATGCAATTCGATAGCTCCTATTTGATCATCTACGTTCCCTTCCATTTCCTCAACATTTTCCTCAAGTACATCACCCTTGTACAGACCCTCTGTATACTCGTTCCTCATTTCTGCTTTCCCTTCTTTGCTTAGGATTGTTTTTTCATCTGAGCTCTTTGTATTTATACAGGTGATTCTCTTTTCCTTTCAATTTTCGTGTAGGCAGTATCTCTATCTTACCTTAGTGATACATGCTTCTACATCCTTACATTCGTCCTGTAGCTATCCCTGCTTAGCCATTTCTCACATCCGGTCGATCTCATTTTTCAGACGTTTGTGTTGCCTTCATCCTGCTTCATTGAATGCATATTTATATTTTCTACTTTCACGATTTAAATTCAATATCTCTCTTGTTACCCATGGGTTTCTACTAGCCCTCTTCTTTTTACCAACTTGAAGCTCTCCTGCCTTCACTACGTCATCTCTCAAAGTTTGAATGCAGTACAAAATCCCTACGTCATCTTCCATATTCTTACACTCTAGTGCGTTATGACCACAGTACTGCCCACCACTATAGTACAGCGCCTTAGTTTTTGTCGTTTTGAGACTGAGCGTCACTTTCTCACAGTACCAGCCATGATGCGCTTTTTTCCTTAATGTACTTAAAACTAATTTCCTACCACCTGCAAGTAAATGACATGCTCCGTTCGGAAGGTCGATCTTTGCATTCACTCCAGGCAGAAATTCCAAGCCTAACAGACAAATTCCTTATTGTGAGAAACGTTGAGTCTGCGCAGAAAAACGTGGCCTGTAGATGCGCGATCGGCAGGGCACTTGAGGCGAGATTGGACGTGGGGCGAGTTACGGGCACTCGCTGTAGGGGATCTTTCGAACGTTGGAGGGGTAATGCTGTTCTAAACTATAGCGTACGGTCGTAAGTAGTAAGTGGAGCTCATACCTGTATGGTGACCATTCGAAAAGATCTGTCACCTCTGCTTTCGTCGGTATCTAAAACGAATTCCGCGGAGTTGGTTTTCGCCTGGCTTATTAACCATTGGTAAATTTTAGTAAACCCTGCACGTTGAACTTGTTGCCATGTTATAATTTGCTTCTATTGTCAGAACACAGCCGAGTTTACAGTTTCATCTCATTAAAATATTGTGCAGACTCATTTTAAAGACAATTTTGCAAGAGTGGTTTACGAAGTTTGTTAAATAACGATCTGAGGAACAGTAAAGTCAATAGCTTATGAAAAAGCACACAATCGGTGCAAAAATAAACATGTAATATCTACACTTATATTGCCTAAAAACTTATAGCATTTCTCGTTTCACCAGCTATCGACGGCCCTTAAAATTACGTCTGTAGTTAGTGGAATCACTCAAATGACGAAGTTCTGCATAATAACCATATGGAAAAAAAGTCTCCTCTTTGCGTGCTATCGTTTGCCAAAATCTGATTCCGATATCACAAACCGTCAAGGAAATGTGACGGATGTTGTGGATATTACACTCTTGCTTTAGTGCTGGCGGGTCACAAGTGAGTGTGCTATGTCAGATCAACTTTTTCAAGATCAGTGACAGATGGAGACCAACTCCTAACTCTAAAGAAGAATTCATTATGTTAGCTACAATTAATACAGCGAAACATGTAGTGTAATATGTAACAAACGTAAAATCATAGTGAACCCTGTTCTTCATTGCAACTTTTCGAAATTCGCGCTGTGTCTTCCATGCAAATATCACCATACCTATGACCATTAATGAATTGTGCTCATTATCATGAAGCTTGTCGCCAATAGCACACGAGACTATACAGTTTTGGAGTGGCATTGTTGGTACACGAGGTTTACTGATTACAGTTTTACAACTCCCGTGAAGGACGTTAATATCTGCACCTGTGTCCGACAACTGTCGTCGGTATGCCTCCCACTACAGCATTCACTGCTGCCTGAACTATTTCTTCAAGTTGCATGCGCGATTTAAAATCTCTACAGTTTTCTTCTCGAAAGTCTGTATCCTCACTGTATGGTAGGCTCATGGTTATTTATTCTGGGTGTTCACAAAATTTTAAATTCAGATAAATATGTTGGTAACCATAACTGTTATACAGCAGACACTATTAATTCCGCACTCACATATTTGTACAACTTCTGCCGTTGCCAATAATAATAATAAACCCCATGGAGGCCCGGGAAAAGTATAAGCCTTCGGTATGTTCTGCCAGTCGTAAAAAGCGACGAAAAGAATAAACCACTAATAGAGCTAACCCCCTTTTAGTGTTATTAGTTGGTTCAGGACAGAACCAAGGAAGCCTCGAACAAGCGCTGTCATGGTCGGGGACGATGCTTGAACCCTATGCCCGTCCACAATGGTAACGACACTGCTAGCCACACGGAAAATGATTTAAATCCAAATAGAGGTGTTTTGCAGAATATGTTTCCTGCAACCACTCAGGAAGGAAAACAAAGACATAACATAAGGTGTCGGTTAACTTCATCTGACCATCTCATTCTGCTATTACCAAGCAACAAACTCAGGATCAAACAACTGGATACAGGTCACAAGTATACACAACATTTATTACCAGATACCCAGAATTAAAATTCTCAACAGAACAACGACTAGCTGATCAGATCCGGGTAAAGATAAAAAATAACAGGATACAACAGTCAGAATTAGAAAATATCAAACAACAAGTGCAACAAATACTGGAACAAAATAATGTGCAATCAGAAGAAGAAAATACAGTAATGGACTCACACATCCCAGAGCAAACAAAGAACACCACGCATCAATTAAACAATCAGAGGAAAACGAAATCTTAAGACGGCTACCAGAACAAGCACAAATGGAACATGAAGCGACACATGTTAGATATAGAAGAAAAATTTCAGCTAACATATATAGAATACAAAGACACAAATACAGATATTTGACCATTTTTGCGTAGACCACCTAATAACCCCCAAGTCGAAACAACAATAACTATCAACACGATCATACACAACAAAATAAATGAAAATACAACTATGGAAGAGTTACAACTACTGGTTTATGTAGGGGCACTTACTACACTAAATATACACACTAGGCAGTGATCAGAACAAATCAACACACTTAAGAAACCCACAAAACCAGCATGGCAACACAGGCTACAGATCAGAATAGAAAAACTGAGAAGAGACATCGGACAGCTAACAATTTATAAGAAATGAAATCTCAAACAAAAAACGAAGAAGGTTAGGTAAAATCTCACAACAAGAAGCGATATATCAATTGGATGGAAAGAAGCAGAAATTACAAGCATTGGCCAAACGACTTAGAAGATACAAAAAGGTGGAAATAGAAGGAAACAAAACCATACATTCAACACAAACCAAAAGAAATTTTACCAGACAATAGATAACACACACATTAAAATAGACAATCCACCAAACATAACAGACATGGATCACTTCTGGAGCAACATATGGTCAAACCTGGTACAACATAACAGCCATGCACGGTGGACAGAAGCAGAAACAGACACATACAAGATGATACCACAAATGTCTGAAGTGATAATTGTGCAACATGAAGTCACCCAAGCAATTCTACTCAAAATTGGAGGCCCCTGCAAAAGATAAAATAGCAAATTTGTGGCTAAAGAAGTTCATCTCAACACATTCACATCTAACTAAATTATTTAACAGTTACATTGCAGACCCATACACTTACACAATGAATAACTTATCTGAAACCAACATATAAAGCAGACACAGCAAACCCAGCAAAATATCGCCCCATAATATGCCTACCAATAATATACAAAATATTAACTTCAGTAATTACATAGAAATTAATGACACATACAACACAGAGCAAAATTATAAATGAATAAGATAAAGGCTGTTGTAAAGGAACACAAGGATGTAAAGAGCAACTGATAATAGATGCAGAGGTAACGTATCAAGCTAAAACTAAACAAAGGTCGCTACACTAACACACATTGATTACCAAAAAGCTTTTGACAGTGTACCCCACTCATGGTTACTACAAATATTGGAAATATACAAAGTAGATCATAACCTCATACAGTTCCTAAACATAATAGAAAAACTGGAAAACCACACTTAATATCCAAACAAATTCAAATAATATGACATCACAGCCAGTACAGATTAAGCACGGAATATACCAAAGACTCTCATTAAGTCCTTTCTGGTTCTGCCTTGCTATGAATCCACTATCCAACATGCTAAATAATACTAATTATGGATATAATATTACTGGAACATACCCTCACAAAATGACACATTTGCTATACATGGATGATGTAAAACTACTGGCAATAACCAACAAACAACTCAACCATTTACTAAAGATAACAGAAGTATTCAGCAATGATATAAATATGGCTTTTGGAACAGACAAATGTAAGAAAAATAGCATAGTCAAGGGAAAATACACTAAAGAAGAAGATTACATATTGGATAACCACAGCGACTGCATAGAAGCGATGGAGAAAAACAGTTTCCTATAAATATCTAGGATACAGACAAAAAATAGGAATATATAATGCAAATAGTAAAGAACTAAAGGAAAAATATAGCCAAAAAGACTAACAAGAATAGTGAAAACAGAACTGACAGCAAGAATCAAGACAAAAGCTATAAATACTTGTTCTATACCAATATTGACCTAATAATTTGGAGTAGTGAAATGGAGTAACACAGACCTAGAAGCACTCAATACACTCACATTGCCACAATGCCACAAATATAGAATACATCACATACATTGAGCAACAGAAAGATTCACATTAAGCAGAAAGGAAGGAGGAAGGGAAATTGACAAAAAACCTACATTATGGACAGGTACACAATTATAGAAAGAACTTTCTAGAATGAGCAGAAACTAGCAAAATACACAAAGGAATTAATCACACAAAGACATCAGCTACACCATTGCAATTTCATAACCACTTCTAGATCACATAACATCAACAGATACGAAGAAAGTAAATTGGAAAAAGAAAACACTATATGGCAAGCACCCATGTCATCTAACACAGCCACGCATCGATCAAGATGCATCCAGCACATGGCTAAGAAAAGGTAATACACTCCTGGAAATTGAAATAAGAACACCGTGAATTCATTGTCCCAGGAAGGGGAAACTTTATTGACACATTCCTGGGGTCAGATACATCACATGATCACACTGACAGAACCACAGGCAACAGAGCATGCACAATGTCGGCACTAGTACAGTGTATATTCACCTTTCGCAGCATTGCAGGCTGCTATTCTCCCATGGAGACAATCGTAGAGATGCTGGATGTAGTCCTGTGGAACGGCTTGCCATGCCATTTCCACCTGGCGCCTCAGTTGGACCAGCGTTCGTGCTGGACGTGCAGACCGCGTGAGACGACGATTCATCCAGTCCCAAACATGCTCAATGGGGGACAGATCCGGAGATCTTGCTGGCCAGGGTAGTTGACTTACACCTTCTAGAGCACGTTGGGTGGCACGGGATACATGCGGACGTGCATTGTCCTGTTGGAACAGCAAGTTCCCTTGCCGGTCTAGGAATGGTAGAACGATGGGTTCGATGACGGTTTGGATGTACCATGCACTATTCAGTGTCCCCTCGACGATCACCAGAGGTGTACGGCCATTGTAGGAGATCGCTCCCCACACCATGATGTCAGGTGTTGGCCTTGTGTGCCTCGGTCGTATGCAGTCCTGATTGTGGCGCTCACCTGCATGGCGCCAAACACGCATACGACCATCATTGGCACCAAGGCAGAAGCGACTCTCATCGCTGAAGACGACACGTCTCCATTCGTCCCTCCATTCACGCCTGTCGCGACACCACTGAAGGCGGGCTGCACGATGTTGGGGCGTGAGCGGAAGACGGCCTAACAGTGTGCGGGACCGTAGCTCAGCTTCATGGAGACTGTTGCGAATGGTCCTCGCCGATACCCCAGGAGCAACAGTGTCCCTAATTTGCTGGGAAGTGGCGGTGCGGTTCCCTACGGCACTTCGTAGGATCCTACGGTCTTGGCGTGCATCCGTGCGTCGCTGCGGTACGGTCCCAGGTCGACGGGCACGTGCACCTTCCGCCGACCACTGGCGACAACATCGATGTACTGTGGAGACCTCACGCCCCACGTTTTGAGCAATTCGGCGGTACGTCCACCCGGCCTCCCGCATGCCCACTATACGCCCTCGCTCAAAGTCCGTCAACTGCACATACGGTTCACGTCCACGCTGTCGCGGCATGCTACCAGTGTTAAAGACTGCGATGGAGTTCCGTATGCCACGGCAAACGATGAATACAAATTATACTGGGACAGAACGATTACAACATAAAACACCACCACGTAACAAACCTGACATCATACTCATCAATAAAAAGAGGAAATTAACACAACTAATCAAAATATCCATACCCAATGCAACAAATATACAGAAGAAAAGGAGAAAAAATTAAAAAATTCATCTAACTGGCTGAGGAAGTCAAGGACATGTGGCATCAGGATAAAGTTGACATACCAATTATAGTATCAACTACAGGAGTCATACCACACAATATCCACCAGTACATCAACGCAATACATCTAGATCCAAACATATATACAACTACAGAAATCTGTTACATTGCATTTAGGAACTTTCAGGTAACTGAACAAGTATCAATAATTACATATACCATAGAGTTAAAAGGAAGTCACACTTGATCAAGGTCCGCGTCACTTTCCATTTTTAACCAGACATAACGTCTGAGAAATAATAGACAATATAATAATATGCACATCATTATCATCATCATCATCATTATTATCAAGTGGTCTGAAAACGAATTTTTCATTGTTTTAGCTTTCAGTTAAATTTTTGTAACTTTGACTGGTAAGAATTGAGTCTCTAGCAAAAGATGTTACTATATCCTGCTACTGGATAATGATACTGCAGCAATAAAATATAAACGAGAGAAAAAAATAAATCTTTAATGGCAAAGGAAAAGGCAATTTACAACAACAAAACACTGTGCATTCACAAGCGTCTGTAAATAGCAAAACTATTCCAAAGGCCTTAGGGCGAGGACTATGTAATTCTTCGTAAACAATAAACTGCTTGCTATGAGCATGACGTCGCCACTGTCCACATTAGGTTCGCTTGACCAGTCGCCAGCGCGCTGATGCCCATGCGCAGTTGACCCGCGTATGAGCAGTACCTTCTCCGCTTCCCGCTACTTTAAGTGGGTGTGTCAGCTGTATATGCATTAGCAGCAAGCACCCAGATGCTACCGAAAATTTTTTTTCTTGCGTGCCCTAGCTGCCAGATTTGCTCATGTGCAGAGTCGTCTCAGTAGGTGTGTGGAAGGGATTAGTCTCCACGTGACCCGTTATTAAGTTAAGTGATTTCGCTGCTTTTCTTCGTTTACAGCTCCCACGTCAAATGAAAAAACTTATTTCTATCAAGTTCCATGCACATAATTACGGAGGGCAAAAATATGTTTTTTAATTTGTTTTCTGATTTTAGTTTCGTGGTGTGCGTACTGTACGACCTTCGGTACACACATTATCAGATTGGTTGACTTGTCGCTCTAACGAAGTAGGCGAGTGTCAGCAGTATGTCTCGTGGTGTTAACGCAGCGTGTTTGTCTTCTGCCATTAGGTCAGACGATAGAAACGCCACTTGCAAGCCTAGAGTAGCAGATTGACGGTGACCAGCTTTAAACAGAAACTGATTAATTTTCACACACATTTACCAAAATAATAAAAATCATAGTCATTACATAACTTGATTCTGGATGCTGTTTACAATTGACAATCTGAAGTTCCTCTGGTCTTGGTACATGAATCTTATTCTCACAAATCTCTGATAGTTGAAGAGTGTATACATTTCTCTTCATGGCTATGTACAGGAATATGATAATCTTATTAGGCGCAGACTGAATTTGTCTGTACCTCTCTATAGTGAAGTTTCAGACTGGTGCAGACTGACTAATCGAAGGTCGGTACACTCGTTATAATACCTCCCCGTTCAGATATCACTGCGCGAGTATGATCAGCAAGGAGCAATCTCGTACGTTGCGCGTTACATATTAATACATGGATCAGTGGAACCAGAATTTGGTCCGTCTCTAAGACAGCGCCATCTCATATTGCGGAGATGGACGAGCGCTGTGACTGAGCTGTTGTGCTTAGCGTTGCGCGCACTAGTGGGAAAGTTGTGTACGCTCTGATTACGCGGAACTTAATCGCCTTGCAGAACAATGAAGTTATTTTTGCAAGTTTGCTAAAGAAATTTGGCTTTATTAATCTTTCACCTGAGGCAATCATTTTGTTTGAAACGGAAGTGTTTCATTGTACAGTATTGGTTAGTTCCAACTGTTCGCTGAATTTCAAGTCCACGTTATCTTCTGCCATGCATGGCATTATGCTATAATAAAGAAACAAAAATGAGATCGTGGAGTACTGATACTTGAAGAAAATTTACATCCCAAAAATCACTCTCAAAAACTTAATATCAGATGGGACCTACTTCATTGACAATCTGGAAAAAAACAATGTGCACTTAAAGCCGATTTATGCTGTTTAGTGGGGTTTACGAAATTCCGGTGATCTTGAGAGTATGCTCTTATGCATTGTTTCTTTTATATTGTAATGTAAGCTCTCTTAGTGCTTTGTACATATTTACATGTGAGCTTCCTACACCACTGCAGCTCCTCACGCGCAGTAATGCCTCTTTTCTGGCGCTCTGTGGCAACTGGTAAATCGAAGCTATTTCTAACAGTCTCCAGATAGTATTGCGAACAGTGGTTCGAAAAGCGTTACTTTCAAAGTAAATTTCTTTTTACGCAAGATGAATTATGTTACGTGTGAGCGAGTGGTATGGATTTCTAAATCACAGAGCGTTTAAAATTGAGCAGTTTGAGGGCCAGCCACTTACAAGAATTCCGACCCCAGGCATTTATCTCAATTTTAAATTTACTGGCACGTTTGTGTGATGTATATTTAAGTATAACACAACCCAAGAAAGAGAAATATTACGTGTAAAAGCTCAGCTTTTCTTGTAGCTAGCCTATGTGCATTAATATAAACCGTTAACTTTTTCTCTGTGTGTTCGCGCTACGTAACCACTGATCTTGCTATTGGCTGACTATAACACGTGTCTTACGCTCTGAATATCTGCTGTCATCGGCTGACTAGATCACATGGCATGAGATACTGTATGACTGCCTCACGAAAAGACATCGCAACCTCTGTTTCAACTCTCCGGAAACTAACGCGCTGTGCTTTCGTCTAGACGAACCAAGATATATATGCAACGTACTCCATTCACCTACCACATCTTGACAATAAAATAAAGTCTTCAGTTTCATAAATACGGTGATTCTAAGTTACCGACAGGTGTTTGTGAGGCACTGATTCCCCATGTATACATCTGCTTTACAGATGTGATATTTATGAAATTAGTGACCGCAAGACGTGTATATTCACATGTCAAACACGGCTGATATGCGTTTGTTTCCTTGTAAGAAGCGTTCTCCGTTACTATAGAACATGTTATATGAGTGATGCAAGCATAGTACAATTTCTGAACCGTGATCGGATGTGAACAGTGGACGCCATACAGCTCTGCAGGTTTATATTGTGGACGTATCACGAAGAATCGATGTTTTAAGGAAGTAGTTTTTTTTTTTAATTTTAAAGTTTGTTACCTCAGTTTATCGTAGAGAAACCTGCAAGAAGAAAGTATGTCATGTGCTTGAAATATGTTTCATACATTCGAATATTAACAGCGTTGCATTCCACACGACTTTTAGGAATGTGCACCGCTCTAACATTATAGAGTGTTAAGTGCAGAACTGTGTAGCCTTAGGATCGCATGTGTTTATGATATCTCTTACCAATACGTTCTTAGTACTGACCCCAAACACTAGCACGATACGTTACAATTGAGAGCGCAGTTGATATACATAAAATGATTCAAACTCCGTACGTCTGGAGTTTGATCATGCGTAAAAACCACACGTTTCTTGTTCCTCTTGACTGCTATTGCAACACAACACTTTCGTCTCTACTAACATACGCCGATAAGGGGTGCTAACCTCCTGGACATGCGCGCATGTGGAGAAATCTTGTGCACTTGGATGAGTACAGCAAACAAGATTGGTGCGGAACAGTGCTCAGGGACTCGGCTCGCTCTATTACCTCACGAGATGCGAGATGTAGCGGTCTACTTCTGGTCAGCTGCATATTAACTCAGTGACAGTGCGGCAGACAATGTGAGATCTTTCAGTCTCTATCTTTATCCTAAAAATGCGAGAATTCTGTGACCATTGCGTAGGGAATGATCTTAAATTACGCACTACGATCGAAGTGCTACAAATGTGTAGATCGCTGTCTGGTATACTTTGGTGTATATGTTCGAGAACTGACAGTGAATAGATTTACTGCATAGTCATCTATCTACATTCGTGATCAAGGATTGGTTCCCTTAAAGTAGTGTTAGTCATGATACAGAAACTGGGAAGCATGCTGCCGCGTCATTGGTCGGTGTTGAAATCACGAGAAAATTGCAGCATCTTGTCAATGACTCTGGTGCTCATACTGAAAAAGTATAGGCGGCGGTTAGTAAGAAAATGAATGCACCTTTCCACTTGTTTGACCTTGCCGACGAAGTCCTATTCCTAATCCGTTTCCTAAGGAAACATTTCCATACGTCTATCCTGCATTCATAGCACCAGAAGTGTACCTGGTGGCAATTTCTAGAACTAACTTTTTCCAGCGTAAAACGGTTGCGTATTATCTCATGAGAATATTCGCTGCCATACTATACGGCCCACACAGGACCTGTACATCTACATGGATACTCTGCAAATCACATTTAAGTGCATTGCAGAGAGTTCATCGTACCACCTTCACAATTGTGTATTCCAATCTGATACAGCGTGAGAAAATAACGAACACCTATATCTTTCCGTACGAGCTCTGATTTCCTTTATTTTATCGTATTGTCAATTTCCCCCTATGTAGGTCTGTGTCAACAAAATGTTTTCGCATCCGGAGGAGAAAGTTGGTGAATGGAATTTCGTGAGAATATTCTGTCGCAACGAGAAACGCCTTCTTTTAATGAAGCCTAGCCCAAATCCTTTATCATTTCTGTGATACTCTTTCCCATATTTCACGATAATACGAAATGTGCTGCCTTTCTTTCAACTTTTTCGATGTACTCCGGTAGTCCTATTTGGTAAGGATCCACATTGCGCAGCAGTATTCTAAAAGAGAACGGGCAAGCGTAGTGTAGGCAGTCTCCTTAGTAGGTCTGTTACATTTCACGAAAGAAGCACGCGATTTCACTAGAAGCCTCTTGTATGTCACAGTGTCAAAAGGCTTCTGGAAATCCAAAAATACGGAATCGATCTGAAATCCCTTGTCAGTAGCACTCAACACGTCATGCGTATAAAGAGCTACCTGTGTTTCACAAGAACGATATTTTCTTAACCCATGTTGACTGTGTCGATAGACCATTTTCTTTAAGGTAGTTCGTAATATTCGAACACAATATATGTTCTAAAATCGTGCAGCATGTCTACATTAACGATATGGGCCTGTAATTTAGTGGATTACTCCTACTACCTTTCTTGAATATTGGAGTGACCTGTGCAACGTTGCCAACCCTTGAGGCCGAGCGGTTCTAGGCGCTTCAGTCCGGAACCGCGGGACTACTACGGTCGCAGGTTCGAATCCTGCCTCGCGCATGGCTGTGTGTAATGTCCTTAGGTTTATTAGGCTTAAGTAGTTCTAAGTTTTAGGGGACTGATAACCACAGATAAGTCCTTTAGTAGAGCTCAGAGGCACTTGTGCAACATTCCAGTCTCTGGGTACGGATCTTTCGTCTACCGAACTGTTGTACATTAAGTAGTATGAAGCTAATGCATGATCATACTCCAAAAGGAACCTAATTGGTATACAGTGATTTAAGTTGCTTCACTACTCCGAGCATATTTACTTCTTGGTTACTCACGTTGGCACCTGTTCTCGATTCGAATTCTGGAATATTTACTTAGTCTTCTTTTGTGAAGGCATTTCGGAAGGCTGTGTTTAGTAACTACTTTGGTAGCACTGTCTTCGATAGTATCTCCGTTGCTATCGCGCAGAGGAGGCATCAGTTGTTTCTTGCCGAGAACATACTTCACATACAACCAGAATCCCTTTGGATATTCTGCCATGTTTCGGGACGAAGTTTCGTTGTGGAAACTGTTATAAGGATCTCGTATTGAAGTCCGCGCTATATTTCTAGCTTCTGTAAAAGATCGCAAATCTAGGGGATTTTGCGTCTGTTTAAAATTGGCATGTTTGTTTCGTTGCTTCTGCAACAGTATTCTGACCTGTTCAGTGCACCGAGGAGGATCAGCTCCGTCGTTTGCTAATTTATTTGGTATAAATCTCTCAATTGCTGCCTATACTATTACTTTGAATCCAAGCCACATCTGGTCTACACTTGTATTATTAATTTGGAAGGAGTGGAGATTATCCCTCAAAGGCGTCAAGTAAATTTTTATCTGTTTTCTGAATAGGTATATTTTTCGTTTATTTTTGGAGGATTTGGGGTTACAGCATTCAATCTCGCTACGACAACCCAGTGTTCACTAATCCGTGGATTCGTTTTGATAATCATTATTAACTCAGGATTATTTGTTGGTAACAGGTCAAGTATGTTCTCACAACCATTTACTATTCCCGTGGGCTCATGATCTAACTGCTCGAAATAATTATCAGAGAATGAATTTACCACAATTTCGGATGTTTTACGCGTTCCTCCGGAATTAAACATGTATTGTTGCCGACAGATCGAGGGTAAATTAAAGTCACCACTAACTATAATCGTATGAGTCAGGTACATGTTTGAAATCAAATTCAGGTTTTCTTTGAACCTTTCAGCAACTGTATCACCTGAATTGGGAGGTCGGCAAAAGGATCCAATTATTTTATTCCAGTTACCATCAGTGATCTCTGCCCATACTAACTCACAGGAAGTATCTACTTCAATTTCGCTGCAAATTGACCTACGTCTGACAGCAACGAACCCTCCACCGCCAACCGTGTTTAGCCTATCCTTTCGGAACACCGTTAAGTTCATCGCAAAAATTTCGGTCGAGCTTGTATCTGTCTTCAGCCAGCTTCCAGTCCCTATAACGATTTGAGCATCAGTGCTTTCTATTAGCGCTTGGAGCTCCAGTACTTTCCCAACACAGCTACAACAATTTACAACTGTTATACCGATGGTTCCTGTATGTACTGTACGTTCTTCCTGTGTTCGGCCTGCACCCTTTGTGACTGAAGCCCGTTTTGTGTTTTCCCGAGACCTGAAAACCCGCCCAGCCCCTGCTACCGGTGTAGCCGCCTTGTGCGTATAGTGGACACCTGACCTATCCAGCGGAACCCGAAACCCTACCACCCTTTGGCGCAAGTCGAGGAATCTGCAGCCTACACGGTGGCAGAACCGTCTGAGCCTCTGATTCACACCCTCCACTCGGCTCTGTTCGAGAGGTCCACAATCGGTCCTGTCAACTATGCTGCAAATGGTCAGATCTGCTTTCATCTTGCAAGCAAGACTGGCAGCCTTTACCACTTCTGTTAGCCGCTTGAAACCAGATAGAATCTCTTCTGATCCAAAGTGACACACATCAGTGGTACCGTCGTGAGCCACCACCTACAGTTGGCTGCATCCTGTGCTCTTCATGGCATCCAAGAGGACCTGTTCCACATCTGGAATGACTCCACCCGGTATGCACACTGAGTGCACATTGGTTTTCTTTCCGTTCTCGGCAGCCATGTCCCCAAGGGATCCCATAAGGAGCCTAGCGTTGGCGCTCCCAACTATCAATCCCAATAATCCCACCCTCTGTAATTGTCTGCATTTGTAGGTTGAAACAGGAGAGGTGACAGCGTCTGGCTCTGCGACAGCGTCAGCCACAGACAGCGCCTGGAACCTGTTTGTCAGACAAACCGGGGAGGCCTTACGATCGGCCGCCTCTGAACTCTTTCGCTACCTGCTACACGGTGGGGCGACGTCCCACTCCATCACAGGTGAGGGATCATCATCAGTGCCAGCTGTAACTGGGCTGTCCAGCGGTGAGGACCGATCGGAGGATTCGGACGCGCTGGACGTCAATTGAGTCCCCACGGCAAGTCCACAACAGTGGTGTCCGTCCACTGCACCCTCAAGCTGTGTAACCGAAGCTGTCACAGCCTGAAGCTGTCACAGCCTGAAGCTGAGAGCGAAGCGACGCCAACTCGGCTCGCATCCGCACACAACAATGGCAGTTATTGTCCATACTAAAGACCGTTTTTCCTGTATAGTTTAGTTTTCCACGGACTATCGGCACGTGCAGCGCCACTCTACTGTAGACCCTGACGAAAACGCAGGAACTGTGTCTAACACGCAGAGATTAAAAAAGCTAACTACCGAAGCACTCAGAGGAAACTAAATAATTTGCCCACGATTAGGAACTTTTAATATGTCACAAAATCGATTTACTTTCTGACTCAAACGAAAACGCGAGAACTGTGGCTATTATTTAAACACGCAGTAACACAAGAAACTAAACTATTAAAGTAGAGATGATATTACAAAATACGCTCCTGGTTAGGAACCCGGAAAAGTCACAATATCGGTTATTTTCCTGTTATTGCTTGTGTCGCTGTCGGCTACTGCTGCCTGACTGAGTACCTGTACTTTAATTATCCCCAGAACTTCGTTTGGCTATGGAAGACTATACACTAACTGCACAAAAACGACTAAGTTTATTGTTACATGTTGTATCTGAACTGCTTCCACACATTTGTCACACAGTGCCAAGAAGTTCGTATTTTTCATTTGTCAAACATACTGAGATAACGGACACACAGCAAAACTAACTTAGCAATTTTATGATTGGAACTGAAAAGTCAGCACCTTATTTTTAATCCCTTGTTCCTGTTAAGAAATATGTATCTGCCAAATAATCAGCTACACTGTCCGCCCCTATTAGCTGAGTGGTCAGCGCGTCGGGATGTCATACCTAACGGCCCCGGTTCTATTACCGGCTGGGTCGGAGATTTTCTCGGCCCAGGGACTGGGTGTTATTTCATCCCCATCGACACGCAATTCGCGCGTAGTGGCGTCAACACTAAAGACTTGCGCCAGGCGAACGGTTTCCCCCACGGCAGGCCCTAGCCACACGTCATTTCCATTTCCATCAGCTACACTAGTTGATTACGAATCTAGTTTTTACTCGTATCTTGATGAAACAGAACTTGGAACTGCAGTAATTCAGCTACCTCACAATGTTTGACTCTGCAGATTTTCTGCAGTTTGTAAAACCAAGTAAAAACTAACTGGATCGTAGGTTCTTTTTGCCTTCTAATTCATATGTACCACCTCCGGTAAATCTACAATTCTTCCTGTAAGCTCATTCTCATAGCCCTGCAATCTGTAAGCGGAATTGTTATCCTTCACTAAAGCGACAAATTCGTTACACAGTGTGTGTACGGACCCTAGCATAGTGAACAAACTGTTGCAGCGCGTGCGGAACTTTGGCTCGAAGCATGAGCAGAAGCCACTTCATATAATTTAACATCGTAAATGTGGCTGAATGCACTTATACAGTTAGCACCATACAGAAGGCTTTTGCGAATTTCCAAAGCTGCTGTTGTATTGGAACCCTGGTCGGAGACAAAAACAAAACTATGCAACATGTCCGGCGAAATTTTCGTATCAGTCCCTCTCTTGTGCGTCTTCTCGTAATATTTACTTCCGTGAGCTTAACGGCCGGGAATTCGGCTATGAATAAAACGTTATTCAAACTAGACCAATCTGTGTTTATGTAATGTGCCGTAAGTGTCAATGCACGTTTTATACGAATCAGTCGGAATATCAACTATCGTAGTCAATTTTTTATTAATAACTTACGTACTCGTAATAACAAAATGTCTTATCCGGTTTTGGACTGCAAGAAGCCTCTTCTCATATGTTTACTTACAGCAGATATAATTGACATGACGTCTAAAACGCCGACTTCTCGATAATGTGCACCCATATAAATTTATTCTTGGCCTATTTCGTTTAAACCTTCATCAGACACCTCTCTCACTTCTAAAAGTTGTCATGTCCTTAGCACACATTGCAACAAACTTCGCTGCTACGTTTTACTACTACCTACATTCCTGAAGGTGTCAGTGTGGGATTTTTTACAAATGAATTTCCTTAAAACAGTTGCTCTCGACTAGAAAAACAGTAACGTTGATTAGTTACATATCCACACACACTTTGTCGACCGACCGACAAATTTTAAGGCAGTCTACATGACGCACGTTCCGACCGACTACAGTGAGTAACTTCAGCGCCGCACGGCTCCTAGCTCTGGTTGTGACGTTCTTTTCTGTGATATACCGCTTAGTATTCCACAGGAAAAGAATTCGGATTTGGCTTGGTTGTTTTCGAATTAACAAGACCAGAAAAAGCAATGACAAAGCCGTGGGTAATGGAATGGATCAAGTGCTCCTACTCTGTATTACTTACGGAGCTGGGACCCGAAAAATTTTGGAATTATTTAAGAGTGGATGAATAATGTTCTTCGGAGCGCGTGAACGTCGTCAAACGATAGCTGCTCTTCGAAGCGCATGAACGTCGTCAAACGATAGCTACATCACGATTTCTGGCCACTGGCGGAAGTTACGAGCAACTCAGATTCACCGCAATTAATCCCGACTATTATTATCTAAAATGATCCTTGAAACCTGCAAAGTGACTCGTAATGACATGAGGAAATATTCGTGATAAAGCAAAAGCGAAACGAAAATGAAATTGTATTCATGTAAACTTTATGAATTTATGTTCGTAATTAATATTCATAATACCCCTCGTAAGTTGGAGAAATTCATTACAAATTAGACGAAGACTGAAAATGGCAACGGCGCATATTACGTAACAAATTCAGCAACATATTCATAAAACATGAAGCACTTAACAGTTGTTGGAACTTATGAAAAGCCCTTCACTTTCCTGTTCATAGCAGAAGGGAGTGACGATAGGTAGCATTTTTGTAACACTTCTAATGATCAACCAGGCGTATTTCATGAAGAAAAGTCCATCGACTGTCTGTAATTCGGTGTTTAGTTTTTATTTTCGATACGTGTCGGAAATGAAATGAAAATACAGTCTGTATATTTAAGGGTATCAGGCTTAATTTCCGAAGGGTATCGGTAATAAAACCAACAGACAGACGACTAACAGTTATTCACAACAGGGTCTATGTTTAATTTTTCCCTGTTTGCCACATGAAAATGCTACGGATTCGTTGCTTACCTCTGTATTGCTATTCTGCTCGCACGACATGTCCGACAGACATCTGAAAGCTCGAAAACTTTCGAAAACTCTGTCGTAAAAATTTCGTCTGCCTCGCACACTGTCACGTTAGCCACATTGAACTTAATTGAACCTCGCGCGTGGTGACTGAAAAGGAACTGTTGTCAGGCGGTTTGCACGGCAGACTACACAATTTGTAGGTCGAATGGGGAGGAGGGGTGCGACTGTTTGCTGGTCTTACCTAACCAACCGACCGCAACGAAAATTCGGTCGGTCTTTCGATCAACAAGCAACGCTCGTACAATTAGTAGGTTGGTCGGGCAACAAGCTACGCACGCACAATTTATCGGTCGGTCGATAAACCGGAGCATTTGTAGGGTCCTTTACTGACAATGACACTCTGACAATAACTGAATGAGAGAAAGAGATCGAAAAACAGTAGATTCCGAAATCTCATAACAGGCTTCTGACTGCAGCGTTGAAGGTTTTGAATTCTGTACCTCGCCAGCTATGTAGTATACCGATGCAAACATTACGACAGCTCACTGGCCACACCACTGGAGAGTTACTGGCAATGCTTGAGACAAGCTCGGCTGGGTAGCTGAGCACGATTTCTCGCAGTTTCCTTGTAGCCTCAGAGCCGTTCCTCGAAACTACTACGAAATTAACGAGCGAGGTTATGCAATGGTTAGCACATTGGACTCGCATTCGGGAGATTAATAGTTCAAATCTGCGTGTGGCCATTCAGGTACAGTTTTTCCTACATTGTCTGCTGCAAATGCCGGGATGGTTCCTTTGAAAGGACACTGCCGACTTCCTACTCCATCTTTACATATTCCGAGCCTGTGCTCCGCCTCGTTGTCGACACGATGTTAAACTTGAACCTTCTACTCCTCCAGCTACGAAATAGAGTTAATATTTGCCCAGATCTGAGGGAATTAGATTAGGAAATGAGACGCCTTTTGGGGAGCAAAGAAACTGACGATGCTCGAAGTAGGGAGGATATGAAATGTAGACTGGCAACTGCAAGGAATGCGTTGCTGAAGAAGAGGAATTTGTTAACATCAAGTGTAGATTTAAGTGTCAGGAAGTCGTTTCTGAAAGTACTTGTATCGAGTGTAGCCATGTATGGAAGTGAAACAGGAAGAGAATAGAAGCTTTCGAAATGTGGTGCTACAGAAGAATGCTGAAGATTAGGTGGGTAGATCACGTAACTAATGAGGAGGTACTGAATAGAATTGGGGAGAAGAGGAGTTTGTGGCACAACTTGACAAGAAGAAGGGACCGGTTGGTAGGACATATTCTGAGGCATCAAGGGATCCCAAATTTAGCTTTGGAGGGCAGCGTGGAGGGTAAAAATCATAGAGGGTGACCAAGAGATGAATACACCAAGTAGATTCAAAAGGATGTAGGTTGCAGTAAGTACTGGGTGATGAAGTTTGCACAGGATAGAGTAGCTTGGAGAGCCGCATCAAAGAAGTCTCAGGACTGAAGACCACAACAACAACAACAACAACAACATGGTTATCACAATTTGCCCACGGAACGTGGAGTCACTAAAAACATTTGCGCGATAGTTTGTGAACGATTCTCCGCTGTTAATCAGGAAGTAATTAAAATTTGTGCCAGAACGGAAACATTTATCCGGTTGTGTTGGCTATCATCAGAGACCAAGTAAAGTAAACAGAGGCTGCTCAGCCTCGGAAAGCAGGGAAGTCGCATTTGTCATTGGTTTAAGTATCAGCGAACTTTATTTGCGTAAATTAAGGCGTATATAACACCCCTCCACACGCACCATTTATCGGCTGACAGATGATCAATTCCGTTGCTCCATACACACGTCCCGACAGACTGAACTCAGCGATTATAGTGCGGACCTGCTGTCGTAATTTGTTTATTTTATGTTTAGTTCGTTGTGTTTGCCCTACGGGATCCCGCTTAGTTTTTCACAGAAGCAAAAACGGGGTTTGCTTTGCCTGTTTTACAGGCAACAAGGCAAAATAGCCGAGAGTTACCTGTGGGCAAAGAAGTGGCAATCGTAGAACGGGTGAATCGTGCATTTCGGAACTGCTGAACATCATAAAACTATTCTTAAGGGAAAATACTGCAGTCCTGACAGACGTTGTAAACTCCGAGGAGAGAGTGTTAGCTACGTATGTTACAATTTCACGCCAATGGCAGCTGGCGTAAGATTGAGTGCTCTTCTGCCGCCACAATTATAAACTAAAATTGTCCCTGAAATGTGCAACGTGATTTATAGTTGACTGAGAAAATGCATCGTGGTAAAGCAAAATAAATACAACAAAAGTCGTTCGTGAAAACATTATTAATTTATTTATGGACGTAGCACAACAGGGTGACGTGTAAATTCCAGAGACTCATATTCGAAGAAGAAAGACTATACATGGTGTCGGCGCACGTCATCTAATAAATACAACAGATGCGTAAGAAATGAAGCACTTAGCGACTGTTAGAATTGAAAAAAAGAACGTAGCAGATGGCATGGATATAGACTGGAATTTTTCAGTACTTACAAAAATGAATTAACGTCCATGGAATGTCGATTCTTCGGTTTTTAGATTTCATTTCCATTAAGTATCGGAAATAAAACCTAAAAACAGAAATAAAGAAGGGCGACAGACTTAACCTCGTGTTGCACATAGAGAAACCATTATGTATTCGGTAAAAAATTAAACAGGTGCTTCATTTCTTGCATCGCCGCGAATACATCAGCAGTCTTTAAATTTCTTTAAATACTCTGTACTTAAAGTTTCATCCTCCTCGGACGTCCACATGTACATTAGAATAGCATTTAATTCCGTGTGCTGTGACAAAACATGAATTTTAGTCGGGCGGCTGGCACGATCGCGCTACACTCGACGCAATCTGTTGGGTCGACTATCAAGTGGTGCGACGCGCCCGACAGAGAAAGTTCGTCGGTCGGTCAAAACACCGACACGCAGCCAATTTGTCGCACGGTCGGTGGTTGAGTCGCCACGAGAGGCGCTGCTGGTGAGTCACGTGATCAGGCTGACGGCTGCGACAGACGAAAGGAAGAGCTGTAAATCATTCTTCCTGCTTTGGTGGTTGCTGAAGTTGTGAAGTGCTATTTCGAGTTGTTTGGAGGAGTTGGTGTTGTTGAAGTAGTGTTCGCTGTTGTTGGAGTTGTTGTATTTTTTGTCGTTGGAGTTTTTATCGTTGTTGTTTTCGTTGTTGACAGTGGAGGTGTTTTTGTTGTTGTCGGTGGCGGTGGTGTTTTTGTTGTTGTCGGTGGCGGTGGTGTTTTTGTTGTTGTTGTCGGTGGCGGTGGTGTTTTTGTTGTTGTCGGTGGTGGTGGTGGTCGTCGTCGTCGTCGTGGTATTGGTGGTGTTGCTGCTGCTGCTGGTTTTGGAGCAAACAGTCACAGTAAGTGAACTCATTTATATTTCTGCACTGTTGATTTTTGGATTAGAGATTTGCTTTCTTTCATTGACTTCGAAATTCTTAACCATTTAACTCAAAAGGTCTGTGGTGAAGGCTGTGAGAAGGAAAGTTTGCAAACCGAGCAAACGTGGCATAGTGTTTTCAGCATTTTCGGGAAGACAGTGAACGGATATAAATTTCATTGTTTGTGATAAACAATCGCGAAAGCTAAATCGTATTTCCTTTTTGTAAATGTTTTATTAAACTCACGTATATTGTCGGGCAGTATTACTCATTGAAAAGTAGAGGTGGATCAAACGCGGCGGTGGGAGAGGCAGGGGGAGTTGTATCATAGGAGGCAGTATGCTCTGGGTAGTGGGGACATGAAAGACGAAAACATTTTTCACAGAGCAAACGTGGAAATAAATTTAAACAGCTCTTACGAATTTCGCGTTCTTGCCAGTAATATAGGAGGAGGACTATGGTTCATTTCTGTTGCAGTGCCATAGCGCTCTGAACAATCTTTTCATTCATTCACTGTTTTTTCTAGCGGAAGTATGCAACAGTGATGGAATAGATCTTCTGGAAGGAAGGAAGGAAGGAATGGAAATAGGAAGATTAGGTTTAAAGTTCCGCCGACATGGACATGATTAGAGGCGGTGCACAGGCTCGGACTGTGTCAAGGATGGGGAAAGAAATCAGCCGTGCCCTTTCAAAGGAATCGTCCCGGAATTTGCGTGGAGCAATTTAGGGAAACCACGGAAAACCTAAAACTGGATGGCAGAACGCGGGTTTGAACCGTTGTTCTCCTGACTGAGGGTTAGCGTGTAACAACTGAACCACTTCGCTCGTTAGTGTTACCATAAACATCGATTACATATCGTAACTCGTTTCGACAACTGTGAACGTTGCTTGCATAACGCAACTTATTTGGACATGAGAGAGGAGCCGTAATATTATGCTGCTGTTAATTATCGCCCTCCTGTCCGCCCAAATAATAAGCTACACTGTCCGCCTCTGGTATCTGAGTGGTCAGCGCGATGGCATGTCATGCCTAACGGCCCGCGTTCTACTACCGGGTGGGTCGGAGATTTTCTCCGCTCAGGGACTGGGTGGTGTTGTCTTATCATTTCTTCCTCTCCGACGCGCAAGTCGCCGAAGTGGCAAAAGACTTGCACCAGGTGAACCGTCTACCCGACCGGTGGTCCTAGCCGCACGGAATTTCCATTTACCGCCCTCTCAACTCGAATGATCCAGTATAGGAACTGAATTTCGTTTTTGTAAATGTTTCATTAAAATAACTACCAGCATGATATCACTTATAAATGCTAGTATTTGAAAAATATGTTGGAACTATTCAGTATTAGAAGCTTTCTGTATTTACGATAGTAATAATACTAATAATCTCCTAGAAATATTTACGTAATTTAGATACGTTAGGAGCTTTTTATTTTCAACCCATCAAAAACGTTCATCTTACGCGTGAGCAGATGGTCAGTCAGCTTATAACACTACCGTCTGCTACCTCTGCACCATGATCTTAAAGCTGGAAGCAGGTTGTAAAATAAAACTCGTTCAAGAAAATAGTTATTAACTTTAATGGATAAACATAACTAAAACTTTGTCACACGCGAGTGCAGTGAACTCGCGACACATGCATATGTTTACGATAAGATTGAAACTAACAGTAGGAGCAGCACAAACTATTTGCAAAATTGTAACTGCTGCAGAAATACACTCTTACTTTCAGAGCTTACACAAACTGGATGGTCTTCATAACGTTATTATTACTATTCACTGCAGAATCATTAATTGGATATAGGTGAAGTCTCTCTCAGTTAAATACTTCACTATTTAAATGAAAGTTAATTGGAATGCACTAACAGATTGCTCCTCACTATCATTTCAATTAAGAAATTATGGATTTCATAATTAATGGTCTTTCCGTTACTTGCTACCGACCATTAACACAATAGACAAACTGTGGATCCTGGTATACTACTCATATGCACTTCTAATAGACAAGAGAGACAAACACTTAGCAAACACGAGTATATAACGTTTCATACTGCAGTTTTCTACTCTCAATGTAGTAAGAGACGAAATTAACATGTATGTAAGATACTGACTCACTTGTGATTTACATCAGGCAGTAATGAGATCATTTACGAAGCAAAACTTTATAAGCCTCCGTCTTAAAAACTTCTAATTTGAAGTTTGCAACAATTCATTAATAAGCTGTTTTACTAGGAAAATTACTTTCATCAAGCATAATTAACTTTCACTTTTTTTTACTATGTTCAAGAGGCATCAATTAGCAAAACACTGGGCTTTAATGTTGTTTCAGTAAGGACACCGGAAATCAGTTCAGTTCAAAAGGAGGGGAACTTGAGAGGTGTTTTGATAAGGAGAAAAATCAAGGCAGGTACATAAATTCAGTTGTTAATTACCTTATATTTGAGCACACTAACATCCATTTAGCTGATCCTTCACTGTATATCATTATAGTATTCCGTTACAGTGATTGCGCAATGTGGTGGCAACTGCATATTGGTAGGTGGATTCGCAGGCGGATTTGCTGGACTCTGGCCCTTCTTGGTGGCGATGATGAATACCAATTCCAGAATCGTCCTATCTATTTATCCATCCATCCGAGGCATTGGAAAGTAGCAGAAAAAGCCTCTCCCGGAACCATCACAATTTGCATCTTTTACATGGCAATGCACATTTTTGTAGCTCGTCCCCGACCGATGGCTCGCCCCCGACTGACACTTGTTCCACCTTTTCGACCTACGCCAACCACAATTTGCGCGCTACACGGTTCCGTTCCCGAGGGGAACCACTGCACCTTTTATATACTAGAGAACTAAGAACGCTAAGTGAGGATCAGCAGTTTACATAATCAAATACATTATATAAAACAGAACATTTGCACATATTGACATTTCTGCCGAAAATTATCCACACAGAAATTACAATTATATACAGTAAGTTTTGTTCCCTCCAAATGGGACAAAGAATTTAAATGACAGATACATAACATTGCACAGAATCAAATCATGACATCGAAGTTCTTACAAAAAAGAGTATAGAGTTTTGTGTTCTTGATTCAAACAAACACGTTTCCATAAGCTCAGCAATGTAACATTAAATGAAGCGAAAGCAAAATAAATCATTGGAGTATTAGAGCTATGGTGTTACAAGCTTAAGAACGTCTTTACTACAACGTAGTTGCAGCATTGTCGTCCGTGATGGGAAATATTATGGCTTAAACAGTGACTAAATAATTCGGATTTTTTTAAGCCTCTCAAGCGTCAGTGAGAATTCTGTAATGCCTCAACCGTTACCGCTCCTCCCTTTCACGGACGCCTACCATATTGCGCGGTACGGAGGGTGTAAGCGGTACCTTTCACAACGTACCACTGTGGCTTTGGGAAAGTCGAGAGGAACAATTCGATGTACTTCCTATGCACCAAGCACGGAAACTGCCTCATTGTCGGTAAATGTTACGTATTTCAACCTGTTAAATTTTTCAGTATGGAGCAGATATAAACAATGAGCTTCACTGCCTGTCAATTTGTTACCACAAACTCTATTTGCTTTTGGAACTTCCTGGTAGATTAAAATTGTGTGCCGGACCGAGACTCGAACTCGGGACCTTAGCCTTTCGCGGGCAAGTGCTCTAGCAACTGAGCTACCCAAGCACGACTCTCGCCCTGTCCTCACAGCTTTACTTCTGTCAGTACCTCGTCTCCTACCTTCCAAACTTTACAGAAGCTTTCCTGCGAATCTTGCAGAACTAGCACTCCTGAAAGAAAGGATATTGCGGAGACATGGCTTAGCCAAAGCCTGGGGGATGTTGCCTTTCACATTCGTTGATTGCCGCCAGCTATCAATCAAATTGTGACGTTCCAACGTAACATAATAATTCTCGGGTTGTGCGACGGATCAGTCTGTTACCACACACAACCAAAATTCGTGGGTTGGGGGATAGCGTGGTGGCAAAACCACGCTTTAACTTCAGATTAGCCTTGTGAAACACCTAATCTATAGGGTCTGCGTTTCATTCGATATTTTTCAATATCCTCTCGCTCTTTTCGCTAAAGTAAAAACAAAAAGAGAATAGAATATTTTTTTGTAGCATATATAATGATGTTTAATTTTTTAATGGTATGCATTTTTGCTAGTCGTCTGTCCTCGAGTTGTTACAGAAAGGCGTAAAAAAGAAATGATCTCCAACTACACGCCCCTCCACCCTCCCTCCCTATCAAAATGTTTAGTACGTTGCTCATGACACTCCCTTCTGCCACTGTGTAAAACCTGAGATACATGAATTATTTCCATATTCTGCCGATTTCATCGGCTATATCATTATTATTCTTCATTGAACCACTCTCATTAAATTTACAAAGGTTTATAGAATTTGTTGGTGGTGTTCTGCAATGCAATTGTTCAGTAATAATTCAGTAAGGCGATTAACAAAACAGTAGTTGTTCAAGGAGTGTTATTTGATACACAAAGGGTATTTTAGTCTCCTGTCCGGTCAATACTTCTCTATTCTTTCGGCTATTTTTTTTTATTCTTATGGGATGAATCATGTTGTAGTTGTTCTCCTGATCGTCTGTAGACTGATTTTCCTGTCTCCTAGTATTTTTTTTTTTTCATTTTATAATTGTATCTTCCTTATCTTCCTTAATTTCTGTGAGCTATTTAAAATTACTCTTACTATTCCACAACTTTCCTATTACTTTTGTACTAATTCTGCTCTCGCGAGATGTCCAGACGATGATATGCAGTTTTTCCTGATTGTGCTCGTTATTTGTTTTATTTTTTGTGTAGGGTTTCATTTGAAGCTTTTCTTCAGGTACTCTATTTTGCTATTTTCTGTTCTCATTTAGATTGACAGTTACGGTTTCATCTAAATACATTTATCAAAATTTTTGCCTGAAAGTTGCGTATTGGACCCCCATCCATTTTTTTTTCAATGTGGCACAGATGCAGACATTAGTCTTCACTACATGTCAATTTGTGCCCACATCCATATTTTCTACTTTCACATTACTTGGCTTTGCCATCTCAACGAGATTTCCACCATAGACTAGCGGCTGTGCTACAAATCCTTGTCACCATGGCTACGATTTCAGGGGGAGGAGAGGTACCCAATAAGTAACAGTTTTGATTCCCTGTTATATTGTAATACTATTTGCGGGTCAGATAAGTCAGTCTAATCTTGTGATTCTTCAGTTTCTCCCGGCATTTACCCACTTAAGGACTTAGTAATCCTGTCAGGTATTTGGCCAGCTAATATGTAGGTGCACTAAAGTTGCGGCCAAGGGGGACCGTTACGCCGAGTTGTCAGCAACATTAGGGCACCTGCATATTAGGTGGCCAAAAGAAGCCGTTATGTGGGTGAATGCCCTCATCACGTTCGTAATTCTGTGATTTCGTAAAAAGTATCGACAGCTTGAAGCTGAAAGACTCAGATATCCTGGTGAGTTTCGACGTTGTTTCATTATGTGCTAGTGTTCCTCTTCGAGAATCAGTTTAGTTTATTGCACAGAAATTTGACGAGAAGGCGAACGACCTTTTCAAGCACGTTCCGACCTCCACGTATTTTCTCTTTAATGGAGAATACTATGGACAACCAAGAGGAGTCGTAATGGGGAGCCACTCCCACCTGTGATCGCGAATTCCTATATGGAGTACTTCCAGGAGGAAGCTTTGGCGTCATCCAAATGGAAACTTACTTGCTTTCTACGTTATGTGTATGACACGTTCGTGATCTGGCTCCATGAAAGAGACAAGCTCCTAGACTTCCTTATACACCTGAACTCCGTACATCCGAGCATCAAATTCACTGCAAAGACCGAAGTAGAATGAAGATTACCATTTGTGGATGTAATGGTCAAAAGAAGAGCGGATGGCACCCTGGACCGAGGGGTATACAGGAAGAAAACGTACACTGACCTGTATTTGCCAGTGGATAGCTGCCACCACCCAGCGCAGAGGAATAGGGTGTTAAAAACACTGGTGTACAGGGTGCGTACTATCTTTGTCACAGCCCTTCAGGGGCCTCACGGTCCTTTTGCAGGTACACGTGTGGCGCGCACAGGGTCCCGAGCTGTTGCTGTTTCCTTTTCTTTCCTTTGGAGGATGCAGTACCATCCCTGTTCCTCTCCCTCCCTATCCTTTGTCCTTTGTCCCTGCCCCCTCTTTTCCCTCTTAGTGGACTTCGTTATGTCGACTTGGCTATCCTCCTAGCTTTGTTTTGGTCTGTGCTATTGTTTAATGTTTCGATGTCCTTTCTGGCGTTGCTGGTCCCCTTGAGGATTGACCTCCATTTAAAAACTTTTCCCGTACATTGTGAGCGATTTGGGGATGAACTCCCTACTTAGCTTCCATGGTACAGGTTCCTCTCCCCCCACCTCTTTCCCTTTGCCCCCTGGCTCCCCTCCTGTTAGGTTACCAGCACAGAAGCCAGTCCGTGTGGTGGGGCTGTAAAGTACCCATTTGGCTGAGGCCCCTGAAACTCCCAGGATCACACTACTACTACCTCAGCTGTAAGCGCCTCGTGTATGCCCAGGAGTCAATGCTCATCGTTTTGGGGCACCAGAGCTCCCAGTAATGGCTGCCGTGCTAGACAGCTTTTGCTGTTTCTGGGTGGCGCCCATGGGGTGAGCCACTAATTAGAGTGGATGGTACTAGGACGGACACCTTGTGTATGGAGCGACGAAAGCTTCACTATGCTGACCATTCTGTGGCCATCTCTAAGAGTGGTAGCAGACGTGGCACTTCTCCTTATCCTTGGGCCTTCCCCTCCGTGACCACACTCTGGGAAGAGGGCCAAGCTCGCCAGCTTGGGTTGAATCCTTTCCCTCAGTACCTGGTTTGTACCAGGACGGATGGCGATAGTTGTGACACGACCAAGCCTTCCTTTTTCGTACAGACAATTGGAGATAAGTATGGCGAAGTTGAACCGATGAGTAAAGTGCAGTCCAGTGGTTTGCTCATCAACACATCTTCAGCTGGCCAATCTGACGCTCTGCGTGTTTGTGACTGTCTCGGTGACGTCCCAGTCCCCATCACACCCCACCAAACTTTGAACTCAGTACAGGGCATTATTTTTCACTGAGGTCTTCTTCTGCAAACTGATAGGAGCTCCATACCAACCTCGAGAGGCGAGGGGCTCCCTCCAAACAATTGCCTTGCTAAGGGCGCCTTTATCCTGGCCTTCGAGAGGGATTTACTCCCAGACGTGGTCAAGGTAATGGTGTATTGGTGTCATGTAATACCTTACATTCCACCATAGATGTTTTAAATGCTTAAGGTTTGATCACATGTATTCCCGCTGCACCACTGACCCCTCTCTGCAGTGACTGTGGGTGCCCCCTCCATGAGAGTAGTGGCTGTGCTCCCCCACCAATGTGTGTAAATTGTAATGGACAGCATGCTTGGAGTTCGTGAAACAAAGAAAGGAGGATTCAAAAGTACAAAACTTTACATGGGCTCATCTACACAAGTTTACATGGCTCACCTACACTTAGGCTCGTCAGAAATATGACTGGCTCCACCCCTTGTCTATGACCTCGACTTTTGCTTCAATTGCGTCCATTCCCCCTCGTACCTCCTCCTCACCCCAGCCCCACCCTATTCACCACATGCCTTAGTCCTCCTCCTCCTCCCCCCACTCCCCCTCCCCCCTCCCTCTGAGTATCCATACCCTTCCCTTTGGGTGCTGCTCCCCCTCCCCCATTGGAGAAGTGCTCCCATCTTTTGCCAGCTGCCGGTACTGGAGCTCCCTCTCGGGACTCCTGTTCCCGGCACCCCTGTGAAAGGTGATATACTGCTCCACATGAGCAGTGTGATCCTCAGCTGGTGGGCGCCAAGATTGGCAAGTGTAGTTCTGTGCCTGCCCTTGCTGAAGTCTGCCCTTCTCTTCCTTCCCAAGAGAAAAGCAGAAACGCAGGAACAAAGGCAAGGCCCCTGTGGTACCCCCCTGAGGTGCAGCCTTCCACTCCTATAGTCAATGAACCAGCAGAGTCTGACCCCACCTATATGGATATTACCCCATCCTTATTGGGAAAGGTTAGCGACTCGGTGGCGTGACCGTCTCTGGTAAGTTCGATTCCACTTTTGACTCTCGCTTGAGAATCCTCCAGTGGAATTGTAATGGATATTTGCGTCACCTCCCAGAATTGCCGCATCTTCTTTCTTTCTACTCTGCCACTTGTATTGCGCTCCAGCAGACCCATTTTGTCAATTTTTACTCACCCACCCTTTGTGGGTTCCATGCTTTCTGTCGGAACTGAATTGGCCCATTGCAGGCTTCTGGTGGTGTGTGCACCTTGGTCCGCAAGGACATTGTTAGTAAATGGGTTATCCTCCATATCACTGTGGAAGCCATTGCTGTCAGGGTCCATCTGGCCACTCCAACCACAATCTGTAAACTCTACTTCCCACCTGACAGGTCGCCCACATCCAGTGCCCTCAGCACCCTTTTTCAATAAATCCCTTCTCCCTTCCTGTTATTAGGGGACTTTAACCCAAAGAGGGTTGTGTTCAGGACAATTGAAGCTGTTCTGCTTACTAAACATAGTCGCTCCTACACACTTTAGTGTGGCACATGGCACTTTCTCAACCATTGACCTCTCCATCTGCAGTCCCAGCCTTCTTCCCTCCATTCAGTGGGGCGTCCATGATGACTTATTTGACAGCGATTATTACCCGATTGTTTTGACGTTCCTTCAGTGTCTCACTCTGACACCCTCCCTGGTGGGCCGTATCTAAGGCTGATTGGGGCCTTCTCCCATGCCCCCCCCCCCAATATTGCCAAACGACAGTGTTGATGAATCTACTCAGACTTGGGCTGCAGATTCCTCGACTTGCGCCATAGGGTGGTGGGGTTTCAGGTTCCGCTGGATAGGTCAGGAGTCCACTACATGCAGCAAGCGGCTACACGGGTAGCAGGGGTTGTGTGGCGTGGACTTGGCGGTTTTTTAGGTTAGATGGCCTCGGGAAAGTACAGAAAGGGCAGCAGCCTCAAAGGGTGCGGGGAAAAGTCAGGACATGCGGGGGCCAAACAGCAATCGGTATTGTAATTGTAAACTGTCGAAGCTGCCTTGGTAAAGTACAGGAACTTCAAGCGCTGATAGAATGCACCGAAGCTGAAATCGTTATAGGTACAGAAAGCTGGCTGAAGCCAGAGATAAAGTCTGCCGAAATTTTTACAAAGGCACAGATGGTGTTTAGAAAGGATAGATTGTATGCAACCGGTGGTGGCGTGTTTGTCGCTGTTCGTAGTCGTTTATCCTGTAGTGAAGTAGAAGTGAACAGTTCCTATGAATTATTATGGGTGGAGGTTGCACTCAACAAACGAACTAGATTAATAATTGGCTCCTTTTACCGACCTCCCGAGTCAGCAGCATTAGTGGCAGAAAAACTGAGAGAAAATTTGGAATACATTTAACATAAATTTTCTCAGCATGTTATAGTATTAGGAGGAGATTTCAATTTACCTTATATAGACTGGGACACTCAGATGTTTAGGCAGGTGGTAGGAACAGAGCATCGAGTGACATATACTGAGTGCACTGTCCGAAAATTACTTCTAGCAATTAAACAGAGAACCGACTCGTGGAGATAACATCTTGGACCTACTGATAACAAACAGACCCGACATTTTCGACTCTGTAAGTGCAGAACAGGGAATCAGTGATCATAAGGCCGTTGCAGCATCCCTGAACATGGAAATTAATAGGAATATAAAAAAGGGAGGAATCTTTATTTGTTTAGAAAGAGTAATGGAAGGCACATTTCAGACTACCTAACAGATCAAAACGACAATTTCTGTTCCGGCACAGACAATGTTGAGAGTTTATGGAAAGAGTTCAAGGCAATCGTAAAATGCGTTTTAGACAGGTACGTGCCGAGTAAAACTGTGAGGGACGGAAAAAATCCGCCGTGGTTCAACAACAAAGTTAGGGAACTACTGCGAAAGCAAAGAGAGCTTTACTCAAAGTGTAAACGCAGCCAAAACCTCTCGGACAAACAGAAGCTAAACGATGTCAAAGTTAGCGTAAGGAGGGCTACGCGTGAAGCGTTCAGTGAATTAGAAAGTAAAATTCTATGTACCGACTTGACAGAAAATCCTAGGCAGTTCTGGTCTTACAGGGTGTTTCAAAAATGACAGGTATATTTGAAACGGCAATAAAAACTAAACGAGCAGCGATAGAAATACAGTTTGTGCAATATGCTTGGGACAACAGTACCTTTTCAGGCAGACAAACTTTCGAAATTACAGTAGTTACAATTTTCAACAACAGATGGCGCTGCAAGTGATATGAAAGATATAGAAGACAACGCAGTCTGTGGGTGCGCCATTCTGTACGTCGTCTTTCTGCTGTAAGCGTGCGCTGTTCACAATGTGCAAGTGTGCTGTGGACAACATGGTTTATTCCTTAGAACAGATGATTTTTCTGGTGTTGGAATTCCACCGCCTAGAACAGTGTTGTTGCAACAAGACGAAGTTTTCAATGGCGGTTTAATGTAACTAAAGGACCGAAAAGCCATACATTAAAGGATCTGTTGGAAAAATTTCAATGGACTGGGAACGTGACGGATGAACGTGCTGGAAAGGTAGGGCGACCGCGTATGGCAACCACAGAGGGCAACGCGCAGCTAGTGCAGCAAGTGATCCAACAGCGGCCTCGGGTTACCATTCGCCGTGTTGCAGCTGTGGTCCAAATGACGTCAACGTCCACGTATCGTCTCATGCGCCAGAGTTTACACATCTATCCATACAAAATTCAAACGCGGCAACCCCCAAGTGCCACTACCATTGCTGCACGGGAGACATTCACGAACGATATAGCTCACAGGATTGATGACAGTGATATGCATGTGGGCAGCATTTGGTTTACTGACGAAGCTTATTTTTACCTGGACAGCTTCGTCAATAAACAGAACTGGCGCATACGGGGAACCGAAAAGCCCCATGTTGTAGTCCCATCATCCCTTCATCCTCAAAAAGTACTGGTCTGGGCCGCAATTTCTTCCAAAGGAATCATTGGCCCATTTTTCAGATCCTAAACAATTACTACATCATGCTATCTGGACATTCTTCGTGAATTTGTGGCGGTTTAAACTGCCTTAGACGACACTGCGAACACCTCGTGGTTTATGCAAAATGGTGCCCGGCCACATCGCACGGCCGACACTATTTAATTTCCTGGATGAATATTTCGATGATCGTGTGATTGCTTTGGGCTATCCGAAACATGCAGGAGGTGGCGTGGATTGGCCTCCCTATTCGCCAGACGTGAACCCCTGTGACTTCTTTCTGTGGGGACACTTGAAAGACCAGGTGTACCGCCAGAATCCAGAAACAATTGAACAGCTGAAGCAGTACATCTCATCTGCATGTGAAGCCATTCTGCCAGACACGTTGTCAAAGGTTTCGGGTAATTTCATTTAGAGACTACGCCATATTATTGCTACGCATGGTGGATATGTGGAAAACATCGTACTATAGTGTTTCCCGGATCACAGCGCCATCTGTTGTTGACAGTTGTGACTACTGTAATTTCGAAAGTTTGTCTGCCTGAAAATGTACTGTTGTCCCAAGCATATTGCAACAAACGGTGTATTTCTATCGCTGTGTGTTTAGTTTGTATTGCCGTTTCAAATATACCGGTAATTTTTGAAACACCCTGTATGTTAAAACAGTAATTGGCTCGAAAGAGCATGTCCAGACTCTCCTGGATAATGACGGCATTGAAACAGAGGATGACACGCGTAAAGCTGAAATACTAAACACCTTTTTCCAAAACTGTTTCACAGAGGAAGACCGCACTGCAGTTCCTTCTCTAAATCCTCGAACAAACGAAAAATGGCTGACATCGAAATAAGTGTCCAAAGAATAGAAAAAGCAACTGGAATCAATCAACAGCGGAAAGTCCACTGGACCTGATGGGAGACCAGTTCTATTCTACACAGAGTACGCGAAAGAACTTGCCCCCTTCTAACAGCCATGTTCCCTAAGTCTCTAGAGGAACGGAAGGTTCCAAATCATTGGAAAAGAGCACAGGTAGTCCCAGTCTTCAAGAAGGATCGTCGAGCAGGTGCGCAAAGCTATAGACCTATATCTCTGACGTCGATCTGTTGTAGAATTTTAGAATGTTTTTTGCTCGAGTATCATGTCGTTTTTGGAAACCCAGAATCTACCCTGTAGGAATCAACATGGATTCCGGAAACAGCGATCGTGAGAGACCCAACTCGCTTTATTTGTTCATAAGACCCAGAAAATATTAAATACAGGCTCCCAGGTAGATGCTATTTTCCTTGACTTCCGGAAGGCGTTCGATACAGTTCCGCACTGTCGCCTGATAAACAAAGGAAGAGCCTACGGAACATCAGACCAGCTGTGTGGTTGGATTGAAGAGTTTTTAAGCAAATAGAAATCAGCATCTTATCAATGAAGAGACGTAAGCAGACGTTAAAGTAATCTCTGGTGCGCCACAGGGGAGTGTTATGGGACCATTGCTTTTCACAATATATATAAATTACCTAATAGATAGTGTCGGAAGTTCCATGATGATGATGATGATGTTGATGATGATGTAGTATATAGAGAAGTTGCAACATTAGAAAATTGTAGTGACATGCAGGAAAATCTGCAGCGGCTAGGCACTTGGTGCAGGGAGTGGCAACAGAACCTTAACATGGACAAATGAAATTTATTGTGAACTCAAGTGGCAGATTCTGCAAGAGAGGCGCTTTGCATCTCGGCGTAGCTTGCTCGTCAGGTTTCGAGAGGGTGGGTTTCTGGATGAGGTATCGAATATATTGCTTCCTCCTACTTAAACCTCCCGAGGAATCACGAATCTAAAATTAGAGATCCGAGTGCGCGCGGAGGCTTTCAGACAGTCTTTCTTCCCGCGAACCATACTCGACTGGAACAGAGAAGGGAGGTAATGACAATGACACGTAAAGTGCCCTCCACCACACACCGTTGGGTGGCTTGCGGAGTATAAATGTAGATGTATAGACTTCGACTGCCTTCATCCTTTCAGGAGCTGTTTCAGCAATCCCTTCTTCAGGTTCAAGTTCCCCCCCCCCCCCCCCCCTCTGCCGGAAGCTGGACCCTTTTTCGACTGTGGACTCCTGAAATTGCTTCAGCCATAAAAGACCGCCACCGTGCTCTTCGACACTTCAAGCGGCACCCTTCTACTGCTCTACTTCCGGTCTTTAAACGACTCTGCACCTGGGCCCACTACCTAATCAAATTTCAGAAACGGATATGCTGGGAGCAATATGTAGCTGCTATAGGACCCCACATCCCCTCTTCACAAGTCTGGCCGAAACCGGTGAATTTTTTGCCACTGTCTCCCACTGGAGTTATAAGAATTTCCATGCATGATGTTGCCATTACCAATCCGGATTTCGTGACAGGAAATTTCGCTCTACACTTTTCTGAAGCTTCGGCATTGGTTCAGTATCCGTCCACATTCCTTCTCCTGAAGAGCGTTCAGAACTACTACCTTTGTCTTTTTGTTCCTTGCTGGTCAGAACCATATAATGCCCCATTCAGCGAATGGGAATTTGCCAGCCCTCTCGCCCTTTGTCCTGACATGAGTCCTGGACTGGATGCTCCAACACTTATTGGTAGTTGGCCATCATCGTATACTAACCCTCTTCAACCGTCTGTGGAGTGTGGGGGTATTTCCTACCCAATGGCAGGAAAGCATTGTTGTTCCGGTGTTGAAGCCAGGGAAGCCGTATCTTCAGTTGAATACCTACCGTCCAATTAGCCTTAATAACACCCTCTGGAAGTTCCTTCAATGCATGGTGAGTTGGCAGCTTGAATCCTGTGACCTTTTGTCATCGACTCAGTGGTTTTTGCTGTGGTCGCTCTATGGTTGATAACTTGGTACACCTGAAGTCTGCTGTCTGGTCAGCTTTTGCCCACCAGCAATCTTTGATCTGCATGAAGTCTGGCACCACCTGGCGCACCACATACTCACCACCCTTCACAAATGGGTCCTTCGTGGGACTTTGCAAGTTTTCATCCATAACTTCGTTGTTTGTCACTCTTTTCAGTTCAAAGTTGGCTCCTTCTACAGCTCTTTCCATGTGCAAGTTTCACAGGGTTCTGTGCTGAGCGTCCCTCTCTTCCTCATAGCCATTAATCGTCTGGTGGTAGCTGTTGGTCCCACTTTTCGTATGCTGACGATATTTGTATCTACCTCACCTCCTCCATAATGGGCGCTGCAGAAGGCCATCTACAGGGGGCAATCTGTCAGGCACACTCATATGCTCTCTCTCATGGCTTTCAGTTTCCGGTGGCCGAGACTTGTCATGCATTTATGCCGTCGCTGTACAGTCCATCCCCATCCAGAACTGCTCCTCGATGGCCAGCCCCTCGAGGTGGTGGACACCCATCGCTTCTTAGGTCTGGTCTTCAATGCCCAGTTGACATGGCTCCCTCATGTTCGGGAGCTGAAGATGATGCGCAGTTCCCTTCTCACTTTTGTTGGAGTTTGTGCAATACCACCTGGGGCGCAGACTGCTGTGTTCTCCTGCGATTGTATCAAGCGTTGGTCCAGTCTCGTTCAGACTATGGAAGTCCTGTCAATGGTTCTGCGTCGCCTTCGACACTATAGAGACTAGACCCCATCCACCACTATGGGGTCTGACTTGCGCTTGTTGTCTTCCGGACTAGCCCCGTACTTAGCCTTCTTGCAGAGATAGGGATTCCACCACTGCACTAGCAACAGCTGATATATTATTTGCTCTGCATTTGTTGCAACCCAGACATGGAGGTCACACTGCCGCAGCAGCGGCCACGATGTGGGCTTACCATGGCTGTCTGCATTCAGTCGCTCTTTTATGAGCTCCAGCAATTGCCTTTACCACCTCTCTTCTCTGCTCACGCATGTACCCCTCTCGTCCGTAACTATGTCTTCATCTCTCAATCGATTCTGTCCCTCAGATGGCTATTCGACACCAGTTCTCCTGTCTCCTCAGTTATTTTCAGGGTTCAGAAGTGATATATACTGATGGCTCCATGGTTGATAGTTGCACTAGTTTTGCTTACAGCCATGCGCGATACAGGGAACTTCGTTCCCTACCAGATAACTGTAGTGGTTTTACTGAAGAATTGGTTGCCATCTTGCGTGCACTGGACCATATCCGCTCCTACTCAGAACTATCCTTCACTATCTATAGTGACTCAATGAGCAGTTTGCCCGCTATCAGCCGATTTTTCCCTCGCCACCCATTGGTCATCGCTATCCAGGACTCCCTTTCTCTCCTTGCTGAATGTGGATACTCGGCGGTTTTCATTTGGACCCAGACCATGTTGGGGTCCAGACAGTGAACTTGCCAATTGACTGGCTAAATTAGCTACTACCAGACCATCTCTTGCTATTGGTATTCCGGAAATAGACCTTCGCTCAGCATTATGTCGTTAGGTTTTGGGCCTTTGGGATGCAGAATGGATCGCTCTTCCTTAGCCAAACAAGCTCAGAGCAATAAAGGATTCTACAACTCTGTGGCGGTCCTCCTCCTGGGCATCTCATAAGGCCTCTGTTGTCCTTGCTGGCTTTGCATCAGCTATACTTCACTAACTCACGGTTATCTCCTCTGTCGTAAGGACCCCCTCTCTGTCGTTGAGGTTGACGGTGCCTAACATCTTGTTGGACTGCCCCAATGTAGCCACCCTGCGATGGACTTTTAGCCTTCTTGACACGCTATCCCTGGTGTTGTTGACCATGCCTCAGCGGCGGATCTTGTTTGTTTTATCTGTGGCAGGGTTTTTTTATCAATTTATTTATGGGAGGGACCTTCCACCCTATGGGTGAGTGGGGGTGGGGATGACGGGCCCTCTTGCTCCCTCCTTCGTCCCAAGTGGATGGGCTTCAAGTGGGCTTGCTGTTTCACCCCAGCCCTATGCCTTCCCACTCCTTTTGTTACAGGTTCTGTTACTTCTTGAGCATGTCTCTTGTCTCCTGTGCTTCTTCGTTCCCGCCCCTGTCATTAGTCACTTTCTTTCCCTCACATCTTCTTCCATCCTTTTCCATCTGTCCCTTACTTCTAATTTTATGGGCATTGTAGTTGCCTCTCCTAACGTGGGATTTTATCGGTTTTAGGTCTAAGGTTGGAGGGATCAGTGACCTCATAGTTTGGTTGGTTGGGTGTAGAAGGGACCAATCTCTGACGCAGAGTGTCTTCCCCAAGAGCTGGAACGCCTCAAAACTGTATTCCGAAAAACGGGTACTCGGAATGGCAGATCAGACGCGCTCTCTGCCTCACGTCTACAGTACAGTGTGCAGAGATGAAAGAAGTCATGGAGAAAGACATAGCCACTGCCTATATACCGTATACTGGCACACTATTGGGGAAAGTAGGACGAATACTGAGGAAACACAGAGTAGGTACTGTCTTTTGCCCACCAAATAAAAGCATTATGTGGAAGTGTCAAAGGCGATCTCGGTTTGCATCTATTCGATTCCATGTCAATGTTGGAGGACATACATTGGTCACACAGTGCACACCATTCAAGATTGTGGCCGAGAACATCAGAGGCACACTCGACTTGGGTACCCCAACAAGTCAGCGGTCGCAGAGCACTGTCTGTGCGAAAATCACGAAATGGACTACTTATATACCTGGGGCCTGGCACAGACATCCAAATACTGGGATAGTGTCGTTAGAGAGGCTATCGAAATTCGTACCAGGGATGGAATCAAACGAGATTGCGGCTAAAACCTCAGGGCGTGGGAATCAGCATTGAGTCTAATTAAAAAGACTCACAGCAAAGGCAACATATGGGTGACTAGGGCGGACGAGGCAATTACACCAAAGCCACAACAGACGCCATCGCCAGCATCTCACCGACAGGCAACTCGTGGGTGTGGACTGCCAGCAGAACGCCTCACGAAGGGTGGGGATATAAGATGACCGCCAGCCCTCAGGTGCTCAGTTCATCAGCGCACCTGACGATGGCAACATGTCTGATCACCGAAATATTGCGCCCATTGGACACTATGGACCATCAGCACACCTGTGATCTGTTAGAGCAGCATAATCCCTTTTCTTTCAAATGGTGTTCTAAGGCTAATTTTCTGTGTTTCTTGTAGCGATTTAACTTGTATGCTTTCTTGCATATTGTTAGCAAGGTGAGCTAGAGCATTAGCAAATCCCAAGCAGTGTAACTTACTTTGTTGCACATCAAATTCTTATTTTCTTTTATCTTCGTACCATTGACCCTTAACATAACCCCCTGCAGATCCGGAGGTTAGAATAGGCCCGAGGTATCCATTCCTGTTGTATGAGGAGACTGAACGTTTTGGCCTTTGTGACAGGCAACTGCGGAGTTTGACCTCCATTCTTCAAAATTTTCTAGAAGATCTAGCCAATTGGGGAATGGCGCCTTGCAAGGTGCATTGTGTCCATCGTGCAGTGAGATATTTTTCTTGTCATCAAATTGCAGTCCTCCTCATTCCCCATCTCTTGGGCGAGGTCACCTTCCTTGGTTCGTTTTCCACCATGCACTATGCAGTGTCGATTTCTATGTCGATAATGACCATGGACTTCTTTGCACCTGATACACACCACTGTCGCCAGTCCATTTTGATGGGGCCGCCATGTACCCTGTTGGTTGTAGCCCCCTGACCACACACAGGGATCGCTGTACTGACGACTGCATCGTTAACGCCCCATGTGTGCCAAGTGGTATATGCCCACCCCTCTGGGGCATCAGGACTCCCAGTAATGGCCATCCTGCCAGGTGGCCTTCCACCATGGACTTCTTTGTACCTGATTTCCAGCAAGGTAGCCAGTCCATTGTGGTGGGACCGGCATGTACCCTTCTGGTTGTAGTCCCCTGACTACACCGTCGGCGAGCTTTACAGCGGCAATGCCACGCCCATCCGTGGAGCACCTCATAGCCTTTAAATGGCGCCATGCCAGTGTCTGCTACCTTATCAAACAATGGAAGGAGGAGTGTTAGGAGAGATACATCTCCACCATTGGGGGCGACACGTCTTCTGCCCAAGTCTGGGCAATGATCAAACGTCTTTTTGGGAACCAGGCCCCAACAGCTGTACCCCATGATACCATAAATTACCGACGCATATGCGATTACTTAGGACTTTGCTCTATCCTCTGCGTCAGAGAATTAACCCCCAGCCTTTCGCATACTCAGAGGCTGGAAGGGAACGTCTTCTCATTCACTACATGCTGCAGTGAATCCTGTAACGTCTCATTTACAGTGTGGGAGCTCCTCAGTGTCCTTGCACGTTGCCCTGACACAGCTTCTGGGCATGATCGCATCCACTGCCAGATGATTAACCATCTTCATCTGACTACAAGCGACATCTTCTCATCATCTTCAACCAGATCTACATCTACATCTACATCTACATGACTACTCTGCAATTCACATTTAAGTGCTTGGCAGAGGGTTCCTCGAACCACAATCATACTATCTCTCTACTATTCCACTCCCGAACAGCGAGCGGGAAAAACGAACACCTAAACCTTTCTGTTCGAGCTCTGATTTCTCTTATTTTATTTTGATGATCATTCCTACCTATGTAGGTTGGGCTCAACAAAATATTTTCGCATTCGGAAGAGAATGTTGGTGACTGAAATTTCGTAAAAAGGTCTCGCCGCGACGAAAAACGTCTATGCTGTAATGACTTCCATCCTTACTCGTGTATCATATCTGCCACTCTCTCTCCCCTATAACGCGATAATACCAAACGAGCTGCCCTTTTTTGCACCCTTTCGATGTCCTCCGTCAATCCCACCTGGTAAGGATCCCACACCGCGCAGCAATATTCTAACAGAGGACGAACGACTGTAGTGTAAGCTGTCTCTTTAGTGGACTTGTTGCATCTTCTAAGTGTCCTGCCAATGAAACGCAACTTTTGGCTCGCCTTCCCAACAATATTATCTATGTGGTCCTACCAACTGAAGTTGTTCGTAATTTTAACCCCCAGGTACTTAGTTGAATTGACAGCCTTGAGAATTGTACTATTTATCGAGTAATCGAATTCCAACGGATTTCTTTTGGAACTCATGTGGATCATCTCATACTTTTCGTTATTTAGCGTCAACTGCCACCTGACACACCATACAGCAATCTTTTCTAAATCGCTTTGCAGCTGATACTGGTCATCGGATGACCTTACTAGACGGTAAATTACAGCATCATCTGCGAACAGTCTAAGAGAACTGCTCAGATTGTCACCCAGGTCATTTATATAGATCAGGAACAGTAGAGGTCCCAGGACGCTTCCCTGGGGAACACCTGATACCACTTCAGTTTTACTCGATGCTATGGCGTCTTTACATCGCCATGGCCGGAGAGCACCATCTATCTGGCGCTCAAAACCAGTTAACGCCTGCTTGATGTGGATAACTCTCTGCCCATCAGCCTCACCAACGATCTCTGTAAGCTGCTGGAATATATGGTATTTCCACAGTTGGGTTGGATCTTTGAGCCACGTGGCTTGCTGGCTCCATGTTATGGTGGCTTCCCCAAGGGTCATTCTACCACTGATAATCTTTTGTCCGTAGTGTCTGTTATCTAAACAGCCTTTTCAGACAGCAGCACCTGATTACTGTCTTTTTGACTTACGTAAAGCATACGACATTACTTGGTGACGTCATATCCTTGCCACATTGTATGAGGGGTTTCCAGAGACCACTCACCATTTTTATCCGAAACTTCCTGTCGCTCAGTACTCTCCATTTCCATGTCGGTGCCTCCCATAGTCCCCTCCCCCCTCCCCCCTCCCTATATAGGAGAATGGGGTTCCACAGGGCTCTGTATTCAGCGTATCCTGACGACTTCTGCATTTCGTACTGCTGCTCTAGCACTGTTGTTGCTGAGCGGCGCCTCCAGGAAGCCATTCACAAGGCCCACTCATGGGCTCTAGCCTTCCTTTTCCAGTTTTCAGCCGCAAAGTCCTGGCTCATGCACTTGTGTCGGCGTTGAACCATTCATCCAGAACCCGGACTTTACGTTAATGACAATCCACTCAATGTAGCGGAGACATAAATTCCTAGGACTGGTTTTTGACCCTCGATTGACTTGGTTCCCTCATTATCGTCTGCTTAATCAGAAGTGCTGGCAGCACCTCAGCGCCCTTCGTTGCCTGGGCAACACCAATTGGGGTGCAGATCACTCTGCGCTGCTGCAGCACTACAGAGCCCTTGTCTAATCCCGAATTGAGTGTGGGAGTGTGGTTTATGGTACAGCTGCGCCACCTGCATTACATTTCCTCGACCCTGTGCACGACTGTGGGGTTAGATTGGTGACAGCAGCTTTTAGGGCGAGTCCGGTGACAAGCATTATTGTGGAGGCTGGTGTCCCTCCACTTCAGGTCAGACGTGCGCAACTGCTCGCCAGATACGCAGCACTCATATATAGTTCCCCTGAGCATCCAAATTGCTGTCTCCTTTTTCTGCCCGCGGTTGTCCATTTCCCCCATTGGCGGCCCATGTCAGAGATAACGATTGCGGTTCACGTGTGGTCCCTTCTCACTGAACTGAAGTCCTTTCTTTCACCACCTCTACTTGCCATCCGTTCTTGTATGCTGCGGTCGAAACTTTGTCTGGACATTTTGCATGGCCCTAAGGACGTTAACCCCCACCCCCAGGGTGGATACGTGCATATCGAGCATGGGACCCCAAGCTAGTGTGGCCCCCTCCCCTCCCATTTCCTTTCCATTCCTTTTCCATATCCTTTCCCATCCCCCATATTCCCCCCCCCTCCTCACCTCCACCTCTTCCCTTCACTTTCTCCCCCATGGAAGTATGTTTAGGGCCTAGGTCTAGAAACAGATGCGTGAAACTGTAAAACAGGCTCTCTCCTTCGCTTTCTGTGCAGGCAAGTATGTCCTTGTTGCAACCCTTGTTCATTCATGTACGAGCAGCCCTTAGCGACTCATCTTATTTAAAACTATTTATGACGTCGCCTTTCCGGTTTAGATTTTTTATAATTGTAACTTGTAAGTACTGCATTTCTTTCCAGTCAGTACAAACATTCATTTTATTAATATTTGTGACCGAGGGCTTATTTGTTCTAATATATCGTCTCTGTCCTTCCTTTGTCGTTCTCTTTTCCTTACATCTTCTCTTTCCCTCTTCTCTGCTGCAGCGTTTCAGATATCTCTTACTTTATTTCATTTTCTTTGTCCCTCCCTTTCTCTTTTTTCTTCCCTGTGCGTGGCTGAAAGCCGACCCATGCATTCCCACGCACAGCCGGAGATGGGATAACACGTAATTACCCGCCTTGGGTAGACAGGTAGGACACGCACTTACCATCTGGTAACGGCCTGGACCAGAGAGGGGTAATTACCCGAGCTGGTACCTTCCGAAAGTGCCGATTGGTTCCTTTGTCCATTTCTTGGCAGGTGTGACCTGAGGTGTGAACAATCACCTAAGGTGAGAGTGCCCTCAGAGAGGGCCCCCACAAGGAAGGAGTGCGCAATCGGAGACGCCAGTAATCATGGGGGATACATCCGCAATGGTTCCCTCATCATCTACTATGTCTGCTCACAAGCGAAAGTTAAATGAGTCTCAGCCATGAACAATTCTTCCATCAGTGCCACAGTTCCTTGTCGTATCTCGGTTGGACGAAGGTCAAGACTTCTCCACAGTCAACCCTTTCATTATTCAGAAAGGTGTCGACGCAATTGCAGGTCCTATAAAGTCTTGTTCCAGATTATGAAATGGCACCTTGTTGTTAGAAACAGTCAGTGCCCTCCAGGCACAAATATTGCTGCATACTTCACTGCTACAAACATTCAATGTCCAGGTGGAAGCGCACCGCACTTAAAAAATTCCTCACATGGGGTGGTTTATACACGCTCCCTCTACGGATTGTCGGACTAGGAAATTCAAAGCCACCTGTCCGACCACCGCATAGCGGCTGTTCGAGTCATGAAAAGGGTTGACAAGGACTGTCAAATGCCAAGAAAGTACGGGTTGGAACCGAGTTCAACTTCCATCGAACAGAAAAGCGGGCTATGAGATAATTTCCGTTCGCCCTTACATTCCAAACCATACGTGTTGCTATCGGTGTCAGTGGTTCAATCATACCAGCGAGTTATGTTCCAATCCGGCCAAATGCGTTACGTGTGGCACCCATGAGGGTGTTTGTCCACCTCCATCCCCTCGTTGCATCAACTGTATGGGTGATCACGCTGCTCCCTCTAGAGATTGCCCTATTTTCAAAGATGAACGAATCACTCAGGAAATCAGAGTGAAGGAATAGGTGTCGACCTTTGCTACTGGAAAGTTATTTGCCAACTGTGGCTCACACAGGTAAATACAGCGCTGTCCTTGCCGCTCCTTGGCCTACAAAGGAGGCAGCCACACACTTGTGATCTCACCTTTAGTGCCACGGTCGCCCATTCAACCTCCCCACTGTCTCCTGCTCACCTTATGTCTCACCCTTCATTGGGTTCAGCTAAAACACGAGCCCCAAAATCAGACACCAGGACTTACAAAAAAGGGGCTACTTGTGAAGATTTTTTTATGTACCCTGACTCCACAACTGTAGACTCACTCACCTCAGTGTCCTGTATCCAAGAAAGTGAATAAGAAACCCAGTTGCTCTCCTTCTCTGTCACGGCACGTTTCATTTACCACACCACCTGGCGGTTATCACCCATGGCCATCTTCTGTGTCGCCAAGGCACACTGTTGGTGGCCGATCAATCGGCCGATCGCTGGTGGCAGGAACTGCTCCCGAAAAAGCCATGGATCAGGATCTTCTGCTTCCGGCAGAATGCTGATCCACAGTCGCAGCCGCCGGCTCTGAGCAATCGTGGAGTTGAGGGCAACCTTGGCCACATTCCTCCATTTTCTGTCCACCCTATGTCCATTATCCATTGGAATATCCGCGGCATTCGAGCCAATCTGGATGAATTGTTGATCCTCTTACGATCCTACTAGCCGGTCGTCATTTGTCTTCAGGAAAGAAAGCTGCATCCCCACGGCCGCTTTGTTTCCCCCATTTTCAGTGAGTCCGATTTGATCTCCACTCTGTTGATGCCACTCCAGCACATGGAGGACTAGTGACTCTTCTCCATGATACTGTCCATTATCACGGAATTCCCTTAAACAATTCCTTCCTAGCTGTTGCTGTCCGTCTTTCCCTTTCTGGATACACATTCTCTCTTTGTACTGTATACATTCCATCATCCACACTAATGGCAAGACCTAATCTCCTTCATCTTGGTCAGCTTCCGCTCCCCTATTTGCTGGTTGGGGACTTCAATGCCCACCACCCATTTTGGGGATCTTCGCGTCCTTGTCCATGTGTCTCACTATTACGACATCGTCCACCAAGCGGATCTTGTTTGCCTCAGCACTTGGGACCCTAAATTTTTCTCTGTCTCCACGACAAATTTCTCTCATTTGGATCTTTCGGTCGGTACTGTTCCGCTACCCCTCGAGTGGCCACTTTCCATGTGTCCTTAGATTGCAGCCTCAACTGCCATCTATGCACCCGAGCTGCTGGAAGTTTGCCCAAGCCGATTAGACACTTTTCTTATCTCTAGCGACATTCAGCGACCGTCACTTTTCTAGCGTCGACGACGAGGTCACTCATATTTCAGAAGTTATTCTTAGAGCTGTGGAACGTTCAATATCTCGTACCTCCTATTTCCCATCACCCCCCCAGTTACTTGGTGGAACGAGGGGTGCCGTGACGCAATACGTGAGTGCTGGGACTTTTTTACTAGCTCATTTAACACCTTCACCCTCTCCTCGGAAGTTTGGAGTCAGATTCGACGGTTATCTGGGGCGCCTAGTTTCTGTGCCCGGTCTCTGGGCTCAGTATCTTAGTGGACCCCATCGCAATTTCTAACTCAATGGGTCAACACTTTGATGAGATTTCAAGCTCTTCAAATTACGCGCCAGCTTTTCTCCTGAAGAAACGTGCAGCGGAAGTGCTACCTCTTGCTTTCTCCTCTCAAAATCGCGAAAGCTATAATACTGTTTTCCCCAAGCGGGAACTCCAACACGCACTCTCTTCTTCTCGCCCTGCCGGCCCAGGAGCGGATGGTATCCATATCCAAATGTTGTTGCACTTATCATACCATAGTCTGCGCTACCTCCTTCGCCTTTATGATAGAATTTGGACCGACAGTACTTTCCCCAGAAGATGTCGGGAAGCTATCGTCGTTCCTCTACCGAATCCTGTAAAGGACAAACTTCTCCCCTCTATCTATCGCCACTATTCTCTCACGAGTAGTGTATGTAAGGTTTTGGAGCGTATGGTTAATAGCCGTTTAGCCTGGTGGCTGGAGTCCCGAAGTCTTTTAACACCTGCCCATTGCGGTTACCGAAAGCATCGTTCTGCCTTTGACCATCTTGTTGCTCTCTCCTCGTACATCATGAACATTTTTCTCAGGAACCGCCCAATAATTTCAATATTTTTTGATCTGGAGAGAGCATACGATACCTGTTGGAGGACAGGCATCATCAGCACACTGTTCTCTTGGGGCTTTCGAGGTCGGCTGCCCTTTTTTCTTCGTGAATTTATGGCAGAGCGCACATTTATAGTGCGGGTGAACACCACTCTCTCCCAAGAAAACGGCGTAACCCAGGGCTCCGTGCTTAGTGTTGTACTGTTTGCCATTGCCACAAATCCAATTATGGACTGTCTCCTTCCCGATGTCTCGGACTCTCTCTTTGTGGACGATTTTGCGATCTACTACAGCTCTAAACGGACCAGCCTTCTTGAACGACGTCTTCAAGGATGTCTCGATCGCCTCCACTCTTGGAGCATCGAAACCGGCTTCCGCTTTTTTCCCAGTAAGACAGTTTGTATTCATTTTTGGCGTTGCACGGAGTTCCTTCCGCCTTCTTTACAACTAGGCCCTGTCAACCTTCCGTTCACAGACGTTGCTAAATTCTTAGGTCTTATGTTTGACAGAAAGCTGTGCTGGTCCTCCCACGTTTTCTATCTTTCAGCTCACTGTCTGCGATCCCTCAAGACCCTCCGTGTCCTGAATGGCACCTCCTGGAGAGCGGACAGATTCGTCCTTCACCGCCCTGATCGCAGTTTAGTGCGTTCGAAATTGGACTATGGAAGCACAGTTTAATCCTGTGCTCGACCGTCTATTCTTCGGCGTCTCGGCTGTGTCCACCACCGAGGATTACGTTCTAGCTAGCCATCTGTCTTCTATGCCTGCTAATCCGGCCCATGACATTTTTTTTCGATGCCTCCTTGGGTTTAGGGTATGCAGGTCGTCCTTCCTCCTATTACCACCGGTAGTCGGCTTCCGTCAACTGCTACGTTCTCTTTCCTAAAACTTCCTTGACAACTTCGTTCCTCTGGATCCCAGGGTATGATGGTGTCTGTGGAAACGAGGCGGCCGATATAGCGGCCAAGGCTGCAATCTCTCTTCTTCAGCCTGCTGTTCGCATGGTTCCCTTCGAGGTTCTACAGAGTGTTTTATGTCGTCGTGTTGCTCTTTTATGGCACGCACATTGGTCGACACTTCCCAATAACAAATTGCGGGACGTTAAAGCTCGTCCTTGTGCTTAGACCTTTTCCTCCCGAACTCGTCATCGGGAGGAGGTAATTTTAACTAGACTCTGGACAGGGCGCTGTCTTTTTAGCCATCGACATCTTTTAAGCTGCGATCCTCCCCCGCTTTGTCTCCACTGCTCTTAACTGTGGACAGTGAGACACGTTTTAATTGAGTGCCCCTATTTTACTCAGTTACGCGCCGGTCTACAGCCGTCGCCTGATATATCTTCCATTTTAGCAGATGACATCCGCTCAGGCGATCGCGTTCTCGAGTTTATTAGTGTCAGTGAGATGACGTCAGTCATTTGAAGTTCTTCTGGGGGACAACTAACCCCCTTCTATAGTGATTTTTTAAGCTTCACTTCAATTTTTAGTTTCTCCAATTTTTTGAGTTTCGCTCCCATGGCTGCTGGTTTCCTAAGTCACAGACTGGGCGCTAATGACCGTAGTAGTTTTCGCCCTACAATCATAACAAAAAAAACCGGCTGCTCTCCGCTGTTATTTCCTCTCGATTCTTGACATTTTATGAGGCTTGAAGTGGTTTACACCAACGGCTCAATGGCTGATAGTCACGTAGGTTTCGCATATGTTCATGGAGGACATGTTGAGCAGCACTCCTTGCCAGTTGCCTGCAGTGTTTTCAATGCAAAGCTGGCGGCTATACCTCGCGCTCTTGAGTACATCCACTCCTGTCCTGACGAGTCATTTCTTCTATATACTGACTCACTGAGCAGCCTACAAGCTATCGACCAGTGTTACCCTCACCACCCTCTGGTAGCGTCCATTCAGGAGTCCATCTATGTCCTGGAACTGGCCTGCCACCCCGTGGTGTTTCTGTGGACGCCAGGACACATCAGAATCCCCGGCAAGGAACTTGCCGACAGGCTGGCCAAATAGGTGAAGTGGAAACCGCTTCTACAGATAGGCATCTCTGAAGCTGACTTGCATTCTGTCTTACACTGCAGAGTTTTCCAGCTTTGGAGACGGAATGGCATAACAGCACCCACTTAAAACTGCGTTTCATTAAGGAGACTGTGAATGTGTGGAATTCTTCCATGCAGGTCTCTCGCAGGGAATCAGTTGTTTTCTGCCGGCTTTGCATTGGCCATATGTGGCTAACGCATGGTTACCTAATCCATCGCGCTGTGGCTCCCAAATGTCGTCCACCCCTATGTGGACTGCCCACTTTTAGCCGCACTGCGGCAGACTTTTAACTTTCCCAGCACCCTGCTTTCACTAGCATAAATACATCACACACATCAATGCCCGATGCAGGATTCGAACCTGTACAGGACATTAAGAAGGTTGGCTGGAAGTCTGAATTTGTCATTCCTTCTACTCAGTGTGTGTTGGCTCCGTTGTTGTTGTCGTCGTCGTCGTCGTCGTCGTCGTCGTCGTCGTCGTCGTTGTGATCTTCAGTCCTGAGACTGGTTTGATGCAGCTCTCCATGCTACTCTACCCTGTGCAAGCTTCATCTCACAGTACTTACTGCCACCGACATCCTTCTGAATCTGCTTAGTGTATTCATCTCTTGGTCTCCCTCTACGATTTTTACCCTCCACACTGCCCTCCAATGCTAAATTTGTGATCCCTTGATGCCTCAGAACATGTTCTACCAACCGGTGACTACTTCTAGTCAAGCTGTGCCACGAACTCTTCTCCCCAATTCTATTGAATACCTCCTCCTCAGAAGGGTACACCACATAACTAATCTTTAGCATTCTTCTGTAGCACCACATTTCGAAAGCTTCTATTCTCTTCTTGTCCAATATATTTATCGTCCATATTTCACTTCCATACATGGCTACACTCCATACAAATACTTTCAGAAATGACTTCGTGACACTTAAATCTATACTCGATGTTAACAAATTTCTATTTCTTCAGAAACGCTTTCCTTGCTATTGCCAGTCTACATTTTAGATCTTCTCTACTTCAACCATCATCAGTTATTTTGCTCCCCAAATAGCAGAACTCCTTTACTACTTTAAGTGTGTCATTTCCCAATCTAATTCCTTTAGCATCACCCGATTTTATTCGACTACATTCCATTATCCTCGTTTTGCTTTTGTTGATGTTCATCTTATACCCTCCTTTCAAGACACTGTCCATTCCCTTCAACTGCTCTCCCAAGTCGTTTGCTGTCTCTGACAGAATTACAATGTCATCGGGAACCACAAAATTTTTATTTCTTCTCCATGGATTTTAATACCTACTCCGAATTTTTCTTTTGTTTCCTTTACTGCTTGCTCAATATACAGATTGAATAACACCGGGGAGAGGCTACAACCCTGTCTCACTCTTTTCCCAACCACTGCTTCCCTTTCATGCCCATCGACTCTTATTACTGCCATCTGGTTTCTGTACAAATTGTAAATAGCCTTTCGCTCCCTGTATTTTACCCCGGCCTCCTTTTGAATTTGAAGAGAGTATTCCAGTCATCATTGTGAAAAGCTTTCTCTAAGTGTATAAATGCTCTGTTAGCACTTCTTTAATGGGGTATCAGGAATCAGTATGTCAGTGCAATGGCGTAAAGTTCAGAAAATGTTCAAATGTGTGAATTACTAAGGCACCAAATTGCTGAGGTCATAGACCCCATCCATCCCTAGACTTACGCTCTTCTTACAGTAACTGATGGTAAGAACCACACACCTACCCATGCCCGAGGGAGGACTCGAACCTCCAGCGGGAGGGGCCGCGCAATCAGTCACATGACGCCTTAAACCGCGCGGCCACTCCGCGCGGCGGCGTGTGTCTGACTCGTCCGCATGGGAGAGTGTATCCAATCCCTCTTCAGTTAGCTTAATTTTAGAGAGAGTTGATCTTACTGTTATTCAAAGCTCGTTTCTTCTCAAAAGCTATTTTGTAGGCGCTGTTCTGTGTTCTATCTGTTACAGGAGGTGGTTTTGAGTGATGGGAAGTGAACATTATTTAACAAGTGTCACCAGCAGTCCTGACAATTATTGCGTAATGTACCCAGGTAGATGTAGAAGCTGAGGCCCTGGTGTTCAAGGAAGGCATATTGTAACGAGTTAATAAAGCTGAGTTTCGTGATAGCTAATTTGCTAAAGCTGAAATCAGTGTTCGTCTCATAGTACATTGTCATTGTAACCAGTCTGTTTAATTACGTCATTGAGGCTGTAGATAAAATGGATTGCGTCTGCACAAGGTCTGTCTTGCCACAGCATCGGTGGTTTCATGCCAAAGGCACTGGTATTCCAAAAAATTAGTAAAACGCTGGTCTTTGGCGCTGTGCCAGCCAGAACCACGACAAAATCCTTTAGCTCGCATTTCAAATAAAATCACACATGACACTGTCAACGTCTGAAAATTAAATGACCATTCCAGCGAATTTAACTGCACAAGTGTTTCATCAGAGATTTAAAAAAGCTTAAACAAAAGAAATAAACTCCTGGTTAAAGGCTTAATACTACGTATGCCTGAACTTAGTTACGCAGAAAATCTCGTAATTAAAATCTTTATAAGAGATATGCGAAACATGAAGACAAAATACTGTAGTAAACTACGGATGGAGGTACGGACACATAATAAAGAGAGAAATTGTCACGCGTCTGGGAATCATATAATGCATGTGGCAGGAAGACTCAAAGTTGCGTCTTATTGCTAGGACGATCTATTTGAAATAAGAGCCAACGGATTTTAATGCGGTGTATGGTGGAACAACAACAACAACAACAACAACAAAGACCCGTATAAGAGTTAAAATTCATCACTTCAAATAAGGAATTCACACCTGTGAAAGTTGCAACTTCAGTTGACGGTGATAACAAGTTTAATTCGTATTTTTACATTTTTTATGTGGAGTGTGCTATAGTGATTTATCTGCAGAATGTGCCAGTTACCACTGCTTTAAGTGACTTATAGTTGCGATTAGCCCCAACTTCCTTCACAAAAATTTGTCGAAGATATGTGACCACAGTTTCTAGCCGTCATGGTGGTTTGTAGAAGGTTTTACATAGATTCCTAGCTCATTTCTCTTCTTGAAGCTGCAATAACTTCTGTCATGTGACAACCAGGTAGCTAGAAAATGACGAATGTGGCAAAATTAGCTAATAGCGAAATATCGTGCTCGTTTCAAAACTAAAAATAGCCTACGCAGGACAACGACTTAAGAAACTGTAACATGTTTGTAAATAAATCAGAGGACGACTTAAACATTCAGCATATAGCATAAAAATGGCGTAAAAATTTGTGTTGCTCTATATGGTACGCGGATAAGTCCATAATTGTCTTACGTTAGTTTGCGGTTCTGTTATTGACTCTGCAGAAGGAAAGAAGTGAAGCTCAGGAGGTAGTTGGAGACGAACTTTTGTTTTCTACAGGGAATTTGAGACAGATGCACAGTTAGCTAATTATCCCATTTCATTTTATTTAAACTACACTGAAAGCAGGCACGGGATTGGTAGTAAACACGCTAACCGCTTATTTTGCTCTCATTGTGAGACGGATGATGAACTGAATAATATGAGAAACCGAGAAAGTAGATAAACACAAGACGAAAGTCACAGGAGGATTTGGCCTTGTTTGTCTCCCCAAAGCCATTATTGCCAGAAAGGTTGCAGCTCTTGGCTGGCTGACAATGCGGTTCACTTTTAATAGCAATAAAGCAGTTCCTAAAAACACCCCCTCCCGTATTTTCGGGATGCTGCTGCGTTATTTAGTTTCTCTCGTTGCAGAGGAAAAACTAAATTTTCTGTATTACCTTAATCACGCTGGGGATTGCCGGCCGCGGTGTCCGATCGGTTCTAGGACCTTCAGTCCGGAACCGCGCGACTGCTACTGTCACAGGTTCGAATCCTGCCTCGAGCATGGATGTATGTGATGTCCTTAGGTTAGTTAGGTTGGAGTAGTTCTAAGTTCTAGGGGCTGATGACCTCAGATGTGAAGTCCCATGTTGCTCAGAGCCATTTGAACCATGGGATTTGGCACTAGATCTCTGTTCATAGAATCGTCAGTGACGCACCCCATTGTCCATACAAGAGGACTCGTTTCGAACCAGTAAGAAGTTATGAACTGCGCATTTAGTCAGGAGTGTTTAACCCAGACACAGTATCAAAGTGCAATGGCTTTCTGAATACCGTAAACCTGATAACTAAGATGCCAAAGCTGTTTTCACTAGAGCCGGCAGTTAAAAACGCGCTCTGGTACTGGTTGACGTCTAAAACGGTCTGGCTTTAGCAAGAAAGATTTAACTGCGAAAGTATCATCCCTGACTATAATTCATGGAACTGGAATACTCCTGAGGCGTTTGACAGGAGAATAGTTCATTGTTGCAGCTCCTTAAACAAAGCAGTGTTAGGAAGGACTCCTCTGCCAGATATTCACCCATTGCAACCAAAGTCATCGCAAATATATTCCTAGTTTGAATGTGCCATTTCGAAAAGAACAGTTCTAGGCCACCGTTTACATTTATAAAAAGGCTCGCACTGTTTGTCGAGCTTGTTGCCTCATCGTGCTTTTCTGCGCAGCTTGCCGAGACGGAGGGGAAATTCCAGCTTCTCTCGCAATCTGCCGCCGCAATGACAAGGGAACCGCGCCGGCTGCTCACCGACTTTCCAATTCGATAAACTTAACCGACAGCCGTATACTTCAGTTGTCGGTGACACGCTTTCTTCGAACCTGTTGCACAACGATTGGTATTCACGGTCTCCAGTTTTATAGCGCTATACGATAAGCTCGTTCATTCGAAAAATGCGTATAGGGCCTGAAGATGGCTAAATGAATAGCCGAAACTGGTTGCGGTTGAAAGTAAATAAAATAACCTAAAGTATACGGCTGTATGTAAAGTTTATTGAACTGTCTCCCGGCCGTAATGAACTGATTTCGTTCAGATACGTGACGTATGCAGAACGTGGCTTGGCTAGAAATTAAAGCGACGGAGGTGGGAGGTCCAGATGACCAAATGTTCAAAAAAAATAGTATTTTTGGTGCGGGTCGGACGATGTATGTAGTACAGAACGGTAATCGTAGGGTTCGTATGTGAAACAATATTTTTCCTTTGAATTTTACACTACTTGCACTGCAAATAAAGCGAAGTATAGATCCATATATTTGTTACTATTTTCATAAAAGGAGTGACAAGGGAAAACAGTGTAAAATGTGGCATTGCAAGCACGCTTCCAGAAAAGGATTGTAAGGCGTACACGAGAACTCGGTATAAAAACCTGAATACTTTATTACTTTACTGTTACTGATTCACACTTGCTGAGGTGATACTCGCCGTAAAAACGAGCTAGCATAATTTCCTCAGAATCTTGCCCACGTTATGAACGCCTCATTTTAACGCCACACTGTTACTTTAAAGTTTCTGCAGCGAAGCAGACTCGGTTTACATTCGTGAAAAGTTCTCTCACCGCACAGTTTGGCGCGTAACGTATCATTTCGCCAAATGTTGGCGAGTATAGCTGGTAATGGGCAAAGATGGAGTATTCTCGGAATGTGATGTATTTCTGTCCCTCGGTGAGGTGAGAGCGGTTTTGTAGCTTTTTGATCAAATTCTTTACCTTGGAATAAGAAAGACGTCACATAGTTGCTGTAGCAGAGTGCATCCTGTTTTTTTTTTTTTTAATGCTTAGCCATCTCGAGCTCGCGCTTCTGTGCTTTTCCTTTCAGGCCAAGCCCTGCATACACCATGAATTTAGACGAAATTGGTGATGACGAGTAGGCGCCGTCTTAGGCGCTTTCTTTGAAAAGTAACAAAGCACGCGCAGACGCAGCCAGCGCCGCCCTGCCGAGCCAGGTAACCGGAGCGATGACACGGATACTCTTTCGTGTCAGGCAGAAAAAATGGCGCGTGTTCGAGACAGGCGCGATTTGCTGACGTACGGTAACGTATAAGGGGGCGCATGAGAAAGATGCACGAATTGCATAAATGCGGTAGGTGCATCTCCGGCCAGGTACACAGGTTGTATTATACCTGAAGCCTTCGAGCTGAGAACGGACAATCCTGGTGCTACAATTTTCTGCTTACCTGCAGCAGTGAACCGTAAATGTATTTAGCGTAGGTTCTTTAGATTTCTGAATTTTCCTGAAGCGTCTTCACATATTTCCTCTTTTATATGCACCAGCTTGTTCAAGTGTTCTTTTATTCCGGCCTTTTTGTGCATTGCTCTTCGTGTCCCAGTAATCTTTTTAATGAATCGCATATATGAAGTCGTAGTTCTCTCATTGTACGTTTGAACTGCAAAAAAAATATCTACATAGAGATTTGATTGACATTTCAAACTAATGAACTGCACGAGCCCTTGCACGAGTGTTGCAAACGCTTCTTACGTACCGCTGGCTAGCGCTGCGTCGGAGTCTTGTGTGGACCGCCTGCAGCCAAGTGCCGATGGGTAACCAGCAGCCCGCTTGTAGACTGGTACACAGTCACGTGCCTCAGCACTGGTGTCGCCAGTCCTCGCACCAGTTGCTCTTACGACATATTCAAAAGCGTCTAAACTTGAAACTGCCTTTCTATTCCTTAAGTGTGATACTTGTTACACAGTTGTTTCATCAATGTAAAACGTGTCCTCTGTGGATGTTTTCCGGAAAATACAGTCTCCATTTAAATAAATGTGTGTTAGCCTGTTGTCGGAGCGAATGACGTAGAGAGAGAGAGAGAGAGAGAGAGAGAGAGAGAGAGAGAGAGAGAGAGGTGCTCATTCTTGGGAAAAAGAAGACAGGAAAAACTACAGTGGAAAGATGAGAAAACTAATTTCAGTTCCCACCAAAAAGGGGAAAAAAACAGGACGCCGGAAGTGGAAACAACGAATACAGAGAAAGTAAACGACAAGAAATGCGATGAAATTTGTTTTAGCATCCTCCTAAGAGGCAAATAATAATAGTAATAAATCAAATACTAATATTAATAATAATGTTCTACTGATAAAGTTACATTTGTACGCTTGGAAAATTTTAGCAGAATGCTGGAAGACCTTCATTGCCCGGTATTGCGATAGGCTGCTAACCCTAAAAATAATAAAATGTAATTAAATGCTATGCTTACAGATAGTAAGAAAGACCCATTGATGTATGATTACCCTATAGCAGTACAATAATCGGTAGTCAGATCGATTATGTATGTAAAGAGTTTACGAACGGAGCGATTTAAATTGGAACGACCACACAAAACTAATCGCAGACAACGCAGACGGTAGACAGTGATCGATGGGAAGCATCCAGAGGAATTGTAGTCCATACACGGAGACAGTCTGAATCCATCGGATCTAGTGTCACTTGTCTGACACTAATGGATTATGCAGTCTCCGTTCCGGTACAGCCTCCGTAGCTTTTTGAGGGGAATCTTGTCCATGAGACTTTTTTACTCCAGGTAAATCAAGCGAATTACGGAAAAATTTCGAAGTGATTACTGGTTCAACATCATTGTAGGCGAACATTCGGTCACTTACAACAACGAGAAATACTCCAAATGGCGGAGAACGTAGTAGGTAAAGACTTTCAGAGTACCTCACGAAAAGGAATTTCAGATGATGCTCAGCAACTTTGAAATTACTATCGTTCTCCACATAGACAGCATAACATATTCTGAATAAGAAACCTCCAACCATAGGCAGGTTTTTATAGAAGCTACAGAATCGGAACTGTTTAAAAAAACTTCTCGATGTGAAATAGCAATTTTATAAAAGAATTGAGGGCTTAAAGCACGAATATAAAATTAAAGTACAGTGCGTGCATAGGGAACACGAAATGAGTCGTAGCACTGAAAGTACATTGAAAAATAAGAGACATGAAGCTAAAAGCATCCAGAATTAAGATAGTCCTGAGGCGCTGAAGGTTGTGGCTACTCAGATGGTTTGATATTTTTATTTCTCAATCTTTGTCGAAGTAATTTCTATCATTATTTTTATTGAATTGAATAGATTTCTAATCCATGGCCATTAGCTTTTCGGAAGTTTCGACACCAGCGAATGACTGTGGATGCGAACGTCTGTCAGTAATGGAAAGAGGACAACAGAATGCAGAAATTAGCCTGCTACGTAGGATAATAATGTTGTAGCCAGTTAGTTTCGTCTTGTTAATTTAGAAAAATTTCACCACTTGCGTGGCTTTATTCGTCAGAGATAAAATGTGATTCTTTATCAATCCGGAACCCTTACCGGGTAGGACTGGTGGAAGAGGTAGAAAAGATTCGACGAAGAGCAGCGCGTCTCGTCAGAGGACCGTTTGGTCTGTGCCACAGCGTTACAGAGATGCACAGCAAACTCCGTTGGCAGACGACACGAGAGAGGCGCTGTGCACCACATAGAGGTTTACTACTGAAATTTCGGGAGCGTACTTTCCAGGAATAGTCGGACATCACTTCCTTCTACATACGTGTCGCGAAATGACTACGACGAGGTAATTCGAGACCTTGGAGCTAATACACAGGCCATTCGCGAGTGGATCACAGTAGGGGGAGTCAGTGTGCCACAAGTAAAATCTGCCACACACCGTCAGACGGCTGAAGTAGGTGTAGACTAGTAAAGTAAAAGTCGTGCGAAAGGAGTCGAAAATGGACTGCCAAATGACAACATTCCAATCGTGCGCATTTCCCAGAGGATCGTGAAGGTTCTATATAGTAGAAAGAGGGCTGCGTTGATGCTTCGTTACCTAGAGTAGTTTCCAAAGTAATGGACGTAACGGTTTTTTATGCAATTCTTCCCCCTCGTTCCCGTTTCTTGAAAGATTTCCGCTGCTTTCTTAGCTCTTTCCTGAAATTATTGAAGGCCTTGTAATTTCGCCTTTACACTTACCAGGAAATGTAAATTTTTGTCATAAAATGCGTTTCGTTTTATTGAAACAAAACTCCATCACTGATCTGTAATGAAACAGATTTAGAATTTTGCTCGTCTAAAAAGTTGGGACTTGGGTTACTTTGTCCTGTTTCCGCTCACACCGGGGAACAAGACGAATTTCACACAAAAATTGAACAATTCTGCGAAGCAGTGCCTGATGAGCAGGATATAATCAAACGAAGCAGTACTACAGAAACGTGCTGGCAGACGCTGTTTCGTGATACGAGCGAAAATGGGACACGAAATACCGTAAATAAAATATACACGTTTCGTAACGAACACTTTTCAGACACCGAAAGCGAGCCAGATAGTAAACGCTTCGTTTTAGACCACTTATAACATTTCATTTCAATAAAAGAACGAGCGAGGTGCCGCAGTGGTTAGCGCGCTGGAGTAGTGTTCTGGAGGACAACCGTTCAAAGCCGCGTCCGGCCATCCTGATTTAGGTTTTCCGCGATTTCCCTAAATTGTTTCAGGCAAATTCCAGGATGGTCCCTTTAGGGACGGACAGCGAAGGAAATCGGCAGAGCACTTCTAATCCGATGCGACCGAATCGACCGACCAAACCTTCAGTAAAAAGAAACGCGTTTGACGACAGAAATACGCATTTTCTTGTAGCGCAAAGACGACTTTAATTACGTTCAATATTAACAAAACAACTGTAGATAATATGACCACACATTTCAAGTTCTGTAGCGCTGATTTTTTTTATACTTTGGTTCACAGTTGGAATACTGTCTGGAAATGTTCAAAGTGTTTTCATGTACATCCTACGTACTTCATACATTATTGTGCGTGTAATGTTCCCACAACCGAGATGTTGGGGTATAAGTTTACGCTGTGGCCCCGAATGTGCTCCGCCACAGAAATCCGGGTCGCTAGTTGAGAGAAATGCGGGTAACATTGCTTGCGGGTTTTGCAGACTCCGAGGCAAATAGGCGTGGCCCCGCTAAAATCCGCTCTTCAGCGACCCGCGATGTTATCAGGAGCTGACGACAGTCGCTCGCCATCCTCACCACAGTTCGCGTGGCCCACTCGAGGCCGCCTGCCCCCCAGCTGTTCTTCTAAAAAGGGAGACACCCCACTGCACCCCCTACAGATTTGGTGTTAAAATGGCGCAGTAGGTAGCCCGTCAACAACAGTGAATGGTTCAAGCTTAACAAACGCAATATTCTACATCTACATGTACATGGATACATTGCAACTCACATTTAAGTGCCTGGCGGGAAGGGTTCATTGAACCACCTTAACAATTCTCTATTATTCCAATCTCGTATAGCGTGTGGAAAGAACTGACACCTAGGTCTTTCCGTACGACCACTGACTTCCTTACTTTATCGTGGTCATTGTTCCTCCCTATGTAGGTCGGTGTCAACAAAATATTTTCACATTCAGAGGAGAAAGTTGGTGATTGGAATTCTGTGAGATTTGGTCACAACGAAAAGCGCCTTTCTTTTAATGATGTCAAGCCCAAATACTGTATCATTTCTGTGACACTATCTTCCATATTTCGCCATAATACACAACATGCTGCCTTTCTTAGAACTTTTTCGATGTACTCCGTCAGTCGTACCAGGTAAGGATCTCACACCGCGCAGCAGTATTCTAAAAGAGGACGGACGAGCAGTCTCATTAGTATGTCTGTTAAATTTTCCAAGTGTCCTGCCAATAAAACGCAGTCTTTGGTTAGCCTTCCCCACAACATTTTCTTGTCCCTCTGCAGGTTTGGGGGTTAGAATCGACCCGCGGTATTCTTGCCTGTCGTAAGAGGCGACTAAAGGGAGTCTCAAACTTTTCGGCCTTCTATGATGTTCCCCTGTTGGGTTTCACCTCCATCTCTCAAAATTTTCCGAAGAGCGAGCCGATTGGGGAAGAGCGCCTTACTTGGTGCATTGTGTCCATCTTGCGATCAGACCTTTCGCCAGCTTATACACCGTTGAACTGCAGTTCTGTCCGCTCTCGATCTCTTGGGCATGACTTTTTTGTGTGCGGATAACAACTTGCCGTCGGTGCAGAAAGAGGCACTGCACAGTGCGACCATGGACCACGTTACCTAACATCCAGCACGGTAGCCAGTCCGTTGTGGTGGGGTCGCCGTGTACCCTGTTGATTGTAGCCCCCTGACAACACAGGCATCGTTCTACTGGTGGCTGCGCCGTTAACTCCCCACGTATGCCAAGGAGTAGATGCCTATCCTCCTGGGGTATCGGGACTCCCGGCAATGGCCATCCTGCCAGGTGGCTCTTGCCGTGACTGGGTGGCGCCTTTGGGGAGGGCCCTTGGTCGGAGTAGGTGGCATCAGGGCGGATGACCCGCAATGCAGCGTGGTACATCGTCTCTCGCTGGTGGCCAGCTGCCAGCAGTCTCTAAGCGTTCTCGGGCTCAGTTTAACGCTCAGAAGTACGATCCGAAAACGTTCCCCTCCCTGGCCACACCGTGGGAGGAACGTAAGTCTCAGGATGGCAGTAGCAGTTATTCACCCCGCTTCTTGGTTTGTACGAGGGTTGATGGGGAGTCTTTTCTCTCCACAAAGCCTCAGTTCTTCGTCGAGCATATAGAGGACAAGTTTGGGGAGGTGGAGGGCTTGTCAAAAATGCGCTCTGGGTCAGTCCTGATACAAACGGCATCCTCTGCCCAGTCACGACGGTTACTCGCTTGTGACAAGTTGGGGGATGTTGCCATTACGATCACACCCCATAAGAGTTTTAATATGGTCCAGGGAGTTATTTACCATATGGATCTTCTTTTGCAGTCTCATGAAGAGCTGCGCGCCAGTTTAGAGCGCCGAGGTGTACATTTCGTCCGGCGCGTTCATCGGGGTCCGAAGGAAAATCAGATTGCTACCGGTGCCTTCATCTTGGCCTTCGAAGGGGATACATTACCGGAAAAAGTCAAGGTGATGGTCTACTGATGTGACGTTAAGCCCTATATCCCTCCCCCGAAGCGGTGCTTTAAGTGCTGGAAGTTCGGCCATATGTCTTCCCGCTGCACTTTCAGCCTCACGTGTCGAGATTGCGTACGCCATCACATCCCAATACTCCATGTGCCCCGCCTGCCATCTGTGTCAACTGCGGGGAGCACCATTCACTTTGCTCGCCAGACTGCCGAATTTTCCAGAAAGAGCGTAAAATCCAGGAATACAATACCCTGGACCGACTAACATATACTGAGGCCAAGAGGAAATACGACGGACTCCATCCTGTGAGAATGACATCTTCCTACGCTGCTGCTACAACACATGTGCTAGCCCCGTCTGTTTCTCCAATTGTGGCCGGATCGACGAGTAGTAAAACTCCTCCTGCCCCCTCGCCAGTGGGGAGGTCTACCCACCGGGTTACTCCTGCACCACCTACCTCAGGAGCACACCATCCCACCCATCTTGGACGTCCGTCCCCACTTCTAAGCCGGAGAAGTGTCCAACTTCTTCGGCTTCTGACGCTCGCAAAGGGTCCCTTGGGTCCCTCCCTTCCCAGGTTTCCGAGAAGCTTGACGACTGACAATGGCGTAAGTGCCCTCAATAAGCTGGTCGTAGGGCTTCCCGATCCTCCTCCGTCCCAGAGACTGAATCGGTGAAGCCCTCCCAGCCGGTGAGACCCAAGGAACGGCGTGAGAAACCCAAGAAGAGCTCTCAGCCCAAGGAACTCGAGTTGGCAGCCATCCCACCGCAACCTTCCAGCTCTGCGTGTGAGGATGCGGTGGAGATTCTGGCGTCCGCTGAGGACCTCGATCTCGCCGGTCCATCAGACGCCATGGAAAACCACTATCACAGGTGCTAAATCGGAGGGAGCAGGTGACCCAGCGGCGTAATCTCCCTTCCCAGTCCCGTCAAGCCTTTCTCAGCCATGGACAACACCATCCTCCAGTGGAACTGCAGCGGTTTCTTCCACCATCTAGCTGAGCTCCGCCAACTTATCAGCATTCACCCTTTCCTCTGGAGGAAACTTGGTTTCCGGAAATGCGAAACCCCGCCCTCCGTGGCTATCAGGGTTATTATAAGAACCGGGCTGCTTATGAAAGGGTGTCTGGTGGCGTCTGCATATATGTCCTGAACTCTCTTCACAGCGAGTCTGAACCTCTCCACACACCTTTAGAGGCTGTCGCTGTTCAGGTGTGGACGCCACAGGCTGTTACCGTCTGCAGTCTTTATCATCCACCGGATGGTGATGTTGTGCAGCATGACCTGGCTGCTCTGATAGCTCAATTGCCTCCACCTTTCCTGTTACTGGGCGACTTTAACGCCCATAACCATCTGTGGGGTGGGTCAGTGGCAACAGGTCGAGGCGCCATCGATGAGCATTTATTGGCACTGCTCGATCTCTCGATCTTAAATGATGGTGCCTTCACACACTTCAGTGTGGTGCATGGCACATACTCCGCCATTGACCTTTCCATCTGTAGCCCTAGCCTCTTACCTTCTGTCCAATGGAGAGTGCATGACGACCTGTGTGGTAGTGACCACTTTCTGATCTTTCTGTCACTGCCACAGCGTCAGTCTTCTGGGCGCCCTAGCAGATGGGCTATGAATCAGGCTGACTGGGACTTGTTCTCCTCCACTGCCGCTATTGAGCCTCTCTCTAACGATGCCATTGATGCAGTGGTTCAATCGGTCACCACCAGTATCGTTACTGCCGCCGAATCTGCCATTGCCCGTTCTTCTGGGACCCTTCGGCGTCGGACTGTGCCTTGGTGGTCGCCTGAGATCGCTGAAGCGATTAAAGCTTGCCGGCGGGCGCTCCAGCGTCACAAGTGACATCCCTCAATCGACCGCCTTATTGCCTTCAAACGGCTGTGTGCGCGAGCCCGCTGCATTATCCGCCAACGCAAGCAGGAGTGCTGGGAGCGATATGTGTCCACCATTGGCTTCCATGTCACTCCTTCGCAGGTCTGGGCCAAGATTCGCCGCCTCTATGGCTATCGGACACCTGTCAGTGTCCCTGCGCTCTCACTGAATGGAGCAGTTTGTACTGACTCCGACGTCATTGCAAACCGCTTGGCGGAGCACTTTGCTATGAATTCCGCTTCTGACAACTACCCCTTGGGCTTCCGCTCCATTAAGGAGCGGATAGAACGTCAGTCTTTCTTTTCGCACTCACCATTCTGAATTGTACAATGTTCCATTCAGTGAGTGGGAATTTCGAAGTGCCCTCGCCGCTTGTCCTGATACCGCTCCTGGGCCCGATAGCATCCACTCTCAGATGCTGAAACACCTTTCAGTGGACTGCCACCGACGCCTCCTCGATCTTTACAACCGCTTTTGGGTCGAGGGTGAGTTTCCGCCGCAATGGCGGGAAAGTCTTTTTGTCCCCATTCTGAAACCAGGGAAGAACCTTTTGGAGGTGGACAGCTACCATCCTATTAGCCTCACCAACGTTCTTTGCAAGTTGCTTGGATGGTGAGCCGGCGCTTGAATTGGGTACTGGAGTCTCGAGGCCTTCTGGCTCCGTCTCAGGGTGGGTTCCGTAAAGGCCGCTCCGCCGCCGACAATCTGGTGAGCCTGGAGTCGGCCATCCGTACTGCCTTTTCCCGCTGTCAGCATCTGGTTGCTGTCTTTTTCGACATGTGGAAGGCGTATTATACGACATGGCGTCATCACATCCTTTCTGCGTTTCATGGATGGGGTCTTCGGGGCACTATGCCGATCTATATCCGCAATTTTCTGTCGTATCGTACCTTCCGATTGCCTCATATAGTTCCTTCCAAGTCCAGGAGAACGGTGTGCCACAGGGTTCTGTTCTAAGTGTCTGCCTGTTTTTAATAGCCATTAACGGGCTCGCTGCGGCCGTGGGAAATTGTGTCTCCGCTTCGCTGTATGCTGACGACTTCTGCCTTTACTACAGCTCTATTGGCATTGCAGCTGCTGAACGTCAGCTACAGGGCGCAATCCTCAAGGCGCAGTCTTGGGCTGTAGCGCATGGTTTTCAGTTTTCGGCAGCCAAGACTTGCGTTATGCATTTCTGCCGGCGACGCACTGCTCACCCGGAGCCGCGGCTTTATCTTGACGGCGAGCTTCTTTCAGTGGTGGAGTCACATAGGTTTTTGGGGGTGGTTTTTGATGCCCGGTTGACTTGGCTGCCTCATATTCGGCAGCTTAAACAGGCGTGTTGGCGGCATCTCAACGTTATGCGATGCCTGAGCCACACCGGGTGGGGCGCCGACCAATCTACTCTACTACGGCTTTACCAGGCGTTGATCCAGTCCCATCTGGACTATGGGAGTCTGGCTTATGGATCAGCATCCCCATCTGCTTTGCGGGTGCTGGACCCAATCCTCCACAGTGGGATACGCATTGCCACTGGTGCCTTCCGAACCAGCACTGTGGACAGCATACTTGGGGAGGCAGGTGTCCCTCCCCTGCGGTTACGACGCCAACAATTACTGGCTGCTTATGCTGCCCATGTTTTTAGCTGGCCCGGGCATCCAAATTATCGTGTCCTCTTCCCGCAGTCAGTCGTTCATCTGCCAGAACGTCGGCCCCGGTTGGGTTGTCCAATCGCCGTACGTGTCAAACAGCTTCTTTCCTGGCTAGAGTGTTTCCCTGTTCCACCTCCTTTCCGGGCTCCTCTGTGTACACCCCTGTGGTGTGTGTGCCTCGCCCTTGCCTTCGGCTCGACTTGGCACATGGCCCGAAGGACTCAGTCCCTCCGGAGGCCTTCCGACGCCGCTTTTATTCCATCCTGGCCACGTATCAGGGCTCTGGCGTTGTCTACACCGACGGTTCCATGGTTGCTGGTCTAGTCGGTTATGCACTAACTCTAGGGGACCATTCTGAACAACGTTCGTTGCCAGCTGGCTGCAGTGTTTACACTGCTGAGCTGGTCGCCATCTTTCGTGCCCTAGAGTATATCCGCTCCTGCTCAGGTGAGTCCTTCGTTATCTGTAGCGATTCCCTGAGCGGTTTACGAGCTCTCGACCAGTGTTTCCCTCATTGTCGTCTGGTGATGGCTATCCAGGAGTCACTGCATACTCTCGCCCGTAGCGGCAGGTCTGTGGTCTTTGTTTGGACCCCAGGCCATGTTGGTATACCCGGCAATGAAACTGTTGACCACCTGGCGAAAGAGGCCACCAGTGCGCCATCTCTGGAGATTGGTCTCCTGGCGGCTGATTTGCAGGCCGTCTTACGTTGCAAAGTTCTCTCGTTTTGGGATGCTAAATGGCGCGGTCTGACCACCCCTAACAGACTCCGTGACATCAAGGACACGACTGTGTGGTAGTCATCTATGCGAGCCGACTGCAGGGACTCAGTCGTCCTTTGTCGGCTCCACATTGGCCACACCCGACTCACGCACAGTTATTTACTGTGTCATGAGGATCCCCCTCTTTGTCGTTGTGGGGCGTCCTTGATGGTGGTCCATATTCTGTCGGAGTGCGCCCTTTTAACCGTGCTCAGGCAGACTTTTGCAATGCCCGACACGCTCTCTGCTCTTTTATCAGATGACTCTGCCGTGGTGGACTTGGCTTTGTGTTTTATTCGGGCAGGGGTTTTTTATCCTTTAATCTGAGTGTTTGTTTCTTTTTAGTGTTGATTCTGGCTTTTAGCCTCTGATTTTAAACTGAGTTTTTAAAGTGTTCTTGGTGGTTGGCTTTTTCTCTTTTTCTCTACGGTCGGCCAACCACCGTCACACTGTGTGTTTTAATTTGTTTTGTCTGGTCTCTGTCAGAGTATTTCATGTCCTGTTTCATCTGCTGTCTTTCCTGTTGTTCGTTTTTTATTCTCTTCGGATGGTTTTAGTTTTTATGGAACAAGGGACCTATGATCATTGTAGTCTGGTCCCTTTAATCCTACAAACCAACCAACCAACCAACATTTTCTTGTATTCCTTCCACTTTTTGTTCGTAATTGTAATACCTAGGTATTTCGTTGAATTTACGGCTTTTAGATTAGATTGATTTTTGTGTAACCGAAGTTTGAGTTCCTTCTAGCACTCATGTGGATGACTCACACTTGCCGTTATTCAGGGTCAACTGCCACTTTTCGCACCATTCAGATTTTTTTTCTAAATCGTTTTCAGTTTGTTTTGATCTTCTAATGACTTTATTAGTCGATAAACTACAGCGTCATCTGCAAACAACCGAAGACGACTGCTCAGATTGTCCCCCAAACCGTTCATATAGATAAGGAACAGCCGAGGGTCTACAACACTACCTAGGGGAACTCCAGAAATCACTTCTATTTTACTCGATGACTTCCTGTCAATTGCTACGTACTGTGACCTCTCCGACAGGGAATCACAAATCCAGTCACATAACTGAGACGACATTCCATAAGCAGGCAATTTCACTACGAGCCGCTTGTGTGGTAAAGTGTGAAAAGCCTTCCGGAAGTCAAGAAATACTGAATCGATCTGATATCCCTTGTCAATAGCATCCAACGCTTTATGCGAATAAAGAGCTAGTTGTGTTTCACAGGAACCGTATTTTCTAAACTCTTGTTCACTGTGTGTCAATAGATCGTTTCCTTCTAGGTAATTCATAATGTTAGAACACAATATATGTTCTAAAATCCTGCTACATATCGACGTTAACGATATGGGCCTGTAATTTACTGAATTACTTACACATACTCATACATACCTTTCCCGAATATTGGTGTGACCTGTGCAACTTTCCTGTCGTCGGGTACGGATCTTTCATCGAGCAAACGGTTGTATACCATTGTTAAGTATGGAGCTAATACATCAGCATACTCCAAAAGGAAGATAATTGGTATACAGTCTGGACCAGAAGACTTGCATCTATTAAGTGATTTAAATTGCTTCACTACCTCGAGGCTCCCCAGGGGGTCCACAACCCTTTTGTGGATACGTGCCTGGCGAGCACAGGGCCCCCGAGCTATTGCAGCTTTCATTCTTTGCAGGGCTGCATTTCCTTCCCCTTCCCCTCCCCCTCCCCCTCCTTGCTCCTTCCGCCTCGCCGTCTCCTCTCCCCCTCTTGGTGTCCTTGCTTATGTTGGCACCCGCTATCTTCCTGGTTTTACAATTCGGCTTTGTTGCATAATCACCTTCTCCTTTTGGCAATCCCTGGTCCCCCTCCGAGGTTTGACCTGTATTACTAAATTTCTCTTCCGTAGTGTGAGCCATTTGGGGAAGAGGAACTTAACTAGTGTCTCCGATGCGTGCCCTCCTATTTCATTCCACCTTTTCTCTCAAATCGTTGTCTGATGCTAGGGTGCATAGCCAGCATGGTAGCCAGCTCATGTGGTGGGGTCTCTTTCAACCCTTTTGGTTGAGCCTCTGAACACACAGGGATCACACTTCTGATACCTGAGCTGTGACCACCTCATGCATCCCTCGGAGTGGTTGCTCGTCATCCTGGAGCACTGGAACTCCCGGCAATGGCCACCGTGTGGACGCTATGCAAATGAAATGCATACAGGTCCAGTACTCTGGCCATTCTTCTGTGAACGTCTCTCTGTGTGCAACTGATTATTCTAGTGCTGCTTCTCCTGGTCCTTCGGCCTTCCCTTCTCTGGCTACCATCTGCGAGGAGGGTCAGGCCCAATGACTAGGGGTGAAACCTTTCCCCCGCTATCTGGTTTGCACCAAGACTGATAGGGATACTTTCACCAATACCAAACCTTTATTCTTTGTGGAACACATTGAAGACAATTTTGGTGAAGTGGACTCCCTGAGCAAGATGTGGTCAGGTTTGTTGCTGATCAAAATTGCTTCAGTTGCCCAATCAGTGGCCCTTCGTGCCTGCACCCATCTTGCCACAATTCCTGTGTCCATAACCCCCCACCTATCTCTAAACATGGTTCAAGGTGTGATTTTTCACAATGACCTCGTCCTTCAAACTGATGAGGAACTTCGAGACAATCTCGGACGACTTTGTTTGGAGTGTTCAGAAGGGTCCTAAGGACAATCGCATTGATACTGTTGCCTTTAACCTGGCCTTTGAAGGGGATACCCTCCCTAAGAAGGTATCGATTTCGGTCTCTCGATGTGATGAGGAGCTGTACATCCCATCTCCTCTGAGGTGTTTTATGTGCTTGCATTATGGATACATGTCTTCCCGCTGTCCACAGGCACCTATCTGTGGCGACTGTGGACGCCCACTCCATGAGGGGAGTGCCTGTGTTCCTCCTCCTGTGTGTGTAAATTGTCATGGTAGTCATTCTCCACATTCACCAGATTGCCCAGTATATAAGAAGGAAAAGAAGGTACAGGAGCGTATGTCCCTCGATCATTTAACCTATACAGAGGGCCGTAAGAAGTATACAGGTCTTCAGCCTGTGTCCATGACATCTAGTTATGATTTGGTTACATCTTCACCCCTTCCTCCCCCTTCCTTACCCCCATCCCGGACCCGTCACCTCCCCCCCCTCCCCTGCAGCTCCTGCACTTTTTCCTCTGGGCGCTGTCCCATCTCCCCAGCCGGAAAAGTTTCCCACTCCTTCGGCGTCTGCCAGTCAAGGGCGCCTCTCCCAGGCTGTTCCTTCCTGGCACCTTTCAGGCCAAAGGTCTGCTGCCACGCGGCGACCGCGAGAACTGAGGTCTGTCGGCCCACAGGTTGCCCGATCTCTTTGTGTTCCCGATTTTGCTGCCGCTGGCTCCTTTATGCCACACAGCCCTCCTCGATCTCAAAGAGAAAAGAAGGAACATAAGTCCGGAACAAAGAGCTTCTGGTGTCACCAGAGGTCCCATCCCCGGCTTTACGACCAGATTTTGAGCTGTTGTTCATGGATGTCGCTTCCTCCTTGTCAGTGATGAGTGGTGACCTGGCAGTATGACTGGCTTTAGCCTGTTCAACCCCCATTTAAATCATTGTTCACTGGTTATGCAATGGAACTGTAATGGGTACTACCGTCACCTCCCAGAATTTAAATCACTAATTTCGTCTTACTATGCAGCTTGTGTAGTTCTACAGGAAACTCTTTTTACTGATAATCACTCACCGACCCTCTGTCGGTTCTGTGTTTTCTGTTGAAATTGGGTCAGACTCCTGTGGGCTTCTGGTGGCGTTTGTATGTTGGTCCATACAGACATTGCTAGCACGTAGATTCCTCTTCAAACTACATTAGAAGCGGTTGCTGTTACGGTCCACCTGGATTCTGAGGTCTCGGTTTGCAATCTTTTTCTCCCTCCTGACAGGACTCTCACACCTGCTGCCTTATCTGCCCTTCTTCAGCAACTTCCTCCTCCCTTCCTTCTTCTCGGGGATTTTAATGCTCATCATCCCTTGTGGGGCAGTGCATTTACATTTAGACGAGGTCTTCTCATAGACCAGTTTCTTGCAGACCACGACTTGTGCCTTCTTGATAATGGCTCTCTTACTCATTTCAGTGCCGTTCATGATACCTTTTCTGCCATTTATCTTTCTTTTTCTTCTCCCTCTCTCCTCCCTTCATTACACTGGTCGCCACACGACGACCCTTGTAATAGTGACCATTTCCCTTTGATTCTCTCTCTCTTCCCGCTCCCTGAAGGAGAGGTTACCTCGTTGGTCATTCCAACGTGCCGATTGGCCTCTATACACTGCACAGGTCTTGTTCTCTCCCACATTCTCGGGTTGTGTTGATGACGTCCTACGTGACGTGTCTGACGCGATTGTTCGCCCTGCAAGCCTTGCTGTACCGCGCTCATCTGGACCATTTCGCTTCAGGCAAGTCCCATGGTGGAGCACGGCCATTGCCATTACCATCCGTGATCGCTGTAGAACTTTGCAACACCTTAAGAGGCACCCATCCGTTGCCAGCCTTATTATCTTAAAACGCCGTTGCGCTAAAGCCTGTTATTTAATCAAACAGAGCAAATTGGTATGTTGGGAACGATTTGTTTCTTCCCTAGGTTCTAGTGTCCCTATGTCACAGGTATGGGCTACACTTCTCTCTTCACGATTGCCATCGGCAGTCAACCCTCCCAGGTCTTCACCTCCCAGATGGCCTTTGTACGGACCCGTTGATTCTTGCAGAACATCTTGCTGTCCATTTTGCAATGGCATCAGCCCCATATTCGGCTGCTTTTTTTCACTGGAAACAGCGGGTTGATGCTTCCACCATTCGTTTTACCCCTTGTCAGTCAGAATCTTGCAACGAACCTTGTACTGAAGGGGAATTTCTTTCTGCACTTTCTTCTTATCGTGATACTGCCACTGGCCCAGACTCCATTCATAACCAACTGCTTGAACGTCTCCGTGCTCCACAATGGCAACATCTTATCTGGGTGTTTAACTGTATCTGCTCCAAGGTGACCCCCTTCTCAGTGTAGGGATAGCATCGTGGTTCCTGCCCTTAAACCTTGTAAGAACCCCTATTTGTTGACAGCTATTGGCCAATTAGTCTGACCAATGTTGTTCGTAAGTTACTCGAACGGATGGTAGCCCATCGGCTCAATTGGGTTCTCGAATCTCGGGATCTATTGTCCTCTTACCAGTGTGGCTTCCGAGAGGGACTGTCTCCAATCGATCATTTACTTCGCTTGGAATCCACAGTTCGGCAGGCTTTTTCCCAGCGCCGCCATTTGGCTGCAGTATTTTTTGACCTACGCAAGGCCTATGACATGGCCTGGCGCTATCACATCTTACTTACCCTTCATCAGTGGGGCCCACTCCCAATTTTTATCCACCAGTTCCTGTTCCATCGGTCATTCACGGTTCGGGTTTGTACTGTTTTTGGTTCTCCATGGACCCAGGAGACGGGCATCCCACACGGTTCTGTCTTCAGTGTACTTCTTTTCCTCATTCCTATCGATGGACTTGTGGCCTCAGTCGGTTCCTTGGCCGCCCCTGCCCTGTTTGTGGATTATTTCTGCATTTGGGTTAGTTCCTCTTAGATGGCCTCTGCAGAGTGGCAGCTCCAGGCGTGTCTCTTCATGGACCCTCTCACACGGATTTCAATTCTCTCCTCTAAGATTGCGGGTGGTCCACTTCTGTCGCTGTACTACGATCCACCCTGATCCAGAGCTCGATCTCGATGCACAACGATTGCCCGTGGTCCCACAGTTTCGTTTCCTAGGTCTTCCTTTCGACAACAAACTCACTTGGCTGCCCCATATCAGACTTCTGAAGGTAGGATGTAAACTCAATGTCCTTTGTTTCCTTTCCCACTCCTCTTGGGGCACGGACCGTTCACTCCTTCTCCGTCTTTATCGTGCTCTAGTTCTCTCTTGCTTGGACTATCGTTGTCAAGTTTATGGTTCAGCTGCTCCTTCCACACTGCATGTGCTGGATCCAGTGTACCATCATGGTATCCGTTTGGCCACCGGTGCCTTCGCTACCAGCCCTGTTGATAATCTCCTGGTTGAAGCTGGGATCCCCACCCTTTCTGTTCGGCGGTCCCAGCTTCTGGTGTCTTATGCACTCGCTATCCGTTCCTCTTCCACTCATCCTTCCTATTCTATCCTTTTCCCAGACCATGGACGTCGCTCACCTGATTCCTGCGCTAGGGCAGGTTTACCGATTGGACTCCCCCTTGCGTCTCTTTGCCGTGATTTTCAGATTCCTTCTTTGTCCTGTCTTCCTCGCTCACTCCCCTCCACCCCCCCACCTCTTTGGTTAGTTCCTCGGCCTCGAATTGGGATGGACCTCCGCCAAGGTCCAAAAGATTCCATCCCCCAATGGTGATCCGTTCCCTTTTCTGCCAAATTTTATGGGAGTTGCGGAATGCTGTTGTTTTTTACACTGATGACTCTAAATCTGCTGATCATGTGGGGTATGCCTTCATGTTCCCTGTTCGAATGGAAAATCATCTGCTGCCACCTACATGTGGGGTGCTTACTGCAGAATTGATGGCAATTTCCCAACCGTGTTTTGTTAATATACGGACTCATTGAGTGGCCTTCTGGCTATTGACCGGTGTTTTTCGCACCATCCCTTGGTCTCTGCCATCCAAGACCATCTCGCTGACATTCATCAAGCTGCTTGTTCCGTCGACTTCCTTTGGGTTCCTCACCATGTGGGTATCCCGGGTAATGAGCTCGCTGATCGTTTGCCTGGGGGAGCAGTCACTTAACCCCCGTTTTCTGGAACTCCTCCTGCAGCGGATTTAGGGCTTCACATCAAATCCAACCTATCACAATCATCAGCCAACTCTTGTGTGGCTCCCTAACTGTCTAAAAAACTTCGTGCCATGAAGGTGACACCAGGATCGTGGTTTTCTTCCATTCGTCTCTCCCAAAAGGACTCGACCACACTGTGTCGTCCCCGCATTGACCATACCAGGCTGACACATGCTTTTCTTTTGCGTGATGAGCCACCCCCACTTTGTGGTTGTGGAGCCTTCTAGTCAGTAGCCCACGTTTTGGTTGAATGCCCCCTTCTTTTGGCTCTGCGTGCTAAGTACAGACTCTCCCCCACTTTCCCTTTGATGTTGGCTGATGATTCCCGGGTGGTCGACCTGGTTCTCTGTTTCCTCCATGGAAGTGGTTTTTATTCTCAGTTTTAAGGCTTTTAATCACTCTGGTGTTGGGGCAGGGCGGTGAGTGTTGGTGTATCTCCCACTGTAAGCCATGTTTGGAGATTCCCGATTCCCCTCCCTGGCCGAGATCCTCTTTCTTCCCCTTTTACACTGTTTCTGTCTTTTTTTTTTAGTATTGGTTAGTCTCCTTTTCCCATATGCACTTCTACATTCTAGCTGTTGCACCTTTTAAGTCACAGGTGGTTCTGCCTCTGCTGCTTCAGAGGTGGGATATTTCGTGCCTTTAGCATAGCATTGGGTTTGTTATCTTGCTGACTTACTTCATTTTGTTTTCACCATTGACTATATGACTGCCGTTTTACACTTTTTAGCCTTTTCCCTTTTATGATTAACTCTTGTGAGATGTCACACTACTGGAGTGGACTACAGTTGAATCAAGGAACAGATGACCTTGCTGTTTGGTCCCTTCAACCACAACCACAACAACCAACTGTGCCGACGATATTTACTTTTACGTTACTCATGTTGGCAGCTGTTCTCTAATCGAATTCAGAATATTTACTTAGTCTCCTTTTGTGAAGGCATTTCAGAAGGCTAGGTCCACAATCAGTCCTGTCGCCTATGCTGCAAATGGTCAGCTCTGCTTTCATCTTGCAAGCAAGACTGGCAGCCTTTACCACTTCTGTTAGCCGCTTGAAAGCAGATAGAATCTCTTGTGATCCAAAGTGACACACATCATTGGTACCAACGTGAGCAACCACCTGCAGTGGGCTGCACCCTGTGCTCTTCATGGCATCTGGGAGGATCCTTCCCACATCTGGAATGACTCCACCCAGTATGCACAAAGTGTGCACATTGGATTTCTTACCCTTCTTGTCAGCCAAGTCCCTAATAAGGGATCTCCCAACTGCCAATAACCCCACCATATGTGACTGCTCGGATCTTGCAAGCTAAGTGGTTTCCTCTGAAACCGGACAGGCGACAGCACCTAGCTCATCAACAGTGTCAGCCACAGACAGCACCTGGAACCTGTTTGTCAGACAATCTGGGGACGCCTTACGTGTGGCCACTGGGGAAATCTTTTGCCACCCTCTTCACCCCGGGACAACATCCCACTCAACCATCAAACACAAAACACCCAGACACAGCCGGTAAATTTGCCTGCCACATGCCGCTTGCTATTAGCTGCAGGGAACAGAAGCACTGGGTTAAGAACGAGGACAGTTCCCGCCTGGCCGCCCACCCGACCTCCCGCCCTCCCTTTCCCGTTCCCGTTCCCGTTCCCGCCTGGCCGCCCGCCCTCCCTCCCTTTTCCGTTCCCGCCTGGCCGCCCGCCCGCCCGCCCTTTCCCGTTCCCGCCCGCCCGCCCTTTCCCGTTCCCGCCCGCCCGCCCTTTCCCGTTCCCGCCCGCCCGCCCTTTCCCGTTCCCGCCCGCCCGCCCTTTCCCGTTCCCGCCCGCCCGCCCTTTCCCGTTCCCGCCCGCCCGCCCTTTCCCGTTCCCGCCCGCCCGCCCTTTCCCGTTCCCGCCCGCCCGCCCTTTCCCGTTCCCGCCCGCCCTCCCTTTCCCGTTCCCGCCCGCCCTCCCTTTCCCGTTCCCGCCCGCCCGCCCTCCCTTTCCCGTTCCCGCCCGCCCGCCCTCCCTTTCCCGTTCCCGCCCGCCCGCCCTCCCTTTCCCGTTCCCGCCCGCCCGCCCTCCCTTTCCCGTTCCCGCCCGCCCGCCCTTTCCCGTTCCCGCCCGCCCGCCCTTTCCCGTTCCCGCCCGCCCGCCCTTTCCCGTTCCCGCCCGCCCGCCCTTTCCCGTTCCCGCCCGCCCGCCCTTTCCCGTTCCCGCCCGCCCGCCCTTTCCCGTTCCCGCCCGCCCGCCCTTTCCCGTTCCCGCCCGCCCGCCCTTTCCCGTTCCCGCCCGCCCGCCCTTTCCCGTTCCCGCCCGCCCGCCCTTTCCCGTTCCCGCCCGCCCGCCCTTTCCCGTTCCCGCCCGCCCGCCCTTTCCCGTTCCCGCCCGCCCGCCCTTTCCCGTTCCCGCCCGCCCTCCCTTTCCCGTTCCCGCCCTCCCTTTCCCGTTCCCGCCCTCCCTCCCGTTCCCGTTCCCGCCCGCCCTCCCGTTCCCGTTCCCGCCCGCCCTCCCTTTCCCGTTCCCGCCCGCCCTCCCTTTCCCGTTCCCGCCCGCCCTCCCTTTCCCGTTCCCGTTCCCGCCCGCCCGCCCTTTCCCTTTCCCGCACGGCCGCCCGCCCGCCCTCCCTTTCCCGTTCCCGCCTCGCTGCCCACCCGCTCTGGTTCCCGCCTCGCTGCCCGCCCGCCCTTTTCCCAAGTGCAGCCCCACTGGGCACCTGCCCCACCTGTTAAAGAAGCCCACAGTGCTGCTAACCCCGCCCTGCCTGCGGTAGAGTCCCACAAGTTTCCCCCGCCCCTATTGCCCACTAGATATTTCTACCCGCCCTCCACAGTCCTCATTCATTGTTGCTGCCCATTCTTGGTCCAGTCCCTCAGTCGCCTGCAGCCAATAGCGAGCGGCACGTGGCAGGCAAATTAACCAGTTCTGGCTGGGTGGTTTTCGTTTGTTCTCCAGACTGTATTGTACTTGTGCTGTCATGCTGTGACTTGATAAATAGCTCGTGGCTCACGACTGTTTTTGATTGTGTTTGGAGATCGAACAGGACACAGTAAGCACTGTTCCCTGAGAAAAGAATGTTCTATGTACATTGTGTATGATATTTGTAAATATTCTTCATGTAGGTTCTCATTGTAGGAAGTAGTACATACAGCGCCACGTGACAGAAGAAATTTTTTTTAAGTAGAAAAGAGTGCACATACAATGAGCTGCATGGGCAGGAATCTTCGTAAGTGACAGTTTTTTCTCAAACGTGCTTAACCCCTACATTAGGCCGTTTCTTGCACCGTGCAGCTGCCGTTGTTGTGGTGTTACCTGCTGCTACTGTGGGGATTTGCAGGAGCTGCTATCTCTTTTGGCCTATGTAATTATTCCTGAGCCCCGAGGTGCTATTTTGTAGCACATTCTATGTTAACACGTTTTGACATGCTTTGCTCAAATGAAGTGACTGTTGTTATTGTAACTTGCCAACAGTTTGAAGCTTTTGGCAGCAGCTAGTGTGTTATAAAAATAAACAAATTACTTTTGACTTATTTTGATAGGCAGGGGAATGATTTTATCCAAGGAGCTAAAGCATACTCAATTTCTAAATAAATTTTGTACAAGGAAACTATTTTTTATCTGGTGCTATTCGAAAGAGAGTATTAAAAATAGACCCAAATAACATGCTTTACAATAAATATGTTTTTCTTATTTTATTTCCATTGAGGTTTTTTCTACTGCAGCACATTTGGCAATGCCTCATAGGTGCCTGTTTCTTCTCAATAGAGGGAACATCTTCCAGAAAGAACATTTTCACCAACCCGTGTCGGAGCTGACACTTGGCAGAGACAACCCACTTTTCCTTGTTGAGAGGGAGAATGTATAAAATGCTCCAAATTTGTCAATTAAAACATTTTTAGTTTAATTTGACTATCAAATCTCTCGAATTTTTCATTAAGTTTCTTGTGCAAGAAATTAGAATTTAGAGCAGCAACAGTCAACATGGTGAAACTGCTTTATGTAATGTTTTTAATAGATGTTTCCTTCCTCTCGAATAATTTTTCATGTACTAGTCAGAAGTCCGTGCCACCCATTGTGTCAATGTGTTTGAGGATAGTTTCTGGCTTCACTTTCACTGTTTTCTTCCTCACAACTTTTAGTAATTATTCACTGTTCATACTAAACACCATATAAACGTCTTTTTTTGTGTTACTGTCCCATTGCCATCCATTTCCCTTTCCAAAAAGTCATAACTGTACCCTTCTTCAGTTTTGCCTCCCTCAAAGCAGCTGGTGTTTCCATGGTGGTACTCATAACTGTGCCAGTGCCATCAGTATTTTTAGAGACAAGGAAATGAAATAACTGGAGACCCAAATAAAATCTGTTGGTACGCCCTTTGTCAAAAAATCCTTCGAGCAAAGGCAAAACTTACTTTTATGTGTAGGAGGATTTTTAATATGTTGTGGCTCAAATACTATGTATCTCCCTGTGTGAACTGTAAGGCAAAATAAGAAGCCACTATTTGCTTCACACAAGCAAAATGTTTAGTACCAATGAAATATGCTCATTTTGGGAATGACTTTTTTTATAGAGGTGTCCCTTTCCACTATGAAAGTTACTTGCCAGTAGTAAGTTAGTTAAGTGTTCAACAAATGATTTGCATGATAAATTGTAATGATGTAGAATGAGTCATTTTACATTAGAGTAACAAATTAATTTTAAAGTATGGCTGGCTGCATGATGGCCATTCTTTTTTTGATATACAGATGTCAATTAGTAATTCCTACCTACCATCTTTAAACATTGCAATAGTACAAATTGTTTTATGAAATAGAAATAGCTGTCAAGGAGAAACTCTCTTGGTTTGTTTTAAAAATTTACATCAGTGTGAGACATTTTATGTAATTTGGCAAGTGATCCGAAATTGTTGGTTGCAGCATTGTGCACACTTGCTCATGCTGAAAACAACCATATTGTTGAGTAATGAATGTCACTTTTTCTTCTGCTATTGTAATAATGTACATTTCAAATCCTTTTGAAATGCAGTGGACTATTTACAACAAATTTCATGAGAGAGTCAATATACTGTGACACAGCAAGGGAGTAAATATACTGTGAAGCAATAGTCAAAATGCTTAACTCTTCAAATAGATGCCTATAAGATGATTGGTTTTGAGCACCACTTATTAGTCTTACAGCACATTTTTGGGCAATGAACACTTTCTTTCTTAAAGTTGAATTAACCCAGAACATTAGTATGTAATGCATCATTGATTGAAAATACGCAAAATATTGCAGATTACAGATTTGTTTCACCCGAAAGATTCTAATGATTCAAAGTGCAAGTTTGGCTGAACTATGTTGTATAAGGGATTCAAAAATGTATCTTTTACCAGTTTAAATTCTCGTCAATATTGACACCTAAAAATATTGATCCTTTCCAACCTAATTGTTTTTTCTCACCTAGTATTATACTTAACATTGCTGTAGTACCTCTAAGTGTATTGAACTGAGTATGTAGAGTCTCTTTGAAATAGAGTGAGACCATTTACAGAAAGCCAAAACATTGATTATCATTTCTTCTGTTGCTGTGTATGTGCTCGGAATGATGACAAAACTAATTTTGTCAAGAAAAAGAAGTAATTCTGCTTGTTGTAGATTAGATAGAAAATTGTTTACCTGTATGAGGAACAAAAGCAGAGCTAATATTGAGCCTTGGGAACACCATTCACGATTTCTCACCAGAATTCTCACTCAGGAGTGTACACTGCATGAAATGTTTTCTGCAGATGGTCAGCCACAAGTATTTAATCTTTATAATTTAGCTGGAATACTAGAATCCTTCGAGCAGATACAATAGTCATGAAAATGAATAAATTTCAGCAGAAGACTAAATCTACTGTCTTGCATTACTTTCCAGAAAAGTGGTGTTTAAAGTGTTTCTTTGATTAAATAATAAATTTCAAATAAGCGTTTCTGAACTTTGACTTTGAACAAGGAATAAAATTTTTCTCTGTGTGTTGGTACAGATTGATGCACACACAATTGTTTCAGTCTGTACTTGAGTGAACTTACAATTGTTCAGCATACTTGCTCAACTCAATACTTATAATTGTTAACAACCTATCGTTAAAGTGAAAGTATCCTGTGGATTCAGAAAACAAGCAAAACCATTTTTATATACATTGTCCCTGTAAATGCAAATTTAGTCCTGCCTGCACTATAGTTAACAGACCATGTTCTCATGGAACCATAGTCAGCAGCCAGCACTTCAGGGTCACCTTACCCACATGACATCTCTGCATCACCTTCATTAAGATCCTCATATCTACTGTTTTCACCACTACTAGACCAATTATAAGCATTTTCATTTAATAATCTTCGAATGCCTTCACCATGCTGAGACATGTGTGATGTATGACATACATTCTCCTGGCTCTCAACAATGGGTATACTACCTGATGCAATAATTGTTTCATAGAACAGAAATGCCATCCACAAGTATCAGATAGTGTTTACACTAGGTAATGTGACCCTTGTGGCTAATATAAAACTCCAAATACATGTTGTAGAGCCTTCCAAATGTAGTAACCTGTGCAGTGTATCCTGAGTCCAGCTTGTAGAGCACAGTTGAGGGTTTAAATGTGTTATGGCTTCTGGTGTGTGTCATTTTTACATTTTTCATTTTGAGAAACAAATGGAAAATTGAAGCCAGTTTCCATGTTCATTCTCTCTTGTCCCTTACTTATCTTTAATCAAATAGAAATTATTTTTTGTTCTGTCTTTTACTTCTTCAAGTAGAATAATTGGGTTACCATTATTTGTGTATCTGAAAGTCATGAAAATGAAAACAATTTTTTTTTCCTAGGCAATGGCTGAGGAACAGTTTTGCCTTCGCTGCAATAATCACCAGCAAAATTTCATCTCGGTTTTCACGCATCTACTACGCACGGAATCTCTGGTGGATGTAACTCTAGCTGCAGAGGGCAAGCATCTCCAAGCTCACAGAGTAGTTCTCTCTGCTTGTAGTCCATACTTTCAGGTAGGCACACATGCACAATCAGCAAAATTATAATTTTTTGGATTAACAGTTTACATTTAATATGCTGTAAATACATTTGTTTATGCTTCTACAATGGGTATGCAGTCTCTTCATTAATTGCCATTTTTTTGATGAGTACGCAATTTTTTCATTCTTTTTCTCCATTTCTTCAATTTCGTACTACCTAGGAATTTAAATGTTTTTTTTTTTTTTTTTTTTTTGCTCACAATACTCCCATAAAACAATATTTTTGGTGAGCAAATGTGGAAAGTACTCAATATGCTTTGTATTTGTGTTTTGTAATAACTTCTTGACTATTTGACAGCTGTTAATGCTTTGGAAGTTAAATCTTCAGTACCATGTTAAAATCACTGGTTGTTGTTGTTTTTGTCTTCAGTCCTGAGACTGGTTTGATGCAGCTCTCCATGCTACTCTAACCTGTGCAAGCTTCATCATCTCCAAGTACCTACTGCAGCCTACATCCTTCTGAATGTGCTTAGTGTATTCATCTCTTGGTCTCCCTATATGATTTGTATGCTCCACGCTGTCCTCCAGTACTAAATTGGTGATCCCTTGATGCCTCAGAACATGTCCTACGAACTGATCCCTTCTTCTAGTCATTTTGTGCCACAAACTCTTCTTCCCCCCATTTCCATTCAATACCTCCTCATTAGTTATGTGGTCTAGCCATCTAATCTTCAGCATTCTTCTGTAGCACCATATTGCGAAAACTACTACTCTCTTCTTGTCTAAACTATTTATCATCCATGTTTCATTTCCGTACACGGCTACACTCCATACAAATACTATTAAGAAATTACTTCCTTAACAAATTTGTGTTCTTCAGAAACGCTTTCCTTGCCATTGCCAGTCTACATTTTATAACCTCTCTACCTCAGTCATCATCAGTTATTTTGCTCTCCAAACCGCAAAACTCCTTTACTACTTTATGTGTCTCATTTCCTAATCTAATTCTCTCGGCATCACCTGACTTAATTCGACTACATTCCATTATCCTCATTTTTCTTTTGTTGTTGATCATCTTATATCCTCCTTTCGAGCCACTGTCAATTCCATTCAACTGCTCTTCAAAGTCCTTTGCTGTCTCTGACAGAATTACAATGTAATCGGCAAACCTCAGTTTTTATTTCTTCTCCATGTATTTTAATACCTACTCCAAACATTCCTTTCGTTTTCTTTACTGCTTGCGCAATATACAGATTGAATAGCATTGGGGAGAGGCTACTACCCTGTCTCACTCCCTTCCCAACCACTGCTTCTCTTTCATGTCCTTTGACTCTTGTAACTGCCATCTGCTTTCTGTACAAGTTGTAAATAGTCTTTTGCTCCCTGTATTTTACTTCTGCCACCTTCAGAATTGGAAAGAGAGTATACCAGTCAACATTGTCAAAAGCTTTCTCTAAGTCTACAAATGCTAGAAATGTAGGTTTGCCTTTCCTTAATCGTTCTTCTGAGATAAGTTGTAGAGTCAGTATTGCAGCACGTGTTCCAACATTTCTACAGATTCCAAACTGATCTTCCCCGAGGTCAGCTTCCACCAGTTATTTCATTCACCTGTAAAGAATTAGTGTTAGTATTTTGCAGCTGTGACTACTAAACTGATAGATTGGTAATTTTCACATATGTCAACACATGTTTTCTTTGGGATTGGAATTATTGCATTCTTCTTGAAATCTGAGGGTATTTCGCCTGTCTCATACATCTTACTCACCAGATGGTAAAGGTTTGTCAGGACTGGCTCTCCCAAGGCTTCAGTAGCTTTAATGGAATGTTGTCTACTCCCGGGCCTTGTTTCAGCTGAGGTCATTCATTGCTTTGTCAAACTCTTCACGCAGTATCATATCTCCCATTTTATCTCCATCTATATACTCTTCCATTTCCATAATATTGTCCTCAAGAACATTGCCCCTGTATAGACCCTCTATATACTCCTTCCACCTTTCTGCTTTCCCTTCTTTGCTTAGAACTGGGTTTCCATCTGAGCTCTTGATATTCATGCAAGTGGTTCTCTTTTCTCCAAAGGTCTCTTTAATTTTCCTGTAGGCAGTACCTGTCTTACGCCTTATAAGATAAGCCTCTACATCCTTACATTTGTCCTCTAGCCATCCCTGCTTAGCCATTTCACACATCCAGTCGATCTAATTGTAGAGACGTTTGTATTCCTTTTTGCCTGCTTCACAGGGAAAGAAAACTGGGAACATTTTGGAATTCTAGAAATTTTTCATTGTTTCAGTTTTGACTTAAATTTTTGCAATTTTGATGAGTACTGATACTCTAACAAAGAGTATCACAGTCATTTACTGCTGCAGATTAATACTGCAGCAATAAAACATAAACAAGAGAAAAACAGCAGTATAAAAGTTAGAAAGAAAATGGTCCATTTGTATCAACAACACACAATGTACACACAAGCAGTTTGCTGAAAGCAAAATGTGTCAAAGGATTTAGGGCAGAGATTGTGCAATGCTTCATAACAAAATCTATTTTGAGGAAAGCGTCATCACAACTGTTGAAGTTAGGTACATTTGAGCAGATGCCAGTGAGCTCATGTGCATGCACAGAGCTACCCAGAAAAATTTTTCTGGCACACCAAATGTGCACAGAGCAATCTTGTTTGTAGTGAGTAGTAGTGTCCACATAACCTGCATTTATGTTATGTGATTTTGCTGTTCTGTCTTTGTTTTCATCTGACGTGAGAGCTGTAAACAAATAATTGCAGCTATCAAGTGACTTAAAATACATTCACATAATTATGGAGGACTGAAATATGTTATTAATTTGTTTTCTGATTTTATTTTATTTCCATTTTATTTGCAATTAAGCTTAATCACTTTGCAGAACAATCTTTCTCTTTGTCAGTTTACTAAGGAAATGTTGCGTCTATTAGTGTTTTTTGCACAGGCATTCTGTTTCTTTGAAACAGTGTTTCATTACACTCCATTAAGCACTCCATCTTCAGGCCACGAGTGGCCTGCTGGGACCATCCAACCACCGTCTCATCCTTAGTGGAGGATATGGACAGGAGGGGCGTGGGGTCAGCACACTGCTGACCGAAGCTACTATTTGGTCGAGTAGCTCATCAATTGGCATAACGAGGCTGAGTGCACCCTGAAAAATTGCAACAGCATATGGCAGTTTGGATAGTCACCCATCCAAGTACTGACCGCACAAGACAGCACTTAACTTTGGTGATCTCACAGGAACTGGTGTATCGACTGCAGCATAGCAGTTGCCGCATTCCACACTATTAGCTTGTTTGCTAGTCACTGAATCTCAAGTGCACATTTTCATCTTCTGGCATGTTTGGCATTATGCCATAATAAAGAATGGAACTTGAGATAATACAGTAATAGTACCCCCGAGAATATTGCCACATTGAAAGCCACACAGAAAAGCTTCAGCTGAATTTTATATGTCTGCCTCCCATGAACAGTCTTTTTTTTTCAATTGCAAGACATGTTGAAACACTTACCTGGTTTCTCCTCTAGGCCTGACATTATTTCTTAATTTTTGTTGTCCACATCTTAAATTTACAAAACACCATTCTCGGGTAAATTATAGACCAAAAGCACACCAGGTTTGCTTACTCCTGAAGTAGAATCCAATGGGTAAGTATAGTTTCTTAATTTCACAAAAAAACCTTATTTTTATACAGTTTTAAAATCATGAAAAGCATGCTGTTCTTAGTTCTAGCATACAGAAATAGATGTTTTTTTGTTTTTGTTTTTTTCAGCAATTTTTATTCCTTGTTACTGGCTTTCTGCAATACTGTGTGGATGTGAACCTGAATGGAAATGCTAAATTACAGTATTGCAGAGTACAAATAAAAAAATATATGTTAAAGTCACCAAATAGCAAAATATTTGCGTACTTTGAGTTGTAGAGTCTAGTTTTGAAACAAATATTGTGGCAAGGAGTGCATTCTAATTTTTCGTTTCTTATATGTCCTAATTACAGTCCTCAGAACAATAACTCCAAATGCCTCTTTCAAATAAAATGTGACACTGCTAACAGGGTCACGTGATGTCCCGCTATGCATGAAATCCCAAACAAAAATGTGATGTAACGTGTACGTGCAGAGCAAACACAAAGCATGGGGTCGCTATGTCGTCATAGCTGCCCATGCACTGTAATTCCTGTCTCCTGGTGTTCTCTAGCAACTACTCAAATGTACCTATTTGTAACAAGTTCTGGGAAAAAATTGTGAATGGTGGTTTGAAAAGCATTATTTTCAAAGTAGATTTCCCTTTATGTAAGATGAATTATGTTAACTGTGAGAATGTGAGACGACTTTGTTAAATTGCAGTGTGTTTGACCCTCATTCAAAATACTAAGAGGACCAGACACTGAGAAAAAAATTTGACCCAGGAGACGAGATATATATTTGTCATCATTTGAAATTTTTGTGGCACATTTGTGTTTTATATAGTTTAAAGGGTAACACATACAAAGAAAGACAAACTGTAAGTTCTATGCCAATGTATAAAACGTTTACTATTCAAGAGGTTTAAAAGTTTTACACTTCGGAGAGAAAGTATACTGTCACTTAACATGGAGAAAGTGTGTTGTCATTAGGGAAAATTTGTATTTTCACTCTGGAAAAGTGTATTTTTAACCAGAAAATCTGGGAGTTTCTTTTTTTCTTGTCTGCATACACACTGCATGTAGTTCAGGAGGTACAATGTCAAATACCGAAATGCGTGAAAAGTTGCTGCATTGTGCATGGCATTTTAGTTTATCACTTCTTTGCTACTAACTATAATCGGAACATATTTCACAGACAACACCCACATATGCTGCTGAATGTGCCTAGAAAAGAATACCTTTGTAAGAAAGTAGTGCAGGAGATATGATAAACATTGAGATGTACGAGCAACTTCTACATCGTGGATGACATTTTAATTTATTATTTCTTTACTACTTACTGTATTCACAACACATTCTGCAGATTAATGCATGTATACCACTGGATGTACCTGAAACATTACTATCTTACACATCATATAGTTCAAGAAATACAATGTCATAAACATTGAGCTGCATAAAAATAAAACTGTACGGTGAAATTCTACAGACATGCAAGTGATATATATGTACAGATGTATGTGAAATATGTCAAATGTGTGTGAAATATACTTGACATGTGCATATGCAGCAAAGCCACTAATAAAAAGGTCTGATTTGCTACACATGAGCTACAATCGGGAAACAAATACTGTAGGGGTAGGAACCACCAGCCTCTCATTGGGGATAGGTTAATGACATTCAAGTTGCCTAAGTGACATCCAATTGTATGACTTCTACCAGGCCACTGGACCACACATCATCATCATCATTATTATTACTGTTGTTGCTGCTATCATCATCATCATCATCATCATCATCATCATCATCATCTCAAATGTGGCATTTACAGGTGCCTACACGTATCATGATGGTGTATTGCATTCATTCACTTTATGAGTTGCTTGTGTGACATTCTTTTTTGTGAGTTGTTTGCTCACTTACAGTTCTTCAGTGTAGTATTCTCTGAATGGTGGAATAAAAACCACTGTTTTTTGTACTAATCAAGTTCATTGGATCAGAAACAAAGATATTCTCATTTTGGCAACAATTATTTCCATCTCCTCAAATGCATCAAGTCAGTCACCTTCCCTTCCCACGCACAATTTTCCCCCAATCTGTTATCTAACTTATTCAAAGACAACTTTGAGAAGTATTTCCTTGCTGCTGTGGAGTGGCACCTGTTGTGCTCTCTTTGTTTTGTAGAATTTCATTTGGAATATTACAGGGTATCTGCTAAGTCACTCCCATTTTTTTTAAACCATAATTTCTACATTTATTAATCATTTTTCTTAGAACTACTTTTGTTAGAAATGAAACTCCATGAGGTTGTGTTTAACACAATTTTAAACCTCCACATAAGGTCTGCATTCTCTACACATTTTTTTAAACAAACCGATACGCTGATGTGTGCAACATTAGGTGGAAAGTTCGCTAAATCATCATATATTACTGCTTCATATTCATACAAATTCCTTGGTTTTCTCGTGTAAACCACCTCCTTAGCCCACCCCAAGCAAAAAAAAAAGACACACACGGGGTTAAATCAGGGCTGCAGGCAGGTCTTTCATGCTCACCATGTTCTCCGATCCAGTTACCTGGGAAATGATGATGCAGTCATTCACAAGCAACACTTGCAAAGTGTGCAGGTGCTCTGTCCCACATGAATTGCAGCTGTGGGTTGTTCCAGCATGAATTACTGGTCATACGTGACTTTGCAGCATTTCCAAGTATCTTTTGTCATTCATTGTATTTCGCAGGAAGAAAGGACCAGTGATTTTGGATGGAGTGATACTGCACCATGCTGCCACCTTAGGACACCTCTGCTTTTTCAACACATTCGTGTGGTTTTCTGGCTGCCCAATAATGGCAGTTATGTCCGTTTACAAATCCTCCAATGTGGAAAACTGCCTCATCAGTCCACAGAATGTTCTCAAAAAGGTCAGGCCAACCATCATTCCAAACCAAGAAAATTTCTTCTGTCACTGTCACAAGGAAACAGTTTTATCCTGTGGAAGCCAAATTACATGCAGGAACTGAGATCTTTTGTAAAAATCATTACAACTGTGTAAATGAAAGACCACTTTCAAAAGATGCTTGACACAGTGATTCCTTAGGGCTCCTCATGAATTTTCTGGTGTTGTCAAAGCTGGTGGTCTTCCTGATCTTCTTGCTTTGGCAATCTCTCTGCAATTAGTCATTTGGAATAGCATTTGTTAATTGTTTTTGCATCCATTGTTGCATGATCCCTCGTTTAGCCCTCCACTCTTTGTAATGACACCACAGGTCTGCAGATTTTGTAACAAGTTGCAATTATGACTAGTGATGGGGAGCTCATGAATGAGTCCTTCAAACGAATGCTTCACTCCAGTGAAGTGTGAACTATCCACTCAATTTTAATGAACTGGTACTTCAAACTCTTCACAGATAGCACACTCCACACTTTTTTGTAGTTCACTCACTCTCTTCCCCTCTCTCTCTCCCACTACATCGGCGCTACGTAACTCATCCTCCCTTCAGTCCTCCCTCTACTGCCTGTCGACGTTTCGTGCGGTGTTTTTTGGGAACAATAGGTTTATGCGTGGTTGGGGTGGTGAGGGGCGAGGGGAAAGCAGCTTCAGTTGCTTACTGCAATCATGACATCATTGCCCGTGACTATTTGTGCAGTTAAACTTCGCACCCCCGGGTAGCCTACCATTGGCAGCATTTGCAGACAAATGAATATTAAAGATACAAACGAAGAGGCTGGCCGTGTGAGCACGCACAGCCAACATGAAAATAAATGTTTGTTAATAACACTGACGGAGGGATTTTACCTGAAATCGTACCAATGACTACAGGTGATAGTTTACGTTTTGAATCTGGAGGGTTATTATTCTCAAAAAAAAAAAACTACAGGAAAACTTCTGAATAATTGCTTAACGTAGGTATATAGACTTTGTGACAGTGGTAAACGTACTCATTCTGTTTTGGATTAAATTTTAAAACGAACATAAAATTGAACTTCATTTCATTGGTAGTCCATGAATACAACAGATAATGTTTCATTTGGCAGATAAAGACTTTTTTGGGCACTTCGTGAGAAAATGTCGGGCAAGATTAAATGTAATACTTGCTTTATATGTGCCAGGCTTCTCTGTTTATCTTTACTTTGAGTTCAATAGAGCATGGTCTAAGAGGACAGATGCTATAAGAGCGCCAAACATTGTGTGCACGTTACTGCATAGTTCGGCCATCTGTTGGTAAAATTATGAAGTATTACGAAGCTTTATTGTATGAGCGAGGCGAAGTGACCATAGCCGCAGCTGAGCAGTGAACTGGGCAACTTCTCCAGGCTTCCGTACTTGATGAATGAACTACTTCATTTGAACGCTTCACGGCAAAGAGTGAAAAGAATGAAGTAGTTCACGGGAATGAATGAGTTTGACCCATCTCTAATTATGACCCATCCTTCCAATGTCAACGTAGGTGACATTTTCCAATTGAAACAAAAGGAAAAAAAAAAAACAAAACAACATAAATTGCGCTGTTTCTAGCACAAGTAGTAATAAGACAATGGGTTCATAAATAAGGAAATTATAACTGTTTAAAAATAGGTAGTGACTTATCAGACATGTTGTACATACCCAGTCATGTGGGAAGCTACCCATTGCAGTAGTATAACACTTCTTCAGGCTTCTATCACTGTGCCATGAATTCATTGCAGGAAGCTCAAAGAAACCTGAATAGAATTTCTAGAGTGCACAGAACTAAATCTCATTTAGATCTGCACATATCATATGCCAATTATTTGGCAAATTTTGACTCTGAACTTAACTGGTATACTTTTAGACTTACTTTTTGTACTTTAGTAGATAAGATTTTGCATACATCTTGCAGCTTGCTGACTGCGTTACTCACATTTTGTACTGATGCATCCACTTTGGATTTTGTCTCTTGAGTTTGAGATTATTCTTCATAAAGATTTTGTAAATCACAGGAAAGTTGTTCCTGTTTGTACTCTGCGAGGTTACTTTTCTGTTAATGTATTTATATTGTGGGATATGTTGGTAATTATTTCATGTCTTAGTTGTTTACATAGCCTTATCAGTTTCCTGCATAGTACATCAGATAATTCAGTGCGTTTAGTTTTGCTCACCTAACTGAACTGTTGACTAATACAATTCTTGAGATTGTTAAATGCCTGATTTTGCTGTGGAAACAGTTATCCTACATTTTTCTGATGATTTGTGAACTGCTGTGCCATATCTTTAAGTTGTGTTATTTGTTGCATGAGTTGTCATGTTGTCACTAGTATTCACCTAATTTTTACAAGCTGTTTCCTGTTCTTGCACCTGCAATGTCACGAGCAAGTAATCAAAGGAGTTTTCCCTGTCGCACACTTCAGTTTCACTATTTGAAAATGTGTTTCCCACTGAGAACTGAGAAATTGTCCCATTGTGGGTCATAAGTGACATCATGATTAGTTATGTTACCAGTGTCACAATTCATTAATAGTGGGATGCCAACCTCATTGTTTTGGATGCCATTGGCCAGTTCATGAGTTGGAGCAATATCTTCAACTGTTGCCAAGCTAGGATTTCTGACATCTTGGCATATTGCATTTTGTAATGAATTTTCAACAATGTCCATATCCTTTTACTCAAATGTGAATAGATTTTTAAGAAAGTTATGAATAAAAAATTTTCAAAAATGAAACTTTGTATGTATTGGTACTTTTCAATTAAGGTTAATTTAGCTGCATATTCACCAATGAACCTGATTACCGGACACAGGCTTATAGAGTTTTGAATGAGTTATCTTGCAGTTTAATGACGACTTAGTACAAATTTTCATCTTTTCTATAGAAATGCACTGCCCATAAAGGATATTAATTGGAAGAATAAGAGATAATCTGCATGAGAGACCACACCGAGTGAGGCCATATAAGCACACAGCATAGCAGCTTCCTACCATTACCACTGAGATCAGCATTCCCAACATGTATCATTTGTTTTTTATTATTCTCATTCTCGCGGACATGTAACAAATACAATGAAAGTTTCATTAGTTTATTGTAAGCATAATAACAACCATTTATCTCAAAAACGACTTTTTGATCTCAACAAATGAAAGGTCTGTTCATATTTTGCTCAGGACCATCCTTTACATGGTCACCATTGATAATTGCATTAATAATTGGAAAAAATTGATTGGAAAGAACTGTTGAAAGAAATTTGAAGGTAATTTATGAATCTGTGCCCAGTGCTGGATGAACTTCAACTGATACCAATGTGAACAGACCTTCAATATCAATACATAATTCCATTGTGTTCAGTCTTGATTGTGACTGTGTCATGCAGGGTCTCTCCTCCGGGTATCGGGTAAATTCTTACTGTGTGCTCTGAACCTCCTGATGATGCAGGATCTCTGTGGTGGGTGAAAGGATGAACAAACTGGGATGGATGTCCCAAATGTGTGGATTAATTTTACCTTTCTAATAACTTTTATAACACTTTTAATGTATAATTGAGATACACATTTTTAACAATGCTGGTCTAACGAATCCGAGCATATGTTTGCATGCTACCACTTACAGGAACAAACAGAAGATACAGGAATTAATAAATTGAAGAGAATATCCCATCTTTAGTTTCATGCAGATGTTTCAAAACATTGTCCTTGCCACAAAACTTGTTAATTATGTTTGTCAGGGTCTATAACCCATTCAGTTTACATGTAGTTTACATGCATAAAATGAAAAGAACAAAAAAATAATATGATTCAACACACAATGTTAATGTAGTTGAAATGAAACATAGGTAAAGAACACTTACTCTTATATTAACGATACTTTTACATCAATAAATACTTTACACACCTTGAAAAATCTTTCAAGTACAACTGCCTGTTACAAAATCACTTGAGAGTGGTCATTAAGAGGGAACAACTGACTGGAGTGGAGACATCAATAGAGCACCTGAAACTGCTCTAGTTTGAATACAAAACTTGTGAATAGGCAGTTATGATACATTTCAGCAAACAAATGTGTATTGCATCTGCTTGGAGCTTTGAATCAAAATGTAGGTCAGTTACTGGCAGTCATGTTGCCTAAAAAATTTCCTGCAGTTTTGTAGAAATTTTTCCAAACTTGTCATTGCAACTTCATATGACATAAATACGGTTATTATTATTTTTATGTTTTTATGTACCTGCCAAACCCTTATAGCCTAATGTGCTGCATGCTGGCATGCAAAAGAATGTTGAGACAAATGTGCGTGGATTAATTATGGTTGGAATGTAACCACAACCAGACAGAGTATGGTTTGTGAGCAAGTTTTCAAACTTGTTTAGAAGAATCTCTGGCTGGCTCTCTATCCCAGAAATGCAAAATACAAACAGGTGTTTGAATACACACAAAACAAAATTGATTTACAGATAGTGCACTCAGAGTGAGTAACAGATGTGGCAGGAAGGATATGTAGCCACAGTGACACAGTAATTTCCAAATTGAGAATGAGTGCTTATCCAAAGCTTCTACCCAGGTAGCTGACTATATAAGGTATGCACACAAGGTTCTTATTTCTAGACGAGGCAACTCCATCCACTCCAGACAATGGTAGCTGTAGAAGTATCGGTGTAAGATGTAAAGATGTTGGTCCTCCCCCCCTCCCCCCCCCCCCCCCACCACCCGTACAAATTAGGTGAAAGAAAATTAAAATCAAAGTGGTTAACTGCTGAAGTGCCAGAGTTTGAAATGTTTCTATGAAGCAGTAAAGCTCACATAATACTAGATACAGAAAATGGTTTAAAATCCCAAGTTAGTGACATTTTTGTTTAAAATGTAAGTTTATATCAAAAGGAAAGGGCAATGATAAATAGGTATGATCTATTGTTCACAGTAGATGAGAAACTAGAGTCCACCAAGGTACAACTTGAAACTGCATGGGAGATTATGTGGGCAAGAGTCTGTATAGAGGGTGGGCATAAACTAAAATTGGATCATCTATTAACTACCAGACTCACCTACAAATGTAACTGTAAACTTAAGAGAAAACCACTGTCCTAGTATGAAAGCTCTCTCATCATACTGTAATTACAAGAGGAGGCATTATTCATGTGGTAATCAATTGGGGTACTTAGAGTTTTGTTAGTGGTGGGCATGACTAGACATACTGTGCAACATTATTAAATCCCTCCCCTGAAAACCACCTAGAACAAGTGATTCAGAATCCCACTGTCTTCAAGGCTGTCCACATGGCAACTAGTGTCAGTGACTATGAGGTGGTTGTAGCAATAATTTTACCAAATTGCATGAGACAACTAAAAAAGTGATAAGATTTATATACTCAGTAAAATCAAGCAAAGGTGTCATATCCTTAGCATAGATTACAACACACTTTGCTGTAATAAAATTTGTTATTACTGCCTGTATGCCTGTATCCTTGAAAGAGTGAGTGAGAGAGAGAGAGAGAGAGAGAGAGAGAGAGAGAGAGAGAGAGAGAGAGAGAGAGAGAGAGAGAGACCTCAAATGAAATGAGAATCGCATACTGGCTGCAGTCTAACAGGGATAATGACACGTGTAATGTGTTTGAAGTTGCTTGCTATGTATTCTGTCACAGCATTTATGATCGGTCACTAGAACTAGTGCCGGCAGCCTATCCAGTTAGGTTGTGCTTGCCCCATCTCATATTTTGTGCTCGCTTACTCGCTCATGCAGGACTTTATCCTGTGCCCCACAGCACGCTAGTAGTTCTGTGTGATGTGGCTGGTCACTACCTGCTAGTGTCCCACAATGAACTGATGAGTGATTTGGAACAGTATGGTTTATCTACCTTTAGATACAATTCACAATGACATGCAGTGACCTGATTAGTAAACATATTTTTGCCCATGCTACATGATACTGGCAGCAGCAGCATTTTCCAGATCAAGCTGCTCACAGTAAACTCATGATTGTGACACATGATAAGCCCATTGCCTGCACAATATTAAAGATGGAGTGTTCTGTATCTCAGGACCTGCCATGTTGTTGCAGTGAAATGTGCTGATTTGCATCTTGTGCATTTGTGATGGACAGTCTTATTTCAGCCCAGTCACGTGACTTCCTGGACTCTTCCCTTCTACCATGGTGATGAGAGTACACCTCCACGAGACACAGAAACTACTCTAATTCAGCTGCTCATGAGCTAAAATACATATTTGTCAAGTTTTGGTGTGAAGTAAACATTATTTAATTTGAGAATTATAGGCTCTGAAGACATATTTAGCAATTATATTTGTGCATTCAGTATTTTTTTGACACCTAATGAGACCTTCTGATGAGAAGTGTTGGTTGTGAGGCTGAAGGATTACTTCTGTGTTGTGGAGGTTCATTTCTAGCTCCTATTACCAGCTAAACTTCTTTTGTGGGGCGAAACTGTAATAATAAAAATTGGGGCTCTAAAAATTCCTCCTCTTAACTCTTGTTTATGCTTCACATATCTTTTTGGATGCTTTAGTTATCTGATGCTCTTGTCTTCACACAGATGCTGTTTACAATGAATTCGTGCCAGCATCCAATTGTGATACTGACAGATATTAAATACAGTCACTTGAAAATAATCGTAGATTTTATGTACTACGGCGAAGTCAACATCTCACAAGAACAGTTGCCAGCAATTTTGAAGGTGAGTGTCTTACATAGTTTTAAAATAAAGCTTAATGTTTGTTTAATAACAAGATATAAAACAGAAAATTAAATATCTCATGTACATGTCTTTTTTTTTTAACCAAGTGATTCTAAGCATTTAACGAATTGCACACGGTAGATATATTGATTGTTTATGATAGTTACCTTGATCTTGCCAAACAGCAGAGGGGGGGCTTGATGTGAGTAATGGGACAAGGCATGAAAATTCATTCATTTTACACATGTCCATCTTTGATTTTCTTGTATACTTCTCAATACAGTGGCAAAATCTCCAATTTAGGCTTTGTCTCATCTTTACCCATTAGGCCAAATTTTAGCTTTTGCAGAAAAGCAGCTTGGTAGACTGTTTTGTTACAGTATTGTGGGAGATGCCTTTTGTTAAGAAAATCTGTTCTGTCTTGTGCAAAACTTAGTGTGTAGGTCAAGTTCTTCACAAATATTTAGGAAGTCACTGTACTATACGAAATTGTTGCTGAAGCCATGTAGTGTGATAACCTCTTGCAAGTGGAATAGGAGTAAAATGATATCCCCAAGGAAGCTTTCCCTTTTGACATCATAGAACCTTGGAAACCAATAACAAGCATTAACCAACATCCACCCCCACACCCCCCTCACTAGGTCACTCAGCATGTGTGGGCAGTCAGTGTGGTGGGAGCCCCTTGACAACAAAGGGATCACGCTACTGATACCTGAGCTGTTGCCTCCCAATGTATGATAAGGACTGCTTGCTTGTCATCCTAGAGTGTCAGAACTCCTGGCAATGTCCACCATTCTAAATGGTCCTTGTTGTGGGTGGGTGGCAACCATGGGGCAAGCCCCTGGTCATAATGGGTAGTATCAGGTTGGATGCTTGGGGCATTAAGGGTATAAAGCTGCAAAAAACTGTTCGTTTCTAAACGGCCATATCTTCAGGTGTTAAAGGATCATTGAACACTGCTTTGTGGGTACCTGAAGCCTGCCTTTCTGTGGCAACATCCTGGGAGGATGACCAGGCTCACAGTCTTAGGATGAAACACTTTCTCTGCAAACTGGTCTGTACTGGTATATTCACTGCCACAAAGCAGTTGCTTTTTGTGGAGAATTTTTAGGACAAATTTCATGTAATGGAGTCTCTCAGTAAGGTGCAGTCATGCTCCATGCTGATCAAAGCTTCTTCTGCCACCCAATATGCAACTCTTCAAGCTCGTGATCATCTTGGTGATATCCTGGTGTCAATTAATTGTCACCAGTGTTTGAAGAGGGTCCAGGGAGTGATTTCTCATCAGGAAACTGCACTCTGATGAACTCTGGACTAGTCTGGAACGACACACTGTTCATTTTGGTCGATGTGCACAGAAGAGCCTTAAAGACAAACATACTGATACAAGGACCTTGCCTTGATTTTGATTTGATTTTATCAGGGAAGCAAAAACATTGGTCAAGCCCACTGCTGCCCGCATCTAAACAGAATTTATTGTGTGGTATCACTCTGTGTGTGTCTAGTAAAGCCAACCGATGCCCCTGAAAAGTGTTAGGAGATCCTTTACCAGTGCTTTGCTCGATACAATTTCTTCAGGTCTGGTTGATCCGCTTATTCTGTATCTCTTAATCTCCAGCGCCTCACGTTCGAAGATTAGATGTGATGCAGTTTCCTTGCCCACACCACAGATCCTACGTTTGGGGTCTTCTTCTATTATCCCCATTGTGTGTAGGTGTTCTTTATATTCCCATGGCCTTTCAATAGTCGAACCTTGAGTTTCATTTCTCTCCTGTTGAAGCCCAGGATTGAGAGACTTCTCTTAGCAAATGGCTTCAGCATCAATACCCTGACATGTTTTTGGTTTGGGCCTTAGCACAATATTATACATGCTGTCTCCTTGTCCAGTCCCATAGTTTTTTCTTATCATCACCTTGGTAATTGTCAGGACAGGTTCTGGTCCAATAAATGGTGTCATAGCCCCTATCCTGGCCAACCTATCAATTTGCTCATTACCACTAATCCATGAGTGACCAGGGAACCACAATAGGTTTACCCTATTGCTTTCTACTAGCTCCACAAGGACTTTGGGGCATTCTGCCATGATCTTTGAGCTTGTAGCAGAGGCTGCCAGTACTTTTACAGCTGCTTCGCTGCCTGAATAAATGAAAACTCTATGACCTCTGTAGCACCTCCACAAATTCTTCTCCACACACACCCTGATAGCAGATTTCTGCTTGAAACACAGTGGCCATCTTCCCTAGAGAGACTGCACTCTCCAGCCATGGCTGCACTCTTTACACCCCAGTCCCAACACCTCGGCCTGTTTTTGAACCATAAGTGAACCAGCATGGTGTCAAATTTTCTTCTCCCAGAGTTCTCTACTTCAAATTACCACACTGAATTGCTTGTTGAAACAGCTGGGAGGTATTATATAGTTCGCCAGCATTTCCCAAACCATACCTATGTCTACTCAGTATTTTAGTGAGATCCTGGATAGCCCAGTAAGTTCCAGATTTTTGCCAGTTTTTAACCTGTGTGCTCCAGCTGCTGCATTCATCTTTACCCACAGGTTTAAAGGGGACATGTCCAGTATGTTTCTCATCCCAGCAGTGGGTGTGCTGCTAATTCCACCTGTAATGGCTAAGCAGGCCAATCTCTGTGTCTTAGCAAGCTCCTTAGCAGCTACCTGCTGTTCTACATTTTTTGACGCCTCTGTAGCCCCATAATTGATAATAGGTCTTACTACATAGTGTATATCCAGTACATACTCTTGGAGCTCAAGCCCCAGGTTTTACCACAAGCTCTCCTGGTACTCATTAGAGTACCTTCTGCCTTGGAACAGGTGTTCCTTATGTGAGCAGTCCACAATAATTTCTCATTCGGGGTCACCCCTAGATATTTCACCATCCCCTTCAGTGGTAGAGTTTTATCAAGAAGCTTGGGAGTCCTAAATGTGTGTCAGATCTGCTTCCTCATAAATAGTAAAACAAGTCTTCTTAGGAATGATCATTAGATCCTCTTATCCTCCTTCCTGCACCAATTTTGCACAATTTTCAATGTTCCTTATGCCATAGCTCTGACTTTACTTGAAAATTTGCCAAGATCATCTGTGTACCCCTGGCAAAAGTACTGTCTGTAGTTTAATTCTACAATGAGTTCATTCAACACAAGGTTCCACACTAGAGGGGCCAGGACCCCTCCTTGTGGACAGCCTCTGGTGGTGTTGATTATAATTTTTTCTTGCATCATGATGGCTTCTACCTTTCTATCACTAAGAATGGCTCAAATCCATCTGCAAATTGTGGTCTCCAAGCCATGCAGCTCTGCTGCCTTAACCATGGATTTGATGGTCATGTTGGTAAAGGCTACAATGTCCAAGAAGATGCAGAGGGCTCTTTCCTGACAGTGTAGTGCTTTCTCCGCCTTCCCAACAAGTTGGTGGAATTCAGTTTCACACAATTTTCTTGGTTGGTGAGCATGTACATTGTCCTCCTCTCTTCTTAAAACATTAGAAAAACTGTTCAAACTGATTCGTCTTGTATCCTTGGCCTGAGTATGATCAATTCTCCCTGGCTTTGGAATGAGGACAAACTTCACTGCTATCCAGACAGTAGGAATGATTGCTGCTGCTTGGCTAACCCTAACTAACCTACGTAGGAGTCTTATTTAGTTGAGTCCTGCTTGTTGCAGGAGTGCTGGGAAAATTCCATATGGGCCAGTTAACTTGAATGGTTCGAATGTTCCCATCGCCCATTGGATTTTTCTATGGTCCTCACAGTCTCTCTGATTCCCATTTCTCACTTTGAATACCTGAAAACTGATATTTCACAGGGATCTTGTCCTGATCTATGTTGTTTGTCAGAGTACATTGAGGGAAAAGAGTCTCTAGTAGTAGTTCTAATGTTGTGTACTCTCCATCCTCCATCCTCTTTCCTTTAAGTTCCTCCTAGATTTGTTGGTATCCTAGTGAGGATTTTGTGAAGTCTGTGCTGAACAGCCCTACCAGTTACCTCCTCACAGAATATCTTCCAGGGTGCTTGCTTTGCTTGTTTAATTGTAAGACTAAAATATAGGGAGGTCCTTGTCAAATACACTCATTGTTCTTTCCTTCTTGCAAGCTTAAACAGTCTTCATACCTTTTTCCTCTGGCCCACCAAGATACATCCCTTTTCATGCAATTCTTAGTGACTGAGCAGATGTCATGGTATGAGGTCATGATGGCCTCTGCTTCCTCATCAAACTCTGCTGGATTCCTTATTGAAGTACTGACTTCCGATAGGCTTGAGTTGAGGACCCTCCTATACACCTGGGATTCCTATAGGGCACGGTCTCTCTAATGCCCATTTCAACCTCGAACTTAATATATGTATTGTCTGATGAGGATGGGTCTAAAGCCACATGCCATTGTTTGTCATAACTACCCATCAAAGTGGAAGAAAAGGTTATGTCAATTACCTCTTCCCTTCTTATATTCCTAAATGTATGTTCCTTGCCCTATTGAAGATCTCTAAGTTATTAGCTATAAGAAATTCTGGAAGGTTCTCACCTCTACTGTTCATGTTGGTGCTGCCTCACACTAAGGTGTGGCCATTAGCATTGCATCCAACCAACAGTTGGTCACTCTGTCATGCACAGGCTTCTGTCAGTCTCCTCATCTCCTCAGGAGGAGGAGGAGAGGACTAGTACTGCCTTTGTAAGGAAGGTATGCCATTACAAACTCCCTTTATACTTTCCTCACATAGTTGCATCCTGATTGTCACTAAATCCCTGGAACAAAAGTCAACCACTGGCATGAATGGGATTCAGTTTTGTACATAAATGCATTTTCTGGGGTTTCTTATATTTCTAGCATAAACCAGCTTACCTCCAGTGCCACCAAGGCCCGATACACCCCATTCATTTAAGGAGGATTCCTGAATCGGGACCACGTCCACTTCTTGTCTTCCCAGAAGATGACTCAAAGCAGCGGTGGCCCCTTTACTGTGTTGCAGATTTATCTGCAGCACATTTAGTCTCTGTCTTGCTACCATTGTTGCTCTGATGTCTTTGATTACCCTGATGGCATCCTGCAAGAACCCCGAGATAGTCTCAGGTCCTCTTCCTACATTGCCTTCAGGGACTTCTCTCAGACCCTACCTCAAGGGTTTGGCCATTTGGCAAAACCTTACGGTTGATTGCCTTCCAATCCTCTATCGAGACTTTTGGGATTTGAGAACCTGTTTTCTCAATCAGTCTCTGTAGAGGTACCCTTAAGGAGTTTTGGTACCCAGACTAACATCTTTGCGGTCTTGAAGAGCTCAGCCACTGTCTTCACCAACAGCTTCACATCCTCCAACCTTAATATTAGGGGCAACTTTTCCTTAAGCCAGTCCATTGTAGACACATTCACACACAAAGATAAGTGCACTGTGATTCAGACAGAATGTCCTGAATTTGGGTTCTGGACCAGAATCCCCCCCACCCCAGTATTATCAGAGAGAGCCATCTGCATAAGCTGCTCCTGCTGCGAGGTGATCTTGACCACAGGATATCCTTGCTGGATAACTGCCATCCGGAAAACTGAGACGGCAATACTATACATCTGTTTCCCTATTTCTTGCTTCATCCTTTTCAGGATACCCTTATCCTGAGAACTGGGAGTCTTATTTTCCTCCCTTGTTCTCTTACTGCCTGTCCTTGATGTAGAAGGGGCATATACACCCCTTCACCCTGGGACAGTCTTTCCGTGGAAGTCTTCGGCTCAACTCCTTACCAGGACCTTTATTCTATTCCATTACCAGCTCTATTCTGATCATTATTTTGTAGAGTGAAATTTAACACTCCTCCACAAAAAACAGAAAGGCTGTGCAAAAACCTCACAGAGAAGGTGAAGGTTGTGTGTGACCGATGTTACGTGAAGCTATATTATGTCTTGCCATATGCGAGTTGCTTCCAGTGCTTGTGTTTTGGGCAGATGTCTTCCTGCTGTACAGTGGTCCTCTGTGAGGGAAGCCCCCATGTTCTGCCATCACTGTCCGCTCTTACCAGATCGCCCACCTTAAGAGGGAGAAAAGGAGATCCGAGAGTACAAGTCCCCCGATCACCTACCTTACGCTGATGCTTGCGAAAAATGTGATGGACTCCACCCATTGTTGATTTCTCCTGCTTTTGCCTCTGTTGCATCCTTTCCCCCTCATACCTCTTTGTTACTCCAGCCCTGTCCCCCTCCCCCTCCCCTGCAGTTCCCACACCCTCCTCCCCCGCCCACTGTTAATGGCGCTTCTGCCATCGATCACCCCCCCCCCTCCAACCCCTCCCCCCCCTTGTCCATCTCAGGCCAGATGCCTACTACCACGACTTGGTCATGGGATACAATGTCTGTGTGCCCCAAGGTCACCTGGTCTCTTTTGTATACAGACCTTACAGAAGGCTGCTCTCTGTGTGCTGCCCTCCCCAATCTTCAAAAGAGAAGGAGAAGAAGAAACATAAGTCCCAGGACAAAGCCTCAGAGGTGCCATCTCCCCTGTTGCAACCCGAGTCTGACAACTTATTTGCGGATGTCACCCCATCTTTGTCAGTGACGACCACTGACGCGGTGACACGACCTCCCCCATGATGACCACTCTCCACATTTCACGGTTCTCAGGCATTCTGTCATAATTGTCAGTCCTGGGATTGCATCTAGAAGGGTCTGCACTTTGGTTTCCACTGATGTCATTAGACACTGGATCCTCCTTCGTACCAACCTGTAAGCAATAATGGTACCAGTGCGACGACCACATCACCATTTGCAATACAATCTCCCTCCAGGTAGGCCATTTCCTTAGGTTGACCTTCTACCTTAATACAGCAACTTCCACCGCCCATATCTTCTCATTGAGGATATCAGTGCACACGAACCCCTGTGGAGGGAGTGACTCTTCAATGGGTAGTGGTCTTCTAACTGACCAACTTATTACAGACTTTGATTTGTGTCTCCTCAGCGATGGTTCCCCTACCCACTTCAGTGCCACTCAGGGCACCTTTTCTTCTATCAGTCTCATGATCTCCTGCCCAGCTCTCATGTCTTCACTACATAGATCACTCCAGGATCTTTTTGGCAGCGACCGCTTTCCGGTGATTCTATAATTGCCGGCCCTCACATTGGGTGATCCTATAATTGCTGGCTCACACATTGGGCATTCTGCAGAGTCAATTGGCCTTTATAACGTCTGCTGTGCACTTGGACACCTCTCTTGGATTACATTGATGTGGTCGTGTGAGACATCTCTGCCACTATTCTTTGTGCCACTGGCATTGTTATCTCCTCTTCTGCAGGTCCCCCTCACCATCGACCAGTACCGATGTGGACGGAGATGTAGCGGTCACTGTCCGGGATCACCAGTTGGTGCTGCAATAAAATAAACACCACCTTTCATAGACTGACCTTATTGCTTTTAAGTGACTCCCTGCTAAGCTCACTGCCTTACTAAGCAGAGTGGAAAGAGATACAGGGAGTGCTGTGTTTTCTCCCTGGGATGTATGCCTCTTCATTACTGGTCTATTCCAAGCTCCCTAGCTTTCTGGGCAGCCAGTGACAATCCAGGGTCTTATCCTGCAGGGTGCTCTGATGCTCAGTGTACTGATCCACAGATCCTTGCAGAACAACTGGCAACACACTTTGCTGTCACATTGGCATCCTCTTCCTATCCTGCTACCTTTCTCCGACAGGAAGGATGAATTGAAGACGCCCCTCCTCCCCCTCCCACCCCCTCTCCATTGTTTCAACTGCCACAAAGCTGAACCCTATGATGAACCCTTCATTGAATGGAAATTATTGTAGGCCCTTACCTCTTCACATTACACAGCCCCGGCCCATTTTCCAGCCACAACTAGGTGATCCAACACTTGGACATTGCCCAGGGCCTTCAACCAAATTTGAATCGTGGGTGCCTTCTCCTCAAAGTGGCAAGACAGCATAGTTATCCACGTCCTTAAGCCTGGAAAGAACCAGACATCCCTCGACAGCTACCGGCTTATTAGCCTGACGGACATATTTTGTAAACTGCTAGAGAGAATGGTTAGCTTCTGACTATGTTGGGTACTTGAATCTGGGGTCCTTTTGTCCCAATATCAAAGTGGCTTCTGGGAAGGAAAATCTACAACTGATCATTTACTCAGACTGGAAAAAGCAGTCGGACAGGCTTTTACTAACTGCCAACACCTTGTTGCGGGTCTAGTTTTACCTATATAAGGCATACGACACAGCTTGGGGCATCACATTTAAGTTACACTCAACAACTGGGGCTTTCATGGCCCCCTTCTGATTTTTATCCAGGAGTTTTTATCCTACTGACTCGTGCGGATTTTACTTGGCACTTCAGTCGACACCCCTCAGACCTAGGAGAACAGTACTGCACGGGGTTCTGTATTAAGTATTCCTCATCGCCACCAGCGGACTCATAAGCTCAGTCGGGCCTCAGGTTTCCTGGCACCATATGTTGATGATTTTTGCATCTTATGCAGCTCCTGCTCAGTAGCATCTGCCAAAAGCCAGCTCCGAGGTGTCATTCGACAGGTTTCTGTGTGTTCCTCTCCCATGGATTCCAGTTTTCTCCCTCGAAAATGCAGGTTAAGCATTTTTGCCATTGATCCAATTACACCTGATGTTGATTTTTATTTTGGCAACCAGTGCCTATATGTTATAGCACAGTGCGGTTTCTTGAGCCTTATTTTGGATTTAAAAAAAAATGTGGCTGCCCCATACATTCGTGCAGAAGTTGAATGCTCTCTGCCTTCTGGGCCACACTTCTTGGGCTGCAGTCCATATTACTCTACCCCATCTTTACTGTGCTCCGGCTTTGTTCAGACTACATTATCGTTGTCAGATTTATTGTGTAGTGGCTCCTTCCACTCTGAAACTATTTGACCCCTTTTATCAATATGGGATACTTCTGGCTGTCAGTGCACTCCACACTAGTTTTGTTCACTCAACCACGGACTCTCCATCTACAAATATGACAGAGCCAACTCCCAGTTTCTTATGCAACGGCTGTTTGACGATTCCCTTATCGTCCTGTGTATCCCGCCCTTTCTGCAAATGAGGGATCTCTCCCCTGATATGTGCCCTAAGGTGGGATTGCCAGTAGGAATGCATCTGACTTCACTCTTTCAGGATCCCCATCTCCACTCACAGGAAAGTGCCCCACGTATTTCCTCCCACATCACCCCTTTGGTGGTGCCTCAGCTACTGATTTGTTTTTGTTGTGGTCTTGTCCAGAGACTGGTTTGCTGCAGCTCTCCATGCTACACTATACTGTGCAAGCTTCATCTCCCAGTACCTACTGCAACCTACATTCTTCTGAATCTGTGTAGTATATTCATTTCTTGATCTCCCTCTACGATTTTTACCCTCCACGCTCCCCTCCAGTACTAAATTGGTGATTCCTTGATGCCTCAGAACAAGTCCTACCAACTGATCCCTTCTTCTACTCAAGTTGTGCCACAAACTCCTCTTCTCCCCAATCCTATTCAATACCTCCTCATTTGTTATGTCATCTTTCCATCTAATCTTCAGCTTTCGTCTGTAGCACCACATTTTGAAAGCTTCTATTCTCTTCTTGTCTAAACTATTTATCGTCCGTCTTTCATTTCCGTACATGGCTACACTCCATACAAATACTTTCAGAAACAACTTCCTGGCACTTAAATCTATACTCGATGTTAACATATTTCTCTTCTTCAGAAATGCTTTCCTTGCCATTGCCAATCTACATTTTATATCTTCTCTGCTTCAATCAGTTATTTTGCTCCCCAAATAGCAAAACTCCTTTACTACTCATTTCCTAATCTAATTCCTGCAGCATCATCTGACTTATTTCGACTACATTCCATTGTCCTCGTTTTGCTTTTGTTGATGTTCATCTTGTATCCTTTCAAGACACGGTCCAATTTGTTCAACTGCTCTTCAAAGTCCTTTGCCATCTCTGACAGAATTACAATGTCATCGGCGAACCTCAGTTTTCTCCAAATTTTTCTTTTATTTCCTTTGCTGCTCGCTCAATATACAGATCGAATATCATCAGGGATAGGCTACAACCCCATCTCACTCCCTTCCCGACCAGTGCTTCCATTTCACGTCCCTTGACTCTTATAACTGCCACCCGATTTCTGTACAAACCGCAACGTGTTAGATAAGGCAGGATGCGCTTTTCATCTCCTACTGCCACAGAGGATCGTGTTGTGGGTTCACAGCAGAGCTGCAGCCATTAACAGGATCCTTCATTTCGTTACTCAGGCCTCCCACCACCATGTTTTAATGCATACCGACTCAGTGAGCAGCTAGCAGGGTATAGATCGATGCCACTGTCATCACCCTTCGGTCTCTGCCATACGTGACCTTTCCTATACCCTCGGCTGTGCTGCCAGCCCAGTTGTCTTTTTCTGGGTCCCAAGTCATGAGGGCATCTCGGCGAATGAACTGGCTGACCATTGGCTAGATAGGCACACATTTACCCACCGTTCCCTTTCACGATTTCAGGTGTGGATGTGTGGTTACATGTCAGATCTCTCTCTGCCCAAAAGTGGAATGAGTTGTAAACTTGACACAATAAAGTGGACTACTGAAGTTCGGCACTCTTCCTTCTACTCTTCTCGGAAAGAATCTGCCGTCTTATGACGTCTATGCGTCAGTCGTATTGAGCTCATCCCTCATCTTCTCTTGTGTAATGAGCCACCCTCGCAATATGGTTGTGGAGCCAGACTGACGATGTACCATATATTAGTACGGAGGGCCAAAAGGAGACATTCTACCGAGTTGTTGTTGTTGTTGTTGTTGTTGTTGTTGTTGTTGTTGTTGTTGTCTTCAGTCCTGAGACTGGTTTGATGCAGCTCTCCATGCTACTCTATCCTGTGCAAGCTGCTTCATCTCCCAGTACCTACTGCAACCTACATCCTTCTGAATCTGCTTAGTGTACTCATCTCTCGGTCTCCCTCTACGATTTTTACCCTCCACGCTGCCCTCCAATGCTAAATTTGTGATCCCTTGATGCCGCAAAACATGTCCTACCAACCGATCCCTTCTTCTAGTCAACTTGTGCCACAAACTTCTCTTCTCCCCAATCCTATTCAATACCTCCTCATTAGTTACGTGATCTATCCACCTTATCTTCAGTGTTCTTCTGTAGCACCACATTTCAAAAGCTTCTATTCTCTTCTTGTCCAAACTAGTTATTGTTCATGTTTCACTTCCATACATGGCTACACTCCAAACAAATACTTTCAGAAACGACTTCTTGATACATAAATCTATATTCGATGTTAACAAATTTCTCTTCTTCAGAAACGCTGTACTTTCCATTGCCAGTCTACATTTTATATCCTCTCTACTTCGACCATCATCAGTTATTTTACATCCTAAATAGCAAAACTCCTTTACTACTTTAAGTGTCTCATTTCCTAATCTAATTCCCTCAGCATCACCCGATTTAATTTGACTACATTCCATTATCCTCGTTTTGCTTTTGTTAATGTTCATCTTATATCCTCCTTTCAAGACACTGTCCATTCCGTTCAACTGCTCTTCCAAGTCCTTTGCCGTCTCTGACAGAATTACAATGTCATCGGCGAACCTCAAGGTTTTTACTTCGTCTCCATGAATTTTAATACCTACTCCAAATTTTTCTTTTGTTTCCTTTACTGCTTGCTCAATATACAGATTGAATAACACCGGGGAGAGGCTACAACCCTGTCTCACTCTTTTCCCAACCACTGCTTCCCTTTCATGCCCATCGACTCTTATTACTGCCATCTGGTTTCTGTACAAATTATAAATAGCCTTTCGCTCCCTGTACTTTACCCCTGCCACCTTTAGAATTTGAAAAAGAGTATTCCAGTCAACATTGTCAAAAGCTTTCTCTAAGTCTACAAATGCTAGAAACGTAGGTTTGCCTTTTCTTAATCTTTCTTCTAAGATAAGTCGTAAGGTCAGTATTGCTTCACGTGTTCCAACATTTCGACGGAATCCAAACTGATCCTCCCCGAGGTCTGCATCTACCAGTTTTTCCATTTGTCTGTAAAGAATTCGCGTTAGTATTTTGCAGCCGTGGCTTATTAAACTGATAGTTCGGTAATTTTCACATCTGTCAGCACCTGCTTTCTTTGGGATTGGAATTATTCTATTCTTCTTGAAGTCTGAGGGTATTTCGCCTGTCTCATACATCTTGCTCACCAGCTGGTAGAGTTTTGTCATGACTGGCTCTCCCAAGGCCGCCAGTAGTTCTAATGGAATGTTGTCTACTACGGGGGCCTTGTTTCGACTCAGGTCTTTCAGTGCTCTGTCAAACTCTTCACGCAGTATCGTATCTCCCATTTCGTCTTCATCTACATCTTCTTCTATTTCCATAATATTGTCCTCAAGTACATCGCCCTTGTATAAACATTCTATATACTCCTTCCACCTTTCTGCCTTCCCTTCTTTGCTTAGAACTGGGCTGCCATCTGAGCACTTGATATTCATACACGTGGTTCTCTTCTCTCCAAAGGTCTCTTTAATTTTCCTGTATGCAGTATCTATCTTACCCCTAGTGAGATAAGCTTCTACATCCTTACATTTGTCCTCTAGCCATCCCTGTTTAGCCATTTTGCACTTCCTGTCGATCTCATTTTTGAGACGTTTGTATTCCTTTTTGCCTGCTTCATTTACTGCATTTTTATATTTTCTCCTTTCATCAATTAAATTCAATATTTCTTCTGTTACCCAAGGATTTCTAGCAGCCCTCGTCTTTGTACCTACTTTATCCTCTGCTGCCTTCACTACAACATCCCTCAGAGCTACCCATTCTTCTTCTACTGTATTTCTTTCCCCTATTCCTGTCAATTGTTCCCTTATGCTCTCTCTGAAACTCTGTACAACCTCTGGTTCTTTCAGTTTATCCAGGTCCCATCTCCTTAATTTCCCACATTTTTGCAGTTTATTCAGTTTTAATCTACAGGTCATAACCAATAGATTGTGGTCAGAGACCACATCTGCCCCTGGAAATGTCTTACAACTTAAAACCTGGTTCCTAAATCTCTGTCTTACCATTATATAATCTATCTGATACCTTTTAGTATCTCCAGGGTTCTTCCACGTATACAACCTTCTTTCATGATTCTTAAACCAAGTGTTAGCTATGATTAAGTTGTGCTCTGTGCAAAATTCTATTAGGCGGCTTCCTCTTTAATTTCTTAGCCCCAATCCATATTCACCTACTATGTTTCCTTCTCTCCCTTTTCCTACACTCGAATTCCAGTCACCCATTACTATTAAATTTTCGTCTCCCTTCACTATCTGAATAATTTCTTTTATTTCATCGTACATTTCTTCAATTTCTTCATCATCTGCAGAGCTAGTTGGCATATAAACTTGTACTACTGTAGTAGGTGAGGGCTTCGTATCTATCTTGGCCACAATAATGCGTTCACTATGTTGTTTGTAGTAGCTTACCCGCATTCCTATTTTCCTATTCATTATTAAACCTACTCCTGCATTACCCCTATTTGATTTTGTGTTTATAACCCTGTAGTCACCTGACCAGAAGTCTTGTTCCTCCTGCCACCGAACTTCACTAATTCCCACTATATCTAACTTTAACCTATCCATTTCCCTTTTTAAATTTTCTAACCTACCAGCCCGATTAAGGGATCTGACATTCCACGCTCCTATCCGTAGAACGCCAGTTTTCTTTCTCCTGATAACGACATCCTCCTGAGTAGTCCCCGCCCGGAGATCCGAATGGGGGACTATTTTACCTCCGGAATATTTTACCCAAGAGGATGCCACCATCATTTAATCATACAGTAAAGCTGCATGTCCTCGGGAAAAATTACAGCTGTAGTTTCCCCTTGGTTTCAGCCGTTCGCAGTACCAGCACAGCAAGGCCGTTTTGGTTAATGTTGCAAGGCCAGATCAGTCAATCATCCAGACTGTTGCCCCCTGCAACTACTGAAAAAGCTGCTGCCCCTCTTCAGGAACCACACGTTTGTCTGGCCTCTCAACAGATACCCCTCCGTTGTGGTTGTACCTACGGTACGGCCATCTGTATCGCTGAGGCACGCAAGCCTCCCCACCAAAGGCAAGGTCCATGGTTCATGGGGGGAGTATATCCATGGATAAACTGCCTTTTTATTTTCAGATGAATGTACAGCCTAGGAAAGCAGTGGTGCACACCATGTTTTGAAGAATACTTGCATATTCTTGGAGACAAAGGTGGGGTGTCATCCTGCAATGTGTCGAGTTCTAAAATATCTCCAATATAGTGTTTGCCATTCAGATTTTCCTCATTGTCTTGGACACTAGAATGGATGTCGTATTCGGCAATGCCTCGAATCATCGTATTTGGTGCCTGTATGCCATGCTGCTCGACAATACACACTGCCAATTTGCAGGTGCCACAGCAGACCCCAAAATGTATAAAGCTGTTTGAGTATGTGTGGTATTCACTGGTGGTGCTTCGGATTCAGTGTATGGCAGTCCAGTACAAACAAATAAAAAAGAATATAGTTCACTGCTTTAAAGATACAGAAGATTTAAATTTAATATTACTGAAATACCTGATGGTACAGGGAAAGATACGAAAGATACGAAAGGTACATTCTCATTTATTAACATACTGTTACTTTTGTGTGTCCGTGCAAATTTTTAGCAGTTTTCTCTGATGATTGTTGTCTGTTCTAAAGTTTTTGGCTCAATATTGAGTAAAAGCTGCATTGCTTCCTAACTGTAGATAGCTGAGGGTGCACTTACAAGGAATGTTAGAATGATCTAATGGCATCTCGTGGAAATCGGGTTTTCTGCCGGATATCAGCGTCTTGCAAACACGATATTTCGACGTCATTACTTGACTTCTTCATCAGGTGTTCCCTGAGACTGGCTGCTTGCTGGACCGGGTCGCATATTTATGCCTGCCCGGTGCCTGGTGTTCTGTTTGCCGTTCCCTAGTCGGTCGGCGCCCGCTAGTCGCGCTATCCTGCCGTTCTAGGTGTTCTCTATTCCATCCGCTCCCGCTCTGGCCGTCTCCGACTGCGGCTGAGGCTTCCTGGTGTTCCCTTCTTGGTTCATGCCCGCAGTGTGCGGATGTCTGAGGCTCGTTGTTGGAAACATATTTTCTCCGGCATTGCTTCAGCAGTTCAAATGCCGGATTCCATGCAGTGCTTAGCTGGTATCCTGCTTCCCGGTTAATCAAGTTTTGTGCCATCTTTATCTCTATAGATTCAGTGATGACACTATCCCAGAACCTGGGGGTCTGGACCATGACCTTGGTGTTCTCATAATCCATGGAATGTTCCAATTCTAGGCAGTGTTCTGCTACTGCTGATTTTGTGGCCTGCCTTAGCCTGGTATGTCGCTGGTGTTCCTTACATCTGATTTCCACCGTTCTAGTCGTTTGGCCAATGTAGGACATACAGCATTCACAAGGAATATTGTAAATGCCAGGCTTCCTTAAGCCCAGGTCACCTTTGAATGTTCCAAGTAAGGCCCTGATTTTGCTAGGTGGGCAGAAGACACTCTTGATGTTATGTTTACTTAGTATTCTGCTGATCTTGGCAGAGACAGGCCCGGCATACGGTAAAAATGCCCGTTTCTTGATTTCTTCTTCTTGCTCGTTCTCCGGTGTATCCTGACGTCTGGTGGGATGTAGAGCTCTGTGGATGTCCCTGTCCCCTCCGTTTCTCAGGAGGTGTGACCTGAGGTGTGAACAATCACCTAAGGTGGGAGTGCCCTTTGAGAGGGTCCCCACAAGGAAGGAGTGCGCCATCGGAGACACTAGCAATCATGGGGGATTCCTCCGCAATGGATTTCTCTTCCTCTTCTCTCTCAACTTCTGCCCACAAACGGAAACTTGACCAGCCACCAGTGACAAAAGTACTACCGCTTGCCCCACAGTTCCTCGTAGTTTCTCGATCTGAGGACGTAAAGGATTTTTCCTCTGTCAACCCTTTCGTCATCCAGAAGGGCGTAGATGCAATAGCCGGATCTGTCATGTCTTCTACCAGGTTGCGTAATGGTACCTTGTTACTAGAAACTGAGAGCACCTTTCAGGCAAAAAAACTGCTTCGGGCCACACTCCTGTACACGTTCCCTGTCTGGGTGGCGGCTCACCGCACTTTGAATTCATCTCGTGGTGTGATCTATACTAGATCACTCGACGAATTGACTGACGAGGAGATTCAGTCGTTCCTCGCTGAGCAGGGCGTGACGGCTGTCGACAGGGTCATGAAAAAGGTCAACAATGACCTTGTACCGACCCAGTCACTTTTCTTGACCTTTGATAGTGTTCAGCTGCCGTCGTGGATCAAGGCGGGCTACGAGGTTATTTCTGTTCGCCCCTATGTCCCGACACCTACGCGCTTCTACCAGTGTCAGCATTTTAATCACACTCGCCATTCTTGTTCCAATGCGGCCACATGTGTGACTTCTGGCAGGGATGCCCATGAGGGTGACTGTCCACCTCCATCTCCTCATTGTGTGAACTGTCGTAATGACCATGCAGCGTCCACCCGCGACTGTCCCGTCTACAATGAAGAACGCTGTATCCAAGAAATTCGGGTCAAAGAGAAAGTCTCCACTTCGGCTGCTCGCAAGCTATTCGTTAGTAGGAAGCCCACGTTGCTCCCAGCGGGGAAGTACAGTACTGTCCTCGGCTCTCCTCGGACTACCAGAGAGGTGGCGACGCAGACATGCGATCTGACCTTCAGCACTACGGTCGTCCGTTCGGCCAGTGCTAAGATCGCCCGGTCGACGTCTCCTCTTCCTCCCATTGCCCCTCCAACACAAGCACCTTTATCAGGTTCTGCCAGGATGAAGACCCAGAAGTTAGAAGCACGGGCCTTCAAGAAAGAACTGTATCGTGCAGACCTTCTACATACCTCGAACCCTCAGGCATCGACCAATCCTTCCACAAAATGACCTTCCAAGAAGGCTCATAGGAAGCACAGTTCTCCTTCTCCGCTACGGGGCATTTCTCCTCCTGCAACCCCCCCCCCCCCCCCCCCCCCCCACCACCCCAGGCCGTCATCCGTTTCGCTGACCGCACCGCTGGTAGCCGAACGTCTGGCCGTTCACCAGCGGAGGAAGCTCCCCCTCCCGGCCATCTTCACAAGATGGCCGATGAACCTATAGAACAAATGGACAATGACTGTCCGCCTCCTGCTAGCGGCGGCAGTGCTCGCTCGAAGCCGGGCCCTCAGCGGCCTTCGTGATGACCCCTTCTTGCATCTTCTTCTTCTCACGATGGCACTTATTCACTGGAATATTCGCAGCATTCGCTCCAACCGAGAGGACTTGAAATTGCTCCGCCTGAACCGTCCGCTCATCGTAGCCCTCCAGGAAACGAAGCTACACGCCCATGCGATCAAATTGCCTTGGCACACTACACCGCTGTGCGTTTTGACTTACCCTCTGTGGCAGGTATTCCAGCTCATGGAGGGGTTATGTTGCTGGTCTGGGATGATATCTACTATGATCCCATCACATTGCACACTGGCCTGCAGGCAGTTGCCATCTGCATTACTCTCCCCAGTTTTACATTTTCCATTTGTACCGTTTACACTCCATCGTCGTCTGCTGTTACCAGGGCAGACATGCTGCAAATTATTGCTCAGCTACGTGCACCATTTTTGTTAACTGGAGACTTCAATGCTCACCATCCTCTTTGGGGCTCTCCAGCATCCTGTCCGAGGGGCTCCCTGTTAGCAGACGTTTCCAACCAGCTCAGTTTTATCTGCCTCAATACTGGCGCCCCTACTTTCCTTTCAGACACCTCTCTCACCTATTCCCATCTAGACCTCTCTGTATGTACTACGAAACTTGCACGTCGGTTTGAGTGGTATGCGCTTTCTGATACATATTCGAGAGACCACTTCCCATGTGTTATCCATCTCCTGCATCATACCCCCTCTCCGTGCTCAACTAGTTCGAACATCTCCAAAGCAAACTGGGGGCTCTTCTCTTCCAGGGCGACCTTTCAGGATCAAACCTTCACAAGCTGCGATAGTCAGGCCGCACACCTCACGCAAGTCATTCTCACTGCTGCTGAATATTTCATCCCTCACACTACTTCTTCTCCACGCCGCGTAACGGTCCCCTGGTGGATCGCAGCATGTAGAGACGCCTTACGTGCTCGTTGACGTGCCTTACGCACCTTTGAACGCCACCCTACAGTGGCGAATTGTATCAATTATAAACGATTACTTGCGCAGTGTCGTCGTATTTTTAAAGAAAGCAACAAAGCCAGCTGGGCTGCTTTCACGAGCACCTTCAACAGTTTTACTCTTTCTGTTGTCTGGGGTAGCCTGAGCCGGCTATCTGGCACTAAGGTCCATTCACCAGTTTCTGGCTTGACGGTCACGAATGACGTCCTTGTGGCCCCTGAGCATGTCTCCAATGCCTTCGGCCGCTTTTTCGCAGAAGTTTCGAGCTCCACTAATAACCCCCCTGCTTTCCTCCCCCGAAAACAGGCAGAGGTAGTTCGGCCATCTAATTACCACTCCTCGAATCGTGAAAACTACAACGCCCCATTCACCATGCGGGAGCTCGAAAATGCACTTGCCCGGTCACGGTCGTACGCTCCGGGGCCTGATTCTATTCATATTCAGTTGCTGTATAACCTTTCTCCTGCGGGTAAAGGTTTCCTTCTTCGTACTTACAATCGCATTTGGATTGAGGGACATGTTCCCGCATGCTGGCGCGAGTCTATTGTTGTACCGATTCCTAAGCCGGGGAAGGACAAGCACTTGCCTTCCAGTTATAGACCCGTCTCGCTTACCAGCTGTGTCTGTAAGGTGATGGAGCGAATGGTTAACTCTCGGTTGGTTTGGCTGCTCGAATCTCGACGCCTACTTACCAATATACAATGTGTATTTCGTAGGCGCCGCTCTGCTGTTGACCATCTGGTTACCTTGTCGACCTTCATTATGAATAACTTCTTGCCGAAGCGCCCGACCACAGCTGTGTTCTTCGATTTGGAGAAGGCTTAAGACACTTGTTGGAGGGCGGGCATTCTCCGCACCATGCATACATGTGGACATGTGGCTTTCACGGTCGCCTCTCTTTTTATTCGTTCCTTTTTAATGGATCGACAGTTCAGGGTACGTGTAGGTTCTGTCGTCTCAGACACCTTTCGCCAGAAGATTGGGGTGCCACAGGGCTCCGTTTTGAGCGTCGCTCTATTCGCCATAGCAATCAATCCAATAATGGATTGCCTCCCAGATGATGTATCAGGCTCCCTTTTCGTGGACGATTTTGCCATCTATTGCAGCCCGCCGCGTACATGTTTCCTGGAGCGCTGTCTTCAGCGTTCTCTTGACCGTCTTTACTCCTGGAGTGTCGCCAATGGCTTCCGTTTTTCTGCCGAGAAAACGGTCTGTATTAACTTCTGGCGCTACAAACAGTTTCTCCCACCGTCCTTACGACTCGGCCCCGTTGCTCTTCCATTCGTGGAGACAACAAAATTTTTAGGTCTAACATTCGACAGGAAAATTACCTGGTCTCCAAATGAGTCATATTTGCTTGCCAGTTGTACCCGTTCTCTAAATGTCCTCCGTGTTCTCAGTGGCACGTCGTGGGGAGCAGATCGAACCGTACTACTTCGCCTATATCGGTCGATCGTGTGCTCCAAGCTGGATTATGGGTGCTTTGTATACTCCTCTGCACGGCTGTCCATCTTACGCCGCCTCAACTCCATACAACATCGGGGTTTATGGCTTGGGATCCGAGCGTTTTATACTAGTCCCGTTGAGTCTTCATGCTGAAGCCGGTGAATTGCCACTCACCTACCGGCGTGATATACTGTTTTGTCGTTATGCCTATCGGCTATTGTCAATGCCCGACGACCCATCATATCGTTTCTTCTTTGACGACTCTCTCAACTGTCAATACGGGTTGTATGTCTCTGCCCTGCTACCCCCTGGAGTTAGCTTTCGTCGACACCTTGATTTTTCACTCCTGGCAACCTTTAGAGTGGGCGAGAGCCACACGCCACCGTGGCTCTAGGCTAAGGTTCGCGTTCACCTTGACCTCCAGTCACTCCAGTCACTCCCAAAGGTTACCCCCGGTTCAGTATACCACTCCTGTTTTGTCGAACTTTGTTCGAAGTTCATTAATATGACTTTCATTTATACAGATGGCTCTAAGACCAATGACGGGGTCATGTGTTCTTTTATTGTCGGGGCACAAAGTTTCAAATACCGGCTACATGGCCATTGTTCGGTCTTCACAGCTGAGCTCTATGCCCTCTACCAGGCTGTTCTTTACGTCTGCCGCCACCGACATTCTGCTCATGTCATCTGCTCCAATTCTCTGAGCGCCATCCAGAGCCTCAGTGATCCGTATCCAGTTCACCCTTTCGTGCACCGGATCCAACGCTCTCTTCAGCAGCTGGTGGACGATGGGTCTCCAGTTAGCTTTGTGGGTTCCTAGCCATGTCGGTATCCTTGGGAACGATGCTGCAGATGCCGCGGCCAAGGCTACGGTCCTCCAGCCTCGGACGGCTTCTTGTTGTGTCCCTTCATCAGATTGTAGCACGGTCATTTGTCGGCACATTTTATCACTGTGGCATGCCGATTGGGCTGCATTTAGGAACAACAAGCTTCGGGCCTTGAATCCTCTTCCCGTACCTTGGACGTTGTCCTCACGTCCTTCTCGGTGGGAGGAGGTCATTTTGGTCCGGCTACGAATTGGACACTGCCAGTTCAGCCATCGCCATCTGCTGACGGCAGTGCCGGCATCGTTCTGTCCATGTGGGCAATTGCTGACGGTCCGCCACATTTAACGTCCTGTCTGGATTTTACTACGCTGAGTCTTGATCTTGGCCTGCCATGTACTCTGGATGCCATTTTAGCAGATGACCCAGGAACTGCTGCTCGTGTTCTATCAACTTGACACACCTGTCTAAGGACGTTTGATTATGCTGTAGTTTTTTAACCCTATTCCTGTTAATACGTCTTTTATAGTGTTGACCCTTTTAGTTGCTGTTTTAACCTTGTGCCTTGTGGTACATTCCTAAATTAGCCAGAGCGCTAATGACGATTGTAGTTGTGCGCCCTAAAGCTACAAAAAAAATGGTGTTTCACTGTATGTAATGTGTATCTCCCTTGCAATAGTGAAGTCTTTCAGAATGTGTTGCCTGCACTGATTTCTTAGCTCCATCCATCCTTAATAATTTTAGATGTATTCAATGCTCATAATCATTTGTGAGGTGAAACCGAGACCACTGCTCACAGCAAAGTTGTCCAAAACTTCTTCAGAGATTGATTCTTATCTCTTAAATACTGGTGCTCTGACACCTTCAGTGTGGAATATCTCTCGCATTTGGCTGTTGACATTTCCATTTGCTGCCCTGGTCTCCTCTCTTCCATCCATTGGATATTCCACTCCACAACTATCCTTTCTCTCCCTCAGATTCATTCACACAGGTATCCATCGAGATAAGCTCTCAGCTGTTCTGACTGGGGTACCTTCACTTCTTCCATCACCCTTAGCACCTCGCCACATAGAGGTGTTGAAGCAGGTGTACAGAGAAGGACTGCAGCTGTTATATCAGCAGCCAACTTACCAAGCCTCTGTTGCTCTGGATGCCCCACCTCCCAAACTGGGAGGCAGTACTTCGGTGGACCACTAAATGGACACAGCCATTAAAGATAGCAGATGGGCTCTCCAGTGTGATAAGTTATATCCACTGATGGAGTACCTTATCACTTTTAAATTGCTCATTGTCCAGATCTGCCACCTAATAAAATTACAGAAACAAGAATGCCATGAATGGTATGTTATTACCATTTGACAGCATACCCTTGCTTTCAAGTTTCGGCAAAGATTCAGTGCCTCTGTGGATGCCAATCTCCCACAATGGTATCTGATACCTCCCTGAATTCTGGAGGTAATAAAAGGTATTAGACAGATTCTATAATGGTAAGACAGATTTAGGAACCAGGTTTTAAATTGTAAGACATTTCCAGGGGCAGATGTGGTCTCTGACTACAATCTATTGGTTATGAACTGTAGGTTAAAATTGAAGAAACTGCAAAAAAGGGAATATTTAAGGAGATGGGACACGGATAAACTGACTAAACCAGAGGTTGTACAGGATTTCAGGGAGAGCATAAGGGAACAATTGACATTAATGGGGGAAACAAATACAGTAGAAAAAGAGTGGGTAGCTCTGAGGGATGAAGTAGTGAAGACAGCAGAGGATCAATAGGTAAAAAGATGAGGGCTAGTAGAAATTCTTGGGTAACAAAAGAAATATTGAATTTAATTGATGAAAGGAGAAAATATAAAAATGCAGTAAATGAAGCAGGCAAGAAAGTTCAAATGGCTCTGAGCACTATGGGTTTTAACATCTATGGTCATCGGTCCCCTAGGACTTAGAACTACTTAAACCTAACTAACCTAAGGACACCACACAACACCCAGACATCATGAGGCAGAGAAAATCCCTGACCTCACCAGGAATCGAACCCGGGAACCTGGGCACGGGAAGTGAAAATGCTACTGCACGACCACGATCTGTGGGCCAGGCAAGAAGGAATACACACGCCTCAAAAATGAGATTGACAGGAAGTGCAAAATGGCTAAGCATGGATGGCTGGAGGACAAATGTAAGGATGTAGAGGCTTATCTCACTAGGGGGTAAGATAGATACAGCCTACAGGAAAATTAAAGGTCTTTGGAGAAAAGAGAGCCACTTGTATGAATACCAAGAGCTCAGATGGAAACCCAGTTCTAAGCAAAGAAGGGACAGCAGGGAGGTGGAAGGAGTATATAGAGGGTCTATACAAGGGCAATGTACTTGAGGACAATATCATGGAAATGGAAGAAAATGTAGATGAGGATGAAATGGGACATACGATACTGCATGAAGAGTTTGACAGAGCACTGAAAGACCTGAGTCGAAACAAGGCCCCATGAGTAGACAACATTCCATTAGAACTACTGACAGCCTTGGGAGAGCCAGTCATGACAAAACTCTGTCTGGTGAGCAAGGTGTATGAGACAGGAGAAATACCCTCAGACTTCAAGAAGAATATAATAATTCCAATCACAAAGAAGGCAGGTGTTGACAGATGTGAAATTTACTGAACAATCAGTTTAATAAGTCACAGCTGCAAAATACTAACACGAATCCTTTACAGACGAATGGAAAAACTGGTAGAAGCAGATCAGTTTGGATTCCGTAGAAATGTTGGAACACCTGAGGCAATACTAACCTTCCAACTTATTTTAGAAGAAAGATTAAGGAAAGGCAAACCTACATTCCTATGATTTGTGGACTTAGAGAAAACTTTTGACAATGTTGAGTGGAACACTCTTCCTCAAATTCTAAAGGAGGTAGGGCTAAAATACAGGGAACAAAAGACTATTTACAATTTGTACAGAAACCAGATGGCAGTTATCAGAGTCGAGGGGCATGAAAGGGAGACAGCAGTTGGAAAGGGAGTGAGACAGGGTTGTAGCCTGTGCCCGATGTTATTCAGTCTGTATATTGAGCAAGCAGTAAAGGAAGCAAAAGAAAACTTTGGAGTAGGTATTAAAATCTGTGGAGAAGAAATAAAAACTTAGGTTTTTGCTGATGACATTGTAGTTCTGTCAGACAGCAAAGGACTTGGAAGAGCAGTTGAATGGAGTGGACAGTGTCTTGAAAGGAGGATATAAGATGAACATCAACAAAAGCAAAATGACGATAATGGAATGTGGTCAGATTAAGTCAGGTGATGCTGAGGGTATTAGATTAGGAAATGAGATGCTTAAAGTAGTAAATGAGTTTCGCTATTTGGGGAGCAAAATAACTAAGGATGATCGAAGTAGGGAGGATATAAAATGTATCCCATTTGAGTCATTTGATGTTTCAAAGTAGTGCACTGAAAAGATGTTTGAATGTTGTGCAGGTGTGGTTAAATTTAGTGGAGCTAAACTTCCTACTGTTGTTGTTTTATAGATCCCCAGACTCAGAGTTCACAACGTTTTTGCTAAAGCTAGAGGAGGTTATTGGTTCACTTTATAGGAAATACAAAAAGTTAGTTATATGTGGTGACTTCAATATTAATTGTATAAGTGATTGTGCAAGGAAAAGGATGCTGGTAGAACTCCTTAATCCATATAATCTTATTCAAACCATATTCTTTCCAACGAGAGTGCAAGGGAACAGTAGAACAACCATAGACAACATTTTTGTTCATTCCTCATTACTAGAAGGGCATTCTGTTAGCAGAAAGGTGAATGGCCTTTCACATCATGATGCACAAATTTTAACTCTAAAAGATTTTTGTGCTGCATCACGTGTTAAATATAGTCATCATCTGTTTAGGAAAGCAGATTCAGTTGCTGTAGAGACATTTGTAAACCTCATCAAGGAACAAGAGTGGCAAGATGTTTATAGCACTGATGTAGTAGACGATAAATATAATGCTTTTCTCAAGACTTTTCTCATGCTCTTTGAAAGTTGCTTTCTGTTAGAATGTTCAAAACGGGGTACTAGCACAATCAGGCGGCCTGGGTGGCTGACTAGAGGGATAAGAATATCTTGTAGAACAAATTGGCAATTATATCAAAACGTTAGAAACAGCTACAATCTAAATGCAGCAGCCCATTACAAACAGTATTGTAAAATGCTTAAAAAAAGTTATTAGGAAGGCAAAAAGTATGTGGTAAGCAGATAGAAAAGCTAAGTCTCAGGATAAAATTAAAACCATATGGTCAGTCGTAAAGTACGTAGTGGGAATGTTGTGTTACTGATAAGTTGCGTATATGTACAGTACTTAATAATCACTTTCTGAATATAGCTGGTGTACTAAATAGAAACCTAGTCCCAACATGGAATCATATAGCACTCATAAAAAAGTGTTCCGAGAATGTTACCTGAAATGCTCCTCCATGATACTGACAAGAGGGAGATTGAGTTAATAATTAAATCACTAAATACCAAGAACTCTCATGGATATGACGGGATATCTAGCAGAATACGGAAGTATTGTTCCATGTATATTAGCCCAGTACTTAGCCATATCTGCAACTTTTCCTTTAGGAGTGGACGGTTTCCTAACCGATTAAAGTACTCGGTATTGAAGCCACTTTATAAAAAGGGAGACAGGGATAATATTGACAATTATAGACATATTTCTATGCCATTAGTGTTTGCTAAAGTTATCGAAAAGGTTGTATATACAAGGTTACTGGAGCATTTAAATTCACATAATTTGCTGTCAAATGTAGTGTTTGGTTTTAGAAATGGCTTAACAAATGAAAATGCTATATAATCTTTTCTCTTTGAGGTTTTGGATGGATTAAATAAAAGGTTGAGAACGTTAGGTGTTTTCTTTCATTTAACGAAGGCTTTTGACTGTGTTGACCACAAAATATTACTGCATAAGTTGGACTATTATGGAGTAAGGGGAGTAGCTTAAAATTGGTTCGCCTCTTACTTTAAGAACAGAAAGCAGAAGGTAATTCTCCGCAATATTGAGAGTGGTAGTGATGTTCAGTCCCAATGGGCACTGTTAAGTGGGGCGTTCCCTAAGGGTCGATACTGGGGCCACTGCTGTTCCTTATTTATATAAATGATATGCCTTCCAGTATTACAGGTGATTCAAAAATATTGCTGTTTGCTGATGACACCAGCTTTGTAGTGAAGGATCTTTTATGTGATATTGAAACATTATCAAATAATGTAGTTCATGAAATAAGCTTGTGGCCTGTTGAAAATAATTTGATGCTAAATCACAGTAAGACTCAGTTTTTACAGTTTCTAACTCACAATTCTACAAGAACTGAAATTTTAATCAGACAGAATGGGCATATTATAAGCAAGATGGAACAGTTCAAGTTCCTAGGCGTTTGGATAAATAGTAAGCTGTTGTGGAAAGCCCATGTTCAAGATCTTGTTCAGAAACTAAATGCCACTTTATTTACCATTAGAACAGTATCTGAAATAAGTGACATATCAACACAAAAAGTAGTCTACTTCGCATATTTTCATACGCTTATGTCATATGGTATTATTTTTTTGCGGTAATTCTTCTGATTCAGAAAGGGTATTTTTGGCTCAAGAATGGGCTGTTCGAGCTACGTGTGGTGTAAGTTCGAAAACCTCTTGTCGACCCCCATTCAATAGTCTGGGAGTTTTGACATGGCCCTCACAGTATATATTTTCTTTAATGTCGTTTGTTGTTAGCAATATTAGCTTATTCCCAAGAGTTAGCAGCTTTCACTCAGTTAATACTAGGCAGAAATCAAATCTGCATGTGGAATTCACTTCCTTGACTCTTTTGCAGAAAGTAGTGCAGTATCCTGCTGCATCCATTTTCAATAAGCTACCACAAGAACTCAAAAATCTTAGCAGTAGCCCAAACACTTTTAAGTCCAAACTAAAGTGTTTCCTCATGGATCACTCCTTCTATTCTGTCGAGGAGCTCCTGGAAGAGCTAAAAAGTTAAGCAAATTCCAGTGTTACATTCTTGATTTTCTTTATTTAAACTAACGACTTGTCAACTGCATATGTTTCTTATATTTCATTTTACTTGTTTGTACAATCTACAACTGAATATGTTTCTTATATTACATTCTGTCTGTTTCTACAATCGTGTTATAATTTCATGTATTGACTCGTTCCATGATGATGGAGACTTCTCCTAAATGTGGTCCCATGGAACAGTAAATAAATAAATAAATAAAAAATAAATAAAAAAAATAAAATAAAATAGTGGCAATGCAAGGAAAGCTTGTTAACATCAAGTATTGATGTAAGGAAGTTGTTCCCGAAAGTATTTAGATGGGGTATAGCCATGTATGGAAGTGAAACATGAACGATAAATAGTTTAGACAAGAAGAGAATATAAGCTTTCAAAATGTGGTGCTATAGAAGAATGCTGAAGATTAGATGGCTAGATCACATAACTAATGAGGAGGTATTGAATAGAATTGGGGAGGAGTTCGTGGCACAACTTGACAAGAAGAAGGGACCGGTTGGTAGGACATGTTATGAGGCATCAAGGGATCACATATTTATCATTGGAGGGCAGCATGGAGGGTAGAAAGAGATGAATACATTAAGCAAATTCAGAATGATGTAGGTTGCCGTAAGTCCTGGGAGATGAAGAAGCTTGCACAGGATAGGGCTGCATGGATAGCGACATCAAACCAGACTCAGGACTGAAGACCACAACAACAACATCTTCTTGATGCTGATGTCTACACTGACTTTCATGCTGATGCTAAACATTTTGCCCTGCATTACGTTCATGTCTCTGAATCTGAGAATTATCAGCCCACCTTTAGTGTCTTTAAACAGTAGGTGGATGGAATTCACTTACCTTTTAACTACATGCCACCTGGATCGATATAAAGCTCCATTGAGTGAGTGGGAATTCCCCAATACCCAGGCCCCTGACCCTTTGCCCTGACATGGTTATAGAGCCGAACTGTGCCCATAGCCAAATGTTCAAACACATATTGCTGGAGTGCCAAAGTCACATCCTAATCTTTTTCAATTTTATCTGGAGCAAGGGTGCACTCCCAAATGAGTGGCAAGAAAGTAGGATCGTCCCTCTAGTTGGACAGCTATCACCCAATTAGTCTCACTAATATTACCTACCAGTTGCTTGAACTTGGGTTGAGCCTTAGGCAGTATTGTTACCCCTAGTCTTGGTGTTTTTTGGTTCCATCCCAGGGCAGTTTTCACCTAGGCCATTCTAGTGCAGGCAATCTGGATTGCCTAGAGTCTGCTGTCCAGTCATCTTTTGCCTGAGATAAAAACCTTACCACTGTCTTCTTCTACCTGCAAAAGGCTTAAGTGACATTGCACGCCATCATTACATCCCTGTTATCCTACACGAGTTGGCCTCCAGTGCCCGCACCTGATTTTTGTCTGTAGTGTCTTGTTACATCATTCTTTCTAAATTCAAGTTAGTGCTTCCCATAGTACCCCCCCCCCCCCCCCCCCATAGACAAGAGAGAAGCTCTGTAGTGAGTGTGCCGCTTTTTCCTAGTGACTGTTGGTGGCCTTCCTTCAGCTGTGGGGTCCGCAGCATCACGCTCCCTGCATGCGGACGATTTTTGTTTTTACTATTACTCCACCACTGTGGGCATTGCTAAAGGCCAACTGCAGTGTGCCTTATGAAAGCTGCAGTCCAGGGCTTGCACCTACGGTTTCTGGTTTTCAGTTGCCGAGACACGGGTCGTGCGCTTCTGTCGCTATACTTTTGGGGCTTTACAAAGCACTGATCGTATCCCATCTTGATTATAGAAGTCTGGCATGTGGCTCAGCATTGCCTTCAACACTGCAGATACTGGACCAGAAACACCAATGTGTAGTCCAAATTGCAACAGGTTCCTTTCGCATCCATCCCCATTGTGTGTACCCTATTCTCGAATACATTTGTTTTCCTCTGTCTGTTCTTGATGCATTTATGCATTGGAAGTGGTATATATTGATGGCTTGAAGGTCGACTGAGGAACAAGTTTTACCTACACACATTCAAGATGCAGTGAAATACACACACTGCTGGACAGGTGCAGTGTATTCACTACTGAATTGGCCATCAGTCAAGCCCTCAGTCACATTCACACACACTGATGAGATATTCTTAACTGGCAGTGACTCCTTCAGTAGTATTCAGGCTACAGACCTGTGCTACCCTTAATACTCGTCGGTTGTGACTATCCGGGATCTCCTTTCTGATCTCCGTCAATTTGAACAGTCGGTCATCTTTGACTGGGTTCCAGGCCACATTGGAATTCCAGGGAACAAAAATGCTGATAGCTGATCAAGTTGCTACCAGGATGCCAACTTTGGAGGTAGGGTACCGAAATTGAATCTTCAGTTGACCCTATGCTGTAAATTGCTGGAAGCTCGGAACGTGGAATGTTGTGGCCTATTTGAGTAGCAGTTGCCTCTTCATGTTTCTCACAGGAAATCGACAGTTATCTGTCGACTTTGCATTAGCCACAAGTGGATGACCCAAGACTACATCCTGCAAAGTGAGGATCAACCCACTGTTAGTACGGTGCCCATTTGATGGTGGCCCACATCCTATTGGACTGCCCTTATTTGGCCACATTAAAATCGAATCTTAGTTATGGACGCGCACACATCGGTGCTAGCAGACAACTCCCAACCGGCAGATCTGATTTTACATTTTACTCCATGAAGGCATCATGTACTCCTTCCTGAGGTAGTGTGCTTTGGCCTCGTCAATCGCTTGAGGGATTGGAGGGATGCCCCTTTGTCTGCTCTGATCCATCATAGCTGCCTTTGCTCAGTGGACCGGCATGGCTTCTGCCGTTCCCACTTTTTTATCCTTCTTTTTCTTTTACGTTTTTCATTGTTTTAATGTCTCATCATTACTGTTATCTTTCCTGTGATATTATCAACTTGCCTGCATTGCTAGTTTCTTGTAGTAATGAAGGATGAGGAAATGCCTGAAAATGGAAAAAGTGTATCTCATACCACATAATGTGTCCCGTGGGCCTCGAGCTGCTTTCTGGACAAAGGAACTCGCCCACCTAACTTCTTCCCACCCTTCTCTCACATCTACTTGCTTCTGTATATTGATTTTATTGATTCTCATTTGTAGTTGGATTCATCACAATTTGTCTTCCATGTTCTTCCTCTCTGAGGACTATTCCTGTTGTTATGCATATAGGACAAATGGAGCAATGACCCTTTAACCTTATGAGCCTAATCCAGTCAGGTTTATCGTGTGTTCATTGGATTCAGTAGGGCATTTGATACAGATGTTCACCATATTAGTAGGAAAGGCAAATGTCTGAATGACATTATTAGGAAGAATCTTAAGAAAATGTAATTCATTAATAAAAGAAGTTGTTCAACCAATTCTAGAGTACTTGTTATCAGTGTTTTTGTCACAGGATCGTTAAAATGACATGAATGGGTCACAAAGGTACTCAGCCGAACTCCAATGGCATACCTTGAGAGAGGTATTTTGTGTCACAGAGAGATTTATTATAGAAATTCCGAAAGTGTGCATTCTGGGAAGAGTTGAGTAACATATGACTTTCTTCCACATACATCTCGCAAAATGACCACAATGAGAATATTTGATAAATTAGAGCGATTGTGGCTGTTTACCAACAATTGTTCTTCCTATATGCCATTCACAAACTGAACATGAAAGGTTGGGATCAGATAGTGATATCAGAATTATGCTCCACCACACACTGTCAGATTATATGTAGACTTATATGCATTAAAGTAGATGATTCTAAGGGAATTTAAGTAGGAAATTAAGCACTATACTTTTAGTATGGAAAAAAGTAGAGATTGTAAAATGCAGTTGGACAATAGCAAGAAAAGAATTTCTGAAGAGGACACGTTTGCTAACATCTAATACACATTTAAGTTTTAGGGAATCTGTTGTCAAGGTTTTTGTCTAGTATTGCCTTGTATGGAAGTGAAATGTGGATGAAAGGCAATTAGGACAAGCATAAGATACTGCAGGAGCTTTTTAAATGTGATGCTGTAGAATAATGTTAAAGATTAGATGGGTACATCAGTTAACAGATGAGGTACTGAATTGAAATGGGGGAAAGATTGATAACACACATTCTGTATCATCACGAAATCATTAGTTTTGTAATTGTGCAAAGGTGACAAAATTGTGAACAAGTATGTATCAATGTGTGAATAAGTATGTATGTTCAGATGAGTATAGGTCACAGTAGCTATGCAGAGATGAAGAGGCATTTACAGGATAGACTAACATGGAGAATTGTTTGAAACCAGTCTTTGGATTGAAGACCACAATGATGACCACATAACAGGAAGTCGAAAACTGTTCACATTCAGATATACATATCAATGAAATCATCAGCTCCAAACTATGTGCAAATTAGATGTCACTCACGATGCCACAGATATTCCTGTCGAAAAACCTGTCGTGGCTTGTGATACAAATCTTGCATTCAAATGTAAAATAATCTATGTAGCCAGGTAGCGCAAGGTGCATGAAATTTGTGTTCATGGCAGACCCATAATTTGTGCAAAGTTCCACTAAAAATGCTCTCTAATGATTTCATTCAGAAAATAATCAATTGTGATAGCCATATCTTAAATCTCCTATTCAACAACCAACACTGAATTTTTGACTCAGTTGGTAAACAAGCAAGAGTTTTTGTCAAGACCATTAATTTGTGTGGGATTGAAACAAGTGGCAGAGAAGGTTGTGACACTATTTTGTTCAGATTGACAAGAAGCCAATTCCTGTCCATCAAAACAGCTTAAATGACAATTTCTGCATGAACACGAAGACATCACTTGATTTGAGAACAGTGGTAAAAGCCAACCGTTGTTCTATGAAAGCTGGGTGCTGGGCAATGGAATTAAGTATTTCTTCCACCAAGATGTTTGTCAGGTGACTTAGCACTGACACTAACACGTGGAGAATACATAACCCTCATTCGTAGCCAAGTTTGTTACAGTGACAATAAACACAGTATGTGGAACATACTACTTTATAGAGCAACGTGTAAAGTATAGGTTGTGCGAGATGTGAGATGCACATAGGACTGAACACTTTGACTGGAAACTGTGATACAATGTAAAAGAAAAAGTCGAGCACTTGCGTGCAGTCACTAAAATAATGCTGTTTCTTTGGCAGCTCACCAGAACACACCAGGGAGTGACCCAATGGCCTCTACAAGCAGGCCTGTGAACTGTATTGATGTGCACTCTCTGAAATTGCACACATCAGGAGTGAAGGTACATCACCCATGAGATAGTTGGATGTCAATGTAACTTTTACATGTGCACACAATCGGCGGGTATGTCAGTGATCAGAGTTGTAATTCTCTATGAGCGGTAGAAAAGCCATCAAAGTGCATTTGTGTCGTTAACATTTAGTGTAGTTACGAGGCCCGGTAGGATATATAAGAAATGTGAACAGCAGTATATGGGCAGCATGGGAATGTAACAGCAGGTGTATTCGTAAATAAGGTTCCAGCTGATTACACCCAACCACGAGAGAGGATCACTGTGTAGTACACAAGGTGCACAGTAACCCTGTCGTGTCTGGGCCTGCCATTCAAGGAAAGTGTTGGACACCCTGCAGCATTCTGTTTCATCCTGCTACATCGGTTGGAGACTAGCAGCAGCCAGACTAGGGGATTACCATCCTGCACCTAGGGTGCCATTAGCACCACAATGTGAATGGCCAGTTTTGGAGCATTGCTGCTAGCAGTATTCGACTGCCAATTAATGGTGTCAAACTGTGTTGGGCGACAAATTGTACTTCTGTAGTACTCCACATACGACTGTTGGCGAGAACTGTGATTGATGAGGTGGGGGAATTCCTTTCCTTCTGGCATTTCGGAGAGGCACGGCCATACAATTCCCGACTTCACAGTGTAAGGAGCCATCAGGTATGGTTTCAGGTTGCGACTGATAGCTATTGAGGGAGATCTGACGGGACAAAAATACGTCACGGACATCCTGTGTTCGCACGTGTTAACCCCTAATGCAACAGTATTGTGGACCCATTTTTCGAGAGGACAGTGTTCATCCACATGCGGCATATGTCTCTCTGTACTTCCTACGTGAAGTCGAGTTACTCCTGGAGCCAGCAAGAACCCTGTATCTGTCCCCAGTAGGACACGTGTGGGATCAACTCGTGCAACAGCCTCATGTCGGTGACAGTAAGCAGAAAATCGAGGACAAGTTAGACACTGGGGCGAGCTTGCAGCAGGAAAAGATACTGTGGCTTTGACAACTTCTAATGTTTTTGATGAGAAGAATGTGTGAAGTTGTATTGCAACCTTCCAACTTCTTTTAAATGAGTCAACTTACTTAGTATGCGCAACCAATCTTTTCCGGATAGCCAGCTACGTCAATCTCTGAAAACTAGTTCTCTGAAGAATGATGCTAAATTAAAGGGACATATAAGACACTCTCTTTATTCGTGAAATAAGTAGGTACTCAAAGAATACTTTTAGTTCATTCTCATTATTTCATCTTCCACAAAGGACATAATTATCATTTCTCACGTAAATATTTGACTTCTAGTAAGTCACCTGTGTCATCTCACATTACACACACTTAAGATACATTTACAACAGAGTTGGTTTAAAAACCACAGAAATCATAAACACGTCTTGCCTCTATCGGGTCTGTGACGAGTTACTTAAGTCTTCCTCAACTCAACTGTGCTTTTGTTACTAACTATTGTTACAGTTACAAAACAGCACAGAATAACACAGAAGTTCATCACTTTCTTTACGACTTCAGTGGACCGAGCGACGAGTACTCATCGGTGTCGTTTGACCACCATGTCTACGGTCTTTTCACGACAAACTTCAGACCTGCTCACATGGACGGGTGACGTGCAGTAGATAAGGTTCTTTTCTCCCACTCACATCTAAAATATCGTGTGCTCAAGATGGTGTAAGGCTGAGTGGTTCTAGAATTTGCACAGAAATTCTCAAATCACTAAAAACTTTCCTAACAAAATCAGTGCGTGCATCCCTGCCAGAGAGAGTTAAATACCATAATGGAAAAGTCTTTGAAAATGTGTCTCTCAGTATTGTAATCACTGAAATAGTATCACATATTGTTATAATCGTGGAAAGATCATCGCACACCCTTTCCTCCTACAAAGTTTCATTTCATTTCTTCCTCCCCTTCAAAGGACTTAACTTTCTTCCTCTGACAGTATTGTCAGATCATATTGGTCAGTGATGGAATACTGAATAAAAGGAGGGCTTCTCATTTTGCCAACATGACTACGGTAAGATGCACCATTTCAAAAAATTTAGGAACATATGCTAGACAAGTTCATGGTGCGGAAGATACTGGCAGACTAAAAAAAAATTGCAAGAGTTTAGTGGTGAAACAGTTGCTAAGACATTAAAGGGAATTGAATTGAAGGTTTAAAAGCCAATCAGAAATATGCTGCGGTTTCAGTGGTGTTATATTACACAGCTATGTAGAAAGTATTGGGCAACATACCTGATGTTGATCTTCCAGCAAATAATGTAATAATGGAACTTAAGTATGTTTTATGCACTGCCTTCTCTATTTTTTGTAAGTGGTGGCTTATAGATTACAAAAGGTAGAAAAGATTATTTCAATGGTATGTTCCAAAGATAGGGGTGTAGATTTCATTGGCAGTTTAGTTGAAATACATTTCCTGTGGATGCAGAAGATAGGCAATACCTTTTATCTGCAGTAGTTGTAGTGCACACATGCATCATTTTAAGATAACTCTATCTGATCAAAGTATCTGGACCCCTCTGTGTAATGTGGAACCATACACTAGATGTCATGAAAAGTGGGCCCCTCAGTGTAAAGGAGGTGATGATTATTATGTTGTCAGTAGTGCAGCAGTAACAGCAGACCAGGTCTACCAGGAGGGTTCAGTGACTAGTCATCGGATGTTACCCGAGTACAAAATCAATCGGGGACATTTCGACCCTTGCCGAGCTGTGAAATCGGTATGTGAAGGAACTTACACAGTTAAACAGAGACTGGGCAGGCCTTGTGCACTGACTGACAGGAATTGCTGAGCTCTGCAGAGGATGGTTGTAAAAAAAATAAAAAGAAATCAGTGGAAGTAATCACTTGTCAGATACAAAGAGCTACCAGCAGTCCTAACTATTCTCTCTCGGTAGAAACTGTTTATTGAACGTCAATACAAATACTGTCAGTCTTACAGTTTGATAATTATGCATCACTACAAACAGTGCACAAAATGCATTCTTCAAACAGTTGTGTATGAAACATTGTTTTATACTTACAGAAACGAAAGTGATTGAAAAATCATTAAATGCAGTCTTTCACATACATAACGCTTCCACGATGAGAAGCAGAAAAATTAAGTGTTAAATTTACTGAACAAAAGTATGCTGACAAACAAAAAATAAGCAATAAATCAATCAATCACTCAATACAAAACTCAGTTTGTACTCCAGCAATGGGTTATTCACTCCTTCATCTTCTCTTTTCCCTGCTGTTGCTGGTTGGTAACTGCTGGAACACCTGTCTGCACAGCCTGTAAAACACGCTCTCTTCCCTCTGCTGGAGGGAGAATCCTGTTAGCACAATAACTGATGTAAGGAGTGAAAAAGACTGGGTACAGTGGTGGAACAGCTTCTCATAAACCATACACACCTAAGAGACACAGGAGATAGTGTAAATAGTGACACCACTGGACAGTAGATGGCTCAAAGCAAGTGATTTGGAGTCATGATCACACTATACCCTGTGGCAGTGGAATGGAAAGGGTTCGGATGATGTGAATGGCCAGAGAACATTTCCCACCATTGTATATAGTACGAACAGTGATGTACAGAGGAGGTTATATTGTGGTATGAGGGTGTCTGCCACAGTTATGGTGTGGTCACCTTATCATGTTAAAGATACACTAAGTGTTGGTAGGGTACTAACAGGTTTAACATCATTGTATATTGTGTATAGTGAGGGAACAGATCAAGGTTGTCGATCAGTTGTGTCGTCGAGAGAGAGTGCACCTTGTGATAAAAGAGCATCTGTGAGGCAATGGTTTGTGGACAGATACATTCCTGATATGAACTGGCCAGCCCAGTGTCCCAGCTTGAACCCAATGGAACACTTTTGGGCTGAGTCAGAATGTCAACTTGGCTCCAGTCCCAAGCATCCCTGCCGTCTCTGGATCACCATTCCTCCAGACATTCAGACACATCATTTGAAGTGCCTGCAGGTGAGCTAAAGCCATCAAAAAGTGACCACTAGGCAGTTGCTGCAGGGCTAAATACTGCAACACCTACAACCATAAAAAAGAAACACAAAGTATAGCTATTTAAAAAAGTTGATCAAAATGCTCTTAAGATGTGGAATGATTTCAAAGAGATAATATCAACATCAATGGAGGTGTATATTCCACATAAATTAATAAGTGATAGTACTGATCCCACATGGTACATGAAATGGCTCAGACTGCTGTTGCAGAAGCAACGAAAAAAGCGTGCCAAATTTAAAAGAACACAAAATCCCCAAAATTGGCAAAATTTTGCGAAGTTCGAAGTACAGCACGCACTTCAATGTGATATACTTTTAATAATTTCCCCAACAAAACTCCGTCTCATAATCTGGCAGAAGACCCAAAGAGATTGTGGTCATACACAAAGCATACTAGTGGTAAGACGCAACCAATACCTTCACTGTGCGATAACAGTAGTGAAGTCACTGATGATGGTGCCACTAAAGCAGAATTGTTAAACACAGTTTTCCAAAACTCATTCACCAAAGATGATGAAGTAAATATTCCTGCATTCCAATCCACCACAATTGCCAAGATGAGAAACATAGAAGTAGATATACTTGGTCCAGCAAAGCAGCTTAAATCACTTAAGGTCCCTTTCAGAGTATGCTGATACAATAGCTCCATATTTAGCAATTATATGCAACTGCTCACTCACAGAAAGATCCATAGTTAAAGACTGGGAAATTGCTCAAATCACGCCAATATCAGAAAAGGGAAGTAGGAGTAATCCGCTGAATTATAGTCCCATATCACTAACGTCGATTTGCAGTATGGTTCTGCAACATATACTGTGTTCGAACATTATGAAGTACCTCAAAGAAAATGGTTTATTGACACAGTCAGCATGGGTTCAGACTATATCATTCCTGTGAAACAAAACTAGCTCTTTATACTCATGAAGTAATGACTGCTATTGACAGGGGGTGTCAAATTGATTCCCTATTTTTAGTTTACCAGAAGGCTTTTGACACCATTCCTCACAAGCGTTTTGTAACTAAACTGTGTGCCTATGGAATATTGCATTAGTTGTGTGACTGGATTCATGATTTCCTGCCAGAAAGGTCACAGTTCATAGTAATGGATGGAAAGTCAATGAGTAAAACAGAAGTAATATCAGGTGTTCCAAAAGGAAGTGCTATAGGCCCACTATTGTCCCCAATCTATATGAATGACATAGGAGACAATTTTAGTAGTTATCTTAGATTGTTTGCAAATAATGCTGTCATTTACCATCTTGTAAAGTCATCAGATGACCAAAACGAATTGCAAAATGATTTACATAAGGTATCTTTGTGGTGCAAAAAGTGGAAATTGACCTTGAATAAAGAAAAGTGTGAAGTTATTCACATGGGTACTAAAAGAAATCTGCTAAGGTTCAATTAAGCAATAAGTAATACAAATCTGAAGGCTGTAAATTCAACTAAATACCTATGGATTACAATTACAAATAACTTAAATTGGAATGATCACATAGATAACTATGTGGGTAGAGAAGACCATAAACTGCAATTCATTGGCAGAAATTTAGAAGGTGCAACAGGTCTACTAAAGAGACTGCTTACACCAAGCTTGTCCACCCTAGTATTGCTGTGCAGTGTTTATTCACATGAGGTGGGACTGATGGATGACTTTGAAAAGTTCAAAGAAGGGCAGCTTGTTTTGTATTAATGCAAAATAGGGGAGATAGTGCTACAGACATGATATGTGAATTGGAGAGCCAATCATTAAAGCAGTGGCGTTTTTCCTTGTGATGAATTTTCAAACTCCATTTTTCTCCTCCGATTGTGAAAACATTGTTGGAACCCACCTACATAGGGAGAAATGACCATCACGATAAAATAAGAGGAATTAGACTTTGCACAGAAAATTTAAGTTCTAGTTTTTCCTGTGCACCATTTTAGAGTGGAATGGTGGAAAGACAGCTTAAAGGTGGATCATTGAATCCTCTGCCAGGTACTTTACTGAGAATAGCAGAGTCATCACATAGATGTAGACACACTCCTTTTTAATGTCTGGTAATAGATGTTCTGATAACTTTTGATAAGATGGTGTTAAGACACTAGCATTATCAATACTCCAGAAGCCATTTTCCACATAATGTTTGGTTTATGAAGCCCGTTTCATACTGTCATCCTTTGTGAGCAAGCCTCACATTTGACTCCTGAAGCCTTGTAGCAGATGTAACCTTCTCAGCAGTTAGTGTTAACAGCTGCTGGAATAAATTGATTAATAGTTGAAGTCTTTACATAGGATATGTTGCAATGGAACTGGATATTAACAGATGGAGCAGTAAGGATAAGGATGCAGGGATCTAAGGCATTTCACAACAATGTTGTTTTGTTTCATTGTTCAGTGGTGTGTCATATGGCTCTAGAGGGGCAGTAAAATTCTGATAACTTCAGATAATTGTTAGTTTTGTATGGGATCTCCTGGGCTCAAGATCGAGATAATATTGAATTGTGATAGAAATTCACCTGTCTCACCTTTATCTTTTCATTCACTTTGACAGTTGACACATCCTAATGCATCAGTGAATAGTAGATTTGGTAATGGAGGTAAGTGTGTGTGTGTGTGTGTGTGTGTGTGTGTGTGTGTGTGTGAGTGTGACTGAACAGATTGATGGTCATGTTGTTGCACTGCATCACGGGTGAACTGTGTTCAAATTTGTGTCTGTGTTGCAGTTTAATGCCAGTTCGCAAGAGCGAAGTGTATGGAAGGGACCTATAATGAAAGTTGATACTGTACAATTACTGTATTAGCAACCAAAAGGAAGTGGCTTTTGAATGGGAACCACAAACATTTGATGACAAGGCAACAACTAAACCGAATTCTCCACCAGAAAACACATCTGGTATGTTATAATGGGAACACAGGTGACATCTGTATATAAGAGGTGTAAAAGAGCGGACTCACAAAATTACAGACTAATATCCTTGACATCAGTTTGTTGCAGAATCTTTCAACATATTCACAGTTTGAATACAACACATTTTCTTAAGGGGGAAAAAGCTTCTGTCCACAAATCAAAACATTTTCAGAAAGCTTCTCTCATGTGAAACTCGGCTTGCCCTTTCCTCCCATAATATCCTGTGAATTATGGATGAAAGGTAATAGGCAGATTCTGTATTCGTATGTTTCCATAAAGCATTTGACAGAGTGCCACACTGCCAACTATTAATGAAGCTACAAACATACAGAATAGGTTTCCAGGTACATGAGTGGCTTAGTAACTTCTTAAGCAACAGAATTTGGTATATTGTCTTCAACAGTAAGTGATCATCTGAGATGAGGGTTTCTTCAGGAGTGTCTGGGAGGGGAGGAGATGTAATGGAACCACTATTATTTTCTGTATACATAAATTATCTGGCAAATAGAGTAAGCAGCAGGCTGCAGTTGTTTGCTGATGACGCTGTGGTGCGTGGGAAGGTGTTGAGTGGCCCCCTTAAGAAAATTCATTGTATTCAAACTGTGAATATGTTGAAGGATTCTGCAGCAAACTGATGTCAAGGATATTAGTCTGTAATTTTGTGAGTCTGCTTTTTTACACCTCTTATATACAGATGTCACCTATGTTCCCATTACAACATTTCTGGTTTTTGATGAATGGCAGGTAGCTATAAATGCCGATGAGTAAGAAAAACAAAGTCATAATATTTGGTTTCAGGATTAGCGGTGTGCTGCTTGACACAGTCTCATTGATTAAATATCTAGATGTAATGTTGCAAAGCCATCTGATACAGAATGAGCACCTAAGGACTGTAGTAGGGAAGTTGAAAGGTCAACTTTAGTTTATTAGGAGAAATGTAGGAAAGTGTGGTTCATTTCTAAACGAGACTGCACGTAGGACACTAGCACGACCCACTGTCAAGTACTGCTAGAATGCTCCAGATTTGCACCAGGTCAAGTGGAAGGCATTGAAACATTTCAGAGGCGAGCTTTTAGATTTGTTGCCGGTAGGTTCAAACAAAGTTACAAATATTGTCAATATGCTTTGGCAACTCGATTGGGGAAAATGTGGACAGAATATTATTATCTTTTTGACGAGCAATATTGAGAAAATTTAGGGAACTGGCATTTAAGGCTGACTACAGAGCAATTATACTGCCACTGACATATATTTTGCATAAGAAGAATGAAGATAAGATGAGAGAGATTAGAGCTCCTACAGGGGCAAATATACAGTTGTTTCTTCCTCGCCATATTTGCGAGTGGAACAGAAAAGGAAATGATTATTAGTGGCACAGGGTACTCTTCGCCATGCACCGTGCAGTGGTTTGCGGAGTATTTATATAGATACAGATGAAGAAGAGGCTTGTACGTGATGGACTATGTTGAGATCTGTATCAGACCAGTCCTTGGACTGAAGATAACAGACACTGTGACATATCTACATTTCTTGTGCACTTAGTTTCCCAGCTTCTGCTCTTTAAACTGTTGAATGTGTACCCACTAATACAGCTATGTAACAGTCTCTTAATGAATTACATATTACATTATACTGTCTGATTTTCTTGTGAACACCCTGCCCCTCTTGTAGTTTCTGTGAAAAGTTTCTAAATGATTTATCACATTTTCCTAACACCACCATCTTTTCCTATTTCCCATCCTCTTAGGTTGTGAAACAAACTCTAAAACTACTGTGCGAAAGAAACTGGTACACCTACCTATTGTCATGTAGGGCCCCTGTGAGCCACGCAGAAGGGCCACAACACGATGTGGCATATACTAGACTGATGTGTAACTGACACCATGAATCTTGCAGGGCTGTCCACGATTCTGTAAGAGTGAGAGGGGGTGGAGGTCTGTTCTGAACAGTGTGTTGCAGTGCATCAAAGATATGTTCAATATTGTTCGTGTCTTGGGAGTTTGGTGGACAGTGGAAGTGTTTAAACTCAGAAGAGAGTTCCTGGAGCTGCTGTAGCAATTCTGGATGTGTGGGTTGTCACATTGTCCTGCTGGAATTGTCCAAGTCTGTTGGAATGCACAGTGGACACAAATGGTTGCTGACCACAGCACCATATTCTGCCTGTTTACATCTCTCTGTATTTGAATACACATGTATGTACTGCTTTCTTTGGCGCTTCTGTGTATTTTATATGTAACTGTTGAGGGTTTATATATCCCATGAGCACACTCATTTATTAGGTTTTATCTGCAATTTGAACCCAAATTAATGACATCTGATTTTGTGTGAACTGGTATTTAAAACTAATTAAGATGAATAATTGTTGTTATCCCTTAAGAAATGTATATATAAAACATCATGTAGTGTGTCTACAATATATTTTAAAGAAAAAAAAATGTTTCTATTACTTCTCAAGGAATCTGTTGTTTGTTACAAAGTGACTTCCCACATCTGTTTCACACTGTTTCTTCTTTGCCTATTTTCTGCTTCTACCCTCAAGACCAAAGAAACAGTAATTAATAATTGTATCCTTGATTAAACAGGCTGCAGAACTTTTGGAGGTGAAAGGCTTGCCAGAGAACAAAAGGCTGCAAGAGTCATCCACAGGTTCGGGGTCTGGCTCCACAGGTAATTCAGTCCTTGCAGCTATGGAAAGTGTACTGTAAAAGTTAAAATTGCAGTACTTCTCCTACAGAACACTGTTTGTGCCTTACAGTGGGCCCATTTCCTCTTGGTGTATTTTGTATTATGACATTGATTAACTATAGTTTTTTCTGTTTTTTTAAAAAAAATGCATTAAAACTTTTTTCTGAAGTATGGGATGTTAAACTCCAACCAACCTTCCTTTCCCATTTTTGTGAAATTTGATGGTAACCCCAGTGTTGTAAGAATGCAATGCTACCAGCAATACAGTGTTGCAACTGGTTATTTATTTTTAACCACATACAATTTTAATTTCAGATCCTTGAGTCTTAATAATTTGTCATGGCAGCTAATCTGTTTTTAGAAATGTTGCCTACAATGTCATTGGCTTTGTCATACCTCTGTGCATTCTGATCTGTAAATTGACACTCCTTTGTAAACGTGCTAATATAGGAATGCAACTGTAAGGAATTTATTATGTCAGTAACATTTAATGCAATTTTGTTATATGATGACATGATGGAGACCGTGGCTGTTGTTTGAAGACAAATGTTGATGGTGTTATTTTCTTTGCTGTATGGGGCAATAGCATCATGTTATTCACGGTAGAAAAACAGTATACTTTGTCTGCCAGTCTTTAACCTGTATGTGCATTACATCAGTTGGGAACAGACATTTGGTGTAAATACGATAGATATCAAGTATCACAGTTCATTTATACACATTATTGCAATGTATTAAAATATTTATCTGACATAACTGTATAAAGCTATTTTTCAGACATCTGTCTCATAATTAGTTATTTTATAAATGTCTTCATGGCCAAGCACATAATCAGAAAGATAGTGTGAACGATAGGATTTTCACCAACGAAGCTTCTTTTCACACTAGAAGTTGGAACTTAAGACTCTTTACACACAACTTCACTACTGTTAGCAGCATTCCTTGCATTACCATGAGAAACTCTCATTATTCTGTTATATGAATGAAAATAATCAATGTGAACTGGAGATTTACAGTGGAAGCCAGTTAAATATGCAATACAGAGATTATTGATAAAGCATTGTGCAGGAGTTCATTACAGTGAAAATCAAAGTGTGTTGCATGTAACAGATGTAAAAGGGGAAGTGACAAATAGAGAAGTCAGAAAATGAAAGATGTATAAAACTAAAACAGAGTAAAGGAAGGAGTAGTTACTGTGAAGAAATGCTGTGACTCTGAAATTAATGTGAATTAAGGCCAGGTGGGTGGTGAGAACCAAAGACATGTTGCAGCTCTAGTTCCCACCTCAGAGTTCTGAGAAACTGGTGTCTAAGAGAAGAATACAGAGGTCACGAGTGGCATGTTGTAGAGCATACTATACAAAAGAATATTGTGTGTTGCCAGCTTACACCTTCTGCTGATACACATTCATCATAATAACTGATAATGTGGTCGTAGTCACGCCAATCTAAAATGCCAAACAGTGTTAACATAACAGCAGATGTGTCATTTCACATTTTACTCCCTTTGATAATATATGTTATGCCATTTACAGAGCTGGTGTAGGTGGTGGTAGAAGGGTATGTAAGACAAGTCTTGCAACAGTAATGTTCATAGGCATAAGAGCCAAAGCATAGGGAGATGGTTGGAAAAGAAACATAGGTTCTAACAGGTGTATTACAGAGATTGAGAGGGCGATGAAAAGGTATTCTAGGTGTAGTGGACAAAATCTGACGGAAATGATCTCATTTGAGGGCCTACTTTCTAGAAATTGTGGTGTTGTTGGAGAAATTGATAAATACATTCCAAACCAGGATAATACTAAGTGACAAGTTGTGTGTTCCGAAGTTGTTTTTTTTGGAGGGATGAGAAATACCTGGAAAAGTGGTTCTAGGCTCTTCAGTCTGGAGCCGCACAACTGCTACGGTTGCAGGTTCGAATCCTGCCTCGAGCATGGATGGGTGTGATGTCCCTAGGTTAATTAGGTTTAAGTAGTTCTAAGTTCTACCTGACTGATGATCTCAGATGTTAAATCCCATAGTGCTCAGAGACATTTGAGTCAGCAATACCAGGACTGGACGTGATGGCCCAGGAAATCTGATTTTGAACTAGGCTTAAAGGGTCTGCAAACAAATATATTTGCCTTGAATGCCGAGGCTGTGTGGGAGGAAATGTTTGACAGGAAAGGATGGGAACTGTCAAACTGTAAGTACTGTTGTTTGTTAGAAGGTTTAATGTGGACAGAAGTGTATAGCCTGTCTTCAGTGAGGACAGTATCAAAATCGAGGAAAGTGGCATGGGATTTGGAATAGGACCGCGTGAAATTTAATTGGGGGAATGTATTTGGAGATTCCAGGAATTTTAACAAACCAGCCCCACCATGAGTACATATGGCAAAGATGTCATCAATGTACCTAAACCAAAACTCCCTCTTTACTAACATCCCCTATGTACATGGTCTGTTTGCCACTGAACATTTTCTCACTCAGCCCCATGTGATTCCAAGCCTATGACGTCCCCCTGCTCACCTTAATCAACTTTAAACTTACCGACAACTACTTCACCTTAGAGGAGCAGTTATACAAACAGATCAGGGGTACAACTGTGGGAACCAGGATGGCTACTTCCTGTGATAACCTTTTCCTGTATCATGTGCAGGCAGCTTTCCTGGGATACATAACTCTTCAGCCCCTGGTTTGGTTTAGATAAGTTGATGATATCTTTGCCATATGGACTCATGGTGAGGCTGACCTGTTAAAATTTCTGGAATGTTTGAACACCTTCTCCAAATAAATTTTATATGGTCCTATTCCAAATCCCATGCCACTTTCCGTGATATTGATCTCGTCCTCATCGAAGGCCACTTCCGTCCACTTCAAACGTACTGACAAACAACAGTACTTACATTTTGTCATTCTTTCCTTGTCAAACGTCTTGGGTTGGAGGCAGACATATTTGTTTGGATGCAGACCCCACAGCATTACACCACTACTGTCACCTCAGTTTCCACTGGACATGAGTACCCCACCAGTCTAGTTCAAAAGCAGATTACCTGGGCCGTCACATCGAGTCCTGGTACTGCTGATCCCCCCCAATAGAACAACTTCCGAGCAAACTACTTTTCACTCAGTATTACCCTGGTCTGGAACAAATTGAGCTAATTTGACAAGGCTATTACCACCTAAAATCATGCCCTGAATAAAGATTCGTTCTGTCTTGAAATTTTATACACCACATTCAGAACAGCTTTCCTTCACCTTCCCAACCTCCACCATATTTACGTCAGGCATGATGCTCCTTCTGCACCATCTTCCTATCCCATGGTTCCTACCCCTGTGACACTCTTCACTCCTAACTCTACCTACACCAGCCCTATAAGTGTCGAAACATATTCTATCAAAGTAAGAGTCACCCGTGCGACGAGTCATATATCAGTTGTTATGTAAACACTGTTTGGCCTTTTAGATTGACATGACTACCACCAAATTATCAGTTAGGATGAATAAGAATAGCTAAGGATATATACTGGCAACATACAATATCCTGTTGCAGAGAATGCCTTGAATCATGATGGTCGTGACCTAAGAATGTGTTTCAGCACACGTGCTTTTACTGGATTCTTACCCCAGACACCAGTTCCTCAGAACTCCGGAGATAGGAATTAGTGCTGCAACATGGCCTTGGTTCTTGCCATTTACCTGTCTTCAATTTATGTTAATTTCTGAGCCTCAGAATTTCTTCACAGTAGCTACTTCTTTCTTTACTCCATCTTACAAGGGAACTGCCCCATCGCACCCCCCTCAGATTTGGTTATAAGTTGGCACAGTGGATAAGCCTTGAAAAACTGATCACAGATCAAAAGAGAAAACAGGAAGAAGTTGTGTGGAACTGTGAGAAAATAAGCAAAATAGACAAACTGAGTAGTCCATGCACAAGATAGGCAACATCATGGATAGTGTGAGCTCAGGAACGCCGAGGTCCTGTGGTTAGTGTCAGCAGCTGTGGAATGAGAGGTCCTTGATTTGAGTCTTCCCTCGAGTGAAAAGTTTACTTTCTTTATTTTCACAAAGTAATGATATGTCCATTCGTTCATTGACGTCTCTGTTCATTGTAATAAGTTTAGTGTCTTTGTTTTGTGACCACACCGCAAAACCGTGCGATTAATAGACGAAAGGATGTGCCTCTCCAATGGGAACAGAAAACATTTGATCACAAAGTCATAGGTCAACAGATTCTTCCACAGGAAAACACGTCTGATATATTCTATACGACACTGGTGATGGTATGTGCGTCACACGACAGGAATATGTTGTCGACCCACCTAACGTGTACACTTGGCGAATGGGTAAAAAAGATTCTTCTACCTAGCCCGATTTAGGTTTTCTTGTGGATGTGATAACCACTCCCAAAAAAGTGCTGAAAACATAAGAGTTTGTCACATAAACTGCAACAAATGAATGCAACAGTTTCACAGTCGCACAGTTTTCCCCGTGCTCTCCCAAAACATGTTTTTAACGTCCCCATACTATGGTGCAGTTAGCCCGCATTGGACGGACGGATGGACAGATAATAACTGTCTGAAAATAAGAAATTAAACTTATCACTCCAGGGGAGACTTGAACAAAAAACCTCCCGTTCCACTCCTGCTCATGCTAACCACAGGACCACGGCACTCCCAAGCTCACAGTATCCTTCATGTTGCCTATCTTGCGCATAGACTACTCAGTTTGTACATTTTGCTTATTTTTTTCATAGTTCAACACAGCTTCTTCCTGTTTTCTTGATTGATCTTTGTTCAGTTGTTCAAGGCTGATCCACAGTGCTAACTTAAAACTAAATCTGAGGGGTGTGTGATGTGGAGGTTCTCTCGTTAGAGTAAAAAGCTGAGTGCATTGTGGGAGGGGGAAAGCGAAAAATAGATTAGAAAACTAACTTGTACATGATGTTTTAGCAGTAATCTCTGCCTTGCATATTACCCTGTCTTCAACCTTTAAGCTCTCAGCTTTTCAAATGTTCTGTGATAGTCCCCAACAATCAGTCTTTTCTTCTCCGTCTGGTAAGTCCCCCAGATCTGCAGTTCTGGATGACTTTTCTGAACCTTATCGCTTTACCTAAACCCCTCTGGTCCTTGTTCTGCACACTTCTTCCTTCCCCTTCTGCCAGGATGAGGACCCACTGGCTTTGAAAGGTTACATAAGTATAACCTTCTTTATGTGTGTTTGCTGCTGCTGCTGCTTGATGAGTAGATTTTATTTTTATACATACAATTTTAGTATTCTGTTACTTATGTATCTCCCTTGATCATTATCCTCATAAATACTCGATTGCTGAATCGCACAACCTATTGCATGATCTAACAAAGCAATTCGTGAAGACTCACTGTTTGAAGACTCACTATTTGTAATGGAAAGAATTGTCTGTAGCCTAGGTTAGCTAACTGTGGAAACATACTTCTTAGATTTATTAGCTGTGAAATTACTGAATAATTTGAATGGCATATTTTTTCAGACAACATGATGCAACAAACCTGCATTGTCATAGTTTTAGAGAATAAATTAAAATACTTTCAGTTAAGCCAAATACAAAGTACATTAATCATTTCATTGGGAAGCCTACTATTTCAGTACTAAAAACATAAAAGTGAAATATTAGACTTGCCTGCAAATGTAATATAACAGCAAGTGTCAATTTAATCTTGGACATGGTTTCAAAATGAAAATGGTGAGTATGATATGTTTGGAAGAAACCAAATAAAACTTTTTTTCAATCTTTGTTGTTGATACATCAGTCATACTTGTTAACATGAGTGGTTGATATGATAATATAGCTTGCATTTTGCCAAGGTATAAATGCACAGTAGATCTAAAATTAAATAATCTACAAGTTACATCCAGTGAGAAAGATGTAAACATTTGTTTGATATTCTTGTATATTCTTATTTACAATTTTCTTCTGCCAAGAACCATTTCAAAACTTTTTGTCTCCTTGTTCTTCACAAGTTCTGGTTGTCACTTTTTGTTATGTCTTTCCTCATTATAACAGAACCAGAAATCAGCCTATTTGATACTATTTAAGAAGCCGGCTGGAGTGGCAGTGCGGTTCTAGGCACTACTTTCTGGAGCCGAGTGACCACTATGGCCGCAGGTTCGAATCCTGCCTCGGGCATGGATGTGTGTGATGTCCTTGGGTTAGTTAGGTTTAAGTAGTTCTAAGTTCTAGGCAACTGATGACCTCAGACGTTAAGCCACATAGTGCTCAGAGCCATTTGAGCCATTTGAACCATTTGAACTATTTCATATTATCATTTCAAGGCTTCAGATCTTAGATTCTGTTCTAGAATAGGATCTTAAATTAAGAACAATATATTTCTGGATAATAAGAGAAATTATAACATGGAAAACACTGTTGCTTGATCAGCTGTTGCACCAAAAGACAATTATAGATCAGTTTTGTTTACATAACAACAACATCGAAACTTGTAACACAAGTTACTGGGCACCTATTAGTAGACATTAAGATGGGGTGTGCCCACCCTTCTCCTTTACAGTGGCTCAAACTCTTCTGGGTACACATCCATCAGTTCTTACTCAATAGTTGATACTGCAGAAGGTAAGATGTTGGACACAGGGATCGACATCTACATCTACATCTACATCCATACTCCGCAATCCACCTGACGGTGTGTGGCGGAGCGTACCCTGAGTACCTCTATCGGTTCTCCCTTATATTCCAGTCTCATATTGTAAGTTTAAAGAAGGATTCTCTCTAGGCTTCTGTGTGGGCTCTAATCTCTCTGATTTTATCCTCATGGTCTCTTCGCGAGATATACGTAGGAGGGACCAATATACCGCTTGACTCTTGTTCTCGAAACTTTAACAAAAGCCCGTACTGAGCTACTGAGCATCTCTCCTGCAGAGTCTCTCACTGGAGTTTATCATCTCCGTAATGCTTTCGTGATAACTAAATGATACTGTAACGAAGCACGCTGCTCTCCGTTGGATCTTCTCTATCTCTTCTATCAACCCTATCTGGTGTGGATCCTACACTGCTGAGCAGTATTCAAGCAGTGGGCAAACAATCCTTTGTTGGCGGATTTCATTTCCTTAGGATTCTTCCAATGAATCTCAGTCTGGCATCTGCTTTACCGATGATCAACTTTATATGATCATTCCATTTTAAATCACTCCTAATGCGTACTCCCAGATAATTTATGGAATTAACTGCTTCCAGTTGCTGACCTGCTATTTTGTAGCTAAATGATAAGGGACCTGTCTTTCTATGTATTCGCATAACATTACACTTGTCTACATTGAGATTCAATAGCCATTCCGTGCACCATGCGTCAATTCGCTGCAGATCCTTCTGCATTTCAGTACAGTTTTCCATTGTTGCAACCTCTCGATACACCATAGCATCATCTGCAAAAAGCCTCAGTGAACTTCCAATGTCATCCACCAGGTCATTTATGTATATTGTGAAAAGCAACGGTCCTATGACACTCCCCTGTGGAACACCTGAAATCACTCTTACTTCGGAAGACTTCTCTCCATTGAGAATGACATGCTGCGTTCTGTTATCTAGGAACTCCTCAATCCAATCACACCATTGATCTGATAGTCCATATGCTCTTACTTTGTTCATTAAACGACTGTGGGGAACTGTGTCAAACACCTTGCGGAAGTCAAGAAACATGGCATCTACCTGAGAACACGTGTCTATGGCCCTCTGAGTCTCGTGGATGAATAGCGCGAGATGGGTTTCACACGACCGTCTTTTTCTAAACCCATGCTGATTCCTACAGAGTAGATTTCTAGTCTCCAGAAAAGATATTATACTCGAACATAATACGTGTTCCAAAATTCTACAACTGATCAACATTAGAGATATAGGTCTGTAGTTCTGCACATCTGTTCAACGTCCCTTCTTGAAAACGGCGATGACCTGTGCCCTTTCCAATCCTTTGGAACGCTTCGCTCTTCTAGAGATCTACGGTACACCGCTGCAAGAAGGGGGGCAAGTTCCTTCGCGTACTCTGTGTAAAATCGAACTGGTATCCCATCAGGACCAGCGGCCTTTCCTCTTTTGAGCGATTTTAATTGTTTCTCTATCCCTCTGTCGTCTATTTCGATATCTACCATTTTGTCAACTGTGCGACAATCTAGAGAAGGAAGTACAGTGCAGTCTTCCTCTATGAAACAGCTTCGGAAGAAGCCTTTGGTATTTTGGCCTTTAGTCTGTCATCCTCTGTTTCAGTACCATTTTGGTCACAGTGTCTGGACATTTTGTTTTGATCCACCTACCGCTTTGACATAGGACCAAAATTTCTTAGGATTTTCTGCCAAGTCAGTACATAGAACTTTACTTTCGAATTCATTGAAAGCCTATCGCATAGCCCTCCTCACACTACATTTCGCTTCACGTTTGGAGTGAAGCCACCTTTATAGCTCATCCCTAAGACGAACTATTGCCTTCATGCTGGAACACGGGCAGACAGGCACACTTCAGGACTGCACTGTCAATAAACCATTCCCTCACAGTTCTGCTTCATGACATGTGGCATTGTTGAACTGATTCAAACAGTCATTCTCTCTGCAGACTCCCTCTGCTGTAGACAGTACACAGTGCTCTCAAATATACGCATTTAGCATTTTATAAAGTGCAATATGGGGAGAACAAGTTAACGAGGAGGAATGGCAAATTGTAAGACTGTCACCTGTGTGTGTCACTGTTGGCACTAAGATGACAGTAGATAACATTCACATAGCATTTCACAAATCAGAATCCTACCATCATATTGCCATGTAGTACAGAACAATTTGCCACTTCACTCCAAATACCTTGCTTCCAGTTGTCCACTATCAAGTGTATATTGCTCATTACATGAACTTCAGCATTGCTTAATATTAAGAACAGGAACATGCAGTATTTGGAAGCTGCTCAGACATCATATCCAGGGCTGCTGATTTATTTTCATTGTACTGTTATGCTAAACCAATTTTATTGTTATTTCAAAGGTGATCTGATATGAAACAACAGATTGGTGAATATTGGAGATAACAAAAAGTGCTCATCAAGATAAAATACAGAGTAAATGTAATTTCCTAACACTAATCCCATCTTTACAATTGCAATCAGTTTATGCATGACAGTATGCAGTACCCCTACATTTGAAAGAGCTGTGTGTTCTAAGGTCATCAAACATTTCGCAGATCACAAAGTTCTTTTTAGTAAGAATTTTTTCACCAGTGGAGCTTTACGTTCACTCACTCTATGCAATGGGTACATTATACCTATACAAATATGTCCAAAGTGGAATTCCCATAACAAAAAATAAGCTAACAAAGAACTTAATATACGTGTAAAGAAAAAAGAAGGCAAAAAATCTTATAAGACTGGGAACACTGGTAATTCAGTAAAATATTTCAAACTGTTTTACTCTTATGATACAAAACATAAGCTCGACATTTTCAATGAATAGCAATTGATGAGCAAAATAATGGAAAAAAGTGAAATAACTGATTGGTTGTTAAATTTGCATTTTGGATACTTATTTATGGATCACATGTCGAGAGAGAGAGAGAGAGAGAGAGAGAGAGAGAGAGAGAGAGAGAGAGAGAGAGAGAGAGAGAGAGATGGATGAAGACAGTAGCAGTGGGCACTGAAGAGAGAAGTTATGATCTTTCCTTCATCAGGACCACAACCGTGGAATATTTTTTATAACAAATGTCCAGCAGTTGACTTCTGAGTGTGCTTTTATTTTGCACAATGGCTTTGGGATTATAGTCATTCTTGAGTGTATGTTGAAATGTTAAAATATGTGTCTCCTGCTGTGACATGCCATCACTGAAACACATGTTTCTAGTTTCATAGCCAGCTGGTGTTTTTAACTGTGCACAGTGGCAACCATATTCCATATCTTCAACATGTACTTATATTCCACAATAAAACTTACAAAACCAAAATTGTTTTTTCGATAAGTCACAGACAGGTAAAACATATTTTAACATTTCAACACGATACTGAGAATGGCTATGATGCTGAAATGACGACTGTGTAAAACAAATGAACAGTTAATTGTCAAATGATGGAAATTTCTTTAAAAAAAGTGGAAAAGGAGGTATTAGTGGTCAGTGGGGCAGTGGCAGTAGAGGAGGAGGAGGAGGAGGAGGAGGAGAGATACCTGAAGAAGAATGAGTGGGAGAAAGAGAGAGAGAGGAGGCAGTGTACACAAAACAAAAGATGTGTGTGGACATGATACAAAGACTCAGTGGATTAGAGAGGGGTGGAGTCTGGACCCTCCAAGATCAGTGGGCTTTAACACACAGTTGTGGGAGAGTGTAAATTTTGGACTGAAATTTTGCACACTTTGGCCTGAGAGGAAAAACAACTTGGATGCCTCAGAATTTTTGAACTGTTCATGTGTTGTGGAGACTGTTGGAGTATCAAAGTAAGACAAAATGACAGTGTAATTGAGAGAGGTGACAGTGGCAGTGGGATATACAGTAAATCAGTGTGAGAAAATGAGAATGTGGGAAAGAGACATAAACAGTGACAGTGAGAGTGAGACGGTGAGTACAAAGGCTTCATTACAAAGAGAGACCAGGTAAAAAAATCTAGAATATTTTGTGTTAAAACAGTGGAAGTATGTTTGCAGACCAAAATTTTTGGTGACAAAGGCATAACGTAGACTGAGGCAGCTGGTTCCCAATCTTCTGTCAGTATTTCAAAGAGGAACATATTCATATTTTATGTGCACCAGCAGGAGCATTTTTCTGCTGTTTTATTCTATGGTACTATTTTTTGCACGAGATACTGCTGGCAAAATTAGAGCAAATTAACAGTTGTTCGTGATACAGCAGGCTGACTCAGAGAATGTGGTAGTATACAAATGTGTGTCATCAACCCATTACTGGCAGTGCTAACATATGTTGCATGCAATGCTATCCTGTATTGCGGAACATGTGAACATTTAAGTTCATAATCTTCCCATTGGAGAGAGGACAGGAATGTAAACATTACTTATCAATAGTACAGTTTCTGCTAATGCTTCATCTTCTGTGCAAAATCCAGAGCTCACCCCCACCCCCTCTCCATCACCCCTGATTTTAGATGCTTTTATGCTTTTACTTCAACTGCGTTTCTTCCAACAGAAACAAAGAATTACTAATATTGGTCTCTCTTACATGAAATTTGTTTATATCATTTCAGGCATTAACAACAATGTATTTCTATGAAAGTAAGGAAATAAGAGATTCCCAATTACAGAACTAATACAGAAAGTTTTTGCACAGTATTACTGTTTGTTTTTGGAGCATAACCTGCAACAAGCTTTGTGAAAGAAGTGGCGACACTTTCTGTGCACAACCCACCCATCATTTTGCACAACAATGCGCAGGTGCATAGAGCACAAGCTGTGGCTGCTCTGATAAGTCGATGGAACTGGGACATACTGTACCATCTACTATATTCCTCGGTCTTAAGACCCTGTGACTTTGATTTGATTCCAAAGATGAAGGAACCACTTTGTGGCATTCATTTCAGAACTGTTCCAGAGATTAGACAGGTAGTAGATAGCTCCATTTGCACCATCGACAGAACGTGCTCTGCTATGGTATACTATGCATTCCGCATCATTGGCATAAAGCTCTACACAATGCTGGTGACTACTTTAAAGGTCAGTAATAGGGGCAAACTCTCAACTCTTTTCTATTGGTTGTGAATAAACAGTTGCAACTGTTTAAGTTTCTACCATCATACAAAAGAATGCATTACTGAGCATTGCATTTTTGTACCACTAGTCGAGTAGATTTTATGCCAGTCAAATTATAAAGAAGAAATAGTGTACTAAAGATTTAACATGAAATAGAAATTTACACAACTGGGTAGTTACTTGTAAAACTGAAGAACTGAAGTGGAAGGAAGATTAGTTGTGCTGGTGCTGGAATTTTGTTCTTTTAGTTATTATGAGATACAAAATTTATTTTATAGTAGCAGCGTGCTATTTACTAAGTTAGGTCCCTGAGGGATCTGAACCCTGGGGAGTTGCTTTCCATTAGAACATTCTAAACAGGGTACTAGCAGTAATGGGCAGCCTGGGTAGCTGACTAGCGGGATAAGGATATCTTGTAGAACAAAGCGGGAATTATATCAAAATGTTAGAAGTAGTCACAATTGAGCTACAGTAACCCATTGCAAACAGTATTTTAAGGTGTTTAAAAATGTTGTTAGGAAGCTAAAGAATGTGTAATGCAAATAGAATAGCTAGTTCACAGGATAAAATTAAAACCATGTGGTCTGTTGTGAAGGAAGTGTCTGGTCAACAGCACAAGGTTGACAATACAAAGTCAGTTCCCAGTAAAAATATTTCTGTTACTGATAAATTAGATATATTTATGCTACTTAACAATCATTTGCTGAACAGTGCTGGTGAATTAAATAAAAATTTAGTTTCTACAGGAAATTGTATAACTTTCTGGGCAAATGCCTTTCTGAGATTGATGTCTGAACTGCTCCTCAGTGGTACAGACAAGAGGGAGATAGTCAATGATTAAATCACTGAAGACTAAGTACACTCATGGCTATGATGGAGTGTCTAGCAGAATATTAAAGTACTGTGCTGCACATGTTACCCTGGTATTTAGTCACATTTGTAATTTTTCCTTTAGGAACGGTTAGTTTCCTGAGCCATTACAGTACTCAGTAGTAAAGTCGCTTTATAAAAATGGAGAAACGGATAATGTAGATAATTTTAGACCTATTTCTATGCCATCAGTGTTTGCAAAAGTTATTGAAAAGGCCATGTATGTAAGGATAATTAATCATTTTATATCTCCTGAATGCTGTCTGTTGCTAAACTGAGAGGTGAACCAATTGTGAGCTACTCTCCGTATTCCATATTGGACCATTACAGAATACAGGGAGTAGCTCACAATTGGTTCACCTCTTAGTTTAGCAACAGACAGCAAAAGTTCATTATCAACATTGTGAATAATGGCTGTGTTGTGAGATCTGAGTGGGGTATAGTCATTTGGGGGTGCCCCAGGGATCAGTGTTGTGGCCACTCATGTTCCTTATTTTCATAGATGGTAGGCCCTCTAGTATTACGGGTAACTCTAAAATATTTTTGTTTACCAATGACACTAGCTTGGTAGTAAAGGATGTTGTGTGCAACATTGGCTCAGTTTCAAATAGTGCAACACATGACCTCAGTTCATGGCTTGTAGAAAATAAACTAATGCTAAATCAAAGTAAGACTCAGTTTTTACAGTTTCTAACAGACAATTCAACAAAACCTGACATTTTAATTTCACGGAATGGGCATATGATAAGTAAAACAGAACCATTTCAAATTTGGAAGTGTTCAAATAGATGGTAAGCTGTCGTGGAAAGCCCATGTTCAGGATCTTGTTCAAAGACTTAATACTGCCATTTTTACTATTCGAACAGTATCAGAAGTGAGTGAATGTTCGACAGGAAAATTAGTTTAATTTGCTTATTTTCATTCTCTGTTGTCATAGGGTATTATATTTTGGCGTAACTCTTCCCATTCTAAAAGGATATTTTTGGCTTAGAAACGGGTGGTTCAAGCAGTAAGCGGTGTTAGTTCATGATCCTCTTGTTTACCTCTGTTCACAGGTATGGGTATTTTAACATTGGCCTTTCAATACTTCTATTCCTTATCATTGTTCTTTGTTACCAATATTAGTTTATTCCCAAGAATAAGCAGCATTCACTTGGTTAAAATACAGCAGAAAACAGACTTCCTTAACTCTTGTGCAAAAGGTCACTCCTTCTATTCAGTCGAGGAGTTCCCTGAAAAAATAAGCTGATTTTTATTGTATTGCTGATAGCGTTTACTTAAACTTTTGGACTGACTTTCTTTAAGGTTCATGAACATTTATTTTTATCTGTTATTACGTTTATGTTGTAATTTCATGTACTGACACGTTCCATGACCTTGGAGATTGGCTCCTCAATATGGTCCTACAGAATGTGACGAGTAAATAAATAAATATTTCATGCACCCTGGAAGCTTTGGCCCCAAGATTCTTGCACTCCTAGCCCACCTCCCCCCTCGCCGGCAATCCCACAATCCTACTCCATCAAGGGGCCTAATTGTAACAAGTTTTCATAACACACTGTGTGCAGACATTTATTTAGTGGGACTGCTCCCAGAACTTCAAACCAGGAGAGTGACTGCATCAGCTTTTGTATGCTATTTTTTACCACCACCATCCACAATGCTCAGTGATCCCTGTCCATCAGCACATTAGGCCTGCCTGGACTTCATTTAGCCTTCATTGTTCCTTTAGATTTCCACTTCACTGTCGCATCACTGACAGCTGACTTGGACAAATTTAGGTGGTTGAAATGACTCCCTGTGTTAATTATTCAGGGGACATCCAAAGGCAAGTCCATGTTAAATATGCCGAGTTCTCATGACTGCCCATTCTGCCATTGCCACTTCTCTGCTGATAAAGCAGTACCATCTGCCATGTAGGGTCCACCTCTTGGTAGGTCTAGTGGTAAATTCTGCATTATATAAGGCTGTCCAGGTACTTTCATCACATAATGTATTGATAATTCTCATTTGTCTGATTTCTGTAACCCTTAGTCATTCTAACACATTCAGACAAATTAGAATCCACAAATTACAATATATTTTACAACAGTGATGTTCGTGAATATTGAGAGGTTCAATCTGGGGCAGATAGATACTGACTTACAAAAACTGGGAGTTTGTGTATATAACAGTGGAGTGATGCAAGTGGAGATAGGTGTGGCACGTAGTCAGGGGAATGGGTGGAAGATGGGGGGGACAGAATTACATTCTATAGAAGTGAAGAGGAGAAAAACGGAGGTGATAATCAGCCGAGAGATGGGAAGTGGACATGCCAGTAGCTCGAAATTGGAATACTGGAAGTCTAGGGGGGAGGCTTTGTCCAACAGTGGGGCTCCAATGATTGATGATTTGAGTAGAAAAATGGAGGATGATTTTAATTTGAAAAATGAACGTTTAGGGTAGTTACTGAAATGAAATACTAGGGTGTCGACATAGTTCATAACTAGCCATAGCTGATGAATTCAACAATGCCATATGAAATACTTGGAACTAACATTTTCAGAGTTTCTCTTAACCTTTCTGTGAACAATTTAACATGAGGGTCCTGCCAACACGTTGGTTTGAGTCCCCACAACTGTCTGAAAGTCCAATTTCTGTGTGGTTCTGTGATGTGTTGTTGAGTTTTCATACTATTTGAACACAGAGGCTGACAGTTGGCACTAGAAATATATATTTCTCCTTTGTTGGTACAGAAGTGAGTACAGTAAGTTTTGTAGAAGGAGTTCCAATCTTTTGCTTTCTAGAGGGTTTCAAAATAAGTGAAGATATTATATTACATCATTTGCTACATATATAGTCTTTAACATGCATAAACACTGGTGCCTTATTCTTGCAGAGAGCTGATATCACTATCTCGTAACTAGTGTGTTCATAAAAATTTACATTTTGATCATTTCTTTACATTCAAAACTCTGTTTCTATATTTATAATAACTACCACAGCTAACACTACGTGTCTGTGGTTGGACATGCATGGCATTGCAGTAATAGTCTATAAAAACCAACCTTGCTAATTAACCTGTGTATCTATTAATGAAAATCATGTGGAAATCCTGATTGTAGCTTTATATTAGCCCTCACAAATGGGCCAGCCATTGTGGATGAGCAATTCTAGGCACTTCAGGCTGGAACCGTGTGACTGCTGCTCTTGCAGGTTCAAATCCTGCCTTGGGCAGGGATATGTGTGACACCCTTAGATTAGTTAGGTTTAAGTTGTTCTAAGTTCTAGGGCACTTATGACCTCAGATGTTGAGCCCCATAGTGCTCAGTCATTTGAACCTCACAAACGTACGGATACTGTTCACTGATGCACTATTTTTGTTCCATCTTATGAGATGGTGTACTGGAGACAATGGTATTGTTTCTTTTATTATCTCTTGGATGTTTTGAAAGTTGTTTAGGAATCGCTTGAGACTTGACAATCCTTTATGGAGCACTCTTTTGAATCAGGGGTGAGGGAGGTTATGAAGAATCTAGTCAGCAGAAATAATATTTCTGAGATGTAATTTATGATACATGAGGGCTGTTAACCTCTGAAATGATGATGTTGGAAGTAAATAGTATAGTGGTAACAACTGAATTATCATGATAAATGTGTTGACACATGAGGAGAGAATGGCAGATAATAAGTATTCAAAGGTAATGTACATACTGTATGAATTCTTGTTCTCTTGCTTTATCTTGGGTGCTACTCCCTTTGCTCATAAAATTTTTCTCATTAAGTCTTTCACTAAAGTCTGTTCCCAGACCAATCTGTTTGTCTTTCTGCCTCACCTCTTTATAGGGAGTCTAACAGGGAACTCCCTTGCCCCACCTAACAACCACTCTCATGGTCCTATGAACCACCTATTGTGGATAATACGTGCACAAGAAGAGAAATGTGTCCAGGTAGCCATGGACATGAGAACTTCATTGCAACACAGAAGGTACATGATAACACTGAGCAAGTGAAACTGCTTCCCAGTGAAAGCAATGTAAAAATAGTCTTGATATGCTGTAGGGTTGTCACTAATATGATGATCATTCGTGACGGTGCAGGTTGCACTGGTAATGTCATAGGTACCAATGTTGTGTGTTCTACACAAAGGAAAAGTTGTGACTATAACAGCAGTGACTGGCACACGACAGAGGCAAGATAAAACAAGTAATACTGAAGCAAAGAATCACAGAACATGAGAACAAAAGTGAATAGTCATGTGCAACCTAAAGGGAACAGAAGCAATTGTTTTTTGAACATGGAGCAAAAGCCTGCAAACACTGTTTAGAAGCACATGAACAAAGAGATGAATGCTACCTGATAGAACACAACACACTGGGAATAAGTTCCCAGTGACAAAAGTAATAAAAAATATACAAGAAGGGAGATTTTACTGAGTACCCAAAAATAAGATACCTTCATTGCAACACAGATTATACATGTTACCATGCAGCAAATGAAACAACTTTCTACTGGAGGCAAGGTAGACATTGTCCTGACCCACTAAAAGATTGTTCTAATATGAGAAATATTCTTGAAACATCCAGTCCCACACTCCTGGGAATATAGTCACAGCACTACAGAGTAGATTGTTGTTGAGTCTGGAACTTGGACTGCGTGGTGAGCTGCTGTGCAGTGACCTATAAAGGCTGACCAGTGGAGGAATACTGGAAAGTTGTCTAGTGTCACATGGATCATGGATGGGAACTATGCAGCAGCCATCACAGGCAAGATGAGATGCACGGAGTTTGGGTTCCAGGCCTCTTAATATGGCAGCAACAGACGGCCCTGGGTAGTGTCGTATAAAACTGGATTTCAAGGCAGTGGCCAGATGCTACACTACCCACTGCCACATCATTCTTATTGTGTCTCCTACTCAACCCAGTTATCATACCCATCAGGTTTTCTTCCTGCCTCACCTCTACAATGAATCCAGCTGAGTAATACCCCACCCCATCTGCCCTGCATTCTCCTGGCTAAATGTACCCATTTGTTCACAAAGAAAGGAGTGTTACAATATATGTGTCTGATGTGGCAATGTTACTGCATGAACAGCAAAAATGCAATAAGTGACAAAAGTTTTTCCTGTAATATTGTGTGGGGTATACCTGAGAAAAATTCATGATAGTTGCTAGCAGGAAAACGTCACCCATAATTTCCAACTAAGTGCTCTCTTTAAGTAATATGGGATTAATATAGTGTGGGTATATGCCTGCAGCGAGTGAGGTTGTGTATACAGTCATACACAGCGTTTGTAACTGTAAAACTTGTCACAGTTAGTTAACTATGTAACATAATATTGTATGTTTTAATAAGCAGATTACTACAGGATTTACAATTTTAAATTTAATAAAGAATTACATGAAATGTTGACAATAAATGTTTATTTGCACCTGACAGTCTTTAGATAACTGGCCTACAACTGGAGTAAAGTTCTGGTTTTCTGGCTCTTGGTTAATAATGTTGATTCTCATACATAATTGAGCAGATTAGATGCTCAGTTGTTCACTGATGAGTAGGGATTCCAAAAGATGGAAATAATTGATTCTGTTCTTTTTCATTTCATGTTGAAACAATCTTAGTTTCTCATTTAGTTGTTTTAATTTTGCAGATAAAATGTTTGTTATATTAACTCAAAATTTCTTTTTTTTTTTGTCAATCAGGATCTATTGAGGACAACGGCCCACCTCCTGCCGCTGACACCCCTGAGACTGGCAGTGCAAGTGTGAGTTTCACCAGTAGCAAGAAAGTTACATTTTGTAGTGTATCATTAACCACACATTCCTTCCTGGCCTCTTTCCAAGGTGCTCCCCAGTTTAATCAGCCCAGGGTTTCAGCCATTACATTACTTCCTCCTCCTGTGTGCTGCCCTGCACACTTCCAACTTGATAAAATAAACTCCTTTCTACACATCCTGTTTACCACAACTTCATTCTCATTATGTCCCGCACCCCAGTTGGTTTCCTGACCCCACAACCTTTGCAACTTCTTCTGCCCTGGTAATTGAAATGTTACCTCGAGTCTAAATTCACTGTCGAACAATCCAAAATGTTTATCAAAGAATACTCACATACTAACTCTTCATTTAGAAGAGGAAACCCTCCTTAATAACTAAATGCTGTATGTGGGTTAGCAGGTAGTATACAGATCCCTAATGACACTCAACTTCATCTTCATTCTCCTGATGTAATGGCAGTTCTCACAGTGCTCACAGATCTAAGGGCACGGCATATCACTGAACCAGAATCAGGTGGCATGCACTAAACAACTCAAATTGGCCAATACAGTGAAGCGTGATAAAGCAGCTATTGTTTTTCCACCCTGCAGAAATGCTTCATTCACGTGCACCAGATTTCATGCACAAGAGAGAGAACTCCTAAAGCATATAAAATGTAAATCCTTTATTTGAACTAAAAAATAACTTTATGGTAGCCACCATCATCCATACATAATGTAGACATTGTGAAATACATAATGTTACGAAAGTAATAGGTCATATCTTAGTTAGTATTCATTAAACATGCCAATTACCACTTAGAGCTGTAAAAAATATTTATGTGTATTGCAATTACACATCCAAGTACCTTTCTAAAATGATACAAGAGCCACTCCTCTTGCTACAGTTGTGGCCGTATGAATTTCTTAAAATCTTCTTAACGTACTTCACTGGTTTTTTAAATCCATATCACATACACCTCATAGATAGGTCTCATTGTCTCTGGATATCAAGAGTTTCATACACACATTGATTAGTAATTCAATAAAACTGACTTCATGTTCTTAAGCTCATGTATCACAGCTTGTGCAGTGTAATGTAAAAGTAACTGTGTAGCTATTTCTGCTGCTTGGGATTTACTTCAAGTTATATTCAGATAGGTCTCTGGTGAATGAAACAGAATCAGATGATGATTCTTTTGACAATCCTCCATATCTTGTACTGACTTCTTTATGCTGACAGGTGTACCATCAGCAATGACTCTTATGATCAACACAATTGCTGTATGTCATACAAATTTCACTATATACTGTCTCCCACATTGATTCACATTTATTTTTGAGGAAAGCACAGACTCTTCAGATGACAGGGAGCTACTGGGACTCAGACTGGCTTCAGATTTTGTTCTTACAGACTGATCAATCTTTCCTTTCAGGAGCTGTGAAATATCTTGCTAGGATACATATAGTTGTAGTGCCAACACTGCTTGCTGCCATGTTAAGCAGTGCATGAAGTTCACTTGGACATGCCCTTTCTATTGATGGGAGTGTTAAGTTTCTTCACATGTGTCGATAGTTACTTGAGGGTTACTGTATCTGTTGCAAACCATATTAAAGGCCACATTAAAATAAGTGCTAGTGTGTAGAAGCTCAGCAGTTACATTGCGAGCTGCACATATTACTAAGGTAAGCAAATGATAATACTTAGCAGTGCCCTGTAATTCCTCTTTATTTACAAGAAGACTCAAAAATCTCGTAAAAATGCCTGAACTGTATTGCATCATCATTAAATGCAGCTCTGTGATGGGCAACTTGATGGAATTTTGTGATGCACTAAAGTCAGATCCACCATCTAACAAAATGTTGTCACATGCATTTGTGTTCTTTTTTGCCTCCTTCACTTACTGCATTTTTATATTTTCTCCTTTCATCAATTAAATTCATTATTTCTTCTGTTACCCAAGGATTTCTACTAGCCCTCGTGTTTTTACCTATATGATCCTTTGCTGCCTTTGCTACTTCATCTCTCAAAGCTACCCATTCTTCTTCTACCATATTTCTTACCCCCATTCCTGTCAATTGTTCACTTATTCTCTCCCTGAAACTCTGTACAAGCTCTGGTTTAGTCAGTTTATCCAGGTCCCATCTCCTTAAGTTCCCACCTTTTTGCAGATTCTTCAATTTTAAACTACAGTTCATAACCAATAGATTGTCGTCAGTCCACATCTGCCCTTGGAAATGTCTTAAAATTTAAGACCTGGTTCCTAAATCTCTGTCTTATCATTATATAATCTATCTGAAACCTGTCAGTATCTCCAGGCTTCTTCCATGCATACGACCTTCTTTTATTTTTCTTGAACCTAGTGTTAGCTATGATTAATTTGTGCTCTGTGCAAAATTCTACCAGGTGGCTTCCTCTTTCATTTCTTAGCCCCAATCCATATTCACCTACAAAGGTTCCTTCTCTCCCTTTTCCTACTGCTGAATTCCAGTCACCCACGACTATTAAATTTTCGCCTCCCTTCACTACCTGAATAATTTCTTTTATCTCATCATACATTTCTTCAATTTCTTCGTCATCTGCAGAGCTAGTTGGCATATAAACTTGTATTACTGGTGTAGGCGTGGGCTTCATGTCTATCTTGGCCACAATAATGCATTCGCTATGCTGTTGGTAGTAGCTTACCCGCACTCCTATTGTTTTATTCTTTATTAAACCAACTGCTGCATTACCCCTATTTGATCTTGTATTTAAAACCCTGTATTCACCTGACCAAAAGTCTTGTTCCTCCTGCCACCAAACTTCACTAATTCCTACTATATATAACTTAAACCTATCCATTTCCCTTTTTCGATTTTCTAACCTACCTGCTCAATTAAGGGATCTGACATTCCACCCTCCGATCCGTAGAACGCCAGTTTTCTTTCTACTGATAATGACGTCCTCCTGAGTAGTCCCCTCCCGGAGATCCAAATGGGGGACTATTTTACCTGCAGAATATTGTACCCAAGAGGACGCCATCATCATTTAACCATACAGTAAAGCTGCATGCCCTCAGGAAAATTTTATGTATCAAAATTTCAGTTTCAAGTACAGCCCAGAGCTCACAATGCTGGAAGCATGAGTGATAAATGAAAGGTCACAGGTTGTATTGAATATTCTGCTAGCATGTTTTTGATGGCACTAGTAATACATTTCAGCTGTGATTTGTCTCCCACACACATTTTGAAGTAATATTGGTTTAGAGTGCTACATTTGAACAGTCTCAGAAAATGTGACTTTCTTTTAGATATCTGAAATAATTTGAATTGTATCTGTTATGTATGGCTCAAATGCTCATTTCTTTCTTATTAAATTGGCAAAATTTTTAGTGATGTGAAGATAGTGAGTAACTGAATGAAGGAAAGTAAATCTCTAACAAGACCCCAGTGGTTCTTTTTTCGTACATTTTTTGTTGTAATAAGAGGAGCTACATTTCTTTTACTGAGGATCTCATGATACTGTGCTCTGCCATAATTAAATATTGATGTGTGAATGCTGGCACCTGTGAACACCCTTTTGATTAGCAGGTTATTATAAGTAGAAATTGTGAATTAAATTTATGTTAAACCTAAATTAAAGATTATTTGCTCCTCCTCTCGGGAAGAATTCGTAGGTGGTCATAAATAAAGCCAAATAGCATGAGTAGTGAGTACAAGAACTTTTATGGAGGGCACTAGATGGGATTGTAGGTGGAATGAGTGTGACAACTGCTGAATTCTGAATACCTCAAAGTACTTTGTGCAATCACAGTCAAAGTTTAAACTGTGAATGCAAAATGGGTAGACCCACTGTATAAATTTTGGTCGCAGAACTTATCTTTTCGGCAGATTGTTTAGCTTTTGCTAATAACTTTTAAATACCCTTCAAAACATAAATATGCTGGCTTGCAGGACATGGTTGAGAATGTTTCTTACACTGATACTGCAAAACGTTGGCCCATGTTGCAAATTAAATGGATTTCTGGGTAAACCCTAAAATACATGTAGTGTGGAAAAGGTGGATTGCCACAAGACTCTTTAACAGACAAGTAGAGTTTAGACTATCCTGTGATCATGTGTAGAATCTAACAATAGTCAAATGTGGAAATGCTGTAATCAAAAGTATCCCACCCATGATTTTGTTCAGAAGAAAGATGTGTGAAGATGAAAAGCATTAAAATTTATGTGATGACACTTCTTTTGAAATAACAGAAATGGCTGACTAACAGCCAGTATCCACGCAAAACCTTCCTCACTGTTGACTCAACTAAATCACATCTGGATGGCTAGTATTTTTTCTGCTGCTTAAGAAAACAACAAAATATTCTATTGCCTACAAAGTAATTAAAAGTGAAGGTATTTCACTTGATAATAGAGTTTTTAAAACATTTGAATATTTTGGGATGTTGCTGACCTAATTACTGGACTAAACTGGAAGAGTTAGAACTGTCTCAGATGTGATATTTGTTACGTGCCTGGCTGAGAGAAATGACACAACTGAGGCTGACTACTGTTTCAAAGAAAAAGGAATCTCTCCTTCCAATCCTTAAGGGATTCAAAAGTCTAGATTTGCACCTTCAGTGTTCACTGAGCATGCTATTGAAACAACTTTCAGGTGTGATGCATCTAACTTATCATCTGATGATTCAGCAATTGACAGTTCCCCCCAAGTTATTCATCTAATCAAAAGGAATTGATCAGGAACGTTCAGGGATCACAACCAAAGAATGACAGATAAACATCCTCACTGTTTAGTACAAGTATTAGAGAATTTCTCGGTATTTTATCTACTCGACAACGACAGCAAAAACAAAAGAAAAAGAAAACTACTTCAGCACAGTGCTCAGAACACAGAGAACAAAATTATTTTGAAGTCATTATTACTAGTAAAATGAACATAAACAAACTCATGGTTCACAGCAAAACCCAAAATATGTGCCAAGCACAGAAACAAAACTCCTCAACCTAATGAGAGAAACTCCTTGAAAAACTAACCAGGACCAAATGGTACCCAGGGAGATAAGCACCAAATTTCAAGATTTGTTGCTTTATGTTCTGAAAATATGGAAACTTCATTTGTGCTAGCCGGCTGAAGTGGCCGAGCAGTTCTAGGCGCTACAGTCCAGAATCGCACGAGAGCTACGCTCGCAGGTTCGAATCCTGCCTCAGGCGTGGATGTGTGTGATGTCCTTATGTTAGTTAGGTTGAAGTAGTTCTAAGTTCTAGGTGGCTCATGACCTCAGAAGTCAAGTCCCATAGTGCTCAGAGCCATTTGTCCTGATTATGTGGATGACCTGTAAAATGAAGTTGAACATTGTGTTATCAACTTAACCTGAAAGTTTCGTTTGTTTTGTTTGCTTCATTATTTATTTCTGAAAGTTTTAACTGAACTTTGTATTCATTAAATAAGGGCCACTTGATGAGTAACTCTTAGCCATTTACATCAGAAAAACTATAAAATTCATAATCTACCATTTTTATCCATCTTAGAGAAATAAGTTGACTGTCTAGTACCATAGAAGGATTGCCATGAATTTCTAAATTTAAGATTCAGGATGTACTAGTATCAAGTTCCTTACTTCATAATGCCATCAGTTATAGAAAGGATAGATTGCTGCTCATTATAAACATGACATGTGGCCTACAGCAAAGTGGAGCACCCTGCACAACATGGAGATAAACATAACATGCCCAATTTCAGTGGTTGCTTCACAACCCAGGCCCTCTGCATTGTCTCATACACCACCAGCTTTTCTGAACTGTGAAGATTGTCATTATCTCAAACTACTGTCCCCACATCATCTGCCAGACAGTCCCCTGCCATCCTCCCCCCACTGTCCTACCACATCCTCCTCGAGCCACATCCCTGCAGCCCCACTGTGCACAGCTCTTCACAAGTGCACCAACAAGTCCCTTCTACTTTTCTGTGCTCCTCTCCTTTGTGCTCAGTTTTATTTTCCCTCCGCTTCCTCCCTCACAGTCTCCTGATGCTACCTCAGATAGCCTTGTCAGCCACCTCTAGTCCCTGCACACACCACCAGGTTGCACTGTTTCCTCCTCTTCCACCCGTGCTGTGCTGTCCCTCTCCCTGCCCTGCTCCACTATGGATCGTTCCTCCTGTTTGACATACCTCTGGTCTGAGCAGCCAGAGATAGTGTGTGTGTACGTGAAATGATTTAATAAGATCCTGCTATGGTGGTCACTGAAGACTCAACAATCCACGAACCGTGGACCGTGCCTAGCCGAGGTGGTTTAGATGATATAGGAATACATATATCTGTACCGTATGTACAATCACAACATGGGTGTATCTCTGGAGATGTTACACTAACCTGAAGTTCTCCAAGAATGAAGCTTCCTTTTCAGTAGTTGTAGTGGCAACTGCCTGTAAGACTTGTTTGTTCTTGTAACATATGCTAATACGGCCTCGATGTGCTGGTCCCACGAACAGCTGAAATCGTGGGGAAACTACAGCCATTCCTTTTTCTTGTGGCTGTGGAGCTCTACTGTGTAACTTAACCCATTAGCACCCAATTAATTTTTAGTTAACATATATTTTGTGTTTTTGGGAAACAGTGCTTTGTAAAAAGGCACCAGTACCACTTTTTATCATGCACTGCATTGGTATTGTGGTTGTGGGAGGAGAGGCAGAATTAAGAGTAGAATACAAGGGGTTAGCTTTGAGAAGTGAAATAATGAAGGTAGCAGAGTGTCACATAGGTGAAAACAAGGCTATGATGAAAGGAGAATGCATTAAAATGAAGCAGGTGAAATGAATAGAAATTTGTAGAAAATATTCACAAAAAGTGGAAAATGGCTATGCATTGCCAAAGGAGTGTGCATAATTCTGGTAATGACGGAGACCTCCAGTAGTAAAATTAGAAATGTTGGGAGAAAAGAGGAGCACCTGAATGAACAGAGAGTTCTGATGGCAAGCCAGTAATAAGCAAAGAAGAGAAAGCTGGAAGGTACGACGAAAAGAGAGGGTTATGTTATAGGAAGAGAGGGAAGCAGGTGAACATAAGATGAGGGATATGATGATGCTAGAAGAGTCTGACAAAGCACGGACAGACCTAAGTGGAAACAAAGTTCCTGGAGTAGATGACAGTCAATGCAAATTATTGAGACACATAGGAGAGCCAGCTACGTCAAAATTATTTCTTGTTCTGTGCAAAATAAGAGATTGGGGAAATATCTTCAGATGTATGTCAGAATGCAAAAATTCCAATTCGAAGAAAGTTGTGTGCTCATACATGTGAATAATACTGAGCCGTTACTCTGCCACAGTTAGAAAGTAAGTCCATTATTATGTGCAGAAGAATCAAAAGCTGGCAGAACATTATCTCTGAGAAGGTTAGTTTTGGTTCTGGATAAATGTCAGTGCTGACCTTAGAACTTGACCAAGAAAGTACCTTTAAGAAAGGCAAATCGACACTTTTATCATTTATAGATCTAGTGATAGCTTGGAAAAGAAATGTGGATTGGACTCGACTCTTTGAAATTTTGAATGTGGCATGCATAAAATACATAGAGCAAAAATTGATTTGCAATTTGGGAAACATACCATGGTTACAAGAGGACACAAAAAGGGACTTTATACATCATAAGAGAGGGAGACAGGACTATAGCCTATCCTGAATGTCATTCAGTATACATCTACAGTTACACTAAATGCAAAAATGTGTAGTGCATGATAGAAGGTACTTTCCACTGTATCAGATGTAGGATTTTTTTCCCTATTCTGTATGTGTATAGATCATGTATAGAATGATTGCTTAAATTCGATGCATTTATTTGAACTAGTCTAACTTCATCTTCATGATTCCTATGGAAGTGATATGTAAGGGGCTGTAACATTTTAAAAGGGTTTATACTGGTCTGTCTAGGATGGACCACATCAGTTTTTTTTCATGCAGTCTCTTTAGTGCACTGATTTCATTTCTGTTATTCTAGCAATGAACTGCATTATGCCGCCTGCTTTACCTCTGATGGGTTCTGTTTCATATCCTTGAAAATTGTTACACCCAGGTGACCATAAGAGTTGACAGATCCCCACTTTGTCATTGATATATAGAATACCCTGCTTCTCCTGTTGGTTTTGTGCACAATTTTGAATTATCGAACATTCAAAGTATGTTCCAAACGTTTCACCATTTTGAAAAAATTTCAGGGTATGACTATTTGTGCAGGTTCTTTCAGACCGTACTTAACTAAAGACAAACGCATGATCAGAGGTTATTAATATTACCACCTGAAAGTTCATTAGGATACAACATTAACAGCAAATTTGTTAACATCCTTTCCTGGGACACACCTGAAGTTAGTTTCACATCTGTCAGTGACTCTCACCTGAGCTAACTTGGTGTGTCCTACCTACCATAAAATCCAAATACAGTTGTTAACTTTGCTCAGTTCCTCCCATGTTCATGCTTCGATATTAATTAAGCTTAGATGTGGTATCAAGTCAAACACTTCTCAGAAAATCACAAATTCTGCACCTACCTGACTTTCTTGATCCTTGGCTTTCAGTACCTTGATAGAGTAAATTGTGAGTCTGGTTTCATATGATTACTGTTTTTGGAATCTGTGCTGATTTTCATACAGGAGATAATTCTGTTAGAAATACTTAATAATTATGTAAGTCACAACATGTTATAAGATTACAACAAATGAATGTACATTGAGGAAATTATGAAGGAAACAAACAAGAAATTTGGAAAGGAAATTAAAGTTCAGAGGAAAGAAATAAGAAAATAAAAAAATAAAAATGGTGGATTGCACATGACACAGTTATTGTGTCAGAGATGGCACAGGACTTAAAGAAGCTGTTGAAGGGAATATATGGATCCTTGAAAAGGAGATTGAGAGTTGAATATCAACAAAAGTTAAACAACAGAAATGAGGTGATGTTGGATGAATCAGATTAGAAAAAATATACTAAAAGTACTAGATTTGTTTAACTATTTTGACAGAAAAATAGATGACCATAGTAGAGAGGATATAAAATGAAGACTGGCAATTGCAAGGTAAGCATTTGTGAAAAAAAGGAATGTCTTCACAGCTAATGTCAGCTTCACTGTTAGGGACTTTTGTGAAGGTACTATTCTGAAGTAAATGGAAATGTGGATTATAAGCAGTTAAGACAAGAAGTGATCAGAAGGTTGTTAAATGTGGTCCTACATAAGCATGCTAAAAATTAGATGAATAGGTCGAATAACAAATGAAGTACTGAATTGAATTGAGTAAATGAAACTTATGGTATAATTTCACTAAAAGAAGGGGTCAGTTGATAGGAAACATTGTGGGACATCAAAGGATTGTCAGATGGAAGTGAAGTGTGAGGGGATAAAAGTTGCAGGAGGAGTCCAAGTCTTGGATGCAGTAAGCAGGTTCCACTGCTGTAGGTTTTGGAAGTTTCACAAAGATGAGGAGGAGTGCACTGGATAGACCATCACAGATAACTACATCAAACCAATCTTCAGACTAATGACGATAAGTGATTGTATATTTCATGTGTTGCCCTTTTGAGAGCTGGATGTGCTCCCATCAGAATCTCTCTGTCTACAATACTGTTTTATTTTACATCTATTATTCAGTAGTCATTTTTCTATCAAAGTTTCCTTACAGTGTTCATCCTATCATGAACTGTTAAAAGATTTAAAGTACAAATATCTTGAACTGAAAAGAAAGTGTGTGTAAAAAAAAAAAAAAAAAAAGAAAAGAAAAGGTGACAAACATGTTGTGTGTTATGACAGTTTACACGACATCAAAAAGTAGCAAAGATGTATTCACTGTGTAACTGTGGGTATTTCAGGTAAAAAGAATCACAGTTGCAGTGGTGTAGCATGGTTCTAAAGGTTGGGGAGACCTTACAGTTATTATAGGGAGACAAAATAGTACAGTAAACAATAATTTAAACAAAAGAAACAAAATGCATCAAATAAAACAACAAAAACTACTACTACTATTACTGCTACCACTACCACCACCGATGATGATGATGATGATGATGATGATGATGATGATGATGATGATGATGATGATGATGATGATGATGATGATGATGATGATGATGATGATATTGATAATAATAACTATCTTGTTCAAGAAAGGATGACAAATTTATACAACTCCAGCAGCAAGAGAAAAAGCACTTATATTTTCTTGTACACAAGTGCAATGTGCCTGCCTTTTCTTTACATGAATAAGTTTATAACTCGATCTACAAAGATTTGATCACTGGATAGTTCTACAAGTGGTGTCTTTGCTACTGCTACAGTGCTCTAACACAACAGCCGGGTGTTGGACATTGAATTTCTTAAATAATTCTTCACTCACTTAAGAGTACTCGTGCTTCTTTCTATGCTTGCTATAATTGTGGGTAGGGTCAAAACCAAAAGCAGGAACTTCGTTGTTTCTTCATACACAGAGTTTAAATCATTGTTGACAATGTACTTTCAGAGAATTCTTGGAGGTAAGTGTTTTTTCTCAGCAGCGTATATGTTACACAGCTCATGCTCAAGTTGTTCTTGTTAGTAAAAAGGATACTGTTCTAATAACTGAAGCAGTTTCAATTTTGGAAATTCTTTTTGATAGTTAGGGAAACACTTTTCATTCAGAAGTTCAACAAACTGAATTTGGGATAAAGTCTTTAAATCTTCTTTCCATCTGAACAATATGCAAATCCATTATCTCGTAAGTTAATGCCATGAGAGGTGTCTTTTGACTATCACAGGATGATAAGATGCCATTCAAACACAAGCTGTATTTAATGCATTCATCAACAAATGTTTCTGTTCTTAATTGTCATAAGTTTCTCACAACAGTTCTTATTTCATTGTGGCAAGCAATTATGCTGACAGATTTTGACTGATGAACATTAAAGAGATGATCTACATAAACAAAGCACCCTTGGTAGAAGCAAAGCAAGCAGACAAACGTAGGATCATTCATTCGTCATTTCTTTACAGCAGAACAGCTCAAAGATTTTGGGTCCCATTGAGAGTCTGTATCATTAATTATATAATTAAAAGTACCATATAACTCTGAGAAATGAATAGATATTGTTGAAACTGCCCTGGAATGAAAGTTCCAGTGAGTGTTGCTCACGTATGGCAGTTTAAATCCTTTCTCAGTTAGCAATACAGTTCATTTTGATGATTTGCTGAAGTGTGGAATTTAGTGCTAACAAACATGTGTATGTGTCATAAGATTTTGGAGGTACCAAATTCAGATGATGTGTGTAACAATGAATAAGCAGTGCATGGAGTCAGAACTACTTACCAATTGTTGTAGTCATCTTCCTCTGCCCTCCATTACTGATGCGCCATCATCTGTTTGACTAACCACTTTTCCTTCCACATTCCATTCTTTCAATACTGCATGAATAATGTTTGATACACCTTCAGCAGTTTTATCTCCAGAAACATTGTAAAAAAACAATGAATCTTTCCTCAGTTTTGTCTGCAATATGGTACCTGAATATTTTAATCATTTGACTCTTGCATAATGTGTTTCTAATGTTTCATAACCCTGAATCGAAATGAAATTGCAGTTCTGAATTTCAGATCATGTTTTCTCATTAACTGCCAAAGTTATCATTTCTATTACATAATTCTGTATATCTGGAGAAGTTCCTTTAAAGGATGAAGATAATGAAAGGTGGTCTCAGGTTAACTGCTCTCCTTCAGCTAGTAAATCCAACAATCCAGTCAGTTACCATAGTTGCTAGAAGATTCGTCCTCTCCATGGCTGCAAAAGCCTAGATATTGTTTACAAAAAAATAAAATATTCTGAATAAGATGAGCCAATACTCTCCTGTTGGATGCAAGTAGTGTATTTTATTTCATTGCCGGCAGACGAGCAGCTTCAGAAAGGGCGTGCTCATTCTACTTTTGACCAATAACTGAAATGATTCTTTGTTCTGCAGGTCATATTTTGATATCTGATGCTTTTGTGCTCTACTGTCAAAGTTCTTTTTTGTACAAATGCCCTCACTGCACCATTCCGTTTCACCACCGAGCAGAAGACATATTTAACAATATAATCTGTTGTTAACTGCATTCACAGTCAGCCAAGAATACTTTTCATACCAGGCTGTCTGAAAAGTGCGTTTTTGTTTGGCTTCACTCAAAACTACACTGCGTACAGGAGTAGGTCATTTGTTCTTCAATTCACACTTTATTTTATACATAAGTGTAGAAAAAGGCATTCTTAATAAAAATTCTCTAAGGTGTTCATTTGCTGGCTCACTCATGTTGGCAACACAACAAAAACATGCACTAAAATCACACAAGAATGACAAAGAACACAAACTGCATGACCGTTCACTTTCATGTTAAAAAAAAGCATAGAAGCGGCAGAGACTAGTCTCGATACCTGCTAGCAAGTGCAGTGCACCGGCCTTTGTGGAAGGGGAAGAAGAGGGGAGTAGAGAATGCTCAGGCGCACAGAGTCACGTAAGGGAAGGGAGATAGAGACTGGGACCAACAGAGTCTCAAGCAGGCAAATACACCAATACTCGAGGTGTGGCACGGGCTACAAAACTGATGTCTTTGTACGTTTAGAGCTATTAGTAGAAAATAATTTATATTTTTGTTATGAATTACTACTGCATATTTTTCAAGCAGGATTACAGGGGAGACTGAGTCTGTTTCCCCTCACGCTAAGCCACTGCACAGTTGTAAATGTTGTAAACCAGTTCAATGTTCCTAAAATTGCCATTTAATGGATGTTGATGGGAAGGAACCTATTGTAATGGGAAAGGAGAGACACTGTCATATAGTACTGACATTTTATTTCACCAAAGAGCCAGAAATCTCCAAGAAACAGAAGACATGTTTATGAAGCTGGTCAATAATAAATTGTTGCAAGCTTTGTTACAATGGTTTGAGTTGTACGGATACAGTAGTATCATTGAAAATTATTTTTTGTTCAAAATTATTACAGTGATAGGGTCTTGTAATAACAACACTTTGTATAGTACCTACATTGAAACAGGTCTCATTGATTAAAAGATAGTCACACAAACAATGGTCAGCAAACTACAAAGGGCAACAAAAACAATTAGAAATTTTTTTCAGAGAGTGGAAATCCAGGACTGGTTAATGACTATATTATAAAAAGTATAAATTGCTACTCACCATACAGTTGTGATATTGAGTCACAGTAATGCACAATAAAAAACTACAAAACCCAGAAGCTTCTGGCCAGAAGGCCATCTTATGAAGTACCGTGCACATATGCATGCGTGGATGTGCACGCGTACATGCATTAGAGATTTGGTGTATGTGCTGTCTCTATCACATGATGTAGCAAGGCTCTCTGAGAAAATACGGAGGTGGCTGCCAAGGTCAACAATACCATGCTGGGAAGGCTATGCCAAGAATTAGATTATTTTATTGATGTCTGCTCAGTCACTCGTGGTTTGCGTATCAAATGTCTGTAAATTAAAAAAAAAAAATCATAGTTTCTCTTCAAAATGCAGTATGTATGACAACTGTGCAATGTTTAGTTCTTCTGCAATAAATAATTGAAAGTGTTCCCGGATGTTATGTACACCTTGTAAGATGGTTACATGGCCGCTGACACTGCAAGTTGTCAATAGTCAATCTGCTGGCAACATTTTTGGCCTGGATACTTTGTTGCTGTTTGGATTCTACATCGCAAATGAAGTTCAGATTTTCTCTGACACGACCTCCATTTTTCCAAATGTTCCCAAAGAGCAAGCAAATAGAAGGGTGCCTTATCTGGTGCATCATGTGCTTTCATCATTCCTCATCATCACAGCTTTGCAGTTCTGCTCACACTCAATCTTTTGGGTGAGGATACCTTCCTGTGTGCAATTTCCTCCATCTACTATGCAGTGCCGGTTTCTGTACTGGCGACGACAGTGGACTTCTTTGCACCTCATATCTAGCAAGGTAGCCAGTTAATTGTGGTGGGGCCACCATGTACACTGTTGGTTGTAGCCTCCTAACTACATAGGGATTGCTCTGATGCTGCCTGTGCTGTTAACTCCCCATGTAGACCAAGAAGTAGATGAACCTGTCCCTGGGGCATTATCGGGACTCCCGACAATGGCCATCCTGCAGCTGGGTGGTGTCCTTAGGGAGGGCCCTGGTCAGAGTGGGTGGTGTCAGGGCAGATGACGTGCCGTGAAGTGTACCACGTCATCACTTCCTGGTGATGAATCACCAGCAGTCTCTAAGCACTCCAGGTCTCAATTTAATGCAAGGAAGTGTAATCCAAACTTGTTCCCCTCCCTGGCCACACCATGGGAGGAATGCTAGGCTAAGGATGGCAGTGAACCTACTTCACACTGGTACCTCATATGTATGATAGCTGATGGGGAATCCTTCATGTTGACAAAGCTTGTTTTTTGTAGAGCATTTGGAGAACAATTTTAGGGAGTTGGAGGGCTTGCAAAAAAATACGATGGGTATTACATTGCTCAGGGACAGTCTTTTGCAGTCTAATGTTGGTCTGTGCACCAATTTAGAGTAGTAAAGTGTCAATTTCATGTGGTGGGTCCATTGGGGTCTGAGGGATAATCAGGTTGCCACCGGTGCCTCCACCTCAACCTTCAAGGATGACACATTACCCGAGAAGGTTGAGGTGATGGTCTATCACTATGATGTCGAGCCATATACCTACCCCAATGCAGTGCACTAAGTGCAGGAGGTTTGAGCATGTCTTCCCACATTACTTCCCACATCACCTGTCGAGATTGTAGACATCCTTCACATCCCTACACTCCATGTGCCCCACCTTCCATTTGTGTCAGCTGAAGAGAGCACTGTGCTCGTAGCTCGCCAGACTACAGGATTTTACAGAAAGAAAGGAAAATTGTGGAATATGAGACACAGGACCAATTGACCTACACCGAGGCTAAGATGAAATTTGAATTCCTGCATTCTGTGCATATGACATCCCCTTATGCTACCACTATGAGAACAGTTCTAGCCCCATTAGTTCTGCCAATTCCTGTTAGCTCCCAGAGCCATAAGACTACACCTGCTCCCTTGCTTGATTCCTCAAACTGGGGTGCCATCAAGCACGGGGTCCCACAGGGTTCGGTCTTAGGTCCTTTACTGTTCTTGATATACATTAATGACTTACCATTCCACATTGATGAAGATGCAAAGTTAGTTCTTTTTGCTGATGATACAAGTATAGTAATAACATCCAAAAACGAAGAACTAAGTGATGTAATTGTAAATGATGTTTTTCACAAAATTATTAAGTGGTTCTCAGCAAACGGACTCTCTTTAAATTTTGATAAAACACAGTATATACAGTTCCGTACAGTAAATGGCAAAACTCCAGTAATAAATATAGAATTTGAACAGAAGTCTGTAGCTAAGGTAGAATTTTCAAAATTTTTAGGTGTGTCCATTGATGAGAGGTTAAACTGGAAGCAACACATTGATGGTCTGCTGAAACGTCTGAGTTCAGCTACGTATGCTATTAGGGTTATTGCAAATTTTGGTGATAAGAATCTCAGTAAATTAGCTTACTATGCCTACTTTCATTCACTGCTTTCGTATGGCATCATATTCTGGGGTAATTCATCGTTGAGTAGAAAAGTATTCATTGCACAAAAACGTGTAATCAGAATAATTGCTGGAGCCCACCCACGGTCATCCTGCAGACATCTATTTAAGGATCTAGGGATCCTCACAGTAACCTCACAGTATATATATTCCCTTATGAAATTTGTTGATAATAATCCAACCCAATTCAAAAGTAATAGCAGTGTGCATACCTATAACACCAGGAGAAAGGATGATCTTCACTATGCAGGGTTAAATCTGACTTTGGCACAGAAAGGGGTAAATTATGCTGCCACAAAAGTCTTTGGGCACCTACCAAACAGCATCAAAAGCCTGACAGATAGCCAACTAACATTTAAAAATAAATTAAAAGAATTTCTAGATGACAACTCCTTCTACTCATTGGCTGAATTTTTAGATATAAAGTAAGTAAAAAAAAAAAAAAAACTTAATCATTAGTGTCATGCAATATTTTGTGTAATGTAATTTCTTGTACAGACATCTTTTATTAACCTGACACGTTCCACATCATTACGAAGTGTCGTATTCATGATCTATGGAACAAGTATTAATCTAATCTAATCTAATCTAATCTGCTGGTAGGGAGGTGGGGTGGGGGGGGGGGGGGGGGGTGGAGGCAGCCTGGGGTCCCTGGCATTAACATCAATGGCGTGTTATCTACTGATGCAAATGTCATTGCTGAGCACCTTTCTGTGTACTATGCCCGATCCTCTGTGACAGAGAACTACCCCCCCCCCCCCCCCCCCCCCCAGCCTTTCGCACCCTCAAACGATAGATGGGGGGGAATGTCCTGTCATTCACTGAACGTCACAGTGAACCCTATAATGCTCCATTTACAGAGTGGATGCTTCTCAGTGCCCTTGCACATTGCCCTGACTCAGCTGCTGGGCCAGATTGGATTCACAGTCATATGATAACACCTCCCTCATCGGATTGCAAGGGACACCTAGTCATTTTCAACCAGATCTGGTGCGATGGTGTCTTTCCATTACAATGGCAGGAGAGGACTATTATTCTGGTGCTCATATTGGGTAAAAACCCATTAGACATGGATAGCTATCAGCTTCACCAATGTTTTTTGTAAGCTGTCAGAATGCGTGGTAAGTCGGCACTTGGGTTGGCTCCTGGAGTCATGGGGCCTACTGGCTCCATTCCAGGGCGGTTTCCAGCAGGGTTACTCTACCACTGATAATCTTGTGTCCCTAGTCTGCCATCTGAACAGCCTTTTCCAGATGGCAACACCTGATTGCTGTCTTTTTTGATTTACGAGAAGCATACGAAACGACCTGGTGACATCATATCTTGGCCACTTTATGCGAGTGGGGTCTCCAGGGCCCACTCCAGATTTTTGTCCAAAACTTCCGGTCACTCCATGCATTTATGTGTCCAAACTGGGGCCTTCAATAGATACCTCCCCCATCCCCCCCCCCTTATCAACAAAAACGTAGTCCCACAGGTCTTCGTATTGAATGTGTGTCTACTTTTAGTGGCCATTAACAGCCTAGCAACAGCTTTAGGTCCATCAATCTCACCTTCTCTGCATGCAGACCACTTCTGCATTTTATACTGCTCCTCCAGTACTGGTGCTGCTGAGTAGCATCGACAGGGAGCCATCCAAAAGGCGCAGTAATGGGTTCTAGATCAAAGCTTGTAGTTTTCAGCCATGAAGTCCTGTGTCCTGCATGTCTGTTGGCATCGTACCATTCATCCTGAATCAGAACTTCTCCAAAATGAAGATACACTCACAGAAGTGGAGGCATATCGATTCTTAGGACTGGTTTTCGACACCCAGTTGACTTTGCTCCCTCTTCTTCATCAGTTCAAGTGGAAATGCTGGCAGCATCTCAATGCCCCCCACTGCCTGAGCAACACCAACTGAGGTGCAGATCGTTCTATGCTGCTGCAGCTCTATAGATCCCTTGTTCAATCCTGCCTTGACTACAGGAGTGTGGTTTATTCTTTGGCGGCACCCTTAGCATTGTGTTTACTTGACCCGGTGCAGTGCTGCGGAATTAGACTAGCAACAGTAGCTTTTAGGATGAGTCAAGTGACCAGTGTACTGGTGGAGGCTGGAGTCCCTCCATTTTAGATCAGACATGTGCAACTGCTCGCCATTTACATTTCACATATTCGTAGCTCTCCTGAGCATCAGAATTACCGTCTCCTTTTCCCAACCACTGTGATTCATCTCCCACATCAGCAGCCCAGGTTGGGGACTTAAGATTGCTGTTCATGTCCAATAACGTCTCTCTGAATTGGAGTCCTTCCCCTTACTACCTCTCCTCGTGGTCCATTTGTGTACTTTTCCATGATGTAAACCTAGGCCAAAGCTTTGTCTGGAACTTATGTATGGCCCTAAGGGTTCAGTTAACCTCATGGCTCTCTGCTCTAACTTCCTTTTGATTCTTGACATGTCCTGGGGCTATGAAGTGGTTTACAGAGACAGCTTAATGGTGATGGTCATGTTGCCTTCACCTGTGTTCAAAGAGGATACATTGAACAGCACTTACTGCCAGATGGCTGCAGTGTTTTCACTGCAAAGCTGGTGGCCATATCTCATACTCTTGAGCGCATCAGTTCTGGTCAGTGTGTCATTTCCTCTCTGTACTGACTCCCTGAACAGCCCACAAGCTAAGTAGCAACCACCCAGGTGCCCACGTATACCCTGGAATAGTCCTTTGATTCAGTGGTGTATGTCTGGACCCTGGGACATGACGGAATCCGAGGTGACGAACTTGTCGACAGGCTGACCAAATGGGCTGGCCAAGCAGGCTATGTGGAAACTGCTTATGGAGAAGGGCATCTGTGAAACTGAAATGTGTTCTGCATTTCACCACAAGGTTGTTGGGCTTTGAGACGAAATGACATAACCTCAGTACATACGACAAACTGTGTGCCACTAAGTAGACTATAAATGTGGGAAGTCCTCCACGCGGTCCTCTCACAGGGACTCCTTGGTTCTCTGTTGGCTCCACATTGGCCATCATCATTTGATCCATAGCTATATCCTGTGCCACACAGACCCACCTCAGTGTTGGTGCGGTGCCCGGTTAATAGTGGCCCATATGCTGTCGAGCTATCCTGCTTTGGCTGCCTGCATCGTAATCTTTGTTTACCAGACTGGTTGTAGCTAATTTTAGCAGACAGCACCTCATGAGCTGAGTTAGCTTTAAGTTTTATAAGTGAAGGGGTTTTTATTGTTCTAAGTTTCAACACATCCTTTGTCCGTCTGTGTCCTCCACTCTGGTGTTTTTAGGCTGGAGGTCTTTCTGTGGTTCTTTTGGTTTTTCCTTCCTTGCAGTATTGTGCTGCTTATCTTGTGTGTTTTATTCTTTCCTTTGTGGGATTGTTTTAACAGGAACAAGGGACCGATGACTGAGTAGTTCGGTCCCTTTCCCCACTTTTAAACCAACTGACTAACCCTTCCAGGAACTTCATGACCTTTGTGCTTTCACACCTGTTTGAGCCTGGCTTAGTGTGTGGCACAGATTTCTTTACATTAAGATGTAGTGCTCCGGTCCTGTTGTGCACATCATCTTCCAGTATCCTAATGGATGCCTGTCAAGCTAGAACTCCATCACCCTAAAGATGATGGGATCCTAGAATTGGTCAAATCTAGTGCTTTGGCCACTCCTCTAGTTGTAGTCCAGAAGCGAAATGGTTCCCTCTGGCTGTGCAAAGATTTTACTTTGATAAACAATGCCCAAGATCTGATGGAAACCAACCCCATACTATGTCAAGCGGACTTCCTCTCAAAGCTTGTTGAAGGTGATTTTCTTTTCTAAAATAGACCTTGCTGATCCTCGTTTACAGATTCTACTCGATGAGGAACCACAATACATTGTCATCAGTATGCCTTTTGGCTTATATGAATACAAGAGTTTGCCTATTGGTATCTCTTCTGCTCAAGTGATCTTCCAGAGGTACCTGGTACAGTATACTGTGTCAATCCCAGCTTGTTCCAGTTACCTGGATAAATTAATTGTTATGGGTGCTATGCACCAAGACCACCTACATAACCTCTTTTCTACAATGCATGATGCAGGGGTCAACTGACGTTTACACAAATGCCAGTTTTTCCAGGAACACTTTCTCAGCAAGGACAGGATTCACTTTGCTGATTCTAATGTTTCTGCTACTGATTCTGTCCTGTGTCCACAAAACTGCCAACCATTACAGGCTTTTTTGGGAAAGTGAATTATTACTCAAAGTTCCTTCTGTAAGCAGCATACATCATTCATCTTCTCAACCAGTTGTGGAAGAAAAGGAATTCTGTTTCACTGTCAGCATCCTGTGAGCAGGCCTTAACACAGCTGAAGCATATGTTAAATTGGGCACTCTCCATTACAATCTTCTCTCTGTCATGCTCCCTTGTTTTGGCTGTGGACATTTCTCACTATGGCAGTGGTGCAGTGCAGCCACACCATAATGATGATGGTACAGAGCAATCCATCCCTCATGTATCCAAAACACTGATGCCTGCATAACGTAATTATTCCCGTACCTTAGAAACAGATGTTGGCAATCATCTTTGCTATGAAGAAATTTCATGTTTATCTCTTTGGGTCCCAATTTGCACTCGTTACAGACCATAAACTGCTTGTAGCACTATCACACACACACACACACACACACACACACACACACACACACACACACACACACACACACACACACCACAATTCTATCTTGCAGCATGCATACATTATGTCCTTAATAGGTAGCCAACTTATTTTTCCAACTCTGCTGCTTACAAGCTCTGGACCTGGACCTGGGCTCACCGCTCTGTTTTCCCATCATCTCTGATATGCTCCTGGTGGATGGAGAGGCTCGGTACCCCTCATGTTGTCATTCCGACTACCTTACACACTCACGTCTGGGAACTCCTCCATCGTGGACGCTGAGGTATGTCCCAGATGCCAGTCGGAGTGGCTGAGCAGTTCTCTGTCCTACAGTCTGGAACAGCGCAACAGCTACGGTCGCAGGTTCGAGTCCCGCCTCAGGCACGGATGTGTGTGATGTTCTTAGGTTAGTTAGGTTAAAGTAGTTCTAAGTTCTAGGGGACTGATGACCTCAGATGTTAAGTTCCATAGTGCTCAGAGCCATTTTGTTCCAGATGAAAGCCTGTGCCAGGTGATGTGCCTGTTGGCCAGGTCTAACAGAGGATGTGGAGGTTGTGGTGCGCTGCTGTTCTGCCTCTGCTAACCAACAGGCTGCTCCACTCCAGTCTTTCACCTCTGGCTCACTCTGTCACCCGTGCGATGGCATTCGTTTAGATTTCGTTGGCCCATTCCTCAGCTCGATTCTGACTACCCCCACACGGCCAGCAAGGTGTCCACCACCACTGCGGCCATGCCCAGTACCCTTCAACAGATTCTCTGCACCATTGTCACTGAAAATGGGCCCCAATTTACTTCTACAGCATGGGAACAGTTCTGTACCACTAATTGCATCAAACGCCTGTGTAAACCTTCATTTCATTCTTCCTCTAATGAATCACAGAGCGGATGGCATGCACACTTAAGCAGCAAATGTCGAAGGCAGTGATTGCTTCTAGGAAGATAGCATCTCTCAAAATGTTCCGGAGCACTAGCAGGTCCACTCCTATGCATGGCCACAGCCTAGCAGAACTCCTTAACGGTTGTCAGCTGTGTATTCTCCTCCATCTCCTGGCACCCCAAACCAAAGAACCCCAGACCTTACACATTGGATGACACGCTCCTGGTACAGCTGTTAAGGCATGTTGCAATGGGACAAATCCCTTGTGGATGCCAGCTGTGGTGGTGGCAGCTCACGGGTGGCCCCTTAAAATGGTCGATACCCAGAGACGTTTGGTGTGTCAGTGCATTGACCGGCTCCAGCCCCTCCTCCACCCTCCACCCTACACCTTCAGCAGAGGAGTTGGTGTCCCTGCCCTCACACTTTGCTCCTCCTCACATGTGCTATTTCCATTCGAGGACAGTAGCTCCCGTACACCGAGATACGGAGGTCGGAACATCACGATTGCCTCAGTTTGTGCCTCGGTCATCCGTCATACTGCCATTTCCCATTGCAGTGCCCAATTTCCCACGTTCTTTCTCCCAGCTGGTGGCATCCATTGACAGCATACAACCTGTGCACCTCACAAGGCATCGACCGGGGCCGTTCGATCCCTGTGTGACCATTTTGGGAGGAGGCATGTGGTGTCTGATTTGACAATTTGGATAGCTTGCCAGAAGGCAAGGACATGGATGGCAGCTATTACATGGCACCCCTGTTACTAGTGAACGCTGCCGTCACCACGACGACTATTGGTACTCGTAGGGACCCTCTAAAGCTGGCAGTGGAGGGGCTCTGTGTCAGTCGAGTTCTGACTGAGCACTTGTGTTGTATACATTCCACATTATTGTCAGTTCAGGAGTCTTGCCACATATTTGCCCTCGATCTGGTTTACTCTGTGGACTTGTCTAGTTTCATATCCATTCATAGTTTTTGTTGCTATTGTTGTCATTTTCTGCATCTGCTTGTGGTTGCTGTTCTTGTTCTTGTTGTCTGTAGCTGTGTTACTATGGGTTTGGGCGACTCACTATCAGCACCCTCAGCTAGTCAGCCTCTTGCTACTGTTCTGATTGCAGTTGCTAGAGTTGGTACGATGCATATGGCAAATGCTGTGATGGACATAGTGTTGGGCAGCATGCTCAAAAACTATGTGATCCAGTTGTTTTTTCAGCTTAGTTGGATGGTAGCTATTCCTGCAGAAAGCTTGTCAGTTGTCATGCCCAAGTAGAGCACGGCACATTTATTGCAGCTTAGCTTGTATATCACATGACATGGTCCACCATTAGCCTTGCCTTCAGTTGTGTATGTTATGCTTCTGACAGGACTGCAGTAGGTGGTGGTGGTGGTGGTGGTGGTGGTGGTGGTGGTGGTGGTGGTGGGAGTATGTACAGCACAGGTCTTGCATCCAGTTATATTACAGGTATATGGACCATTAGACAATGAGTTGGGAGCAGGGGTTGCCTAGGGCTGGCTTGGTGGGAGGAAGAATGCCACTGTTTGAGGGGTGGGAAGGAGAGTGGGTAGGAAATAGCTCATTTCAAGTCGTCATGAGAGGTCCAGGTGGAGAATACGATTTAGTTGTAGCACAGTACTGAGTCACAAGGGGAATGCCCCTGGGACTTCTCGAGGTGGTGGGTGATGGGAGGGATGTGGCACAGGAGATGTCTCCAGTTCCTCACCATCTCCTAAAGTTGCACCGTTCAGCCACAGAGGCTCTGTACCACCCAGGACTGGAACAACTGAATCACATTCTCTATGGTTTCAACATCATCTTATTATGGCCTACAAACTCCTCAAACAGTGGTATTCTGACATTCACCGAATCCACTCCCAGATAGAGAAGGTGTCAAAAAGTTTCAAGTTTTCCAGTATGGCTCCAAATTTCAGTTGATCACAGATCATAAACTGTTGGTATAATTGTTGAAACATTAGGCTAGATTTCCTGACCACGTTCAGAATATTTGTCAACAATTATTTTCATGATACCTGTTTTTGGCCCACCAACCAGCACGCTAAGGCCAATACGTGGTCCTAGTTGCTCGTGGGTCCTGATACGGAGTTTGATAGGGAAGAAATATTGGTTTTGTCATTGACAATAATTTATAAACAACATTGTAATACTTATCACCAAAGAAGTATCAGTAGACACAAGTCATAGCTCAGTGTTGTGCAGTATTGTTGTTGCAGATCAATTGTCATGACCTGCTCACCTGCCTAAGGAAGCACATCGCAATTTTTTACCTTCTTGCAGTATGAAACAGGGAATCTGTCTGTCAGGCAATATTGTTGCTTGCAATGGATGATCAATGTCACATTGTACTTCCACCTTCACCTTCACCTTGTCCACACATCCTCCAGTTGCTGCACACTTATCACTGGAGTGTGACACGCATGAAAGCATTAGCTTGATGGCACATATATTGGCCTGAGATATGCTGCTGTTTTGAATGTCAGGTTAGGCTGTGTCACACTTGTTCATGGTACTCAGTGACCACTCCCAGAAAGTTTTCACCTTGCACTCAACTGGCTCACACACTGATTTTCTGGTACCTTTCCTGGGAAAATGTGGTTGACACTGGTGGACCTCCAGTCCTACTTCCCCTATACAGCATGGATGTGCACAACAACAGCACACAACAGTGAGATCCACCAGTTAGAAGAGGGTGCACCAGCTATGCTACTCTGACACCCAAGGTTTGATGCATTCATTCACTGCAGTGCTATATAGCCCCTGGCCACCACTATCTTCCATCAAATATTGAACTCGGAGGTTGAGTGGAAAGTCAGTATATTTGAGACGTAAATGTGGAATGTTGTGCAAACAGTGACAGTAAATGATGATTTTCCACAATTCTTAGCCATGAACTGTGCCTATTGAGTAAATGAGTATAGTCAGATGGAATTTCTACACAGATGACAGCTCTGTATGTTGTCAGATCTTTTGCACCGCTAGCAGCCATGTTCTATGCCCAGTTTCCTTGTGTGTGGTCAGAGTGTAGCGGCAGTGGGGAGTCTGGTGCACCACGTGGTACACCCCAGGTGTTACATGCTCACCCACTATCCCTGCTGTCGAGAGATCTTTGTGGGTACTGGGTGCGGTTGGGCCACCCTCTCACCAAGGTAAATGGTGGGTTCAGCAACATTCACAGTACACGAGGCGGAGGGTCAATGTGGAGGCTGGCCATGTGGCATTGCCCACTCTGCCTGTGAGTGGACATGTGGCCGATCCTTCAGCAAGGTCCGAGGAGGCACATGGGAGGAGGGGTTTATTAGTGATTGGGAGCTTCAACGTTACGCGGGTGATGGAGCACCTTACAGAAGTATCGGAAAGGTCGGGGAAGAAGGCCAGTCTTCACACTGTCTGCTTGCCGGGGGGTCTCATCTGAGATGTGGAGGAGGCCCTGCCTGCGGTGATAGTGAGCACTGGGTTCAGAGGTCATCCTCAGTTTGTACAGGTGGTTGGAGGAGTTGGTGAAGGCAGAAAGCCTCGCTCGCGTGGTGGAATCTGAGCTAACTATTTTTAGTATCGTTCCCAGAACTGAGCACGGTCCTCTGGTTTGGAGCCGAGTAGAAGGCTTAAACCAGAGGCTCAGACGATTCTGTGGAGATCTGGGGGTGCAAATTTCTCGACCTCTGCTATCGTGTGTAGAAATGTAGGGGCCCCCTGAATAGGTCAGGCACGCACTACATGCAGGAAGTGGCTACAAGGGTAGCGGAGTATGTGTGGAGGGCACAAGTGGGCTTTTTAGTTTACAGAATTCCCTCCTTTGGCCTGACAAGACTCCCTCTGAGACGCGGCATGGTAGGAGTAGGCAAAATGAAACAGGGAATAACAATATTAATGTGCTAATAGTAAACTGCAGGAGCATCTATAGAAAGGTCCCAGAACTGCTCTCACTAATAAACGGTCACAGTGCCCACATAGTACTAGGGATAGAAAGTTGGCTAAAACCAGATGTAAACAGTAATGAAATTCTAAACTCTTTTTGGAATGTATACCACAGAGACAGGCTGGAAAGTGAAGGAGAAGGCATGTTTATAGGGATAAGAAGTGTGATAGTATCGAAGTAAATTGGAGATCTGAAATGTGAAATAATTTGGGCGAAGGTCACAGTTAAAGCAGGCTCAGCCATGAAATTTGGATGTCTGTATATGCCCCGTGGCTCAGCAGTTGTTGTGGCTGAGTACCTGAAGGATAATTTGGAAAATATTTCAAGTAGGTTTCCCCACCATGTTATAGTTCTGGGTGGAGACTTTAATTTTCCTCATATAGACTGGGAGACTAAAATGCTCATGGTGACAGGGACAAAGAATCCAGTGAATTTTTTTTAAGTGTTTTATCCGAAAAGTACCTTAAGCAGTTAAACAGAGAACCAACTTGTGGCGATAACTTATTAGAGCTTCTGGTGACAAACAGATCTGAACTATTTGAAAGAGTTAATGGAGAACAGAGAATCAGCTATCATAAAGCGCTTACTGCATCAGTGATTTCAGCTGTAAATAGAAATATTAAAGAAAGTAGGAATATTTTTCTGTTTAGCAAAAGTGACAAAATGCAGATATTAGAGTACCTGATGGCTCAACACAAAAGTTTTATTTTAAGTATAGATAGTGTTGAGGATCAGTGAACAAAGTTCAAAACCATCGTACCATATGTGTTAGATGAGTATGTGCCAAGTAAGATCACAAGAGATGGAAAAGAGGCACCATTGTACAACAACCAAGATAGAAAATGGATGCGGAAGCAAAGGGAACTTCGCAGCAAACATAAACATAGCCAATGCCTTGCAGACAAACAAAAATTATGCAAAGTGAAATTTAATGTGAGGGGGGTCCATGCAAGAGGCATTTAATGAATTTGAAAGTAAATTTCTATGTACTGACATGGCAGAAAATGGTACTGAAACAGAGGATGACAGACTAAAGGCCGAAATACTAAATGTCTTTTTTCCGAAGCTGTTTCACAGAGGAAGATTGCACTGTGCTTCCTTCTCTAGATTGTCGCACAGATGACAAAATGGTAGATATCGAAATAGATGACAGAGGGATAGAGAAACAATTAAAATCACTCAAAAGAGGAAAGGTCACTGGACCTGATGGAATACCAGTTTGATTTTACACAGAGTACGCGAAGATACTTGCCCCCTTTCTTGCAGCAGTGTACCGTAGGTCTCTAAAAGAGCGTAGCATTCCAAAGGATTGGAAAAGGGCACAGGTCATCCCCGTTTTAAAGAAGGGATGTCGAACAGATGTGTAGAACTATAACATAATACGTGTTCCAAAATTCTACAACTGATAGACGTTAGAGATACAGGTCTAGAGTACAATGACTATTCTGGAAACTAGAAATCTACTCTGTAGGAATCAGCATGGGTTTTGAAAAAGACAATCATGTGAAACCCAGCTTGTGCTATTCATCCACGAGACTCAGAGGGCCATAGACATGGGTTCCCAGGTGGATGCCATGTTTCTTGACTTCTGCAAGGTGTTTGATACAGTTCCCCAAAGTCGTTTAATGAACAAAGTAAGAGCATATGGACTATCGGACCAATTGTGTGATTGGATTGAATAGTTTTTAGATAACAGAACGCATCATGTCATTTTCAATGGAGAGAAGTCTTCCGAAGTAAGAGTGATTTCAGGTGTGCCGCAGGGGAGTGTCGTAGGACAGTTGCTATTCACAATATACATAAATGACCTTGTGGATGATATCAGATTCACTGAGGCTCTTTGCAGATGATACTGTGGTACACAATGGAAAATTGTACTGAAATGCAGGAGGGTCTGCAGCGAGTTGATGCATGGTGTAGGGAACGGCAATTGAATCTCAATGTAGACAAGTGTAATGTGCTGCGAATACATAGAAAGAAAGATCCCTTACCATTTAGCTACAATATAGCAGGTCAGCAAGTAGTTAATTCCATAAATTATCTGGGAGTATACATTAGGAGTGATTTAAAATGGAATGATCATACAAAGTTGATCATCGGTAAAACCAATGCCAGACTGAGATTCATTGGAAGAATCTTAAGGAAATGCAATCCGGAAACAAATAAAGTAGGTTACAGTATGCTTGTTCGCCCACTGCTTAACTACTGCCCACCAATGTGGGATACATACCAAATAGGGTTGATATAAGAGATAGAGAAGATCTAACGGAGAGCAGTGCACTCCATTACAGGATCATTCAGTAAACGTGAAAGCATTACAGACATGATAGATGAACTCCAGTGGAAGACCCTGCAGGAGAGATGCTCAGTATGTTGGTGTGGGCTTTTGTTGAAGTTTCGAGAACATACCATCACCGAGGAGTCGAGCAGTATATTGCTCCCTCCTACGTATATCTCGCGAAGAGATCATGAGGATAAAATCAGAGAGATTGGAGCCCACACAGAGGCATACTGACAATCCTTCTTTCCACGAACAATAAGATACTGGAATAGAAGGGAGAACCGATAGAGGTACTCAAGGTACCCTCCGCAGCACACTGTCAGGTGGCTTGCTGAGTATGGATGTAGATGTAGATGTAGGTGTAGATGCAGATGTGTCTTCCCATGCCAACCAGGAAGGCTCCAAGAAATCAAAGAAAGGCAAATGATATGCTTCTTTATCAGCTCGGAGATCCTCCGTGATGGTGTCAGTACAAGATATCCATCGCTGGCTGACCACCTTGTTGCCGATATGCACCACCAGCCATTTCTCTGCTCTGAATTCCAAGGAGAGACAGAATGAGAATGCTGACACCTCTGTGGATCTCATGGAGGTGGAATTTGCAGCCTCTTTGCCCTGTTGCAGTGAACTGCCACTCGATACCCACTGAGATGACACCCCTTCCATTATTTCCTTTCCTAATCATTGCACTCGTCCAGTGGAATGTTTGTGGCCTTTGATCCAACAAAGAGGATTTATTGCTGCTCTTGGAATCACAGCCTCTACTTGTTTTCTGCTTCCAGGAAACAAAATTGCATGCTCACGACCTGCTTTGAACTCTCTCATTTATTTCCAGTCTGCTTTGACATGCCCCCAACCTCACACGATCACCCAGGGACAGATTCCATTCATGCTGTGGAGTTATGCTGCTCATTAAGGATGATTTTCATAGTCTTCCTGACAACCCATCTTCAAGCTATTCCTGTCTGCCTTTTACTTCCTCTGCTGGACTTTTCCATTTCTACTGTTTACATGCCTGTCACTGGACAGTCTACATCCATTTGCTACCCATTTTCTGTCTCATCCCCACCTACATGCAAATTGCAGCATTCCAAGGATGACTAGAGATTTTATGGTCCATGGCACCTGCTGAGAAACATTATTTCTGCAGTTAGAAATGTATTCATTACTGCCAACAAAGTTCACTTCATCTTTACCATGCCATGTCACAGTCACTCGATTGACTGAGTCATGTTAGGACTGAACTCACATGCAGGGATGTGCTCTCCATGTTTTTAATCATCATTCTATGATGGCAAACAACATTCATTATAAACAGTTGCACACACAGTGTCATCACACCCTTCAGGATGGAAAAAAAGGCCAGATTTAATTTACTAGTTCTTTTAACAGTTCTACTCCATTTTCTGTTGTGTGGCTCAACATCAGATTGCTCTCTGGGACCATGATCCATTCACAAAGTCTTGGCCTGATAGCAGCAGGTGGAGTGATGATGGACTTAATCACTATTTCTATGATCTGTGATTTTATGCCAGACATAGTGGCAGAGTGGTTCTAGGCGATACAGTCAGGAACTGCACAACTGCTATGGTCGCAGGTTCGAATCCTGCCATGGGCATGGATTTGTGTGATGTCCTTATGTTAGTTAAGTTTAAGTAGTTCTAAGTTCTATGGGACTGATGTCCTCAGCAGTTACGTCCCATAGTGCTCAGAGCCATTTGTATTATTTTGTCATTTTATAATGGTATGTTACTCATTTCCTCTTCCATGATCCTTTGGACTACTACACCAGGTCATACCTGAGGCATGTTTGATTCACCAAACTATGCTGTACTTCTATTTTGATCACTGGCAGTATCCTTATACCAACCTTCAAATATCCAGCAGCTATGGTTTGCATTCCCACCGTGCTGACTTGCAATTTGTGGGCACCTTTGTCCTACTCTGCAACAGTGGCTGTATGTGGCAGCTGGCAGCTCTAGTGAATTCATACCATTAAGCTCAATTAAAATTAAAATATTTTGTTTCTTAACTTGGATCGTTATGCTGTTTTCATCAGTCTCACATCAATAATATTCCTTATCTATCTACTCGTCACTGCACCTGATTCCTAATCGCTATCAACATTTAATTTACCAACATATCAACACTTAGATGAACATTTGCAGTGAGATGACATACCACTGACATATTTCGAGGTGTTTGATTGACACTTAAATTAATTGATGTAAAATTATTCAGCTTTTTAATTTTTTTGCAGGAGCCACTACAGGTGCAGGCAGAGGAGGTAGTAGCAGGTGAGAGTTTCACTTTCCTCAGTAACTTAATTACATGTTAAAGTTATCACTTAAATGTTGTCTTATGTGGCACATTATTTTCATTTTTTTCTTTGACATTAATCCTTCATTGGTGGTGTGCTAAAGTATATCGTGAAATGGTTGTTCAGAATTTTATGCTTGAACCTGACACTGGATATTAATTACGTAGTACATAATTCATACTGATAATTGGCACTGTCTTTGTAACTACAAGAGATTGGTCACAAACATGAAGTTGTGTTTCAAATGTGTACTTTGGTAGATTGTGTGGGAAATGTGATAAAAAAAGAATGAAGACAAATTTTTAGGTACCAAATTTACATTTAAAAATAAGTCATTGTATAGGTAAGCTATCATTAAAAATTGGCACACCACAATAAGTACTAATGTTTAGATCAGTCCCCTTATTTCATAGTCATGGCTCATATTAAAAGTATCATCCTTGGATAAATATAGTACTAACATGGTTCACGTTTTCCATTGCATTTCACACAGAGTAGACTGGGAACTGTCTCCTAGGCATGCCCGATGTGAACTGACTGGGCACAGCCCGTGCTGCCTGAGTTGTTGTTGTTCCGCCGGCAGAGGTCGCTGCCAAATTCTTGTGTGCCCTCTGATGGATGAGACTCTACTTGCGGCAACTACTGTCCATAACACGACCGCGATCTTTTTGGTGGCTACTGCACTCCTTCTCCTTCAGGGGGTGAAGCCACTGTGATGAAGGTGGAGCGTTGTGCAGGAGTGATGACCTCCACGTCCATCAGAAGGCTGGAGTCGAGGGGATATGCCAACCCTTGAGCTGGAACCTTCGAATATGGCTGGAAGTGACCCACATGAAGAGGCCCCCGTCATCCCACCACCGGAACCCATGACATAACTGGAGACAAACTGTCGAATTCCAGATCCTGGTCCACCTTGGGAGGGGCAAGACCCAGTGGCAGGGACGATGGGAATGGACGACCACAGGTGATCCATCGTCCTGAGAAACCAGGTCTGCAAGGGGGGCCGGCTCTCACTAGGGATCTCGAATGATGGCTGTGGCGGTGTTTGAGCTACTGGAGGCTGCCAAGGCTGAGAAGCATCTGTGTGGAGGAGTCACAGGGGGGGAGGGGTGGTAGCGTCCACTGAGAAACCAACATGGCTGCCAGCAATGGGGAAGCCAGTGCATGAGGGGTCGTTGGGTGGGTGCCCAAACGTGGACGTAGCTGATGTCAACTCCTCCTCCGCAGGAAATTTGCACACATACTTTTTCATCTGTGTCTTAAATGTGCACACCATGCACTCGGCTTACCCATTCGATTGTGGATGAAACAGGGGAGAGCAAACGTGCCGAATACCAAAGTTCCTACAAAAATCCTGGAAGGTCTGCGAAATAAACTGGGGACCATTGTCAGAGACCAGGTTGACTGGCAGATCTTCCACAGAAAAGATTTTTGTCAGTGCCTGGATTGCAGCTTCTGAAGTGGTTGAGGAGCAGCAAACCACATATTGAAATAGGGAATAAGCATCACTGACAATGAGCCAAAAGCCATTGAGAAACGGTCCCACGAAATTGATGTGAACATGTTCCCATTCCTGGGTTACAGGCGGCTATGAAGAGAACGCTGACCTGGGAGATGCTTGTCAGCAGACCTTCACAAACTTGCAGGAACAACCATGTGAGGAGCTGTATCACAGGTACCTAGAAGAACTCCTTCCAAGACAGAGGCAGTCTCATAGAACAAAATAATTATGAAGAGGGTCCGAGGCCCGGCCTGGAGATCGGGATGACTACCCCTGCTGAATGAAGTGAACTACTTGCTGGAGAACCGGGTCAGCTGCCGTTTCCCTGGCGACTCTAGAACCAGTGATTGGGAAGCCATATACAGCTCAGAAGGAAGCCACATCCAAATGAAAACACATAACCTTCTCTCGTACGAACTTACTATCCGGGCCCACCGGAAGATGAGAAAGAGCGTCTCCGTTGGCATGCTGTCCAGTAGGTAGAAAATGAATGTCATAATGGTACTTACAGAGGAACAAGTCCCAGCGCTGTAGTGTGTGGGCTGCCCTATCCAGAATCTGAGAGGCAGGGACCAATAATGATACTAATGGTCAGTGATTAACTGAAACTTCATGCCATACAAAAAAGGGTGAAACTTGGTAACAGCATAGACAATGGACAAAGCCTCTTTTTCCACCTGGGAGTAATGGGTCTGTGCGAGTGTAAGAGTTTTAGATGCAAACGCCAGTGGCTGCTCGGAACCATCCGTGTTTCAATGGGCCAGGACCACCTCAACCCCATACTGAGAAGCATCTGTAGCCAGGACCAATGGCTTCTGGGGGTAAAAAGTAGCCAAACACAGCGCTGACGTGAGAAGGCCTTTCAATGACGTGAATGCTCTCACATGCAGGTGACCAATCAAAATGAACACCCTTGTGCAGAAGGCAGTACAGGGGGCAGGCTATGGTGTAAACCCTGGGAATGAACCGGTGGTAATAGGCAGTTCGTGCCTAAAAATCCTTGTAACTCCTTCAGTGAAGCGGGCCTTGGAAGGTCAATGACAACTTGGACTAAACTTTCTAGAGGCTGGACACTGTGCTAAGAGATGGTGTAGCCCACATACTCAATGGACGGTTGGAAGAAGTTCGACTTACGCAAGCCCACGGATTTGAATTTGAGAAAGAGGGTAAGAAGGTTGTGCAGGTGTTCCCCATGCTGCGGCCTGTGACAATTACATAATCCAGTTAATTAATACAATGAGGGATTTTTGACGTGACTTGCTCAAGATAACGCTGGAATATCGCCAGGGCACAGGATATTCCGAAGGCCAAATGTGGTGTTGACAACTTCCAGCCGTTTATAGTCCTCATAAAATGGTATCTGATAAGCCTTTGAAAGATTGATTTTCAAAAAATATTGGCCTCCGGCAACGGTGGAGAACAATTCATCAGCATGAGGCAAAGGATAGGTGTCCACCACCAATTGGGAATTAATGGTGGGGTTGAAATTGCCACAAATACGTAATTTTCCTGAGGGTTTTCTGACAGTAACAAGGGGCGAAGCCCACTCACTAGAAGAAATGGGAAGAACATCCCTGAGGGCTTTCAGCCAGTCTAGCTCTACTTTTACCTGAGTGCGGAGAGCCAAGGGGATCTTCCTTGAGATTAGAAAATGGTAAGTGAGCTTCAAAGTCTGAAACACAATCCAGGCCCTCCTCAAAGATATCCAGAAAGTCCTAGATCAAAGATCCCAATAATTGATAGGGAACGTCTTTGGAGACTAACTGTATGGTGTCAGCAATAGTAAAACCAAAAGCTTGAAAGGCGTCCAAACCAAAAAGGTTAGCGCAGATCGCATCACTGACAACAATAAAAGTAATAGGCCGAGTAACTGATTTGTAATTCACGTTGGTAGTGAATTGACCCAGTAGGGGAATGAACTGTTTACCATAACCGTGTAGACATTGGTGAACTGGTGCCAATGGAGGCGACCCAAGGTTGGAGTAAGTCTGTGCATTGAACATAGTAACTTCCGCCCCCATATCTACTTGCAGTTATAATAGGTGAGATCAAACCAACACCTCAAAAAAGAGTTTGTGTGCCAATGCATCGGGAGCCTGGCTTGATGAAACTTCCTGAATGTCAACGTCCGTATCCTCTGTACTCGCTTCCTTCGATTCTTTTGAGGCTGAGTGGCAAACCTTAGAAATTTTATTACATTTGTGACAAACAGCTTAATGCTGGGGCTCTCTGACAGATCGTGATGTATATATCGCGACGCACAGTACAGTAACAGGAGCCGGCGGCCGGAACTCTGTGCACGCGCCATGTGGGAGCGGCAGTAACGGCTGGATTGTACCGCTCGCACGTCGCCATCCCGGACGCAGTGGACGCGTGCGCGACATCCTGAACCGCCGCGACGCCGCATGACACTTCAAACTGTTGACCTGCAGCGTGAGAGGCTTCATACGATTGAGCAATGGACAGGACTTCCTCAAGGAAAAGGTCTTCTAACTGCAGGGCCCATTGCCGGACCTCTCTATCAGGGGCCGAATGAACAATGGCGTCGTGTACCATAATGTGGCATACAACTCTGCAACTGCTCCGTGACAAAATTACACTTGCGACTAAGACTGTGCAGGGTAGCGGCCCACGCCCGGTAAGACTGATGGGGCTGCTATTTGAGTATACAACTAACACTCAACATAGTTGAGCTTAAATAGAAAAACTGCCAATGTTATTGGGGACTGGAACAAGTTAACCACACTCACGGCCAGTGATTTGAAACCTCATCATCATGTCTTGAAATGAAGAATATTGCAGCTGTAATGCTTCTTCTCTCCCAAAGTCATATTTTGCCGCCTGACTAATGTGTGAAATAGCCTGACACATCTGGGTGCCACAGTTATCCCTCGCCTGCCAAGAGGTTAATTGACTACCAAATGACAACATGCTACGGAGTACAAGGTGCCTGACTTGTTGGTAGCTCCACAATATGTATACTGCATTCTCAAGACCTGTTTTGGTTGAAAAGGAGAAAAGTGAAGACTGGAAGTGATGGTGGAATGAGGGCTGAGCAGTGCTGGAATAAGAAGCTATAGATGTATGAGAAAAGTGAATAACCAAGGTGGAGGCCAGGAGGGTCGTAGGAACATACAATATGTTTGCAGGGAGGGTTCCCACCTTCACATTTCGGAAACGCTGGTGTTTGTGGGCATGATCTGTATGTCTCGGGCAGTGAAGCAGTCACTGAAATGAAGGATGTTGTGTTGGGCAGCCTGCCCAGCACCACGGTATTAACTTGTTTCTTGCTGCAAACTTGTTTCTTGCCCTGTTTATAGGTGGCCCTTTATATGGACAGACAGCTTGTTTGTTGTCATGCCAACAGAGAATGTAGCACAATGGTTGCATCTTAGCTTATATATCACATGACTGGTATCACAGGTAGCCCTGCCTTTTATGGGATAGGTGGTGAGTGTGACTGGACTGGAGCAGTAGGTGGTGGTGGTGGTGGTGGTGGTGGTGGTGGTGGTGTGTATGGGACATGTCTTGCATCTATGTCTGTTACATGGATATGAATGATGAGGTAATGGTTTGAAAATAATTCATAAACGCTCATCTCGTTCAGGTTCACTGTAGACATTTTTGTGATCTGGATGGAGATTGAAGACACCCTATTCACATCCCACAGAACTTCAACAGCTTCTCTCCCTTTGCTTCACCTGGACCTTCTCAAGCCAACAGGCCACCTTCATAGAAGTTGACATCCACTTCAAAGATGGCTACATCACTGCTTCTGTCTATATCACATTTACTAAGCACAAGTTATGCCTCCATCCACCCACGGTTCTCACATCTACAGTGATCAGCATTACTCCGTGAAATATACTGTGTGTCTCAATAAAGCTTACAAATACCATCCAGAATTGGAACAACTGAATTACAGTGTCCACCAAGGTTTTGACTACCTGTCATTGTGTTCTGAAATTTGAAATGCCATGCCTGCTATCCTTCCCACCCCTCCCACAGTGGTTTTGCTCCATCCATCAACCTACATTATATAATTGGCCATCCGAACACAGCCCCTACTCCCAACCCCTTACATCATGGCTCATATCCCTATAACAGAACTAAATGCAAGACCTGTCCCATACATCCTTCCACCATCACCTATTCCAATCAGGTTACATACATCACCTACCCACCAAAGGCATGGTTTCCTGTGAAACCAGTCTTTTGATTTACAAAGTAAACTGCAACCACTGTGCAGCTTTTTGCGTGGGACTGACAAGCAAGACGCTGCCTGAAACTTCCTGAGAGATTAAAAATGTGTGCCCGACCGAGACTTGAACTCGGGACCTTTGCCTTTGGCGGGCAAGTGCTCTACCATCTGAGCTACCAAAGATCGACCCACACCCGGTTCTCACAGCTTAACTTCTGCCAGTACCTCATCTCCTACCTTCAAAACTTTACAGAAGCTATCCTGCGAACCAAGCAGAACTAGCACTCCTGAAAGAAAGGATACTGTGGAGACTTGGCTTAGCCACAGCCTGGGGGATGTTTCCAGAATGAGATTTTCACTCTGCAGGAGAGCTTCTGTAAAGTTTGGAAGGTAGGAGACAAGTTACTGTCAGAAGTGATGCTGTGAGAACCGGGCGTGAGTCGTGCTTCGGTAGCTCAGATGATAGAGCACTTGCCTGTGAAAGGCAAAAGTCCCGGGTTTGAATCTCAGTTGGGCACACTGTTTTAATCCTCCAGGAAGTTTCATATCAGCACACACTCCGCTGCAGAGTGAAAATCTCATTCTGGAAACAAGTTGTCTGTCTGCAGGAAAGGCGACTTACCAACTGTGGCCAGTAAACAAGTGGACCACCCTGTTGCTGCGCATGCTGCCCAACATTACATCATTCACTTCAATGACTGCTTGAGTGCCTGTGCCATTATGGATCCTTCTCACCAACCATAGCTTTTCTGAACTGTATAAGTGGGAACCCTGCCTGCAGTACATCCTTCGTCCCGATAACACTCCTGGCCTCAACCTTGCATAGTCAGTTTCCTCACCCATTCTGACCCTTCCCTGTCTCCATAGAAGAAATGTTTTCACACATGTGGAGAGAATGTCTGATAATAAGTATCCAACAATAGTGTAAGTACAGTATCACTATCCCTTTGTTCATAAAATATTTGCCATTAAGATTTTTGCTACAGTTTGTTCCCAGACAAATCTGTTTTTGTTTTATTTACTTGCTCTGGGTGATCTGATGGTACATAGTGTGTTTCAGATGTCGGAAAATGTGAGTTAACGTTGTTAACATGTATTAACATGGGCCCATAGTATCCTAATGTATTATATTGCTCAATGTTTTCAATTTAATAGAAATAGCAAGATTACTGTTCTAAGTATTCATTTACAGAGTAAAAACAGTGACACAACAAATATGACTTCACAGATTTGCTAAATTTTATGTTGTCTTCGATGAACTTAACACTTGTGAGAAGATTGTTGAATAGTTGGAGGTCCATGTGGAAATTTCCCTTTTTACACAGTTAAGTGTTTGTACGTATAACATGCAGATTAGCATTTTTTCCGGTGTTGTTTTCATGTATTTCATTATTTTTTACGACTCTGGGGTCAGTTGGAACTATGTGGTTTCTGAAAAATTTTATAGTCTCGAGAATGTAGAGGCAAGGCAGTGTAAGGATTTCCAACTTTCTGAAGTTGGGTTTGCAGGTGTCTCTGGGTTTGCTCCCAGTAATAATCTTCATTGCTCTCTTCTGGATTCTGAATGTGCTCCAAGCAGTTGGAGAATTTCCCCAGGTTATTACACAATATTTTAGGTGGGCTCGTATGTAATCACAGTACGTGCTGGTTAATGTTTTCAGGCTCGCACTTTTTCAGTACACTCAATGCAAAACAGCCAGTACAAATCGTGGCATTTAACTCTCCTGTATGTGTATTCCATTTCAGGTTATCTTGAACCCACAGACCCAGGAATCTCAAAAGAGTGTTGCTATATATTTGCTGGTTATTTACAGTGACAAATGTCTGAGAGGATTTTGTGCTTTGTGTTGTGTGAAAGTTCATGGAATCTGTCTATTTGGTATTAATAGTTAATCTGTTGATTGTTGAGTTGTTCAGTGGCCAAGTTCTCAGCGTTTTGCACAGCCTCTGTATTCTCCCCTTTGAGGAGTACAGTTGTGTCATCAGCAAATATTATTGTTCTGTGTGCGTCAACATTCAGGCTCAAGTCATTAATATACAGGAGGAAAGCTAGAGGTCCCAATACTGAGACCTGTGGAACATCTTGCTTTACAGTTTTATTATTGAGTTGCTTTGTCTATTAGCGTATTTCATGCTGACTCTCTACATCCGATTGGTTAGGAATGTAGCAATCCAGTTGTTCGCAATTCCTCTGATACCATAGTGTTCTGTTTTTTCCAGTAATACTTTGTGATCAAAAGTGTCAAAAGCCTTTGGAATATACAGAAATCTGCCTGTTATGGGTTGTTTTCTATCTAACAGTTCTAATAGCGTATTTATGCAATCACATACTGCAATTTCAGTAGATTTGTTGCTTCAGAAACCATGTTGAGCTAAACTTAATAAACTTTTTGTTTGCTTGTTTGTTTGTTTGTTTTTCATTGAAGTTCATCTTTTTTTTGTACATCATTTTTTCAAAAACTATAGAAAAGCAGTATGAGATTGAGATAGGCCTGTAGTTATTCTTGTATTTATCACCACCTTTTCTGAAGACAGGAATTACTTTGGAAAGTTTCAGAGCTTCAGGGAAGATACCTGCCTGGAAAGAAGAGCCACAGAGGTGAGTTAATGGTTCAGCAATTGTGTGTTCACAATTTTTTATTACAGCTGCAGGGATACCATCAATTCCAGCTGAATATGAATTTTTTAACTCTCTGGAGGCTTTTGCGACATCATTTTCAGTGTCTTTGGTAATTAAAGTTGACTCTGCACATGTGTGATATTTTTGGTTTGCTGGTTGGTATTTTGTGTTAGGATTATTTGACAATTTTTCAGCTATGCTCGTAAAGAAATTGTTGAGAGTTCACCACAATGTTGGGATTAGATACAGATTCATTGTTGACTTTAATTTCTATGTTAGTGTGTGAAGCTTTCATTTCCCCTCTTTACCTTTTTATGATATTCCACATTGCTTTCACTTTATTGCTGGATTTGTCAATGTACTCATCATTTTGCATCTTTTTTGCTAGTCCTATCACTCTTCTTAGAATAAATGAGTAGCTTTTATAATATTGTGTTAGTTCGGGAGTCACTACTTTGTTTCATAACATATGGAGTATTCTTTTATGTTTGCAAGAGATTTTTATAGCTGGTGTAAACCAACTCTTGCTTCTATTAATAATAATAATAACTATTATTATTATTATTATTACTATTATTATTATTATTATTATTACTTATATTTGTTCTTACTGGTTTTTGTTGAAAGGCCTCTTCAAAGTGGTGGATCGTTTTGTCAAGAAATGTGTTGAATTTCATGTTGACATCATTGACTGTGTACCTATCTGTCCACTTTTCTTTACCAAGTAGGGCATTTAGTTTGTTGAAGTTCTCTTGGGTGAAAAACTTTGAAGTTTAGGTGGGACTGGGTATGAGGTATCTTTGCTCACATCCGCCTTTAGAATGACAGCTTGGTGGTTGCTGAATCCTGCATTTTATACTCGTAGAGTTGGGTTAAGTTTATTTCTATTTGCAAAAATTTGATCTAGAGCTGTCTTGGATGTGTATGTTATTCTAGTGGACTCATTTACAAGGCCATGCAGTTTAAAAGTTTTTGCACTGTTAATCAATGTTTCCCTGTGTCTGTTGTGAGTGCGAAAGTCTATATTAAAGTCACCACATATAATCACATCTTGTTTCAACTGACTTATTTTGGATAGAAACAAGTCCATTTGTAACAGAAAATCATTAATACTACTGGAAGGGGGATGGTAAATTGTAGCTACAATTAGATTTAGATTTGTAAGCATTATGGCTGCACATTCAAAGATCTTGTCTGTTCCTATTTCCTTTAAAGTAGGAAGTGGGCTATATTCAATGTGTTGATTGATGGAGATGGCAACACCACCATGTCCTTCATTTTTTCTGGAGTAGTGTTAAGCTAATTTGAAGTTTGGTAGTGAGATTAACTTAACTACATGAGTTCAGAGCCAGTGTTCTGCTAGGCATACTACTGAGATATCACTGAGTTCACTGGACAGCAAAATGCTTAAGTCATCAGTTTTGTTGCTCAAGGATTGTACATTGTGATAACAGATTTTCAGGTCTGAGTGGGTTTTACTCAGAGGGGCTCGAAGTCATATTCACTGTGTCACTGACCTTTAGCTTAAATTGTGCTGTATTCCAGGTATGTTGACATCTGAGCGGCTGTAGTGGTTCTGTTGGTTGTCCTTGGCAGCCGACTCATCTTCCAGGTGGGCCTGAAAAGTGTCCATATGCACTTCACACTGCTGAGGCATCACATTGACATTTTGGAGGGACGTATTCATAATACTCACCATCAAATTATTGATCCTTTTTGAGGTGTCAGGGGGTTTTGTGTTTCATCTCTGTGACTTCATGACCCATTTTAGTGCAGTTTGCACATTATGGTCACTATTACTCTTTTTATTTCCCATCTTGTTTGTCTTCATCCAATTGCTTATTAGCATCTGTTTATGGTTTCTGAATTTTGGTTCCTTATTGTCCCCCATAGTTGCCAGGAAGGCCAGTCTACTGCAGGTAATCTCCTTGCCACATTTGTTTAGGTGTAAACCATGTGTTGTGAAGTGGTTTCTGGCTATTCTCTCTATTTCAAAGTTTGCAGCAGTTCTTCTTTTGTATGCATGTTTTTCTAAATTCAGGTGGAGGTTTGAAGTATCAACTTTACTACTTAAATTTTGAACATCATATGTCCTGGGTATAGAATGGATAATGATATTCATTTTGTGACTTAGAGTGAGTATTGGTGCCAATGGTTCTACCACATGTTTCAACATTAGATTCAGAGGTTTGTCTATGTCGTTAGAACCCCCTATTATGTTCAAAGTACGAGGGCTATCCACAAAGTAAATTACATTTTGGAATTAAATACAAATAAAGTACTGGAAAAGTTTTTTATTATATACAGATGAAAGCCACACTTCAGTACTACTTCTCTACATAGTTGACATTTAAATTAAGGCACTTATCATAGCGAGGGACGAGCTTGGAAATTCCTTAGTCATAAAATTCGGCCACCTGCGCCTTCTACCATGTAGTTACCTCATTTCGGACAAAAAAAGGTGTGATTTTTGTGGATTTCCCAGAAAGAGGCACTACAATAAACTCTCAAAAGTATTGCCAAACTCTGCACAACCTCAGAAAGAGCAATACAATACAAGCGCAGGGGAAAGTTGGGCTCAAAGATCTTGCTGATTCATGACAACATCCGGGCCCACATGGCAAATGTCGTTCATGAAGTTCTCGAATCTTTTAACTGGGACTTGTTTCCTCATTCACCTGACAGTCCCAACCTGGCACCGAGCCAGCAATGAAGAACTGGTTGGCTATGCAGTGTTTTGATGACGACGCACAGCTTCAAGAAGAGGTAACCTCATGTTTGAAGGTGCAGGCGGCCGAATTTTACGACGAGGGAATGACCAAGTTGTCCATCGCTACAAGTTCCTTAATTTAAATGGCAACTAAGTAGAATAGTAGTATTTAAGTGTGGCTTTCATCTGTATATAATAAAAAAAAATTCAATGCTTTATTTTTAATTCCAAATCATAATGTACTTTGGGGATAGACCTCGTATCACGTGTACTGAAGTTTCCTGTCAAATTTTCTGCATTTTTATCAACTTTTTAGTGGGGCACCAGGTTTTACTATTCTTTTTACCTGATACAAGGGCCCTCGTTTGTCTGACAGTATTTGAGTACAGGCCCCTCCATCACTGTCACTTAATGTTATTACTTTCATTTTTTCCGAAATTTTCTTGCTCTGTAACATTCTGGAATTTCTTTCACTTTTGTCCTGCACATACATTGGTGCTTGAGAAACTGTTCATCACTGGATTACTCATACACTTTGTGGCATATTGTTCACTTTGGGTTACTTTTTGTGTAAGATATTATGCAACGTTAGACTGTAAATTGATCTTGCTAGCATCTTGCACCAGGTGGTTATCAGAAGTTACACTTCTAAAATCACTTTCTGGATCCATTTCACATAGGTCTACCCCACATTAGCTTCGTTTTCCATTGCAGTTTGTTTACATGCAACTTTAAAGAGCTATGATCACATGTGGTGCTAGACAACACATGATTTCTGAGAATTGCATTCTGAGCATGATTAACAGCTTGACTATTTCTCGTACTATGCTGTCCTGTCAAACGCCAGTTTTTGTTACCGATATTTACATTCAAGGTATGGATAAAGAGTTCATTGTTTGTGTATTTACTGGTTACTGCCACTTCAAATTCATTACACTTAACTAATAGTTCATTATAGTTAACCAGTAGGCTTTTATCATGTGGATGAGGTCAATTGTTTCTTGTTTCAGCGACGTAATTATATGATCCTGCATTTTTAGAGTATTGTTTACTTTGGATTCAGTTGCTAGTATGATGCACTGGTGGCATGTCCACTGTTCTTCTCTGTGAAAGTATTTCAGGTTAACTTTAATACATTTTTCGTGGTACCAGTAATTACAGTTAATACACAGAATACCTCGTATAACTCTTTTTGAACATATTTTGCACTTATTACGGTCGAAATTCGTTAGAGCTGTTTGTATTCCTGCTCCACCTCTCTACAGGGTGTGCAGCAGGGAGCTGCTATCGGCCACCCAAATTCGTGGTCATATGTCCCACCTAATGTGGATGATCGATGCACAAGGGGAGAAATGTTGCTCAGGTAGCAATAACGTTAGTACTTCGTTGCAACACAGAAGGCACATGATAATGTTGTGCAAATGAATCGGCTTCCTAGTGCAAGCAACATAAAAATGGTTATTATATGATCTAAGGTTGTCACGAATATGAGAATCATTCTTTAAGGTGTCAGGTGAGCACTGCAAATTGGACTGGTGATGTCCTCGATTCCAATGTTGTTGATGTGCTCAGTGGAAAAGTTGCCTGTACAGCAGCAAGAAATATGGCAGTGCCATCCAGGAGGCACAGACCTGGAAGAATAATACAGTAATAAGGCCATATCATCATTGAAGAAGGATGGTGAGATGGAATGACACTGGTAATAAGTTTCCAGAAACAAAGAAGTAATGAAAATAACACAAGAACATAGATGTTCCTGAGCATTCAAATTTAATAGTGTTTCTTTACAACACAGATTGTGAGTAACAACATGCAGCTAATGAAACACACTACTAGTGAAGGCAAGATAGAGAATGCAGTGTTCCACTGAAAGATATTTGCTACAATGAGAACTATTCTTGAATCTCCAGTTCAGCCCTGTCGGTCAGTAACAACTGAGAAGCACTGCTGTAGGCACCTAAAGTGTGGGTTGCACTGGTGACGCCAATATTGAGGGCTGCATTCTTATTAAAACAGCCATGGCACACCGAAGTAGATAGTTGATGTAGAGTTTGTGACCTGGGTTGGCTGGTAAACTACTGTGCAGTGATCTATGAAGGCTGTACAGTGTAGGAATACTGGAAAATTGTCCAGTGTTATGGGCATCTGTACAGAAACTATACGGAGCCTCTCATGTACAAGATGAGCTGCACTGAGTTTGTTTCAGGCCTCCTAACATGCCAGCAACAAAGCCCTTTGTTGAATTCCATAAGACGGCATTGTAAGGTACCATCCAGATGGTACACCACCCACTTCCTCCTGATTCCTATTATGTCTCCTACTCCATCCTGTTCCCATACACATCAAAGTACTTCCTGCCTCACCTCTATGAAGAAAGCACCTGAGAAATTACCCACATCATTTGTCATGCCTGCTTGTGGCTGTATGTACCCATTTGTAAGTAAAGAATGAAGGGTTGTATTGTATTTGCTTCATGCGGCAGTTTGACTGCATGAACAGCAAAAATGTGGTAAGTGATAAACATTTCTTCTGTTACTTTGTGTGAGGTATTGCTGAGAAATATTCATAATAATTTGAAATTGGGGGGTGAAGTTCTCTGCAAGTAACTAAGTGCTCTCGTTATAAAATACTTGATGAATATAATATTTGCATATGCCTAAAGTGACTGATGCTTCATATACAGTCATACACACACAGTTCCTAACTTGCCACAGTGAATTAATCCTGTAACATAAAGATGTATTTTTCAATAAGCACGTTACTACAAGATTGTAAAATTTGGTCAGTAATTATGTGAAATGTTGACAAAAAATTTATTTGCTCCTGGAAGTCTTCAGATAGCAGCCACCAACTGGAATAAGGTTTTGGCTTTATGGAACTTGGTTAGTAATGTTCACTGCTGTACATAATTGAGTGGATCAGATGCTCAGTTATTCACTGATCAGTAGGCACATTAAAAGATTGGAATAATTCTTTTCTTTATCATGTCATATAGTAACATTCTTAGTGAATCACCTGTTTGTTTTACCTTTGCAGATAAAGTAGTTTTTATATTAACACGCAATTTCTTTTCTCTCAATCAGGCCCTGTCGAGGAGCAAGGCCCACCTCCTGTTGCTCAGGTGAGTGATACTAGATGGTAGCACCTGTGAGACTGGCAGAGCATGGGTGAGTTTCACCAGTAGCAAAACAAGTTTGGTTTTGTGGCATGTAATGAACACCACACTGTTTCCTGGCCTCCTCCTAGGGTGCTCACTAATTTCATCAGCCAAGGGTTTTCATCCCTTGTGTGTGCTGCCCTACACAACGTCATTTTAATTAATCAACTCCTATCTATGTATCCTATTCATCTCCACTTTCTTTCTCATTGTTTTTGGCACTCCACTCCTTCCTGGCCCCTACAACATATGCAACTTCGTTTACACTGGTTACCAGAATGTTATCTCAAATCGATTATCACAATAAAATTGTATACTGAACAATCCAAAAACTTCCTCAAACAATACTTTCATACTGGCTAATGACAGCTCACCTTCATGTTTTTCTCCTGATACAATGACAGTTGCCACTGTGCTTACAGATCTATGGGCTAGGCACATCACTGAACAAGAATGAGGTAGCAAGGAATAAACCAAAAATCAGCAGGTACGGTGAAGCCTAATAATGCAACTATCGTTTTCCCACTCTGTAGAAATTCTTCATAAATTTGCAACAGAATTCATCCACAAGAGAAAAAAAAATTCTGAAGTGAATAAAAGTTTAAATCAACTGTTTGAACTAAAATATGACTATATTATTGCAGCCATTGTTTATTGGTACCATAGACATTGTGAAATATGTAACTTTACCCACATTTTAGGTTACACAGCAGTAGATATGATAACTAATTTGTCTAAAATATTTAGTTATTGCAACTACACAAGAAGTACCTTCCTACACTGATAGCATAGTCACTCTTCTTGCTATTATCATAGCCAAACAAACTTCAAAAAATCTTCTTTTGATATTTTTTTTGCTATTTAATAGATATCTTGTGCTTTTCATAGAGAGGTCATCTTGTCTCTGGGTGTGAAGATTTTAACACATGTAGCTTAGTAATTCAACAAAACTAACTTCATGTTTGGTAGCTCATGTATCACAGATTGTGCTGAGTGAAGTAAAAGTAAGTGTGTAGCTACTTTTGTTTTTTGGGATTTGCTTCCAGTAATATTCAGATAGGTCTCTGATACATGAAATAGAATCAAATGATAAATATTTGGATAGTCTTCCAAATCTTGTACTGACTTCTGTATGCTGGTAGGTGTCCCTCCTGCAATGACTATACGATCAATGTGCATGCTGTCTGTCATATGAATTAGACTATATAGTGTCTGCCACAAGGAGTGAAACTCTGAGGGCAAGGGCCCAATCCACATTAACCTATGCTGCCATAGATATTGCAAACATATCTCAAATGTGATGACAATGTGTCTAATTAATCCAAAGGAATTAAAAATGTTTGATGTGTCACACTGTAGTGTGTGTTTTGTGAAGCTGTAGATATTAGGTGCTGCTTTGACATTGTTTACAATTTTAAAATGATCATCAGCTGGATGCTAGAATAAACCTGAAGTTCTAATATCATCATCATGTTCAAGCAGAAAAGAAAGTTGTCGCTTGCACCACTGAGGGGATACTTTTAAATAGTGTGGCACTGTTTCTGTACCATTCCCATAGTGAAAATCCACTTCTGATCAATATGTTCATGAGATCTTCCTGGAGCTCAATTTCAGCACTTACTGTATCACAACCTGAGATAAAGTGGTCCATATTGAAATAAGTGAGAATCTTTGCTGCCTCACTCTGGTCACTATCTTCGTGAGCTAATCGTATCAGACACTGTGCTGCAAGGAAGGTGGCACAAGTCATTGTGTATGTGATGGTCCTTCATTGGTATTCCTGAGGTGGTGCAGATCTGTCACACTTCCACAATATTCATTGGAAATTGTAATCTTCAATTAGAACCAGAACTTGTCGATACATGTAATCCATGTCTACTGTGAAGTCAAAGCGTTCGATGTGGAAGTATAGTCATACAGAGTACAAATAATATTTCGTGGTTGTTCTACATCCATACTCCGCAAGCCACCTGACGGTGTGTGGTGGACGGTACCCTGAGTACCTCTATCGGTTCTCCCTTCTATTCCACTCTCATATTGTTCGTAGAAAGAAGGATTGTCGGTATGCTTCTGTGTGGGTTCTAATCTCTCTGATTTTATCCTCATGGTCTCTTCGCGAGATACACGTAGGAGGGAGCAATATACTGCTTGACTCTTCGGTGAAGGTATGTTCTCGAAACTTTAACAAAAGCCCATACTGAGCTACTGAGCATCTCTCATGCAGAGTCTTCCACTGGAGTTTATCTATCATCTCCGTAACTCTTTCGCGATTACTAAATGATCCTGTAACGAAGCGCGCTGTTCTCCGTTGGATCTCCTCTATCTCTTCTATCAACCCTATCTGGTGTGGATCCCACACTGCTGAGCAGTATTCAAGCAGTGGGTGAACAAGTGTACTGTAACCTACTTTCTTTGTTGTTGGATTGTATTTCCTTAGCATTCTTCTAATGAATCTCAGTCTGGCATCTGCTTTACCAACGTACAACTTCATATGATCATTCCATTTTAAATCACACCTAATGCATACTACGAGATAATTTATGGAATTAACTGCTTCCAGTTGCTGACCTGCTATTTTGTAGCTAAATGATAAGGGACTTGTCTTTCTATGTATTCGCATAACATTACACTTCTCTACATTGAGATTAAATTGCCATTCCGTGCACCATGCGTCATTTCGCTGCAGATCCTCCTGCAATTCAATACAATTTTCCATTGTTGCAACCTCTCGATACACAACAGCATCATCTGCAAAAAGCCTCAGTGAACTTCAGATATCATCCACCAGGTCATTTATGTATATTGTGAATAGCAACGGTCCTATGACACTCCCCTGCGGAACACCTGAAATCACTCTTACTTCGGAAGACTTCTCTCCATTGAGAATGACATGTTGCATGCTGTTATCTAGGAACTCCTCAATCCAATCACACAATTGGTCTGATAGACTGTATGTCTTACTTTGTTCATTAAATGACCGTGGGGAACTGTGTAAAACGCCTTGCGGAAGTCAAGAAACAAGACATCTACCTGTGAACCCGTGTCTATGGCCCTCTGAGTCTCGTGGATGAATAGCACGAGCTGGGTTTCACACGACCGTCTTTTTCAAAACTCATGCTGATTCATACAGACTACTTTTCTAGTCTCCATAATTATTATACTCGAACATAGTATGTGTTCCAAAATTCTACAACTGATCAACGTTAGAGATATAGGTCTGTAGTTCTGCACATCTGTTCGACGTCCCTTCTTGAAAATGGCGATGACCTGTGCAATTTCCAATCGTTTGGAATGCTTCACTCTTCTAGAGACCTATGGTACACTGCTGCAATAAGGGGGCCCAGTTCCTTCGCGTACTCTGTGTAAAATCGAACTGGTATCCATTCAGGACCAACGGCCTTTCCTCTTTTGAGCGATTTTAATTGTTTCTCTATCCCTCTGTCATCTATTTTGATACCTACCATTTTGTCAACTGTGCCACAATCTGGAGAAGGAAGTACAGTGCAGTCTTTCTCTGTGAAACAGCTTTGGAAGAAGACATTTAGTATTTCGTCCTTTAGTCTGTCATCCTCTTTTTCAGTACCATTTTGGTCAGAGTGTCTGGACATTTGGTTTTGATCCACCTACCGCTTTGACACAGGACCAAAATTTCTAAGGATTTTCTGCCAAGTCAGTACATAGAACTCTACTTTCGAATTCATTGAAAGCCAATCGCATAGCCCTCCTCACACTACATTTCGCTTCGCGTAATTTTTGTTTTTCTGGAAGGCTTTGGCCATGTTTATGTTTGCTGTGAAGTTCCCTTTGCTTCTGCAGCTGTTTTCTAACTCGGTTGTTGTACTCGGTGGCTGTTTTCCATCTCTTACGATCTTGCTTGGCACATACTCATGTAACGCATATTTGGATGATGGTTTTGAACTTTGTCCACTGATCCTCAAAATTATCTGTACTTGAGTCAAAACTTTTGTGTTGAGCTGTCAGGTACTCTGAAATCTGCTTTTTGTCACTTTCGCTGAACAGAAAAATCTTCTTACCTTTTTTAATATTTCTATTTACGGCTGAAATCATCGATGCAGAAACCGCTTTATGATCGCTGATTCCCTGTTCTGCGTTAACTGTTTCAAATGCTTCGGGTCTGTTTGTCACCAAAGGTCTAACATGTTATTGCCACAAGTTGGTTCTCTGTTTATCTGAAAACTACCGGGAGCAGTTAAAGCACTTTAAAAAATTTCACTGTATTCTTTGTCCCAGCCACTCGTTATGAACATTTGAGTCTCCCAGTCTATATCCGGCAAATTAAAATCTCCACCCAGGACTATAACATGGTGGGGAAATGTACTCGAAATATTTTCCGAATTATTCTTCAGGTGCTGAGCCACTACAGCTGCTGAGCCCGGGGGCCTATAGAGACATCCAATTACCACGTCTGAGCCTGCTTTAACTGTGCCCTTCACCCAGATCATTTCACAATTCGAATCTCCGTCAATTTCCTTCGATACTATTGCACTTCTTATCGCTATAAACACGCCTCCCCCTTCACTGTCCAGCCTGTGTCTGCGGTATACATTCCAATCTGAGTTTAGGATTTCATTACATGTTTACATGTGGTTTCAGCCAACTTTCTGTCCCTAGTACTATATGGGCGTTGTGACCGTTTATTAATGAAAGCAGTTCTGGGACCTTTCTATAGACGCTCCAGCAGTTTCCTATTAGCACATTAATAATGTTTTTCCCTGTTGCATTTTATCTACTCCTGCCTTGCCGCGCCTCAGGTGGTGTCTTGTCGGGAATTCTCTAACCTAGAAAATCCCCATGTGCATTCCACACGTACTCCGCTACCCTCGTAGCCGCTTCCGGAGTGTAGTGCACGCTTGACCTATTCATGGGGACCCTACATTTCTCCACCCGATAGCGGAGGTCGAGAAATTTGCACCCCAGCTCTCCGCAGAATCGTCTGAGCCTCTGGTTTAAGCCTTCCACTCGGCTCCAAACCAGAGGACCGCGATCGGTTCTGGGAACGATACTACAAATAGTTAACTCTGATTCCACCCCATAAGCAAGGCTTTCCGCCTTCACCAACTCCGCCAACCGCCTGTATGAACTGAGGATGACCTCTGAACCCAGACGGCAGGGTCATTGGTGCCGACATGAGCAACAATTTGTAGTCGGATGTACCCAATGTTCTCTATCGCCGCTGGTAGGGCCTCCTCCACATCTTGGATGAGACCCCCAGCAAGAAGACACAGTGAACAGTGACCTTCTTCCCCGACCTTTCCGCTATTTCCCTAAGGGGCTCCATCACCCGCGTAATGTTGGAGCTCCCAGTAACTAATAAACCCCTCCACCCGCGTGCCTGCTCGGACCTTGCTGAAGGTTCAGCCGCATGTCCACTCACAGGCAGGGTGGGCGATGCCACACGGCCAGCCTCCACATTGACCCTCCGCCTCATGCGCCGTGAATGCTGCTGAACCCGCCACGCCCCTTTTGGAGAGGTTGGCCCAACCGCGCCCGGTACCCGCGAAGCTGTCTCGACAGCAGGGACAGTGGGTGGAGCATGTAACACCTGGGGTGTACCTTGCAACGCACCAGACTCCCCACTGCCGCTACACTCAGAGGCAGCAGCCTGAAAACAGCTGACTGCGGCCATCAATATTCTCAGCTGTTCGCGAAGAGTGGCCAGCTCCTCCTGCGTCCGTACACAGCAGTCACACATCATATCCATCCTAAGGAATCAATTTACTGAAGAGAGTTAATCAACTTTTAACGAGACTGCTAATTCACTAAATTCAGCTGATTATTGACTAAACTGTGATTGCTAGACACTTCTTGTAGAAAACAATGAAAATAGCACTACCTGTCTCTGACTTGTATTGAAAACAAACACTAGCACTACTCTCACTATGGCTGACTAAAGGGACTCTCTCTGACTGTATTCAAAGCAAACACAAAATCTATGGAACACTGTTACTAGCACTCGACAATTAAAGTTTCTTAAAAGCAAAAACATACCGAAGAAGAAGTGACAAGTAAGAAAAATACAGTTAATACTTAAATTAAGGTAGCTCGCTGCACAGCAGACGTGAAGCAGATGGCGGTTATGGTGACACTGTTCCTACCATTGGAAGACTGTTAAGTGACAAATTCGTATTCCATTTGGCAAGACAATCAAACATTACTCTTGCTTTAGTAGTTAAGTTAGATTTTTAAAGATATCTGATGTGGCATGTAATATGAAATGGCATCTGTTATAATTACTATTACCATATGTCTTAAATCTTCATACTTCCCCATGAACTCTGTGTAGCTTTCGACAAACTTTGATTTTCTTGCTAGTTTCTGTTCAGTTTAAGAGAAGCATTTTGATTCATTGTGGAAAGAATTGCATAACAAACTCAGCTCTTCCTGAAATGGAAGATGAACAATGAATCTACCTTTTGAATCTTCAGTTGTTTTTTGCCAGGAAGTGTGAATCACATTGCTGCTCTTCTCTGTTATAAAGACATTGATACCTCATTACTTGGGTTGAAACAGCTTTAAGGAAAAGAAATGTAATGTCAACTCGCATATTTTGTCACTTACTTTATGTAATACACTTTATTACATACTGAAATTATTATTATTATTATTATTATTACAATTTACAAACTTTTTAAAAATCACAATACTCACAGTTAAAACTTGAACAGGATTAATTAATTAGAAGCCATGTTTTGTCAATTGTACCATTTCTCAAAGGGCTTGCAATTGGAAGTACACAGATTACAAAACAAGGAAACGTCACACCAATTGGGCAGGTTCAACAAAAAATTTTGCCAGTCAAATGAACTAAAATTACAGGCAGAAAATGAGCTAACAACTTGCAGCTTTTGTAGCTGTTACACAACTGAATAACATTCATCCAAATACAGGAAGATTCGCAAGTCACACAACTGATGGTAGCTCTTGGACGGCTGCTTAGTAATGTATAACACTTAAGAGAAAGAAACGAAAGCCCATAAGAAGTAACCCATGCATAGCAGACAAACATTAAAAATGACCTTTATAAATATACAATCTACCAAACTTAAGAGCAGGCTGAGAGCTACAGCAGAGAGCTATCAGAGTCAACAAGAAACAAGCAGCCAAATTCCCCAAGTGGAGTTAGGTAATGACTATTCACCGAGGTAACAATTGACAGTTTATACTGGTGGCTAACAGGGTTTAAAACTTAATGTGTTGAGAATTAGTAATAAAAATACAAGGTTTAATCAAGTAGTTAAAGGTATAATGAGGAGGAACCTCAGGCACGGTAAATATACCTTAATCTGCTGATCTCAATAAATTCACCAAAAAGAGCAGGCTACTGGTTCCTACCCCAGAGATCACACTCCACCATGGCACATGTGAAATGAGCAACTTCACTTCCCTTGAGCCACAATGGGGTGACTAGTAGGGCAGTAGACAGCCGGTCAATCTGGGTGCCACATGACGAAGGAAGTGCCACCATGGCAAAATGCAAACATATTTCTGCTCTATGCCAAGGGAACTGAAAATCATGATTTTCTGCTGACACATATCAATGGAATCAGTAATCTGCACAAATAAAGCTTCACACAATAAGGGCCAGGAAGTAGAAAATGTGAAAGACAGGCATAACTGGCTAGCAATACAAATTAACACTCTTTAAAATTTGTATTATTCAGAAGCAAATATTTCAACAAGTGTTGATACATTAGCTCAAGCAAACACATGTACAGAGATTGCTTTGCCTCTGTCACAGGTTGTGTTGGAGTAGATTTCCTTCATGAGACTTAAAACATGGAATACTCTTGCACTTGCATGACACATGACCCAGAAAACAAAGTGCAATTCATAATATTGACAGATGATCAACCACTGAATCACTCACAGGTGCATTATTATTGCAGACACAATTCTAAACAACACGGACAGGAACTTACTCAAATATAACAAAATAACTCAAAATGTGACTCAGTTGTGAAGGAGCAGAGCCTTGCAGGATTTCAACCAGGGTATTATTGTATCAGCGGCATCTTGGGACACACATGCACACACAAACAATTGCACATGTGCATCGATCAAAGATCTTCACTTGTGACACTCAATCGAATCAATATCAACAGTCTAAGTAGTTAGTGATGCCAGTGGAATGCTGTGCACTGAGATTAGAGACATTGTGGCTCAGACATGATTTGATACTTCTGTCCTTCACAGTTTCTTCAAGAAACACAGCCTAAGTTTTCACAAACCACAACATGAATGGCTACCTTGACAAAATTTTTTGTTCTACCAATTGATACTGCTTTGACATACATAACCCAACACAGTTCTGTCTTTTGAAGCGCATGATGATCAGTTCCTATGGAGAGTCCTTGCCTTCTGAATGTACAGACAAACTTCTGCTCCCAACACCATGTTGATCTTGCAAGGTGACCAAAATTCTGGATCAACAATTTTTATACTCATCAAATCTGAGACATGGGGATTGAGATGAGATGTCAGTTATCTCCAGCAACTTTAAACAGACAGAAGGTAAAATGAAGACATTTATTCACGAGTCTACTTGAACAGAGATGCACTGTTTTGTTTCTTGTATGTTTCCATCTGTTCCCTGAATGGGTGCTCTACTTTACCATTTGTGAAGTCAGAGGCACTGTGCACGTGCTTCAGATATAAATCATGCCTGCGAGATTGAACTGAGAGAGCATAAGTTTTTCACGTGCCATTGCTATCTTTTAACCATATTGCCACTGTTGCAAGCAGCAACTGTTTTTGCCAGGGATGACTTAAATGAGCAATAACACAATGTACTTGATGGATGTATACCATTGTGTTTGTGTTTTATGTCACAAGGACAATCGTACCTTGTTCCATTTTGTGTGTTCTGTTTCTGTGTGGTGTCATTTTTGACAAGCATGACAGCATACAGACATGCAACTAGAAGCCCTATGGAAACCCTTCAGGCAATTGGGCAAAACACTATGTTGAGCATCATAATAGGTTTTTTATTCACTGCACATGGCTTGTCTGAATTTTCCGTATTTCTGCAAAGTATCAGGCAAGTAGCACATTACAATTGCAGCACTAGCAGGGACTAGATTCATCTCAAATGGGCAAAGTGCTTGGCATTGCAGGTGGTCTGATGTTTATTCCCATATGTGCTGTGCCATTTTGGTCTGTAGCCTTCACGATTTCAGATTTGCTTTTATTTTAGAGAAAAGCATATCTCTCTCCTAATGTCAGAAAGCTTTTGAAACTCCAGTGGGATTTAAATTCTGTTCTTACAGACTGGTCAACATTTTCTGCAAATAGATGAGATACAATTATGTCTTGCAAGGATACAATTAGTTGTAATGCCATCAGCACATGAACATTGTTTGAAGTAGTCCATGAAGTTTACTTGCACCATTCCCATTCACTAAAGGAAGCACCAACAGGTTTTCCAGATGTGCTCCCACAATCAATCTAGGGTTATTCTATGTATTGCAAACCATATCAAAAGCTGGATTAAAATTAATGCTAGTCACCAGAAAATGGGTGTTTATATTGTGAGCAGCACATATTACTGAATTAAGAAAATGGTTATTTTAGCAGTGTCTTATAATTCCTCATTATTTACCACAAGACTCACAAATGTCACAAAAATGCCTGCACTGCTTTATATAACCTTTGCATGATGGCAATTTTATGATGGGCAACTTGATGGTACAGTCTGATGCACTAAAGTCAGATCCCTCGCTGGAATCTCACAGTTGTTTAGTGACTTCACATTTGGTGCAGATGGGGCAATACAGCCAGTTCTTCTGTACTGCCTGCATTTGTCAACCTCCTCTTCCTCTCTATCCTTGCTCATTCTCCGATGCCCCCCTCCTTCTCCTTTCTCAGTGTTCAGATTCAAATTGGCTTGGCTATCCACCTGTTTTCCTGTATTTTCACAGTTTTGTTCCTTTTGCCTGTTCATTCATACTTTTTGGTGTTTAGGTTTGACCTCCACTTCAAAATTTCCTGTTTTTTAGTGTGAGCCACTTAAGGAACAGCTCCCTCCCTGGCATTTGTGATGTGGATTCCTCCCCCCCCCCCCCCCTTTGGTACCCTCACCCTTCCCCTCTGTAGCCCCCTTCCATCCTGCTCAGTCACCAGAGTGATGTGGCTGTTATGTACCCATATGGGTGAGCCACCTGACAACACAGGGATCACACTCCTGATTCCTCAGTTGTTCACTCCACATGTATGGCAAGTAGTGTTTTATCTCCCACTCGGAGGGTTGGAAAACCTGGCAGCTTCCGTCGTGTCAGACGGCCCTTGCTGTGGCTGGGTGACACTCTTGTGGAGAGCCCATGGTCAGAGTGGCTGCTATTTGGGGGTATGCTTGACGAATGAAGCATATTGAGTTACAAAGGTCTTTCTGATCTCAGATGGAAATTTCTATGAATTGTGAACAATCATTGAATGCAACTTCATATTAGACAGCAAATTTTCCATTTCTGTCAACACCATTGCAGTAGGGCCTGGCTTCCCTACCTTTTCTCACAATTGATAGAGAGATGCTTCTGTCAAACATCAGCAAAACAACACATTCTGAACACACTGCACTGTTACCAGTGTGATCATTATGACCACACTCTAATGTCCTGGTGACACCCAGCCAAATGTGTAACCTGGCTGCCTCCTCCTCCCTGCCTCAAAAGTTGTAATGGTGACAATGCCATCTCCTCCTTCCATGTACCTTGATGATAGGGCATCCGTGAAATCTGGTTTAAGGAAAAAGGAGCCATTCCAGGTCATTTGCAAATTGTCGGCTTCTCAGTAATCCTGTGTTCTACCATCAGGCAGTTCCAGTATTTTTCTTGCTACATCTCAGTTCATGAAGGACATGGACATCCAGACATGTGATGAGAAATACAGCACTGTGGTTGTAAAATCACCCAGTGTCATAGTAGCAGCCCATCTCCGTCTCATTCTGCTTCTCCGTCTCATTCTGCTTCTCCGTCTCATTCTGCTTCTCCGTCTCATTCTGCTTCTCCGTCTCATTCTGCTTCTCCGTCTCATTCTGCTTCTCCGTCTCATTCTGCTTCTCCGTCTCATTCTGCTTCTCCGTCTCATTCTGCTTCTCCGTCTCATTCTGCTTCTCCGTCTCATTCTGCTTCTCCGTCTCATTCTGCTTCTCCGTCTCATTCTGCTTCTCCGTCTCATTCTGCTTCTCCGTCTCATTCTGCTTCTCCGTCTCATTCTGCTTCTCCGTCTCATTCTGCTTCTCCGTCTCATTCTGCTTCTCCGTCTCATTCTGCTTCTCCGTCTCATTCTGCTTCTCCGTCTCATTCTGCTTCTCCGTCTCATTCTGCTTCTCCGTCTCATTCTGCTTCTCCGTCTCATTCTGCTTCTCCGTCTCATTCTGCTTCTCCGTCTCATTCTGCTTCTCCGTCTCATTCTGCTTCTCCGTCTCATTCTGCTTCTCCGTCTCATTCTGCTTGTCCGTCTCATTCTGCTTGTCCGTCTCATTCTGCTTGTCCGTCTCATTCTGCTTGTCCGTCTCATTCTGCTTGTCCGTCTCATTCTGCTTGTCCGTCTCATTCTGCTTGTCCGTCTCATTCTGCTTGTCCGTCTCATTCTGCTTGTCCGTCTCATTCTGCTTGTCCGTCTCATTCTGCTTGTCCGTCTCATTCTGCTTGTCCGTCTCATTCTGCTTGTCCGTCTCATTCTGCTTGTCCGTCTCATTCTGCTTGTCCGTCTCATTCTGCTTGTCCGTCTCATTCTGCTTGTCCGTCTCATTCTGCTTGTCCGTCTCATTCTGCTTGTCCGTCTCATTCTGCTTGTCCGTCTCATTCTGCTTGTCCGTCTCATTCTGCTTGTCCGTCTCATTCTGCTTGTCCGTCTCATTCTGCTTGTCCGTCTCATTCTGCTTGTCCGTCTCATTCTGCTTGTCCGGCCCACTCTGCCTCTCCGGCCCACTCTGCCTCTCCGGCCCACTCTGCTTCTGCTGCTCCGTCCCATTCTGCTCCTCCTCCTCCTCGTCTTCTTCATTCCGCGGCTCCTCTTCTTCGTCACTCCGCCGCTCGTCCTCCTCCTGCTCCTCCTCGTCCTCCTCCTGCTCCTCCTCGTCCTCCTCCTGCTCCTCCTCGTCCTCCTCCTGCTCCTCCTCGTCCTCCTCCTGCTCCTCCTCGTCCTCCTCCTGCTCCTCCTCGTCCTCCTCCTGCTCCTCCTCGTCCTCCTCCTGCTCCTCCTCGTCCTCCTCCTGCTCCTCCTCGTCCTCCTCCTGCTCCTCCTCGTCCTCCTCCTGCTCCTCCTCGTCCTCCTCCTGCTCCTCCTCGTCCTCCTCCTGCTCCTCCTCGTCCTCCTCCTGCTCCTGTGCAAACAAGCCAATAAATTATGCCTCACAGGAGAAAATCATCTGCTACACAATTGACAAGCCAAGAAGGATAGAATGAACACAACCATGAAATCTTTCCATGTTCCTCCAGCCAACAAACATTTGAGTCTTCCTCTGCCAAACAGAACGGCAAATGATCTGCTTATTTATCTGCTTGGAGATCCTCCTTGGTGGTGTTGTGACATGATATCCTTGGCTGACTGACCTCCTTGTTGCTGGTATGCATCTCCAGCCATTTTTCTGCTGTGGATTCCAAGGATGGACAGAATGAGAATGCCAACACCTCTGTAGACCTCACAGGTGGATTCTCCAGCCTCTGTGACCTGCTCCAGTGAGCCTTCGAAAGCTGCCACTCGATAGCCACTTAGGTGACACCTCTCCATTTTTTCCCCTTTTTCCCTTTATTATCATGGCACTCTTTTGGTGGCGTGTTTGTGGCCTTTGAATCAACAAAGAGAATTTATGGCTGCTCTTGGAATCGTAGCCTCTACCTGTTTTCTGCTTACAGGAAACAAAATTGCGTGCTCATGACCTGCTTTGAACTCTCTCATTTATTTCCAGTCTGCTTTGACATCCCCCCAAACTCACACCATCACCCAGGGAAAGTTTCCATGCCATGCAGTGGAGTCATGCTGTTTATTAAGGATGAAGTTGATAGTCTTCCTGACTACTCAGCTAATAGCTATTCCTGTCTGCCTTTTACTTCCTCACCTTGACTTTTCCATTTCTACTGTTTACATCCCTAAGTCACTGGACAGTCTGCTTCCAGCTTGCTGGCCAACTCCCTCACCTGTTTCTGCTGCTCCCCTTGGGGCTCTCCCAGAACCTGTCAGAAAGGTGCCCTCTTCGTTGACCTCCTGTCACCCCAACCTCATTTAGCTTCCTGTGGGAGTACCCACATTTATTTCACACTCCATGCACTCCTACCCCCATCTGGACCTCTCCTGCACTGCTGAATTTGCCCTGATGATGATCCATCATTATGTATGGTACGAAATCAAGTTACCACTTCCCATTTGCCATCCATTTTCTGACTCCTACCCCACCTAAGTGCCCACCCAAATGGCAGCTTTCTAAGGATGATTAGAGATTTAATGCTCCCTGTCACCCTTCGAGAAACACGATTTCCCCACTTACAAATGAAATATCATTGCTAACAATGTTCCATTCTTGCACTTCAACTTTACTGTGCAATTTCACAGTCCCTCATTTGACTGAGACATGTTGGGGCTCTTCTCACATGCAGAGATGTGCTCTCCATGTTTTTAACCACCATTCTATGATGGCAAACAACATTCTTTATAAACAGTTGCACACTTTGTGTCGTCGCACCCTTAAGGATAGCAAAAAACTGGCTGGATTAAATTTACTAGTTCCTTTAACAGTTCGATTTCCACTTCTGTTGTGTGGCCCAACCTCAGATAGCTCTGTGGGACCAAGATCCATTCACAAATTCCTGGCCCGATAGCAGCAGATGTAGCTATGATGGACCCAATCACTATCTCTAAGATCTGTGATTTTATAATGTCTGTTATTCATTTCCCCTTCTGTGATCCTTTTGAATACTACAACAGGCCATAGTTGAGGAGTGTTCAATCCAGAAAACTATGCTGTACCTCTGTTTTGGTCACTGGCAGTATCCTTACACCAGCCTTCAAACATCCATCAGCTATGATCTGAATTCCCAACCTGCCTCCTTGCGTTTTGTGGACACCTTTGCCCTACTCTGCGACAGTTGCTGTATGTGGCAGCCGGCAGCTCTACTGAATTCATACTGTTAAGCTCAATTAAAATTGAAATATTTTGTGATTCTTATCTTGTATCAATATGCTGTTTTCATCAATCTCACATTTATAAAATTCGATATCTATCTACTTGTCACTGCACCTGATTCCTAATTGCTATCAATATTTAATTTACCAACTTATTAACACTTAGATGAGCATGTGCAGTGAGATGACATACCACTGCCACGTTTCAAGGTTTTTGATTTGCACTTAAATTAAGTCTATGTAAAGTTACTCAGCTTTTTAATTTTTTTGCAGGAGCCAGAACAAGTGCAGGCAGAGGAGGAATTAGCAGGTGAGATTTTCGCTTTCCTCAGTAGCTTAATTACATGTTAAAGTTATCGCTTTAATGTTGTCTTGTGTGGCACATATATTTTCATCTTTTTCTTTGACATAAGTTCTTCATTGGTGGTGAGGTAAAATATAAATTTTACCAGTGAAACGGTTGTTCAGAATTTTATGCTTGAACCTGACACTGGATATTCGTGTGTGTGTGTGTGTGTGTGTGTGTGTGTGTGTGTGTGTGTGTGTGTGTGTGTGTGAGTGAATAACTGAGGTGGAGAGTCGTAGGAGCATAGAATATATTGCCTGGAGGGTTCCCACCTTCACATTTCGAAAAAGATGGTGTTTGTGGGCATCACCTGTATGTCTCAGGCAGTGAAACAGTAATAGAAATGAAGGATATTTTGTTGAGCGTCCCGCAAACTTGTGTCTTACCCTGTTGTTAGGTGACCCTTTATGTGGACAGACAGCTTGTTTGTTGTCCTGCCATCATAGAATGCAGCACAATGGTTGCAACTTAGCTTATTTATAAAATGACTGGTTTCACAGGTATTCCTGCTCTTGATGGGACAGCTGGTGAATGGGACCAGGGTGGAGCAGTAGGTGGTGGTGGTGGTGGTGGTGGTGGTGGTGGTGGTGGTGGTAGGATGTATGGGACAGGTCTTGTAGGTAGGTCTGTTGCATGGATATGAGTGATGAGGTAATGGATTGAAAATCCTTCCTAAACACTCAGAATCCTAAAGCCGTCCTCTCGTTCAGGTTCACTGAGCGAGTAGGATTGAGATTCAAGACATCCTATCCACATCCCACTGAACCTAAACAGCTTCTCCCCCTTTGCTTCCCCTGGACCTTCACGAGCCAACAAGCCACCTTCATAGTAGTTGACATCCACTTAAAAGGTGGCTTCTTCACTGCTTCTGTCCATATTGAACCTACTAAACACAATTTATGCTTCCATTTTGACAACTGCCAGCCATTCCATACCTAGAAGTTCCTTCCATACAGCTTATCCACCCACAGTTCATGAGCATTACTCCTCGAAGTTACTGGGGGACTGAATAAAGCATACAATAACAAATCTCCTGTGCCTTATATTTGCAGTCTCCCCCAAATCTCTCTGTCTCTCCACAGAGGAGCATTCCCCTCATAACTAAATACCAACCACAACTGGAACAACTGAATTACATTCTCCACCAAAGTTTTGAATACCCGTCATTGTGTTCTGAAATTTGAAATGCCATGCCTACCATCCTTCCCACCCTTCCCACTGTGGTATTGCTCTGTCCACCAAACTTAGAAAATATAATTGGCCATCTGAACACAAACCCTGCTCCCAACCCATTACATCATGGCTCATATCCCTGTAACAGAACTAAATGCAAGAACTGTCCCATACATCCTTCCACTGTCACCTACTCCCGTCAGGTCACAAATATCACATACCGACCAAAGGCAAGGTTTCCTGTGAAACCAGTCATGTGATTCACAAGCTAAACTGGACCCACTGTGCTGCTATCTGCATGGAACTGACAAGCAACAAGCTGTCTGTCTGCAGGAAAGGCCACTTACAAACTGTGGCCAGTAAACAAGTGGACCACCCTGTTGCAGAGCAAGCTGCCAACATCACATCATTCACTTCAATGATTGCTTGACAGCCGGTGCCATTATGGATCCTTCTGAACTGCACAAGTGGGAATCCTGCCTTTGTTCCCATAACACTCCCGGCCTCAACCTTGCGTAGTCAGTTTCCTCACCCATTCTGACCTTTCCACGTCTCCATAGAAGAAATGTTTTCACACACGTGGAGAGAATGACTGATAATAAGTATCCAAAGATAAAGTATGTACAGTTTCTCTGTCCCTTTGTTGGCAAAATATTTCCCATTTAGATATTTGCTATAGTCTGTTCCCAGACCAATCTGTTTGTATTCATGCCTCACCTCTGTACTGGGAGTCCAGCACGGAACTGCTATCTACCACCCATACTCGTGGTCATATGCACAAGGAGAGAAATATTGCTCAAATAGCCATAACGTTAGAACTTTGTTGTGACACATAAGGCACATGATAATGTTGTGCAAGTGAAGCAGCTTCCTAGTGCAAGCAACATAAAAATACTTCATATATGCACTAAGCTTGTCACTAATATGAGAATCATTCTTTGAAGTGTTAGGTGAACACTGCAAAGTTGCACTGGTGATATCCTAGATTCCAATGTTGTTGTTGTGCTCAGAGGAAAAGTTTTCTATGCAGCAGCAAAAAATATATCCTCTGTCACCCTCATGGAGGCAATGGCAGTGGCATACAGGAGGCACAGACCTGGAAGAATAATAAAGGAATTGGGCCGCATGATTATTGAAGGAGGATGGTGAGGTGGAATGACACAGTGATCAAGGCTACGCAATGGGACACAAGGCAGAGGTATAATTTTCCCGAGACAAAGAAGTAATGAAAACAGCACAAAAAGAGAGATGTTCCTGAGTAGCCAAGTGGAATAGAGCTTCATTGCAGCACAGATTGTGTGTAACAACATGCAGCTAATGAAACAGATTTCTAGTGAAGGCAAGATAGAGAATGCCCCATTCCACTGAAAGATATTTGCTACTATGAGAACTATTCTTGAATCTCCAGTTCAGCCCTCAGTCGGTAACAACTGAGAAGGACTGCTGTAGGCACCTAGAGTGTAGGTTGCACTGGTGGCGCCAATATTGAGGGCTGCATTCTTATTAAAATAGCCATGGCACTCGGAAGTGGATAGTTGATATAGAGTTTGTAACCTGGTTTGGCAGGTAAGCTACTGTGCAGTGATCTATGAAGGCTCTGCAATGCAGGAATACTGGAAAATTGTCCAGCGTTATGGGCCTTTGTATGAAACTATGCAGTGTCTGTCATAGGAAAGATGAGCTATACTGAGTTTGTTTCAGGCCACTTAATACGCCAGCAACAGAGAGCCATTTGTTGAATTCCACAAGTTGGCATTGTATGGTACCAACCAGATGGTACACCACACAGTTTCACCTCACCCTATTATGTTTCCTACTCCATCCTTTTGCCATACCCATCAAAGTTCTTACTGCCTCACCTCTATGAAGGAAACACCTGAGAAATACCCCACTTTATTTGCCACGCCCTCTTGTGGCTGTATGAACCCATCTGTAAGTAAAGAAAGGAGTGTTGCATTCTATTTATTTGATGTGGCACTTTGACTGCATGAACAGCAAAAGTGGTAAGTGATAACCATTTTTGCTATTTGTGTGGGGTATCCCTGAGAAAAATTCATGATAATTTGAAATTTGGAGTGAAGTTCCTGCAAGTCACTAAGTGCTCTCATTGTAAAATACTTGATGAATATAATGTTTGCATATGCCTGCAGTGAGTGAGGCTGCATATGCAGTCATACACACAATTCCTAACTGTTCCTCTTGCCACAGTGAATTAATCCTGTAACATAAATTTGTATGTTTCAATAAGCACATTACTACAGGATTGTAAAATTTGGTCCTTAATTATGTGAGATGTTGACTAAACATTTATTTGCCCTTGTGCAGTCTTCAGATAGCACCCACCAAATGGAATAAACTTTTGGCTTTCTTGGAATCGGTTTGTAATGTTCATTGTTGAACATAATTGAGTGGATCAGATGCTCAGTTATTCACTGATCAGCAGGCACATTAAAAGATTGAAATAATTCTTTTCTTTATCATGTCATATTGTAACATTGTTAGTGAATAACCTGTTTATTTTACCTTTGCAGGTAATGTAATTTTTATATTACCACGCAAATTCTTTTCTTGTCAATCAGGCCCTGTTGAGGAGCAAGGTCCACCTCCTATTGCTCAGGTGAGTGAAACTAGAGGGTAGCACCTGTGAGACTGGCAGAGCATGGGTGAGTTTCACCAGTAGCGAAACAAGTTTGGTTTTGTGGCATGTAATGAACACCACACAGTTTCCTGGCCTCCTCCTAAGGGTGCTCACAAATTTTGTCAGCCCAGTGTTTTCAGCCTTTCTGTGCACTGCCCTTCATAAACCCCATTTTAATTAATCTGCTCCTTTCTACATATGCTATTCATCTCCACTTCATTCTGATTGTTTTTTGCACTCCAATCCTTCCTGGCCCCACAACCTTTGCAACTTCGTTTACACTCTACACTGTTAACTGAAATGTTATCTCAAGTCCATTATCACACTAAAATTGTCTAGTGTACAATCCAAAAAATTCTCGAACAATACTTTCATACTGGCTAATGACTGCTTAACAGCATGTTTGTGTCCTGATGTAATGACAGTTGTCACTGTGCTCATAGATCTAGAGGCTAGATACATCACTGAACCAGAACGAGGTAGCAAGAGATAAACCAAAAATCAGCAGGTACGGTGAAGCCTCATAATGCAACTATTGTTGTCCCACTCTGTAGAAATTCTTCATTCATATGCAACAGAGTTAATCCACAAGAGAAGAAACATTTCTGAAGTGAACAAAAGTATAACTCGCTGACTGGCCCTATTGCTACAGCCATCATTCATAGATACTATAGACATTGCGAAATATGTGACTTCACGCTACAAAAGAATGCTGAAGATTAGATGGGTAGATCACATAACTAATGGGGAGGTATTTGAATAGGATTGGGGAGAAGAGGAATTAGTGGCACAACTTGACTAGAAGAAGGGATCGGTTGGTAGAACATGTTCTGAGGCATCATGGGATCACAAATTTTCTTACTGGAGGGCAGCATGGAGGGTAAAAATCGTAGAGGGAGACCAAGAGATAAATACACTAACAGATTCAGAAGGATGTAGGCTGCAGTAGGTACTGGGAGATGATGAAGCTTGCACAGGATAGAATGACATGGAGAGCTGCATCAAACCAGTCGCAGGACTGAACACGACAACAACCACCACCCAAGTGATATGTTACACCTCTGTAGATGTGATAGCTACAGTTGTCAAACATATTGCAACTACAAAACAAGTACCTTTCTAAAATGATAGCAGAGTCACACTTCTTGCTATTATCATAGCCAGACACACTTCAATAAATCTTCATAGAATATTTTTGTGGCTGTTAAACAGATATATTGTGTTTTTGATAGAGAGGTCGCCTTGTCTCTGTTTGTGAAGATTTTAACACATGTAGCTTAATAATTCAATAAAACTAATTTCCTGTTTGGTAGCTCATGTTCACAGATTGTGCTGAGTGAAGTAAAAGTACGTGTGTAGCTACTTATGCTTTTTGGGATTTGCTTCCAGTAATATTCACATAGGTCTCTGATTCAGGAAATAGAATCAAATTATAAATCTTTTGAGAATCATACAGATCTTGTACTGACTTCTGTATGCTGATAGGTGTCCCTCCTGCAATGACTGTATGATCAATGTGCATGGTGCCTGTCATAAGAATTCGACTGTATGGTGTCCGTCACAAGGAATGCAACTCCGAGGGCAAGGGCTCATTCCACATTAACTTAGGCTGCCTTAGACATTGCAAAAATATCCTTAATGTAGTCACAATGGGACTCATTAATGCAAAAGGATAAAAATGTCTGTTGTGGCACACAGTAGTAAGTGTTTTGTGAAACTGTGGATATTAGGTTTGATATTGTTTGCAATTTTAAAATGATCATTAGCTGGATGCTAGAATAAACCTTAAGTTCTAATATCCTCAACCTTAATCATGCAGTGAAAGTAGTTGTGTTTCTTGCTCCACTGAGGGAATACTTTTGAATAGCATGGCACTGTTTCTGTACTATTTCCATAGTGTATATCCACTTCTGATCTATGTCTTCAGGATCTTGCTGGAGCTCGATTTCTGCCCTTCCTGTATCACAACATGAGGCACAGTGGTCCACATTGAAATGATTAGTGAGAATTTTTGCTGCCTCACTCTGCTCACTCTGTTCATAAGCTAATCATAATAGACACTGTGCTGGAGGGAAGCGGCCACAAGTCATTGTGTATTTCTGAAGTGATGCAGATCTCACTCCTCCACAATATTCACTGGAAAGTGACCCACCTATGGAACCAGGGGTTAGAATAGGCCTGAGGTACTCCTGCCTGTCATAAGAGGTACTTAGCACCTGCGTCTGGAGACGGATGGTTCCACGACCTATTTGCGGTCATTTTGGTTTTTCACTTCTGGTTTCTTCCTTCCTTTGGTTGCTTCCTTTCTTTGTTCTTCTCCATCTCACTGTCTTCCTTACTCTTCTCCTTGCCTCCGTCTCCATGCCGCCGCCTCCTCCGTGCAACCTCCTTCTCCGTGCCGCCCCTCCTTCTCCGTGCCGCCAGACAGTCTCTCCTTTCTTTCCCCCTGTCCTTGACTGAAGGCTGAACCACACATTCGCACGCATTGCTGGTGACGGGTTATGCATAATTCTCCACCCTGGGTAGACAAGTAAGGCACGCACGTACCCCCTGGTAAAGTCCAGGCCCAGGGAGGGGTGATTGACGGAGCTGATACCTTCTATGTTGATTGATTCCTCCATCTGTTTCTCGGAAGGTGTGACCTGAGGTGTGAACAATCACCTAAGGTAGGAGTGCCCTCCGATTGGGTCCCCACAAGGCAGGAACGCGCCATTGGAGATGCTGGCAATCATGGGGGGATTACTCCACAATGGATATCTCTTCTTTTCTCTCTTGACTTCCGCCCACAAACGAAAACTTGACCAGGCACCAGTTCAAAAGTACTACCGCCTGCCCCACAGTTCCTCGTACTTTCTCAATCTGAGGACGGAAAGGATTTTTCCTCTGTCAACCCTTTCGTTATCCAGAAGGGCGTAAGTGCCATAGCAGGATCGGTCAAGTCTTGTACCAGGTTGCGTAAAGGTACCTTGTTACTAGAAACTGAGAGCACCTTTCAGCCACAAAAATTGCTTCATGCCACACCCCTGCACACATTCCCTGTCCGGGTGAAGGCTCACCGCACATTAAATTCGTCTCGTTGTGTGGTATATACTAGACTCTCAATGGATTGACTGACGAGGAGATTCAGTATTTCCTTGCTGAGCAGGGCGTTATCGCTGTCCATAGGTTCATGAAAAAGGTCAACAATGACCTTGAACCGACCCGGACACTTTTCTTGACCTTTGATAGTGTTCAGCTGCTGTTGCGCATCAAAGCGGGCTACAAGGTTATTTCTGTTCCCCCCTATGTCCCGACACCTACGTGCTGATACCAGTGTCACTGTTTTAATTACACGCGCCAGTATTGTTCCAATGTGGCTAAATGTCACTTGTGGCTGGGATGCCCATGAGGGTGACTGTCCACCTCCATCTCCTCGTTGTGTGAACTGTCAGGGTGACCATGCAGCGTCCACCCGCGACTGCCCCATCTACAAGCAAGAACGCTGTATCCAAGAAATTTGGGTCAAAGAGAAAGTCTCCACCTCGGCTGCTCGCAAGCTATTCGCTAGTAGGAAGCCCACGCTGCTCCCAGCGGGGAAATAAAGTACTGTTCTCACCTCTCCTTGGACTATAAGGAGGTGGCGACGCAGACATGCGATCTGCCCTTCAGCACTACGGTCATCTGTTCAGCCAGTGCTAAGATCGCCAGGTCGATGTCTCCTCTTCCTCCCATCAGCCCTAAGACACAAGCACCTAAATCAGCTTCTGCCAAGATGAAGACCCAGAAGTCCGATGGATGGGCCTTCAAGAAGGAACAGTCTTGTGCAGACTTCTTACGTACCTCGAATTCCCAGCCATCAACCAATACTTCCACAAAACGGCCTTTCAAGAAGGCTCATAGGAGACACAGTTCTCCTTCCCCATCCCGGCGCACTTCTTCTCCTGCGCCACCCAGCGGTTGCAGCCCCAGGCTGTCATCCGTTTCGCCTGGCCGCACCGCAGGTAGCTAAACATCTGTCAGTTCACCAGCAGAGGAAGCTTCCCCTGCCGGCCATCTTAACAAGATGGCCGATGAACCTATAGAACAAATGGACGATGACTGTCCGCCTACTGCTAGCGGCGGCAGTGCTCGCTCTATGCCGGGCCCTCAGCGGCTTTCGAGGTGCCCCCTTCTTGCATCGTCTTCTTCTCATGATGGCATTTATTCACTGGAATATTCGCAGCTTTCGCTCCAACCGAGAGGACTTGAAATTGCTGCTCCGCTTGCACCGTCCGCTCGTCATAGCCCTCCAGGAAATGAAGCTACACCCATGCAAACACATTGTGTTGGCACACTACACCTCTGTGCGTTTTGACCTACCCCCTGTGGCAGGTATTCCGGCTCATGGAGGGTTTATGTTGCTGGTCCGGGATGATATCTACTATGATCCCATCACATTGCACATCGGCTTGCAGGCAGTTGCCATCCGCATTACTCTCCCCAGTTTTACATTTTCCATTTGTACCGTTTACACTCCATCGTCTGCTGTTACCAGGGCAGACATGCTGCAAATTATTGCTCAGCTCCCTGCATCATTTTTGTTAACTGGAGACTTCAATGCTCACCATCCTCTTTGGGGCTCTCCAGCATCCTGTCCGAGGGGCTCCCTGTCAGCAAACGTTTTCAACCAGCTAAATCTTATCTGCCTCAATACTGGCGCCCCTACTTTCCTTTGACACCTCTCACACCTATTCCCATTTAGACCTCTCTGTATGTACTACCCAACTTGCACGCCGGTTTGAGTAGTATACGCTTTTTGATACATTTTCAAGCGACCACTTCCCATGTGTTATCCATCTCCTGCATCATACCCCCCCCCTCCGTGCTCAACTAGTATGAACATTTCCAAAGCAAACTGGGGGCTCTTATCTTCCAGGGCGACCTTTCAGGATCAAACCTTCACAAGCTGCGATAGTCAGGTCGCACACCTCATGGAAGTCATTCTCACTGCTGCTGAATATTCCATCCCTCACACTACTTCTACTCCAAGTCGCGTAACGGTCCCCTGGTGGACCGCAGCATGTAGAGACACTTAACGTGCTCGTCGGTGTGCTTTACGCACCTTTAAATGCCACCCTACAGTGGCGAATGTATCAATTACAAACTATTATGTGCGCAGTGTCGTCTGGTTATTAAAGAAAGCAAGAAAGCCAGCTGGGCTGCTTTCACAAGCTCCTTAAACAGTTTTACTTCTTCTGTTGTCTGGGGTAGCCTGGACCGGCTATCTGCCACTAAGGTCTACTCACCAGTTTCTGGCTTGAAGGACTTGAATGACGTCCTTGTGGCCTTTGAAGGTGTCTCCAATGCCTTAGGCCGCTTTTTTGCAGAGGTTTCTAGCTCCGCTCATTGCAACCCTGCCTTGCTCCCCCGAAAACAGGGAGAGGAGGCTCGGCCACCTAACTTCCACTCCTCGAATCGTGAAAGTTACAATGCCCCATTCACTGGGCAGAAACCCGAAAATGCACTTGTACAGTCACGGTCCTCAGCTCCAGGGCCTGATTCTATACATATTCAGATGCTGAAGAACCTTTCCCCTGCGGGTAAAGGTTTCCGTCTTCGTACTTACAATCACATCTGGATTGAGGAACATTTTCCTGCATGCTGGCGTGAGTCTATTGTTGTACCGATTCTTAAGCCAGGGAGGGACAAGCACTTGCCTTCCAGTTATCGACCCATCTCGCTTACCAGCTGTGTCTGCAAGGTGATGGAGCGAATGGTTAACTCTCGGTTGGTTTGGCTGCTCTAATCTCGAAGCCTACTTACCAATGTACAATGTGGATTTCGTAGGCGCCGCTCTGCTGTTGACCATCTGGTTACCTTGTTGACCTTCATTATGAATAACTTCTTGTGGAAGCGCCCGACCGCAGCTGTGTTCTTTGATTTGGAGAAGGCTTACGACACCTGTTGGAGGGCGGGTATTTCCGCACCATGCATACATGGGGCTTTCGCAGTTGCCTCCCTCTTTTTATTCGTTCCTTTTTAATGGATCGACAGTTCAGGGCACGTGTAGGTTCTGTTGTGTCAGACACCTTTTGCCAGGAGAATGGGGTGCCACAGGGCTCTGTTTTGAAATCGCTCTCTTTGCCATAGTGATCAATCCAATAATTGATGCCTCCTAGCTGATGTATCAGGCTCCCTTTGCGTGGACGATTTTACCATCTATTGTAGTGTGCAGCATACATGTTTCCTGGAACGCTGTCTTCAGCATTCTCTTGACCGTCTTTACTCTTGAAGTGTCGCCAATGTCTCCAGTTTTCTGCCAAGTCGACGATCTGTATTAACTTCTGGCGCTACAAAGAGTTCCACCCACCATCCTTAAGACTCGGTCCCGTTGCTCTCCCATTCGTGGAGACAACAAAATTTTTAGATCATACATTTGACAGGAAACTTAGCTGGTCTCCACATTTATCATATTTGGCTGCCAATTGTACCCATTTTCTAAATGTCCTCCGTGTTCTGAGAGGTATGTTGTGGGGAGCAGATCGAACTGTCCTACTTCACCTATATCAGTCAATCGTCCACTCCAAGTTGGATTATGGGAGCTTAAAATACTCCCTTTGAGAGTCTTCATGCTGAAGCCGGTGAATTGCCACTCATCTACCGTCACGATATACTGCTTTGTTGTTATGCCTGTCGGCTACGGTCAAAGCCTGACTACCCAATGTATCGTTCCTTCCTTGACGACTCTCTCGACCATCAATATGGGTTGTATGTCTCTGCCCTGCTACCCCTGGAGTTAGCTTTCGTCGCCTTCTTCATCATATTGATTATTCACTCCCTGCACCCTGCAACCTTCAGAGTGGGAGAGAGCCAAACCACACCTTGGCTCCAAGCTCAGGTTCGTGTACATCTTGATCTCAGCTCGCTCCCAAAGGAGGTTACCCCCTGTTTGGTATACCATTCAAAGTTCATTAATATGATGTTCATTTATACAGATGGCTCTAAGACCAATGACAGGGTCGGGTGTTCTTTTATTGTCGGGGCACAAAGTTTCAAATACTGGTTACATGGACATTGTTCAGTTTTCACAGCTGAGCTCTTTGCCCTCTACCAGGCTGTTCTTTACATCTGCTACCACCGACATTCTGCTTATGTCATCTGCTCTGATTCTCTGAGTGCCGTCCAGAGCCTCAGTGATCGGTATCCAGTTCACCCTTTCGTGCACCGGATCCAACGCTCTCTTCAGCAGCTGGTGGATGACGGGTCTCCAGTTAGCTTTATGTGGGTTCCTGGCCATGTCGGTATCCCTGGAAACGAAGGTGCAGATGCCGCAACCAAGGCTGCGGTTCTCCATCCTTGACGGCTTCTTGTTGTGTCCCTTCATCAGATTGTAGCAGGGTCATTTGTCGGCGCATTTTATCACTGTGGCGTGCCGATTGGGCTGCACTTATGGACAACAAGCTTCGGGCCTTGAAACCTCTTCCCGTAGCTTGGACATCCTCCTCACGTCCTTCTTGGTGGGAGGAGGTCGTTTTGGCCTGGCTACGAATTGGACACTGCGGGTTCAACCATCGCCATCTGCTGACGGCTGCACCGGCGCCGTTCTGTCCATGTGGGCAATTGCTGATGGTCCACCACATTTTAACGTCCTGTCCAGATTTTACTGCACTGCGTCTTGATCTTGGCCTGCCATGTACTCTGGATGCCATTTCAGTGGATGACCCAGGAGCTGCTCTTCGTGTACTTAGTTTTATCAACTTGACACACCTGTCTAAGGACGTTTCATTATGCTGTTGTTTTTTTTTAAACCTATGCCAGTTTATATTTCTTTTATAGTGTTGTCCCTTTTAGTTGCTGTCTTAACCTTGTGCCTCGCGGTGTATTCCTAACTTAGTCAGGGCGCTAATGACCATTGTAGTTGTGCACCCTAAAACAAAACAGAAAAAAAAATGTAAAGTGTGATCTTCAATTACTACCAGAATGTGTCTATACATATTCTCCATGTCTACTGTGAAGGCAATGCGTTGCACGTTGAAGTATAATCATGCAGAGTACAAACAGTATTTCATGGTTGGTCCTACCATTGGTAGACAATTGAGTGACAAAATTCGTATTCAATTTGGCAAGACAAACAAACATTACTCTTCCTTTAGTAGTTGAGATGGGTTTTGTAAGAGATAGCTGATGTGGCATGTTATATGAAATTGCATGTGTCATGACTACTATCACCATATGACTTAAAACTTCCCACTTTCTCATAAACTCTGTGTAGCTTTCCACAATCTTTCATTGTCTTGCTAGTTTAAGAGAAGCATTTGGGTTCATTGTGGAGTGAACTGCATAACAAACTCAGCTCTTCCATTTCAGGAAGATGAACAATGAATCTATCTTGTGAATCTTCAGTTGTTTTTTGCCAGGAAGTGTGAATCACTTTGCTGCTCTTCTTCTGTTATAAAGACATTGATACCTCCTAACTTGGGTTGGAACAGCTTTAAGGAAAAGAAATGGAATGTGGATTCACATATTTTGTCACTTGTTATTTTATGTAATACACCTGATTACTTACAGACATTATTATTATTATTTTTTTCTTATCTCAGATGTTATGTCTGGTCAGAAGTAGAAAGTGACGAGGACCTTGATCAAGCGTGACTTCCTTTTAACTGTATGGTATGTGTTACATTGCATTTAGGAACTGTTTTGTGTACTTTGCTATTTTATCCTTGTTCTAGAAATAATTTTCTTAAATTGTCTACCTGTCCATTATGTAGGTTTTTTATGTCAATAAATCCCCTTTCCTCCTCCCGTTCTGCTTAATGTGAATCTTTCTGTTGCTGAATGTATGTGATGTAGTCTATATTTGTGGTATTGTGATCATGTAAGTGTATTGAGTGCTTCTAGGTCTGTATTACTGCATTTCACTACTCGAAATGAGTAGGTCGATATTGGTATAGCATAATTATTTATAGCTTTTGTCTTCTTTCTTGCTATCAATTGTGTTTTCAATATTTTTGTTAGTCTTTGTCTATATTTTTCTTTTAGTTCTCCTTTAACATTTGCATTATCTATTCCTATTTTTTGTCTGTATCCTAGATATTTATAGGCATTTGTTTTTTCCATCTCTTCTATGCATTCTATCATTGCTGAATACTTCTGTTTTCTTTAGTTATTGGTTGAGTTGTTGATTTGTTGCTGCCAGTAGTTTTAGAACATCCATGTATAGCAAATGTGTGATTTTGTGTGGGTATGTTCCAGTAATATTGTATCCATAATTTGTATTATTTACATGTTGGATAGTGGGTTCAGAGCAAGGCAGAACCAGAAAGGACAGAATGAGTCTCCTTCATACATTCCACGCTTAATCTGTATTGGCTGTGATGTGATGTTATTTGAATTTGTTTGGATATAAAGTGTGGTTTTCCAATTTTTCATTACTATGTTTAGGAACTGTATCAATTTATGATCAACTTTGTATATTTCCAATATTTGTAGTAATCATGAGTGGGGTACACTATCAAAAGCTTTTTGGTAATCAATGTATGCATAGTGTAGTGACCTTTGTTTAGTTTTAGCTTGATGTGTCACCTCTGCATCTATTATCAGTTGCTCTTTACATCCTCGTGCTCCTTTGCAACAACCTTTTTGTTCTTCATTTATAATTTTGTTCTTTGTTGTATGTGTCATTAATTTCTGTGTAATGACTGAAGTTACAATTTTGTATATTGTTGGTAGGCATGTTATGGGGCGATATTTTGCTGGGTTTGCTGTATCTGCTTGATCTTTAGGTTTCATATAAGTTATTGCATGTGTAAGTGTACCAGGGAATCTGTATGGGTCTGCAATGTAACTGTTAAATAATTTAGTTAGATGTGAATGTGTTGAGGTGAACTCCTTTAGCCAGAAATTTGCTATTTTATCTTTTCCAGGGTCTTTACAATTGTGAGTAGAGTTAATTGCTTTGGTGACGTCATGTTGCAAAATTATCACTTCAGGCATTTGTGGTATCACATTGTATGTGTCTGTTTCTGCTTCTATGAACTGTGCATGCCTGTTATGTTGTACTGGGTTTGACCATATGCTGCTCCAGAAGTGTTCCATGTCTGTTATGTTTGGTGGATAGTCTATTACAATGTGTGTGTTACCTATTGTCTGGTAAAATACCTTTTGGTTTGTGTTGAATGTTTGGTTTTGTTTCCTTCTATTTCCACATTTTTGTATCTTCTAAGTCGTTTGGCCAAGGCTTGTAATTTCTGCTTCTTTTCATCTAATTGCTCTATTGCTTCTTGTTGTGAGATTTTACCTAACCTTTTTTGTTTTTTTCTGACATTTGATGTCTTATACATTGTTAGCTGTCTGACGTCTTCTCTCAGTTTTTCTATTCTGATCTGTAGTCTGTGTTGCCTTGCTGGTTTTGTGGGTTTCTTCTGTGTGTTGGTTGGTTCTGATCTCTGCCTAGTGTGTATATTTAGTGTAGTGAGTGCTCCTACATAAGCCAGTAGTTGTAACTCTTCCATAGTTGTATTTTCATTTATTTTGTTCTGTATGATCGTGTTTATAGTTATTGTTGTTTCGACTTGTGGGTTATTTGGTGGTCTTTGCAAGAATGGTCTAATATCTGTATTTGTGTCTTTGTATTCTATATATATCAGCTGAAATTATTCTTCTAGATCTAACGTATGTCACTTCATGTTCTATTTGTACTTGTTCTGGTGGCAGTCTTAAGATTTCGTTTTCCCCTGATTGTTTAATTGATGCGTGTTACTCTTTGTTTGTTTTGCTCTGGGATGTGTGAGTCCATTACTGTATTTTCTTCTTCTGATTGCACATTATTTTGTTCCAGTATCGGTTGTACTTGTTGTTTGATGTTTGTAATTCTGACTGTGATATCCTGTTATTTTTGATCATTACACGTATCTGATCAGCTAGTCATTGTTCTGTTAAGAATTGTAATTTAGGGTATCTGGTAATAAATGTTGTGTATACTTGTGATCTGTATCCAGTTGTGTTTGTTCCTATGTTTGTTGTGTTGTAATAACAGGACATGAGGTGTTGATTAACTTCATCTGACCATCTCAACGTCTGTCTTTGTTTAACTTCGAGGGTGATTGCAGGAAGCATATCCTGCAAAACAGCTCTATTTGGATTTAAATCATTTTCCAGTTGGCTTGCAGTGTTGTTTCCATTTTGGGTGGGCATAGGGTTCAAGCGTCGTCCCCGACTGTGACGGCGCTTGTCTGAGGCTTCTTTAGTCGTGTCCAGAACCAACTAGGGAGGTTAGCCCTATTAGTGGATTGTTCTTTCGATGCCTTTGACTGGCAGAGCATACCAGAGGCCAATTCTTTTCCCAGTCCTCCTCGGGTATTATAATAATAATAACAATATTAACAATATTATTATTATTATTATTATTATTATTATTATTATTATTATTATTATTATTATTATTATTATTATTATTATTATTAATACTAAAACTACAAATTAATAAACTACTTAGTCACAATACTCACAGTCAAAACTTGAACAGGCTTAATTAATTGGTAGCCGTATTTTCTCAATTGTTCCATTTTGCACAGAGCATGAAATTGGAAGTATACAAGTCACAAAACAAGGAAAGGTCACACTGATTGGGCAGGTTCAACAAAAAAATTATCAGTCGAATGAACTACAATGACAGACAGAAAATGAGCTAACAACTTGCAGCCTTTACAACTGTTAGACAATTGAATAACACTATTCCAAATACAGGAAGATTCACAAGTCACACCACTGATTGAAACTGTTGCATGGGCTCTTAGTAATGTATAACACTTAAGAAAAAGAAAGAAAAGCCCTTAAGTAGTAATTCATACATTGCAAACAAACATTAAAAATGACCTTTTATAAATATACCATCATCCAAAATTCAGAGCAAGCTGAGAGCTACAGCAGAGAGCTATCACAGTCAACAAGAAACTAGCAGCCAAATTCCCCAAGCGGAGTTAGCTAATGATTATTCACCGATGTAACAATTCACGGATTATACTGATGGCTAACAGGATTTAAACTTAATGTGTTGAAAATTACTAATAAAAATACAAGGTTTAATCAAGTAGTTAAAGGTATAATAAGGAGGGACCTGAGGCTTGGTAAATATGCGTTAATCTGCTGATCTCAATAAATTCACCAAAAAGAGCAAACTACTGGTTCCTGCCCAGAGGTGACACTCCACCACGGCACATGTCAAATGAGCAACTTCACTTCCCTCGAGCCACCACAGTGTGACCAGTAGGGGCAGCAGACTGCCCGTCAATCTGGGTGCCACAGGATGATGGAAGTGCCACCATGGCAAAATCCAAACATAGCTCTACTCTAGGCCCAGGGTCTGCGCAAACATAGCTTCATACAACAAGGGGCAGGAAGTAGAAAATATCAGCACCTGTTGATACATTAGCTCAAGTGTACACATGTACCGAGATTGCTTTGCCTCCAGCACAGATCGTGTTAAAAGTAGGTTCCCTTCATGAGACTTAAAACATGGCATACTCTTACACTTGCATGACACATGACCCATAATACAGTGCAATTAATAACAATGACTATTGGTCATGCACTGAATCACTCATAGGTGCATTATTATTACAGACGCAATTCTAGATAACACAGAGAGGACCTTACTTAAATATAACAACACAACTCAAAACTCGACACAATTGCATGTGTGCATCAATCAAAGATCTTAGCTTGTGGCAACCGATTGAATCAATATCAGCAACCTAAGTAGTTCGTGATACCAGTGGAATGCTGTTACACCAAGATTAGAGATACTGTGGTTCAGACATGATTTGATCCTTTTGCCCTTCAGTTTCTTCAAGACAGCCAGCCTAAGTTTTCACAGAACACAAGACGAATGGATACCTTGACAAAATTTTGCGTTCTACCAATTGGTACTGCTTTGACATACATAACCCAACACAGTTGTGTCTTTTGAAGCACATGATGATCAGTTCCTATGGAGAGAGTCCTTGCCTTCTGAATGTACAGACAAACTTCAGCTCCCAACATCATGTTGATCTCGCAAGGTGACCAAATTTCTGGATCAATAATTTTTATACTCATCAAATCGGACACATTGAGATAGAGATGAGATGTCAGTTATTTCCAGCAATGTTAAACAGACAGAAGGTAAAATGAAGACATTTATTCATGAGTCTACTTGAAAAGAGATGCCTTGTTTTGTTTCTTGTATGTTTCCATCAGTTCCCTGAATGGGTGCTATACTTTGCCATTTGTGAATTCAGAGGCACTGTGCACATGCTTCAGATATAAATCATCCCTGTGAGTTTGAACTGAGAGAGCATAAGTTTTTCATGTGCCACTGCTATCTTTTAACCATATTGCTACTGTTGTAAGCAGCAATTGTTTTTGCCAGGGATGACTTAAGTGAGCAATAACACAATGTACTTGATGTATGTACTTGATGGATGTATACCATTTTGTTTGTGTTTTATGTCACTTGGACAGTCGTACCTTGTTCCATTTTGTGTGTTTTATTTCTGTATGGTGTCATTTTTGACAAGCATGACAGCATACAGATGTGAAACTACAAGCCCTATGGACACCATTCAGGCAATTGGGCAAACACTTTGTTGGGCATCATAATAGGTTTGTGTTCACTACACATGGCTTGCCTGAATTTTCTGCACTTCTGCAAAGCATCAGGCAAGTGGCACATGACAAATGCAGCACTAGCAGGGACTAGATTCATCTAAAATGCCCTATGTGGCAGACGGCCCTTGCTTTGGCTTGGTGGCGCCCTTGTGGAGAGCCCCTGGTCAGAATGACTGGTATTGGGGTGGTTGCTTGACGCATGAAATCTATTGAGCTGCAAAATTCTGAATGATCTCAAACAGCCGTTTCTATGAATGGTGAACAATCATTGAATGCAACTTCATATTACCCAGCATCCTTTCATTCCCTGGCTACACTGTTGTGCGAGGGCCAGGTTTGTCTTCCTTTCTTTTTTTCATATTTGATAGAGTGATGCTTCCATCAAAGATCAATAAGACAACCCATTCTGAACAAAATGCACTGCTACCAGTGTCTTCATTATGACCACACTCAAATGTAATGGTGACACCCAGCCAACTGTGTAACCTGGCTGCCTTCTCCTCCCTGTTGCAGAAGTTGTAATGGTGACCATGCAACCTTCTCCCCAGATTGTGTCATGTACCTTGATGGTCGGGCACCGAGGAAATCTAGGTCAAGGAAAAAGATGCCTTACCAGGTCACTCACAAATTGTCACCTTGTCAATAACCCACAGCCTCTTCTCTTGCCCCAATAAAGCCACAAACTTTTGTCTCACAGGAGAAAGTCACCTGCTACACAACTGACAGGCCAGGAAGGGTAGAAGTAATACTCCCACAAAAACTTTCCATGTTCTTCCAGCCAACAAACATCTGAGTCTTCCTCTGCCAACCAGAAAGGCTCCAAGTAATCAAAGAAAGGAAAACGATCATCTTTATTGGCTCGGAGATCCTCCTTGATGGAGTCAGCACATGATGTGCTTGGCTGGCTGACCACCTTGTTGTCGGAATGCACCTCCAGCCATTTTTCTTCTCTGGACTTAAAGGACAGTTAGAATGAGAATGCCGACACCTCTGTAGATCTCATAGAGGCGGAATCTCCAGCCTCTTTGCCCTATAGCTGTGAGCTGCCACTCGATAGCCACTGAGGTGACACCCTTCCTTTTTTTCCCTTTTCCCCTTGTTGCACTCTTCCAGTGGAATGTTTGTGGCTTTTGATACAACAAAGAGAATTTATGGCTGCTCTTGGTATCACAGCCTCTTCTTTCCCTCTGCTTCCAGGAAACAAAATTACATGCTCACGACCTGCTTTGAACTCTCTCATTTATTTCCAGTCTGCTTTGACGTGCCCCAACCTCTCACAATCACCCAGGGGACAGATTACATGTCATGCAGTGGAGTTGGGCTTCTTACGAAGGATGACGTTCATAGTCTTTCTGACAACCCATTTTCAAGCTATTCCTGTCTGCCGTTAACTTCCTCACCTCGACTTTTCCATTTGTACTGTTTACCTTCCTCAGTCACTGGACAGTCTGCTTCCAGTTTACTGGCCAACTCCCTCACCCATTTCTGCTGCTCCCCTTGGGGCTCTTCCTGAACCTGTCAGAGAGCTTCCCTCTTAGCTGACCTCCTCAGTCACCTTAACCTCATTTGACTTACTGTGGGAATACCTACATTTCTTTCACACTCCATGCACTCCTACCCCCATCTGGACCTCTCCTGCACCGCCGAATTTGCCCTGATGATGATCTCATTATTATGTGTGATACAAAATCAAGTGACCATTTCCCGTTTGCTATCCATTATTGCCTCCTACCACACATACATGCACACCCAAATGGATGACTGGAGATTTACTGCTCCCTGACAATGTTCAAGATACATTATTTCCCCATTTTTGATGACCAGGCAGAATATCTTACAAATGTTATCCTTACCACCACCAGTGTTCCATTCTCACACTTCTTTTGCATGCCATGTTCTGGTCCCTTGGTAGACTGAGGTGTTTCATGACCCGACTTTTGTACAAAGATGTGCTCTCCATGTTTTTACCCCTCATTCTGCATTGGAAAACTGTCTTCATAATAAACAGTCCCATATTCAATATTGTCACAGCTTTCAGAATAGCAATAAATTACTGTATTTTATTTGCTAGTTGTTTTAACAGTTCCACTCCCTCTTCTGTTGTGTGGGCCAATGTCCGATGGGTTTATGGGACCAAGATGGATTCCCAAGTTTCTGTCCCGGCAGCAGAAGATAAGCTCTTGCCCCCATATTCTTACCGATCCTCCACCCCATTGCTGAGTGATGTTCCCATTCAGATGTTGCAAAACCTTTTCGTTGTGTGCAAGCACTTGCTGCTTCATATGTACAATCACATCTGGACAGAAAGCATGTTTCCCAGATGCTAGCATGAATCCACTGTCATACCCATATCCAAGCACGATAAGGACGAACAACTTCCTTCTAGTTACTGTCCCGTTTCTCTCATGAGCTGTGTTTGCAAGGTCATATAATTCATGCTCAGCTGGTGTAGTGGCTAGAGTTTGGCAATTTACTGCTCACTACACAGTGTGGATTTCGAGCAGGCCGTTCTGCATTTAGTCATCACGTCACTTCATCAATCTGTGTCATGAAAGGTTTTCTGTGGAAATAGCAACTGTGGCAGTGTTTTTCAATTTGGAGAAAGCCTAAAACATCTCTTGAAGGATTGGTATCCTCAATGCTCTTTACATGTGGGGCTTCACAGGCCACGTGATCCATTTTCTTCAGGAATTTTTAATATACGGAGTTTCTAAGGTATGTGTGGGGTCTGTCTTGTTTTAACACCTGTATCAGGAAGACAGTGTGCCTAAGGGTACTGCCCTGAGCGTTGCCCTCATTACTATTGCCTTTAATCCTATTATGTTCTGTCTCCCGCATGTCATCTCTAGCAGTTTACTGTCCCCACCCCTACACTGGTATCCCTCACCCTCCCTGTCCCAGCCTCTTCCTTACCCTGCTTGGTTGCCTGTCCCATCACATGCAGTTTCTCCCAGTCTGGCTTCAGCTGCCAGAGACTGTGGTCACACGTGTGCGTGTGTGTGTGTGTTACCTATTTCCAAAAAAGGCCTTGTTGACTGAAAGCTCACTTTCTGACATTTTTTTTGTTGTGTCTGTCTGTGACTCAGCATCTCTGCTTTATGGTGAGTAGCAGTTACCCTTTTCATAATATTGTTGAATTTGTTTTTGAAGGATTGTGATGGCTTGAGGCATTGAGGTGCAGAGGTATGGGCCAGTGTACACTCATCAGCAAACAAAAAATTGTACCTCAGCAGACAAAAGGCAGGAAAGATCAGACCATTTGGCAATAGTGCCATAACAACTGGACCAGAGAGTGATTTTGTAGAGATGAAGAGGGTCATCAGTTCTGTAAATGTGAGCTGTCTCATACTAACTCAGTTTTCACTTCTGCCCCAATGTGCTAGTGATTGCTTACTTAACTGCATGGATTATGGACCTGACTGTCAGAAGTTTCATGTCAGTGACTGTCATCAATGCCAATAAATATGCTGCATGGAGGCCCTGAAAGGCTAAGAGTGTGCTTGTTAGTGCTCACTCTCTACCATTCAGTTGACTAAGAATGGAAGACCAATTTTACCAACACGTTTTTTTATATTTTGCAGTGACTCATATTCATCTCTTGCAACTTGAAAATATATCTTTGCAAGTTTTGGAACAAAGGTAAGGGCAACAAAATTACCTTCTGTGAGCATGTGGAGTCCGTCTCACATCCATTCTTCAAAGTGTAATGACAGAAGCTTTGCTTGGTAACCTGAGGTTGCAGAGTTCAATGCTACAGGTTCCCATTTCTTTAATTTTTGTACAAATTCAAGAGAGAGAGAGAGAGAGAGAGAGAGAGAGAGAGAGAGAGAGAGAGAGAGAGAGAGAGAGAGAGAGAGTTATTTTGGGCAACATTTATGCAAATTATGGAATTGAGTGTGAGAGAAATAAAATTTCTGCCCTTTTTGCAAATGGGCTTCACTCTTCCAGATTATTTTCTTAACGTACCTGTAGCTAAAGTCATAAAACTTAAAATGTCTTGTGATAGAGAAACTAGCCAATCACAAAAGAAGCATTTGAAAAGCTCTTTTCAAAATACATAATCGAACATGAAACCATTACCAATTTGTCATAAGAAATGTTACAGATTAGTACAGCTGCACATAATACTTAAAATACATACATATTTAAATCTGTGGTTAAATTTTCTCAATAAATTAATGACTGAATGCTTTGAGAAAGTGTGATCAATTAACAATGTACTTGTGCACCTACATGCAGCCATTAAAGCTCTATTGGATGTGTAACATGATCAAATTACTTAAGCAACATTGCTGGGTCACCTACTTGCCAGAGAAAATATTAACTATGTAATATATTACATGTATTATGAACCACTAGACAAAATGAAAGTCAGCAGCAAAAGCTTTCAGATGCATACGATCTTGGATGCTCACCTCTGAAGCACTGACTTGCATGCATTTGCTGATTTAAATGTGGAATTTTCTTTAAGTTTGATATAGCTTTTTCAATGCAAACCAAACATCAATATAAAGAATAGAAACAGTAAAACTAATAATTAACAGTATCATCCAGTTCCTGGCCTAGTTAAGCAAAATGTTCCAACATGATACTTGATCATATTCCAACACATATCATCTGTCACATGTGCCAAACTATAATTTCACTTCCCATTGCTGTACTTGTGTATGATCTAGCACAATGTTGATACTGTGAAGTGCACTTCCATAAACATTTCTACAGCAAAAAGAAGGTTCAATTACTTCTCGGGATTTACGATATTATACAGGTTATCGTTGTACGATGTGTGTTTTGAATGGGAGTCCTAGTGCACAGTATATCCTTTGGATGCACCTGCAGTTATTTAAAAGCTGTTTGACAGCAGCTCTCCATGTTATTCTCTGCTGTGCAAGCTTCATCTCCCAGTACCTACTGCAGCCTACATCATTCTGAATCTGCTTAGTGTATTCATCTCTTGGTCTCCCTCTCTGATTTTTACCCCCCACACTGCCCTCCAATACAAAATTGGTGATCCCTTGATGCCTCCGAACACGTCAAACAAACCAATCCCTTCTTCTAGTCAAGTTGTGCCACAAATTCCTCTTCTCCCCAATCCTATTCAATACCTCCTTGTTAGTTATGTCGTCTACCCATCTAATCTTTATCGTTCTTCTGTAGCACCACATTTCAAAAGCTTCTATTCTCTTCTTGTCCGAACTAGTTATTGTCCATGTTTCACTTCCATACATGGCTACACTCCATACAAATACTTTCAGAAATGACTTCCTGACATTTAAATATATACTCGATGTTACCAAATTTTTCTTCTTCAGAAATGAGTTCCTTGCCTTTGCCAATCTACATTTTATATCCTCTCTACTTGGACCATCATCAGTTATTTTGCTCCCCAAATAGCAAAACTCCTTTACTACTTGAAGTGTCTCATTTCCTAATCTAATTCCCTCAGTATCACCCAACTTAATTAGACTACATTCCATTATCCTTGTTTTGCTTTTGTTGATATCCATCATATACCCTCCTTTAAAGACACTGCCCATTCCTGTGTTCATATGGCAACTATTCAGTGGTAGTAATATTTATTTTTAAAGCTATACAAATTCACCTCAAGGGCGACTATGGGAATGGAAGTTGCCTTAGTACTGGGAACTTTGTATTAAATATCAACCTGTGTGATGGATGAATCTTTGGAATGTCAGAAGTCTAACCCTACACTTGATCTCTGGATCCAGTAAATGAATGATGTTTGGGACAAACAAACAAACAGCCTGACACACATCACCTAAAGTGTCTGCTGTAGCTACACTATGGGATCAAAACTATCTAGAGATCCCCCCCAAAACATATGTTTTTCATATTAGGTGCATTGTGCTGTCACTTACTGCTAGGTACTCGATATCAGCAACCTCAGTAGACATTAGAGATTGTGAGAGAGCAGAATGGGGCTCTCTGTGGACTTTAAGTATGGTCAGATAATTGGATGTCACTTGTCATATGTCTGTATGCAAAATTTCCACACACGTAGACTTCCCTAGATCCACTCTTTCAGTTGTGATAGTGACATGGAAATGTGAAGGAACATGTGCAGCACAAATGTGTACAGGCTGGCCTCATCTGTTTACTGAGAGGGACTGCAGACATTTGGAGAGGGTTGTGATGTGTAACAGGCAGACATCTATCCAGACGATCACACAGGAATTCCAAACTACATCAGGATCCACTGCAAGTACTATGAAGTTAGGTGAGTGGCAGTTCATAAGCCACACATCACATCAGTAAATGCTAAATGCTGCCGCACTTGGTGTAAGGAGCATAAACATTGGACAACTGAACAGTGGAAAAATGTTGTACCGAGTCACAAATCATGGTATACAATGTGGCGATCTGATGGCATGGTGTGGGTATGGCGAATGCCTGGTGAACATCATCTGCTAGCGTGTCTAGTACCAACAGTAAAATTTAGAAATCCTGGTATTATGGTGTGGTTGTGTTTTTCATGGAGGGGGTTTGCCTCCTTTGTTGTTTTTCATGCCACTTCCACAGCACAGACCGACGTTGGTGTTTTAAGAACTTTCTTGTTCCCACCATTGAAAAGAAATTGGGGTATGGACATGCATCTTTGAACACAATTGAGCACCTGTTCATATTGCACAGCCTGTGGCAGAGTGGTTACATGACAATAACATCCCTTTAATGGACTTGCTTGCACAGTCCTGACCTGAATCATGTAGAAAACCTATGGGACGTTTTGGAACGCCAACTCCATGCCAGGCCTCACTAACTGACATAGATATATCTTCTTAGTGCAGCAGTCCACAAAGAATGGGCTGCCATTCCCCAAGGAAACTCCCAGTAAGTGACTGAACATATGCATACGAGTGGGAAAGCTATCGTCAAGGCTACAGGTGGGTAAACACCATATTGAATTCCATCATTACTAATGGAGGGCGCCATGAACATGTCATTTTCAGCCAGGTGTCCAGATGCTTCTACTGACAGTGTATTTCTATTCTTCTTCCTTTTGCTTAAGAATTCAAGATGGGATACATGCATATTAAAATAGTTCATCCCTGGACCAAATTCAAACTAACAACCTCTGTCTTTTCACCTTAGTTCCCTCTGCAACAAGAGGTCAACCAGACAAACTTTTTCCCTTTATCTATATATCTTTCAAAGACATTAGACTTCAACATGTCTGCTACAGCCACTGGCATTCAGCAACAGCACAGTAAAGTTATCAATTATTTGTTCAAATTTGACTAAGTTTGTTAAGAACTAGCTAACAAATTTTTGTTTAGGGAAAAACACAGGTATGCACAGATGAGCATACTCTCAAGGTAACATCATACATGCAATATGTGGGATTCGAATCTATGACCCCTAAAATGTCTCACCCTACACCTCCACAGGCTGGAGCTGCGTAGGTTTATGTCAAGACTTAGTGATACATCTGTCGCCACTGCCGCTCCTGATGGCAAAATGTATACTTCCTCCCCAGGCATCAGCACAAGAGCACCAAGAGGAAATAACATCAGGAGCAGTCAGTTGTGATAGCTCACCAGAAGCATTCAACATTCTGATTGAAGGATACAAGTTTTTGACTGGAGATGAATATAGGATGTTTGGCATGCCATTCACTACTCTAAAGAGATGTTGGAACAGTTATGTTGAAAGAGTCATATTGGCAGAATTCCTGGTTGGAGCAGGAAGAGACTGAGCATACAGCAGGACGACACAGAGGTTGCATGTAAGAGCTAGCAACTCCCTCTCCTAGATATGAAGCAGTTGTAGTGAGTGACCAACTTGCCAGTTCTGATAAGACAGTTCACTGAAGGCTGAGGAAAGCTGTACAGCATGTACTAATATCCACTATGTTACAGGAACTGAGTGAGAAAAATGTGTTGTGCTGAGTGGCAGTCACAGAGCTCAACCTGAGTGAGGTGTGGGAAAATGTACTTTTCTCTGATACGGTGTTTTACAATGGTCCAAGAGTAGTTTAATGGCCCTGAGGGTTGAGACATCATGAAGAAAAAGGGGTGACAACATGCAGTACTAGCAGATTGTCAGTTTCCTGGAGGGGTTGGATTTCTGTGAGAGGAGCAGGAATGCTTCCTCAATAGCAGGCAGTATGCCAACATTTTGAAGAAAGTAGTGCTGCCTGTAGTGTGAATGCTATATTGATGAGACGAATTAATGCTACAAAAAGTACATTCACTTGCATACAAGTCTACTTCATTAAACAGCAGCTGTCCAACATGGACATAAATGTAATGGACTGGCTGTGACTGACTGCTTACATGAATGCAATGTAAAATGTGTGTTTGGAGGTAGCAGGAACTCTGTCAGAGAACTGGCTGTGAAACGAACCACTTATAGCTGATGCTCTTTGGGGCTGCTTTATTGAAGCTGCGGAGGGAATTGGCTCTTCTGACAATTATGGCCAGTGCTTCACAGATTTAGTGTCAGAGTGCATGACTGAAGTTAGAAATAATGGGGTATTCTGAATAAAAAATAAAGCCCTAAAAATAATTTACTTTCTTTGTTCTGCTGCTCAGTTTCCTGTTAGTGAGAGGTAGCACAAAAACCCTTGGTAATGAAAAATACTGAACATGAGATAAGAAAACTTGAGCTAGTTCTGTTAAACATTCATCTTGAAACTGAAATAAATTTCTTGTAATTTCATGTTTTGAATAGTACATCCTCTTTACTTGCTCCCTGCCTATATACATAAGACAAATAAATACAGATTTCCATTTTTAAGGCTATTTCACATTACATCAAAATCATCTCACAGTTCCCTTCTATTGCCACCCATTGGACTCATCTAGAAATGTGCAAAACATACCTTCTAAAATTATACTCTCTCTCTCTCTCTCTCTCTCTCTCTCTCTCTCTCTCTCTCAAATGGCAATGTCTCTGATGCTCACATAAGAAAATAGGACATTATGATAATTTGTAGTTTCTAATCGTGTTTAAATATTGAAATTTGTCTGTGTGCTGCATTTGTATGATGGAGCACACATGTTCCCTCATGGTTCACGTAGAATAAGAAACAATATGGCATTTTGTTTGTGTTGAGACAAGCAACAAACATATTTTGTCCAACGCTGGATTACAGCATTGATCTGTTTCCAGACATCATTCTACCTATAATGGAGAAAAATTGCAACTGCGGACTCTGCATTATGTAATACATACCATCCATCCTCCACACCCTGTTGTGAATGCCATTGGGACCCTAATTTGCCTCTTTATTGAACATGTTCACTTTAGTCACATTGTGTTTCTGCTATCATAATGTCAGCTTCTATCTCAGACAGCAATGACTACAGAGATACACCTGGCCAAAATACAAAGAAGCTTAAAAATTGTCCACAGCCACTGCTCTGACAGTTTCCCAATTAAATGCTCGACTGCACCAGAAATGGAGTACAGTTCTATCAAACTGTACTCTTATTGATTATTTTAAAGCCTTCAGTTTCAACATTTCCTTTCCTCTCCATGTGATGTGAGACTCACCATTTGCCTGTCACAGAATCCAAATTAACATTGCAGTTGGATTTAGTATAAATGTTTTATTAGATTCTTGCAAAAGTTGTAACAGCAGTACCTGTAAGGATTGCCACACTTATTTGTGATAGTTTTGTTGGTTACGCTGCATATCCACATTGAAATATGGTTCCTTTAGTTGCTGGATATAACATTTTGGATGTGTTGGAACTCCCATGTGAGTATGTTGTTTCTTCACTCAGTCACTGTTCCTCTCTGCAGTGTTGCTATGAATATGTGATAAGCTGTCATAGTATTTTTGCTTTATGATGCCATATGTCATTGATACCAATGTTACGCAGTCCACTTCAAGACAGCTAGACTACCTTCTTTGTAAATTAGACATACATTTCCGCATAGCACCTTAACACTTTCCACAGTGTGAAGTGGCTTTCGACAATTTGTTCACTATGAAACACACCAGACTCACTTGTTCTGTGTGTACAGCTACAAGTCAGTGAGGTTCATACACTGTTGCCAGTAGTGTCGGACACATTTTTTACAGGAGAATGCCAGTGATAGCTATTTGGATGTCTACAGTGCCATATTTCAATCACGTTTGCAGTCTGCTGTAGCCATGTGAACTGCAGTAGTTATTGACTGTAGTTTTGGGCTAACTGACCATGTGCTAATCAACACAAATTATGTATCCAGAATGAGATTTTCACTCTGCAGCGGAGTGTGTGCTGATATGAAACTTCCTGGCAGATTAAAACTGTGTGCCCGACCAAGACTCGAACTCAGGACCTTTGCCTTTCGCGGGGAAGTGCTCTCCGCAGTATCCTTTCTTTCAGGAGTGCTAGTTCTGCAAGGTTTGCAGAAGAGCTTCTGTAAAATTTGGAAGGTAGGAGATGGATACTGGCAGAAGTAAAGCTGTGAGTACCGGACGTGAGTCATGCTTCGATAGCTCAGTTGGTAGAGCACTTGCCCGCGAAAGGCAAAGGTCCCGAGTTCGAGTCTCAGTTGGGCACACAGTTTTAATCTGCCAGGAAGTTTCGCAAATTATGTAGATTCACATAGAGAGAAAATGTCTATCCAAGACCTAACCAACAATGTACCTTGAACAATGTACCTGCACAAGTAAGAAGCTGCCCAACAGGGTTGTGTGACTGAATAAAATTGAAAACGTGCTTGCTGGTCCTGCATCTTAAGTATCCGTGAGCACATCTTCAACATGTTAAATTTCCTTGACCTAACCTCCGGTGCAGCTATTACTGTGTTGGATTCTGAGATATTAACTCTGATGATAAATTATTCTAATGCAGCAATGTTGTGGGACAGGTTAGTACACCCGTAAATTGACAAATCTCATAAAATCATAGTGTATTGTTGAGGCCAGTGTCCTCCAGTTTTGTAGGAGTACGTCATTACAACAGTTGCAAGAAGTTCAAAGTGCTTCAGTCAGCATTCCCTCTGGTTTTGTGACCTCTGCGGCATCCTATCAACATCACACTGCCAATACACAAGAAAGTGAGTCACCAATGAATTTAAAGTTGTAAGCTGCCACAACTTTGCTATACTACATGGCGTATGATTCCAGATTTCTGCCACATGGAACTACAAACTACCATGGCTCAACATTTTGCGATCTGTTTGTGATCAGTAACCTGTAATCTTATAGAACACTGTTAGTATTATACATGACATAATTTCTCCTACCCCCTAACTGAGACAGTATGTAATTTTATAATTAAAAAATTTGGTGTTTCTTCACTTGGATCATTATTCACTTTTTGTCAATCTCACTTTAATAAAATTTCACATCTACCTACTTGTCACTGCACCTGATTCCTATCTCCATCATTTCAGTTTACCAACTTATTAATGCTGAGGTGGGCATGTGCAGTGAGATGACATAGCACTGCCATGTTTCAAGGTGTCTGACTTACACTCAAATTCAGTTGATGTAAAGTTATTCATCTTCGTAATTTTTTTTTGCAGGTTCCGCAGAAGTTACCAATGGCACAGCTATTGGCAGGTGAGTTTTTAGCTTTCTTCCGTAGCATAATTACAGTTTAAATTTACAACTTCAATATTTTCTTATGTGGTAAATTATTTTTCATCATTTCCTTTGACATTAATTCTTCATTGATGATGTGCTACAGTATTTCAGTAAAACAGTTTTTTAAAATTGTATACTTTGACTTAACACTGGATGTTAATTATGCAGTACATACATCATACTGAAAATTGGCAGTGTTATCGTAAATACAAACGATTGGTTGAAAATGTTTAGATGGTTTTAAAATGTGGAATGTGGTAGATTGCGAAGGAAATGTGGTCAAAGGGAAAGAAGACAAATTGTTAAGTACCAAATTAACATTTAAAAGTACTCCACTTTAAAGACCAGCAAACATTACAAATTAGCACAATATGTAAGTAGTAATATTTAACTCACAATTCCTTTATTCCATTAACATGGCACATATTGAAATTGTCATCTTGAGATAAATGTATTTAAGTATACAACAATCACTCTTCATAGTTGAGCTTCTTAGAAAAACTTGCCTACGTTATTGGGAATTGGAACAAGTTAACCACATTCATGCGAAATGACAGAATGACAATATGAAAATCGAATAGCTACTGTGAACTAAAATACAAAATGACAATTTATAAATAAACCAATAGCAACCAGAATACCAACATGCAAAAAAAACCCTAGCTACTTGAGCTCCAACCTAATATTTTAAATTTTTTGTGGCTAGGTTTCATAGGGAAAATAAATTTACTTTTAAAGGAATTTTTGCCACTTGCCATTGAAACCACTTATTGTAAGCTCCATTGTTCTTATTTTGCCCATTTAGCCATTTTAAATTAAAATCTATTAATGCTTTGTGTCAACATAATATTCATAGGTTGACTATCTAAAAGAATGTGTCCACATTATGTGAGAATGAGGTAGTGTACTCCATAAAAATTGTGAAAAAGCAGACTGTATCCTTTGGGTTCTAGGCATATCAACTTGTCTTAGATCACATGTAATGTCACTAACAACAAAAAGCACAAAGATGGGAAAGGCTGACTAAATGCATGCATTGTGTGCTCACTGTTACCATTATTGGTATCAGCTGCATAAATATGTCTCTCATTTGTGCTCCTAACATCTAATGTACCAGCATCAGAAAATGCTGATGGGTTCTTTCACTAAGATATGTACAAAAGAAATGAAACTGGTGACAAGGCTGAGGATATATCTGTTGGTAGGACATTACATAGAATTACATAGAACATTTTAGAAGTAACTTAAGATGTTTTCCAAGGAAGTGTGTTGTGCCCTTGGTGTTGATGTTGTGTATTAATAATGTTGCAGACATAATTGTTCTTATTTTTTTGTTTTTTTTTGCCTTTGGGACATCTAATGACGACATGTTAATTTCAATGTCTACTCCTTTGTTCCTCTTTCTTCTTCTTCCAGGTTTCTTTCATCTTCTCACTATCTATCCTTTTTCTCTCCTCAGACCATTATGACCCTGTCCTCTTCCTCCTCCTGGCTTGGAAACCTTCCATTTGCAAAACTTGCTTCTTGAAAATCTGCCTTTCTACTGCACAGGTTTCTTGTATTTCTTTTGAAATCTTTCGTAACTTCTTGTATCGATGCTATTGTTGACACTTTGACCCAAAGATGCTTAACAATCTGTTTGGTTAACCTGTTGCTGTTCATTCTTCATAAATGGCCACAAAATAGCAGTCAACTCTCCTGTAGCAATTCAGTTGTGTTTCCTATGTTGCAGTATACTACTTCTTTACTCCTTAATATCTATACCTCTGGATTTCTTAGCAAACTGAGTGTTTTTAAAGTGATTCATCATTCTAGGACATAAGGTTTGTATAATTAGTAATTCAACATAAAACATTCACCTTCATAGAGACTTTTTTTTCTCCATTTTTGTTAATCCAAATGCATTCTTCACTGCTCTATTCATTTCTTTGGATAATTCTTCAATTTTCCTGATTTAGCTGTTTTAAGTTCTTCTAAAAATGTTTTACTGTCTCCTTTGTGTTTTAAGCCTGTCTGTGCCACATTCAATGAATGTTTTCTGTGTCTTTTGATTTTTATTAGGGAGAAGATTCAGGTCAATTTTCATTCGATAATGATCAGCTTTAATTTCCCATTTTCTTGTTACTTTCAAATTTTTTGATAGAAGTTGACATTAACTTCAACTGAATTGTTCCACTAAGAATAATTATTCTTGACCTTCTTCTGGTTGGTTCCTTTATGGGCTAGATATTGTCTTAATATTCTCCACCATTATCACATTACGTGCTTTTGGAATTTTTTATATTGTGTTTTCCAAAAGTTCCCAGAGTGCTTTTACTTCACTCATAGTTTTCTTATTGTCATCATTAATTGGAACTTGGCAATTATCAATTGTATCCTGTTTATTTTTCATGTCACTGTGTTAATCAGTTTGAATTGTCACATAATGTTCTAAATTTTTATGAATATAGAAAACAGTACCAGGTAGTCCTATTTTTTCATAATTTTTAATCCTTTATTACCCCTAAAATGCCTGTAGTTTTTAAATTCTGTAACATTTTTGTCTAAAATACATACTTCTTGTACTGCCAAAAAAAAGTGTGTGTTACGCTTATGTAGTTGCATTGTCTGAGGTGCCTTGCCCCTTGCCACTGGTGGGGTGGGTCTCTTAGTGAGCTACGCTATCTGTAGTTCTGGATATCATTGTTCACATACAATTAATAGAGATGCAAAATCAAACCTGAGACAGAACTGAGCAGCATGAATGCAAGTTCGAAAGAGAAGAGAAAGATCAGCATTATGTTGCTAACAGCAAGTACTATGAATGAATGGAACAGGTTTGTTTCCCAGCAATACATAGCAGGTATAATTTATATTTGCAGTGTTGTGCTGATGAATTCAGTACATCTGAAATACTATGAAATTTTCACCTAGATCTATGTATTATTTGACTAGTTCTTTGAAACCTTCACCAGAAATAGCATTAGGATGATTTGTGTCTTTGGCTCACATTGCAGCACACTTCCATGTTACAGTGTTGTTTATTATTTCCAGTTTCCCTGAAAGAGCTGTGACAGTGTGGGTTTCCTTACAGATGGGTTGCTTTAAAGGAGAGTTTCCTGAAACACCATAAAGAAAAAGCAGTATATGCGCAATATGTACTGACTAGACTTGTTGTTTCCATCCACAACCAATCAAAATTAATTCTACACTTCACTGATTAGAACCCCCCCCCCCCCCCCCCATTTACTTCCACAATGTGTATGCACTGGTTTGTGCCTTACTCGTCACTGCATTGGCTATCTCAAGCTGCAAGATTACTCAGCCATAAATGAGAAGACATTGCAGGATGTAGCCAAGCACTATACACAAGTTGCAAGCCTTTGGACTGAAACACTATCTAGATCTATTGAAGGAAAATTCTGGCTTCTACTTGAATAGGGCAATGAACAATTGAATAGTGGCAAATGAAAATTTCTTCAGTATTGAAATTCAAACAGTGTTTTCTCATTTTACACGTTTGTTCTCTCTCTCTCTCTCTCTCTCTCTCTCTCTCTCTCTCTCTCTCTCTCTCTCTCTCTCTCTCTCTCACTAAGCCCACTTTCATTCATTTAGTATAAGAGCGACAGTTACAATATTTCCAAGGCTCCTCTTCTGTGTCTCACAAAGTGTACCAGTTATTAAAATAACTGCACTTTGGAAACCTATACGACTGCAGGACAGTGTGGTGACTCACAGAACACCTATTTCCACAGCTGAGCATATAGTTTATCATGCAATGCTGCTGTGACAGCTGTCCCATGCTGGAGGTGCATATTTTCTCCTGACGTAACTCACCATAAACAAAATGGAAATAAATGTAATAAATGTAATGAACGATATTTGTATGTATGTATGGCAAGTTGTTTTGTGTTACTTTACTCATACTGTATTAGTGACATATTTTTTGAAAATGTCAGTCTTTGTTAAGAGACATCGGTATGTTCATCACTCCTTCAAAGTTGTTTATATAAGCATGGTCCATGAAAGTTGTTCCAATGGACACTGTCAAAAATTTTCTTTTTACACACGCAATGTATGTGGCTTTGTATTTCTTAGTAATTCCTTCTGAGATTAGCAGCAGGCTCAATATGGCACTGTGTATGTTAAAAGATGCATATATGCCAGTTGTTGCAGCTATAATTTCAAAATAGTAGAAGCAGCATTTCACTAAAGCAGTAAATAAGATTATTAAAAGATGCTTTCCTCTCTGTGTGTATAGCTGCAGCTGCTGAAAGACGGCAGCAGCTCGAGCAACAGGACAAGTCTGGGGATGCCAAGCACTCAGTGGGTGAGTAGCAGTAAGAGCCCACAAGGGGAGGCTTGTGAATCAAATGTATCAGGTCACCTATTAGTGAACATTAAGATGGTGTGTGCCTCCACCTGTCTCCTTCATAGTAGCTTGAACTCTTCTTTAACACCCAAACCTCTGTAAAGGAATGGCAGCCCATTCTTCCTTGAGAGCTGAACCCAAAGAAGGTAGAGATGTAGGACATTGGGTTTGGAGTGAAGTCACCATCATAACTTGTCCCTAAGATGATCCATTGCTTTCTGGTTGGAACATTGGCGGGCAATTTCAATGCAGGAATATAACTGTCCATAAAATTTTGCCTCACGATGCTAGTTCATCACAGGTGGCATTGTTGAGCTGATTCAGTCAGTCATTGTGTCTGAACTCTTCCTCTGCCATAGACAGTACACTGCTGTCAAATACACATTTATCCTTCTGCATTTAGCATTTTCTAAAGTGTGATAAGGAGGGAACAAGTTCAGAGGAGCTATTGCATACTGTCACACTGCCTCCTCTGCACATCATTGTTGGCACTACTGATGATGGCACGTAAAGTTAAGTGTTCAGCTAACACAACTCCTTCCATCACATTGCCATAGAGTACAGAATGATTTGTCACTTCGCTCCAAATCCCTTGCTTCCAAATGTTCACTGTCTAGTGGATATTGCTCATTACATGACCTTCAGCATTGCTTAATGTTGAGACCAGGAGTGTGTGGCTTTCAGAATCAGCCCAGCTATTGTAACCAGGACTGCTGAGTGAGAGTGAAACATAACATAGTCTGGGGAGTATTGATGATATAGGAAAAATACACATTGAGGTAAAATCTAAAGTAAATATAATTTCTTATTAAACACACAGCTTATCTGCATATTTGCAATTGATGAAGTACATACAGTGTCACTTCTTGGTCTCTTGATTTATCTCTGGTGCCAGGCCCTTTACTCATAAATTATTTCCCATTAAGACTTTCACTACAGTCTGTTCAAGGACCAGTCTGTTTGTCTTCCTGCCTCACCTCCCTACAGGGAGCCCAGCAAGGAACTGCCTTGCCCCATATGCCACCCACACTCATAGTAACACATCCAACCTATTGTGGATGATCCAAGCCCAGGTAGCCATAACATTAGAACTTCATTGCAACACAGAAGTCACATGATAGCGTTGGGTAAGTGAACCAGCTTCCTATTGCAAGCAACATAAAAACAGTCCTGATGTGATGTAAGGTTGAAATTAGTATGAGAATCATTCTTCAAGGAGCAAGTTGAGCACTGCAAGTTGTACTGGTGATGTCCTAGATTCCAATGTTGTTGTTGCACCCAGAGGAAATGTTGTGACTGTAACAGCAGCCAAAAATATGAAGACTGTCATCTCCATGGAGGAGATGGCAGTGCCATTCAGGTTTGGGGGGGAGGGGGGGGGAGGAATCAGGCCAGGACATTGTTAAGGAGGAATGGGATGGAGGGGTGGTACAGGCAGAATTACAACAGAATGAAGAAATGAAGAGGTACAAGACAGAGATAAGATAAAAAAAGTAATAATAAGGTAATGAATCAAAGAACATGCAAGAACAAAAATGTAGAGTCATCTGCAACTCAGAGGAAATGGAAACTGTTTTGGTCATGAAGCAAAACGATCCAAAAAGTGTGCAGAAGCACTAGAACTCAGAGGTGAAGGCTACCCAATGGAACAGAAGACACTGGAAGTAAGTTCCCAGGGACAAAGAAGTAATGAAATAAGCACAAGAAGAGAGATGTTCCCGAGTATCCAAGAGGAATAGAGTTTCATTGCAGCACAGGTTGTATGTGACAACACACAGCAAATGAAACAGCTTTCTAGTGAAGGCAAGGTAGAGATCATCCTGATCCACTTAAAGATTGTCCCTAATATGAGTACTATTCTTGAAGCTTCCAGTTCAGCACTGTGTAACAACTGACAATCATTGTTGTAGGCACATTTGGTGTATGTTGCACTGGAAATGACAATATTGTGGGCTGCATTCTTAGTAATATAATCATGGCACTCGGAAGTAGATAATTGATGTCAAGTTTAGGACTTTGGTTGGCTGGTGAGCCACTGCACAGTGATGTATGAAGACTGTGCAGTGGTGGTATACTGGAAAGTTTTCCAGTATCACATGGCCCCTGTACAGAAACTGTACAGTGGCTGTCTGGGAAAGATGAACTGCGCTGAGTTTGTTTCAGGCCTCTTAACATGGCAGCAACAGACAGCCCTGCATTGTGTGGCAGAAGGCAGGATCATAAGGCACCACTGAGATGCTACACAACCCACTTCCACATCATTCTTATTATGTCTCCTACTCCATACTGTCATTGTATCCATCATTTTTTCATCCTACCTCACCACTACAAAGACAGCACCTTATCTCATCTACCATTCATTCTCCTGACTTCGTGTACAAAGCTGTGAGTAAGGAAAAGAGGGTCACATTGTATGTGTTATGATGTGGCAATTTTACTGCATGAACAGCAAAAATGTAGTATGTTATAAACAATTTTGCTATTACTTTGTGTCAGGTAACCCTGAGAGAAATTTATGATAATTTGAATGATGTGTGAAATTATCTGCAAGTCACTAAGTGCTCTCAATGTCAAATACTGGCTGAATATAATTTTGGCATATGCTTGCAGTTAGTGAGGCTGCATATACAGTCATACACACAGTTCCTAACTTTTACACATGCCACAGTGAGTTAATCCTGTAACATAAAGTTGTATGTTTTTACAAGCAGATTACTAAAGGATTTTACATATTAAAATTTTGTTAACTATGTAAAACGTTGACAGTAAAATTTTATTTGTCCCAGTCAGTCTTCAAATAGCTGGCCTGCAACTGAAATAAAGTTCTGGCTTTCTGGAACAAGGTTAGTAATTATCACTGTTGTCCATAATTCAGTAGATTAGATGATCAGTAATTTACTGATCAGTAGGCACTCTAATAAATTAAAATAATTGATTCTGTTCTTCATCCTGTAATGTTGAAACAATCTTTGTGTATCAGTTGTTTGTTTTTTACTTATGCATTTAAGTATTTTTTATATTAACTCGAATTTTTTTCTGTCAATCATGTTCAGGTGTCTTATCTCCTATTGCTGAAGAGTGCGAAATTGAAGAGGGGACTCTAGAGACCAGTGGAACAAGGGTAAGATTCACCACTGGCAGAAAGTTAATTTTGTGGCATGTAATTAACACCATCCTCCTCCCTGGACTCACTCCAGGGCGCTCACAACTTTCACCAGCTCAGGGCTTTGAGCCATTACAATACTTCCCACATGTTACTGACTTAATTAATCAAGTAAACTCCTTTCTACATATCCTATTAATCTCCATTCCATTCCAATTACATCTCCCATGCTGCTTTGTTTCCTGACCCCACAAACTTTTTAACCTCTATGGCACTGGTTACTGGAATGCTATCTCAAGTCTAAATTATCTGCTAAATGATCCAAAACATTTCTCAAAGACCAGTCACATACTGGCTCTTAATTTACAACAAGCAACTCTCCTTAATAATTAATGCTGTGTTGTGTGTGAGTGGTTAGTAACCAAAATCTTAATGACAGTTAAACTTCATCTTCACTTTCCTGATGTAATTGTATATTTCACAGTTATCACAGATGTAGGGGGAAGGCATATCACTGACCCAGAATGAGACAATTTGGAATAAAAAGTGGCAGGACTGGACCACGCAAAAATTGGGACTTTGAATGGATGCTGATAACCATGCAATTGAGTGCTTGCCCTAACCAGATATCTTTATCTTTATCATGGAATAAGTCACTCAAATCATCACATACTATGAAGGACAATAAAGCAACTATCATCATCCCACCCTGCAGAAATGCTGCATCAATCTGTACATGATTTCATGTACAAGATGGAGAGTTTCTAAAGTGATCAAAAGTTTAAATGCACCATTTCAACTAAAAAATGACTTTCTGGTGGTGACCATTGTTCATCAGTACTGTAGACATTACACTGTGAGATCCATAATTTTACCAGAGTGATAGGTTACATCATAGTTGATACTCATTAAACACGACAATTGATCATCTTAAAAAATGACACATACTGCTAACTGTTGTCTAACAAAGAGGGTGGGGGGGGGGGGGGGGGGAGAGTGAACTGACGACTCCTGAAATTATAGGGATAATTAATTATACCAGTATCAGTGTGGCTTTAGACTATCTATGTATGCAGACAAAGCAAGCTCCTGGAAACTACTGAAATGTCTCAAGGTTGGTGGCTGCAAAAATACATCCAGTTTGTCTTCAGAAAAGTGTATTTCATGACCTCCTGTGCACTTGATAAAGAAGGCATCATTACTTGTTAAAGAGACAGTTATTCCAAGATCCTATTTTTATTAGAGGGAAAAGTTAGATAAGTTCTAAGAAACCTTGGAAAAAATCTTCTCTTTGTCTCATTAGCTGATTGTAGAGGGAGCTGTGTAGCTCAAATACAGGTAAGGCTAAAAGTCTTAAAATTTATAGTCATTGTAATGTGTTAAATGACTTCGTCAATCAGCTATTTCTCTTGATTTTTTTTTTAATGTGATGAGCCTAAATATCAATCCCCTCTTGTCCTAGGTTCATATTTGCTACTTTTCACATATGCTGGAATTGCTGTCCTATAACTGTGCCATTCCCCTTCCCCTCCCTCTCTCCCAAGAACCAAGGACCTTGCCATTGCCTCAGTGATACAGATAGCCGTACCCTAGGTGCAACCACAATGGAGGGGTATCTGTTGAGAGGACTGACAAACATGTGGTTCCTGAAGAATGCAGCAGCCTTTTCAGTAGTTTCACGGGTAATAGTCTGGATGATTTTCTGATCTGGCCTTGCAACACTAATCAAAACATCCTTGCTGTGCTGGTACTGCGAATGGACGAAAGCAAGGGGAAACCACAGCTGTAATTTTTCCCAAGGGCATGCAGCTTTACTGTATGGTTAAATGATGATGGCATCCTATTGGGCAAAATATTCTAGAGGTAAAACAATCTCCCATTTGGATCTCTGGGCAGGGACTACTCAAGAGAACGATGTTTCAGGAAAAAGAAAACTGGCATTCTACGGATTGGAGTGTGGAATGTCAGATCCCTTAATCTAGCAGATAGGTTAGAAAATCTAAAAAGGGAAATGGATAGATTGAAGTTCTATATAGTGGGAATTAGTGATGATTGGTGTCAGGAGGAACAAGACTTTCGGTCAGCAAATACAGAGTTATAAATACAAAACCAACTACAGGTAACACAGGAGTAGGTTTAATAATGAATTAAAAAAAAAAAAAAAATAGGTGTACGGGTAAGCTACTACAAACAGCGTAGTGAATGCATTATTGTGGTAAAGATATACACAAAGCCTACACCTACTACAGTAGTAAAAGTTTATATGCCAACTAACTCTGCAGATGACGAAGAAATTGAAGAAAAGTATGATGAAATACCAGAAACTATTCAGATAGTGAAGGGAGATGAAAATTTAATAGTCATGGGTGAATGGAATTTGGTAGTAGGAAAAGGGAGAGAAGGAAACGTAGTAGGTGAATATGGATTGGGGTAAGAAATGAAAGAGGAAGCCGTCTGGTAGAATTTTGCACAGAGCACAACTTAATCATAGGTAACACTTGGTTCAAGAATCATAAAAGAAGGCTGTATACATGGAAGAAGCCTGGAGATACTAGAAGGTATCAGATAAATTATATCATGGTAAGACAGAGATTTAGGAATCAGGTTTTAAATTGTAAGACATTTCCAGGGGCAGATGTGGGCACTGACCACAATCTATTGGTTATGAGCTGTAGATTAAAACTGAAGAAACTGCAAAAGTTGGGAATTTAAGGAGATGGGACCTGGATAAACTGACTAAACCTGAGATTGTACAGAGTTTCAGGGAGAATATAAGGGAACAATTGACAGGAATGGGGGAAAGAAATACAGTAGAAGAAGAATGGGTAGCTTTGAGAGATGAAGTAGTGAAGGCAGCAGAGGATCAGATAGGTAAAAAGACGAGGGCTAGTAGAAATACTTGGATAACCGAAGAAATATTGAATTTAATTAATGAAAGGGGAAAATATAAAAATGCAGTAAATGAAGCAAACAAAAAGGAATACAAACGTCTCAAAAATGAGATAAACAGGACGTGCAAAATGGCTAAGCAGGCATGGCTAGAGGACAAATGTAAAGATGTAGAGGCTTATCTCACTAGGGGTAAGATAGATACTGCCTACAGGAAAATTAGGGACACCTTTGGAGAAAATAGAACCACTTGTATGAGTATCAAGAGCTCAGATGGAAGCAAAGAAGGGAAAGCAGAAAGATGGAAGGAGTATGAAGAGGGTATATAAAAGGGCTATGTACTTGAAGACAATATTATGGAAATGGAAGAGGATGTAAATGAAGATGAAATAGGAGATACGATACTGCCTGAAGAGTTTGACAGAGCACTGAAAGACCTGAAATGAAACAAGGCCCCCGGAGTAGACAACATTCCATTAGAACTACTGATGGCCTTCGGAGAGCCAGTCCTGACAGAATTCTACCATCTGGTGAGCAAGATTTATCAGACAGACGAAATACCCTCAGACTTCAAGACGAATATAATAATTCCAATTCCTAAGAAAGCAGTTGCTGACAGATGTGAAAATTACTGAACAATCAGTTTAGTAAGTCACAGATGCAAAATACTAATGCGAATTCTTTACAGATGAATGGAAAAACTGGTAGAAGCTGACCTTGATGATGATCAGTTTAGATTCCCTAGAAACGTTGGAACATTTGAGTCAATACTGACCCTATGACTTATCTTAGAAGAAAGAATAAGGAAAGTCAAACGTAGGTTTCTAGCATTTATAGACTTCGAGAAAGCTTTTGACTGGAATACTCTCTTTCAAATTCTGAAAGTGGCAGGGGTAAAATACAGTGCGTGAAAGACTATTTACAATTTGAACAGGAACCAGATATCAATTATAATAGTCGAGGGTCATGAAAGTGGAGCAGTGGTTGGGAAGGGAGTGTGAGAGGGTTGTATCCTGTCCTCGACATTATTTAATCTGTTTATTGAGCAAGCAATAAAGGAAACAAAAGAAAAATTTGGAACAGGTATTAAAATCCTCGGAGAAGAAATAAAATCTTCGAGGTTCACCGATGACATTGCTGTCTGACAGAATTACAAAGGACTTGGAAGAGCAGTTGAATGGAATGGACAGTGTCTTGAAAGGAGGATATAAGATGAACATCAACAAAAGCAAAATGAGGATAAGAGAATGTAGTCGAGCGAAGTCGGGTGATGCTGAGGGAATTACACTCCTGGAAAGGAAAAAAGAACACAATGTCACCGGTGTGTCAGACCCACCATACTTGCTCCGGACACTGCGAGAGGGCTGTACAAGCAATGATCACACGCACGGCACAGCGGACACACCAGGAACCGAGGTGTTGGCCGTCGAATGGCGCTAGCTGCGCAGCACTTGTGCACCGCCGCCGTCAGTGTCAGCCAGTTTACCGTGGAATACGGAGCTCCATCGCAGTCTTTAACACTGGTAGCATGCCGCGACAGTGTGGACGTGAACCGTATGTGCAGTTGACGGACTTTGAGCGAGGGCGTATAGTGGGCATGCGGGAGGCTGGGTAGACGTACCGCCGAATTGCTCAACACGTGGGGTGTGAGGTCTCCACAGTACATCGATGTTGTCGCCAGTGGTCGGCAGAAGGTGCACGTGCCCGTCGGCCTGGGACCGTACCGCAGCGACGCACGGATGCACGCCAAGACCGTAGGATCCTGCGCAGTGCCGTAGGGGACCGCACCACCACTTCCCAGCAAATTAGGGACACTGTTGCTCATGGGGTATCGGCGAGGATCATTCGCAACCGTCTCCATGAAGCTGGGTAACGGTCCCGCATACCGTTAGGCCGTCTTCCGCTCACGCCCCAACATCGTGCAGCCTGCCTCCAGTGGTGTCGCGACAGGCGTGTATGGAGGGACGAATGGAGACGTGTCGTCTTCAGCGATGAGAGTCGCTTCTGCCTTGGTGCCAATGATGGTCGTATGCGTGTTTGGCGCCGTGCAGGTGAGCGCCACAATCAGGACTGCATACGACCGAGGAGCACAGGGCCAACACCCGGCATCATGGTGTGGGCAGCGATCTCCTAAACTGGCCGTACACCTCTGGTGATCGTCGAGGGGACACTGAATAGAGCACGGTACATCCAAACCGTCTTCGAACCCATCGTTCTACCATTCCTAGACCGTCAAGGGAACTTGCTGTTCCAACAGGACAATGCACATCCGCATGTATCCCGTGCCACCCAACGTGCTCTAGAAGGTGTAAGTCAACTACCCTGGCCAGGAAGATCTCCGGATCTGTCCCCCATTGAGCATGTTTGGGACTGGATGAAGCGTCGTCTCACGCGGTCTGCACGTCCAGCACGAACGCTGGTCCAACTGAGGCGCCAGGTGGAAATGGCATGGCAAGCCGTTCCACAGGACTACATCCAGCATCTCTACGATCGTCTCCATGGGAGAATAGCAGCCTGCATTGCTGCGAAAAGTGGATATACACTGTACTAGTGCCGACATTGTGCATGCTCTGTTGCCTGTGTCTATGTGCCTGTGGTTCTGTCAGTGTGATCATGTGATATATCTGACCCCAGGAATGTGTCAATAAAGTTTCCCCTTCCTGGAACAATGAATTCACGGTGTTCTTATTTCAATTTCCAGGAGTGTAGATTAGGAAATGAGACACTTAAAGTAGTAAAGGAGTTTTGCTGTTTGGGGAGCAAAATAACTGGTGATGGTTGATGTAGAGGGGATAGAAACTGTAGACTGGCAATGGCAAGGAAAGCGTTTCTGAAGAAGAGAAATTTGTTAACATCGAGTATAGATTTAAGTGTCAGGAAGTCGTGTATGAAAGTATTTGTATGGAGCGTTGCCATGTATGGAAGTGAAACATGGACGATAACTAGTTTAAATAAGGGTAGAATAGAAGCTTTCGAAATGTGGTGCTACGGAAGAATGCTGAAGATTAGATGGGTAGATCATACAACTAATGAGGAGATATTGAATATTATTGGGGAGAAGAGAATTTTATGGCACAACTTGACTAGAAGAAGGGATCGGTTGGTAGGACATGTTCTGAGGCACCAAGGGATCACCAATTTGGTATTGGAGGGCACCATGGAGGGTAAAAATTGTAGAGGGAGACCAAGAGATGAATACACTAAACACATACAGAAGGATGTAAGTTTCAGTAGGTACTAGGGAGATGAAGTAGCTTGCACAGGATAGAGTAGCATGGAGAGCTTCATCAAACCAGTCTCAGGATTGAAGACCACAGCAACAACATACTGTACCCACAATGTTTCTTCTATGTAATTCCAAAATTGCACCCTCTTTGGCTTAGAGAATATATCTTCCTTCTTGGTCTATATCTACGTCTACACCCATACTCTGGAAGCCACCTGACGGTGTGTGGTGGAGGGAAGGTTTTGGTTGAATCTGCATGCTGCTTCATTCCAGTATGGCGCAGGACTGTCGTGGGAAAAATTTGGCACATATTAATCTGCAAAATTTCTTCTCAACTATAATCTTCTTACTTTTGTCACTATTTGACTTTCTCAAATAAGCGTATAACATCTTGGGTCTGAAACAGGTTATTTGAAATACAAAGAAAACAGTATAGCAGAGGTGCTGATTTTGATAGTCACAATAAAAAGATTCACACACTCATAGCTTTTGGCCAGTAAGGCCTTTGTCATATATTGTTACATTCCACCTGGATTTCCCATTGTTTAGCAAAGAAAACAATGATTTAAAAACAAAAAAAAGAACATTTGTATAAAGATCACGGATAACCTAGTTTTTTCCTGTGAATAGACCATTTCAGGACCATGTTTCAGTTTCAGCTAAATTTGAAATATTTTCTGTATTACAGTGTATATCAACATTAATTTGTAATTTCCACCCTTCTGCTGTGTTTTGTGGTCTTAATATTTTCGTTGTAACTCTCCTTTGTAATACTACTAATTTATCTAAATTGCAGTGTAATGCTAGGCATTCACTTGAATATAAGCGTTGTGACTTCATAACTGTTGTTGTAATGCCTTATCTTTGCAATTTTTGTGAGGCACTTTTTATTCCACAGTTCTTTAGTGATGATCTATGCTATCCCCAATGTATTCAAATTTTTTTGTACTGCATAATTTTGTAAATAACATTCGTGTGTTATCTCCCCTACATATTTTAATTTTTCTTACCCTCTCTATTTGGACATCTCTTTTCAGTGATTTCTAGCTTTCTTAACATTTGTTAAATTGTTTTTGTCCTATATGTCTTTAAGCCAGTTCTACTGCCTATTTCTTACATAAATTTGTGTTGTAGTAGATGCCACATTATTTTATCTATAGTTATTCTGTCAACTTAATGAAAAGCCTTCTTATTATCCACAAGATAACTACAGTGTCCTTTGAATTAAGTAACTGATGATGAATTACTGCCTTGGGATTAAATATTTGTTATGACCATGACCATCCATTCCTAAAACAACCTTGATATTCACCTGAATGGTCATCTAGTGTTGTTGTTATTCTGCTTAATACAATTTTGGAAAATACTTAGATGCTACTGACAGTAAATAGATTACTATGTAGTTGTTTACATCCTGTTTATTATCTTCCATGTGCAGTGGATGTATCAATGCAAATCTCCGTTCTCTGGATTTTTTTCTTTTTTCCAGGTTTCATCAAAGAGTAAATCTAGCTCATTTGCTTTATTTGGCGAAGACCACTTCAAAAGTTTAGCTGTAATAGAATCTTCTCCACAAGCTGTGTTATTTTTGAGGGTGTTAAGTAATTCTTCAGTTCTTACATAGCTGGTGGTAAAACTTCAGAATTTTCATTAATATCTCATAATTCAGATCTATGACTTTGTTCAGAACAGTTCAGAAGCTGATAATGATATCTTGCCAGTATATCATAATTTCCAGTATTGCTCAACCCAGTTTGGCCGTTTCCATTTTAGAAACACATTTGAAATTTGGTATCCATGTCATTTGTTCTTCAAAGTTTGTTAAAAATCATGGGAACAATTTTTACAAAGTTTTGTCTATGTGCAAAAGTTCTCATTTTCAAATGCTCATTGGTTTTTCTGATTAATCTGGCTATTTTCTTTCTTTGTTCTTTAAATTGATCATAATCTTGAATTTCCTTTGAGCTTTTCCATTTTTCTCGCCTTTTAGGCCCCTCTGCTATGGTTTGTTTGCATATTTCATTCCCCCATATTTTCCTTTAATTTTTTATAGATTGAAATATTTTTTGTGCACCATTATTGATTGCTGTGGATATCTTTTTGCCAGCTGCCATGTTTAGTCAGTTTAATTTCATGCTAATAGCTTTTAGCAAATTCTTTTGGTATAGCGAGTCTGTCTGCATTTAATTTTAGTGACCTTTGTGTCTCTCTTCATTCTTTATTAGGTAGGAGTTGGACTTCAAATTCACCATTCCTTACTACTTTCAAATTCATAATTCCCATTGTACTTCTTTGTGGAATAAGCACAAGATCTACAGCTTTTTCTGGACATTGTGTTTTGAGATACCCATTTGGAGCTTCCCTTGGGAGCTTCGTAAGGTAGGATGACATTAGTTACAAATGATTGGCACCAATTGTTTTGGTTTTTCTGTAAGATGAGTGATGCCTTACTTCATTTTCAATTTTTATTCTTTTTCTTTATTTTCATTACTGTCATGATTTTGGCATCAAGCCCTTACCAAGTACATAAAAATATGTGTCAGACAGGTAACAAACCTGTTTTCATTGATCCACAGAATAGACAATACAGTCAATACATGTGCTGTTTCTCTGAACATGTTAACAAATCACTGTGAAGTTTGAGGTCAGTTCGGTTCCAACATTACAGTAATTACAAGAAAAGTATCTTCCTTCGTCTTTTGGAAAATGCTCATTTGGCTGAGGAGGACCACTAGCAGTTAGTACTATTTTCTAATTACTTTGTTACATTTTCTGGAAATTCTAAAAGTTCTTGAATTTGTATGTGTGGTTCATTATTTACAGACCTGCATCAAGGTAGTGTGGCACCCTTGGCAGAAGTTCCAAAGCATAACCCCCTCCTCTTGTCCAGACCAAGTACTTAAAGTGATGATGCAGTCTATTGCAGTGTCACAAATATAGTATGAAACATTGTGAATTTTACATAAGCATCTCTTAGCACCTACTTGAAAATATCTAGTGTGGAAGCCTTGTCAGTGTTTAATTCTGTGCTTCCAGGAGTCCTGCAAAGTTTTTAACATTTTATGCATAATATTTTGATGACATATTGAGCAGGCCCTTTCAGGTGCTGCATGTCTGGAGTTATATTAACTCAGTGCTAGGTATCCAACCTGACAAAGAAGCCTTTGTTATTGATAGTGGTACATGACCAACAACAAAGTTTGATTGCTCATATCCACTATGCCCTTTTATGTACTACTGTTTGGAGACCTCTCCGATATTCCATGACATGCAACTATTGTGTTTTTATCTCAGCACTGGTGAATTTGATTGGCAGTGAGAGCTTAATAAATTCAACACTGCACTCCAAGCCTTGTTAAATTGAAATGACTGTTTTTGTTTATTAGATTTTCTGACATATTTATTTCAACACTCCTTAACCCTTGGCGGTTGTGCTGATTTTTGTAACACGAGCATGCTTGTGGTGTACTTTATACACATGTAAAGGGTGGCTGTCTTGTTACTGAGGTAAACACTTATGAGAAAAATGACAGTTTAATCTTAATTTAACCAAGCAATGATAAAATAAACCCCTGCTATATCAGCTGAGTCACTTTTTAACTAAACAATAACAAAATAATCTTCATTGTATAACTCTGTTGCCGCATTAGAGTGTTGTTGCACAATTATGACCTACTCAGAGTATCAAACAGCACAGTTGCATCAGATCCCAGCCAGACATATATTCAAGTACTAATTATCTCATAGGCAATTGCCTCATTAAGGGGTTGTGCTGCTATCTCAGACTCTGGGTCTTCTCTTTCACAGGTTATTTGCAGATGGTGTACTTCATACGTAGGTGCACCCACTAGAGCTTTAATGACTTTGTTCAAGCTATCTGAAGTGTCCAACATGAAAATGGTCTCACCACATTTCATTTCATGATTATATTCAGAGCAGACTTTGGTGACATCTGATTTGCTTCTTTGTTTCACTTGGTTGTGTTGCTGGTGCTCTATCTAGTTCATCTTTGACATTACAAAGGAGACTTCTTATCCTAGCTGAAAAGAAAAAAATGCACATGATGCTGTGTACCCATAGGAGTCTCCCAATCTTCTCATATATTGGGTCAACATAAGCTAAAAAAGTAGTTTTTGGATTCTCTTACACTCTCATTCTCAATTTCTTATTCAGCTGTTGTTGAATTTGACTGGAATACCCATTCAATTTGATCATGTGGCTACTCATTCTTTGTAACACTTTTCTTATGTGATGTAATTCTTTGGTGAGGTTCTCTTTGTCTGAAAGTATTAGACATCTGTGGACTAGACTGAAACACTAAATTTGTTTGCAACAATATTGTGAAAAGGATGGTTGCTACTCACCATGTAGCCAAGATTCTGAGTCACAGATAGACACAACAAAGTTAGTCTTCGGATTAGAGCTAACACCTATCAAGGCCTCTGTTAAAAAAAAAGCTGTGGGCACCCCATGGCACCATCCTATGCCAACCTATTCATGGGGCATCCAGAGGAATCTTTCCTAAACACCTAGACCCTCAAACTGATCACCTGGTTCAGATTCCTTAATGACATTTTTGTGCTCTAGATTGAAGGCGAAGACAACCTATCTACATTATTCCAGAACCACAGCACCTTCTCTATCATTTGCTTCATGTGATCCTACTCCACCCAACTAGCCACCTTCCTCAATGTGACCTCCACCTGAAATATGACTTCATCAGTATGTCTGTCCATATCAAACCTACCAACAACTAGGAGTACCTCCTCATAGGCACCTGCCACTCATTCCATACCAAGAAACCCCTTCCTCAGAGCCTTAAAATATAAAGGGTGTCATTCATGTCTTTACAGACAGTAATTACCCTTCCAACATTGTGGCATTTCTTTCCAGTCACCACACACCTCACAAAGTCCCACTGTTCAGCCACAGAGGAGCATTCACTTGTGACTTGGTACCACCCAGAACTGAAGCAAGTGAACTACATTCTCCACCAGGGTTCTGACTACCTTTCATTGTGTCCTGAAACGTGAAATTTCCTACCCACTATGCTTCCCACAACCCCCACAATGCTATTACAGTGCCCTTGTCCATCCCTACACAATATCTGCTTCCAACTCCCTTGCTTCATGTCTCATGCCCTTGTAATAGATCTAGAGGCAGGGCCTGGCCACACATCCTCCCATCTCCACCACCTACTGAAGTCCAGTCATGAATGTAACCTATCCCATTAATGTGGGCAACCTGGGAAACCAGTCATGTGATCCACAAGCTAGGCTGTAACCACTGTACTGCATTCTACAAGTAGGTGATAAACAAGAAGTTGCCTGTCTGCATGAATGGCCACTAATAAACCTTGGCCAAGAAATGATTGTACCACCCTGTTGCTGAGCACACCACCAAACACAATGTTCTGACCCATATCACAGCCCCAGGTCTACAGGTAAGGTTTGCACATAAATTCTAGGACAGGCAAGGCCCAAGGAGGGGTGATTGCCTCAGCTGCTACCTTCCCAAATTACAGATTGGTCCGTCCGTCTGTCAGGTGTTCAGGAGGTGTGACTTAAGTTGTGAACAATCACACAAGGCATATGCGCTCCCCAGTGAGAGGGGCCCCTGTTGAATTAGTGTGCCATTGGAGAAGCTAGCGATTGTGGGGAATATTCTTAAGATGACTCAGTCATCATCTTCATAGTAAGCATCTACTAAACATAAACGGAATTGGGCTTAATGATTGGAAACCCTCCCACCTTCAGCAGGGTGCTTTGTGGTTTCTCAAACTGTAGATGATCAGTCCTTTGCTACGGTAAATCCATTTATTATTCAGAATGGTGTTGATGTCATTGCCATCACTGTGAAATCCTGTTCCTATTAACACAATGGCTCTTCACATCTGGAGACTACTTAAGATTCTCAGGCACAACAAAAATTTGCAGCTTCAGTATGGTCTGAACGAAGCAGAAATCCAAACATAGCTCTCCAATCAGGGTGTCGTCACAGTCAATTTCTTGATGAAAAAGTAGACGCATTCCTATTGGGACTGGGTATTTGTGTTGTCCTCCTCCTCCTCATCATCATCATCATTCATGACGGTCTCCAGATTGGACTGTTTAAAAAAATTGGACTGTGTAAAAATTGGGACTTTGTATGGACACTGATTATATTGTAGTTCAGTGCCCCAAAAACCAGTCATCATCATCATCAGAGGCATTGTTAGAGACCACACACACTCTTTTTCTCACTTTTATTAGAGTGGTGCTTCTGTCAAAGGCCGTGGCCTTTTCTCTATCACAAGACATTATAACTTTCATGACTTCAGCTACAGGTACTTTAAGAAAATAATCAAAGAGTGAAGCCCATATGCAAAAAGGGCAGAAATTTCATATCTCTCACACTCAATTCCATAATTTGCATAAATGTTGCCCGAAATATCTTAGTCAGACAATACATTCAGAACCCACTGCACTGCTATGAGTATAATCATTGCAACCACGCTTGTAGGTCGTGTCGACACCCAGCCAACTGTGTAGCCTGTCTGCCTTCTCCTCTCTGCTGCATCAGTTTCAATAGTGACCATGCCACCTCTTCTACTTGTTCTCTGCTCTGGATTCTGAGGACAGACAGAAGGAGAGTGACAACAACTCTGTACAGGAGTATAATCCAGCCTCTGTGCCCTTTAGCAGTGATCCTTCGAAAGCTGCCACTCCATAGCTGCTGAGGTGACACCCCTCCATTTCTTCCCCATCTCCCCTTCCCTAATCATGACACTCTTCCAATGGAATGTTTGTGGCCTTCGGTCCAAAAAGCGGACTTCCGTCTGCTCTTGGAATCACAACCTCTGCTTGTTCTGTGCCTACACAAAACAAAACTAATGACTGCTTTGAGCTCTCGCATTTCTTTCTAGTCAGATTTCAGATCCACCCCCATCCCCCAAACACTTCTTATACATAATGTAGTAGACAGATTTTGCTTATTGAGGATGATGATCATAGTCTCCCTGACACAAAGCTTCAAGCTATTCCAGTGCTCATTTTACATCCGTACCTGAACGTCTCCATTTGTACCGTTTAAATCCTGCAAACATTCAGTGTTATGGGCAGATTTCTTCCCGCTTATTAGGCATCTTCTTCACCCTGTCCTGCTGCTCATTAACTGTAATGCACACCATCCCCTTTTAGGCTCTCCACTAACCTGGCATAGGTGCCGTCTTGGCTGACATCCTCAATTACCTTAACCTCATTTGCCTTACCATGGGAGCACCCACATTTCTTTCCAGACTCTGTGCACTCCTACCCCCATCTACAGCTCTCTGGCACTGGCCAGTTTGCCCATCATCTCTAATGTTCCATTGTCTCTGATAAGTATTCAAACAACCATTTCCCATTTGCTGGCCACTTTGACTCCTACCCCACCCTCGAGAACACCCAAATGGCAGATTTTTAAGGATGACTGGAGATTTACTGCTCCCTGGTACCCTTCAAGAGACATCATTTCCCCATCTGTGATAATCAGGTAGAATATCTTACAGATGTTATTCTTACCGCCACAGTGTTACATTCTCTCACAATTTTAGTGTGGTGTGTTCCGGTCTCTTGGTGGACTGAGGTATGTCACGAGCCAACTCGCATACAGAGATATGCTCTTAATGTTTTAACCATCATTCTGCAATGGCAAACTATCTTCATTATAAACAGTTCTGTACTCAGTGTTGTCACATCTTATCAGGATAGCAAAAAACTGACTGGATTTTGTTTGCTAGTTGTTTCAACAATTCCACCTAGCTTTCTGTTGTGTGGGCCAACCTCAGTTGGATCTCTGGGACTGAGAACCATTCTCCAATTTCTGGCCTGACAGACGTAGATGAAGTCAAAATGGACCTTATTTTGATCACTGTTTCTATATTTCGCGATTTTATAATTGTGCATTATTCATTTCCCCTTCCATGATCCTTTGGACTACTCCACCAGGTAATAGTTGAGGGGAGTTCATTCCACCAAACTGTGCTGTCCTACTGTTTTGGCCACTGGCAGTATCATTGACTTGAATTTTTTGAGCACCTTTGTCCTGCTCTCTGACGGAAGCTGTGTGGCAGATGTCAGCTGTAGTGAATTCAGACTGTTAAGCTCATTTAAAATTCAAATATTTTGTGCTTCTTCACTTAGATAATTATGCAGTTTTAATCATTCTCACTTCAATAAGATTTCATAACTATCAACTTGTCACTGTACATGATTCCTAATCTCCATCATTATTTTAGTTTACCAACCTATTAACACCGAGGTGAGTATGTGTAGTGAGATGACATACCACTGCCATGTTTCAAGGTGTCTGACTTGCACTTAAATTAAGTTGATGTAAAGTTATTCAGCTTTTTTACTTTCTTGCAGGGGGCACAAGAGGTACTCCTAGAGGAACAGTCAGCAGGTGAGATTTTTCGCTTATGTCAGTAGCTTAATTATACGTTAAAGTTGCCACTTTAATATTTTCTTATGTGGTACATTATTTTCATCTTTTTCTTTGAAACTAATTCTTCATTGGTGGTATGCTAAAGCATTTCAGTCAAATAGTTGTTCAAAATTGTGTACTTGAACTTGACACTGGATATTAATTATGTAGTACATAATTCATACCGAAAATTTTCATTGTCATCATAACTATGAACGATTGGTTACAAATGTGCAGTAGCAATTAAATGTTTATTGTCATAGATTGTGAGGGAAATGTGATCAAAGAGGAAGAAGACAAATATTTAAGCAGCAAATTGACATTTCAAAATAAGTCATTGTAAAGGTCAGCAAACATTACTAATTGTAGTTGTGTTTAGACCACAGTCCCCTTATTCCATAGTCATGACTCATATTAAAATCAGCATCTTCAGATGAATATATTTAAGTATACAAATATCACTCAGCATAGTTGAGTTTCTTAAAGAGGAAAATATGCCAATGTTAATGGGGACTGGAACAAGTTAACCACATTCATAGCCAGTGATCTGGAATCTCATCATCATGCTGTGAAATGGAGAATATTGTCTGTGTAATCCTTCTTTTCTCCCAAAGCGGTATTTATCACTTGACGGACATATGAAATAGCTTGGCCCATCTGGGTGCCACAGTTATTTTGCATCCTTTGTCTGCCAAGACGGTACTTGACTACCTAATGACAACATGTCACTGAGTACAAAGTGCCTGACTTGTTGATAGCTCCACAACAGGTGTAAAGCATCCTCAAGATCCATCTCCAGTCCTCTCACCCATTAAACTCCCATACCAGCTTCACCAACTTAAACATGAGGGATTTCCCATTAACTTGTTCTTAAGTTCCACAATCTTCCTCCCTCAGTAGTCGGTAGCCCCCACATCTACATCTAGATCCATACTCCGCAAGCCACCTGACTGTGTGTGGCGGAGGGTACCGTGAGTACCTCTAGAGGTTCTCCCTTCTATTACAGTGTCGTATTGTTCGTGGAAAGTAGGAATGTTAGTATGCTTCTTTGTGGACTCAAATCTCTATGATTTTATCCTCATGGTCTCTTCGAAAGATACACGTAGGAGGGAGCAATATACTGCTTCACTCTTTGGTGAAGGTATGTTCTCAAAACTTTAACAAAAGCCCATACTGAGCTACTGAGCATCTCTCATGCAGAGTCTTCCACTGGAGTTTATCTATCATCCCCGTAACGCTTTTGCGATTACTAAATTATCCTGTAATGAAGCGCGCTGCTCTCCATTGGATCTTCTCTCTCTCTTCTATCAACCCTATCTGGTATGGATCCCACACTGCTGAGCAGTATTCAAGCAGTGGGCAAATAAGCATACTGTAACCTACTTCCTTTGTTTTTGGGTTGCATTTCCTTAGGATTCTTCCAATGAATCTGTCTGGCATCTGCTTTACCGACGATCAACTTTGTATGATCATTCCATTTTAAATCACTCCTAATGCATACTCCCAGATAATTTATGGAATTATCTCCTTCCAGTTGCTGACCTGCTATTTTGTAGCTAAATCATAAGGGATCTATTTTTCTATGTATTCGCAGCACATTACACTTATCTACATTGAGATTCAATTGCCATTCCCTGTATCATGCGTCATTTCGCTGCAGATCCTCCTGCATTTCAGTACAATTTTCCATTGTTACAACCTCTCGATATACCACAGCATCATCCACAAAAAGCCTCTGTGAATTTCCGATGTCATCCACAAGGTCATTCATGTATATTGCAAATAGCAACGGTCCTATGACACTCCCCTGCACCACGCCATAAATCACTCTTACTTCGGAAGACTTCTCTCCATTGAGAATGACATGCTGCGTTCTGTTATCTAGGAACTCCTCAATCCAATCACATAATTGGTCTGATAGTCCATATGCTCTTACTTTGTTCATTAAACGACTGTGAGGAATTGTGTCAAACGCCTAGCGGAAGTCAAGAAACACGGCATCTACCTGTGAACCCGTATATATGCCCCTCTGAGTCTCGTGGACGAATAGCATGAGCTGGGTTTCACACGACCGTCTTTTTCAAAACCCATGCTGATTCCTACAAACTACTTTTCTAGTCTGCATAAAAGTCATTATACTCTAACATAAAACGTGTTCCAAAATTCTACAACTGATCAACATTAGAGATATAGGTCTATAGTTCCGCACATCTGTTCGACGTCCCTTCTTGAAAACGGCGATGACCTGTGCCCTTTCCAATCATTTGGAATGCTACCCTCTTCTAGAGACCTACGGTACACTGCTGCAAGGAAGGGGGCAAGTTCCTTTGCGTACTCTGTGTAAAATCGAACTGCTATCCCATCCGGTCCAGCGGCCTTTCCTCTTTTGAGCGATTTTAATTGTTTCTGTGTCCCTCTGTCAGCTATTTCGATATCTACCAATTTGTCATCTGTGCAACAATCTAGAGAAGGAAGTACAGTGCAGTCTTCCTCTGTGAAACAGCTTTGCAAGAAGACATTTAGTATTTCGGCCTTTAGTCTGTCATCCTCTGTTTCAGTACCATTTTGGTCACAGAGTGTCTGGACATTGTTTTGATCTACCTACCGCTTTGATGTAAGACCAAAATTCCTTAGGATTTTCTGCCAAGTCAGTACACAGAACTTTACTTTCGAATTCACTGAACGCCTCTTGCATAGCCCTCCTCACACTACATTTCGCTTTGTGTAATTTTTGTTTGTCTGCAAAGCTTTGCCTATGTTTATGTTTGCTGTGAAGTTTCCTTTGCTTCTGCAGCAGTTTTCTAACTCGGTTGTTGTACCATGGTGACTCTTTTCCATCTCTTACCATTTTGCATGGCACATACTCATCTCATGCTGCCCTTTCACATGCATAACTCTATCCCTGTCCCTGTGCCTCCTATATTACACCCTCTGTCACCCCATCCCCTCACTGACATTCTCACTCACTCTGTCCACCACAACTCCTCATGCAGTTAGCCTGCTTGTTTATTTGATTGGCAGAGGGATTGAGTGTGGCAAATGTTATTCCATACTTAGCCTTTTACTGTTTGTTTCCAGATTAACCCTTTTATGACCAATGGATCATCTTAGTCCAATAAATAAAGCTGTAGTGTTTACAATAAGCTCAAAAAACGCAGACTATACATAATGGAAACTTAAGTCATCACAAGTAACGTAATCTGCTTCACTGTTCACTACCATATTCCAGTGTAGGGGTGACTTTCTCAATCCACAAATGTAGAATTCATTTAGTTTTGTAGCAAAGAACACACAGAGCCATGTTGAAACTGTATTTTCACTCCAAAAGGGGTACGTGAAGATCATCGAACAGAGAGCAGAAAAGATGAAACTGGAGTGCGCAAGATCAGATGGAAAAAGGTGGGTGCAGAAAGACGTCCCAACCCAACTGTTGTATAATGTTTCTAGTAGAATGCCGGTGGCTATTACCGTGGAATAGCATCACTTCACACAGTCTTCCTGGTTGTTGTTCTGGAACTGCATCTGCAAGATGTCTGTTTTGCAAGGAACTCATAGTACATCACATGGCCACTGTTTGACCATATGCATAACACTATCTTATGTGGATGCAAACAAGTCTTTCTATGTGGCATTGCTGCTTTGTTTGGACTAAAGAATACCTTTCTATTCTTTCCCTTAGATTAACATAAAGACAAATTTTCTAGTCATCAGTAATGAAACAGGATAGGAATGATCAGTGGCGTTCACATACTAATTGATGATAAGCAAGTGGATAATGCATATAAGGCCAACCAGTAATTTTTCTGATGTGGCTTGTGGTACTCATAAACTTCATTGTTGAACGTTCTCCATTGCATTCAAATGCTACACAATGGTGGAATGGACATGAGGGAACAAGCGTGAGGAATTTTTTAGAACAAATTTCCATAAATTGACTTCAGAGTGTGCTTTTATTTTTCACAATAATTGCATTATCTTTATAGCCATTCTTGAATGCATGTTGAAATGTTAATATGTATGTCATGCTGTGTTGTTCTGTTATTGGAAAAATGTATTTCTATCTTTATAGGCTAATTTGTGGTTTTAAACTGTGCACAATGACAGCCATTTTACATATCCTCCTCATGTACTCATATCCTGCAGTAGAACACATCATAAGACCAATAATACAATTTTTCTATGACTCACAGACAGGTCAAACATATCTCAAAATTTCAACACGAGCTTGAGAGTGGGTATACAGCTGAAATCATGACACTGTGAAACAAATGAACTATTAATAGTCAAATGATGGAAATTTCTTTAAAAAGAAAGGTAAGGAGATATTGGTGGGCAGTGGGACAGTCTTCTCATTGGATAGAGGACAGGGATGTAAGCATTACTAATCAATACTACAGTGTCTCCTAATGCTTCATTTTCTGTGCAAGAGATACTGCTCATCACTCTGATTTTTAGATGTTTTCCTTTAGCTGTATTTCTTCCCACAGAGACAAGGAATTACTGAAATTAGTGTTATATGTAAACTTTATTTACTTCATTTCAGGCATAAAAATACTTGAGTGTTTCCCTATGAAAGTATGGAAAGACAAAAGAGAAACAATGGAAAATCTGGGATGTAATGTAACAATATTATGAGAAGGAAAGTTGCTATTCGCCATATAGCAGAGATGCTGATTCGTACATAGGAAGAACAAAAAGACACCCACATAAAAGGCCGTTAAGGCCTTCATCAACAATAGTCTCTCTGTTGTGCCTACCTGCATCTCAGCATCTCCGCTATGCGGTGTGCAGCAGCATTCCTTTTCATAGTATGGAAAGACGGGAGACCTAATTACAGAACTGACAATGAAAGCTAAAATTGCTGCCTCCAATAAGTAATTTATTTATTTATTTGTTTATTTTACAAGCACATTTTCTGCATTTACACTTCTGTACTCACACACATTTTCAGTCAGAATTAGATGTTGCTATGAACAAATTTAAATAACATTTAAAACTATATTTGCAACTTTAATTGTATTTAATTATGATGATTTCATAGAAATAAAACAATAGCATATCCGTATGATGAGCCCTTGCTAAGTTGATGCTCTAAATATCTCATTTGCTTTGCTGTGAAGTACTTCCTGCCCTTTCATTAAATCCCAGCACAAGTACAAAAAGAATGCAGTAATGGACATTGCAGTATTAAGAAAAATGTTTAATTTAATGCCCTCTGTTATTTCAGAAAACTAGTAATAGCTATTATGATAGATCTTGTATGATATTTTATTACAATTAAAATTATCTGGAACATAGCAAAACAAAAATGTAATCATGAACCCTAACTCCAGTTTCCCACTGTGGCTTCGAAAGTGCACAAACACTAGATAAACCATGGCAAGTGATAAAAAGTACTATCACCATGAAGTCTTCATGGAGGAGGAGACAGAAATAATAATAACATATGAGTTGGAAAAGTAATGATGGAAGACAGTTTTTCAGGAGCCCGAGACCACCACAGCTAGGTAACAGAATGATAGCTCAACCATGAGCTACATGATGAGGTAGAAAACAAATATTACTGCTAAACTTACAAGCTCAGCTTTAGATGCTGCTCAGTAATGAATTATTGTAAAATGTATGTATGGTCCATTTCATTTAATTTTTAAAATTACTTTTACTACTTCACTATAAAAACTACTAAATATTGTACTTATGTGTAAGATGATGAAATGCCTGGTGTGATATGGAGTATTGAGTCCCCGTTCTTTCCCAACATGCCCATACATTTCAGTAAACAGTGCACTCTCATGTAAATCACCATTATTTGTGCAGTGGGTAGCATATTATAACCTTCTGCCTGTTACACTGGCAATGACAATTAGTGGGCCTATCTTTCAGGAAATGTGTCATCTAAAGTTTTCACTGCTTCATATTGGCTTTAAAGTTAGATTGTCTATAAGATAAGATATATATTCATCTTGAATAAATCTGTTCCTGGTTTCATCAAGAAACACCTAGTGAAATTCATGATTGATATTAACTGCACTGGCAGCAAACTTAGTCCAGGGGGAGTGGGGCCCCAATTTTCATAAAAATATTTTAAGTCACTTCATAAGCTCCGAGTGTCTTACCACAACATCAGTGGTAATATTTTGAGCTTGTAGTAATTCGCTTCTATAGTCAGTTGATACCAACAACTTTAGCTAAATAGACATCATGATCAAACACCTGAATAATTTCACATAATCCTAAATGCCCTACACCACAGAATGTGTTTAACCTGACAAATTTAACTATTTGGTAGCCCTGCGCCTGCTATACAGACGTTTGAGTCACAGCTCCCGTACAAGATAAGTAATTTTAGTAGTAATAAACTGTTTCTAACACTTGAAACTTATTTCTTACGTTAATTATAGTGCTCTTCAAGCATACCATTAAAAGTTTTTGTCTTACTCGCATATTTTCACAGTAATCGAGCAAAGTACGTTTTGTTTATATATCGCGGCCAGGCCAAACTTTTGAGCTTTCAGATTAAACTTCATACCGCAATTTTAAGTGCGTTTACTGATAGTTTAGTGTGCCAAATACGTTTGCTGCCACTTTATATCAGTAGAGCATCGTCATCTCTTAAGTAATTTTTAGTAAGAAACTTCTGAACCATTGTTTACATTGTCACGAGTAGGCCTAATTTTTTGTACACATATTTTCATTGTTTTCCGGTAACTTAATTGTCTTTCTGTCACTATAATCGATTTGCACCATGAGTGTAAAGTGCCTGACGTGCCGTAGAATTGTTAGCTCCGGGGTCTGGTGTGATGGATGTAGTAACTCTTTTCATTGGGGAGATTGTAGTGGCGTGGGAATTGGGAAAATGAGCGAGGGGGGGGGGGGGGGAGGGAGGGATAACACAATGACATCCAGTTCTTCTCACACGCTGTTGAACAGGCAATTGTCATATTCCATTATTACTGGATGCGGCAACATACTTATTTTTCTCTGTAACGTCCCTGTGTTTGAATCATGGATATATACATCGTTACATATTACATAAAAAGTATCCCACACGATAATATTTTGATTGCATATTTGAATTTCCTGTGGTAAACTGTGTTAGAAGCACACACTTAAATATCAGAAATAGAACCTTCTTGAACAGTGTAATTTATTTGGATAGATAAATACATCTAATCACCTATTACCTTGTTTCATGTGTATGTTCTGCTCCTGCATGGCAAGTAATTTTTTTCTCTATAAAATTAAATTGCAAAGGAGAAATAGTTCATTAAACACAAAATGGGACTGTATGCAACTGGGGTGAATGACTCATAAAACTGAAGCACCGCACTGAAGTGAAAAGTGGAGGTACTAAAGAGCTGTGTTTGAGGGGTGGTGGTGGGGGGGTGGGTGGGGGGGGGGGGGGGGGATGAGGGAGGATAGTAGGATAGCGGTGGGCTGAAAGTGAAGTGCTGCTTGAAAGCTCCCAGAGATGAGGTAGGGAGAGAGTAGGGCAGATGGGCGCAGTCGCATGATGGTGGGCTGTGTGAAAGGGGGGGGGGGGGGGGCGGGGGTGAGAGGAGGAGGGTGTTGTGGAAAGGTGGTTGGTGGTACCAGAAAAGGAGAAAAGTGAAGACTGGGTGTGATTGTGGAATAAGGGATGAGCAGTGATGGAATAGGAAGATATGGATGGATAAGAAAAGTGACTAACGGAGGTGGAGACCAGGAGGGTCGCAGGAACATAAAATATGATGCAGGGAGGGTTCCCACCTATCACATTTCGGAAAAGATGGTGTTTGTGGGCATGATCTATATGGCTCAGGCTGTGAAGCAGTCATTGAAATGAAGGATGTTGAGTTAAGCAGCTTGCCCAGCAGCAGGGTATAAACTTGTTTCTTGCCCTGTTTGTAGGTGGCCATTTATGTGGACAGGCAGCCTGTTTGTTGCCATACCCACATAGAAAGCAGCACAATGGTTGCATCTTAGCTTATATATCCTAGGTAGCCTTCCTTTGATGGGATAGGTGGTGATTGTGCCCGAACTGGAGTATGAGTAGGCGGCGGTGGCAGTGGTGGTGGTGGTGGTGGCTAAACTGCTCCTCTCATTCAGGTTCACTGAAGACATCTTTGTGATCTGGATCGAGAGTGAAGATACCCTATCCACATCCCACAGAACTGCAACGGCTTCTCCCCCTTTGCTTCACCTGGACCTTCTCAAGCCAACAAGCCACCTTCATAGATATTGGTCATCCACTTCAAAGATGGCTACATCACTGCTTCTGTCTATATCATATCTACCAACCACAAGTTATGCCTCCGTCTTAGAAATTCATTGCAACACAGAAGGCAAATTATAATGTTATGCAAGTGAAGCAGCTTCTTAGTGCAAGCAACATAAAAATAGTTCTGATATGCTCTAAGGTTCTCAACAATATGAGGATCATTCTTTAAGGTGTTAGGTGAGCACTGCAAGTTGCACTGGTGGTGTCCTAGATTCCAATGTTGTTGTTGTGCTCAGAGGAAAACTAGTCTGTAACAGCAGTAAAAAATGACGACTGTAACCCTCATGGAGGCGACGGCAGTGCCATGCAGGAGGCACAGACCTCGAAAAATAATTCAGGAATCGGGCCACATGATCATTGAAGGAGGATGGTGAGGTGGAATGACACAGAGATAAAGGCTACCCAATGCAACACAAGACACTGGTAATAAGTTTCCAGAGACAAAGAAGTAATGAAAATAGCGAAAGAAGAGAGATGTTCCTCAGTAGCAGAGGGGAATAGGTCTTCATTACAACACAGATTGTGTGCAACAGCATGCAGCTAATGAAACAAATTTCTACAAAAGGCGAGGTAGAAAATGTGCTGATCCACTGAAAGATATTTGCTAAATGAGTACTATTCTTGAATCTGGATTTCAGCACTCTGTCAGTACCAACTGAGAACCACTGCTGCGGGCACCTAAAGTGTAGGTTGCACTGGTGATGCCAATATTGAGGGCTGCATCCTAATTAATATAGCCATGGCACTCCGAAGTAGATAGTTGATTTAGATTTTGTGACTTGGGTTGGCTGGTAAGCCACTGTGCAGTGATCTATAAAGGCTATGCATTGCAGGGGTACTGGAAAATTGTCCAGTGTTATGGACCCCTGTACAGACATCATGCAATGGCTGTCATGGGCAAGATGAGTTGCACTCACTTTGGTCAGGCCTCTTAACATACCAGCAACAGAGAGCCCTCTGTTGAATTCCACAAGAAGGCATTGTAAGGTACTATCCAGATGGTACACCACTCACTTCCTCCTCATTCCTATTATGTCTCCTACTCCATCCTGTTGCCATACCCATCAAAGTACTTCCCGCCTCACCTCTACGAAGAATGCACCTGAGAAATACCCCACATCATCTGCCACACCCTCTTGTGGCTGTATGTACCCATTTTTAAGTAAAGAAAGGAGGGTTGCATTCTATATTTTTGATGTGGCACTTTTACTGCATGAACAGCAAAAATGTGTTAAGTGATAACCATTTTTGCTGTTACTTTGTGTGGGGTATCCCTGAGAAAAATTCATAATTTAAAATTGGGGGTGAAGTTTCTGCAAGTCACTAAGTGCTCCCATGTTGGCAATGCCTGCAATGAGTGAGGCTGCATATACAGTCATACACATTGTTCCTACCTGTTACACTTGCCACAGTGAGTTAATCCTGTTAAATAAAGTGGTATGTTTCAATAAGCACATTACTACAGGATTGTAAAATTTGGTCCTTAATTATGTGAAATGTTGACTAAACATTTATTTACCCTTGTGCAGTCTTCAGATAGCACCCACCAAATGGAATAAAGTTTTGGCTTTCTTGGAATCGTTTAGTAATGTTCATTGTTGTACATAATTGAGTGGATCAATGGTCAGTTATTCACTGATCAGTAGGCACATTAAAAGATTGAAATAATTCTTTTCTTTATCATGTCATATTGTATCATTCTTAGTTAATCACCTGTTTGTTTTACCTTTGCAGATAAAGTAGTTTTTATATTAACACACAATTTCTTTTCTCTCAATCAGGCCCTGTCGAGGAGCAAGGCCCACCTCCTGTTGCTCAGGTGAGTGATACTAGATGGTAGCACCTGTGAGACTGGCAGAGCATGGGTGAGTTTCACCAGTAGCGAAACAAGTTTGGTTTCGTGGCATGTAATGAACACCACACAGTTTCCTGGCCTCCTCCTACGGTGCTCACTAATTTCATCAACCAAGCGTTTCCATCTCTTGTGTGTGCTGCCCTTCACAACCTCATTTTAATTAATCAACTCCTTTCTATGTACCCTATTCATCTCCACTTCATTCTCATTGTTTTTTGTACACCACTCCTTCCTGTACCCACAACCTATGCAACTTCATTTACACTGGTGACTGAAATGTTACATCAAGTCCATTATCACAAAAATTTGTCTACAGTAAAAATCCAAAAAAATTCTCAAACAATATTTACATACTAATGACAGCTCAACTTCATGTTTGTGTCCTGATGTAATGACAGTTGTCACTGTGCTCACAGATCTAGGGACTAGGCACACCACAGAACCAGAATGAGGTAGCGTGGAATAAGCCAAAAATCAGCAGGTACGGTGAAGTCTCATAAAGCAACTATCATTGTCCCACTCTGTGGAAATTCTTCATACATATCTAAAGAAGTTCATTCACAAGAGAGAAAATTCCTGAAGCAAATAAGTTTAAACGCACTGTTTGAACTAAAATATGACTTTATTGCTACAGCCATCATTCATCGGTACTATAAACACTGCGAAATATGTAACTTTAGCCAAGTGATGGGTTACACCACAGTAGATATGATAAATACAGTTGTCTAAAATATTTAGTTATTGCAATTACCCATCAAGTACCTTTCTAAATGATAGCAGAGTCATGCTTCTTGCTATTATCATAGCCAGACAAACTTCAATAAATCTTCTTAGAATATTTACGTGGCTGTTAAATAGACATCTTGTGTTTTTGATACAGAGGTCATCTTGTCTCTGGGTGTGAAGATTTTAACACATGTAGCTTAGTAATTCAATAAAACTAACTTCATGTTTGGTAGCTCATGTATCACAGATTGTGCTGAGTGAAGTAAAAGTAAGTGTGTAGCTGCTTTTGCTTTTTGGGATTTGCTTCTAGTAATATTAAGATAGGTCTCTGATACATGAAATAGAATCAAATGATAAATCTTTGGATAGTCTTCCAAATCTTGTACTGACTTCTGTATGCTGGTAGGTGTCCCTCCTGCAATGACTATACGATCAACGTGCATGTTGTCTGTCATACGAATTTGACTGTATAGTGTCTGCCACAAGGAATTCAAGTCCGAGGGCAAGAGCTCATTCCACATTAACTTACGCTGCCATAGACATTGCAAAAATGTTTTAAGTGTGATCACAGTTGAACTAATTCATCAAAAAGGACCAAAGATATTTGACGTGTCGCACAGTAATGTGTGTTTTGTGAAGCTGTAGATATTAGGTGCTGGTTTGAGATTGTTTACAATTTTAAAATGATCATTAGCTGGATGCTAGAATAAACCAGGTGTTCTAATATCCTCATTATTACCAAGCAGTAAAAGTAGTTGTGTTTCTTGCTCCACTGAGGGGATATTTTTGAATAGTTTGGCACTGTTGTTGTACCATTTCCATAGTGAGGATCCACTTCTGATCAATACCTTCAGAAGTTCTTGCTGGAGATCAGTTTCAGCCCTTACTGTATATACAACCTGAGATACAGTAGTACATATTGAAATGATTAGTGAAAATGTTTGCTGCCTCACTCTGCTCCCTGTCTTCGTGAGCTATTGACAGACACACGTCTGCAAGTAAGGGGGCCCAAGTCATTGTGTATGTGTTTATCCTTCATTGGTATTCCTGAAGTGGTGCAGATATATCACTCTTCCACAACATTCATTGGAAAGTGTGATCTTCATCTACTACCAGAACTTGTCGAAACATATTCTCCTTGTCTACTGTGAAGACAACGCGATGCATTTGGAAGCATAACCTTAAGGTGTACAAATAATATTTCATGTTTGCTCCTACCATTGGAAGACTGTTAAGTGACAGATTCGTATTCCATTTGGCAAGACAATGAAACATTACTCTTGCTTTAGTAGTTGAGCTGGTTTTTTAAAGATAGCTGATTTGGCATGTAATATGAAATGGCATCTGTAATGATTACTATTACCATATGTCTTAAATCTTTATACTTCCTCATAAACTCTGTGTAGCTTACCACAAACATTAATTGTCTTGCTAGTTTCAGTTCAAGAGAATCATTTTGCTGCATTGTGGAAAGAATTGCATAACAAACTCGGCTCTTCCTGAAATGGAAGAAGAACAGTGAATCTGTCTGTTGAATCTTCAGTTGTGTGTTCCAGAAAGTGTGACTCACATCACTGCTCTTCTTCCATCATTAAGACATTGATACCACACAACTAGGGTTGGGACAGCTTTAAGGAAAAGTAAAGGAATGTGGACTCGCATATTATGTCCCTTGTTGTTTTATGTAATACACTTTATTACTTACCAACATTATTATTATTTCTTTCCTTTCTCAGACGTTATGTCTGGTTAAAAATGGAAAGTGATGCGGACCTTGATAAAGTGTGACTTCCTTTTATCTGTGTGGTATATGTTACAGTGCATTTAGGAACTTTCGGGTAATTGAACATGTATCAATAATTACAGATTTCTGTAGTTGTATATACAAGTTTGGATGTAGCTGTATTGCATTGATGTACTGGTGGATATTGTGTGGTATGACTGCTGTACTTGATAGTATAATAGGTATAACGTCAGCTTTATCCTGATGCCACATGTCCTTGACTTCCTCAGCCAGTTGGATGTATTTTCAATTTTTCTCCTGTTTTCTTTTGTATATTTGTTGTATTGGGTATGGATATTTCGACTAGTTGTGATAATTTCTTCTTTTTATTGGTGAGTATGATGTGAGGTTTGTTAAGTCGTGGTGTTTTATCTGTTATAAGGGTTCTGATCCAGTATAATTTGTATTCATCATTCTTCAGTATATTTTGTGGTGCATACTTGTATGTGGGAACATGTTGTTTTATTAGTTTATGTTGGATGGCAAGTTGTTGTTCTATTATTTTTGCTACATTGTCATGTCTTCTGGGGTGTTGTGTATATGCTAGTATTGTACATCCGCTTGTGATGTGATTTGTTGTTTGCAAAGTCTGCAATTATCTGTTGTGGTACTGGGATCTTCAATAATATGCTTGCTGTAATATCTGGTGTTTATTGTTTGATACTGTATTGCAATCATGAATCCTTCCATTTCACTGTATGTATTGCCTCTTCGTAGCCATGTGTTGGATGCGTCTTGATCGATGTGTGGCTGTGTTAGATGATACGGATGCTTGCTATGTAGTGTTTTCTTTTTCCAATTTACTTTCTTTGTATCTGTTGATGTTATGTGATCTGAAGGGTTGTAGAAGTGGTTATGAAATTGCAGTGGTGTAGCTGATGCATTTATATCAGTGACTGCTTTGTGTATTTTGCTAGTTTATGCTCCTTCTAGAAAGAATTTTCTTAAATTGTCTACCTGTCCATAATGTAGGTTTTTATGTCAATAAATGCCCTTCCTCCTTCCTTTCTGCTTAATGTGAATCTTTCTGTTGCTGAATGTATGTGATGTATTCTATATCTGTGGCATTGTGATTGTGTAAGTGTAATGAGTGGTGCTAGGTCTGTATTACTCCATATCACTACTCCAACTGAGTAGGTCAATATTGGTATAGCACAATTATTTATAGCTTTTGTTTTGTTTCGTGCTGTCAATTCTGTTTTCAGTATTTTTGTTAGTCTTTGTCTATATTTTTCTTTTACTTCTTTAATATTTTTATTATCTATTCCTATTTTTTGTCTGTATCCTAGATATTTATAGGCATCTGTTTTTTCCATCACTTTATGCAGTCACTGTGGTTATCCAATATGTAATCTTCTTGTTTAGTGTCTTCCCTTGACTATGCTATTTTTCTTACATTTGACTGTTCCAAAAGCCATATTTATATCATTGCTGAATGCTTACCTTATCTTTAGTTATTGGTTGAGTTGTTGATTTGTTGCTGCCAGTAGTTTTAGATCATCCATGTATAGCAAATGTGTGATTTTGTGTGGGTATGTCTCAGTAATATTGTATCCATAATTTGTATTATTTAGCATGTTGGATAGTGGGTTCAGAGCAAGGCAGAACCAGAAAGGACTTAATGAGTCTCCTTTGTATATTCCACACTTAGTCTGTATTGGCTGTGATGTGATGTTATTTGAATTTGTTTGGATATAAAGTGTGGTTTTCCAATTTTTCATTACTATGTTTAGGAACTGTATCAATTTATGATAAACTTTGTATATTTCCAATATTTGTAGTAATCATGAGTGGGGTACACTATCAAAAGCTTTTAGGTAATCAATGTATGCATAGTGTAGCAACCTTTGTTTGGTTTTAGCTTGATATGTCACCTCTGCATCTATTATCAGTTGCTCTTTACATCCTCGTGCTCCTTTGCAACAACCTTTTTGTTCTTCATTTATAATTTTGTTCTTTGTTGTATGTGTCATTAATTTCTGTGTAATGACTGAAGATAATACTTTGTATATTGTTGGTAGGCATATTATGGGGCGGTATTTAACTAGGTTTCCTGTGTCTACTTGATCTTCAGGTTTCATATAAGTTATTCCATGTGTAAGTGTATCAGGGAATCTTTATGGGTCTGCAATGTAACTGTTAAATAATTTAGTTAGATGTGAATGTGTTGAGGTGAACTCCTTTAGCCAGAAATTTGCTATTTTATCTTTTCCAGGGGCTTTCCAGTTGTGAGTAGAGTTAATTGCTTTGGTGACTTCATGTTGCAAAATTATCACTCCAGGCATTTGTGGTATCATCTTTTATGTGTCTGTTTCTGCTTCTATGAACTGTGCATGCCTGTTATGTTGTACCGGGTTTGACCATATGTTGCTCCAGAAGTGTTCCATGTCTGTTATGTTTGGTGGATAGTCTATTACAATGTGTGTGTTACCTATTGTCTGGTAAAATACCTTTTGGTTTGTGTTGAATGTATGGTTTTGTTTCCTTCTATTTCCACATTTTTGTATCTTCTAAGTCGTTTGGCCAATGCTTGTAATTTCTGCTTCTTTTCATCTAATTGCTCTATCGCTTCTTGTTGTGAGATTTTACCTAACCTTTTTCGTTTTTTTTCTGACATTTGATGTCTTATAAATTGTGTTAGCTGTCCAATGTCTTTGATCAGTTTTTCTATTCTGATCTGTAGCCTGTGTGGCCATGCTGGGTTGTGCGTTTCTTCTGTGTTTTGGTTGGTGGTTCTCATCTCTGCCTAGTGTGTATATTTAGTGTAGTGAGTGCTCCTATATAAACCAGTAGTTTTAACTCTTCCATAGTTGTGTTTTCATTTATTTTGTTGTGTATGATTGTGTTGATAGTTTTTATTGTTGTTTCGACTTGGGGGTTATTCGGCGGTCTATGCAAGAATTGTCTAATGTCTGTATTTGTGTCTTTGTATTCTATATATGTCAGCTGAAATTTTTCTTCTATATCTAACATGTGTGTCTCTTTGTGTTCTATTTGTACTTGTTCTGATGGCAGTCTTAAGATTTCGTTTTCCTCTGATTGTTTAATTGATGTGTGTTGTTCTTTGTTTATGTGCTCTGGGATGTGTGAGGCCATTACTGTATTTTCTTCTTCTTCTAATTGCACATTATTTTGTTCCAGTATTTGTTGTACTTGTTGTTTGATGTTTCCTAATTCTGACTGTGGTATCCTGTTATTTTTGATCATTACACGAATCTGATCAGCTAGTCATTGTTCTGTTAAGAATTGTATTATGGGGTATCTTGTAATAAATGTTGTGTATACTTGTGATCTGCATCCAGTTGTGTTTGTTCCTATCTTTGTTGCATGGTAATAACAGAACATGAGGTGTTGATAAACTTCATCTGACCATCTCATCCTCTGTCTTTGTTTTCCATCTAGTGTGGTTGCAGGTAAGATATCCTGGAAAACAGCTCTATTTGGATTTAAATCATTTTCCATTTGGCTTGCAGTGTCGTTACCATTGTGGGCGGGCATAGGGTTAAAGCGTCGTCCCCGACCATGACTGCGCTTGTCCGAGGCTTCTTTAGTTGTGTCCAGAACCAACTAATCACACTAAAAGGGAGGTTAGCCCTATTAGTGGTTTGTTCTGTTCGATGCCTTTGACTGGCAGAGCATACCAGAGGCCAATTCTTTTCCTGGTCCTCCACGGGTATTATTATTATTATTATTATTATTATTATTATTATTATTATTAATACTAAAACTACAAATTAATAAACTGCTTAGTCACAATACTCACAGTCAAAACTTGAACAGGCTTAACTAATTGGAAGCCGTATTTTGTCAATTGTACCATTTTGCACAGAGCATGAAATTGGAATTACACAGGTCACAAAACAAGGAAAGGTCACACTGATTGGGCAGGTTCAACAAAAAAATTTATCAGTCCAATGAACTACAATGACAGACAGAAAATGAGCTAACAACTTGCAGCTTTTACAACTGTTAGACAATTGAATAACATTATTGCAAATACAGGAAGATTCACAAGTCAAACCACTGATTGAAACTGTTGCAAGGGCTCTTAGCAATGTATAACACTTAAGAAAAAGAAAGAAAAGCCCTTAAGTAGTAATTTATACATTGCATTGCAAACAAACATTAAAAATTACTTTTTATAAATATACCATCATCCAAAATTCAGAGCAAGCTGAGAGCTACAGCAGAGAGCTATCACAGTCAACAAGAAACAAGCAGCCAAATTCCCCAAGTGGAGTTAGTGAATCACTATGCATCAGGTTAACGATCGACAGTTTACACTTTTAACTAGCAGGGTTTAAAGTTTAAGTCTTGAGAATTAGTAGTAAGAGATAAAATTTTAAGCAAGTAGTTAAAGGTATAATGAGGAGGAACCTCAGGCTTGGTAAATGTGCGTTAATCTCCCAATTTCAAGAGATGCTCCAAAAAGAGCAGACTACTGGTTCCTGCCCAGAGGTGACACTCCACCATGGCACATGTCAAATTAGCAACTTCCATTGAGCCACCACAGTGTGACTACTAAGGGCAGCAGACTACCAGTCAATCTGAGTGCCACGTGACGACGGAAGTGCCGCCATGGCAAAATGTAAACATACCTCTGCTCTGGGCCCAGGTAACTGGAACACACCATTTCCTGCTGACACACATCAGTGGGAACAGTATTCTGCACAAATAAAGCTTCATACAATAAGGGCCAGGAAGTAGAAAATGTGAATGTCTGGCACAACTGACCAGAGATACAAATTAATACTCTTTAAAATTTGTATTATTCAGAAGCAAAAATTTCAGCACCTGATGATATATTAGCTCAAGTGTACACATGTACCAAGATTTCTTTGCCTCAAACACAGATAGTGTTCGAGTAGATTCCCTTCATGAGACTTAAAACTCGGAATAGTCTTACACTTGCATGACACATGGCCCATGAACACGAAGTGCAATTAATAACATTGACTGATGATCATGCACTGAATCACCCATAGGTGCATTAATATTACAGATGCAGTTTCACGTAATACAGACATGACCTTACTCAAATATAACAAAACAACTTAAAACTCTACTTAGTTGTGAAGGAGCAGTGCCTTGCAGGATTCCAACCAAGGCATTATTGCGTTGTACCCCCACATGTGATCATCAAGGAGCGATAAAATTTAAGCTTGTAGAATAAGCCAGTAACTTGCCAAGCATGTTGCACGCAATGTCCGTATGTCTTCACGCAGGTCACCGCTATCAGTCCTCATGTGATCCAGCCCAGTTTGCCTTCACCAAATCGACCTTCAGCAGCATCTAGGGACCTGCACTGGACTATGGAAGTCCCCCAAAAGCAACAACTTGCCAGCCACGTGCCCTTCAGCCAAACGTTTTCCAGGCTCCACCAAACTGACACACATGCACACATGCACGATCCCACTTTTGCATCGATCAATTTGGAACATGTGATCAAATCAATATTGGCAACTTAAGTAGTTAGTGATGAAAGTGGAATGCTGTGCGCTGAGATTGGAGATATTGTGTCTCGGACATTATTTGATCCTTCTGTCCTTCACAGTTACTTCAAGAAAGACAGCCTAAGTTTTCACAGAACACAGCACGAATGGCTATCTTGACTAAATTTTGTGGCTACCAATTGATACTGCTTTGACATACACAACCCAAAAAAATTGTCTCTTGAAGTGCTTGATGATCAGTTACTATGGAGAGAGTCCTTGCCTTCTGAATGTACAGACAAACTTCTGCTCCCAACACAATGTTGATCTTGCAAGGTGACCAAAATTCTGGATCAACAATTTTTATACTCATCAAATCTGAGACATTGGGATTGAGATGAGGTGTCAGTTATCTCCAGCAACATTAAACAGACAGAAGGTAAAATGAAGATGTTTATACAGGAGTCGACTTGAACAGAGATCCACTGTTTTGTTTCTGGTATAATTCCATCAGTTTCTTGGAGTTTGCTCTACTCTGCCATTTGTGAAGTCAGAGGCACTGTGCACATGGTTGAGATATAAATCGTGTCTGCAAGTCAGAAACTGAGAGAGCATAAGTTTTTCATGTGCCACTGCTATCTTTTAACCATATTGTCATTGTTGTAAGCAATAATTGTTTGCCAGGGATGATTTAGGTGAGCAATAACACAATGCAGTTGATGGATGTATACCATTGTGTTTGTATTTTGTGTCACTAGGACAGTCCCCTACCTTTTTCCATTTTGTGTGTTTTATTTCTGTGTGGTGTGATTTTTGACAAGTGTGACAGCATACAGATGTGCAACTAGAAGCCCTACAAACATGCTTCAAGCAATTATGCAAACAATTTGTTGGGCATCAGAATAGGTTTGTGTTCACTACATGTGGCTTGCCTGAATTTTCTGCACTTCTGCAAAGTATGACGGAAGTGGCACATGACAAATGCAGCACTAGCAGGGACTAGATCAATCTCAAATGCACAAAGTGCTTGGTGTTGCAGATGGTCTGCTGTTTTTTCCCATATGTGCTGTGCCATGTAGGTCTGTATCCTTCTTGATTTCAGATTTGCATTTATTTTACAGAAAAACCTACCTCTCTCCTAATGTCAGAAAGCTTTTGAACTCCAATGTAATTTAAATTCTGTTCTCACAGACTGGTCAACATTTTCTACAAATAGCTGAGATATAGTTATTTCCTGCAAGGATACAATTATTTGTAATGCCATCAGCACATGAACATTGCTTGAAGTAGTCCAAGAAATTCACTTGCACATTCCCCAGTCACTAAAGGAGCACCAACAGTTTTTTAAGATGTGCTGACACAATCAATCTAGGGTTATCGTATGTGTTGCAAACTGTAGCAAAAGTTTCATTGAAATTAGTGCTAGCCACCAGAAGAAGGGCAATTACATTGTGAGAGGCACACGTTACTGATCAAAGTAAATTTTTATTTAGCAGTGTCCTATAACACCTTATTATTTACCACAAGACTCACAAACGTCACAAAAATGCCTGAACTGCTTTACATAACCTCTGAATGATGGCAGTTTTATGATTGGCATCTTGATGGAACATTCTGATGCACTCGGGTCAGATCCCTCCCTACGGTCTCACAGTTGTTTCGTTAGTTCAGACGTGGTGCACATGGGGCAAGGCATCCAGTTCTTCTTTATTGGCTGCATTTGTCACCCTGCTCTCCCTCTCTATCCTTGCTTTTTCTCCATTGCCCCCCTCCTTCCCCTTTCTCAGTGTTCTGATTTAAATCGACATCGCTATCCAATTGCTTTCTTGTATTTTTTGCAATTTTGTTTCTTCTGCCTGTTCATTCATCCTTTTTGGTGTTTAGGTCCCCACTTGAGGTTTGACCTCCACTTTAAAATTTCCTGTACTTTAGTGTGAGCCTATTGAGGAACAACTCCCCCCCCTGGCATCTGTGGTGTGAATGCCTCTTTCCCCATTCCTTCCCTTGTCCTTCCCTTGCCCTTTCTCCCTGTAGTCCCCTTCAACCCTGCTGAGCCACCAGGATGATGGGGCTGTTATATACCCATATGGCTGAACCCCCTGACAACACAGGGATCACACTCCTGATTCCTGAGTTGTTCACTCCCCATGTATGGCAAATAGTCGTTGCTTGTTTTCTCAGAGCATCGGACTCCAAGCAGTGGCTGCCATTCCAGACAGCCATTGCTGTGGCATGGTGGTGTCCTTGTGGAGGGCTCCCTTGTCAGAGTGGCTGGTATTGGTTGGGTGCTTAATGCATGAAGCGTATTGAGCTGCAAAATTCTGGCTGATATCAAATGGGCGTTCCTGTGAATGTTGAACAATCATTGAATGCTATTTCATACTACCCAGCAACTCTTCCTTCCCTGGCTACACTGTGGGAGGAGGTCCAGGCTTCCCTTCTTTTTTTCACGTTTGATAGAGTGATGTTTCTGTCAAACATTAGTAAGACAACACATTCTGAACAAAATTTACTGCTACCGGCATCATCATAATGACCACACTCGAATGTCCTGGTGACACACAGCCAACTGTGTAACCTGGCTCCTTCCTCCTCCAGTTGCAAAAGTTGTAAAGGTGACCATGCCACCTCTGCCTGAGGTTGTCTCTTGTACCTTAATGATGGGGGTTCCAGGAAATCTTGGTCAAGGAGAATGATGCCTTACCAGGTCACTAGAAAATTGTCGGCTTGTCAGTAACCCTGTGTTCTACCATCAGGCAGTTACAGTACTGTACTTGCTACATCTCAGTTCATGAAGTACATGGGCATCTAGACATAAGATATGAAATACAGCACTGTGGTTGTAAAATTACACAGTGTCAGAGTTGCAGCCCCATCTCCTCCTCCTCCTCCTCCTCCTCCTCCTCCTCCTCCTCCTTTTTCCAGCTGTGCAAACAAGCCACAAACTTTTGCGTAATGGGAGAAAGTTACATGCTACTCAACTGACAGGCCAGGAAAGATAGGAGGAACACTCTTATGAAAACTTTCCATGTTCCTCCAGCCAACAAACATCTCAGTCTTCTTCTGCCAACCCAGAAGGCTCCCCCCAACCTCACACCATCACCCAGGGACATATTCTATGTCATGCACTGGAGTCGTTCTGTTTATTAGGATGACATTCATAGTTTTCCTGACTACCCAGCTTCAAACTATTCCTGTCTGCCTTTCACTTCCTTGCCAGGACTTTTCCATTTGTACTGTTTACATCCCTAAGTCACTGAACAGTCTGCTTCTAGCTTACTGGCCAACTCCCTCACCCCTCTCTGCTGATCCCCTTGGGGCTCCCACAGAACCTGTCGGAAAGGTGCCCTCTTCATTGACCTCCTGTCACCTTATATTTACTGTGCTAGTACCCACATACCTTTCATTCTCCATGCACTCCAATCCCCATCTGGACCTCACCTGCACTGCCAAATTTGCCCATCATCTCATCATTATCTACGGAACAAAATCAAGTGAGCATTTCCCATTTGCAATCCATTTTCTCACTCCTACCCCACCTACGTGCACACCCAAATAGCAGCTTTCTAAGGATGACTAGAGATTAAATGCTCCCTGGCACGCTCAGTGAAACATTATTTCCCCAGTTAGAAATGTAATCATTGCTGCCAACAATGTTCCATTCTTGCACTTCATCTTTACCGTGCCATGTCATAGTCACTCGTCTGACGGAGCAATGTTGTGACTCAACTCACGTGCAGAGATGTGCTCTCCATGTTTTCTAACCATCATTCTATGATGGCAAACTACATTTGTTATAAACAGTTGCACACACAGTGTTGTCACACCCATCAGGATAGCAAAAAATGGCTGCATTTAATTTACTAGTTCTATTAACAGTTGTACTTCCTCCTCTGTTGTGTTGCCCAATTTCAGATGGCTCTCTGGGACCAAGATACATTCATAAATTCCTGGCCCAATAGCAGCAGACGTAGTCATGATGGACCCTATCACCATCTCTCTGATCTGTGATTTTATAGTGGTCTGTTATTCATTTCCCCTTCCATTATCCCTTGGGTTACTACACCAGATCATTGTTGAGGGGTGCTCGATCCAGCAAACTATGCTGTACTTCTATTTTGGTCACTGGCAGTATCCTTACACCAGCCTTCAACCATCTAGCAGCTATTGTGTGCATTCCCACCCTGCTGACCTGCGTTTTGTGGGCACTTTTGTCCTACTCTGTGACAGTGGCTGTATGTGGCAGCTGAATGTTCTAAGGAATTCAGACCGTAAAACTCAATTGAAACTCAAATATTTTGTGATTCTTAACTTGGATCATTATGCAGCTTTATCAGTCTCACATTAATAGAATTTCATATCCATATACTTGTCACTGCACCTGATTCCTAATCACTATCAATATTTAATTTGCCAACTCATTAACAATTAGATGGGCATGTGCAGTAAGATGACATACCACTGGCACATTTAAGGTGTTTGATTTACACTTAAATTAAGTTGATGTAAAGTTATTCAGTTTTTTTTTCTTTTTGCAGGAGCCACAAGAGGTGCAAGCAGAGGAGGTAGTAGCAGGTGAGATTTTCACTTTCTTCAGTAGCTTAATTACATGTTAAAGTAATCACTTTAATGTTATCTTGTGTGGCACATTTTTTCATAATTTTCTTTGACATTAATTCTTCATTGATTGTGTACTAAAGCATATCAGTGAAACAGTTGTTCAGAATTTTATGCTAGAACCTGACACTGGATATTAATTACCTAGTACATAATTCATATTGAAAATTGGCAGTGCCTTTGTAACTACAAGTGATTGGTCACAAATGTGCAGTTGTGTTTCAAATGTGTACTGTGGTAGATTGTGACGAAAACGTGATCAAAGAGGAAGAAGACAATTATTTAAGTAGGAAATTGACATTTAAAAAATAAGTCATTGTAAAGGTAAGCTCACATTACTAATTGGCACACTACTACAAGTAGTAATGTTTAGATCACAGTCCCTTTATTCTGTAGTCATGGCTCATACTAAAATCATCACCTTGGGAAAAATTATTTTTAAGTATAAAATTATTGCTCAGCATAGTTGAGCTTCTTAAAGAGGAAAGTTGAAAAAGTTATTGGGGACTGGAACAAGTTAACCACATACACGACCAGTGATTTGAAACCTCATCATCATGTCTTGATATGAAGACTACTGTCCTTGTAATCCTCCTCCTTTCCCAAAGCAGTATTTTGCTACCTATCTGATGTGTGAAATAGCCTGACACATCTGAGTGCCACAGTTACCCATCACCTGCAAAGAGGCTAATTGACTACCGGATGACAGCATGCTACAGAGTATGAGGTCCCTGATATGTTGGTAGCACCACAACATGTGTACAGCATTCTCGAGGACATCTCCAGTCCTCTCACCCACTGCACGCCCATACCAGCTTTCTTAATTTGAACATATGTTATTTGCTCTTAACTCATCCTTAACTTCCACAAAACTCATTCAAGCTGGTAGTCGCTACTCCTATGCTGCCCTGCAGTAGCATGATGGTAACCTGGGTGTGTGTGAGTATGTGTTGTGTGGTGGGGAGTGGGGGTGTGGTAGCAGTTAAGGAGAATATTGAAGACTCCGTGCAATGGCAGAATAAGTGCTGAGCAGTGCTGCAGTGCTGCAGTGCTGGAATAGGAAGATATGGATGATTGAGAAACATCACTAACTAAGTTGGAGTCCAGGAGGGTCACAGAAACATAGAATATGATGCAAGGAGGGTTCCCACTTTCACCTTGATTTGTCAGTTTCTCACCCATTCAGACCCTTTCCTGTCTCAATAGGAGAAATATTTTCACATATGTGGAGAGAATGGCTGATAATAAGTATCCAATGATAATGTATGTACAGTATCACTCTTCCTTTGTTTATAAAATATTTCCCATTAAGATTTTCCCTACAGTCTGTTCCTAAGCCAATCTATTTGTATTCCTGCTTCAACTCTCTACAGGGAATCCAGCAGGGAACTGCCATGTGCCACCCACACTCATGGTCCCATGTCCCAACTAGTTTGCTCAGGTAGCCATACCGTTGTAACTTCGTTGCAAAAAAGAAGGCACATGATAATGTTGCGCAAGTAAAGCAGCTTCCCAGTGCAAGCAACACAAAAATAGTTCTGATTTGCTCTGAGGTTATCACTAATATGGGAATCATTCTTCAAGGTGTTAGGTGAGCACTGCAAGTTGCACTAGTGGTGTCCTAGATTCTAATGTTGTTGTTGTGCTCAGAGGAAAATTTGTCTATAACAGCACCAAAAATGTGACAACCGACATCCTCATGGAGTGCCATCCAGGGGGCACAGAACTGGAAGAATAATGCCAGAATCAGGCAACATCATCATTGAAGGAGGATAGTGAGGTGGAATGACACAGAGATGGCTACCCACGGGAACACAAGACCCTGGTAATAAGTTTCCAGAAACAAAGAAGTAATGTAAATAGCACAAGAAGAGAGATGTTCCTTAGTACGGAAGGGGAATAGAGCTTCATTGCAACACATTTTGTGTGTATCAGCATGAAACAGGTTTCTAGTGAGGGTAAGGTAGAGAATGCCCTGATCCACTGAAAGATATTTGCTACTATGAGAACTATTCCTTGACTCTCCATTTTAGCACTCTGTAAAAACTGAGAAGCACTGTTGTAGACACCTAAAGTGTAGGTTACACTGGCGATGTCAATATTGAGGGCTGCATTCTTATTAGTATAGTCATGGCAGTCTGAAGTTATAGTTGATGTAGAGTTTGTGACCTGGGTTGGTTGGTAAGCTCTTGTGCAGTGATCTATGAAGGCTGTGCATTGCAGGAGTACTGGAAAATTGTCCAGTGTTATGGGCCTCTGCACAGAAACTATGCAGTGTCTGTCATGGGCAAGATGAGCTATACTGAGTTCGTTTCACGCCTCTTAACATGCCAGCAACAGAGAGCCCTCTGCTGAATTTCACAAGACAGAATTGTAAGGAACCATCCAGATGGTACACCGCCCACGTCCACCTCATTCCTGTTATGTCTCCTGCTCCATCCTGTTGCCATACCCATCAAAGCTCTTCCCACCTCACCCCTATGAAGAAAGCACCTGAGAAGTACCCCACATCATCTTCCATGCCTTCTTGTGGCTGTATGTACCCATCTGTAAATAAAGAAAGAAGGGTTGCATTACATTTGTTTGATGTGGCAGTATGACTGCACAAACATCAAAAATGTGGCAAGTGATCAAAATGTTTGCTATTACTTTGTGTGGTGTATCCTTGAGAAAAATTCATGATAATTTGAAATTGGGGGTGAAGTTTCCTGCAAGTCACTAAGTGCTCTTATTGTCAACTTCTTGATGAATATAATGTTGGCAATGCCTGCAATGAGTGAGGCTGCATATACAGTCATACACACTGTTCCTACCTGTTACACTTGCCACAGTGAGTTAATCCTGTTAAATAAAGTGGTATGTTTCAATAAGCACGTTACTACAGGATTGTAAAATTTGGTCCTTAATTATGTGAAATGTTGACTAAACATTTATTTGCCCTTGTGCAGTCTTCAGATAGCACCCACCAAATGGAATAAAGTTTTGGCTTTCTTGGAATCGTTTAGTAATGTTCATTGTTGTACATAATTGAGTGGATCAAAGGTCAGTTATTCACTGATCAGTAGGCATGTTAAAAGACTGAAATAATTCTGTTCTTTATCATGTCATATTGTATCATTGTTAGTTAATCACCTGTTTGTTTTACCTTTGCAGATAAAGTAGTTTTTATATTAACACGCAATTTCTTTTCTCTCAATCAGGCCCTGTCGAGGAACAAGGCCCACCTCCTGTTGCTCAGGTGAGTGATACTAGATGGTAGCACCTGCGAGACTGGCAGAGCATGGGTGAGTTTCACCAGTAGCGAAACAAGTTTGGTTTTGTGGCATGTAATGAACACCACACAGTTTCCTGGCCTCCTCCTAGGGTGCTCACTAATTTCATCAGCCAAGGGTTTTCATCTCTTGTGTGTGCTGCCCTTCACAACCTCATTTTAATTAATCAGCTCCTTTCTATGTATCCTATTCATCTCCACTTCATTCTCATTGTTTTTTTGCACTCCACTCCTTTCTGGCCCCTACAACATATGGAACTCCGTTTACACTGGTTACCAAAATGTTATCTCAAATAAATTGTCACAATAAAATTGTATATTGAAGAATCGAAAAACTTTCTCAAACAATACTTTCATACTGGCTAATGACAGCTCACCTTCATGTTTTTCTCCTGATACAATGACAGTTGCCAGTATGCTTACAGATCTATGGGCTAGGCACATCACTGAACAAGAATGGGGTAGCAAGGAATAAACCAAAAATCAGCAGGTATGGTGAAGCCTAATAGTGCAACTATCGTTTTCCCACTCTGTAGAAATTCTTCATAAATTTGCAACAGAGTTCATCCAAAAGAGAAAAAAATTCCTGAAGTCAATAAAAGTTTAAATCAACTGTTTGAACTAAAATATGACTTTATTGCTGCAGCCATTGTTCATCGGTCCTATAGACATTGTAAAATATGTAACTTTACCCAAGTTTTAGATTACACAGCAGTATATACGATAAGTAATGTGTCTAAAATATTTAGTTATTGCAACTACACAAGAAGTACCTTCCTACACTGATAGCATAGTCACTCTTCTTGCTATTATCATAGCCAGACAAACTTTAAAAAATCTTCTTTGGATATTTTTGTTGCTATTTAATAGATATCTCGTGCTTTTCATAGAGAGGTCATCTTGTCTCTTTGTGTGAAGATTTTAACACATGTAGCTTAGTAATTCAATAAAACTAACTTCATGTTTGGTAGCTCATGTATCACAGATTGTGCTGAGTGAAGTAAAAGTAAGTGTGTAGCTGCTTTTGCTTTTTGGGATTTGCTTCTAGTAATATTAAGATAGGTCTCTGATACATGAAATAGAATCAAATGATAAATCTTTGGATAGTCTTCCAAATCTTGTACTGACTTCTGTACGCTGGTAGGTGTCCCTCTTGCAATGACTATACGATCAACGTGCATGCTGTCTGTCATATGAATTTGACTGTATAGTGTCTGCCACAAGGAATGCAAGTCCGAGGGCAAGAGCTCATTCCACATTAACTTACGCTGCCATAGACATGGCAAAAATGTTTTAAGTGTGATCACAGTTGAACTAATTCATCAAAAAGGACCCAAGATATTTGCGTGTTGCACAGTAATGTGTGTTTTGTGAAGCTGTAGATATTAGGTGCTGGTTTGAGATTGTTTACAATTTTAAAATGATCATTAGCTGGATGCTAGAATAAACCAGGTGCTCTAATATCCTCATCATTACCAAGCAGTAAAAGTTGTTGTGTTTCTTGCTCCACTGAGGGGATATTTTTGAATAGTTTGGCACTGTTGTTGTACCATTTCCATAGTGAAGATCCACTTCTGATCAATATCATCATGAGATCTTGTTGGAGCTCAATTTCAGCCCTTATTGTATCACAAACTGAGGCACAGTGGTCCATACTGAAGTGATTAGTGAGAATGTTTGCTGCCTCACTCTGCTCACTCTCTTCGTGAGCTAATTGTAACAGACACAGTGCTGCAAGGAAGGGGGCACAAGTCATTTTTTATGTGATTGTCTTTCGTTGGTATTCCTGAAGTGTTGCAAATCTATCACTCCTCCACAATATTCATCGGCATGCAATATTAAATGGTGTCTGTCATAACTACTGTTAGCATATGTCTTAAATCTTTATACTTCCTTATAAACTCTGTGTAGCTTTCCACAAACTTTGAATGTCTTGCAAGTTTCTGTTCAGTTTAAGAGAGTAATCTTGCTGTATTGTGGAAAGAATTGAATAACAAACTCAGCTCTTCCTGAAATGGAAGATGAACAATGAATCTGTCTGTTGAATCTTCAGTTGTGTGTTCCAGGATGGGTGAGTCACATTGCTGCTCTTCTTACATCATTAAGACATTGATACCTCACAACTAGGGTTGGAACAGCTTTAAGGAAAAGAAATGGAATGTGGACTCGCATATTGTGTAACTTGTTACTTTATGTAATACACTTTTTTACTTAGCAACATTATTATTATTATTATTATTATTATTATTATTATTATTATTATTATTATTATTATTATTACAAATTAATAACTTACTTAAAGTCACGATATTCACAGTTGAAACTTGAACAGGCTTAATTAATTAGAAGCCATATTTTGTCAATTGTACCATTGCAAACAGGGCATGAAATTTGAAGTACACAGGTTACAAAACAAGGAAACGTCGCAGCAGTTGGGCAGGTTAAACAAAAATATTATGAGTTAAATGATTTACAATGACAGACATTAAATGTGCTAATAACTTGCTGCTTTTGTAACTGTTACACAACTGAATAACATTCGTACAAACACAGGAAGATTTGCAAGTCACATCACTGATTGTTGCTGTTGGATGGCCCCTTAGCAATGTTTAACACACAACAAAAAGAAAGAATAACGCTTAAGCAGTAACCTGTACATTGCAAACAAACATGAAAAATTGCCTTTAATAAATATACATTCGTCCAAAATTCAGAGTAAGCTGAGAACTAAAGCAGAGAGCTACCACAGTCAACAAGGAACAAACAGCCAAATTCCCCAAGTGGAGTTAATTAATGACTATTCACTGAGGTAACAATTGACAGTTTATACTGATAGCTAACAGGGTTTAAACTAAACGTGTTGAGAATTAGGACTAAGAATGCAAGGTTTAAGCAAGTAATTAAAGGCATAATGAGGAGGAACCTCAGGCTTAGGAAATATGCCTTAATCTCCTGATTTCAATAAATCAATAAAATAAGAGCAGATTACTGGTTTCTGCCCAGAGGTGAAACTCCACCATGGCACACGTCAAATGAGCAACTTCACTTCCTTCGAGGCCCCACAGTGTGACTGGTAGGGGGCAGCATACTGCCAGTCAATCTGGGTGCCATGTGATGATGGAAGTGCTGCCATGGCCAAATGCAAACATACCTCTGCTCTGTGCTCAGGGAATAGCAACATGTCATTTCCCACTGACACACATCAATGGGAACAGTGGTCTGCACAAATAAAGCTTCACACAATAAGGGCCAGGAAGTAGAAAATGTGAATGCTTGGCACAACTGACTAGAGATATAAATTAACACTCCTTAAAATTTGTATCATTCAGAAGCAAAAATTTAAGCACGTTCTGATACATTAGCTCAAGTGTACACATGTACCAAGGTTGCTTTGCCTCCGACACAGATTGTGTTGGAGTAGATTCCCATCATGAGACTTAAAACACGGAATACTTTTACACTTGCATGATGCATGACCCAGAACACAAATTGCAATTAATAACATTGACTGATGATCATGCACTGAATCACTCATAGGTGCATAATTATTACAGATGCAATTCTAGATAACACAGACATGACCTTACTCAAATATAACAAAACAACTCAAAACTCGACTCAGTTGTGAAGGAGCAGTGCCTATGCAGGATTCCAGCCAGGGAAATATTGCATCCTACCCCCACTTGTGATCATCAAGGAGCGATAAAATTTAAGCTTGTAGAATAAGCCAGTAACTTGCCAAGCAGGTTGTGTGCAATGTCCGCATTTCTTCTCGCATGTCAACGCTGTTGGTCCTCATGTGATCTGGTCCATTTTTCTCTCACTGACTCGACCTTCAGTGGCATCTTGGGTCCTGCACTGGATAGTGGGAGTCCTTCAAAAGTAACAAATTGCCAGCCATATGCACTCCAGCCAACTGTTCTCCAGGCCCCACCAAACGGACACACATGCACAATCGCACGTGTGCTTTGATCAAAGATATTAGCTTGCAACTTGCAATCTAATCAATATCAGCAACCTAAGTAGTTAGTGATGCCAGTGGAATACTGTGCCACCATGATTAGAGATACTGTTGCTCAGACTTGATTTGGTCCTTCTGTCCTTCAGTTTCTTCAAGAAAGTCAGTGTAAGTCTTCACAGAGCATAACGCAAATGGCTACCTTGACAAAATTTTTTGTTCTACCAATTGATACTGATTTGACATACATAACCCAACACAGTTCTGTCTTTTGAAGCACATGATCATCAGTTCCTATGGAGAGTCCTTGCCTTCTGAATGTACAGACAAACTTCTGCTCCCAACACCGTGTTGATCTTGCAAGGTGTCCAAAATTCTGGATCAAAAAGTTTTATACTCATCAAATCCAACACAATGTGATTGAGATGAGATGTCAGTTATCTTCAGCAACATTAAACAGACAGAAGGTAAAATGAAAACTTTTATACAGGAGTCAATATGAACGAAGATGCACGGTTTTGTTTCTGGTTTGATTCCATCTGTTCCTTGAATGTGTGCTCTACTTTGCCATTTGTGAATTCAGAGGCACTGTGCACATGGTTGAGATATAAATCGTGTCTGCAAGTCAGAAACTGAGAGAGCATAAGTTTTTCATGTGCCACTGCTATCTTTTAACCATATTATCATTGTTGTAAGCAATACTTGTTTGCCAGGGATGATTTAGGTGAGCAATAACACAATGCAGTTGATGGATGTATACCATTGTGTTTGTATTTTGTGTCACTAGGACAGTCCCTACCTTTTTCCATTTTGTGTGTTTTATTTCTGTGTGGTGTGATTTTTGACAAGTGTGACAGCATACAGATGTGCAACTAGAAGCCCTACAAACATGCTTCAAGCAATTATGCAAACAATTTGTTGGGCATCAGAATAGGTTTGTGTTCACTGCATGTGGCTAGCCTGAATTTTCTGCACTTCTGCAAAGCATGAGGCAAGTGGCACATGACAAATGCAGCACTAGCAGGGACTAGATCAATCTCAAATGCACAAAGTGCTTGGTGTTGCAGGTGGTCTGCTGTTTTTTCCCATATGCGCTGTGCCATGTAGGTCTGTATCCTTCTTGATTTCAGATTTGCATTTATTTTACAGAAAAACCTACCTCTCTCCTAATGTCAGAAAGCTTTTGAACTCCGATGTAATTTAAATTCTGTTCTCACAGACTGGTCAACATTTTCTACAAATAGCTGAGATATAGTTATGTCTTGCAAAGATTAATTTAGTTGTAATGCCATCAGCACATGAACATTGCTTGAAGTAGTCCAAGTATCTATGGTAAGAAATCAAGTGACCATTTGTCATTTGCTATCATCAGACAGGTGATGACAGATGTGAAAAATTACTGAACTATCAGTTAAATAAATCATGCTGTAAAATACTAATGCGAATTCTTTACAGACAAATGGAAAATCTGGTAGAAACAGACCTCAGGGAAGATCAGTTTCGATTCCGTACAAATATTGGAACACATGAGGTAATACTGCTCGTATGGCTTACCTTAGAAGCTAGATTAAGGAAAGCCAAACCTATGTTTCTAGCATTTGTAGACTCAGATGAAGCTTTTGACAATGTTGACTGGAATACTCTCTTTCAAATTCTAAAGGTGGCAGGGGTAAAATACAGGGAGTAAAAGGCTATTTACAGTTTGTACAGAAAACATATGGCAGTTACGATAGTTATGGGACGTGAAAGGGAAGCAGTGATTGGGAAGGGAGTGAGACAGGGTCAGGGATGTTAGCCTCTCTGCAATGTTACTCAACATGTATTTTGAGCTAGCAGTAAAGAAAACAAAAGAAAGGTTTGGAGTCGGTATTAAAATCGATGGAGAAGAAATGAAAACTTTGAGGTTTGTTGATGACATTGTAGTTTGTTCAGAGACAGCAAAGGAGTAGGAAAACTAGTTGAACGGAATGGACAGTGTGTTGAAAGAAGGATATAAGATGACCATCAACAAAAGCAAAACGAGGATAATGGAATGTAGACAAATTAAGTCAGGTGACGTTGAGTGAGTTAGATTAGGAAATGAAATACTTAAGGTAGTAAAGGAGTTTTGCTATTTAGGGCGCAAAATAACTGATGATGGTCGAAGTAGATAGGATATAAAATGTATACTGGCAATGGCAAGTAAAGTGTTTCTGAACAAGAGAAATTTGCTAACATAGAGTGTAGATTGAGGTGTCAGGAAGTTGTTTCTGAAAGTATTTGTATGGAGTTTAGCCATGTAATGAAGTGAAACGTGGGTGATAAATAGTTCAGACAAGAGAATAGAATCTTTCCAATTGTGGTGCTAAGAAGGATGCTGAAGATTAGATGGGTAGATCACATAACTAATTAAGAGGTATTGAATAGAACTGGGGAGAAGAGGAGATTGTGGCACAACTTGACTAGAAGATGGGATCGGTTGGTAGGCATGTTCTGAGGCATCAAGGGATCACCAATTTAGTATTGGAAGGCAGTGTTGAGGGTAAAAATAATAGAGGGAGACCAAGAGATGAATACACGAAGCAAATTCAGAAGGATGTAGGTTGCAGTAAGTACTGGGAGATGAAGAAGATTGCACAGGATAGAATAGGATGGAGAGCTGCATGAAACCAGTCGGAGGACTGAATACGACGACAACAACAACAACAACATCCATTTTCTGATTCCTACGCCACCTTTGAGTACACCCACAAGGCAGCTTTCTAAGGATGACAAGAAATTCAATGGTCCCTGGCACCCTTCGAGAAACATTATTTCCCCAGCTGTGATGCCCAGGTAGAATATCTTACAAATGTAATCATTACTGCGACACAATGTTCCATTCTTGCACTTCATCTTTACTGTGCCATGTCACAGTCACTCAACTAACTGAGCCATGTAGTGACTCATCTCACATGCAGAGATGTGCTCTCCATGTTTTTAACCATCATTCTATGATGGTAAATTGCATTCATTACAAACAGTTGCACACTCTGTTTCGTCGCACTCTTCAGGATAGCAAAAAGCTTGCTTTATATAATGTAATAGTTCTTTTAACAATTTCACTCCATCTTGTGTGTGTGAAACTCAAATGGCTCTCTGGGACCAAGATCCACTCACAAATTCCTGTCCGAATAGCAGCAGATGTAGTCATGATGGCCCCTATCACTATCTCTATGATATGTGATTTTATAATGGTCTGTTATACATTTCCCCTTCCACTATCATTTTGACTACTACACCAGGTCATTGTGAGGGGTGTTTGATCCAGCAAACTATGCTGTACTTCTATTTTGGTCACTGGCAGTATCCTTACACCTGCCTTCAAACATCTAGCAACTATGGTTTCCTTTCCCAACCTGTTGACTTGCGTTTTGAGGGCACCTTGTCCTACTCTGTGACAATGGCTGTATGTAGCAGCTGGAATTCAGACCGTTAAGCTCAATTAAAACACAAATATTTTGTGATTCTTAACTTGGATCATTATGCAGCTTTATCAGTCTCACATTAATAGAATTTCATATCCATATACTTGTCACTGCACCTGATTCCTAATCACTATCAATATTTAATTTGCCAACTCATTAACAATTAGATGGGCATGTGCAGTGAGATGACATAACACTGGAACATTTAAGGTGTTTGATTTACACTTAAGTTGATGTAAAGTTATTCAGTTTTTTTTTCTTCTTGCAGGAGCCACGAGAGGTGCAAGCAGAGGAGGTAGTAGCAGGTGAGATTTTCACTTTCTTCAGTAGCTTAATTACATGTTAAAGTAATCACTTTAATGTTATCTTGTGTGGCACATTTTTTCATAATTTTCTTTGACATTTATTCTTCATTGTTTGTGTACTAAAGCATATCAGTGAAACAGTTGTTCAGAATTTTATGCTAGAACCTGACACTGGATATTAATTACCTAGTACATAATTCATATTGAAAATTGGCAGTGCCTTTGTAACTACAAGTGATTGGTCACAAATGTGCAGTTGTGTTTCAAATGTGTACTGTGGTAGATTGTGAGGAAAACGTGATCAAAGAGGAAGAAGACAAATATTTAAGTAGGAAATTGACATTTAAAAAATAAGTCATTGTAAAGGTAAGCTGATATTACTAATTGGCACACTACTACAAGTAGTAATGTTTAGATCACAGTCCCTTTATTCTGTAGTCATGGCTCATACTAAAATCATCCTCTTGAGAGAAATATTTTTAGGTATACAATTATTGCTCAGCATAGTTGAGCTTCTTAAAGAGGAAAGTTGACAAAGTTATTGGGGACTGGAACAAGTTAACCACATACACGGCCAGTGATTTGAAACCTCATCATCATCTCTTGAAATGAAGACTACTGTCCTTGTAATCCTTCTTCTTTCCCAAAGCAGTATTTTGCCACCTGTCTGATGTGTGAAATAGCCTGACACATCTGAGTGCCACAGTTCACCATCACCTGCCAAGAGGCTATTTGACTACCAAATGACAACATGCTACAGGGTATATGGCGCCTGACTTGTTGGTAGCACCACAACATGTGTACTGCATTCTACAGACCCATCTCCAGTCCTCTCACCCAGTGCAATTCCATGCAGGGAAGGTTCCCACCTTCACATTTCAGAAAAGCTGGTGTTAGTGGGTATGATCTGTATGGCTCAGGGTGTGAAGCAGTCATTGAACTGAAGGATGTTTTGTTGCACAGCCTGCCCAGGAACAGGGTATAAAATTGTTTCTTGCCCTGTTCATAGCTGGCCATTTCTGTGGACAGACAGCTCATTCATTGTCATGCTCTAATACAGTACTGTACAATGGGTGCATCAAAGTTTTATATATCACATGACTGGTTACACAGGTAGCCCTGATTTTGATGGGATAGGTCATGATTGTGACTGCACAGGAGCAGTAGGTGGTGGTGGTGGTGGTGGTGGTGGTGGTGGTGGTGGTGGTGAATGGACAGGTCTTACATCTAGGACTGTAACATGGATATGAGTGATGAGGTAATGGTTTGAAAATCCTTTTTAAACACTAAGAATCCTAAACCCCTCCTCTTGTTCAGATTTACTGAAGACATATTTGTGATCTGGATCAAGAGTAAAGGCAGCTTCTGCCCCTTTGCTTCACCTGGAGTTTCTTAAGGCAACATTCAACCTTCATAGAAATTGACATCCTTCAAAGACGGCTACATCACTGCTTCTGTCCATATCCAACATACTAAACACAAGTGATGCCTCCATTTTGACAACTGCCAACCATTCAGTACCTAGAATTTCCTTCCATACAGCCTATCCACCAACAGTTGTCACATCTACAGTGATGAACATTCCTCGTCGAAATGTACTGGTGGTCTCAATAAAGTGTACTGTAACAAATCTCCTGTGCCTTATATTTGCAGTCTCCCCACAAGTCTCTCTGTCTGGCCACAGAGGAGCATTCCCCTCATAACTATGTACCAACCACAACTGGAACAATTGAATTACATTCTCCACCAAAGTTTTGAATACCCGTCATTGTGTTCTGAAATTTGAAATGCCATGCCTACCATCCTTCCCACCCTTCCCACAGTGGTATTGCTCTGTCCACCAAACTTAGAAAATATAATTGGCCATCTTAACACACACCCTGCTCCCAACCCATTACATCATGGCTCATATCCCTGTAACAGAACTAAATGCAAGACCTGTCCCATACATCCTTCCACTGTCACCTACTCCCGTCAGGTCACAAATATCACATACCCACCAAAGGCAAGGTTTCCTGTGAAACCAGTCATGTGATTCACAAGCTAAACTGCACCCACTGTGCTGCTATCTGCATGGGACTGACAAGCAACAAGCTGTCTGTCTGCAGGAAAGGCCACTTACAAACTGCGGGCAGTAAACAAGTGGACCACCCTGTTGCAGAGCAAGCTGCCAACATCACATCATTCACTTCAATGATTGCTTGACAGCCTGTGCCATTATGGATTCTTCTGAACTGCACAAGTGGGAATCCTGCCTGCAGTATATCCTTTGTTCCCATAACTCTCCCGGCCTCAACCTTGCGTAGTCAGTTTCCTCACCCATTCTGACCTTTCCACGTCTCCATAGAAGAAATGTTTTCACACACGTGGAGAGAATGACTGATAATAAGTATCCAAAGATAATGTATGTACAGTTTCTCTGTCCCTTTGTTGGCAAAATATTTCCCATTTAGATATTTGCTACAGTCTGTTCCCAGACCAATCTGTTTGTATTCATGCCTCACCTCTGTACTGGGAGTCCAGCACGGAACTGCTATCTACCACCCATACTCGTGGTCATATGCACAAGGAGAGAAATATTGCTCAGATAGCCATAACGTTAGAACTTTGTTGTGACACATAAGGCACATGATAATGTTGTGCAAGTGAAGCAGCTTCCTAGTGCAAGCAACATAAGAATATTTCATATATGCACTAAGCTTGTCACTAATGAGAATCATTCTTTGAAGTGTTAGGTGAACACTGCAAAGTGTCACTGGTGATATCCCAGATTCCAATGTTGTTGTTGTGCTCAGAGGAAAAGTTTTCTATGCAGCAGCAAAAAATATATCCACTGTCACCCTCATGGAGGCAATGGCAATGGCAGTGGCATATAGGAGGCATAGACCTGTAAGAATAATATAGGAATCGGGCCGCATGATTATTGAAGGAGGATGGTGAGGTGGAATGACACAGTGATCAAGGCTATGAAATGGAACACAAGGCAGAGGTATAATTTTCCAGAGACAAAGAAGTAATGAAAACAGCACAAAAAGAGAGATGTTCCTGAGTAGCCAAGTGGAATAGAGCTTCATTGCAGCACAGATTGTGTGAGTGGTTAGCACACTGGACTCGCATTCGGGAGGACGACGGTTCAATCCTGTCTCCGGCCATCCTGATTTAGGTTTTCCGTGATTTCCCTAAATCGTTTCAGGCAAATGCCGGGATGGTTCCTTTGAAAGGGCACGGCCGATTTCCTTCCCAATCCTTCCCTAACCCGAGCTTGCACTCCGTCTCTAATGACCTCGTTGTCGACGGGACGTTAAACTCTAACCACCACCACAGATTGTGTGTAACAAAATGCAGCTAATAAAAAAGAACTCTAGTGAAGGTAAGATAGAGAATGCCCTGATCCACTGAAAGATATTTGCTACTATGAGAACTATTCCTTGAATCTCCATTTCAGCACTCTCTCTGTAACAACTGAGAAGCACTGCTGAAGGCACCTAATGTGTATTTTGCACTGGTGATGCCAATATTGAAGGCTACATTCTTATTAACATAGTCATGGCAATCCGAAGTTATAGTTGATGTAGAGTTTGTGATTTGGGGTATCCCTGAGAAAAAATTCATGATAATTTGAAATTGGGGGTGAAGTTCCCTGCAAGTCATTAAGTGCTCTCATTGTCAAATACATAATGAATATAATGTTTGCATATGCCTCCAGTGAATGAAGCTGCATAAACAGTCACAGACACAGTTCCTAACTGTCCCACTTGAAACAGTGAGATAATCCTGTTACATTATGTGAAATGTTGACAGTAAAAATTTAGTTTGTCCCTGTCAGTCTTCAGTTAGCAGCCTCCAACTGGAGTAAATTTCTGGCTTTCTGTAAATGGGTTAGTAATGTTCACTGCTGTACATAACTGAGTAGATCAGATGCTCAGTTGTTCAATGATCAGTAGGCACTCTAAAAGATTGAAATAATTCTTTTATGTATCTTTTCATATTGTAACATTCTTACTTAATCACCTGTTTGTGTTACCTTTGCAGATAAAGTAGTTCTTATATTAACATGCAATTTCTTTTCTTGTCAATCAGGCCCTGTTGAGGAGCAAGTCCCACCTCCTATTGCTCAGGTGAGTGAGAGTAGAGGATAGCACCTGTGAGACTGGCCGAGCACAGGTGAGTCCCACCAGTAGCAAAACAAGTAAGGTTTTGTGGCATTTAATGAACCCCGCAGTGTTTCCTGGCCTTTTTCCCGGGTGCTCATAAATTTCAACAGCTCAGGGTTTTCATCCCTTTTGCGCACAGCCCTTCACAATCTCATTTTAATTAGTCAACTCCTTCCTATGTATCCTATTCATTTCCACTTTCTTTCTCATGGTTTTTTGCACCACACTCCTTCCTGGCCCCACAACTTTTGCAACTTGGTCTACACTGGCGACCGAAATTTTATCTTAAGTCCATTATAAGAAACTCTTACTCCATTACCTCATCTGTGGGACGACAGATATGGGACACATGCTTTGTGAGAAAGGCATTGTTTTTTGTGGAATACATTGAGCATAAATTTGTTGATAAAGTCTTCTGCCACCTATTCTGCAGCTGCTTGCACCTTTGATCATCTTGGCAATGTTCCAGTGTCTATTACCCGTACCAATCTCTTAATATGGTGCAGAGAGTGATTTTTCATAGGGATCTCATCCTGCAAACTGATGAGGAACTTTAGGTTAATTTGGATTTTTGTGGCATTCTTTTTGTTTGATGTGTTAGGAAGGGCCAGAAAGACAACCATCCGATACTGGTGCCTTCATTCTAGCTTTTGAAGGGGATACCCTCCCAGAGGGGTTAAGGTTTCGTGCTACAGATGTGACGTTAGCCATTCATCCCTCCCCCTATGTGCTTCTTTCCATGGTTGCATTTTGAGAATGTCATTCCACTGTACAGCAGACCCCATAGTGACTGTGAACACAGAGTTCATGATGAAAGCCCCTCTGTCATAAAACCTGTGTGTGATAAATGAGCTGAAAGACACACCACCCACTCTCCAGATTTGCCCAGTGTACAAGAGAGAAGATCAAAGTATACATGTGTCTGTATCACCTGTATTTTGCTCAGGATGGCCGTAAGTATGAGACACTTCATCCACTGTTAGTATCTTCAACTTTCTTCTCTGTTCTTGTCTGTTACTTCATTTGCTCCTTTAACGTCTTTCTTGCGCAGCCCCGGTCTCTCCCTTCCCTCGCCGGTCTCTCCCTTCCCTCACCGGTCCCAGAGCAAACAAACAAAGAACAACATGTATCAATTAAACTATCAGAGGAAAACAAAATCTTAAGACTGCCACCAGAACAAGTACAAATAGAACACGAAGAGACACACATGTTAGATATAGAAGAAAAATTTCAGCTGACATATATAGAATACAAAGACACAAATACAGACATTAGACAATTCTTGCATAGACTGCCAAATAACCCACAAGTCGAAACAACAATAAAAACTATCAACACAATCATATACAAAAAAATAAATGAAAACACAACTATGGAAGAGTTAAAACTACTGGTTTATATAGGAGCACTCACTACACTAAATATACACACTAGGCAGAGATCAGAACGAACCAAAACACAGAAGAAATGCACAACCCAGCATGGCCACACAGGCTACAGATCAGAATAGAAAAACTGATCAAAGACATTGGACAGCTAACACAATTTATAAGACATCAAATGTCAGAAAAAAACGAAAAAGATTAGGTAAAATCTCACAACAACAAGCGATAGAGCAATTAGATGAAAAGAAGCAGAAATTACAAGCATTGGCCAAACGACTTAGAAGATACGAAAATGTGGAAATAGAAGGAAACAAAACCAAACATTGAACACAAACCAAAAGAAATTTTACCAGACAATAGATAACACACACATTGAAATAGACAATCCACCAAACATAACAGACATGGAACACTTCTGGACCAACATGTGGTCAAACCTGGTACAGTGTAACAGGCATGCATGGTGGATTCAAGCAGAAACAGGCATATACAAGATTATACCACAAATGCCTGAAGTGATAATTTTGCAACATGAAGTCACCCAAGCAATTAATTCTACTCACAATTGGACAAGATAAAATAGCAAATTTCTGGCTAAATAATTTAACCTCAACACATTCACATCGAACTAAATTATTTAACAGTTACATTGCAGATCAATACAGATTCCCTGATACACTTACACATGGAATAAATTATATGAAACCTAAAGATCAAGCAGACACAGCAAACCCAGCTAAATATCACCCCATAATATGCCTACCAACAATATAGAAAATATTAACTTCAGTCATTACACAGAAATTAATGACACGTACAACACAGAACAAAATTATAAATGAATAACAAAAAGGCTGTTGTAGTGGAGCACGAGGATGTAAAGAGCAAATGATAATAGATGCAGAGGTAACATATCAAGCTAAAACTAAACAAAGGTCGCTACACTATGCACACATTGAATACCGAAAAGCTTTTGATAGTGTACCCCCACTCATGGTTACTACAAATATTGGAAATATACAAAGTAGATCCTAAATTGATACAGTTGCTAAACATAGTAATGAAAAATTGGAAAACCACACGTAATATCCTAACATATTCAAATAACATCACATCACAGCCAATACAGATTCAGCGTGGAATATACAAAGGAGACTCATTAAGTCCTTTCTGGTTCTGCCTTGCTATGAACCCACTATCCAACATGCTAAATAATACAAATTATGGATACAATATTACTGAGACATACTCACACAAAATCACACATTTGCTATACATGGATGATCTAAAACTATTGGCAGCAACAAATCAACAACTCAACCAATAACTAAAGATAAGGTAAGCATTCAGCAATGATATAAATATGGCTTTTGGAACAGTCAAATATAAGAAAAATAGCATAGTCAAGGGAAAACACTAAACAAGAAGATTACATATTGGATAACCACAGTGACTGCATAAAGCGATGGAAAAAACAGATGCCTATAAATATCTAGGATACAGACAAAAATATAGACAAAGACTAACAAAAATACTGAAAACAGAATTGACAGCACGAAACAAAACAAAAGCTATAAATAATTGTGCTATACCAATATTGACCTACTCAGTTGGAGTAGTGATATGAAGTAATACAGACCTGGAAGCACTCATTACACTTACACAATCACAATGCCACAGATATAGAATACGTCACATACATTCAGCAACAGAAAGATTCACATTAAGCAGAAAGGAAGGAGGAAGGGGATTTATTGACATAAAAAACCTACATTATGGACAGGTAGACAATTTAAGAAAATTCTTTCTAGAAAGAGCATAAACTAGCAAAATACACAAAGCAGTCACTCATATAAATGCATCGGCTACACCACTGCAATTTCATAACCACTTCTACAACCCTTTAGATCAGATAACATCAACAGATACAAAGAAATAAATTGGAAAAAGAAAACACTACATGGCAATCACCTGTATCATCTAACACAGCCACACATCGATCAAGACTCATCCAACGCATGGCTAAGAAAAGGCAATATATACAGTGAGATGGAAGGATTCATGATTGCAATACAGGATCAAACAATAAACACCAGATATTACACCAAGCATATTATTAAAGATCCCAATATCACAACAGATAAATTCTGACTTTGCAAACAACAAATAGAAACAGTAGAACACATAACAAGTGGATGTGCAATACTAGAAAATACAGAATACCCCAGGAGACATGACAATGTAGCAAAAATAATACAATACATCAACAGCTTGCCCTACAACATAAACTTATACAACAACATGTTCCCACATACAAGTATGCACCGCAAAATGTACTGGAGAATGATGAATACAAATTATACTGGAACAGAACCATCATAACAGATAAAACAACACCACATGACAAACCTGACACCATACTCATCAATAAAAAGAAGAAATTAACACAACTAATCGAAATATCCATACCCAATACAACAAATATACAAAAGAAAACGGGAGAAAAAAATTGAAAAATACATCCAACCTGCTGAGGAAGTCAAGGATATGTATCATCAGGATAAAGTTGACATTATACCAATTATTCTATCAACTGCGGGACTCATACCACACAATATCCACCAGTACAACAATGCAATACAGCTACATCCAAACTTATATATACAACTACAGATATCCGTAATTATTGATACATGTTCAATTACCCGAAAGTTCCTAAATGCAATATAACATGTACCGTACAGTTAAAAGAAAATCACGCTTGATCAAGGTTCGCGTCAGTTTCTACTTTAGACCAGACATAATGTCTGAGATAAGAAAGAAATAATAATAATAATAATAATAATAATAATAATAATAATAATAATAATAATGGAAACATAAATCCCAAGACAAAGTGTTCCTCCCTCGCATCTGTCATCTTATTTAGGTATATCACCTCATCCTTGTCGGTGACGACTATTAACAGCGAGGTGGTTTTTTCATCTGGATTTTGGCCACACAATCATCCAGAGGAATTGCCATGGATACTATAATCACTTACCCGAAATGCAACCTTCTGTCAGAACTGTACTGGCCCCAGGCAGCATCTGGTAGGATCTTCCCTTTAATTCACTCCAATGTCATTAGTGACCTGATCCCCCTATGTATCAACCTGGAAGCAACCTCTGGGAATCACCATTTGCAGTGTCCACTTTTCTCCAGGTAAGATAACTCCTTATGTTGCACTGTACCTTAATCCAGCATTTTCTACCCCCGTTTCTCCTCCTTTGGGACCTGAATGCCTGCAACTCACTATGGGAGAGTATATCTTCAATGGGTAGTTGTCTCTTAAATATCTAGCTTATTACAGACCTGAATTTGTGTCTCCTCAATTATTGTTCCTCTACCCAGTTCAGTGCTAATCATGACACCTTTACTGGTATTGATCTCATGATCTCCTCCCCTGCCTTTGTGGTTTCCCTACATTTGTCATCACATGATGGCTCTTTGTGATAGTGACCACTTTCCAGTGATTCTATTGTTTACCTGCTGCTGCCAGGCAAACAGGTCCCCAAGTTATGCATTATGCAGGGCCAATTTTCCTTTATATATATCTGCTACGCATTTGTACACCTCCGTGTTTAATTCCATTGATATGGTGAGTCAAGGTATATATGCCACTCTTCTTCACGCTGCTGGCACTGCTGTGCCCCCCATCCACAGGTCCTCCATTGTCAACTGATACTGTGGTGGGCCAAGGGCATCACAGTCGCTGTCCATAACCACTGATGGGCATTGCAGCAATTTAAGTGATACCTTTCAGAGACCAACCTCTTCGCATTTAACTGTGTCCATGATAAGGCTCATTATCTTATTAAGAAGCATAAAAAGGAATGCTGGGAGCACTGTGTGTTCTCTCTGGGGACATATTCATCTTCATCTTCATCGCAGATTTGGTCCACGCTCCGCAGCGTTCTGGGCTGCCAGTGACTATCAGCTGTCCGGGGCCTTAACCTTGAATGTGATCTGTGCACTGATCCATTGGTCCTCACAGAACACCTTGCTACACACTTTGTGATGGCATTGACATCATCTTTCTTTCCTACTAACTTTCTCCAGCAGAAGTGCGGTGTTGACTAGACACCTGTTTGTTTCATCCCACACCACATGGAGCCCTATAATGAACCCCTCACTGAATGGAAATTGTTGCAGGTTCTTACCTCTTCACGGGACATGGCACCTGGCCAAGATTACATCCACAACCAGATTGTCTTGGATCTCAAACTGCATTTGGTTCACATCTGATTTATGGTCACAATGACCAGACAGTATAGTTATTCCTTTCCTTAAGGCCAGGAAGAACCCAACAGCTCCCGACAGCTACCACCAAATTAAGCTGACGAACGTATTGTGTAAACTGCTTGAGGGGATGGTTAGCTTCAGATTACGTTGGGTACGCAAATCTCTTTGCCTTTTGTCCCCATATCAAGCGAGACAATCTTCAACTGACCATTTACTTGGATTGGAAACAGCCACCGACAGGTTTTTACTCACTGCCCACATCTTATTGTGGTCTTCTTTTTACCTAAGGCACATGACATGGGTTGATGCCATCACATTTTAGTTACCCTCCATGACTGAGGCTTCAGTGGTCCCCTTCAGAATTTTATCCACGAAATTTTCTCTCAGCGGCTCTTTCAGGTTCAAGCTGGCACTTCACTCAGCACCCTGGCATTCTAGAGAATGGTATCCCACAGGGGTCTGTGGTAAGTGTCCCACTCTTCCTCTTTGCAATCAACCTCTGTTGAGCCTCTGGTTACTCTGGCATTGTACTTTGATGATTTTTGCATGTGATGTAGCTCCAATTAAATAGCATCTGGTGAGCGCCGGCTCCAAGATGCCATCCCATGGAGCTCTGCATGAGCCACCTCCTATGCCTTCCAGTACTCTCTCTCCAAAATGTGGGTTATGCATTTTTACCATCGACTCACAGTATACGCCAATTCAGATCTTTATTTAGGTGTCCAGTTCCTCGATGTTGTACCACAGTCCTGTTTCTTGGGCCTTATCTTTGGTAACAAGCTGACATGGCTGCCCTACATTTGCCACCTATGGACTGTATGTGGGAGCTGAATGCTCTCTGCCTGTTGGCCCATGTCTCTTGGCGTGCAAACTGTATCACTCTTTTCCATCTTTACTGTGATCTGGCCTTGTCCAAACTAGATTGTGGTGGTCAGGTTTATGGCTCAGCAGCCTTTCACACTAGTCTTATCGATAGTCCCTCACAGAAGTGGGGCATCCCCCGCCACAGATACAACAGAGCAAACTACCACTTTCTTATGCAGTCATCATTTGCCTGTTCCCTGACCATCCGATGTACCCTGTGCTGTTCACCAATAAGGGATGTCTTGCTCCTGAGACCCGCTCTTGTGTGGGACTGACAGTTGGCATGCGTCACACTTCCCTGTGTTAGGATCCCCATCTCCACTCACTGTAATGCACCTCGTGTCTTTCCTTCCATAACCCCCCCCCCCCCTCTCGATTGTAACTAGACCATGGTTTAGGACTGATCTATTCCATGGTCCGAAGATCTGTGTGTTGCCCCTTTCGTTCTCCACCAATTTGTGCATGCCATCCTTGAAGAGTATGTTGTACACTGATCATTATAAGACAGGCAGTAAGGTGGAATACACTTTCATGTCTCATACTGTCTTAGCAAAAAATTTAGTGCTGGGATCATTTAGTGTGTTCACAGCATAGATTCTAGCAATTCAGAGCCCTCCACTTTTGTTTCTCAGGCCTCCCTCCAAGTGTTCCAATACTCCAATACTTCAGACTCAATGAGCAGCATGCATGCTATCGACCAATGCTAATCTCATCATCCTAGGTTTCTGCTATCCATGCCCTTCTCTCTGCCCTTGAGTGTGCTGCCTGTTCAGTTGTCTTTCTCTGGGTCCCAAGTCATGTGGGCATCCCTGGGAATGAACTGGCTAACCATTTGACTAGAGAAGCAGGTACTTACTGCCATTTCCTTCCATGATTCCAGGTGTCGATATGCGGATCTATGTCATATCCCTCTTTGCCCAAAAATGGAATGACAGCTCGTGTGCTACTGCTCATAGTAATAAACTCCCCACAATCAAGTAGTCTACTCCTCTCAGAGGGAGTCCAATGTTTTAGGCCATCAATGCACTGGTCCCACCAGGCTCACCCATTGTTTCCTCCTAAGTAATCTATGTAATGCCCCCCCCTCCCCCCCCCCTCCCCCCCCCCCCCCTCACTCAATGTGGTTGTTGAGCCAGACTGATGGTATCCTGTAAATGTTTCTTTTTTTCAGTATAAAATTATTTGGATTTTCTGAATAAAACAAATCAAGTTTCACACTTCTCATGGAATTCTAAGTGTGTTTTTTTTATTGCTGCAAAGTAGATGCACCGCATACATGGTTGTAGCAACTTGGTGTGTAACCTCTGATGGCAGTGCTCGCTGACTGCAAGCAGGGTATCTTTGCGGAATTAGCCATACAACATCTGAAAACAAGACATTGGCTATCTGTGTGACAAGTGACTGTTCATATCTGTAAACATAAATGCTTTGCCATATGTGTTGACTTGTGGAGTTTGCTTTGTGTTGTTTAGCTGTTCAATTTTGCGTATTTGATGAATTTTGTTCATACCTGTTTTACATATTTGGTTTGTGGATATCAATATGCCCTGCTTCAACAATTGAGTGTTTAAGAAAAGGCACAATGAAAGGAAGAAGAAATCTTTTTGTTTTGTTTTGTTTTGTTTCAAAGGTAGATGCTGCTCCGACTGCTTCACCGACTAGTCCAAATGAATGTGATAAAACTTTTTCCAGCAAGAACCTTTGTGACAGGAAAGAAAAATTTGAAAATTATGAAAGTGACAGTAATGATGTGAATGAAATAACTAACCTTTCCTTGCTCTCTAATATTTTGAAACATAACACATTATGCCAAGTTTGCAAAGAAAGAGGACTGGAATTGAAAATAACTTCAAACATTGGTTTGGCATGTTATTGAAGTGTCAATGTGCTGCAGAAGTTTAATTTTCTAACATTATTCCTCATAGTGGTAATAGTGGAATGAAAGTGTATGATACAATTGTTAGGCTAATGTATGGTTTGCGTTGCATTGGCAAGGGCAGTGCTGCAGGGAAATGTTATGTGGAATTATGAACTTGCCAAAACCACCAACAAAGTTTGAATTTTACAATGAATTGGTGTGATCTTCTGCTGAAGATATTGCTCAAGCAACACAGAAGAAAGCAGTTTAAGAATCTGTAACAGATAATGGGAATTTTAGAGATTTAACCATTGCTTTACATAGATCAAGGCAATGTAGAGGTCATAAATCTCTAAACGGAGTTGTGACAGCTACAAGTGGAGACAGTTGCCAAGTAATTGATGTTGTTGTTCTCATAAAACATTGTAGATGTAAGGGCAATACCAAGGACGACCATATTGGAAGTTGTGAAGCAAATTTTCATGGCGTGAGTGGAGCGATTGAAGTAAAGCAAGTGAAAGCAATATTTTTCAGATCACAGGAATGGTATGATGTACAATACACTATCTAGGAGATGGCGATTCTAAGGGATATAAAGCTGTAGAGGAACTCAAACCTTATGATAATGAAATTCACATTAAAAAACAGGAGTGCATTGGACATGTGCAGAAACACATGGGGGCTCACTTGTGCAAACTAAAGCAGGCATTAGGATCGCAGAAGTTTGGTGATGGTAAGACGCTAGGAGGAAGAGGAAGATTGACAGACGAAGCAATTGATAGATTACAGAGGTATTATGGGTGTGCAATTATGCAAAATACAAGAAGCATTGTACATATGAGGAGAGCGATATGGGCATTATTTTTTCATACTGCATCAACAAATGAACTTCGACAACATGCACTGTGCCCCACAGGTGATGACTCATGGTGTAAGTACCTATCAGGAAAGGAATATGCCCATAAAAAGTGTTTCCCAAATGCTGTAATTGATTTAATTAAGCCCATATTTAGAGATTTATCACAGCCAAATTTATTGGAAAAGTGTTTACATGGGAAAACTCAAAAACCAAATGAAGGTGTAAATAATTTAATTTGGATTAGGATTCCCAAAAGTGTGTTAGTACAGATAAAATCATTGCATTTTGGAGTGTATGATGCAGTGGAAACATACAATGAAGGAAACATTGTCAAATATGATGTGCTTAAATGTTCAGGTTTACAACCAGGACACACCACAATTTCCACACAGTGCCTAATTGATGGAGAAAGACTAAGAGGTGCAGGAAGAAGAGACAAAAGTCTACAACATGCAGCAAAAGGGAAGAAAATATCAGTGAAAAGGAAACTAACAGTGCAAAAAGAAGAGGATGCTGATAATCCATCATATGGGGCAGGAATGTACTAAAAAACTTCGGAAGCCATTTCCCGTAACTTTAAAATTTTTATCTTTGAGGAACATTTTCTCAAAAACTGCTAACAGTATATCAATGAAATTTATACAGAATATTGGTTACTTCTTTGCCTTCAATTTATAACAAATTGTAAAAAAAAATAATGTATATAACAAGAGTTAAAGAAGAAAAAGTGCAAAATTTTAGACACAAATAAGCATCTGTTTATAAAAGAAAAACCAATAAATATTACTGAACTTTCCTTTGTGAAAGTGGTTTTTATTTCCAGATATAATTTTCTACTTCAGTAATCTTAGAGCAGGGCTTGGGACCTCTTTTACAGTCTTTTCGGTGTGGGACCCCATGAACACTCCCCCATGGAAAGACCACTCCACTTTTTCTGATTTTTCCTTTCTTTTTCCAGTTTTTAGATTTGGTCTAACCTTTTATGCCATTTGCTGCGTCTCTTTAATCTTCATTATTTTATTATTTGACACCTCTGACTGGGTCCATATACTTTCAGTGGACTCTCTTTCATCTGTGTCTAACATTGGAATTGTGGGACTGATGACCTCGCTGTTTGGTCCTATAACCCCTCTCAATGAATCAATTGGTCAAGTCAGTTCCGTCATGTAATGAAATCTTGTCACCTGCATTGGCATGTTCTGTTATTTTGAAACCTCAAATAGCATGTTTCTGAAGTTTTCCATGTTATCAGCACATCTGTCTGTCTATGTCTTAAACAATTCAGTCTGTGGCTGTGCATCTTCATATTTATCCACTATCTTTGGGAGCTGTTCCAGCCTGACAGTAGTACCCAAAGTGTTCAAAATCCCCTTTATGCCAAATTCATTTGCAAACTTTGGCAAACATGTGAGCCATGCTTTCACCACTGAGGTTGTAATAACTAGTTCCTTTCTTAAAAATTCATCCATCATGGAAGGTTAGCAAAGCATGTATAAGCAGACGCAGCATTCAGAATGAGTGGGAAATTTACAGGAAGCAGAACAACCAGACCATGTACTTAGTTTATAATGTGCCGTGTCTGTCACTGCCTTCATCCCCATGCTGCTCCATTGAAGCTCACTGCATTTTCACCCGCAGGTGTCTGCCCCACTTGCTATTTCATCGAATCCATAACAGTCCAGCCCACATGGACCAAAATGTTAGTGTCCACAGACAGGAATTTAAATCATCAATTTTATCTGAGGACCAGGAATTTAAAGGACGTATAATGGTTCAGATCCATTCAGATGGCAGTGAATGAGGGTGTGTGTAAAGAATCACTTATAATTAACACTTAACACACATAAAAGAAAACGCACACATTCACCCTTTAGTGTAAGAGGACCATATGCAGTGACCTGTGACAGATGCCAGATTAAGTACTCTTTCACAACTGTTCCCCCTCTTGCTGTGGCAAGTGTCCTGTTAGCCACACTAGGAGTGGTGTCATCTTGGCCATTGTCCCTCAGATAGAAATGGCTTGAGAGAGGGCAGTGTACTCCATTGGCTCGGTCAAGTGTAGCAACTGAACAACCACCTACTACTGTCCACTCGCAAGCATCACGTATCCCATCAAAGACAAGGCTACCTGTAAAAGCAGTCATGTAATCTAAAAGCTAAGCTGTGATCACTGTGCCATGTCCTATTGGATGAGACAACCAACAAGCTGTAGGTTCACGTGAATGGTCACAAACTCTTACAGAGAGATAGCTGGACTACCCAGTTGTTGAACATCCTGCCCGACAGAGCGTCCTGCCCGACAGAGCATCCTGCCCGACAGAGCGTCCTGCCCTTTAATGACTGCTTCACAGCATGTACCATCTGTACCCTTCTTTCCCAACCTAGCTTCTGTGAACTGCATAGGTGCGAATGGCCCCCTCCCCATTGCAATATGTCATATGTTCCTGGAGACCACACTTCATCTCTTCTCACCCCCCCCCCCCCCCCCCCCCGCCCTTTTACCAGCATCAAACTTTATTAGTCCTTGTCCTCCAAATGCACCACTACACAGTCTTCTATTCTACCAGTACATGCAGAGTCTTTATTGTTCAAATATTTATGTATGAATGTACTGACATGTCTTGCTGTTTACAATAATTGTTCGTCTGTTTGCGTTGTGATACTGTAGCAAATTGAGATTCTGTAAAACTATGTTTCTGGAAAATGTCATTGGAGTACTGTAACCAATGAAATGCGTAACTTCATCATTCTTAAATTTTTCAGCCAGTGTTACATAAGCTGAAATGAAATGCCTCCTCTTTCACTTGAATTTATGCTCGCAAATTTTTGCCCATCCCTCATCCTCAATCCTCCATTTGGCTTTCAGTTTGGTCTCTCATCATTCTGGTTGTGTTTATGGATTATGCATCTACTTCTTTCACTTTGTTCAGTTGTACATAAAAACTACTACTTAAACTGTAGAGAGACTGCTGTTATATTACTGAGAGCTGTCTCCTCTGTATGGGACATAAAATGTATGTGTAAAGTTGTTGGATATCAATGGTTCACCTCTGGATCAACTGTCTTAAGCTGAGGGTCATGTAAAGTACGAGACACTCCATTGAGTGTCACTACATCTACATCTGCACCTATATGTACATGCACACTCTGCAAATCACATTCAAGTCCCTGGAAGATGGTTCATAGAACCACCTTCACAATTTTCTATTATTCACATCTCATATGTTGTTGTTGTTGTCTTCAATCCAGAGACTGGTTTAATGCAACTCTCCATGCTACTCTATCCAGTGCAAGCTTCATCAACTCCTAGTATCTACTGACATACATCCTTCTGAATCTGTTTCGTGTAATCATCTTTTGGTCTCCCTCTATCACTTCTTCCCTCTGTGCTGCCCTCCAATACTAGATTGGTGATCCCTTGATGGCTCAGAACATGTCCTACCAACCGACCCCTTCTTCTAGTCAAGTTGTGCCACAATCTCCTCTTCTCCCCAATTCTATTCAATACCTCCTCATTAGTTATGTAATGTACCCATCTAATCTTCAGAATTCTTCCGTAGCACCACATTTTGAAAGCTTCTATTCTCTTTTAGCCTGAACTATTTAACATCCACGTTTTACTTCCATACATAGCTACACTCTATACAAATACTTTCAGAAACGACTTCCTGACACTTAAATCTATACACAAACTTTACAATTTTCTCTTTATTCAGAAACGCATTTTTTGCCATTGCCAGTCTACATTTTATATCCTCTCTACTTCAACCATCATCAGTTTCTTTGCTCCTCAAACAGCAAAACTCCTTTACTTCTTTAAGTGTCTCATTTCCTAAGCTAATTCCCTCAGCATCACCTGAGTTAACTTGACCACATTCCATTGGCCTCATTTTGCTTTGTTCATATTCATCTTATATCCTCCTTTCAAGACATTGTCCATTCCATTCAACTGGTCTTCCAAATACTTTGCTGTCTCTGAGACAATTAAAATTTTATCAGCAAACCTCTAAGTTTTAATTTCTTCTCCATGGATTTTAATTCCTACTCCTAATTTTTCTTTCTTTTTCTTTACTTGTTGCTAAATATACAAATTGAATAACATTGGAAATAGGCTAAAACCATGTCTCACTCGCTTCTCCTACCATTGCTTCCCTTTCATGACCCTTGACTATTATAACTCCCATATTGTTTCTGTACAAATTCTAAATAGCCTTTTGCTCCCTGTGTGTTACCCCTGCAATCTTCAGAATTTGAAAGAGAGTATTTCAGTCAACATTGTCAAAAGCTTTCTCTGAGTCTACAAATGCTAGAAACATAGGCTTGCCTTCCCTTAATCTATTTTTGAAGATAAATCCCCCACATGAAACATGGACCTTGCCGTTGGTGGGGAAGCTTGCGTGCCTCAGTGATACAGATGGCCATACCATAGGTGCAAGCACAATGGAGGGGTATCTGTTGAGAGGCCAGAGAAACGTGTGGTTCCTGAAGAGGGGCGGGCAGCTTTTTCAGTAGTTGCAGGGGCAACAGCCTGGATGATAGACTGATCTGTAACACTAACCAAAACGGCCTTGCTGTGCTGGTACTGCAAATGGCTGAATGCACGGGGAAACTACAACCATAATTTTTCTCCAGGGTGTGCAGCTTTACTGTATGGTTAAATGATGATGGTGTCCTCTTGGGTAAAATATTCCAGAGGTAAAATAGTCCCCCATTCCGATCTCCGGGTGGGGACTACTCAAGAGGACATAGTCATCAGAAGAAAGAAAAGTTGTGTTCTATGGGTCAAAGTGTAGAATGTCAGATCTCTTATTTAGGCAGGTAGGATAGAAAATTTGAAAAAGGGAAATGGATATGTTAAAGTTAGATATAGTGGGTATCAGTGACGTTCAGTGGCAGGAGGAAGAAGACTTTGGCTCAGGTGAATACAGGGTTATAAATACAAAATCAACTAGAGGTAATGCAGGAGTAGGTTTAATAATGAATAAAAAAATATGAGTTCAGGTAAGCAACTCCAGTCAACATAATGAACACATTAATGTGGCCAAGATATGCACGAAGCCCATGCCCTTGACAGTAGTGTGTGATTATATGCCAACTACCTCTGCAAATGAAGAAATTGATGAAATGTTTGGCGAGATAAAACAAATTATTCAGGTAGTGAAGGGTGACAAAAATTTAATAGTGATGGTGACTGGAATTTGATAATAGGAAAAGGGAGAGAAGGAAACCTAGTAGGTGAGTATGGATTGGGGGTAAGAAATGAAAGAGGAAGCCGCCTGGTAGAATATTGCACAGAGCATAACTTAATCATAGCCAACACTTGGTTCAAAAATCATAAAAGAAGGTTGTATACTTGGAAGAATCCTGGAGATACTAGAAGGTATCAGACAGATTACATAATGGTAAGACAGAGATTTAGGAACCAGGTTTTAAATTGTAAGACATTTCCAGGGGCAGATGTGGACTCCGACCACATTCTATTGGTTATGAACTGTAGATTAAAACTGAAGAAACTGCAAAAGGTGGGAATTTAAGGAGATGGGACCTGGATAAACTGAATAAACCAGCAGTTGTACAAAGTTTCAGGGAGAGCATAAAAGAACAAGTGACAGCGATGGGGGAAAGAAATGTAGTAGAAGAAGAATGGGTAGCTCTGAGGGATGAAGAAATGAAGGCAAGAGGATCAAGTAGGTAAAAATACGAGGGCTAATAGAAATCCTTGGGTATCAGAAGAAATACTGAATGTAATTGATGGAAGAAGAAGAACATCCTAAATGTATTAAAGTAAGCACGCAAAAAGGAATACAAACGTCCCAAAATGGCTAAGCAGGGATGTCTGGAGGACAAATGTAAGGATGTAGAGGATTATCTCACTAGGGGTAAAATACATACTGCCTACAGGAATATTAAAGTGACCTTTGGAGAAAAGAGAACCATTTGTATGAATATCAATAGCTCAGATGGAAGCCTAATTCTAAGCAAAGAAGGGAAAGCAGAAAGGTGGAAGGAGTATATAGAGCATCTACACAAAGGCTATGTACTTGAGGACAACATTAGGAAAGTTTAAGAGGAGGTAGATGAAAATGATATGTGAAGAGTTTGACAGAGCACTGAAAGACCTAAGTTGAAACAAGGCCCCGAGAATACACAACATTCCAATACATGTTCACCTACTAGGTTTCCTTCACTCCCTTTTCCTACTGAGAGCATTGGGGGAGCCAGTCCTGACAAAACTCTACCATCTGATGAGCAAGATCTATGAGATGGGTGAAATACCCTCAGATTTCAAGAAGAATATAATAATTCCAGTACCAAAGAAAGCAGGTGTTGATAGATGTGAAAATTACTGAACTATCGGTTTAATAAGTCACAGCTGCAAAAATACTAATATGAATTCTTTACAGATGAATGGAAAAACTGGTAGATGCTGACCTTAGGGAAGATCAGTTTGGATTCCATAGAAATACTGGAACTTGTGAGGCAATACTGACCTTATGACTTATCTTAGAAGAAAGATTAAGGAAAGGCAAACACATGTTTCTACCATTGGTAGAATTACAGAAAGCTTTTGACATTGTTGATTGGAATACTCTCTTTCAAATTCTAAAGGTTGCAGGGGGCAAATACAGGGAGTGTAAGGCTATTTACAATTTGTACAGGAACCAGATGGCAGTAATAAGAGTCGATGGGCATGAAAGGGAAGCAGTGGTTGCGAAAGGTGTGAGACAGGGTTGTAGCTTCTCCCCGGTGTTATTCAATCTGTATATTGAGCAAGCAGTAAAGGAAGTAAAGGAAAAATTTGGAGTAAGTATTGAAATCCATGGAGAAGAAATAAAAACTTTGAGGTTCGCCGATGAAATTTTAATTGTGTCAGAGACAGCAAAGGACTTCGAAGAACAGTCGAAAAGAATTGACAGTGTCCTGAAAGGATGGTGTAAGATGGACATCAACAAAAGCAAAACGAGGATAATGGAATGTAGTTGAATTAAGTTGGATGATGCTGACAGAATTTGATTAGGAAATGGGACAATTAAAGTAGTAAAGGAGTTTTGCTATTTATATAAAAAACACATACATATTTCCATATGAGCTCTGATTTCCCTTATTTTATTGTTCCTACCTATGTAGGTCAGTGTCAACAAAATATTTTCGCATTCAGTGGAGAAAGATGGTGATTGAAAATTTATGAGAAGATTCCGTCGCAATGAAAAACGGCCTTCTTTTAATGATTTCAAACCCAAATCCTGCATCATTTCTTTCGCGATCTCTCCCATATTTCTCAATAAGACAAAATGTGGTGCCTTTCTTTGAACTTTTTGATGTACTCTGTCAATCCTATCTGGTAAGGATTCCACACTGCACAGTAGTATTCTAAAAGAGGATGAACAAGTGTAGTGTAGGCAGTCTCAATAGTAGGTCTGTTACATTTTCTAACTGAACTGCCAAAAAATTTAAGTCTTTGGTTATCATTCCGCACAACATTTTCTGTGTGTTCCTTCCAGTTCAAGTTTTTTGTTATTGTAATACCTAGGTACTTAGTTGAATTTGTGGCTTTTAGATTAGGCTAAACGAGTTCCTTTCAGCATTCATGTTGACGACTTCACACTTTTCATTATTTATGGTCAATTGCACCATTCAGATATCTTTTCTAACCCATTTTGCACTTTGTTTTATTCTTCTGATGACTTTATTAGTCGATAAACGACTCAGATGGCTGCTCAGATTGTCTCGAAAATGATTTGTATAGATATGGAAAGCAAAGGGCTTAAAACACTTCCTTGGGGAATGCCAGAAACCACTTCTGTTTTACTTGATGACTTTCCATCATTTATTACAAACTGTGACCTCTCTGGCAGGAAATCCAAATTCAGTCATATAACTGGGACAATATTCCATAAGCACGCAATTTCAGTACCAGTCACTTGTTTGATAGTGTCAAAAGCCTTTTAGAAATCCCTTGTCAATAGCACTCAACACTTCCTGTGAAACACAACTAGCTCTTTTATGACATGAACGATGATTTCTGAACCCATGTTGACTGTGCATCAATAGACTGTTTCCTTTGAGGTAATTCATAATGTTTGAACACAATATATGTTCTAAAATCCTGCTGCATATCGATGTTAATGATATGGGCCTGTAATTTAGTGGGTTACTCCTAGTACTGTTCCTGACCTGTGCAACTTTCTAGTCTTTGGGTAAAGATATTTCATTGAGCGAACAGTTGTATATGACGATGAAGTATGGAGCTAATGCATCAGCATACTCCAAAAGGAACCTAATTGGTATACAGTCTGGTTCAGAAGACTAGCTTTTATTAAATGATTTAAGTTGCTTCATTACTCCAAGGATATTTACTTCTATGTTACTCATTTTGGCAGCTCTTCACAATTTGAGTTCTGGAATATTTACTCCATCTTTTGTGAAGGCATTCTGGAAGGCTGCGTTTAGTAACTCTGCTTTAGTAGCACTGTCTTCAGTAGTATCTCCATTGCAATCATGTAGAGAAGGCATTAATTGTTTCTTGCTGCTAACATACTTCACATGTGGCAAGAATCTCTTTGGATTTTCTGCCAGGTTTCGAGACAAAGTTTCACTGTGGAAACTGTTTTAGATCCTATTATTTTAACTTGATTACTGTGAATAATTTATTATGAGCGAATGGAGCATGAAGAAGTAAGTTTCCAGTTTCAAATGAAATGCACAGCTCACAGTTCTGAAAGTGTGAGTGATATGTGGAAGATTGCAGCTTGCACTGAATCTTCTGCTTGTATATGCTTAAGTCACTAGTAATGTATTTAAGCTATGATATCATTCCCCCCCCCCCCTCCCCACCGTCCCCCTCACCACTTAAAAAATTGGTTTAGAGTGCTACATTAGACCAGCTTCAAATAATGTGACTTCAGATATCCAAAGTAATTTGTAGGAAAACTGTCATTATATATGCCTCAAACGCTCATTTCTCTGTTACTAGGAAATAGTTATTAAATTTGCAAATTTATTTGTGGTATGGAGCTAGTGAGTAGCTGAATGAGGAAAAGTAGGTCTCTAATAAAACCTTGGTGGCACTTGCTTCATACATTTGTTGTAATAAGAGGACTTTAGATTATTGTTCATGAACAAGCTCAGAATGTAACAGTAGTTGAACATGTAAATGCTGTACTTAAAAGTATTCCTCCCATGATTTTGTTTAGAGGAAGGATGTATAAAGATGAAAGGCACATTAATTAATCTGGTAACACTTGTATGAAGTATAGAAAAGGCTCAGTGATAGCCAGTATCCTCACAAAATCTTCCTCATTGTTAATGGAGGTAAATCATGTCATGATGACAATTATTGTTGCTGCTGCTTAAGGAAACAATACATACTTTATTGCTTCTAAAGAAATTAGAAATGTGAACATTCCCTACTTGACAAGGGTATTTTCAAACCATTTGAATATTTTGGGATGTTGCTGACCTAAGTACTGGACAATTGGAAGAGATAAACCAGTCACATGTGTTGTTGTTGGAAGTGCCTGGCTGAAAGAAATGGCACCAGGTGAGCTCACTGTTTCAAAGAACCAGGAGTCTTTCCTTCAAATCCTCAAGTTATTCCCAAGTCTAGACTTGCATGTTCAGTTTTTACAGAGCGTCAAATTTCACCTGAGATGACTTTAACTTATTATCTAGCCATTCAGCAGTGAACAGTTCTCCCCAAGTTATAACTCTAATTTAGAGAGAATTCATCCAGAACATTCACAGAACACTGCCAAAGAATGACAGATAAATGGCAACAGTATCTAACACATATGCTACAGCATTTCATGTTATTATATCTACTCCACAACTATAGCAAAAAGAACCACCATCTCATTGCAGGTCTCAAAATACTCAGATCAAATGTTATTTTGAATTTTTTGCTAGCAGAAAAGGAACACCAACAAAATGTTATGGTTCACAACAAAACCAAAAATATTTGCCTAGCAAAGAAACAGAACATCACAGCCTAATGGGGTAACCTGCTTAGAAAACCAATCAGGACATAATGGTACCCAGGAGAGAGCAGCATCAAATTTCAAGATTTATTATGTTCTGAAGATAAAGAACCTTTATTTATCCTGGTCATGTGGATTATCTGTAAAATGACAGTCGAACATTTCAATGCCACTTGGAAATTTTCATTTATCTTTCTTCTTTCATTATTTGTGTCTGTAAATGCTAACTCAAATTTGTATTAGATTTAATAAAGGCAACGTGATGAGTAACTCTTTGTAATTTACACCAGAAAAACTATGAAGTTCATAATTTACATTTCTTCCCCAATACAGAGAAATAAATTGACTGTCTAGTATCATAGAAGCATTTCCTTGAATATCTAAACTAAAGATTCAGATTCTACTGGGCTTTCAGTTACTTAATTCATAGTGTCAGCTGTTGTGAAGAGTAGGCTGACATTCAAGAGATTGAATCATGAAGACTCGATACACAAAGAAGTGCAGTTGATCAATAAAAGAAGGAAGTACAGAACTGTTCAGGGAAATAAGGAATACAAAAATAAGTCACTGAGGGATGAAATAAATAGGAACAGGGAAGCTAAGATGAAATAACTGCATGAAAAATGTGAAGAAATCGTAAAAGAAATTATGGTCAAAAGGACTAAATCAGTATGTAGAAAAGTCAAAACAATGTTTGCTGAAATTAAATGTGAGAGTGGTAACATTAAGAATGCAATACGAATTCAACTGATAAATTCAGGGAAGTGAGTAAATAGGTGGAAAAGTACTTTAAAGGCCTCTGCGAAGGGATAGATTTGCCAGCTGTGGTAGAAGAAGAAACAGGAGTCCATCCGGTAAAGATAGGGTATCCAGTATCAGAATCACAATTCAAGAGCTTTGGAACCCTTGAGATAAAATAGGGCACAGTGCGTAGATAGCATTCTATCAGAATATCTAAAATCATTGGGGGAAGTGGCAACAAAACAATAATTCACATTGGTGTGTAGAATGTATGAGTCTGGCAATATACCATCTGACATTCAGAAGAATATCGTCCAAAGACTGCAAGCTGACAAATGTGAGAATTATCACACAATCAGCTTAACAGGTCATGCATCCAAGTTACTGACAAGAATAAGAATCATAAAGAAAATTGAGGATGTATTGCATGATGATCAGTTAGTCTTTAGGAAAGGTAAATGCATGAGAGAGACATTTCTGAGGTTTTAGTTCATAATGGAAGCAAGATTAAAGAAAAATACACACATGTTTGTATGATATGTTGACCTGGAAAAAGTGTTCAACAGTGTAAAATGGTGCAAGATATTTGAAATTCTGAGGAAAATAGGGGTAAGCTATAGGAATAGATGGGTAATATACAATATTAAAAATAGCTAAGATGGATAAATAAGTGAATGACCAAGAAAAAATTGCTTGGTTTTAAAATGGTGTAACACAGGGATGTAATCTTTTGCCCCCCACTGTTTAATCTGTACAGTGTAGGAGCAATGATGAAAAATCAGTAATGAGATTAAAATTGAAGGTGAGAGTAGCAATGTAATCAGTGAACTGTACTACAGATATAGAGTGCAGAAGAATCAAGTGATCTTCTGAATGGAGCGAACAATCTAATGAGTACAGAATTTCAATTGAGAGTAAATTAAAAGAAAGATGAAAGTAATGAAAAGTAGCAGAAATGAAAAGAATGAGAAACGTAACATTGGAAATGATGGTGATGAGGTTGATGATATCAAGGAACAGTACTACCTAGGCAGCAAAACAACCAACGATAGATGGGCAAGGAGGACATCAAAAGGATACTAGATATGGCAAAACAGTGTTCCTGGCCAGTAGTAGTCAACTGGTATCAAACATAGTCCTTAATTTGAGGAAGAAATTTCTGAGAATGTATGTTTGGAACACAGCCTTGTGTGATAGTGAAACATGGACAGCAGAAAAACCAGAAGAAAAGAGAATCAAAACATTTGAGAGTATGTGCTCTAGGTGAATATTTAAAATTATAGGTGCTGATAAGCTAAGGAATGAGGAAGATTTGCCCGGAATTGAAGATTAAAGGAATATGTGGAAAACATTGATACGGATGAGGGACAGGTTGATAGGACATGGGTCAAGACATCAGGGAATGACTTCTGTGTTACTAGAGAGAGCTGTAGATAGAATCAATTGTAGAGGAAGTTAGAATACATCCTGTAAATAATTGAAACATCGGTTGCGAGTGCTACTCTGAAATTAAGAGGTTGGAACACGAGAAGAATTCATAGTGAGCCACATCAAACCAGTCAGATAACTGACGACAAAAAAGCAGTTCTGTAAAGGACAGACTGATGCTCATTGTAAACATGACAAGTGGTCAAGAGCAAAGTGGAGCACAGTGCACAACATGCAGATGAACATAACCTTTCAAATTACAGTTGCTGCTTCACAGCCCAGGCCATCTGGTTTGTCTCCACCACCACAAGCTTTTCCAAGCTGTGAAGCTGCGAGCTGCGAGCTATCCTTACAACACATTCACTGCTCCAGAAATCATCCTGGCCTCAACCTATGGTAACCTATTGTAACCTACTGTCCCTACATCCTTCACCCAACATTTCGCACAGCATGCAATCTTTGGTGGTTTGCATCTAGTATGTAATTCTGTTCAAATATTGATTTCAAAATATGTTATGAGGTTCTGCAATTCATGAATGTCAATGAAATAGTATGTTAGTTCTGTCGAACACTTCTAATACCCTTTTTGTAGATAGGTATGTCCTGTCCTTCCTTCCAATCACTGGGCACAGATTGTTAGCTCGAGGTATTTATGGTGTAATGTATTAGAGTGAAAACGGGAGCTACCTCAGCTGGAAATTGTATATAGGTCACGACAAGAATTTCTTCTGGCCCTTAATTCTTGTTCAATGTCAGTGATTTTAGCTGTTTCTGAATTCCAGTGAGACTAATATCTACATCAGTCATCTTTGCAGTGGTGTAAAAAGGAAACTGAACCAATTCTTCTGTATCTTCCTTTGTAATGAAAAGATATATGTAGTGAGAACTAGTAAAATACTGTGGAAGAAAGAATAGGATATCTGGTCAGGGCATTTCAGGGCTGTCAACATAAAGTTAAGTAGCAGTAATCATGGAATAGGTTTAACAATGAATGAGGAGGAGGAGGTGGAGGAGGAGGAGAAGAAGAAGAAGAAGAAGATGATGATGAAATGCAAGCTACAATAAAAAATGGTTGTATATTTGGGAAATATCTGGGATCACTGGAAGGTTTCTAATTGATCTAATGGTGAGATAGATATTTTGACACCACATTTTAAACAGACATTTCCTGGGGGAGATGTGACTGCTGACAAAAATTTATTATGAAGTGTTGATTAGAACTGCAAAATCACATGCTGTCAATAAACAGATAGAACATTATCTCTAGGAAGTTTAGATTTTGTACTGCAGAAATGTCAATACTGTCTTTAGAATTTGCCTATCAAAATAGCTTGAAGAAGGGTAAACCCATATTTATATCATTTATAGATACTGAGGAAGATGAATTCAGCAGTTATTCTCTCAAAGATCTATACATGAATGGAATATGAAAGAAGCCCAAACAATGGTACCGTAGGAAGTACCTTCTACCATGCAGTACACTGCAGTTTGCAGAGAGTATAACTGTAGGTGTAAATGTGTACTTAATAACATTTGGGATAGGCTATAATCTTGTCTCCCTCTCTCCTCAACTGCAATGCCCACATTTATCTGTTTTTTTTTCTCTTACAATTACAGCTGGTTTCTGAAGTTGGAAATAATATTTTGCTCGCTGTATTTCATCCCTGCCACCCTCAAGATTTCAGTGCGTCTAGTCCAGCCCATGTTGTTTCAAGTTTTATGCAGGGATATGGTGAGGAGAGGGTAGGACAGCGAGATGCATTGGGGAGTTCACATGGTGTGTTGGAGGGGAACTGGGGAATGAGGGAAGGAAAAAAGACTATGAATGCTCTTGTGGAATAAAAGGTTGTGAGATCCTGGACAGGGAACAGGCAAGCAGTTAAGTAGTTGAAGTACAGACCAGTAGGTTTAAGGGAACAGGGGAATTCACGCTGCTATATATCTTATCAATGCAGTAAATGAAGCAGGCAAAAAGGAATACAAACGTCTCAAAAATGAGATTGACAGGAAGTGCAAAATGGCTAAGCAGGGATGGTTAGAGGACAAATGTAAGGATGTAGAAGCTTATCTCACTAGGGGTAAGATAGATACTGCCTACAGGAAAATTAGAGAGACCTTTGGATATAAGTGAACCACGTGTGTGAATATCAAGAGCTCAGATGGCAACCCAGTTCTAAGCAAAGAAGGGAAGGCAGAAAGGTGGAAGGAGTATATAGAAGGTTTATTCAAGGGCAATGTGCTTCAGAACAGTATTATGAGAATGGAAGAGGATGTAGATGAAGACGAAATGGGAGGTAAGACACTATGTGAAGAGTTTGACAGAGCACTGGAAGACCTCAGTCAAAACAAGGCCCCCGGAGTAGACAACATTCCATTAGAACTACTGATGGCTCTGGGAGAGCCAGTCATGACAAAACTCTACCAGCTGGTGAGCAAGATGTATGAGACAGGTGAAATACCCGCAGACTTCAAGAAGAATATAGTAATTCCAATACCAAAGAAAGCAGGTGTTGACTGATGTGAAAATTACCAAACTATCAGTTTAATAAGTCACAGCTGCAAAATACTAACGCGAATTCTTCACAGACGAATGGAAAAACTGGTAGATGCAGACCTGGGGGAGGATCAGTTTGCATTCCGTAGAAATGTTGGAACACGTGAGGCAATACTGACCTTACGACTTATCTTAGAAGAAAGATTAAGAAAAGGCAAACCTACATTTGTAGCATTTGTAGACTTAGAGAAAGCTTTTGACAATGTTGACTGGAATACTCTTTCACATTCTGAAGGTGGCAGGGGTAAAATACAGGGAGCAAAAGGCTATTTACAATTTGTACAGAAACCAGATGGCAGTTATTAGTCGAGGGACATGAAAGGGAAGCAGTGGTTGGGAAAGGAGTGAGACAGGGTTGTAGCCTCTCCCCGATGTTATTCAATCTGTATATTGAGCAAGCAGTAAAGGAAACAAAAGAAAAATTTGGAGTAGGTATTAAAATTCATGCAGAATAAGTAAAAATTTTGAGGTTCACCGATGACATTGTAATTCTGTCAGAGACGGCAAAGGACTTGGAAGAGCAGTTGAATGGAATGGACAGTGTCTTGAAAAGAGGATATGAGGTGAACATCAACAAAAGCAAAACGAGGATAATGGAATGTAGTCAAATTAAATCGGGTGATGCTGAGGGAATTAGATTAGGAAATGAGACACTTAAAGTTGTAAAGGAGTTTTGCTATTTAGGATGTAAAATAACTGATGATGGTCGAAGTAGAGAGGATATAAAATGTAGACTGGCAATGGCAGGGAAAGCGTTTCTGAAGAAGAGAAATTTGTTAACATCGAATATAGATTTATGTATCAGGAAGTCATTTCTGAAAATATTGGTTTGGAGTGTAGCCATGTATGGAAGTGAAACATGGACAATAACTAGTTTGGACAAGAAGAGAATAGAAGCTTTCGAAATGTGGTGCTACAGAGGAATGCTGCAGATTAGATGGGTAGATCACGTAACTAATGAGGAGGTATTGAATAGGATTGGGGAGAAGAGAAGTTTGTGGCACAACTTAACTAGAAGAAGGGATCGGTTGGTAGGACATGTTTTGAGGCATCAAGGGATCACAAATTTAGCATTGGAGGGAAGCGTGGAGGGTAAAAATTGTAGAGGGAGACCAAGAGGTGAATACACTAAGCAGATTCAGAAGGACGTAGGTTGCTGTAGGTACTGGAGATGAAGCAGCTTGCACAGGATAGAGTAGCATCGAGAGCTGCATCAAAGCAGTCTCTGGACTGAAGACAACAACAACAACAATAACAACAACAACATATATCTTATCTGTATAATATTAAAAAGTTGCAGTTGGCAGGTAGCCCATTGGTGGATGCATTCATTACAACACAGTGTTGGACAGTGTTCTCAACTGGGTGGTCCAGTTGTTTCTTCAAGATACTTTGTTCATGGCCATTCATACACACAGACAGCTTATCTGTTGTTTTGCCTGAGTAGAATGCTGCACAGTGGTTGCAGCTTAGCTTGTACATCACGTGACTTGTTTCACAAATAGCCTGGCATTTTATGTGATAGTAATTGCTTCTGATGGGACTGTAGCAGGTGGTGGTGGTGGTGTGTGGGAAACCTTGGTCTGGCAAGGGTTTGGGAATAGGGGTTGTGTAACGATGGAGGAAGTTACTGTGTAGTTTTAGTGAGTGGCAGAATACCACTATGGGATGGGTGGGAGGGTTAGTAGGAAGGACATTGGTCATTTCAGGCCATGGCAATAGATCCTAGTAGGGAATGTGATTCAGTTACTCCGCTGCTGGGTGGTACTGAGTCACGAGGAGAAGGCTCCTTTGTGGCCGGATGGTGGGGCTTACTGGGGGTGATTGAATGACTGGAGAGAGGAGGCCTGTGATGTCTCCAGTCACCCACCATCTTCCAAAGTCCCACTGTCCAGCTGCAGAGGAGTATTACCCTCATGACTCATCATGATCCAGGACTGGAGCAACTGAATCACATACTCTCCTAGGGTTTAAACTGCCACTCATTGTGGCCTGAAATGAAGAATGTCCTACCCACTATCCTTCCCAGTTCTCAAACTGTGGTATGCTGCTGCCCACCAAACCTACACAATATCTTCACCCATCCATACACAACCCCTGCTCCCAATCTCTTGTCTGTCTGGCCCATAACCCTGTAATAGACCTTGATGCAAGGTCTGGACCGTACTTCCTCCCACCACTACCATCTACTCCAGTCCAGTCACAAAATCACCTACCTCATCAAGAGGCAGGGCCACCTATGCAACAAGTCACATGATGTACAAGCTAAGCTGCAATCACTGTGCTGCATTCTACGTGAGGACAGCAAACGGCAAGCTCTATTTCCATACGAATGGCCACTGACATAAGGTTGCTGAGAGACAGCTAGACCATCCAGTTGGTGGGCATGCTGTCTGACATGTTCTTCCCTTGAAAGATTACTTCACAGCCTGTGCCTTCTGCATTCTTCCTACCAACATCAGCGTATCTGAACTTCACAGTAGTGAACTCTCCCTAGAATGTACCCAACATTTCTGTACCCCTCCTGGCCTCAACCTTCGTTCATTAGTCATTTTCCTTCACTTGCCTAGCCCCTTCTCAGATCAGAAACAACAATGTTAGCAGCCAGCAAATGGGGTGCAGTTACAGTGTCTGCTGACAGGGCTTGACTTAATCATGTATGTTGGAAAAGCCTCTGGTTTATGAGGCCTAAAGGGAACGGAAGGTAACCACTGACTTGATGCTTTTCGTAGGGTGGTTGCTTAAAAGTCAGGCCTGCTGATATTCTACCAGTCATAGACGTGGCCTGTTTCCTCTCTTGATGTATTATGCTCCCCTTTCTGTCTAGTGTTGAATTGGTTCAGTTCTTCGAAAGTTCGAATTATTGCTGTTCACAATTTGGTATAGGCTGGATAGGGTGTGATGTCATCACCCCCCACCCCCATTTGTGACCTAGCATATCTGAACCTGAACCCTTTGAGTGAGTTGTAAAAGTGGTGACAATTGTGGCTCATGCATCCATCGATACAACTGCATCATCTCATGCAGTCACTTTACAGAACTATGGCAGTGGCAACGGCATCAGCAGGAGCACTATAGTAACAACATGCTGGATAGTTCACCTTCTTCAAGTGTTGTCATTTTGAGAGAAACTATAGAAACACATATCACTGACACCAGGCATCCTTCCCGTTTCCCCTAACCCATCCAAATTTCTAGACGTTATTATGTATGCATGTATGAAGTGGAAAAATTACCTGAACTGGTTGTGAGTGCGGACTTCATTCATTCTAGTTCCTTTCTTTATAATTTGGTGTGAACCCAACTTACTGAAATTTGATGGTTAGTGTAAAGCAATAACTGCAAATGTTGAATGTAAATTGCAAGTTGTGGCAATGTAGCGTAAGGTAAATTGGTGATTGATGTGTGCTAAAAAATTGGATGCAGAGTGGATAGCAGAATTACAGGATATGTCTAGAAATTGTAAGTTTGAATGTCATCAGTGTGGCATATCTTATGTAGATGCCATTATCTGTGATATAATTATGAGCTTACTTTTTAATCAGTTGTTGAAAGTGAAGTCTTCAGTTGACTGATGTATCTGTATATGACATAGCACAGTTGGTATGGTCATACAAGCTGTCTGCACAGACCTGGGAAGCATTTGTTGACGAGTGCCATATAGCGTAAGAAGATCGTAGCTGTTCCTATAGTACATTGTCAGATGACACAATAGGGTCTCATTCCTTGGGACTTATCTGCACCTGCAACCATTAGTTGTCAAAAAGCAGTCTTGCTACAGCTCTGTTAAGCAACTTAATAAGACAGACAGTAGGGATAGGCTTTCCCCGTTAGTGGACATGTCTTCATATGAAAGGTGCAGTGGTATCACAATTTGTTGTCCAGTATAAGAGAAGATACTGGCCACCTCCTTGGCACTGGTAAGCTTCTTAGTTTGTAGGGCATGCCTCAGTTGCTACACTCAACATAAGTGCTGGAAATGTCTGCATATAAACAAAGGTGTTGTCGGGTGAAACCACAGTAGCCACATCACTGATGTCTATGCTGTGGAGTGTAGTGTTTACAATGCGGACTAGTTGTCAATTAACACATTTTCCATGCCTAGCTCACAAATCAGGTAAACAGCTCACAATCTCATAATGCACTTGTATATTTTGAGATGGCCGGTTGTGTTTCAGCTTGATATTGGCACTGTGGCCTTGTTGGTAAATGTGCCATACGTATCACGAGCTGTGTAGCATTTAGCAAAGAAAGTGTCTCCTATAGTTGCCAAATAGCTCCATTAAGAGGTCGACTGGTTGTGGCCTGCAGAGTATGAGAATTTGGAGAATCGAATAGCATTCTTGGTGGTTGATCCCTCTTTGACAACATTTTTTTCAATTAGTTGCTTTCACAGCATTTTGATTTCAAAGTTGTTGACTGCATTAATTTAGTGTCATCAGTCATTTTCTTCTGTGACCTTGACTCACTTTTGCAGTTGCATAAACAGTGTTTTGAGCAAATGCTGGGTAAAGCAAGGGATTTGCTAGCCCAAATTTAGCTAGAGTGACCTCTGAACCCAAATGTTTCCTGTGCTTGCACTTTGCCATTTGCTATGAGTTTTGCAGTTGCCACTGAATTAGCCAAACTATAGGAATTAAGGGTTATTTTGCCTGCAGCATTGAGTCAGTAGGCAATACAGTTAATGTTGATTAAAAAAACCCAGTGCAGTAATTGGATCATGTGGCAGTTTTAAAGCCACAATTAAAAAACAGTGTGAGGTGGAACTTGACCTGGTCACTGGCACCAAGGAGATACTAATGAGGGTGGCTGGTGGACATTATTTTTCAAACACTGATTAGAGATACATGTAACTGCAGTTGCCAATTACTAATATGACATTTGGCTTCTATAAGTTTACCAGATTTCCTTTTGGTGTTCTAACAGTTGGAGAATGTCATAAAGCAGAGAGCTCACCATAACGTGAAGTGTGCATCTTATCTGGATGATCTACTTTTCAGAGGTGCTGCCAGTATTTTCAGTACTTACAGGTGGTGGTTCGGGTATGGAGAACAGTGGTCTGCATTGTAGGTTGGGAAATTGTACATTTTTGCACCCCGTGTCGAGTATTAACGCCATGCCTTAAATGACTGCTTTCTACCAGTTGATTAGCTGCCTGTACATCAGAACTTGAAGGAGCTGGATGTTGTTTTCCCTTGCCAAGGGGAACTATTATAACAAATCCAAACCAAAAGCATCTGTGGTCTCTCACTCTCTCAATCAGCTCCTTAAGAAAGATGCAAAATTTGTTTGGTCACACACTTGTCAGAATCTCCTTTTGTGGTTAAAACATTGTTGATGATCATTGCCTTACAACTTTTGATCCCAAGAAAACCTTAATATTGGCTACTGATGCATCACAGCAGAGAATTATCTTTGGGCCTAAGACCCTTCCACACACCAAAATGAATTACTCTCTGACAGAGGTGGTGTTAAAAAAGCTTTAAGTTTCCCTGTATGGCTCCAAATCTCAGTTGGTCGTGGATCATAAACAGTAAGTACCATTGTTTAAACATAAGGCCAGACTTCCTGAAAAGATGGCTCACACTACACCATTGAGGAATATTTCTCAACAATTATTTTGATGATAGCCACTTTTGTCCCAACACCAGGTATGATGTTGCCATTGCATTGTCCCAGTTGCCTGTGGGTCCTGATATTGAGTTCGATGGGATGGAAACAATTTGTTTTGTTACTTACAATATTTTATCCATGACTTCCACAGCTACTGACAATATTGACTAAAGTTCCACAAATTGTTATGTAATCTGAAAACAAGCTTAATTAGTTCCTGGAAACCAATATCAGTATGGTCAGGTCTACACAGGATTTTACCAAGTTATGGGAAAAATTACAGTGAAATCACTCATCATGCTGCTCCTTTGGTTTGACTGTACCAAACAATCTTATTGAATACACAGGTGCAAGCTGTTGCAGTCCACATTTTCCTTCTTTATTTAACCTTTTCTCAGGGTCTGTCCCTCCATCATTACCTGTCACAATTGCAGCTTAATGGTCAGCTCCCTCACCCCTTTTTTCCTGCTCAATGACTTTAATGTCCACCATCCTGTTTGCGGCTGTTTGAAAACCTGTCAGATAGGTTCCATCTTGACTGACCTTCTCAACTGACTCAATGTCATCTACCTTAACACTGCAGCACCCAAGTTCCTTTCAGACAAGATACACACCTATGGATGTCTTGTTCTGCACTGCCGAGCTTGCCCATCATCTTCAGTGGTCATTTCTCTCTGACACAAACCCGAGCAACCATTTACTGGGCACTATCCACTTGCCGACTCATACCTCCATCTATGTGTAAACCAAATTAGCACCTTCCCAAGGCTGACTGGAGGCTTTGTTGCCCCTGACTACCTTCAACGGACATCATCTGCCCAGTTAAGATGACCAGATACAGTACCTTATGAACATTGTCTTTACTGCTGCAGAATGTTGCATACCACACAGTTCTTTACCACACTGTGTCATGGTCAGCTGGTGGTCTGAGGCATGCTGTGATGCAATTTACATGCAGAGAAGTGCTCTCCCCTTTATTAACGGTCATCCCATGATGGCAAAATCTATTGATTATAAACTGTTGCATGTTCAGTGCCATTTCATTCTTTGGGGTAGCAAGAAATCTAAATGAATTTTTTTTACTAATTCTTTCAACAGTTCCACCCCCATCTTCTGTCACAGGGTGCACCCTGCAACGTCTCTCTGTGACGGAGGTCTGTTGACAGATGACCAGTCTGACTGTAGCAGATGTCATTGTAGAACCTACACCTGTGTCCAACAGTGTGGGCCACTATTTTTTGTAGAATTATAGCTACACTCACTGTCACCCCAACTTACTCCTTTTGAAATGAGTGGAGGCAGCTTGGATGATATACTTCTCCTCTCAGAATTATGAATACCACAATGTAGCCTTTATGTGCTGTCACCTCATCCCAATCCTCCACCCCAGAGCCAGACACTGTTTGCCCACCAGAGAATGGAATCACTGTCTCCTCCGTAGTAAGACACTCTTTTGGGCAGATGTCATGTTTTCCCAACACTACCAGAAGCCACTCTTGTACCAATCCATATGCCTGGTAAGGACAAAATACGTGTCTTCTAACTGCCACTCCATTACCCTCACCAGTCATGTTTGCAGGATGATGGAATGTATGATTCATGGCCAGCTGGTGTGGAGCCTGGAGTCTCACAATCTACTAACTGTGGACTGTGAACAGGCTTTTTGATTTAGAGAAAGCCTGTGATACCAGTTGGAGAACTGGAACCCTTTGTACTATATACATGTGGGGCTTCCCATGCTGCCTGCCACATATTGTGTACAAATCATTAAAAGACCAAATTTCCAAGGTACATGTCGGTTCACCCTTATTTTATACCTTTATCCAAAAGCACAGAGTGCCTCGAGGCTCTGTCCTAAGCGCCATTAACCCTGCTAAAGCGTTTCCCCCCAGGCATCTCTGACTTCCTTTTTAGTTGATGACTTATCAATCTACTGCAGTTCTCCATGGACTCATCTCCTTGACCAACATCTTTGGTGGTGTCTCGATTCTCTTTCCTTGTGCAGCATCAAAAATGGCTTTTGCTTTTCCATTGGGAAAAAAAACCAGTTTGTACAAATTTCTAGTGGTGCAATGGGTTCCACCATCATTACATCTTGGACCCATTGTTCTTTGTTTCACTGCAACTACAAAATTCATGGGAGTTGTGCTTGTTAGGAAACGTTTTTGTCCCTCCCACATGTCTTATTTGGCCACACACTGTATCCAGTCTATCAGTGTCCTACATGTCCAAAGCGGTATTTCCTGGGGCTTAAATCAGATCACCCTCCTCCATTTTTACTGATCCCTTGTCCATTTGAAACTAGACTACATCTGTTTGATTTATTAATCTACACATCCATCCACTGTACATGGATGTAACCCAATCCACCAGAGTGGAATATGTTAGGCCACTGGCAACCTTTACATAGTCCCATTGAGAGCCTCTATGCAGAAGCTGCCTAACTACAACTGCACTCCTGGCATGATCTTCTCCTTGGCGGATATGAATGCCATTCGTTGTGTGTGCCCAGCCACACATCCTATTCCCTGTATTTTGATGCCTCCCTCAATTGCCTGTATGGGCCACACCATTCTTCTGTTTGGATTCGTCAACCTTTGCACACAAATTAGTGGAAGCATCTTAATGTAGACTGTTGACTCAGACAGCCCGTGGCGTCAGATGTGCCTTGGTGACTGGCACTGACCATTTTTGTTATGAGCTTCCTGTAAACTGCTAGATTTTTACAGCAAAGCTATTTCCTCTGTCAAACCACCTAGTACACCCAACAACATATACTTTTTAACTGTGCCGTATGCTCCAATTCTCTCAAGAGCATTCAGGGCCTCATTGTGCTTAGTGCAACAAGTCCAAGAAAGCTTACACTTGCTTGCTATTGAGGGAGCCACCACGATTTCCTTGTCATGTTGGTCTGATGAGAAATGAGGCTGCTGCCGAAGCTGCATTCCTACCTTGACCTGCTAGCTCTTTGGTTGCTTCGGATGATCTCCTTGTTGCTGTCTGTTGGTAGATTGTACCACTTGGGAATAAGTGCTGGTCTTCTCTTCACAGGAACAAGCTCCAGGGAACTGAACCTCTCCCAATGGTTTGGCTGGCCACCTCTTGGCCCTTTCATCACAAGATGATTGTTTTAGCTAGGCCTTTTATTGGGCACTGTCTATTTGACCATTACCATTTGATAAGCAGCGATCCTTCACCAATTTGTGCTTGTCATAATAATGAATTTGTGGTTTGCTACTTCTTTAGCCAATATCTTTTTCTGAACTGCTTATGTTTCACTATATGTTTGCTGCATGAATTATTGGCCATTTTAGCATACAACATGCAGGCTGTTTTAGAAGTGACAGCAATTTTTCAAAGGACATGTAACCCTTCATTGCTTGCATGGATGGCACTCGTCATCCACACCATTTTTCTTGCTCAGTTTTCTCTGACAGGGCTGGATTCAGTTCACACCATTTTCAGTACCTCTCTGTTAACTCTCTGGCAGTTAGCTCCAATCATTGTTTATGAAACATTATTATAGTCTGGAGGACAGCTGTGCTGCCACAGTCTGAAACAAATCAGGTCTGTATTACTTTATTGCCTCCCTAGATTCTGTCAATCTTTCATAGGTGTAAACTTAGATGTATTGAAACTCATTGCAGTTGCCTTCCATGTTGCCTAGTATAATCTTTATTTTTAAATTGTGGAAGAAATGTCAAAGGCAAAAAATCTCAGACAGAGTTCAGTAGGGATCCTAACGTATGGGTGGAATGGTTCAATGAGCTGAGTGATGAAGATGCTAATAGTGATGGCACTGACTCAGAGACTGAATCAAAGGAAGAAGGAAGTCAAGAGGATACATTTTTTTAGGGAAAGATGGAATAACTAAACGGAGGAAAAATAAATATCCTACCAGTGTTAGAAGCAGATGTTGTAATTTTATTATGCATTTGCCTAGACCAAAAAAGCAAACTCATATAAAAAAGACAGAAATAGAAATTCTGAATTTGTTCTTGGATGGAAACATAATACCGGATGGACTCCTGTTTCTTCTTCTACCACAGCTGGCAAATCTATCCATTCACAGAGGCCTTCAAAGTACTTTTCCACCTATTTACTCACTTCCCTGAATTTATCAGTTGAATTTGTATTGCATTCTTAATGTTACCACTCTCACTTTTAATTTCAGCAAACATTGTTTTGACTTTTCTACATACCGATTTAGTCCTTCTGACCATAATTTCTTTTACGATTTCTTCACATTTTTCATGCAGTTATTTCATCTTAGCTTCCCTGTTCCTATTTATTTCATCCCTCAGTGACTTATTTTTGTATTCCTTAATTTCCCTGAACAGTTCTGTACTTCCTTCTTTTATTGATCAACTGCACTTCTTTGTGTATCGAGTCTTCATGACCAATCTCTTGAATGTCAGCCTACTCTTAACAACAGCTGACGATATTCTTCTGAATGTCAGATGGTATATTGCTAGACTCATACATTCTACACACCAATGTGAATTATTGTTTTGTTGTCACTTCCCCCAATGATTTTAGATATTCTGATAGAATGGGCACTTATGACCTAACGCAAAAAATAAGGTAGGTATGGATACGGATATTAGTTGTAGCTTCCAGCAAGGAAATCATGTTATGATCCTCATTACATTGTATAGTGATGACAAGACAAGCAATATTAATAGACATTCAGTCTTTGCAGAGATGACATTTATCTGTAGTGATGTATTGTATAAAAATAGTCACGTGTCGATAGGTTTTCAAACCGATGCAATGATTGGCAAATTGCTTTAAATGTGACATAGTATAATCTTATTTAATTTTTGTAGATTTGCTTGTTTGTTGTTCTAGACCTTACACACAAACAATTTATTTCAGGAACAGGAAATACAGCTGGTTGATTGGTGCCCTATACTGGAGGCGGGCAATCTCCACTTTGAGGGATTGAGGTATTTATCATTTTTTAAATTTAATTTTTCCCCTTACATACAGATGTGCCTTTACAAATGCTTGCTGTTTTTCTCCACTCCAGTCCATTTTCCTTATTAGTTCCACTGTTCAAGATCATCACAAGTCACTGTGATTCTGTGTAGACCAAAGTACAATTGACTTGATCACAGTCTTAATCTCTCTTCAAAAGGAGCCTAACAGGATGCTAGGGTTGTATGATGAATTCAGATGCCACTAATTAAAATAATAATTTGGGTATCAGAATGAAAATATTAGGAAAATTAGTTACAGATTTGCCAGGAAAAAGTAAAAATATTTCTAATTTTCCTCAGCATTGTGGCTTTTTCGAAAACTTCTTTACATAGAGGGCAAGATTCTGTTCTGGAACTCCACTGAACCCATTAACCTGTTTGTATTTAAACTAATAATAAAAGTACAGGTCTGATTTTACTGATTTGGTAATATTTGAGATTTTACAGTATCTGACACCACTCGACTTCAATGGTGAACAATCATTAGTTCATCACTGAAACAGAACACATGATGATGATGATGATGATGATGATGATGATGATGATGATATTATGATGATATGATGATGATATGATGATATGATGATGATTCAAGTGCTGAATTAGACATTGGTCCTCTTGCATGTGGAATTTTCCAAATCTACATTTTTTGTGTGCAATACCATTGCCTATTAATACAATGCTTAGATATGTCACTGTTTCCATTTTGGAGGCTAACAAAGTAGTCACTCCATTACTGAACAAAATGTATTTTTTTTTTGACCAGCGTTTTTTGAAAAACACACACACACACACACACACACACACACACACACACACACACACACACGCACGCTCGGTATTAATTCAGTACAAACCTCCACCCTGCAGTTCCGGGGGTTAGAATAGGCCCGAGGTATTCCTGCCTGTCGTAAGAGGCAACTAAAAGGAGTCCCTCCCCCTCAAGGGGCTAGTTAGCGCCTGCGTATGGAGACGGACGGTTTCACGACCTATATTTGCGTTCATTTTGGTTTTTCACTTCTTCTGGTTTCTTCCTTCCTTTGGTTTCTTCCTTCCTTTGGTTTCTTCCTTCCTTTGGTTTCTTCCTTCCTTTGGTTTCTTCCTTCCTTTGGTTGCTTCCTGCCTTTGGTTGCTTCCTGCCTTTGGTTGCTTCCTGCCTTTGGTTGCTTCCTGCCTTTGGTCTTCTCCATCTCACTGTCTTACTTACTCTTCTCCTTGCCTTCTTCACCTTCTCTGGTCTCCGCTTCAGCGTTTGAGACAGTCTGTCATATCTTTCCCTCTCTCCTTTCTTTCTCCTCTTCTTCATTCCTCCCTGTGCATGCCTGAAGGCCAATCCATGCATTCACATGTGTAGCCGGTGACGGGGTAACGCGTAATTCCCCGCCCTGGGTAGCCAAGTAAGGCACGCACGTACCCCCTGGTAAAGGCCAGTCCCATGGAGGGCTGATTGCCTGAGCTGACACCTTCTGACCATGCCGATTGGTCCCTCCGTCCGTTTCTTAGGAGGCGTGACCTGGGAGGAGTGCCCTCTGAGAGGGTCCCCACAAGGAAGGAGCGTGCCATCGGAAATGCTGGCAATCATGGGGGATTCCTCTGTAATGGATTTCTCTTCTTCTTCTCTCTTGACTTCTGCCCAGAAACGGAAACTTGACCAGCCACCAGTGACAAAAGTACTACCGCCTGCCCCACAGTTCCTCGTAGTTTCTCCATCTGAGGACGGAAAGGATTTTTCCTCTGTCAACCCTTTCGTTATCCAGAAGTGCGTAGATGCCATAGCCGGATCTGTCAAGTCTTGTACCAGGTTGCGTAATGGTACATTGTTACTAGAAACTGAGAGCGCCTTTCAGGCACAAAAACTGCTTCGGGCCACACTCTTGTCTGGGTGGAGGCTCACCACTCTTTGAATTAGTCTCCTGGTGTGGTCTACACTAGACCACTCGACGGATTGACTGACGAGGAGATTGTCATTCCTCGCTGAGCATAGCGTGACAGCTGTGCATAGGGTCATGAAAAAGGTTAACAATGACCTTGTACTGACCCGGATACTTTCCTTGACCTTTGATAGCGTATAGCTGCCGTCGCGCATCAAAGCGTGCTACGATGTTATTTCTGTTCGCCCCTATGTCCCGACACCTACGTGCTGCTACCAGTGTCAGCGTTTTAATCACACTCGCCATTCTTGTTCCAATGCGGCTACACGTGTGACTTGCAGCAGGGATGCCCATGAGGGTGACTGTCTACCTCTGTCTCCTCGTTGTGTGAACTGTCGCGGTGACCATGCAGCGTCCTCCCGCGACTGTCCCATCTACAAGGAAGAATGCTGTATCCAAGAAATTCGGGTCAAAGAGAAAGTCTCCACCTCGGCTGCTCGCAAGCTATTCGCTAGTAGGAAACCCACGTTGCTCCCAGCGGGGATATACAGTACTGTCCTCGCCTCTCCTCAGACTACTAGGGAGGTAGCGATGCAGACATGTGATCTGACCTTCAGCACTACGGTCGTCCGTTCGGCCAGTGCTAAGATCGCCCGGTCGACGTCTCCTCTTCCTCCCGTCGCCCCTGCGACACAAGCACCTTTATCAGCTTCTGCCAGGACGAAGACACAGAAGTCAGAAGCACGGGCCTTCAAGAAATAACCGTCTCGTGCAGACCTTCTACATACCTCAAGCCCTCAGCCATCGACCAATCCTTCCACACAACGACCTTCCAAGAAGGCTCATAGGAAGCACAGTTCTCCTTCCCTGCCATGGTGCATTTCTCCTCCTGCACCCCCCAGCGGTTGCCGCCCCAGGCTGTCATCCATTTCGCCTGGCCGCACCGCTGGTAGCCGAACATCTGGCCGTTCACCAGCGGAGGAAGCTCCCCCTCCCGGCCATCTTCACAAGATGGCCGATGAACCTATAGAACAAATGGACGATGACTGTCCGCCTCCTGCTAGCGGCGGCAGTGCTCGCTCGAAGCCGGGCTCCCAGTGGCCTTCGAAATGACCCCTTCTTGCATCTTCTTCCTCTCACGATGCCACTTGTTCACCAGAATATTCGCAGCATTCGCTCCAACCAAGAGGACTTGAAATTGTTGGTCCGCTTGCACCGTCCACTCGTCGTAGCCCTCCAGGAAATTAAGCTATGCCCATGCGATGAAATTGCCTTGGCTTACTACACCTCTGTGTGTTTTGACTTACCACTGTGGCAGGTATTCCGGCTCATCGAGGGGTTATGTTGCTGGTACGGGATGATATGTACTATGATCCCATCACATTGCACACCGGCCTGCAGGCAGTTGCCGTCCGCATTACTTTCCCCACTTTTACATTTTCCATTTGTACCGTTTACACTCCATCGTTGTCTGCCGTTATCAGGGCAGACATGCTGCAAATTAGTGCTCAGCTCCCTGCACCATTTTTGTTAACTGGAGACTTCAGTGCTCACCATCCTGTTTGGGGCTCTTCAGCATCCTGTCCGAGGGGCTCCCTGTTAGCAGACGTTTTCAGCCAGCTCAATTATATCTGCCTCAATACTGGCGCCCCTACTTTCCTTTCAGACACCTTTCACACCTATCCCCATTTAGACCTCTCTGTATGCACTACCCAACTTGCACGCCGGTTTGAGTGAGTGGTATGCACTTTTTGATACATATTCGAGTGACCACTTCCCGTGTGTTATCCATCTCCTGCATCATACCCCCCTCTCCGTGGTCAACTAGTTGGAACAACTCCAAAGCAGACTGGGGGCTCTTCTCTTCCAGGGCGACCTTTCAGGATCAAACCTTCACAAGCTGTGATAGTCAGGCCGCACACCTCACGGGAGTCATTCTCACTGCTGCTGAATATTCCATCCCTCACACTACTTCTACTCCAAGTCGCGTAACAGTCCCCTGGTGGACTGCAGCATGTAGAGACACTTAACGTGCTCGTCGGTGTGCTTTTACGCACCTTTAAATGCCACCCTACAGTGGCGAATGTATCAATTACAAACTATTATGTGCGCAGTGTCGTCTGGTTATTAAAGAAAGCAAGAAAGCCAGCTGGGCTGCTTTCACAAGCTCCTTAAACAGTTTTACTTCTTCTGTTGTCTGGGGTAGCCTGGACCGGATATCTGCCACTAAGGTCTACTCACCAGTCTCTGAAGGACTTCAATGACGTCCTTGTGGCCTTTGAGGGTGTCTCCAATGCCTTCGGCCGCTTTTTCGCAGAGGTTTCGAGCTCCACTCATTACCCCCCTGCCTTTCTCCCACGAAAACAGGCAGAGGAGGCTCGGCCACCTAATTTCCACTCCTCGAATTGTGAAAACTACAATGCCCCATTCACCATGCGGGGGAACTCGAAAATGCACTTGCCCAGTCACGGTCCTCCGCTCCGGGGCCTGATTCTATTCATATTCAGATGCTGAAGAACCTTTCTCCTGCGGGTAAAGGTTTCATTCTTCGTACTTACAATCGCATCTGGATTGAGGGACATTTTCCCACATGCTGGCGCGAGTCTATTGTTGTACCGATTCCTAAGCCGGGGAGGGACAAGCACTTGCCTTCCAGTTATCGACCCATCTCGCTTACCAGCTGTGTCTGTAAGGTGATGGAGCGAATGGTTAACTCTCCTTTGGTTTGGCTGTTCGAATCTCGACGCCTACTTACCAATATACAACGTGGATTTCGTAGGCGCCGCTCTGCTGTTGACCATCTGGTTACCTTGTCGACCTTCATTATGAATAACTTCTTGCGGAAGCGCCCGTCCGCGGCTGTGTTCTTTGATATGGAGAAGGCTTACGACACCTGTTGGAGGGCGGGCATTCTCCGCACCATGCATACATGGGGCTTTCACGGTCGCCTCTCGCTTTTTATTCGTTCCTTTTTAATGGATCGACAGTTCAGGGTACGTGTAGGTTCTGTCCGGTCAGACACCTTTCTCCAGGAGAATGGGGTGCCACAGGGCTCAGTTTTGAACGTCGCTCTCTTCGCCATAGCGATCAATCCAATAATGGATTGCCTCGCAGATGATGTATCAGGCTCCCTGTTCGTGGACGATTTTGCCATCTATTGCAGCCCGCAGCGTACATGTTTCCTGGAGCGCTGTCTTCAGCGTTCTCTTGACCGTCTTTATTCCTGGAATGTCGCCATGGCTTCTGTTTTTCTTCCGAGAAAACAGTCTGTATTAACTTCTGGCGCTACAAAGTGTGTCTCCCAGCGTCCTTATGACTCGGCCCCGTTGCTCTCCCATTCATGGAGACAACAAAATTTTTAGGTCTTACATTTGACAGGAAACTTAGTTGGTCTCCACATGCATCATATTTGGCTGCCCGTTGTACCCGTTCTCTAAACATCCTCCGTGTTCTCAGTGGCACATCGTGGGGAGCGGATCGAACCGTCCTACTTCGCCTATATCGGTCGATCGTCCGCTCCAAGCTGAATTATGGGTGCTTTGTATACTCCTCTGCACGGCCGTCCATCTTACGCCGCCTCAACTCCATACAACATCGGGATTTACGGCTTGCGATCGGAGCGTTTTATACTAGTCCCGCCGAGAGTCTTCATGCTGAAGCCGGTGAATTGCCACTCACCTACCGGCGCGATATACTTCTTTGTCGTTACCCTGTCGGCTTCTGTCAATGCCCGACCACCCATCGTATCGTTCCTTGTTTGACGATTCTTTCGACCGTCAATACGGGTTGTATGTCTCTGCCCTGCTACCCCCTGGAGTTCGCTTTCCTCACCTCCTTCAACACCTTGATTTTTCACTCCCTGCAACCTTTAGAGTGGGCGAAGCCACACGCCACCTTGGCTCCAGGCTCAGGTTCGCGTTAACCTTGACCTCCGCTCGCTCCCAAAGGAGGTTACCCCCGGTTCAGTATACCACTACTGTTTTGTCGAACTTCGTTCGAAGTTCATTAATATGACTTTCATTTATACAGATTGCTCTAAGACCAACAACGGGGTCGGGTGTTATTTTATTGTCGGGTCACGAAGTTTCAAATACCGGCTACATGGCCATTGTTCGGTCTTCACAGCTGAGCTCTTTGCCCTCTACCAGGCTGTTCTTTACGTCTGCCGCCACCGACATTCTGCTTATGTCATCTGCTCCGATTCTCTGAGCGCCATCCAGAGCCTCAGTCATCCGTATCCGGTTCACCCTTTCGTGCACCGGATCCAACGCTCTCTTCAGCAGCTGGTGGATGACGGGTCTGCAGTTAGCTTTATGTGGGTTCTTGGCCATGTCGGTATCCCTGGGAATGCAGCTGCAGATGCCGCGGCCAAGGCTGCGGTCCTCCAGCCTCGGACGGCTTCTTGTTGTGTCCCTTCATCAGATTGTAGAACGCTCATTTGTCAGTGCATTTTATCGCTGTGGCATGCCGATTGCGCTGCACTTACGAACCACAAGCTTCGGGCCATGAAACCTCTTCCCGCAGCTTGGACGTCCTCCTCACCTCCTCACCTCCTCCTTGGCGGGAGGAGGTCGTTTTGGCTCGGCTACGAATTGGACACTGCCAGTTCAGCCATCGCCATCTGCTGATGGCAGCGCCGGCGCCGTTCTGTCCATGTGGGCAATTGCTGACAGTCCGCCAAATTTTAAAATCCTGTCCAGATTTTACTACGCTGCGTCTTGATCTTGGCCTGCCATGTACTCTGGATGCCATTTTAGCGGATGACCCAGGAGCTGCTGCTCGCGTTCTTTGTTTTATCATCTTGATACACCTGTCTAAGGACGTTTGATTATGCTGTAGTTTTTTAATCCTATGCCTCTTAATACGTCTTTTATAGTGTTGACCCTTTTAGTTGCTATTTTAATCTTGTGCCTCGCATCACATTCCTAAATTAGTCAGGGCGCTAATGACCATTGTAGTCGTGAGCCCAAAAACCACAAAAAAGTCATTATTAGTGTTATGACATGTTGTGTGTGATAGATGTGATAGTGAGTGACAATCTCCATGCTCAGTTGAAGAACACTTCAATTGCAGCACAATTTCGCAATGAAGTTTTGTTTGGACAGCCAGTGATGTATCATCTGTGGACACTTGAGAGTAGGAAAAACAAAGTCTACTGCCATAATACAAGTTTGGAGGGAAGCCTCATCCTGAGACTATTACAAGCGGTGTTCACACGGTGTGAAGGTGATAAGGGGATGGTGGTGGAGGGGGGGTGGTAAGAGGATGGGGGCGGGGCAGCACACTGTTTAGTATACCATGATGCAGTGCAGTGGCAGTGTGGTGTAGAATGGAGCATCTGTGCTGGTCTGGGCTAGATGAGATTTAGCCAACACCTGGAGTGGAACTGAGTAAACAATTGAATGTACATTACCACATCATGTGCAGATGGAATGTGTTTCCTTGATAGCACTGCCCTCTGTTTCCTGATGAGTGCACTCTGCAGAAATGTGGCTAGTGCCCCCTGGTGGCACATGTAACTCTTCGTGTATCAACAAATTGTTTCTATACTGCATCATGTTCACAATGTGGATGTCCTTGTGGTATTCGTAAGTACACACTAGTGGAGAGAGACATCTGTGGGCTGAGGGTAGACAAACCGTCAGCGTGAAGCCATTGTGCTGGTAGCATAACAGTCACCTTGCAGTCCGTACACAATTATCGCAAAGGAGGTGATGAAATATGTGATTCAAAATATTAAAAATTTTAAAGTTTGGAACAACACACAAATCTATACATATGAATTAGGTGGATAAAGTTACACACTCCCAAAAAATATTCTATTTTGTTGTTTACAACAAAATTATAATTGAATACGGTATATTAATTATCAGGGATACACATCCCTTAATGCATTCATAAATCAAACATATTTTAAAATTGTAGCTAAGCCTACACAAGACTTAAGTGGCATTGGATACCATTGTAAACTATTGTTTGAGGTCATCAGACTTAGATAAAAATAAAAACCATAGGTTGAGCACTTCTGTATAGTGTGTGTTTCATGTGAATTAAACAGAGAACTGACTCGTGGAGATAACATCTTGGACCTACTGCTAACAAACAGACCCAAACTTTTCGACTCTGTAAGTGCAGAACAGGGAATCAGTGATCATAAGGCCTTTGCAGCATCCCTCAATATGGAAGTTAATAGGAATATAAAAAAAGGGATGAAGGTTTATCTGTTTAGCAAGAGTAATAGAACGCAGATTTCAGACTACCTAACAGGTCAAAGTGAAAATTTCTGTTCCAACACTGACAATGTTGAGTGTTTATGGAAAAAGTTCAAGGCAATCGTAAAATGTGTTTTAGACAGGTACATGCCGAGTAAAACTGTGAGGGATGGGAAAAACCCACCATGGTTCAACAACAAAGTTAGGAAACTACTGCAAAAGCAAAGAGCTTTACTCCAAATGTAAACGCAGCCAAAACCTTTCAGACAAACAGAAGCTAAACAATGTCAAAGGTAGTGTAAGGAGGGTTATGCGTGATGCGTTCAGTGAATTCGAAAGTGAAATTTTATGTACCGACTTGACAGAAAAACCTAGGAAGTTCTGGTCTTACGTTAAATCAGTAAGTGGCCCAAAACAGCATATACAGACACTCCAGAATGATGATGGCATTGAAACAGAGGATGACACATGTAAAGCTGAAATACTAAACACCTTTTTCTAAAGCTGTTTCACAGAGGAAGACCGCATTGCAGTTCCTTCTCTAAATCCTCGCACAAATGAAAAAATGTCTGACAACAAAATAAGTGTCCAAGGAATAGAAAAGCAACTGAAATCACTCAACAGAGGAAATTCTACTGAACCTGATGGGATACCAGTTCAATTCTACTCAGAGTACGCGAAAGAACTAGCCCCCATTCTAACAGCTGGTTTTCGGAAACCCGGAATCTACTGTGTCGGAATCAACATCGATTCTGGAAACAGCGATCGCGAGAGACCCAACTCGCTTTATTTGTTCATGAGACCCAGAAAATATTAGATACAGGCTCCCAGGTAGATGCTAGTTTCCTTGACTTCCGCACTGTCGCCTGATAAACAAAGTAACAGCCTACGGAATATCAGACCGGATTGGGTTGATGGAGGAGATAGAGAATATCAAAAGAAGAGCGGCGTGTTTCGTCACAGGGTTATTTGGTAACCGTGATAGTGTTATGGAGATGTTTAGCAAACTCCAGTGGCAGACTCTGCAAGAGAGGCGCTCTGCATCGCGGTGTAGATTGCTCGCCAGGTTCCGAGAGGGAGCGTTTTTGTACGAGGTATCGAATATCTTGCTTCCCCCTACTTCTACCTCCTGAGAAGATCACAAATGTAAAATTAGAGAGATTCGAGCTCTCACAGAGGCTTTCAGACAGTTGTTCTTCCCACGAACCATATGTAACTGGAACAGAAAAAGGAGGTAATGACATTGGCACGTAAAGTGCCCTCCGCCACACACTGCTGGGAGGCTTGTGGAGTATAAACATAGATGAAGGTGTAGATGTAGATCCTTTTATAAATGAGTTGTATTACATGTATTTTGTTAAATATTGCCCAGTGCCTGTTTATCATTGGATGTGAAAGATTGAGACATATTTCAAAACAGATTTGAGTGTTTATACTAATTAGTTCAAGTATTTCTAGTAATTAGTAAAAAGTTTTAAAAATTTGATAGAAGATAAAGAGAAGTAAGAACAAACAATTTTCTCTGAAGTAAAGTCATTAAAAGGGGTATACCTTCTGTAATATCTCCTTGGACAGCTGAAGCACAGCATGTTAACAGTGATTGTAAAAATATCCTAACTGAAAGAGACTTGAGGTATGTGTCACACCTTGTCAGTGACATTTTTTTTCAAACTTAACATGAATTTGTGTACTTACTGGATGTCATGCCACACATGGGCAGTTTTTTTTAACCCACCACTGTGACAAAATTTCTGTAGAACTCAAAAGGCCTCTGGTGTCTTCTGTATGTTGCTGCTGTAGTTTCCATCATGGTTTGGCTGCTTCCATTATTGAACTAGGTTTATTGAGTTTAGTGAGACATGAGTTTTGGATTTTTCTAGGGTTGTGTCATTGTATAAAGACTGGACAGGTATTGTGCAAAGATTTAGTCCCTTCATTTAACCATCTAGGCATCTTAACACCAAAAAGTCCTTAAGTGTGAAAGAGTGACCAGTGAGTCACTGCTATAAGTAGTGGCATATTGTCAGAGGTGGGTATTCAGTTAAGATAAGTAGTAAGGGAGGTAGAAAGGAATGAAAGACGACTAAGTTTGAATATCCTGTCACCAGTTGGGTCATTTTTAATGGAACTCTATCTTGGACTGAGAGAGGATGTTCAAGAAAGTCAGTCTTGTGCTTGCCTCTAGTGATTTAGCGGAAGTTTGATATAATATAGGCACCTCTTCAATAAGGCATGTAATGATTATGGATCGATTTTGTGGTTTGGTCACAAGGAGGGATCAAGTGCTTGATGATCCTCTCTCACAGCTGTGGGTTAGGCAGGAGAGAGTAGAGGACAAGTATTAGTGTACATCATGCAAAGTTAGTAATCATGTAGCTACAGTTGAAAGGTTGACAAAAGAAAATCTAATGGGAACTGGGAAAGAGTAAGAAGTAAAAAGAAAAATGAAAAAATATGGAATTCACATCAGCAATTCAGGTTAACAAACAGTTTGGCTTGTTGCCTGGAATAAGTGGCTATCAAATTTGTTAAAATGGAATGCAGCAGACTCATTGGAATATCATTAATGTTTGTCATAAATATTAGAAAATAGAAAGAAAAGAATCTTGCTGCTTGATAACAGCCACTGGAGATGTGCGAGACACACAGTAGAGAGAAAAAAAAATGTAGGTGTAGAGTCCCATATTTGTAATGGTCATGAAATAAAGTGCCACACTTAACCATATTTCAGAGAATAACATGCCTTGAGCAAATTCTCTAATGGAATGTTAAGGTTCTTACACTAGGAGGTACAGTGTGTTTTAGTTAATAAATTAATCACAGCTTTAAAAATGACGTAAATGGATTGTAGCATGCAACAGGCCTCACTAGTCTGTGTTTCATTGCGGTTTAGCAGCACAATGACCAGTTGTGTTGCCTTTGACTGTAGGTTGGACTAATATCTGTGACGCAACTCTTGCTCCAATTATTAAATGAGATTTCTTATAATTCCACTGGAAGCAAGATGGATCAATCAGAATGATTATAAACACACCCAGTGAGGTCACTAGGCACAACAGAGGATGGCATGTAGTGATAAATGTGTCAACACCAGGCCAAGTGGCTAAAAACCAACAGCAAATGAAAGGGCAGCAAAAGTCAACGTCAGCTCCTCTTGTATGTACTCGCTGAAGAGTGTTACGTAGTGTCTGGAGGACATATTTATTGTGAGCTTAAAAAATTTAGCTATTCATGAACACTGATTTGGACTCTGTTTTCCCTAACCACTGCTGTTTGGCTTGCATGTGGACATGTCTGTTTTCCTAATGTGGGCAGCCCTTATCCTCTATTCAACTGCATGTAGTGCCTACTGAGAGTGCACTCTCAGCTTTGTGTGCATGGAATGTGTGTTCCATATAAGAGGATTCGTAGCCTGGCAATGTTAGTGTTCTCCAGCACTAATGTTAGAGTTGTTGGTAAATTTTAAGAGTGCTTCAACTTCCAAGATGTATCTGCCTCTAGGAAATCTTGTTTATGTTTGGTTTAAGAAGAGCAGTGATCTGTTATTTTCTGAGAATAATTTGTACTTAACGGATGTTAAGTAAATCCATTTATGTTCAAACAGCAAACCTACAATAAGGCTATACTAACCATGGTCTACAGTTAAGATGGATTGTGAATGATGCACTAGAAGAGCTTCTCATAGGATGTGTAACAGGGACAGACAAGCACACATAGTTCTCTGTAGAGTCAAATTTCACCACCACCACCACCGCCGCTTCCCTCTGCTCCTAAACTGGTGACGCCTTGATGCCTCATAATGTGCTCTACCAACCTCTCTCTTATTTACTCAAGTTGTAACAAAAATTTCTTCTTCAACCAATTCTGTTCAGTACCTCCTCATTATGTACACAATCTACCCATCTGAATCTTCACCATTCTTCAGTAGCACCACATTTCAAAAGCTTCTACTCTGTTATTGTCTATGTTTCTGCCATACTTTACTACTCAAGATGAATACCTGCATTAGAGACTTCCTAATGCTTAACTCTAAATTCTGAAGGTGGCAGGGGTAAGAGATAGGGAGCGGAAGGCTATTTACAATTTGTACAGAAACCAAATGGCAGTTACAAGAGTTGAGGGACATGAAAGGGAAGCAGTGGTTGGGAAGGGAGTGAGACAGTGCTGTAGCTTCTCACTGATGTTATTCAATCTGTATATTGAGCAAGCAGTAAAGGAAATGAGACAGCAAACGACTTGGAAGAGCAGTTGAACAGAATGGATAGTGTCTTGAAAGGAGGATATAAGATGAGCAACAACAAAAGCAAAACGAGGATAATGGAATGTAGTTGAATGAAGGCAGGTGATGCTGAGGGAATTAGATTAGGAAATCAGACACTTAAAGTAGTAAAGGAGTTTTGCTATTTGGGGAGCAAAATAACTGATGATGGTCAAAGTAGAGAGGATATAAAATGTAGGCTAGCAATGGCAAGGAAAGCGTTTCTGAAGAAGAAAAATTTAACATCAAGTATAGATTTAAGTGTCAGGAAGTCATTTCTGAAAGTATTTGTATGGAGTGTAGCCATGGACAATAAATAATTTAGACAAGGAATAGAATGGAAGCTTTTGAAATGTAGTGCTACAGAAGTATGCTGATGATTAGATGGGTAGATCACATAACTAATGAGGAGGTATTGAATAGGATTGGGGAGAAGAGAAGTTTGTGGCACAACTTGACTAGAAGAAGGGATTGGCTGCAAGAAACTGGTACATTTACATGTATGAGGATAATGAGTGCTACATGGACATGTCTCACTCCTGACTTTGAAGAGAATGTCCTTCATCATTCAGAAGAAAACCCAATGAAAAGTACTCAAAACATTGTATGGGCCTTGGTGTGCTACTTGCCCCATAGGTCTGAGGTAAATGTTTATACTGTTTGTGTACCCTAAAGCAGGAGATATGAAATTTCTACAGTCCTCAAACCGAGTTTTGTAACTATTAAGTTTTAGTGAAAATTTCTTAAATCATTTTTTTTTCTTTAAATTGCATGCAGTTTAATGTAAAGTAATACACAGATGTAATTCATTTTTTATGGTCATTAGGTACTTCCGAGGCAGTGTAATGAGATATGTGACTGCAGCTGTGAAGGCTAGAGTTGGCCAGGGCCAGAGTTGCAGTCACGTCAGGCTCACCGATGGCAACACTTGCCATCTCCTCGGCGAGTTGCGGGATGATAATAATCGTAAGTATTTCAAAGGTTAAATATATCATCAGTCAACAGTGTTTTTTAGAAATTCCTACATTTGGACCTTCCTTTTTTCTGGTATTTAAGTTTTTATTGCATTTTTTCTTTTTTCTGCCTGTAGTTAATTGGCATCCTCAATCATATAATGACTTCTGATGAACTAAAAAAATTACAGGGGAGAAATTTGGAAATGCTGAATAAGCAGAACGATAAACAGGTATCTGCATGTTCTGTAATAAATACACCTTCACAGCAGTAGCATCCTGATTGCGGGTCAGGATCAGAGTAACCTGATTTTAAGTTGCAATTGTGTGGCAGGCTCATCAATTTCTTTGTGTTGGAGTGTGAAATTATGGGGTGGAAAGCTTCCAGGCTAGGAAATGTGTTCAAAAAGGAAGAGGAAACTCTGACCAATACCTGAGATGAGACAAAAGTTTAGGATAAGAAATTGGCATTAATCCCATGAGGCAGCAACATACTGTACAAGAGGTGATCAAAAAGTAATGGGGATTTTTTATTTTCACATGTGTTATGTATCATATTTCCAATTTTTTATCTCTTACGTATATATGTTCCTGATGTGTTTCTAGTTTTAGTTCTTTGAATATTTAGTTTCTTGTTGACAATTGAGATGGTTATACATCTTTTTTTAGTTCTGGACAAAATTTTACGTGATAGAAAGATGAATCAAGGAATTTGCATTAAAATTTGCTTAACAATGGAATAATGTACTATGAGTGTGAAAAGAGTTCACGACTTTCCAGAATGAGATTTTCACTCTGCAGCAGTGTGTGTGTGTGTGTGTGTGTGTGTGTGTGTGTGTGTGTGTGTGTGTGTGTGTGTGTGTGCGCTGATATGAAACTTCCTGGCAGATTAAAATTGTGTGCCAGACCGAGACTTGAACTCGGCACATGCCTTTTGTGGGCAAGTGCTCTACTGCAGTAATGAAGACAATGAGAACTGTGGATGCCCTAGCACGCCAATTGCAGTAGACATTGTGGAAGAAGTGAAGAAAAAAAATGATTTTCGAGAATTTTAGGGGCTGCTGATGACCCTGGCATATCCTTTGGCTCATGGCAAGCAATTTTTTTTATATGTTAGGCAAGAAACATGCAGCAGCAAATTTTTTTCCAACATTGTGGTACTTTTTCTAAAAAAGACATTGCATAGACATTGTTCAGGAACTGCTGAATGAAGTCAACAATTGTCCAGCACATTCAAAGAAGGGTGTGACAGGTTACAAAATGTGGGTATATGGGTATGAAATTGAAACGGAGGACAAATTGTTCCCATGGAAACTGTCTGAAGACCCAAGACAGAAAAAATTCTAAAAGTTTGAGCTCATGTGAAGGTTCTCCTCATTGTTTTCTTAGATCTTAGTTGATAATGATTTCCTGCCTTATGGTCATATGGTCAGTAAGGCACTACTTGGCAGTTAAGCACCATTTTTGCAGAGCAATCTGAAGAAAATGACGAGAATTGCGCCAAAACTACTTGTGAAAATAGCATCGTGATAATGTTCCCACTTGCACTTCAATGCTTGTCCGTGATTTTTGGGCAAAAGATAAAACTGTTATAGTGTCTCAGCCATCATATTGTCCAGATGTGGCTGCCTGTGACATCTTCCTTTTCCTGAAGGTAAAGAGAACCATGAAAGAATGTTGTGTTGCCACTATGAGATAAAAACATAATTGCTGAAGGAGCTGAACACCATAACAGAAAGTGAGTTACAAAAGTGCTTCCAAGATAGGAAAAAGTGCTGGCGCAAATGTACTACATGTGAGGGTGATTACTTTGAAGGGGACAAATTTGTTGTCGATCAATAAATAAATATTCTTCAATAAAAGCAAATATTCCCATTACTTTAATGCCTCATATGTTCCATAGTCCTCTGCCTATCCTGTGCAGCTAAGTGCTAGCATGGCAGACTCAGCATCTGGAGCAAGCTGTCATTGGAGTCCCTCATGAGGTACGTTGCACGGATTATACAAGGTGCCAAATGAGCAGCACCCGTGCATCGTGTGCTGCCCATACCCGCAGCATTTAAAGGCAGTTCTTGAGACTTCATTAATAGACTGTCTAGAGATAGTTTAGGCCTATCTTAGTCATCTGGTTCAGTTTCTTTAGTATCTTTGTGACACTCTGTCATAGATTAAACAAACCTGTGACCATTTGTGCAGCCCTTCTCTTTATACATTAAATATTGCTTGTTAGTCATATCTGTTGTGGACCCCATACCCTTCAGCAATATTCTAGAACTGGTCTGTTTGTAAGCAATCTCTTTAAGAGACTGTTTTCACTTCCCCAGTATATAGTATATAAGCAAAGTCCACCACCTGCTTACCTCACAACTGCACCTATGTCATCATTTCATTCCATTCCATTTCATATCACTACAAAGCATTACACCCAGGTATTTGTATGAGTTTGCTTATTCCAACAGTGACCTATTGATATTATGGTCATAGGATACTACACTTTTTTTTCTTTTGATGAAGTGTATAATTCTAAATTTCTGGACATTTAGAAAAAGTTACAGTCTCTGCACCATGTTTAAATCTTATCAAGATCAGACTGAACATTTATGCAGCTACTTTGATAGTATTTCATGATAGATAACTGCATCATCTGCAAAAAGGCTGATTTTTACCATTCATGTTGTCTGCACGGTCATCTATTCGTTTTGTTTTATGGCCTACATTGGACCATTTCAGTCAATATTATGATTAGATACTTCTGCTTTTTCTTTTTTGTTGGCCCAGTACCTGTTCATTATTTTCAGATCTTGGCCTACTCTCCTCTTCTGAAATCACCCTCCCATTTTCTGTTTGTTAATTTTTATTTGTAGTGTGATATGTTTGTCCTGAAAAGTATCTTGAGCATGTCTGTGTAGCCCTTTAGATCCTGCATCGTAATGTGTAATTTCACAATTCTCTCCTTGATTTCTGCAAACACCCTAATGTTTGCTATTCCATAACTTCTTAATTACTCTCCAGCTTATTCTACTTTTTGTTGTCCTCATCAGATGTCGTAGGAAAGAGATCTGTTGCTCTTCTAATAATTTCCGGGTATGCAGCCGGATCCCGTCGACATTCTGCCACGATATTTCGGCCCAGAGACGTCCGGCCATCATCAGGTGAGTACACAACTACTGAAGAGCCCAGGTGCAGTCGCGGTATTTATACCGATTCTCGCGCACGTGTTGACATGCGCGGCATAGCCGAGTTGTACGTGCTGCCCTCGGTGGTGAAAGTAAAAGATCATCTAGTCATTGAGTATCGAATGACGCTGTCTATTCCGCTGTGAATGTATAACTTTAATAACAGGATTCCAAGTTTTATCCAGTTGAAAGCCGTTGTCACGATTTATAAGATTATCGGCAAGACGTATTTCCACTGATTCCTTGATTACGGAATCCCAAAATCCGGAAACCGGAGCTAAAATTTTTGTTCCATTGTATTCCATTGAATGTCCCAATGAAATACAGTGCTCTGCTACTGCCGATTTTGACGGTTGCCGCAGACGGGTGTATCTTTCATGTTCTGTACACCGTTCTTAAAGCCTACGGTCTTCTGGCGGTACGTAGATGATACTTTTGTTGTATGGCCTCATAGCAGACAGGAACTGGAGAAATTCCTTCATCATTTAAACTCTTTACATGAGAACATCAAATTCACGATGGAGATTGAAAAAGATGGCACTTTACCATTTCTAGACGTGCTAGTATGCCGTAAAAATGATGGGTCATTAGGACATTCTGTGTACAGGAAACCGACTCACACAGATCTGTATCTCCAGGCGTCAAGCTGCCACCACCCAGCACAAACAGCCGGCGTTCTCAGTACCTTAATACATCGAGCGCATGTAATATCGGACGATGAAAACCTCCACGCAGAATTAGAACACTTGGAGAAGGTTTTTAAAGAGAATGGCTACACTTCACGCCAAATAAGAAAGGCCATGCACAACTGTCATAACAAGAAGCAGCGCACTGAGGACGCTGATGACGACTTTAAATCAACTGCGTTTCTTCCATACGCCGGGAATGTGTCGTCGAAAATAGGCCGATTACTGAAGAAGAATAAAATCAAGGTTATCTTCCGTCCACCAGCAAAGAACCGGGCCCTGGTTGGATCCGTTAAAGACGATTTACAACTGAAGAAAGCAGGCGTCTACAAAATTCCCTGTGAATGTGGCTCTGCATATATTGGCCAGACGACAAGAACTGTCCATGAACGGTGTACAGAACATGAAAGATACACCCGTCTGCGGCAACCGTCAAAATCGGCAGTAGCAGAGCACTGTATTTCATTGGGACATTCAATGGAATACAATGGAACAAAAATTTTAGCTCCGGTTTCCGGATTTTGGGATTCCGTAATCAAGGAATCAGTGGAAATACGTCTTGCCGATAATCTTATAAATCGTGACAACAGCTTTCAACTGGATAAAACTTGGAATCCTGTTATTAAAGTTATACATTCACAGCGGAATAGACAGCGTCATTCGATACTCAATGACTAGATGATCTTTTACTTTCACCACCGAGGGCAGCACGTACAACTCGGCTATGCCGCGCATGTCAACACGTGCGCGAGAATCGGTATAAATACCGCGACTGCACCTGGGCTCTTCAGTAGTTGTGTACTCACCTGATGATGGCCGGACGTCTCTGGGCCGAAATATCGTGGCAGAATGTCGACGGGATCCGGCTGCATACCCGGAAATTATTAGAAGAACAAATACGCCGGGAAAATTTCAGAAGTCAGATCTGTTGCTATTTCATTATACTTGTCATTTGTCCTATTTATTTATAAACTGTTTCATTTGAAGCTATTCTCAAGACTCCCTCTTTTTAGTGTTTTTTATTTATACATGTTCTGAATATACTACTTACTATTTTGAGTAATCTGTTGACTGCTACTGTGTTGGTTGTTTTAAATACATTTCTGTAGCATATGTTACTTGGGGCTGTGTGACTTCCTTGTAGTGTTTCAGTTCTGTGGCTACTGAGAGGTATTTTTTGTAACGTGTGTGCTTGGTAACACATTTCAATCAATTTGTCTATTCTCCTCTGTCATGATGGTTTCTCATTCATGTTGTGTGTTATTGTTTCTCCCAATTTAAACTTTTCAACAATTTTTTATGTCATCATGTTCTCCAGTTCTAATTTTGTTTGCCAGTGATGGTTCTGGTTCGCATTATTTCTGCTGTTTCGAAAGATATTTTAAGGCCAATACTCTGTCCTATTTCCTCTAATAATTTTATTTCTTGTTTGGTTTATTTAATGTTGTTGGTGAGCAGAGAAGTTGTCAGCAAATCCTAGACCATTAAAATTTGCCATCTATTTGTGTTCCAACACTAATGTTCTTCGAGTTGTCTGCGAACGGTACCCTCATTAAGTATTTGAGGACACAATCAAAAAGGAGTGGAGACAAGGCATCTCCCTGCCTTAAACCAGTTTTTTCCAAAAATGATCCAGAAACTTCTCATCTGAACTTAATTTTCAAGTCTTAATTTGTTATGGTGATTTCTATGAGTTTAATTAATTTTGTGTGGAGTCTGAAATTTTTCAAAACTTTTAGCATTGAAGGTCTATGGATAGAATCATATGCTTTCTTAACATCTACAAACATAATTGAGACAGGCTTGTTTCACTTTTAGTAATGACATGATTAATTTCAGAGTAATTATTTTTTTGGCACAACCTCTCCAAGGTCTGAAGCCTCCTTGGTAGTCCCCTAGTTCGTTATCCAGTTGTTCTGTGACTCTATTGTGTTAAATCCTGGAGAAATCTTTTAGGTATGGTCAAACACTGAGATTTGTCTACAGTTTTCTGAATTACTTTTGTCTCCTATGATGTGAAGTGCGTTAATTACAACTCTGGTCCATTCTTATCAGAATGTAATATTTAAAGATGTCAAAGTTGTTTTACCTGCATATTTCCACAAAAATTTGATTTTCATTACATGCTTTGTATTTTCTCACTTCTTCAAGTGCAGTTTCTGTTTCTTGTACTGTTGTCGGTTTTACATTGCTCGTCTTGTTTCTAAAGGAGTGTCTTTACGTATTGTTAATAGCTTTCCAGGTTCATCACAGTTAGAGAGCTTTTCAAATGCACTTGCCAAGACTTCTGTGACTTTCTTGTTTTTGCAAGCTATTCTTGAATCTTTATTTCTTGGAATTATTGTTGAGGGTTGTAATTATGCAGTTCTTTACCAAAGGCTTTGAAATGCACTCGGGATTTGGTTTTGTAGTAGTTTTGTTCACAGTCGCTCAATAGATCCTTTACATATAACCACTTTATTTTTCTGATAATCTGAGAGAATTTTTTTCCCATGTTTTTGCTCATGTCTTGAGGTCAGCTGAATTTTCTTCTATTATATGAGTTTGAAATTTCATCCGAGCTTGAAGTTCAACACATGCCACAGTCCACCATGCATAATTTTTATGTTGGTTTTTGTGGCCGATTCTTCAGCATGATTTTTTTGTTGGTATTAGGCCCTCAATATTATACATTACTATTACATTTTGTGTGTTTTTCTATAGCTCTCATTTTTTATTAAATTATTATGTAATACTTTCCTTTATCTCCTACTGCTCTCTATCCTTTTTTCCCTAATGGGGTGAATTTGGCTTTTTGACCAAATAATGATCCGAACCTTTGTCGGTTCCTCTCAGTAATTTCATTTCAAATTTATTTATGAAAGAATTTAACAATGTAGACATGGTTCAGCTGGCACCTTTCTTTTAAAATGTGTAGATTTAGAGATGAGCCCATGTATTCTGCAAATTTGTGTCTTTGTCAGTTTCTTTAGTTTTTGTATGTGGAGCTCATTTTCTGATAATATCTCTCAATTAATTTTGCTTTCCCAGTTGGGCATTAAAATCCTCTATTATGATCTTTGTTGTTTTTACTGACTTGATTTATTTCCTGATCATAAACACCCCAGAATTTTTCTATTTCTACCATAGTTCTTGTTGGAAAGTTTCTCATTGGTGTGTGTGTTTTTCAGACTTAAAATTGCAATTTATGGAGAAATAGCTTCAAAATCAGTTGTTGAATGTATTATGTTCTGTAAACCCTGTCTTGGATTGTGAACACTGTTTCATAACTCTTTTCCCTTTTCTTTCATTGTAAATTATATACCCATAAGGTTCAAATCGATCTCTTGTTATACTTCTTATTTCTTGGAATAGTGCTATTATGATGTTTTGTCTGCCAGTTCATTTGTGACATTTTTGAGCTTTTCAGTTTTCATTAGTGCATTAATGTGTTGTAATGCAATTAGTGTGTTTGTTGTATTTTGGCATTGTGCACTTGATGAGGGATGAGTGACATGAAATGCTCAGATTCATTTGAGTCTCCCAGTTGGCTGTCCACTGAATTTGCTGTTGCCTACTCCTTCCTTACTGCATTGGAGAGTGGAAATTTTTCTGTAGAAGACCATTTAATATTTGACTGTCAGAGGCTATCAACCTTGAGTGGAGCAAGCTTTGTGTACTTGATCAGGTTGCCAACCACTGAGGATATTAATCCGCCACCACTGACATGTAGAACAGCAGCTGTTGGATACTGCCACTGGTGTGTGGAAACATCATGCTCTTGGTACTAGTTTTGGTCTGCCCCTGGTATTTAATTTCCCTGATATCCACAATACCTGGTGAGCATCCTCCTATTCACCACCTACAGAGACGCTAAGGAGGAGACTAGTCTCACAACCCTACCACAACAAAGGTCACAATTTTACGCTGGTAAATACTGCATTTTTGGGCAACAACAGCCATATTATGTGGCAGGTGTCATTAGAGCATAGTTAATAAAGTCATTTCATGTAATAATAATAAAAAATACTAAGCACTCATCTTTTCGTGTTTCCCACACTTGTGTCATGTAAAATCATGGCTCAATCATTGAAAATCTAGGTGGTTATGATCCCAAGCTCAGATGCAAAGAGGCCTAGGTTTTATCCTGCTATATTCAAAAGTTTTGTAGATGCGCTTCACAAACCATTCTTGGAGATTAAACCTTTCAAAATTAGCACAATAGTGATGTAAAATAAATAAATAAAAAAAAGAAAAACTGCACTCCGAATTCAAGTTACACTTCCTTTTAATTGTAATATCATGTAAACACAAAACATCTTTCTCACAGTCACTGTTAAAGTTCATATTTTATAAGCAGACTATGTTAAGCGTCTTTCCAACATGATGTCCAGCACTTGACCTTTTCAACATCCAACACTCTAACAACATAACAACTAACTAACAATCGCTTACGTGCCCAAAACTCAGAGTTACAAGTATGTCAAAGGTCATAGTGACAAAAGAAAGAAAACACATAAGAATAATATCATTGCAATATAAACATATTGATTTATCAAAAGTGAAATCAAATCTGAATGTTGTCTCAGAAATATGTCAAGTAGTTAATAGAAATACAGTAGAATATTACTGGTATCGAGAGGTTCAGGTGAGGTGCCATAATAGTTGCGTAGTTAAAGTACCATTACACTAGCAACTCCTCTGATAGGTTGTTAATATATAACATGAACAGAAAGGGTCCCAGCATACTTCCATGGGGCACACCTGACATTACACCTACACCTACTCCTACATTTACATGTAATCTTCTTAAATACATACTTTTAAAAGATCAATTCTTCAGTTTCTTATCAAGAATAACACACGATATGTGTATAGTATAGAGTTACATGCACTGGCTTTTTTTGTTTATATTTTGAATATAATACCATCTTTTTGTCTTTTGTCTGTTCTTAACATTAACATTAGCATTAGAGGTTATACTCTCTATATATCCTCCAAATATAACCTTGGGACACAGTTTATTTCAGATGTTACATCGCCACCACTTCTCATTTCATATCTGATGAATATTCTTTCAAACACTTCTACATTATTCTCTCTGTAGTATTTTCAGCAGATTTACATCTCACCAATTCTCTTGTAGCATACTGATACACTATTGATCCTCTTCACAGCATTCATGAATGATCCACCGCTCTAAACAGGAACTAAAAAGAATCTTGACACATTTGCAGTGTTGGAAGATAAAGAAAAATGCACTTACAATCACTACAATTGAACCTATAAAACTCCAAAAGGGAATACAGCTTTGTGAAAGGATGTTAACAGCAGTCATTTACTGATACACTAAAATATTCATTTACTAATACAAGATTTTATTTTCTACTTAATAAAGCTAATGCCCTGTGATAGTTAAATCATGTAATTGCTGAATTTGGTCGATGAGACATTACTCTCTATCCATTTTCAGCTCTGACGCTGTATCTGTTATATTGCTTTGAATAATTCACTCCAACACTAAGCACTGTTTGACCACCATATCCTTTGTTTACAAAGAAGATTCAGTTTGCCTGCAAGCCAGATAAGAATGTCAGTGGGTTTATCATCACTCCAAAACAAGGTAAATAATTCAATCTTCAGTGCCACAATCAACAACTCATCACTCTGTATCAGTGTCTAAACGCTTTCATTTATTAGAGTATATTTTGAATGCAATTTGTAGGTTTCTCTGTTCTTACTTCTGATATCTCATGGCCACATGTGGAAAAAAGAACAAATGTCTGCTTGCATCTGATGACACTGATCATTTTTAAATGATTATTTTCTCCGCTATTGAAATGAATATACTATCAAAAACAGTGCTGCCAAACCAAAGTTACTAAACACACCATTCCAAAATTCCTTCACCACAGAAGATCAAGTAAATATTCCAGAATTTGAATCAAGAACAGCTGCCAACATGAGTAACACAGAAACAGGTATACTCAGAGTAGTGAAGAAACTTTATGCATACAATAGCTCCATAGTAACAGTCATACAACTGTTCACTTGACAAAAGAACCGTATTCATACACTGAGAAGCTGAACAGATTACACCAATATTTAAGCAAGGTAGTAGCAGCAACCCAATAAATTACAGGCCTATATTATATTCAACAGGATTTTGTAAAATATATTGTGTTTGAACATTATGCACTACCTTGAAGAAAGTGATGTTTTCTAAATCTGTGCTGCCTGTGTATGAATAGAGCATTCTTGCAAAACACAGCTAACTCTTTATTCACATGAAGTGTTGGGTGCTTTTGACAAAAGATTTAAAATTGATTCTGTATTTCTGGATTGTTGGAAGGCTTTTGACATTGTACCACACAAGTAGTGAAATTGCATGCTTATGGAATATGGTCTCAGTTACATGACTGGATTCATGATTTCTTGTCAGAGAGCTCACAGTTCATAGTAGCTGACAGAAAGACATCGAGTGAAACAGAAGTAATTTCTGGCATTGTACGAGATAGTGTTATAGGCTTTTTGCTGTTTCTTATCTATATAAATGATTTGGGAGATAAACTGAGCAGCTCTCTTAGGTTTTTTTCAGATGACACTGCCATTTATCAACTAGTTAAGCTATCAGAAAATTAAAAGAAATTGCAAAACAATTTAGAAAAGATATCTGTGTGGTTCAAAAATTTGCAGTTGGCCCTAAGTAATGAAAAGTGATAGGACACCCACGTAAGTGCCAAAAGGAGTCCATTTAACTCTGGTTACAAGATAAATCAGTCAAATCTTAAGACTGTAAAATCGACTAAATACATAGGAATTACAATTACAAACTAATTACATTGGAAGGAAAACATCGAAAATATTGTGGTGAAGGCTAACTGAAGACACTGTTTTATTGGCAGGACAGGGGTAACAGATCTACTAAAGAGACTAGCCACACAATGATTGTCCGTCCAGTTTTGTAATACTGCTATGCGATGTGGAGTCCTTACCAGATAGGATTAATGGAGTACATAATGAAAGTTAAAAGAAAGTCAGCACCTTTTTGTATTGTTGCAAAATAGGAGAGAGAGAGAGAGAGAGAGAGAGAGAGAGAGAGAGAGAGAGAGACACTGAAATGATACAGGATTTGGGGTGGACATCACTAAAACAGAGGTTTTTTACTGTAGTGGAATCTTCTCATGAAATTTCAATCGCCAACTTTCTCTTTCAAATGTGAAAATATTTTGTTGATGCTGACTGACATATGGAGAAATGATCACTGTGGTAAAATAAGGAAAACTGAAGGATACAAAACTATACAGGATTGGAATGGTAGACAATTGTGAAGATGACTCTGTGAAGACTCTGCTAGGCACTTGACTCTTTAATTGCTCTGGACATGTTAACATGCACCACTTTGTACCTCTACCTGTGAGTAATGAGAGATTCCAGTATCCCGAGCATCAGGTAGAGCCAAAGGTGGTGTAGCGGCATCTGGAACAGGCATTGCCAGCATACGAGGCCGAAGCTGGACCGAAAGACGCACTGCAACACTTGTATCCATTTGGATTACATACAGGCATAGGCCTCGGTGTCATAAGATGCGGCTAGGACTTCATTTTGGTTGACTGTCATATCCCTGCAACCATAGAAGGTCTTAGGCGGTGAACCGGCCAAGTGAAGGCACCCACTTCCGTAAGGGGGAAGGCCGCAGAAGATGAAGTAATATGTGGGGCTGTTGGACTTTGAAGAGCTCAGCCGGGCTGTGGTCACCCATGAGGGTGGAATGGTAAGAAGCCAGAAGTTGGAGAATCACATCATCATCATCATCATCATCATCACCAGCAGAAGAAGAAGTCAGGAGTTTCTTCATCTGAGCCTTAAATGTGCAGAAGAGGCGGTCAGCTTTACTGTTTGACTGTAGGTGGAACGGAGGGGCTGTGACATGCATGACGCCGTGACGGGCAAAAAATCCACAAAATCGGTAGAGGCAAATTGCAGACCATTATCAGTAACAAGAGTAGAGGAAGGCGTTCCAAAAACAAAATACAAGCTAGAGCATTGGTGGTTGCAGCGGTGGTAGGCGACGTGCAAAGGACAACGAAAGGAAAGTTAGAGTCGGCATCAATAACAAGAAGCCAATAAGTACCTAAAAAAAAGGTCGTGCGAAGTCAGCATGAATATGCTCCCAGGGCTTCTCAGGCATAGGCCACCGTGACAAAGATGACTTCAGGGCAGTAGCCTGTGACACACAACGGCCACAGGCAGCAATCTTGTGTGCGATTTCAGAGTCGGTGCTGGTCGATTACACATGAAGGCACGCCAGAGATTTTGTGAGAGAACCCCAGTGCCCTTGGTGAAGGAGGCACAAGACCGAAGCACACAAAGGCGCAGGTACCACAATACACATTGAAGCATTTTCGGTGGAAAGGATAACACCATCCCTAGCCATGAGGCAGTAACGCAAAGCGTAGTAGTTCCGCAACAGATCAGAAGTCTTAGCAGATGGATGATCTGGCCAACCCTTCCGAATACAGTGTAAAACCCTGGAGAGCGTAGGATCAGAACCCGTAGCAGCTGCCAGCCGGTCCCCGGTGATGGGGAACCCAACCACAACCCACTGCTCGGCAACATCCAGGTGGAAACACAAATGTTCAACCCTATCAAATGCCAGATCAGGACCCATGTGAAGGTGAGACAGTGCATCAGCATTCGCATGTTGAGCTGTTGACCGGAAATGAATCTCATAATTCAAATGAGAGAAGTAAGGAGCCCAACGCTGGAGGTGGTGTGCAACCCTCTCGGGAAGTGATGTTGATGGATGAAACAAGGAAACAAGTGGTTTGTGATCCGAAACAAGATGAAATTTGAATCCATAGAGAAAAACACCAAACTTATGAAGATCATAAATAATGGCCAAAGCTTCTTTTTCAATTTGAGAACACAAATGTTTGGCATCTGTGAGCATTTTGAGGCATAAGCAATGGATTGTTCAGAACCTTCAGAAAAACGATGTGCAAGGACTGCACTGACGCCATATTGAGAGGCGTCCATGGCAAGAACAAGATGTTGGCCAGGTCGATAAGTAGCCAGGCACGCGGCCTGTTTCAGCATGGTTTTCAGTTCCTGGAAAGCCACATTGCATGACGTGGACCAGTGAAAAGGCACGTTTTTATGCAACAGGCAATGCAATGGCTGAGCCACCGAAGCAGCAGATGGTAAGAAGGCCTACAGTTACTTAACAGATATAGGGTGAAGAAGGGCATCGATTGCAGCAACAGTTTGCTGAAGTGGACGAATACCATCTCGAGAGAGTTGAACCCCAAGTATGTGATAGATGCCTGAAAAAAATTTGATTTCTGAAGATTACGCTTAAGACCGGTAGTCTGTAAGACGTGAAAAAGTGTGCAGAAATTTTGAATATGTTCTTCAGTGGTGGATCCAGTGACAACAATGTTGTCCTGGTAATTTATACATGCAGGGACAGTGAACAATAATTGTTCCAAGAATCGCTGAAAGAGTGCAGGGGTGCTGGCAACCCCGAATGGCAATCGTTGGTATTGATAGAGGCTGAAAGGGGTGTTAAGGACCAGAAACTCTGGGGAAGCAGCATCCAGAGGAAGTGTCATGATAAGCTTCTGACAGGTCAAGTTTAGAAAAATACTGGCCCCAGCAAGTTTAGTGAACAATTCTTCAGGTTGAGGCATAGGGTAAGTGTTCAGGCATTGAGCATTTACAGTGGCTTTGAAATCACCACAGAGACGAATTTCACCATTTGGCTCAGCAACGACAGTGATAGGAGCGGACCACTCACAGGAAGTGACAGGAAGGAAGACCCCTCAAGCAAGGAGACAATCCATCTCCCATTTGTCCTGAACATGAAGAGCCACAGAATGGGTGGAGCCCGAAAAAACTTAGGCTGAGCACTGGATTTGAGCGTGATAGGAACTTCAAAGTGATTTGCACGGCATAACCCAAGAGGAAAAAAGGGACAAAAATGTCAGTGACAAGAAATCCATTTGAGCATAAGGATTAGCATCAGAGATGATATTGACAGTCATCTAATGGAGAACCCAAAAACGCAAAAGGCATCAAAACCAAAAAGATTCTACTCATTACTATGGTCGACCACAAATAAGGGAACAGTGCAAATGACAGATTTGTAAGATACCTCAGCGTCAAATTGTCCTAAGAGAGAAAGCTTCTGTTTATTGTAAGTCCATAATTGCCTAGTGACAGGTGACAGGATTGGAGAACCCAACTGAAGATACGTCTGAGAATTGATGATAGTGGCAGCAGAACCAGTATCCACCTGCATGTGAACATCTCGACCAAGTATTTGGACAGTGAGGAATAGCTTTCCTGAAAGGGAAGAAGTGCAATTGACAGACAACACAGAATCAGATTCAGTGTCATGTTCATAAACATCATGTATGCTGTCAGATTTTCAAATGGATGACACATGACCCCTTTTTTTTTTTCGCATTTGTGACACACAGCCAAATGTTGTGGACAATCTACTCGTGAATGTTTCGTAAAACACCACTGACGTGATGGAAGTTGCCATGGGTTTCTCTGCAGTTTCTTAGAGGTTTGTTTACAGTTAGGCCGAGGCTGTGCTTGGGAGTGTACTGCGGCCACCCTGGCTGGAGGGGACATGCCACACGCTTCCTCAACATTGCACAGAGGTTGTATTTCTGCGACGTCGCCCCATGTCTCTCTTTGCACTCCAGCGGTGAGAGAAATTTCAAAATTCTGAGTGACGGATAGGACTTCATTTAGAGTCTGATTTGCCAACTAAAGGGCATGTTGCCAAAATTATTTGTCGGGCGCCGATTGGATAATAGCATCCCGTACCATGGAATCGGCATAAGATTGTTTGTGAACTTCAGTAACAAATCGACACTTTCTACTGACGCCGTGAAGTTCAGCAGCCCAAGTTCAATAGGGTTGATTCAGTTGTTTTTGACAACGATAAAAGGCAGAAATCAATGTTTCATTAAGTGAATAAAGTTGGGCAGTTACTGGGTAAGAATTTTGCAAATCACAAGCCCATCAGGCCTTTGAGCCATATTTGCCTATATTTTAGGGTGTATGTTCTGTGTATCTTGTCTTTCCTTTCTAAGGAAAAAAACTATGTCATCAACAGTTATGCAATTGGTAGGAATATAGCATCTTCCGAAATCTGAATTAAGTATATCGGATATTTCAAATACTGCAGGAGCTTTCTTTCTTTCCAAAAGTGTAGCCCTAGTGTTCACACTAATAGATATTATAAATTTGCTTACCTATCAAAACCTGTTGAAGGATAAGTTTGCACAATGCAATGAGAAAGAATTTGCTTTCCACATTTCCTTTGTGTGTTCACTGTTGGAGAACTTTAATCTAGCCATAATTAGTATACCGAGACAAGTGTAAAATTCTTTAGTTGTAAATCGCTTCCAGACTTTCACGACTCCTTCACAATTGATTATAATTTAGCAATATCAGCTTCACCTTCCTGTTGTTTTCACGTACCATTATATGAAATATTTTGTCTGTAAATACAAACTTGAAAGTATCTTTTATGTTAAGAACTTTTGTTGCAGTTGTCGGATCAACCATTTCCCACAAAATTTTATGCTTCGGCAATTTTCTTCTCCCAGAAGCTTCATTGTGACATTCATTTCTATCTTTACCACAAAGAATGTCTGCGGAAAACAAAGTAGCTTCACGGTTTTTGTCAACCCTGTCACTGTCATTGCTACTATTAGTGTTTGTGACTCACTTAACTTCATTATCACTAGAAGCAGCGGCACCTTCCTTACTTCAAATCCATTTGTCTGTACAATCTTCTCCACTGACATCTGCAGTTTCATTCTCTTCTGGATCAACAGTAGACAGTTACTTTCAAATATAATTGTTTTTGCTTCGTAGCTTAATCTACTTTTTTCTGATTCAATTAATCCTTGTATCTCATCTGTGAGAATCCAGAGATAATGTCCAGTATAGCAACATTTAAACTATAATAGTTCATAATGTTGTGCAGCATTGTTGTAACAATTTTGTCTACACACGGGGCTGGTTGTTCCTACTGTACCATACCAGAACAATAAATTAATAACGTTATCCTGGTAATCAGATTACAGAAAAAAGTATAATTTTTTGGTGTAGACACAAGAGTTAATGCAATGTACTTTTTCCAATTACAGATGGTGTGACAGATATCTCAGTAACAAAAGCCTGCATTTTGATTGTTCTGAAAATGTTACACTGTAAAAATTGATTAAATTTAATTTGGAAAATGGGTGCTACCCAGTGGATTCTTGGGTGGAGGAAAATATCACTGGATGGAGAATATGAGTGTGGCAAGATTACACAGCCAAAGAAGCAGCATGTCCGTCCTGTACAGAATAAGCTGGGATGTTGTTGTGGAGCAAAAATATGCTGTCACACAGCATCTTGTGACACTTGACAACCTCCACAAATTACCTCATCTGGGGAGTTTGCCAGTATGTTCCTGTAGAGATTTTCCCCTTATAATTGCTGTCTTTAAGCACCACAGGCGGTTCCAAGGAACACACAGCATCAAATTATCTAATGATATTTAGATCTCTGCCTACTTTTGTGGTGTTGTGTATGCAGATGTATGTAAATATGTCCAGACACATTCACTGTGATCAAATGGTTAAAGAAGCCATCTGTGTTAGCCAAACACAGCCGCAATATATCTGCTGCTGCATCAGTTCAGTGGCTTTCTTAAGTGGGAGTGAATAGGTGTGAAACCTTGTAGATGTCAATTGTTGTCATATTCTCAAAACATCATGCAACATGTTGAAAACTGACCTGTTAGTGATTTCTACTTTTTCCACTATCACCTCAATTGTTGACCACTGAGTTACCTACTTTGTGGTCGTCATCATTCTTCATCTTTGGACTTGTTTTAGCATGTTGAGAAAAAAAACTGCTTCAGCTGTAAAATTATTAGTCACTACAAATTTCAAAGCAGTTACAGCTGCGTTTCAGGTGCAAATCTGTATACAATCAATCATGTAGAAAATCCATAATTCCAAAGCTATGATGAAGCTGCAGTGAAACATGTAGTCACTGGAATCAAAATGTGTAATCACTGGAATCAAGCAATGACCCAGCTTGCATTGTTAGTCCGCTGAAATAATTATCCACAAAAATGTGTGTGCCTTATAAGTAATAAACCCTATGAAGAAGGGTTAAGAAACAGAGGATGAATTTATGTAATGTCATAATGGATAGGGGGGAGATGGAAGAGGCACTTGCTGAACGTCAGTGTGTAGAGGTAAATGCTATCTGGGTGGCAGTATATGGGCTAAACAACCTTTGACAGTCATGAGAGACAGAGAGAATAATCTAATGTGTGGTGCTGGTTGGACAGTGTAGGGCTGGAATGACAATAAGTAAACTAAAACATGAAAGTATGTTGTACATATGTAGCATATAATCCTCAGTTTAGCTTTCACATTTGCAGCAAATAGGCCTGTTCCTGGGTGTGATTTAGTTTACTTGTTGTTGCTGCATAAAAGTTAGTGTTCTCCCTTTCCATCAATCTAATTATCATAGTGTGTGAAAGTCATCTGGGTTGCTGGCTAAACCTTCAGGTCATGGAATGCACCTGCTTTTTGTAGTATCATGCTGTATTCCAAGTTTTAATGGGGCCTCATACATGGCATACATTCCTTGACATACTTATACTGTAGCAGACAAAAGTTTCTGGTGAGTGCCTCTTACATCTCTTAATCTTTCTTCACAGCTTTTATGTAAGTGTTCCCCACCATTTTTATTACTTTAAGGACATACACATTTTTGGGGATAGTTTATTTAGTGGGGCTGACAATGAGTACAAGGTCTTCCTGTAATATTTACTTAAATTCTGATTTGGCTCCACCCTGAGTACATGCTTCAATACAGTTAGATCTTATCTTTGGGTTTATTTATTTTCTATAGGATTGTTATTCTGCTGACATACATATTTGCACCTGAAGATGGTGCATTAAGTGTTGCAAAATTGGTAGTACCCAAGAATAAAAGGATTTTGGAGCTGATGTGGTTTCATTTCTCAACATGTTTTGTCATGGCTATGGTTGCCCAGATTATTTTTTTGTTTAGTGACACAGAAAGTGTCACAGGCATTTAACTGTTGCATGTTATGATGCACTGTTACTGTACACTTCCAATTCATTCTAGACTGTAGGAACACTGTCTCCCTTAAGTTCAGAAAATGACACACACTTATCCAATTTATCAGGAATGCAGAGATTTGCGTACAATCAATCTAAAAATTTTTACAAAATTTTATTTTTCAAGTTTGTGTTTAAAATTTCATGACTCCTCTTCTGTGCTGGTGTAAGATGGCTCAGATACAGCTCCCCAGCAGTTCTTGATAGATATATCTACTGCGACTGATACATTCAAGTTTGATCTCTGTAGTTAGCTTATCCACTGTGTTCTTTTCTGGCAGTATAATACAGTGTTAGTATTTCTAATAATACCACATTTTAAAAAAAAATCATAGGGTTTGGAACTGTGTGTTTCTTCTTCCTTGAGGATGGAGCTATTGGCTAGGGAATGTTGTAAAAATGGGGTAACTCACTCGGATCACAGACTGAGAGGACCTGTGTGTTGTGAGAAGAGAGTGATGCCAAGCTCAGCTCGATTACATTTTCTTGTGTGTTATTTGGATCACTTTTGTGAGTGCTTGCCACAATGTAGTATTTGTCAGTAGATTTGAAATTGGGTAAATTTCATTTTGGAATCTTGGCTGTAGGCTGGAAATTTTTGTAATTCTTAATAAAATGTCATAAATGTATCCATACTGACCACCTACATGTACTATTACCTCAGAATTTGATCTATTCCATAGAAGTATTTGCGTAGAAATTATTTAAATTTGTTTCAAAATATTCATTTTTTATCCGTATCTTTAATTAATAAAAGAGGTGATATAATACTCTTATGGATGCATACGTTTTCTTTCTGGGGTGGACTAAGGTTAAATTGTAGTTGAAGGAGGGCATTGTTTTTCCTAGTGAACTATTCATGAAAGATGCCTACTCTTCTAAAAATTGTACCTAACTCCACACAACAGACTTCATAAGAATAAACATGTGGTGAGGCTTTTGTTAGTCATTCAAATATTTTAAGCAATGCTTAAACAAATTTCGAGGATTGCTGTGAGATGTAAATGAAAATGTCATATTTCATTGTTGGCTGAGATATCCCATAGGGTGGATACAGCCACCTGTCTCAAAGGGTGTTTTTCCTCCATGCATACTGGCATCTGTCTTCGTTGTTATGTGGGATCTGTGTCAATATTGGATTTATAGTGTGCAGGACAGTGTAATGGAATCACTTATAGTATAGTGTCATGTTAGTGTTGCATGGTGGTTGTGGTGGCAGTGTTTGGAATTTAATGCAGGAATTTAGCAGAAATATGGATGTTCAAAACATGTATGCCACCAATTCTTCTGTCCTTGCTGGCCAGACACAAACAGTGAAAATTTTCTCCACCATCAGGATTCAAAACAGCATAGCTCAGAGTTGAGCTCCAGTCCACAGGTGTGCATTACCGATCTCACCTTTAGATGAAGTTACACCAGACAATATTCTTACTGCAAATATCTGTGGAATACATTGTGTACCATGTGGAATTGGCCCAGAGAATTATTTCACCCAACATCAGTTAATGGAAGTACGTGCAGTAAGCTATTTTTATAATGCTGTCATCACCAAAACCTGAAATGATGCAGAAACCTAAATCGCTGCAGGCAGGGGTTAGAGAACTACATCATCACGTGATTTCCAGTGGACATTACAATGAGTGCACTCAGGAATTTTGCAGATTATCTTGCATGACATACTGTATTCCTCACTGAAACAATGTACCTTATCTTGTACAGAACTGAATGAACTGTACCTTTCATCAGTTACGTGATACACTGCTTACCAAGAATCAGTTAATGAGGCCTTGTAACATTTCATTTATTGCACCTGTTGTTGAATCTTGGATTATGATGCTTGCATCATACTAAATGAGTAGTCTACCTGATTTGACAGTGTAAAGTGGAAAACCAGTTATATGGAACAAGAACAGGAGTGGTTCTGTAGTTCAATCCTATCGAACACCAATAATAAGTTGTCCTCACTCAACTCAAGATACTATCATGCTGAAACTACTTCTATCTAACACAGTACTGTGCATTCTTTTGTAACTCATTGTACCTCAAAAGTACATCAGTGCCTCATGATGATCATCTTGTTGTTGTGGTCTTCAGTCCAAAAGACTGGTTTAATACAGCTCACTGTGCTACTCTATCCTGTGCGAGCCTCTTCATCTCTGAATAAATTCTGCGACCTACATCCTTCTGAATCTGCTTACTTCTGTATCTGTCATGTGGCATTCCTCCAAGATTTTAACCCCCCCCCCCCCCACCCAATCACCGCCAAGCATTACTAAATTGGTGATCCCTTGATGTCTCAAAATGTGTCCTATAAATCAATCTCTTCTTTTGGTCAAGTTGAACCACAAAGGCCACCCTTTGTTGCCGACATTCCTCTTACAAAAATGGCTACAACCCTGACAATTACTTTCAGAAAGGGCTTCCTAACACTTAATTCTATATTCTGTGTTAAATTTCTCTTCTTCAGAATTTCTCTTCTTCAGAACTACTTTTCTTGCCATGGCAAGTCTACATTTTATGTCCTCTCTACTTTGGCCATCACCAGTTATTTTGCTGCCCAAACAGCAACACACATCTACTGCTTTAAATGGGTCATGTCCTAATCTAATTCTCCCAGCATCACCTGGTTTAATTCAAATACATTTGATTCTCCTTGTTTTGCTTTTGTTGATGTTCAACTTGCATCTTCCTTTCAACACACTTTCCATTCCATTCAGCTGCTCTTCCAAGTGTTTTTACCTCTCTCTGACTGAATTAAAATGTCATTGGCAAACCTCAAAGATTTCATTTATTCTCCATGAACTTCAATTCATACTTCAAATTTTTCTTTCATTGTCTTTACTGCTTGTTCAGTGTACAAATTTAATACTTGAGGGATAGAACACAAACGTGTCTCACTCCCTTCTCAACCTCTGTATCTCTGTTGTACACTATTGCTATAGCTCTTAGATCCCTGTATTTTGCCCATGATACCTTCAGAATTTTAAAGAGACTATTTCCACTAATATCTTCAAAAGCTTTCTCTAAAGCTACAAATGCTATAACCATAGGTTTGCCTTTCATTTACCTATATGCTATGACTTAGAGGGAGGTCAAGAAATGAGTACACTAAGTAGATTCAGAAGGATGTAGGTTGCAGTAGATACTTGGAGATGAAGAAGCTTGCCCAGGATAGGATAGCATGGAGAGCTGCATCAAACTAGTCTCTGGACTAAAGGAGAAGGAGAAGGAGAAGGAGAAGTTCTGTGAGGAGTCTCTCCTAAAATAAAAACTGCTACTGAAACAGAAACTTTTATTTGCAATTTTGCATGACCTTGAAATTGCTTTGAGATGGGTGGCAGAGGATACACAGAATTGTAACATTGAGTTTCCTACCCATTCAAGTCCAGTATGACATGCAGGAAGAACACCTATTTAAATGGCTCTGTGCTTTAATTAAACTAATCTTGTCTCTGCAATCCCTGCTGGTGTGATACAAAGTGAGATGAAGAATATGCACATATTCTTCACTTACTTCCGTACATGAAACCTTCACAAGAAGACTTTTACAGGGTCAGTGATATCTATCACAAAGCATACCAATTTAGGTTTTCCAACATTTGTGTGACACTCTCCCATGAGTCAAACTAACCTGCAGGAATTCTTGCTTATGTTCTTCATATGTATTCCGTATTGTATGTTAATCCTGATATGGTGCCACACATGAGCAGTATTCAAATGTGGGATGGACAAAGTGATTGCACAGTCTCCTTTGCAAATTGATTCCTAGTATACTCCCAGTGAAGTGGCATCTATCACCTTACTTACCTGTGATTAAGCTTAGTGTGCATTCCATTTGATAACCCAACTAACTGCTACACTCAGGTATTTGTGTGAGTTAACTAATTCCAGTTTTCTGAAATGGCTGTTGTAGTCATAGTATACCATGCTTTGCTTTGTGCAATGCATAATCTTACATTCCTGAACATCCAGTATAAATTACCACTCATTGCTCAATTTTAAAATCTTATCAAGGTATGTCTGGATATTTGTGCAGCTTTCTTCCTCCTTTCCTATCTTGAAATCATCAATGCAGAAACAAGTTCTGTTTGATATCCCATAAAGTCATAGCTCTGTAAAAAACATTAGTGTGGTAGAGAGTAAAATGTTTTTCATAACTCTAGATACACTGCATCCACAGGATTGCTATGGTCCCTGGCTTTCGGGATATCATGTGAAAGAAGGAGAAACTGATTTTCACACAGTCATTATATGGATGCTGTTTGATGAGGAAGAGAATATGCTCTTTGAGATATGTCGTCAGGTTTCAGTCCAGAACTCTAGAACAAATGGATATTAATAGACTGGATATAAGTTTGTTGGTCACTTCTGCTACCCTTCTCAAGGCAGATTTGACCTGTGCTTCCTTTCACTTTGAGGAATTCTATGGGTCCTGAAGTTCTGTTTCACTTTCCTTTTTTACCTCAGTTTCCATTCCCTTGTCATCCATAAGTTTCTGGGTATTAACATTGGTGCTGCTGATAATATTCATACATGTGTAGAATTTGTTGTTTTTGTGGGAGATCTTTCTACAAGGTTCAATTATGGTAGTTGGTGAAGGCTGCACCTCTCTATTAACAGACCTAAGCATGTTATATTTAGCTGCATATTGTTCCATGGGATGACCCACATACCTCTCTCCCATGGCCTGGAAGTGGCCATTCACCTTGGTTGACAGCTGGTTGGTAATCTTAACAATATAAAAATCTGTGCAATGATTGCATCAGAGCTGGTATTTAATAAGGCTATTTCCACTTGTGGCTGCCCTCTGATGATGGGGGGCAGCATAAGCCTTTATCAGGACTGTAATTGGAAGTGATTGGTGGTTGGATAAGGCAGGTTTGGCACCTACGTCTTTCACAGGGCTATGACCCCTGTGGCAAGGATTTGGCATGGGGGGAGAGTCATAGTCATGGAATAAGATGTTGCAGAGGTGAGGTGGGCTATGGAACACCATTTTAGGATGGTTAAGAAAGAGATTGGGTAGGAAGTACCACATTTTGTGGCATGATGATAGATGTAGCCCTCTGATAGGCCTTCGATCCCCTATCATTGTGCCCTGAAACAAGGGATACCCTAACAGAGCTTCTTCCCATCCCTCCTAAAGTAGTTAACCATGCCTGCACAACCTTCACAAAATCCTAGTTCATCCCTATGGTACTCAAAATCCCTCACCTCTCCACGGGGATATCATATCTATGGGAGACGTAGGTGCAAAACCTGTCCCATCCAACAAAACAGTGATTCCAGTCCCAGTCCTGTCACAGGATTATTCTAACCTTTAAAAGGGCATACCACATGTGAAAACAAGTTTGTCAGATACCAGCACTGCAGCATTAATTGCATAGCTTTTTATATTGGAAGGACTATCAATCAGCTGTCAACCAGGATGATTGGTCACTGCTGAACTGGCCAACAGGTATGTGGCCCACCATGTGGAACAACATGCAGCAGAACATAATATGTTTCATTATGTGCCTGTTTTATAACCTGGGCCATCTGGATCATTCCTTCCACCACCATCTTTCCTCAACTGTACAGATGGTAGTTATCCTCTCAGCACTTGCACCACTCTAAGAATTATCTTTTCCTCAGTCTACTACAACCTGTTGCTCACACACAGTCTACCCAACAGTTTCTGCTGCATCTGTCCCACACGACCTTCCCTCACTTCCATTGTGTGCTGCTCTCTCCCAATGCACCCACTGGTTTTTCTCCCCCCTCTCTGCTCCTCTCCTTCCCCATTCCCTTTTGTCCCCAATCCTTCTGCACTTGCTCCCCCACAGCTTCCAGATACTGTGTCTGCCTGCTCTGTTACAGTGCTGCTCCCTTGTCACACCTGTATTCTCTATATCAACCCTTTTTGTGCCCCATTCTGGATTGCTACTTTAAATCAGTGTGACTGTAGCACTGTTGCTGGAGCTTCTTGAGACAGTGGTAATGATGTGTGCTTGTTTGTAAAAGTGTGAGTTTTCTTTTCTGAAGAAGGCTTTGGCCAAACCCAAAGTGAGTAACACTCTTCATTGTGTGGGGATACAACTCGATATGTCATCTTCATGGTAGGTAAAAAATACAGTGCCTTCATGTTCCATTATCTTACCCTCTGGATAGATTGATTCACCCCTAAAAGTATCACCACTTTAAGTGCTTTAATTTCTTGATTTGGAATCTTCTCTCTGTACTCAGAGATATGAGCTACACTGATTAAAAAAGAAAACGGATTTAGAGGAAGGAAAAGAATGAGTAATACAATTAAGAAATGGAGGGCAAGGAGGAGAAGCATTAGACAGAGAAAGGGGGGGTAGGCTGAAAATAAGGTGGTTAGAACAGTGAAGGAAGTAATGAGATGCAATAGGTATGATAATTACAACTACTACTATTATTATTATTATTATTATTATTATTATTATTACTATTACTATTATTATAATATAATTTCATTTCTCAGGCGTTATGTCTCATTAAAAATGGAAAGTGGTGCGGACCTTGATCAAGCGTGACTTCCTTTTAACTGTATGGTATATGTTACATTGCATTTAGGAACTTTTGGGTAATTGAACATGTATCATTAATTTCATATTTCTGTAGTTGTATATTTCTGTAGTTGTATATATATATATATATATGTTTGGATGTAGCTGCATTGCATTCATGTACTGGTGGATACTGTGTGGTATTACTCCGGTAGTTGATAGTAAAATTTGTATTCATCATTCTCCAGTACATTTTGTGGTGCATACTTGTATGTGGGAACATGCTGCTTTATTACTTTGTTGTATGGCAAGTCATTGATGTATTATTTTTGCTACATTATCATGTCTTCTGGGGTATTCTGTATTTGCTAGTATTGTATATCCGCTTGTGATGCGATATACTGTTTCTATTTGTTGTTTGCAAAGTCCGCACTTATCTGTTGTGGTATTGGAATCGTTAATAATATGCTTGCTGTAATATCTGATGTTTATTGTTTGATCCTGTATTGCAACCATGAATCCTTCCATCTCACTGTATATATTGCCTTTTCTTAGCTATGTGTTGGATGTGTCTTCATCGATGTGTGGCTGTATTAGATGATATGGGTGATTGCCATGTAGTTTTTTCGTTTTCCAATTTATTTGCTTCATACCTGTTGATGTTATGTGATCTAAAGGGTTGTAGAAGTGGTTATGAAATTGTAATGGTGCAGCTGATGTATATATATGAGTGATTGCTTTCTGTATTTTGCTAGTTTCTGCACGTTCTATAAAGAATTTTCTTAAATCGTTTACCTGTCCATAATGTAGCACTTTTGTGTCAATAAATCCCCTTCCTAATTCCTTTCTACATAATTTGAATCTTTCTGCTGCTGAATGTATGTGATGTATTCTATATTTGTGGTATTGTGATCGTGTAAGTGTACTGAGTGTTTCTAGGTCTGTATTACTCAATTTCACGACTCCAAATGAGTAGGACAATATTGGTATAGCGTAATTATTTATAGCTTTTGTCTTTTTTCTTGCTGTCAATTCTTTTTTCAGTATTTTTGTTAGTTTTTGTCTATATTTTTCTTTTAGTTTCTCTTAGACATTTGCATTATCTATTCCTATTTTTTGTCTGTATCCTAGATATTTATAGGAATCTGTGTTTTTCCATTGCTTCTATGCAGTCACTGTGGTTATCCAATATGTAATTTTTCCGTTTAGTGTTTTGCCTTTTCTATGCTGTTATTCTTACATTTCTGTTCCAAAAGCCATATTTATATAATTGCTGATTACTTCTGTTATCTTTAGTAAATGGTTGAGTTGTTGATTGGTTGCTGCCAGTAGTTTTACATCCATGTATAGCAAATATGTGATTTTGTGTTGGTATGTTCCAGTAATATTATATCCATAATCTGTATTATTTAACATGTTGGATAGTGGGTTCAGAGCAAGGCAGAACCAGAAAGGACTTAATGAATCTCGTTGATATATTCAACGCTTAATCTGTATTGGGTGTGATGTGATATTATTTGAATTTGTTTGTATATTAAGTGTGGTTTTCCAATGTTTCATTACTATGTTTAGGAACTGTATCAATTTATGATCAACTTTGTATATTTCCAATATTTGTAGTAATCATGAGTGGGGTACACTATCAAAAGCTTTTTGGTAATCAATGTATGCATAGTGTAGTGACCTTTGTTTAGTTTTAGCTTGATGTGTCACCTCTGCATCTATTATCAGTTGCTCTTTACATCCTCGTGCTCCTTTGCAACAACCTTTTTGTTCTTCATTTATAATTTTGTTCTTTGTTGTATGTGTCATTAATTTCTGTGTAATGACTGAAGTTACAATTTTGTATATTGTTGGTAGGCATGTTATGGGGCGATATTTTGCTGGGTTTGCTGTATCTGCTTGATCTTTAGGTTTCATATAAGTTATTGCATGTGTAAGTGTACCAGGGAATCTGTATGGGTCTGCAATGTAACTGTTAAATAATTTAGTTAGATGTGAATGTGTTGAGGTGAACTCCTTTAGCCAGAAATTTGCTATTTTATCTTTTCCAGGGGCTTTCCAATTGTGCGTAGAATTAATTGCTCAGTTGACTTCATGTTGCAAAATTATCACTTCAGCCATTTGTGGTATCATCTTGTATGTGTCTGTTTCTGCTTCTATGCACCGAGCATGCCTGTTATGTTGTACCGGGTTTGACCATATGTTGCTCCAGAAGTGTTCCATGTCTGTTATGTTTGGTGGATTGTCTATTTTAATGCATGTTATCTGTTGCCTGGTAAAATACCTTTTGGTTTGTGTTGAATGTTTGGTTTTGTTTCCTTCTATTTCCACATTTTTGTATCTTCTATGTCGTTTGGCCAATGCTTGTAATTTCTGCCTCTTTTCATCTAATTGCTCTATCACTTCTTGTTGTGAGATTGTACCTAACCTTTTTAATTTTTTTCTGACATTTGATGTCTTATAAATTGTGTTAGCTGTCCGATGTCTTTTCTCAGTTTTTCTATTCTGATCTGTGGCCTGTGTTGCCATGCTGGTTTTGTGCGTTTCTTCTGTGTGTTGGTTGGTTCTGATCTCTGCCTGGTGTGTATATTTAGTGTATTGAGTGCTCCTATATAAACCAGTAGCTGTAACGCTTCCATAGTTGTATTTTCATTTATTTTGTTGTGTATGATTGTGTTGATAGTTGTTATTGTTGTTTCGACTTGTGGGTTATTTGGTGGTCTAAGCAAGAATGGTCTAATGTTTGTATTCCATATATGTCAACTGAAATTTTTTTTCTATATCTAACATGTTTGTCACTTCATGTTCTATTTGTGCTTGTTCTGGTGGCCATCTTAAGATTTCAATTTCCCCTGATTGTTTAATTGATGCGTGGTGTTCTTCGTTTGTTTGCTCTGGGATGTGAGATTCCATTACTGTATTTTCTTCTTCTTCTGATTGCACATTATTTTGTTCCAGTATTTGTTGTACTTGTTGTTTGATATTTTATAATTCTGACTGTGATTTCCTGTTATCTTTGATCATTACACAGATCTGATTAGCTAGTCGTTGTTCTGTTAAAAATTTTAATTCTGGTTATCTGGTAAAAATGTTGTGTATACTGTATCCAGTTTTGTTTGATCCTAAGTTTGCTGCTTTGTAATAACAGAACATCATGTGTCGCTTAACTTCATCAGACCATCTCATCCTATGTCTTTGTTTTCCTTCTAGAGTGGTTGCAGGAAGCATATCCTGCAAAACACCTCTATTCGGATTTAAATTATTTTCTGTGTGGCTAGCAGTGTCATTACCAATGTGGACGGGTACAGGGTTTAAGCGTCATCCCCGACCATGACAGCGCTTGTCCGAGGCTTCATTAGTTCTGTCCTGAACCAACTAATAACACTAAAGGGTGTTAGCCCTATTAGTGGTTTGTTCTTTTTGTCGCCTTTTATGACTAGAGGCCTATTCTTTTCCCGGGGCCTCCACGGGGTACTACTACTACAATAATAATAATAATTGTTGTTGTTGTTGTTATTGTGAAAAAAGGGAGGTGTTAATGGAAGGTAAGTTCATAAGGCTGTTGGGATGCAAAGGTGTGTGTGAGGAAGAATTCTTCTCTCTGGAGTCCGTAAAAACCAGTATCTAGTGGGACAATGTGTTGTTGCAGGCACTGAGATCGTCCTACCTGGTAAGTTTACCTGGCCTCTGGAGGTGCCAATTATCCTCCAACACACCCCTACATACTGATATCTTAAGAGACTTAACCTTTGTTGACATATTTATGCCATCATCATCATTACCATCTTTTAATTGTATTTTACACATTTTTTTATTTATTATGTCTCATTATTTTCTTTATTGCATTCATTTTTTTGCCTTTGTTTGTCTCCCTCCTCACCCTCTGTCTCTCTTTTTCTCCTCATTTGTAAGTGCACTACTCCATCTCTCCCACATGTCCATTATTTCTTCTCACCTTGTCATTGTCTCTATACTGGATCAGGCACATTGGTTACTAATGTACTACCTGTGATGTACTCTCTCTGACAACATCCCCCTTCCTTTTCCTACCCTCTTCATCTTTTTGTCTCCTCATTTCATTAACCCACATTTCCGACCTTCCCAACCTGTGCAAGCCCATCACTGAGGAAAGACATAACAGTGCTGAAAGCTAGGATAGTAATATGCGTGCATCACCAGTACTAATACTTCTACACCTTAATTTAAGAACTAGTTTATTTTATCATATTTTTGTAATAGCCTTGTCCACACTTTACTTTCAGTGGTATATACTACACAGTAAAAGGGAGGTTATACTGATGGAAGGTTAAATTTAGAAAGGTAGTGGGATGAGACTATATGCTGGAGGCAGGTTTTCTAACTAGTTCTGAGTCTGAGAGATCCTGATGACCCACAGATGCCACTCAACTCTTGTGGCAACTGCGTGCTGGATGTCCCATAGTTGGGTAGTTCCCGGGGGTCTGTTTCTGAATTTGGCCTACGTGATGGTTGTCATCCATATACAGGGTGGAGCAAAATCGTCATGAAATTTTAACTCTGGTACCTCATGCCAGTAGGAACTAAAATTACCAATCTTGTGTAGGTCAACAATGCACAATCTTTAAACTGTGAAAACTTGATGTCATGTGCTCCAATTGGCCGTGGCATTGCCATGTTGCCAGGTTTTCTGGACAACGTGTGACTGGAATGCTTTGCCTGTTGGAAATCGCGGTGTATCTGAGGCGCCCCACATGCTCAGTGGTAGCATGCCAGCCTTCCACTCTGGGGCCCTAGGGGCAAATCCATCAGGGTCCCAACACATCCATTGTAGTTTCGTGATAAGATGTACTGAGAACAAAATCATCAGCAGCTGTTAATTTGCTTACGGAAAGACTTTTACAAATTCTTTTGGCCCTTAAAAGGGCCTTTCTTGTAGCTAGGACATTGTTTACAAGGTTGGTAATGTCGAATGGTGTTTTGCCAAACTCTTTCAAAGATTCCTGGCATGGCCTTGATGTGATTGGCAGCATGTTGAATGAGATGCATTAATTCCTCTTTGTTTCTAGGTGGATCCTGCCCAGGTGGGTGAACTAGAACATTGAAGAATCAACACAGGAAAAAGTTCTGTGGCCTGAGTTCTGGTGACTGCGGGGGCCGTGTCCTATGGCCACCTCTGCCAATTACCTGGCCATCACAAAGTTCATTTAAATATCTGTGCACAGCATGACTCTTATGTGGAGGCACCCCATGCTGCAATCACTTGCATAGCTGTATTTCCAGGGGAACATCTTCCAGCAGGCCAGGTAGAGTTTGTTCAGTAAGTGAAGGTAATTTCCCCCAGTAAGGTGATAGGTAGACGGACTGGCCCAGTAAGTCACCCACAATGATCGCCCAAATGTTGAGCAAAAATTGTTCCTGGGGTCCATGGATGTACATGTAGATGACACTAGGATTTCCTCTTGCCCCAATGTTTTAAGTGCTGTAAACACTATCTCAGTAGGAGGCAAACTCGTCGGTAAAAAACACAATTGAGGTGTTGGCGTGGAAGGGGGTGGGGGGGGGGGTGGGGGGTGGGGGGTTTGGGATCTCATCCAACATGTTGCAGAAACCACTGGATAAACTCTAGCCCGTATTCATTGTCCCCCACAGGATTTAGGTCTTGAGCAGGGTGGAAAGTAAATGGATGCTGGCCACCATTCCTCAAAACCTTCGAGACTAACTGATGAGTGGCCCCTATGTTGCTTCCAACTGCTCGAGTATATGTTGTAGGTGCTTCCTAAAAGAGATGGAGAACAGTCTCTTCAAATGCAGTGTCCCATCATGTTTGAGGTCTTCCAGCATCACCAAGATATCCTGTTAACGAGCCTGATTCACCAATTCAATGGTGAATTGCTGTAAATGTTTGCGAGTGTGGGTGACATATTGCTGGGTACCATTCCTCATACAAACATCAAGCTTCATGTGTGTTACCATCAGTTAGTCCATGAACAAAATCCGTGTCTCATCATTCCTCAAACAAATACTGTGTTGCCACGCTCACTGTATGAACAAATTGCATATGATGTGTGTGCTCCAAAACAAAGGTGACATGTAAATGCCCCTTACGTGAGATGGAGACAAACATGTTTATATTGTGTTAGGGCAGTGACAGTGCGAGGGACATTTGTCTGCGAGAATTGACAGCTATAGCACAGCCCGTCAACTGACAAACAGCAAGTCAATCCCATGGCCAATTGATGTGAATTGCACCAAGTTTACATTGTTTAAAAATTGTGTGTTGCTAACCGACACTATGTTAGTAATTTTGGTTCCTATTAGCATCAGCTATCCAGGGTTAAAATTTTGTGACTCAATTTTTCTCCACCTGTAAGAAGGAGCATTGTTGGGGAAATATCAGTTATTAAATAGTATCCTGTGTGATATTGTGCAACTCATCTCCCTCTCCCACTAATGTACCTTCAGATACTTAAAATTCTGCAATTTATTGCCACCAAATGAGAAGTAGTAGAAGCTGTTTTGCTTAAGGTCCAGCTTATCACAGTCTAACTGAACATACTGCAATGAAGTACAGGTGGGACAAGAGGTGGGTATGTTTGGAGATTTAAAAATGTTGCCCAAGTTGCCTCGCACTGTTCTGTGCCCTTGGCAAAATACAATCTGCAATTACCTACAGTTTTTAGTGAGTATGTGAGCAGTGCCATGTCTCTCGATAAACATGTCTTCAAAGGATTCTCAGTCCAGGTAGCAGTGTTTCTAAATCTCGGCCTCAAGGGTCAACATGACCAGTTTGCATGATAATCACAATTTGGTAAAACTATCAAGTCTGTATTGTCATTTGACGGCCAGTCTGTCTGCCTGTCTTTGTGTTACCTGTACCACAAAGGGTGACATTCCATCTGATATGTGTTTCTGATGCACTTTCATGCTACCATTGTGTGTTTAACAGGTACCACTATACTGTTAACAATCTTACACAACTACAGCTGGCAACACAAAAATTGTCCAAATGTGCTGTGCCTAGTGTAAAGCACCTCTTTCTCCAGGGGACAAATATTAATTATTATCAGTAGTAGTATATTAAGCTGCAAATTATGGTTTTTAAACTTGTGTGGTCTCCCTGGTGTGTGAAATGACCACCAGTCTCCATCACGTTGTTCACTCCAACAACAGAGTACATTCAGGGCTGAAGACATGGAGAAAGTTAGGTATCATCACAATTTGAATGTAGAGTAATATAACTTTCTTACCTTTATTGGTTGTTGGTGCACGCTTGTCGTCCAGTGATGAATCTCGCCATCCACTGTTTGCTAAATCAATTTGAGGTCCAGGGTGTGTATTTTGCTGCATAAAAACGGATGCTTAGTTAAACTTCCAACTTTTATTTTACAAATCCTGATTGTGATGATATTCAATAATTTTCAATGTAACAACTTTTCCAGTACACCATTTAATTCCCTCCATCCTAGATCTTTTCAAAGCATGCATATTAAAAGACATCCCAACACCAACTCCCCACTGTCTCTACACCCGCCAACAACCGGCTCCTGTTCAGAGATTACAAACTGTGCAGTATTGCCAACCTTGGTTGTATATCGATATTTTACACACCTCACGTATACATATATGAAAATCATAGTTTGGAAAATGAAAAGGGTTTATAATATAATTCTGTGGCAATATACCTCATTATTGTTATTGTATTAACAGTTTTGTAACAAAATAATAATATTTCACTTTATGTTTACGTAGTTAAAGTTCACTTGCTCCTTCAAGTTGATTGACGGCACCGCACACCTTGCCAACTGGCGGTATCTGTAGTTTCAGTAGTCTGTTACATTACACTACTCACACAATGTGTGACAAGTCTTTTTAGACATTTAGAAAACTTTGTGTTACTCAGAGAGAGAAATTTGAAGAGAATGTCAGAAATAAGTTTTTTATGAGTATTATACAGAATCTCATGGCTGTCGATATCCTTTCATAAAATGATAGCTTTCAAACAATTTTCTTCAGAAAAATTGTGCCCATATGGGGAGCGGTTTAAATGTGATGGAATTTGTTTTTGACTTTTCATTTTTTATCATGTCCTCGAAACTGGTATCTACAGAACGTCGCTTGCAGTTGTATGTTGTGGGACCTGAGGAATGTGCAGAAGCACTGTTTTTCCAATTCCCTAAAATAAAAGGCGAGTCATGTCATAGTTCTAAATAATACTTTAGCTGAAAGCAGTTAATATCGGTTAGAATCATGCATGGCTTCAAATGAAGATTGTGCAATAAGTTCCTAAATGGTAGGCCATGTGGGACAGACAGGTTCTAAATGCTACACTTTTGTTGTGACTACTCATGGTCTCACTTTGATTCTGGATGTTTATTCTATGATTTGGAGCGATTATAAGAGCTTAAGGGTGACAATTATGGCTTACAGAAAGGCATTCTTTCTTGGCCTGTCTTCTCAAAATAACAGAAACAGTCGATGGTGAAGCACAAACAAGACTTACTGTGTTTGCAGATTGTGCATGTGATAGTGTACTGTGGTCATAGGGGCTCACTTCAAAGCAGGACTCGTCACTGAAGACAGTTCTACTAAAGTCACTGAGATTCCAGGCAGAAGGCATGTCACGAAGTGGTACAGGCAGAAGTGAGATATCAACTTTACTGTCACTAGCCATTTAGCCTGACAACCAGTAGTGATGTGTGCTATTTCTATTTGTAGCAGGATTCCTCGGGTTGTCATCCACGGCATCCTTAAAGTACGGAGGTACACAACGATATTCTGTGCCTCATTTCATTGCCATTCATTGAAAGCCTTTTTGGGCTCACATTTCATTGGGATGATGTCTGCTCATACATGGTGAGAGCTTCTTCTGCTCGCATTCATGCTCGACTAATGTTACCTCAATGGGCAGCATCACCGGATCTCTTCTGACTAGTGTGTGTTTGGAGCATTATGACCACAGCACTCAAACCGTCTTGGGATTTTGATGACAACACACACCACTTGGCCAGATTTAGCATTGGATCACTCAGGAGGATATTCACCATCTCTATGAAGCAGTAGCAAGCTGAAAACAGCTTGCATAAGGGGCAGTCGGGCCAATGCATTACTGATTTGCACAGTTTGTGAAGCTCTTTTTGTGGGATAAATTATCCCATTTTTCTAAAATTGTAATCATTTGTTTATCTGTATATGTACACAAAATCCCGATTTCTATCCCATTCAGACAATTCCTTTGTGATGGTTCATTTTATTTGCCTCGGGTTGTATAAGTCAGAAAAGCAGCTGTTATAGAGGGGCAGTTTTGCTTAGGTACTCATCAGAAGTGGGAATTTTTTGTGTTACCTGACAGCTAGTTAGCCTCCTTTTATCACTGAATACACTTGTGCTCTGTTGTGCTGCTCTGTTCAGAGGCAAGCCAGCTTGAATACTGGTGGCGTATGAAATGTTCACTGCTAGTATTTGGCTACCATGGAGAATAGGTGTGGTGGCACAAGTATCCTGATCAATCAATATCCCACCTCTTCTCTGTGTGTTACAACATGAGGACTGACTACATTGTTGATAGTGATCCATCTGTCAGACGGGGACTAGAAGCTTTGTGGCCCTGTGAGTATTGGGCCATAAATCGATAACATGTTTCATCCTCTTCCTTCTTCTCTGCCCTCCCTCCCTCCACTCCACCTCCTCCACTCCACCTCCTCCACTCCACCTCCTCCACTCCACCTCCTCCACTCCACCTCCTCCACTCCACCTCCACAACTCCACCTCCTCCACTCCACCTCCACAACTCCACCTCCTCCACTCCACCTCCTCCACTCCACCTCCTCCACTCCACCTCCTCCACTCCACCTCCTCCACTCCACCTCCTCCACTCCACCTCCTCCACTCCACCTCCTCCACTCCACCTCCTCCACTCCACGCCACCTCTCCACGCCACCTCTCCACGCCACGCCACCTCTCCACGCCACGCCACCTCTCCACGCCACGCCACCTCTCCACGCCACGCCACCTCTCCACGCCACGCCACCTCTCCACGCCACGGCACCTCTCCACGCCACGGCACCTCTCCACGCCACGGCACCTCTCCACGCCACGGCACCTCTCCACGCCACGGCACCTCTCCACGCCACGGCACCTCTCCACGCCACGGCACCTCTCCACGCCACGGCACCTCTCCACGCCACGCCACCTCTCCACGCCACGCCACCTCTCCACGCCACGCCACCTCTCCACGCCACGCCACCTCTCTCTCTCTCTCTCTCTCATATATATATTAACAAATGTTTGTAACTGTTGGATCAGCTGATTGGTAAGTCCTGCAGTGCTTTCCTTGTGCAGAGTTCAGGTTGATGTAATTCGTGTGTAATATTCTCTGCAGTGCCTCACTTTTTTTTGTTAAATCAAGCAAACTCTGTATCTAAAGCATTTGTCACCTTTTGTTCATTTTTGTCTCTGTGTGGTGCAAAGCAGAAGTTCTTTTTACATTTTAGGTAAATGATAGTTATTGATATATCTTTATTTATGTTTTCAGGAGTGCCTGATGAGATAAAGAGGAAATTTTATAACGGAGTACCTCGATGTTGGAGACACTACTGTTCAGAGTGGACAAAGAATAAAGGTAATTAATTTCATTAGTTGTTTTTGGTGAAGCTATTTTATTTACAGTTCACAATGAACTCACCATTGGCAAAACATTCTGGATTAGTCCCTCATTTCAATCTACCTAAGGGAAGGTAACTATGAGAAAAAGATAGAATAACCAATTTATTTAAGGCATATGTTAACAGATTTTCAATCAAATGATACATATACACACTACTACATTTCAACACAGCTCTCAAATGTAATATGACACAAATGGCAATAGGTGTAATTTCAGATGGTTACTTTTTAAATGAAAAGATTTGACACGAGATGACATATTACTTCGATATTTATGCTTTACAGATTACTCACACCTGCAGCTCTGTTATGTAGTTCATCACATTAATCATCACTGTCAGAAATTCTTGTAGGCACTTGTGGGACATGTTTATAACATATGAGCTACTATCTGCCATCGCACACCACAGTCCCAAGATGGTAATGAAGATTTGTCTCACTTGCGGAACGTATTTACACATCTTCCTTGCACCATTCAAATACACAAATTTCTCAAGGCTTGTCAAGTCCCTGGATTTTCTCGTGGGTGCAAGACAGTTTTGGTCATGGCAGAGAACACTTTTGTTGCTGACTGCATTTCTGTTTATTGGCGGCATTGAATTCATTTTCAGGAAGAAACCCAGCCATGATAAGAATTCTGATATGTGTGTAGTAGAGCACTTTTTCACATTATGTAATGATGTGGAATGTGACCTGAGATAGGTAACCAATGTGTGGAAATATATTGTACAGACCTACTGACAGTGGATGCGCATCAGTTAAGATGTACATATACCTTTTTGACATATGTACTATTCCACTAAATGGGCACACAGTAGATGTACTCTGCTATTGACTGAAAACTGTTTGCTGACACTGCCCGACAAGACCACAGAGCTGGTGCACAATGTTGTATGTGCTTTTCAGCTTTCCAGGTGTTGGTTGTAAGTGCTGCATAAAAGGAAGTGTCTGTCCCAAGGTATTTTAGGTGCACATTAGGACACTCTGTCTCTGTCAAAATGAGCATCAAGGGCTCTATGTGCCAGTCTGTTTTACAAGTTAAAACATGCAACTTGGGTTTTGCTTACATTAGGTTGTAACCTACGTTTCTGGAAGTATTGGTTGAATGTGGCTAGGTCAGATGATGTTGACGAGTCAGCTGCATAGCCAAATTATATGGGTTGTATTGGAGAAATATCAGAGCATAAGGCAGCGATTGAAAGGAATGGGGGAAAGAAATACAGTAGAAGATGAATGAGTAGTTTTGAAGGATGAAATAGTGAAGGCAGCAGAGGACCAAATAGGTAAAAAGATAAGGGCTAGTAGAAATCGTTGGGTAACAGAAGTAGTATTGAATTTCATTGATGAAATGAGAAAGTATAAAAATGCAGTAAATGAAGCAGGCAAAAAGGAATATAAACACCTCAAAAATGAGGTCAACAGGAAGTGCAAAATGGCTAAGCAGGGATGGCTTGAGGACAAATGTAAAGATATAGGGACTTCAGTCACTAGGGGTAAGATAGATACTGCCTTCGGATAAAGTAGACACCTTTGGGGACAGGAGAACCACTTGCATGAATATCAAGAGCTCAGATGGAACCAAATTCTAAGCAAAGGAGGGAAAGCACAAAGGTGGAAGAAGTATATAGAGGGTCAATACAAGGGCGATGTACTTGGACAGTATTATGGAAATGGAAGAGGATGCAGATGAAGATGAAGATGAAGATGAAATGGGAGACATGATACTGCGTAAAGAGTTTGACAGAGCACTGAAAGACCTGAGTCGAAACAAGGCCCCCAGAGTAAACATTATTCCATTTAAACTACTGACAGCCTTGGGAGAAGGAAGGAGCATGCCATTAGAGATGCCAGCAATCACGGGGGATACTTTCGCAATGGTTTCTTCATCATCATCTACTATATCTGCTCACAAGCATAAGTTCATTGAGTCTCAGCCAGTCCTTCCATCATTGCCACAGTTTCTTAATGTTTCTAGGTCTGACGATAGTCACAACTTCTCCACGGTCAACCCTTTCATTATTCAGAAAGGTGTTGACGTCTTGTTCCAGATTACGAAATGGCACCTTGTTGTTAGAAACAAAAAGTGCCCTCCAGGCACTAAAATTGATGCGTACTTAACTGCTACACACCTTCCCTGTCCGTGTGGAAGAGCACCAAACTTAAAATTCCTCACATGGCGTCTTCTTGACATTTGACAAAGTTCAACTCCCATTGAAAATCAAAGCAGCCTATGAGAGAAATTCTGCTCGCACTTACATCCCAAACCCTATGCGTTGCTATCGGTTTCAGCCGTTCAATCACACCAGCCAGTCCTGTTCCAAACCGGCCAAATGTGTTACGTGTGGCAAGAATGCCCATGAAGGTGCTTGTCCACCTCCATCCCCTCGTTGCGTCAACTGAATGGGTGACCATGCTGCTCCCTCTAGAGATTGCCCCATTTTTAAAGACGAAAAGCTCATTCAGGAAATCAGAGTGAAGGAAAAGGTGTCGGCCTTTGCTGCTCGAAAATTATTCGCCAGTCGAAAGCCTATTGCGCCTCAGACAGGAAAGTGCAGCACTGTCCTTGCCTCTCTTCGGCCAACGAATGAGGCGGCCATGCAGACTTGTGATCTCACCTATAGTGCCACGGTCATCAGATTGGCCAGCGCAAAGATAACCTGTTCAACATCCCCACTTTCACCTGTTCACTCTAAGGCTCACCCGTCATTGGGTTCTGCTAAGTCTCGAGCCCAAAAGTCAGACACCCGGACTTCTAAAAAAAAGCACACTCGTGAAGATTTTTTACATACCCCAACTTCACAACCATTGGTTCCTCCTTCATCTAAACATCATGGTTCCAAGAAGGCTAATAAGAAACCCAGTTCCTCTCCTTCTCTGCCAAGGCATGTCTCATCTACAGCACCACGTGGTGGTAACCACACTCGGCCGTCTTCTGTGTCGCTGTTGCGCACTGCTGCTGGCCAATCAACCGGCCGATCACTGGTTGCAGGAGCTGCTACTGAACAACGTATGGATCAGCATCTTTTGCCTTCAGCTGAATGCCGTTCCATGCTGTCGGCTGAAAGCTCTGAGCAGTCGTTCAGTTGACGGCAACCTAGGTCACAATCCTCCATTTTCTGTTCACCCTATGTCCTTTATCCACTGGAACATCCATGGTATTCAAGCCAATTGGGATGAATTGTTGATACTCTTACGATCTTACTCGCTGGTCATTTTCTGTCTTCAGGAAACAAAGCTGTGTCCCCATGACTGCTATGTTCTCCCCCATTTTCAGTCCGTCCTATTTGATCTCCTCTCTGTTGAAGGCACTCCAGCACATGGAGGACTCATGATCCTTCTCCATGATACTCTCCATTATCACCCATTCCCCTTTCTTCGAAGCTGTCACTGTCTGTCTTTCCCTTTCTGCATACACCTTATACACCTTCTCTCTTTGTACTGTATACATTCCATTGTCCACACCAGTAGCACGAGCTGATCTCCTTCATCTCCTTGGTCAGCTTCCACCCCCCTATTTGCGGTTGGGGACTTCAATGTCCACCACCCATTTTGGGGACTTCCACATCCATGTCCGCGTGGCTCACTATTGATAGACGTCTTCCACCAAGCGGATCTTGTTTGCCTCAACACTGGGGGACCCTGCATTTTGGTCTGCCTACACGACAAATTTCTCTCATTTGGACCTTTCGGTGGGTACTGTTCCGCTAGCTGAGCACTTTGAATGGTGCGCCCTTGATGATACACACTCGAGTGACCACATTCCATGTGTCCTTAGACTACAGCTTCAACTGCAATATATATGCACCCGCGACACTGGAAGTTTGCCCAAGCTGATTGGACACATTTTTCATTTCTAGCAACATTCGATGACTGTCACTTTCCTAGCACCGACAATGAGGTCACACAAATTACAGACGTTATTCATACAGCTGCGGAATGTTCAGTACCATTCACCTATGAATTGCCCCAGTCCCCCCCCCCCCCCCAGTTCCTTGGTGCAACGAGGCATGCCATGATGCAATACATGAGCGGTGACGTGCTCTTCGCGTTTACCGCCAACATCCTACTTTGGCCAACTGTATCTGCTATAAGCAGTTCCATGCGCGATGCCGTCATATCATCTGCGATAGCAAGAAGGCAACCTGGAACTACTTTACTAGCTTATTTAACACCTTCACTCCCTCCTCTGAAGTTCGGAGTCAGAATTGACAGTTATGTAGCGTGCCTAGTTTCTTCCCGGTCTCTGGGCTAACTGTGGCACATGATACGTTAGTGGACCCCATCACAATTTCTAACTCATTGGGTCAACACTTTGATGAGATTTTGTACTCTTCAAATTACTTGTGAGTGTTTCTACTGAAGAACTGTGCAGCGGAATTGCAACCTCTTGCTTTCTCCTCTCAAAATTGCGAAAGCTATAATATTGTTTTCTCCATGCGGGAACTCCAACACACACTCTCTTCTTCTTGCTCCTCCACCCCAGGACTGGATGGTATCCAAATGTTGTTGCATTTATCATACCATAGTCTGTGGTACCTCCTTCGCCTTTATGATCAAATTTGGACCGACAGTACTTTTCCCAGAAGATGTCGGGAAGCTATCATCGTTCCTGTTCCAAAACCTGGAAAGGACAAACATCACCTCTCTAGCTATCGCCCCATTTCTCTCATGATTAGTGCATGTAAGGTTTTGGAGCATATAGTGAATTGCCGTTAACTTGGTGGCTGGAGTCCCGCAGTCTTTTAACACCTGCCGAATGCGGTTTCCGAAAGCATTGTTCTGTAGTTGACCATCTTGTTGCTCTCTCCACTTATGTGTTGTGGTCTTCAGTCTTGAGACTGGTTTGATGCAGCTCTCCATGCTACACTATCCTGTGCAAGCTTCATGTCCCAGTACTTACTGCAACCTACATCCTTCTGAATCTGTCTCCACTTACATCATGAACAAATTTCTCTGGAAACGCCAAATGGTAGCAATATTTTTTGATCTGGTGTGAGCATACGATACCTGTTAGAGGACAGGTATCCTCTGCACACTGTTCTCTTGGGTCTTTCTAGGTCGGCTGCCCCTTTTTCTCCATGAATTTATGGCAGAGCGCACATTTATAGTGCGGGTGCAACTACTCTCTCCCGTACTTTCTCCCAAGAAAACGGGGTACCCCAGGGCTCCATGCTAAGTGTTGTACTGTTTTCCATTGCCATAAATCCAATTATGGACTGTCTCCTTTCCGATGTATCGGTCTCCCTCTTTGTGGATGATTTTGTTATCTACTACAGCTCTCAACGGAACAGCCTTCTCGAACAAGGTCTTAAAGGATGTCTCGATTGCCTTCACTCTTGAAGCATCGCAACAGGTTTCCACTTTTCTCCCAGTAAGACTGTTTGTGTTAATTTTTGCGTTGTATGGAGTTCCTTCCACCTTTCTTACATCTAGGACATTTCAACCTTCCATTTTCGGACGTCGCTAAATTCTTGGGTCTTATGTTTGACAGAACACTGTGCTGGTCCTCCCACATTTCCTGTCTTTCGGCTCGCTGTCTGTGATCCCTCAACACCCTCCGTGTCCTGAATGGTACCTCCTAGGGAAAGGAGCGAGTGGTCCTTCTCCACCTCTACCATGTTTTAGAGCCCTCGAAATTGGACTACGGAAGCATAGTTTACTCCTCTGCTTGGCCGTCTATTCTTCGGCATCTTGACTCTATCCACCACTGTGGATTACTTTTAGTGTCTGGAGGTTTTTTACACCAGCCCTGTGGGAAGCCTTTATGCTGTGACCGCTGAACCTCCACTGTCCAATCGGCGAGCAGTCCTAGCCATCTGTCTTCCATGCCTGCTAATCTGGCCCATGACATTTTTTCGATGCCTCCTTGGATTTAGTGTATGCAGGCCGCCATTCCTCCCTTATAACACTGGGAGTCCGCTTCCGTCAACTGCTCCATTCTCTTTCCTTCCGCTTTCCTAAAACCTTCTTAACAACTTGGGGTACAGCACCGCCTTGGCTCCATTCCCAGACCTGCCTTCTCCATGACCTTTGTCAATTTCCCAAGGTTGGTACCCCTTCACTTGTTTATCGTCGGGCATTTGCTGCTCTATGCAGGAAGACACATTTATTTACACTGATGGCTGAAAACATCGTTAGGTGTAGGGAGTGCCTATATTGTTGGCGACACCCCAAATTGATTTCAGCTTCCCGATCAGTGCTTGGTTTATACTGCGGAGCTTTATGCTGTTCTCCAGGCTGTCCAATACATCCGTTGCCATCTGCAAATACAGTATGTTATCTGTTCAGAGTCTCTCAGCTCTCTCCTCAGTCTCCAAGCTCTGTACCCTGTCCACCCTCTGGTCCACTGGATTCAGGACTGCCTCCACTTGTGAGGCGTCTCTGTGGCGTTTCTCTGGATCCCAGGACACATTGGTATCTGTGGAAATGAGGGGGCAGATATAGCTGCCAAGGCTGCAGTCTCTCTTCTTCAGCCAGCTATCCGCACGATTCCCTTCACCGATCTACGGAGTGTTTTATGTTGTCATGTAACTCTATCATGGCATGCACATTGGTTGACACTTTCCAATAATAAATTGTGGGATGTGAAAGCTCTTCCCCATGCTTGGACCTCTTCCTCCTGAACGCGTCGTCGAGAGGAGGTACTTCTAACTAGACTCCGGGTAGGGCACTGTCTTTTTAGCAATCGATATCTTTTAAGTGGCGATCCTCCCCCACTCTGTTCCCACTGCTCTCAGCTGTGGATGGTAAGACACCTTCTACTTGAGTGCCCCTATTTTACTCCATTACGTGTCCGTCTACAGCTGTCGCCTGATATATCTTCCATTTTAGCAGATGACACGCACTCAGCCGATCGCATTCTCGAGTTTATTAGTGCCAGTGAGATGACGTCAGTCATTTGAAGCTCTTCTTGGGGACAACCAACCCCCTTCTATAGTGGTTTTTTAAGCTTTCCTCCAATTTTTAGTTTCTCCAATTTTTAGTTTCTCCAATTTTTTGAGTTTTGTTCTCATTTCTGAATTTTCCTAAGTCACAGACTGGGCGTTTATGACCATAGCAGTTTTCTGCCCCAAAAACCATAACAAAAAAAAAGAAAGAAAAAGCCTTGGGAGACCCAGTTCTGACATAACTCTACCATCTGGTGAGCAAGTTGTATGAGACAGGCGAAATACCCTCAGACTAAAATTACTGAACTATCTGCTTAATAAGTCACAGCTACAAAATACTAACACGAATTCTATAAAGACAAATGGAAAAACTGATAGAAGCTGACCTCAGGGAAGATCAGTTTGGATTCTGTAGATGTGTTGGAACACATGAGGCAATACTGACCCTACGACTTATCTTGGAAGAAAGATTAAGTAAAGGCAAATGTACGTTTCTAGCATTTGTAGACTTAGAGAAAGCTTTTGATGATGTTGACTGGAATACTCTCAGTCCAATTCTGAAAGGGCCAGGGGTAAAATGCAGGGAGTGAAAAGCTATTTACAATTTGTACAGAAAGCAGATGGCAGTTATTAGAGTCGAGGGGCATGAAAGGGAAGCAGTGGTTAGGAAGGGATTGAGACAGGGTTGTAGCCTCTCCCTGATGTTATTCAATCTGTATATTGAGCAAGCAGTAAAGGAAACAAAAGAAAAATTTTGAGTAGGTATTAAATTCCATGGAGAAGAAATAAAAACATTGTGGGTCGCCGATGACATTGTAATACTGTCAGAGACAGCAAAGCACTTGGAAGAGCAGTTGAATGGAATGGACAGTGACTTGAAAGGAGGGTATAAGATAAACATCAATAAAAGCAAACCGAGGATAATGGAATGTAGTTGAATGAAGGCGGGTGATGCTAAGGGAATTAGATTAGGAAATGAGGCACTTAAAGTAGTAAAGGAGTTTTGCTATTTGGGGAGCAAAATAACTGATGATGGTTGAAGTAGGGAGGATATAAAATGTAGGCTGGCAATGGCAAGGAAAGTGTTTCTGAAGAAGAAAAATTTATTAACATCGAGTATAGATTTAAGTGTCAGGAAGTCATTTCTGAAATTATTTGTATGGAGTGTAGCCATGGACAATAAATAGACAATAAATAATTTAGGCAAGGAGAGAATGGAAGCTTTTGAAATGTAGTGCTACAGAAGAATGCTGATGATTAGATTGGTAGATCACATAACTAATGAGGAGGTATTGAATAGAATTGGGGAGAAGAAGAGTTTGTGTCACAACTTGAGAAGAAGGGATCATTTGGTAGGACATGTTCTGAGGCATCAGGGGATCCTAAATTTAGCATTGGAGTGCAGAGTGGAGGGTACAAATCATAGAGGGAGATCAAGAGATGACTATACTAAGCAGATTGAGAAGGATGTGGGTTGCAGTGGGTTCTGGGAGTTGAAGAAGCTTGCACAGGATAGAGTAGCATGGAGAGCTGCATAAAAACCAATCTCAGGACTGAAGACCACAACAACAACAACAACAAAAAAATACAAGAGAGAAGTGAGGATTGATCTGAGTGACAAGCCATTATGCAAAACTTCTGTTCAGATGCTGTCATCCCTTGTAGTCATAGCAAATATCTTTCCGACTAATATGTTGTCAAATAGTTTCAATGTCCATTTTCATGGAATAATTTGTAATAATTCATGGCAGAAATCTAAAGCCAAGAAGCAGAGGCAGTCACATAATCGCAAAGATTCCTTGGCTGAAATGAAATGAGTCACTGTGTATGTTCTAATCCCACAAGAGAACACGATGTTGTGACAGACACGATGAACTTTATTAAGCCTAGACACAGCTTGTTATAATCGATACACTGGCAATGGAGAGGGCACAATAACAGTGAGGTGACACACACATCAAGGCAAAAGTGACTAGGTTAGAGCTGGCCAGTCCTGTCTCCAAAATCTGTCAGCCAACCATAGAGTGCACGGATGAGAGGCTCTGTGAACATCCATGGGTGTCAGCCTCTGGCTGTTGTTGAACTTCTACCTGTATCAGCTGACTTGTGTGATGCACATTACAACTGCTTATCCAGATTTTGGGTGTGGATCTGTGTGGGTAAATACATTGGACCGTTGAGTAATAAGATTATGCTCACCAGAATTGACAGGGGGAAAAAACCACTAATGGTTCAGGTATATCTGCAAGTGTCTGATAAAGAGAAAGTGAAAGTATATGACAAAACGTTCATGAAAGGAGGATGGAAATCTAATAATTGTGAGTGATTGGAATGCTGTAGTAGGCGATGTAATAGAAGACAGAATTGTAGAACAGTATCAACTTTTCAATGGGAGTGACAAAGTAAAAAACACAGATTCAATTGTTCTATAAGTTTGTTATTAATTATGATTATACTATTCAAAAATTAATAGAGGAGGTATATTTCGAATAGTCATAGAGTTGTGAGAAGATTCTAGTTGGATTACATCATTTTGAGACCTTTTGCAAAATCTGATATTGGATTGCAAGGTGTACCTGTGAGCAGATACAGAGTCACATCACAATTTAGTAACGATGTTAGTAATGATGAAGAATAGACTGAAGCTGATGAGAATTGTCCAGAAATATTGGTTGTGAAGGAAGTGGGTTACTTGGAAGAATAATGTGTGTCTGAGGTTCTCTGAAGCAGTAAATACTGTGGTAATAAGTACTGTAATAGGCAGGTGAGTTGAAGAGAAAGGGATTGATCTGAAAAGGTTAATCACATAAGTTGATCGGACAAATGTAAGTATGTACAAGGTGACCATAAAGAAACATTGTGTTACAGTGGAAATACTGAAATTGATTTCTTAAGTAAGGAAATACAAAAATCTGCAGTAAGAGATAGGAATACATCATTATAAGACATTTAAGTGTAAAATAAATAGGAAAGCAGAAAAGCCAAAGTGAAATGACAACAGAAAAATGTGAAGAAAACAAAAGTGAAATAGTCATTGGTAGGACTATTGAGCATATAAAAAGTCAAAGCAACCTTTGGTGAAATTAGACCAAGGGAACAAACATTAAGAGTGCAAAATTAGTTTCACTGTTGAACTCGGAGTATTGAGCTGATAGGTGCAAAGTGTATATTAAGGCATCTATGTGGGTACAATTTGTCTGATGACACAATAGAAGAGGAGTTAGAAGGCATTGGTTAGCCAATGAAGATTAAGAGTTAAACAAAGTATTGGGAAATGTGCAATCAAATAGTGCTAGAGGCACAGTTGACATTTCTTCATGAGTCATAAAAGACTGTGGGGTGTAGGGGTCAGGGTGGGGGAGCCTTGTTAATTTAGAAGGACCACATAATTGTACAGATGTCAATTAAGTATTGTGAGAAAACCAGAAGAGGTCAGGATCAAAGTGCTAGAGATGTCGTTCTACATAGAAATGTTGGAAAATCAGTGGCCCAAATTATAGGAATTGAAGAGTTTCACCACTGAAATGACAAGAAGGGAAAGAATGAGAGGTCACATGTTAAGAGAACAAAGAGTATCTTCCATTATACCTGGGGGAGCTACAGAGAAAAGAACTTGAGTGTGTTACACTGCGAGGTGAAGTAGATGGGATTAGAGAGTAGATCAGGATGGCCCACAACAAACCAGTCAAAAGACTGATGAACTCTTCTGGATCATGTACAAGAAATTTAATAAGAGAAAACTTGTACTGTAAATCCTTAGATAAAATATCTAACCCCCCATCAGTTTAAACCAAGGGAGAATGCCCCATATTATTTTTATGGCATCCTATTATACAATAATGTCTTGCTTCATGTGTCTAATTAAATCAAGTGATTCTGAGTGAATTAGATCATGGAATTAAACTACTTTCCATTAGATTTGTTTCACTTTTGTTGTTCATCTTATAATCTCTTTAAAGACATTAATTCTGTGAGAGATGGATAATCACTTGGGAGAGCAGTTAAATAAAAGTTCATTCAGAAACCTCAATGTTTTCCTTTCATCTTTTTTAAACTTCTTGTTCATTGTACAGACTGAATAGCATTGTGGCTCTCTCTCTACTCCCAAACACTGTTGTTCTTCTGTGCTTTTCAACACTTGTATCTGCAGTGTGGCATCTGTACAATTTTGAAATAACATTCTTCTCCAGGTACAGAGTGTCAAATTTAACACCTGTTAGCCATCTAAATTTCCAAATTGTTATTTTACCAAGAATACTCTTTTGCAATGTGTTGGAAGATTCCCACGTCTGATCCAGTCAGAACAATGGCCAATATTCAATTACTGGCACCTGTATATTTTTGATACAGTGATCACTTGAAACATCACCTGCTGGCTTTTCAATTGTACAGATTGGACAGTCTGTACTGAAAAGCCAAGGCCCACAACCATCTGTGAGAAGATGGATGTACAGAATCTTCCACTCCATGTGTTTTGTAGAGTTAAAATGCTCCATTTGTGTGTTTGTATGTGACATTCTGTATGTGGCTAATTTTTGTGCATTAAAACTGAAGGCCTACTCATTCTTCACTGCAGTATGTTCATTTGTCCTATTCAGTGAGTAGTGAGTCATGTTTCTTTGTTAGTAAATATATCCATTTAAAATTGCACCTCTCCCTCCCACCCACCTGTAGCTCTGTAAAATAGTCTGCATGCCTCCATTATTGTGGTCGAGGTCTTAGAGATGAGCATCTTAAACTAGATTCTCTCAAGTACTCCACACACAGTACTTGTATCATTTGCTGAAGCTGCTGTAAATCTGGCCAACATTTTGCAGTATATGCTTCTGTGTGTTAAAAGTGTACACACTTTTTCCTCATTTCTGTATAATTAACCTAGTGTTTATTTAGTCTGATACAGAAAATGGAACTTTCACATGAATGTCACCAATCCTTGTTTTCTATAGAGTTAACCTATCTTGTTACTTTCACCTACCTTCCCTTTGCAGATAGGGCTGCTTTTATTATTTTTTTTTTTTTTGTTTCATGCAGTTTGTCTGATGTCTTGGACATAACGTTGACTTTTCTAAATTTTTAGAATCAATGATATTTTGGGCTGAGTGTTTGATTATAAGCTTACATGGATGTCATACTTATGACTTGAATCATGATTCCTTATGTAATACATATTTTAAAGTAGGTTTATTAATGTAGGCTGTGGGAAACAGACCACGCTTTCTTGTCTGTTCCAATTCCACATAACTAGCTCTGCAGTCCCAGGTTTGTTATGTGTGCATACTTAATGTATCTGCTATACCCCTGAACCATAATTCATTTTTTACTCTACACAACGAGAGAATCTAATGGACCATGAAATAAGGTCATTTAGTATAGAAGACACCTGAGGAATGAACTACTTGTGAAAGCAGCGAAATTCCTATCTCGAATAATTTTCTGAGTCCGATACTTTTTGAAGGTAGGATCATCCTGTCTGTTAATGTCTGGACATGTGGAATACCTTTTTTTACTCAACTCATCCCCCAGACCCAATGTCTGTTTATGTCCTTCAAATAGATCTGGTAGCCCGTACCTCACTCCAGCTGGCTTACAACCAATGTTTTTGCTTTCTGTGGGTGCATAGTAACCACTAAACTTCACATTAGAATGAGTGTCTGGTGCAGCTATTGTTTGATTTCAATGTGTACATTATCTAAGAACCACAATTGAAAAACAACTTTCTCTACAGCATGAGATTTGTCACCTAAATCTCTTCTTGGTTTCCTCCACTTCCATGAGATTACCACACCGTGACATCCTTCAACTCCCATGCATCCCCTCTGCCACTTTATCATAGGTGTTTCATGTTGGGCAAAGTCTCTTCTAGTTCTATGTTACGATTATTTGTTCCCCGTTTGGTATCTTGCTCTATATTTTATCTGATGACTCTTTTCCCTTTTCTGTATACTGACAAGACACTCTTCTGGGATGGCATTCCTGCAGGGCACATTTTACATGGTTTATACACTAATATGTTCATTAGTGAGGCATAGTGGACTACTCAGCATATTTTTCTCTCTTTAGTTGTTTTTGATTGTGGGCTGCGTAATCAGAAAATATTTGAAGCTGGTACTCTTGGTCTCTTCTTGAGCAACTAAGGAGGGATGACAGTTTAAAGTTCAGTAGGCATGTATGTTGTGACTGAAATCTGACAGTTGCCTTTCCACCCCGCACCTCCCCACCAACCTCCTCCCCTTCACCACCCCATTAGCCAAACACAAGCACACATGAGAACAGAATGTCCTAGTAATTATCATGACATGCAGCTTTATAAAATTAAAACAGTGAACACTAGCAAATTGTGTCACATAACATGTTCTTTATCCCTAGTGTACTTTTGAGGTGAAATTACATTTGAATCACATTTCAGTTACCTATTTGGTTTGTTTACCCATCAGCTGTGTTACAAGTGCACTACTTTTATTTTTCAGAATTGTTTGTTAGACATCTGAATTAATTTAGATTTTTTATTTTTATCATAAATAAACTCATAACTAAGTAACAGTACACTACTAAAAAGTACCTTTATGCAGAATGTGCCTTTGTTTTATAGCAAATGCCAGCAGTGTATGGGACCATGAGACACTGAAAGCTGCTGGCATCAAAACCAGCAAACGTGGCCGTCCTCAGATCCGGTGCTTGAAACACTGGCTAGGTAGTAACATTATACTAATTTACATATCTTTGTTAATTGTAAACAACTCTAATAGATATTCAGAGTTATGTAATAGTTTTTTACCAAAATTACTCCTCAGATTCAAATTTTTGTTGACTTGTGGTAAGTGTTCAATACCTGTGGCTTTCAAAGCTATGATAAATGTCCCCAACTTGCGCTGTGAACCTTTGCCTTTCACTTGCATATGGTCTGCTGACTGAGCTACCCAAGTAAAAGTCATTTCTGCCAATAAATTTCTTTCAGAAATGTTTTCATCTGTTTCTGTTCACATTTCAGCTATTCTACGTACATCTGTTCTCATACATAATGTTCTTTGTGCAGGTGAGGATAGTGCCACGTACATAAAGCAGAGGGTGAAGAGGTTGAGACTAACAGAGCAGTGAAACATTCTATAGAGGTATGAAGTAGATTATTAAAATATCCTTGAAATAATGAAAAGTAATTTGGCCACAAAATTTGTTGTTTAAAGCAGAAGTTCTCATTAACATATCCAACTCTCAAAGCTATCTTTCTGTGGGATTACTTTCAGGATGGTAACTTGATTTTAGGATCTGTTCAATTTAATAAACATGCAGGAACTTTTTACATTTTACACTAGTAAAGTTTTTTTTCATTATCAGAAATGATTACTTCTTGATTGCCAACATGTGGAGTGTAATTTTTAATCACCTGTCTTATTGTCACTGCACTAGTGGCACTTTTCAAGATATGTAAGTTGACATATTTAGAAAATAGCTCTCATATTCCAACAATGTGTTTACCACCTGCACAGCCCCAGGAAAGGGGCCACCTTAAGTGAATGGCAAGGATTTTCAGGGGTTTCTTGGTAATGATTAGGTGTAGCTCACCTTTGGAGCCATTGTTCAAAGGTTCATCATTTTGACAGACTAGGCATTTCTGGATAATCCATTACATACTGCTCTGGAGGAAAGGAAAATAGGAATATTCATGGATTTTCTCAGCACATTTAGCCACTCCTGGATCCCCAGTGCTCTATGGGTGCACAATCTTAGCTTTTAACAGTTATCATACCTCATGAGACAGCAATAACGTAATACATTATTGTGAAGCACACACTATGTAACTAGTGCCTCAGGTGGGTTAAGGGTAAATTGTATTCAGATCTCTCTGCACCTGGGGTCTCTGTCACAGAGATGAGACATGTAACTAAAGATATTTAATGCAAATGATAAAAGTTATCTTGCATCAGTAAGACCTTATATTTAGTACTTTATCCCTCAGATCCCAGGTTACTACATCATTCACTCCCATTACATAAACTATTTCAAAACCATATTGTAGAACTGAACCAGTGTTGCGTGCAGTAATTTTCAATTGAGAAGGAAGCTTAAGGGCTGGTTATCACAGTATACTTTGGTGTGATTACCAACAAAACAATGATGGAATTTCCTAAAAGTACATATAATTGTGAGAACTTCTAACTCAGTGGCCATCTGGCTCACTAGCAAAGAGTATTGTACAGACAGTTCATGTACTGTAAATGCCTCTGATATGGAAGGGCAGGCTCCCGACCTGGTACATATCCAGATGGTACAATTATTGTGAATTAGCTAGTGCATTTTTGATTTTACTGAAAGCAGGTTGGCATACTTGTGACCAATTCTATGATATCTGTTGTGTAGAAAGTTCAGTAATGGATCTGCATTTAATAATTGGTCTGGAATGAAGTTAACTAGAAGTTGGATATATCTAAAGGTACTTTTAATTGCCTCTTTGTCTGGGATAGTGGAAAGTAATGAACTGGTTGTATTTTTGTTATCAGTTAGGACACTTAGAGGCATAATTATGTGCTCCAAAAAAAAATTCATTTTCTCACCACAAAATTTCATTTTTTGAAATTGCCTGTAACAACATGTTGCTGAAATTGATGTAAAACTTGCTCTAACATCACCTCATGCTCTTCCCAAGTAAGCATGGCAGTCGACAAATCGTACACAAATAAAGTAATTCCAGGCCTAATAAATAATCCATTGGTGCTATAATCAAACCACCACTCACATTGAGAGTAAATGACATCATTCTAAACTGGTAGGTATGACCTGTAAAGATAAAAGCATTGTCTTTCTAGAAGTGTCTGCTAGTATGACACACTGAAATTAATTGAAATGAAGTACCTGATCCCTTGGATCCACTGGATTTGTTGATTTAAAATTTTCCGGTGAGATTCACACAGTATTATCATTTTATTAAATTCCCTCATGGGCAATACCAGCCTAATACTTCTCCCAGCTTTAGCTGGAGCTAACAAGAGGTTAGAGATTGGGCTGTTTATGGCCCAATTGCTTCATCATGTGTAACTCTTTCGCTACAGCTGTCCGTTTCAAACAAGGAATGGGCGGAAAGGTAGACAGAATGGTTCATGTGCTATAAATATTCATATAACACTATCTTTTTCTTCAAATATCTCAGCTCATTTCCCTGAAATATTAAGTAAACTTTTTCTCTGAATTTTAGTTAAACACTGAGATTCTCATAAGTTCAATTTAATTTTCTGTTCAGTATTCAGTCAAGTAAGTATTTCGGTATGCTGGTGTCAAAATTTATTTTCTATGTTGACGAACTGTGATTTGATCACCTGACAATTTTCATCCCAGTGACATGAGACTGTGCTTTACATTTGTGAACATAATATAGAATTTCCTCCATATAGGCATCTACTATAGCCTTCTTCTCACAAGACAAATGGACATCTATTAGGCTCTCTGTGATTAATGCCTTTACTATGAGCAACATTCCTATCATTACTACATTCCCTATCACTAGCAGAACACATGTCTGCCATTTAATTTTCTGAGATTGTGTGCTATGCTATAGCTACTAAAATCCTACCATAAATTCGGCACGTTAATCAGATGACACTATATTTCAAACAGGCCTCGGGAAATAACACTTGCTGCGACACCCGTGTCTATTGTCACTATCGTAAGTATGTCTCCCACCACAGCATGTATGGCAGCCTGCAACACAGTTTGGCTAGTCTGACAGTTTGTTGCCGTTAGATAGGTAGAAAATCTACTCAGTGGGGCAGGAGGGGTCAAGTGGGGCAGGAGGGGTCACACACACACACACACACACACACACACACACACACACACACTCTCTCTCTCTCTCTCTCTCTCTCTCTCTCTCTCTCTCTCTCTCTCTCTCTCTGAGCCACTCCTCAAAGAAGTGTTGAAAGAGAAGGATGAAGGAAAAGGAACTGGAGAAGTTTAGAAAAAGGGATTGAGTTTGGAAAAGTCACCTAGAACCTTGGATTAGGGAAGACTTACCAGTCAGGATGAGAAGGGATGACTGATTGTTTGGGACTGTGCTGGACTAGATTCAAAAACCTGAGAACTTTAAAGTGGAACACAGAGTAATCGGCAAGAAAGAGGTTAGTGCTAAAACATTGCACATGAGTTAATAAGAGCAAAAAACTGAGTGCATAGTATATAACAATAACAGAGATGGGACAAGGATGGGGACAGTGGAAAATAGACAGGTTAGATAATGAAAAATGTAGAAAACTAAAATGGAGTGAAGAAAGTAGTAGTTAGTGTGAAGAAATGCTGAGATACTGATGTGTACTCACAAACTGTGTGTAACTTTCCTGTCTGTGGCCTGTTCCGTAGTGTATACTGTGATCATGTAGTTGTTGGAGTTTTCTGCTAAGCAGCAGCAGCAGCAGCAGCAATGACTGAAAACTGCAAGTTACGACAACTTGCCTTTGTCTCCCCTAACTGTGAGTCAGCCAATTCTACCCTTATTTACCTTTTGCCATCTACACTTCTAGTATTTTAATGTATCTATTTGTCTTGGTAGATACAATTTCGTTGGTAGCAGCAAGACACAAGGAGGCCATAGACATCAGGTGTTGTGGTCTTTAGTCCTGAGACTGGTTTGATGCAGCTCTCCACACCACTCTATTCTGTCCTAGCTTCATCATCTCCCAGAACTTACTCCAACCTTCATCCTTGTGAATCTGCTTAATGTATGCATCTCTTGATCGCCCTCTACAATTTTTACCCTCCACACTGCCCTCCAATGCTAAATTTAGGATCCCCTGATGCCTCAGAACATGTTCTACCAAATGGTCCCTTCTTCTCAAGTTGTGCCACAAAATCTTCTTCTCCCCAACTCTGTTCAATACCTCCTCATTAATTATGTGATCTACCCATCTAATCTTCAGCATTCTTCTGTAGCACCACATATTGAAAGCTTCTATTCTCTTTTTGTCCAAACTATTTATTGTCCATGTTTCACTTTCATACATTGCTACACTCCATATAAATACTTTCAGAAATCACTTCTTGACACTTAAATCTATACTCGATGTTAACAAATTTCTCTTCTTCAGAAACGCTTTCCTTGCCATTGCCAGTCCACATTATATATCCTCTCTACCTCGACCATCATCAGTTATTTTGCTCCCCAAATAGCAAAACTCCTTTACTACTTTAAGTGTCTCGTTTCCTAATCTAATTCTCTCAGCGTCACCCCGACTTCATTCTTCTACATTCCATTATCCTTGTTTCACTTTTGCTGAGGTTCATCTTATACCCTCCTTTCAAGACACTGCCCATTCCTTTCAACTACTCTCCCAAGTCCTTTGCTGTCTCTGACAAAATTACAATGGCATCAGTGAACCTCAAAATTTTTATTTCTTCTCCATGGAATTTAACACTACTCTGAATTTTTCTTTTGTTTCCTTTACTGCTTGCTCAATATGCAGATTGAATAACATCTGTCTCAATCCCTTCCCAATCACTGCTTCCGTTTTGTGCCCCTCAACTGCCATCTGGTTTCTGTAAAAATTGTAAATAGCCTTTCGCTCTCTGTACTTTACCCCTGCCACCTTTAGAATTTGAAATAGAGACATCTAGCTCTTCATTAAACTGTGCCTGTTAAGTCATGTCTGCCATACATGACTGAAGTTGAAATTATTGAACTTTATGGGACTCCTACTTGTGGGCTATGTTTCAGGTAACTATTTATTTCTCAATATAATTATAAACGTATCATATATTGGATTTGACAGCTTTTTTGGATTCTGTGATTTAGGAATAATTTTTACTGGTTTGTTTTTTTGGTTGTAAGGGATTTATTATCAACCCGAGTACAGAATTGTGAGTTGTGTTGAGGTGTGGCTCTATCCACACCAGTTACCCTGTGTTATTCCCCATTCTGCTGAGATGATATCTGTTATGTAGTTAGTTTGATTATCATAGTAGGCTGTAGATTGTGTTTGTTAAAAAGTTCACTAGTCTCTGTATGTGCAGGTCCTTCTTTAAGTTTGTCAAAATTTTCACATTATGTGTGTGAGTGTACCACTTTAGTAAGTTTTGGAAAAACAGTTGCCTTCTTGCCCTTCAAGACTCCTTGTGGTCATATTTCTGGTTTTGACAAGTGATTCTTTTAAAGTTCTGCCTATGGTTTGCTGAGTTTATACGATTGAAAATTTGGAATTTGTTGCTTGGGGTTATACTGTTGCTTGGTCTTTGAAAAAGCAATAGAATCAGTCGGATTGAGAGTTGTTTCGTACTGTGTATCGATCCGTGTTTTTTTGTCTTGTGATCGCCAAAATGTTTCTAGGGATTATAGCTGCACCTTTTTTTACTTCTTTAATGTGAGCACTGAAGATCATTGTGGTACATATTCTGTTTGTAATTTAGGTATTTTGTTTATCTAGAACATACACATTATGTGCTTTTTCAGTTATAGGCTTATTGTATGTAACAGATGAAGTTTTTTGGAAATTTTTTTGTGGCATCTTAGGTTTTAAGGAAAAATTATGCTAAGTGGTGATGTTGTTAGGAAGATTGGGTGATGTCTCACAGTACTCAGTGCATATTTGTGTGTTGGTGTATTGATGTGCCTGTGTTATACGTGAAAATTTGTCTCCACTGGGTTGCCTAAAAATATTGGATTACTGAATTTAGTCTTCTGGCAGACATCTATTCCAGCCGGTTCTTCTGTCTCTAAAATTATGGGTGTAGCATTGAACTCGTGGAAGGTAATGTGCTCATAAACTGATGAAATTACTTTAAGAATTAGAACTACCAGACACTTTATATGAATTTTTATTTATACCAATCCGTGTTTGACTTAGGACCATTTAAATTTGATGGAATACACATTAGTCTTCAGTTAGCACTGTATTAAAAACAACTACTATTCTGTATGTTATGAATCACTTTTAATTGTGGAAAATTGGAGTATCAACACATTTTCTTCACTCTGTTGCCAATTGGTATGTTTGTTAACATTGGAAAATTATAACCACATTCGGTTACATATTGTGTACAGGTTCTGTAGATATTGCTGAAGTCAGTTCTGTGTATGCATTAAATTTTATATTTTAATATTAAATGTATAAATTGTGGGGAAAGTAAGTATATGAATTTTATAATGGAAAAAGGCAATGCTAACTGACATAATGCAAAGCTACAATTATGTTGTATCAGCTCACATTGAATTTACTAGTTGTATTATGTTTCTTCAGGACTATATTTGGTCTGTATTTGTTTAAGTGAATTGCAGAAGTTTCTTGGAAAACTTTGTTTAGTACCTCTGCTTGGTCATTTAGAAATTCGTTAGAAGATGCTCATTTGTGAGAATAAATTTCAGTTTCTCAAAATATGTACATTCTTTTACTCTTGTTGGCCAGGTGAATTTTTTGTAGGTTGTGTGCTATGGTACTTGATATTTATCTTGAGCTACATGTAAGGCGAATGTGGTTTTTGCTTAAGTTTTTGGGTAAGGCTTCAGACTGTCATGTGTGCTCGAGTTATATGTCAATATATCCTGCTGCAGTTGATTGTGAAATGCTGAGGTGGTGGAGCAGATGATCTGTATGGCTAATAACAACAATGCTTTAGTTGAAATGATTGCAGAAATAAATATTATGTTTTGATATAGTATTTTCATAACAGTATTCATTGTGTGTACCTGTGTTCTGGAAAAATTGTTTCACTGCATGAACATGTAATTGGTTTAACACACACTTCTACAAATAATATACTCCTGCAGATATGGTCTGACTATGCAAGTAAATAAGAGAGTTTTTATTTTCTGTTTAGTAATGAAATGTAGTTTATTATACAGGCAACTGACAATACATAGTAAACAAAAGGAAGAAAGTGCATATTGCATAAAAATAAACAGCCTTTCATTTAGTTGTGATGGTGGATCACATCTTCAAGAAAAAATGATACAGTAGTGACTAAGGAATGCCAGACAATTTAAAAATAAACATGACACCAGAGTTTTCAATACAAGGGATTACATCTCAGCTTGAACACAGTTACAATAGATTTAATGAAATGTATAAACCTCTCTGGATTTTTATTCTGTCTTCTGTGATGCTTGTAAACATATCACTAACAATTTAAATGTACGACTGTAAATCACAAAATTTAAATGAACTGAAATGGCCAGAAAACACAGTAGTTGCTGGAAGGATGTGTTCTTTCATAACTCTTAGTAGCACTTGCTTAATACACCTCAGAAAAATGTTTAAAAAAACTTCTTGGTTCCAGTTGTACTGTAAATACCCATTTTCCTTTTACATTATTTCCTCTGCCAAATTTGCTTTTCCCAAGACTCGCTTCACCAATTTCAACAAAACTGTCACCAAGTGGCTCGCTGCTCTTTGCATGGTTCGTGCTTCGCCAACGTGGGTCCTGTAGTCTTTGCAGCATAGTTCCTCTTCCATGCTGCATGTCTCTCCTCTTGATATTTATTTTCCCCTCCATTGGGGGACATGGCTGGGATGTTGCTGGAAATGTTTTATGCATTTTCAGTGGACAATTTTGGAGCATTTCCTCCACTGTTTCTTGTTCCTTTTTTCCTTTCTTCATTCGACTTCTCCTATCTTCCACCATTTCAGTGGTTGAGGTTCCTCTTTTCTCTTCTTCCTTTGTGTGCACTCCTGAAGGGCAGCCCACATGTCTGATGCATAGCAGGCCACTGGGTAACATGCAGCTCCCAGCCCTGGGTTGACAGGTAGGGTTTGCACGTACACCCTGGTACAGGCCAGACCCAGGGAGGGGTGTTTGTCTTAGCTGCTACCTTCCCAAATTCCCAATTGGTCCCTCTGTCAGGTGTTCAGGAGGTGTGTCGTGAAGTGCGAAAAATCACCTAAGATGGATGTGCCCCCTAGTGAAGTGTACACCATGAGAGACACAGGCATTCATGGGGATGAGCAATCACCTTCTTCAAAATCGAAATCTACTAAATGTCAACTGAATGAGGATGATGAATCAATGACCCTCCCAGCTGCACCATGCTGCTCACGTGGGACTACCCACCTTAATGTTGTTGTAGTTAACACTATCCTTTCTCATTTGACCTTTTTCCTTTGTTCCATCTACATACCTACATCCCTCCACCACTCGATGGCACCAGGGCAAGACTTCTTCCAGCTTATTGGGAAGCTCTATCACACATTCCTGCTGCTCGGTGACTCTAATACACATCATCCACTTTGAAGTTCTCCCAGGACCTGTCATAAAGTTGCCCTCTTAGCTGACCTTCTCAATTAACTTAATCTCCGGTACTTTAACACAGAAACACCCATGTTCCTTTCCAACTCCGCACACACCTATCCCTCTGCACTGCCCAGCTTGCCCATTGTCTAGAGTGGTCTATTCTCTCTGATGCATACTCGAATGACAATTTCCAAGGTGCTCTCTGACTTCTGACTCCCACCTCACCTACAATCTCACCCAAACGACAGCTTTCTAAACCCAACTGGAGGCTTTCTCCTCCATGGCAACTTTTGATGAACATTTTCCCAGTTGCAGTGAGCAGGCAGAATATCTCACAAACATTAACTTTACTGCTGCAGAATGTTCCATTCCTCACACTTCCTCTTTACCATGCCATGTTGCATACCCATGGTGGACTAAGGCATTCCAGGATGCAATTCACGCATGGAGATGTGCTCTCCGCATGTTTAACTATCATCCTGTGATGTCAAAATGTGTTCATTATAATTTGCATGCGCAGTGTTGCTATGTTCTTTGGGATACCAAAAAAAAGCCAGCTAGATTTCATTCACATGGTTTTTTACAGCTCTGCTCCCTCTTCCATTGCGTGGGGAAACCTCTGATGGCTCTCTGGGACCAATACCCATTCCCCAATTTAGAGCCTGACAGAAGCAGATTTCATCATGGACCCGATTGCTATCTCCAATACCTTGGGCAACATTTTGCAGATATTTCAAGCTCCTCGCATTATCACCCTGCCTTCCCACATTAAAATCAAGTGGAGGCGGCTTGGATGATACCCTCCTCTTTTCAGAATCATGAGTGCTACAATGCCACTTTTGCTATGAGGTACCTACATCGTGCTCTCACTTTGTGATCCTTCCAGGCCAAACAGTGTTCACATTCAGATGTTGCAACAGCTTTCTCAGATGCGCAAGCACTTTCTGCTTCATACATGAAACCACATCTGGGGAGCTTGCACATTTCCCTGACACTGGTGTGAAGCCACTCATACGTACTCAAAGTAAGGACAAACGCCTTCCTTCTCCTTATTGCACCATTTCCCTCAAAAGCTGTGTGTATGAGGTGATGTAACTTATTATTCATACCTATGTCGTATGGTGGCTCGAGTCACACAATTTACTGATCGTTGCAACATGTGGATTTAGAGTGCACCATTCTGTAGTTGACCATCTTGTCACTTTGTCCGTCAATGTCACAAATGGTTTTCTGTGGAAATCCTATACCCTGGCTGCGTTTTTTGCTTCGGAGTAGGCATAAGATACCGGCTGGTATCTTGTGTACTCCCTACATGTGTGGCTTCCGTGGCCAAGTGCACTGTTTCCTTCAGGAATGATTAAAAGACAGAGTTTACAAGGTAAGTGTGGCTTCTCAGACACCTTTATTCTTGCCTCAGAGTTACATCCTCAGTGTTGTTCTCTTTGCTATTGCCATTAACCCTTTAATGGCCAGTCTGCTGCCAGGCATCTCTGGCTTCATTCTTGTTGATGATTTTGCAATCTGTTATAGTTCCCCACTGATCCATCTCATTGAGTGGAATCTACAGTGATGTGATGTTGTGATCATCTTTACCAGGGGAACATTGACAATGGCTTTCGTTTGTCCACCGACGAGATCGTTTGTATGACTTTCTGGTTGTGCAATTGGTTTTTTCCACTGTCTTTACGTCTTGGGCCTGTTGCTCTTCTGATCATTAAAACTACTAAATTCCTGTGGCTCAGGCCCAATAGGAAACTTTCTTGGTCCTCCCTCTTGTCTCACCTGGCAGCCTGCTATATGTGGTCCCTCAATGTCCCACATGTCGTCAGTGGTACTTCCTGGGGAGCAGATGGAAGACTAGACAGTGAGTGTTTTATTTATGAATCTCCGCATCTGTCCGTCTTACACCATCTCAATACTGTCCACCATGGTGGCATCCACTTGACCACTGGCACCTTTTATACTACCCCAGTTGTGTCTGTGTGGAGAAACTGACTAACTACTGCTGTCCTACCACCACGACTTTCTCCTCAGCTGATGAGCATTCTGTTTGTCTGTACATGTGGCCACCCATGTTATGCCTCCTCCTTCAATGACTCATTTGATCACCAGTATGGGGTGTGTCCTTCTTCTCTTACCTCCTGGAGACTGCTTTTGTCCTATGCTCTGGGAGTTGAACTTCACTCTACCTGAAACTTTCCCTGTGGGTGTAAACCCTTCACCACCTCGGCTTCGTAAGGCAGTCCACATTCACCTCAGCCTTCAGTCATTTTTTAAGGACACTACTGCAGTCTTACTCTTACACATTCAGTTTCATGACTTCACAGAACTTCACAATAGTACTATTGTGTACACTGACGGCTCTGACTCCGGTGTCGGGTGTCCCTTTGTCATTGGCACTGACTTTTCTCTCTGTCTGCTTGTGGAACACTGCTCAGTATTTACAGAAGAGCTTTTCACCCTGCATCAGACCATGTAGTACATTCTGAGTCACAGGCTTTTCAACAGCATCATCTGCCCATACTCTCTCAATGACCTTTAAAGCCTGTGTGCTGCACACCATCCATCCCTTAGTGCAACAGTTCCAGGAAATCTGTCACCTGTTCACTCTTCACAGAGCCCCTGTGACATTTATGTAGGTTCCCAGTCACGTCAGTCTGACAGGAAACGAGACCACCGATGTTGTGCTGAGGCCACAGTCTTCGCCACGGCCCACTAGTTCCTCCATTCCCTCTGATGACCTCTGTGTTTCCATCTGTCAGCAGGTGGTTCACTTTGGCATCACCACTGGTCCTCTATTCATGGGAACAAGTTTCAGGTTTATTAAGCCTCTCGCAGCTCCTCAGCTGACTACCTCTCGGCCCTCTCACTGCATATCGGGAAGCCTTTTTAGCCATCAACATTAAGTGGTGCTGCCCCACCACTTTGTACTCATAGGGCACAACCACTGATGGTCCACAATTTCCATGCCAAATGCCCTTTTTAATCACTTACATTTTCATTCATGTTTGCTGTCTGAGTTACCGGCAATTTCAGTGAATGATGTGCAGGCTGTCGACTGTGTTTTACTTTTTATTCATCGTAGCAGTATGGCAACAGCCTTTTAATTTTTAATTCAAGTTCTCCATTTCTCTAAGGTGTATTTTATAGACCTTACTCCATGTCCCTGTTCCTTAGCTGTCTTCCCTTCCATCGATTGGAATTAAAGTGTAGTTGTTTTTAACTACTTTCTTTGTCTTCATGTTCTACAGTTCTGATACAAGTACATAGGGCCCTAGTTGTTTTTGTGCCCTAAAACAAAAGAAAACAGTATAGTGTTCTTCACTTTGTATGAAACACATTTTCATACACTTAACAGTAAATTCTTTTTTGCTCTACTGCAGTTTCCTAGGTTACATGCAATCAAGCTGTGATAAAGTTGCTACACCTTTTTACCTCAGATATGTTATTTGCAATTCCTTTTACAAGACTCAACTTGGTTTCTGAAAGAAAAAGAGAAAAAAAAGCTTTTATAAGTAGTGCAACTCCATCAATGATCTTCATTTGTGGAGCTCCACTGCACCTCATCTGCACCTGTCTTATGAACAATTGGAGACATAATCCAATCTTATTTCACACATTTTCTAGCACTAGCTATAAATTGTGTGACATAAATAACTTCACTTCTTCACTCTTGTAATCAGTAAGGACAAGATCACAGACGAAGTTGTTCACATACTGTAGCTAGCTCATAATTGAAGGAAGTCTGTTGTTCTGCTCAAAATAGAGTGATATCTCAGGCTAATGTAATCTGTTTTGTATATCTTATTGGGTACTTACTGAAACACAATGTGCATTATTAACAAGAGTAGTTGCCGCCTCAGGTGTTCAGAGACAGAGAAAATAGAAAGATAATGTTCTAAAATATGAACTCCTTTACTAAAACTTCTCTTCAGTTTGTGGTACATGACTCCTATAATCCCTATTTGGATCTGCTCCATTCAGAGCAATCTATGCAACACATGTTAAATTACTGCCTACGTCTTTCAGCCAGTAATTAGCAGATAGGGAGATGTTAGTTACCTCAGGCTACAGTACGAGTTCAAATAGAAATTGCAGCATTCTGCAGCGGCATAAAATGGAAGGAAAGACCATTCACTGAAAATGATAATTTGTTAGTCTGTCACCAATACCAAAATTTAAAGTTTTATACATATTTTGTAATAATAATAATAATAATAATAATAATAATAATAATAATAATAATAATAATAATAATAATAATAATAATTCATCTTCATCATCTAAGACTGATTATGCCTTTCAGCATTCAGTCTGGAGCACAGTCCCCCTTATAAAATTCCTCCATGATCCCCTATTCAGTGCTAACATTGGTGAATCTTCTAATGTTAAGCCTATTACTTCAAAATCACTCTTAACTGATTCCAGGTACTTTCCCCTTGGTCTACCCTGACTCCTCCTAAACTCTACTGCTGAACCCATGAGTCTCTTGGATAACCTTGCTTCATCAATGCATGTAACATGACCCCACCATCTAAGCCTGTTCATCCTGACTGCTACATCTATAGAGTTCATTCCCAGTTTTTTTTATTTCCTCATTATGGACACCCTCCTGCCATTGTTCCCATCTACTAGTACCTGTAATCAACCTGGCTACTTTCATATCTGTAACCTCAACCTTATTGATAAGGTAACCTGAATCCACCCAGCTTTTGCTCCCATACAACAAAGTTGGTCAAAAGATTGCACGGTGTACAGATAACTTAGTCTTGCTACTGACTTCCTTCTTGCAGAAGAGAGTAGATTGTAGCTAAGCGTTCACTGCATTAGCTTTGCTACACCTCGCTTCCACTTCTTTCACTATGTTGTCATCCTGTTAGAATATGAATCCTAAGTACTTTTTCGAGATGCTAATCTCCATACCATAGTCCTTACATTTCTGATCTAGCTCTGAAATATTACTTTGCAAACTTTAAATCAAATCTGCCATCACAACTAAGTCATCCGCATATGCGAGACTGCTTATTTTGTGTTCACATATCTTAATCTCACCCAGCCAGTCTATTGTTCTCAACATACAATCCATAAATAATATGAACAACAGTGGAGATAGGTTGCAGAGTTGTCTTACCCCTGAAACTACTCTGACCCATGAACTCAATTGATCGTCAACTCTAACTGCTGCCTGACTATCTATGTAAAGGCCTTTAATTGCCTGCAGAAGTTTGCCTCCTATTCCATAGATCAGACAATAACTTCCTCCTAGGAACCCGGTAATATGCCTTTTCTAGATCTATAAAGTATAGATACAATTCCCTGTTGCACTCGTAACACTTCTCCATTATTTGCCATAAGCAAAAGATCTGGTCCTAACAACCTTTAAGAGGCCTAAACCCACTCTGATTTTCATCCAATTTGCCCTCAACTAATACTCACACTTTGCTTTCAACATTACCTGAGAAGATTTTTCCCACAACACTGATTAAAGAGATACCTGTGTTGTTGTTAGAGTATTTTCTGTTTCCATATTTAAAGATTGGTGTGATTACTGCTTTTGCCCAGGATGATGGAACCTGTCCTGTCTCCCACGCCATTTCAATTATCCTGTGTGACCATTTAAGACCTGACATTCCACTGTATTTGATGAGTTCTGATTTAATTTCATCCACCCCAGTCGCTGTATTGTACTGCAGTCTATTAAACATTTTCTCCACTTCATCAAATGTCATCCTATTTCTGTCATCATTCCCATCCTATTGTACACTGAAATGTGAAACATTACTGATCATATTTTCATCTGCATTGAGCAACTCTTCAAAATATTCCCTCCATCAGCCCAAGGAATCAACAGGATTCACCAGCAGTTTTCCTGACCTGTCAAAAATACTTGTCATTTCCTTCTTACCTCCCTTTCGAAGACTGCTAATTACACTCCCGAATGGTTTTCTAGCAGTTTGACCCAAAGTCTCCAACATGATTCCAAAGTCTTCCCAAGATTTCTTCTTGAATGCTGCAATTATCTGTTTGGATTTGTTTCTTTCTTCAACATAACTTTCTCTGTCTACCTGAGTTCTAGTATGTAGCCATTTTTGATACGCCTTCTTTTACCTATTACAGGCTGCCTTGACTGCTTGCTTCATCATACCTTTACACACTACTGTTCCAAGACATTCTTTAGCCACTTCTAGTACTGTGTCCCTGTACCTTGTCCATTTCTTTTCCAATGACTGTAATCAACTACATCCAACTAACTGGTACCTTTCTGAGATCATTGTTATGTCCTTGTGCCTGATTTCCTTATCCTGCAGTTCCTCCACTCTTATACTCCTACATATGGACCTCACAATACCAATTTCACTGCAGATTAAATAGTGATCAGTGTCCTCAAAGAATCCCCTGAATACAAGTGTGTCCCTCACAGCCTTCCTGAATTCCTGATCTGTTGTTTTTATATAGTCAGTGACAGATCTGGTTCCCCTACATTCCCAAGTATAAAGGTGAATATTCTTATGTTTCAAAAAGGAGTTTGTGATTACTAAGACCATACTCTCACAGAAATCCAACAGTTGTTTCCCCTTCCTGTTGGTCTTTATATCCTCTCCAAATTTACCCATAACCTTTTCATAGTCTACTGTTGGATTTTTAATCCTGGCATTAATATCACCCATGAGCAGAACACCATCCTTGTCCTTTACTCTAACAACCCTCATCACCAGGTGTGTCATAAAAACTATCCATCTTATCTTGATCTGTCCCTTCACAATGCAAATATTTTGACACAATCCTAATTTTCTTGCTAGACACTGCCAAATCAATCCACATCAGTCATTTGTTTACATACCTTATTGCAACTATTATGGGTTCAATTTCTTTCCTGATGTAAAGCCCTACACCCCATTCCTGCTTTGACTCCTGACGGTTAGACCTTGTATTCTCCCACTTCCTCTTCTTTCTCACCCCTTACCTGAATATCACTAACAGCTAAAATGTCCAGCCCCATCTTACTTGCAGCCTCTGCCAGCTCTGCCTTCTTCCCAGAGTAGCCCCCACTGATATTAACAGCTCCCCATCTCATTACCATTTTTTTTGCCAAGTCGTATCTTAGGAGTCCCTTGTTTGTCAGTTAGAGGTGGGACTCTGTCACCTCCAAAGGTCCGAGGCATTTTGCTCTGATTGTTGCCAGCATCGTATTGAAAGTACCAGGGAAGCAGGTTGCTAGCCTTTCTTGCCCCAGGTCCCATTGAGTTTTACCCCTAATGGTTGAGGGACTAAGCGGTGGATTTTGTAGTCTGCCATCTAAGCACAAAGGTGACCACGACTCAGAATATGTCCAAGATGGCCAGCCTTATTCCAAAGTAACTGGTCTCATGACTGTCAGGACCACTTCTTGGCCACTCATACATTGCCCATGGTTCTTGAACTAGGACACGACAACAGGAAACCACACCATGAACCACTTATAGTTATAGAAAAAATTATCCTCTAAACCATTACCTTTGCAAAAGTACAAAAAGTTTTCATGGCCTAGTTAAAGGCTGTCTAGAATGTACAATAGCAGTTCATTTAACAGGTAATCAGTTATTCTAAGTCTACCTGATTTCTCAGTAGATATAAGAATCAGTTAAGTGTGTAGGTGTTGATGTATCAGCATTTCAGGGAGGGTAAAAGTGTTTGCTTACAGTAGACACAGGCTGCACAAAATGCAAGCAGAACTAATACAGAACTAGAAGTTGTTAAATTATTCAATATGATATGCTCTTTGCTCTGGCAATGTTGTTGTTGTTGCACATGTTGACGCATTTTTTCTGCCATGATAAGTTGTTTGTGTGATGCTTTGACTTCACGTAATGAAAGAAAGACATTGGTTTTAGGGTATTTCTTAGAAAAGTAAGATTCTGTGTTGGCAATGCATCTAGTTGTGTTTCTGGCTAATACAATGTAGGTTGTGTCTGATTTATGTAAGTGGTACCCACTATGGTAGCTGCGGGACAGAATGTCGTGCCCTCTGTGTTATGGGTCATACTGTTGGCATTCTGCTGTTTCTTATTTCCATCCTTGCCATGCCCATTGATTCCCTTGCTTGTAACAGTTTACTATTAGTACCTCCAGAGGAAATACTGGTAAGCATGGTGTGTGCCCACTTTCTGAAGTAAGTGTGTGGTTCACATCTGGCTGCTTCTGTCTGACCGAGGAAAAGTTGTACTTCACATGGCTGTGCAGTATTCTGCACCATCCTTAACAGGCCAACCATAAAACTGTATCCGTGTCATCATCATAATTCTTCCACACACATGATCACATAGATATTCTTCAGTTCCTGTGCTTGTAACACATCCTGTGTCTTCACTAGGACCAATTTTTCTATAACTGTTCACTTAACTGCACAGGATGTGTCATGGAGCATTGGTAGTATGCATCTACACTTGCTACTAGGTGTCACAGCAACACGTGTAGCTAACATAGGTAAGGTGAGATTACAATTTTTCACGTGTGGTACAATAGTTTCAAACGTTCTTCCTTCAGCTCTCCTACGTGCTGTAACTCTGCTGTTGAGACTTATCATGGTTTTTGTAGTCTGGCTAGGAAATGTTGAAGCTTTAGTGATGCAGAACTTAATTTCCATGTATTGCTTTATGAGCTGCTGTTTTTTCATTTCCACCACAATGCTCACGTCACTAAAACTGTTTGTTAACGAGCTTAGTTATCTGACTACATCCATTCTTTCATCCAACAAGTACAACTCAGTTTGGACCCAATCTAAGCAGTTATTCAGTCAGTTACATTTTGCTTAGAGATTCTGGAAGTAACAAAGTAGTCAGCTGGATGTATACATTAACTATTTTTAATTTTAATATTAAATTTATAGAATTTAGGTAAAATACATGACACATCGGAGTCACATGTAGAATGAATAAAACCAGAACAACTAACTGACATGATGCAAAGCTACAATGTATGGTGAATGGGCCCAGATGAAGTATGACAACAGAAACTTACAGTCTTCAATTTATTATTGGTATTACTTGTTTTCAGGACTCTGTATGGTCTGCGATTGTATACATAAAGTATGGAAGTTTCTGATAAAAATTTTCTTTGATAACTCCATCAGGTTATTTTGAATGTAATATGAAATGTATCCTTACAACTGTGAATCCCTAAATTTCTCCAAATAGATTCATTCTTTTACCTTTGCTAACCAGATGAACAACAATTGACATAGCATTCAACCTACAAATACTTCACCTTCAGCTGCAAATGCGGGTTTGCTTAAGTTCCTTGGTAACATTTTACAGTAACATCCATTCTCTTTCCTTAAACTGTATATTGGTAACACCTGCTGCAAGTGATTCATGGAGACATAAGATGACAGTGTAGCTGCTTTTTATAGCCACAAACAATGATGTTTTAGTTTTGTTGGTGGGAAAGAGAAATATTGTGTGTAAGATGCCACCTGTTAACATAGCCAGTACCACTGTGTGTAAGTGTGTTATTCCATGAAAAGTCTGTTTAACCACACTAACATGTGGTAATCACATGTTTCACTTTGTTTCAGACATGTTTCTATACATGCTTCTCTGCAAAAGCTCTTCTGGTCCACTGCAGTCGTCTCTGTTACATGCAGTTCACATGTGATAAAGTTCCTACAACTTTTTACTTAAAGATGCATTAATTATTTAATGCTTACAAGGCCCTGTTAGCTGCCTACAAATAAAGAGCTTTTATGACTGCTGTAAATCATTGTACAGTCACCCTTTTTTCAGATCCACTGCACCACAACTGTAGCTTTCCTATGAATGATGAGGATAGTAACTGGACCTCATTCCCAACATTTTCCATCACTGGCTCTAGATCAGTGTGATATTCACTGCATAATTTCACCCTCGTAATCTACAAGGACGAAATAACAGAAATAAAGCCATTTTTCTGATGTAGCATCACACTAGAAAGAAGTATTATCTATTCAAAATAGAGAACTTCCTCAGACTGTTGTCACCTGTTTTAGTATTTCTCATTTGCTACTTTGAAGAACACCAGGTGCAGCATTAACAAGTATGGCTGCCTCCTAAAATGTTTAAAGGCTGAGAAATATAACTCAGAAAACTGAAAGATAATATATCTAAAAATATAAATATTTTTGCTAAATTTTTCGTTGGATTAGCAATATATGACCCCTATGACATCCCTGTGGGGCTGCTCCATCCAGATCAAACTGTGTAGCACATGTGAAAGCTATTGGTGATTCTTAAATTACTACCTACTTATCACACCCAGTACCTCTACAAGTTGGGAAATGTTACAGTTACATAGACCTTGGGCAGCTGTACAGATCGAAACAGAAAGGCCAGTACAGTGCAATAGCAGAAAATAAAGAAAGGGCCATCCAGTCAGCATGACAATGTGCGAGACTCTCTCATCAATACCTTAAATTTGCATTTTAAACTTATTCTCTAGAAACATTTCTCTTCTAAACTATTACTTGTACAGTACTAAAATTGTTTTCTATGTACCACTTAAAAGCATTCTAGAATTCATTATCTCACTCACTTCTCCTTGATTAACAGGTAAACCAACTCAACCAATTCTTTACTTCCTCTGGTAAATAACTCTGCAGTTTTCATATGTACCTGCAGGTCTTTCCCTAGGGTAGGCTGCTAAAAATATGAGCTGAAGTAATACAGCACTAGAAGTTGTGACTATCTGTTGTAGAAATAGTAAACAACCAAGGAGTTACCAGTTGGAAGGTTTGTAAAAACCCCTTTACCACAGTTTCAATATTGATAAAAACCTCTTCATTAGAAGGAAATACTGTCAACCTAACAAAGTTTGTTACATGTGTGCCTGCACACAGAGAGAGAGAGAGAGAGAGAGAGAGAGAGAGAGAGAGAGAGAGAGAGAAGAATTGTCTCATTAGCAAAACAGTGGCAAGAGACCACTATTTGTTGTTACTTACATAGCTGCTTTCTTTGATAATGATCAACAAAAACCAATGAATAAACTGTGTATGATAGGAAATGTTCTGAACGAGAGTTAGACAAAAATTTTTCTCCATTTGAAAATCTTTGTGGCCGCTCCTTTAGCACATCAAATTTTGCACAGAAATTAGAGTCATCTTAGATTTAAAAATCTAGTCAGTTGCCGTATTTCATTTCTGACTGTATCACTACTAGGCATAAGAATAATACAATTATAAACATGACATGATATGTATATTCTTCTGCATTTGCTGTTGTCTCACTTTAGCTTTGTAGTTTATTAGGCAGACAGGATTTAAATGAGATAGCAGCAACCACGAAAGAATACATGGCAAAATGTTTATATTCATATTATTCTTATGGTGAAGAGATTAATGCTTGTGATTCATATTTCATCAGGTTCCTATTAGCAACCACCTCTTCTCACGGGTAGGAAAAAATTCAGAACGTAGAGTTGGCCATATTGACAAACATCCAAACAGTCTTGCCAGTCAGATTTTTGTAGTACATTGAAATTCTGCTACATTTGAAGATGAGCAATATGGAATTTGTATTTACTTTCTTGGATAATTTATGAAAATGCAGTGGTCGAAACTCGGGGCAGAGAAAAAAAGCTCGTCTCTCACTTTTTTTTTTAACTGACGCAGCGGTTTTGGCACCAGTATTTATCTTTGTGCCTACAAAGCATGCCTGTCTACTGCTACATGTATTCGATGGCAGTAGTTAGTTGTGGTGGCACCTATCAACATTTTTCAGAACTTCCGCTGGCTTTGCACTCAATTCTAAGCCACAGGAGGTTTTTTGGATTACAAAAACCAGAAAAAAGTGTGGCTTATATTTGAGTAAATATGGTATGTATGGGATGGTTATAATTCAATTTGGCTACTTCAACCAGTTTAGCTGGGAAAATTATTTAACATACAAGCCCCCAATTTTGTAGGATTAATGTTCAGACTGTGCAGTGCAGGATTCGAATTTTTAGAAGTGTTTGTGTCATGACTTGCATTAGGCAGTGATGCCAGTATGGTGGTTAGTGTTGAAATAAATGCATTGTTGTACAATACCGTCACAGATGGTTGATGTGGGGTCTGAGCAAGGTGAGTAATGCTTTACTCACAAAGCTGTTACATTGACACACCTCATTAAGAGTATTGATGCATTAAAGGAATATGGAAAGGTCCTCTTTCTGCACCATATTGTGATTTTCAAGGATTCCATGAGCTGTGTCACAATAACCGAATTTTCCACAGTCCACTAGCTGAAAAGTGTTGCAAACAATTGTGATTTGATATCTCTGCTGTGAGTTCAGGCTGATGTGAATGCGAATGGTCATCACACTGAGCAAGATTTGTAACCTGAAAGATATACATGGTATGTAAGGAACAGATGTTACAGTCTTGCATTGAAATTAAAACGTGTTTCTTTCAGTGGTGTAGTTATTTCTCCTCTGCATGTCCTTGCAAGTGTTTCCACAAAGTTTGATTACCCTACAGTCGTTTTTATGAGGGTGCTCTGAAGTACTGAAATATAATTTATAACCATCCTTTATTACGTGATGACTTGCTGCTCGGAATGGTAATACTACAATGCTCACATCGATAAAGCTTCCTGCAGGGGAGAGTAGTAATTGTTATTTCATCCAGGAAATTGTCTAGTTTGCCCCGATGATATCTAACAGTACAGACCTTACTTTTGCAAATTTCAAACAGTCATTGCCTGTGATTCTGTATCATCACAGATTAGCATTACTGAGTGCAATCTAAATTTTTGTGATTTTTTTTTCTTTCTTTCTTTCTTTCTTTGGAAAAGTTATGTTTATACACCTAAAGGGAAGAGAATTTTTGATTTTGAAAATTTACGTCTGTTTCCAGACTTCTGGGAGTAATAATTTGGCTTTTCTGCTATGCAACAGATTTTTTTTTAAAAAAATCTGAGATGATTCACCCACTTGAGATTTTTAACTTTCAGCAACAACCAACTATTTTTGTTCATGAACAAAAGCTATTTGTGAACAACTCCTTAAAGTCTGTGGATTTCACCATCAGGAGAATGCAATTTCAGACAATTGAATCAGAATAGTGGCATTCATATGAACTGTAACATTTATCCAGGGACAGATGTGGACAGTGGCCACAATTCATTGTTTATGGACTGTAGACTAAAACTGAGTAACTTGCAAAAAGGTAGGAAATTAAGGAGATGGGCTATGGGCAATTAGAGGTGAGCAGAGATACCCGAGAGCTTCAAAAGAAGCAATAGGCTATGGTTGACTGAAAGTATAATACAGATGGCGACAAATGGGTAGCTTTCAGAGATGAAATAGTAAAGTCAGCAGAGGATGAAAAAGATAAGCAGACAAGGCCTTTTAGAAATCGTTGTATATAACTGGAGATGTTCAGTTCAACTGATGAGAGGAGAAAGTTTAAAAAACTTGTAAATGAAGCAAACAGATGGGAATAAAATATCTAAAAGATGACATTAATAGAAAGTGCAAAATGACTTGGAATGGCTAGAGGTCCAATTCAAGTCTTTAGGAACTAGGGGAAAGATGGGTTCTGCATGTAGGGAAATTAAGAATCTTTTGGAGAGAAGAGGAGAGCTGTATGAATGTCAGGAGCTCGGATGGCAAGCTGATACTAAGGAAAGATGGGAAAACAGAAAGTAAAGTGTGATATTTGGTGAGGCTATAGAAGAGAAATGAACTTGAAGGCTATATTATAGAATGGGGAGAGGAAGAGATAGGAGTTAAGATGATGGGAGAAGAACTGAACACAATACTGACAGATTTTAGTAGAAACAAGGCTCCTGGAATAGAAGAAATTCTAGCAGGATTACTGATATTCTAGTATGTAAGATGTATGAGACACATGGAATACCTTCAGAATTCAAGAGCAACTAATAAATCCAAAGAAAGCAGCTGCTGACATATATGAATATTACTGAATTTCCAATTTAATAAGTTACGGTTGCGGAAGATTGGCTCAACTTCTAACATTTTGGATGACTTGAAGTGGTGAAGTATGTGTGCAAACTTATTTGAGATGGTCAGCTGTCTATCCTAGCTGGTTAGCCTGCTACTACAAACTTCCTTTCTCTTCTTATGTGTGATATATTGCTGGGAAGAGGAATTTCTCAAGACTCTTTCTGCTAATAGAAATAAGTAGACATACACAGTTTCTTTTGCTTCACTTAACAACGTATATTTAAACTTCAAACTTTTAAAAGTCTCACTCTCCACATGAATGTCCAAATGTTACAAATGCAATTACATTTACAACAGAGTTGGCTTGCTAACCATGACTCTGTTACACAGAAATCATACACCTGTCTTGCCTCTTGCATGTTAAAGATAAAAGTTACTCAATCTTTTTTCAGCACAAATGTTTTTTTGTCACTAACAATAGTCACAGTTATAAAACAGCACAGAATAACACAAAAGTTCCTTGGTTCTGCTGTGCTCTTTCATTACAACTTAGGTGGCACAATTGACGAGTACTTGATGGTGTCGTTCAACCACTGTATCTACAGTCTTCTCACGATAAACTTCTAACCTTCACATGCAGACAGGTGACACACAGTAGATAGGGTTCCTTTCTCCCCACTCACATCTAAAATATTCTATGTTCAAGACAGTGGAAGGCCTAGTGGTTCTAGAATTAACGCTGAAATTCTCAAAGTACTACAAACTTATTTGCTGAAGGATAGAAAAGTGTGAAAAATCAGTTCAGGTTCTGAAGTAAGGTAGGAACTTCAGTCAATACTGACCTTATGGCTAAGTTTAGAAGATACATGAAGGAAAGGCAAACAGATGTTTATAGCATTTGTCCACTTGAAGAAAGTTATCGATTTTTTCTGAATGCAGCTCACATAAAAACTGAATGTCAGCTGAAGGGCATAAAAGGGAAGCAATGGTTGACTAATGCAGGGGACAGTTGACAACCCTGACTTACTCCCTTCTCAGTCTGCACATATGTATCTGGGGAGTAAAATAAATGGTGTTGGAAGCAGACAGGTTAAAAAATGAAGATTTGGCAATGGCAAAAAAAGCATTGCTGAAGAAGATATACTTGTTAAATTCAAAAATAAATTTATTTGCTAAGAAGTATTTCCTGAAGGCATTTACGTGGAAAATAATTGTAGACAATAAGCAGTTCAGACAAGTTAGACTGAGGTTTTTGAGATGTGGTCTGCAAAAGAATGCTGGAGCTGAGATGGACAGATTGCATAACTAATGAGTTAATGAATTGAAATGGATTGAACAGAAATTTGTGGCAGAACATACCTAAAACAAAGGATTAGTTGCTAGAACTCATTCTGAGACATCAATAAATAATTATTTCAGTAACTGTTTGTAGTGTGATGGTAAAAACTGAAGGCATCAATACTATCTGCAGATTCATATGGCTGTAGATTTCAATAGTTATCAAGCTACAGAGATCTGCACAAAATTTTAAGATTCTTTTCCCCCTTTTAAAATAGTTTTCTCTCATTGCCTGTGCTTTACTCCCAATAGTATCCTTTATATTTCACATTAATTCCATAGTCAATTCCTGTACTACCTTGGTATTATTCAATATATCGTGTTACAAATTTATCTGTTGTGTAGTATACCAGTCCACCATTGCCCTATTTGCATCCACTATTGCTTGTACATGCCCGAGCATGCTGTTAACTCCAGAATATTGGTGCAGCATGGTTTGTCACAGCTTTATATTTTCTTCCCTACAGGTAACAATGGAAGTACATAATACACTAGATGATATCTGGTACCACATTTTCTGTTGACGAATAATTCTGTACTGCATTATTTAACTGCCTCGATGCATATGCCACCAGTTGTTCCTTGGCATCCATATTCTGGCTGAGAATGCATCCAGTCACCAAATTGGTGATGCCTCATGATAAAATTATCTCTCAAAGTTTGGAAACACCAATACCAAAACTATTGTAAATGTTCCTTTTAAATTTCCAAACACAGTCCGCCATTTAGTACACCATTGAATTTTCACCCTCTTTCCTTAACAGAGGGTTTAAAGACCCAGGAACTTACACAAAATACATCACAAATTATATATAGTAATTACAAAGTGTTAGAAATATTTGATGTACCTTTCCTTTCTGTTGTTGCTAGAAATAATACACAGCATAAATCAATTGCACTATGGTTTTTACCCCCTCTTAATGAATTACATAACCCAGATATTGCTCTCCTGTTGCTGCAAAGTGACATTTATCAACAATCACTGTTAAACATGCTTAACACACCGTATCGGATACTTTCTCCGAGCTTTGTACATGCTCTTCCATGTCGTTGGTAAAGACAATTGTATCACTAATATGAACCATGCATTGTTTCAGTTTGTCATTTGAGCACTCCATCTAAAGTAGCTGGAACATCCTTGACACCAAACAGTACTGACAGCACACACTTGGGACTGAATGCAGTTTACAGCATACACTTGGGACTGAATGCATTTTTTCCCAGTCTGTTGGAACTACTTAAAACTTGTAATAACCTCTTTTAAAGTCATCATCATAAAGCATTTATACTGTCCCAAACTGTCCAGATTCTCTCTTATAACTGGTTTAGAATATCCATTGGTTTGAGTTACTGCACAAAGTTACCTGTAGTGACACCAAAACATATACTGTGTTGTACCATCTGATGACGACTTTTTGGGGAATAATCCAAACAGATGCTGCCACCCCCCCCCCCCCCCCCAACCCCCACCCACCCGACTGACACTATGTTTAATAATTAATAATGCCATCAGGCAACAGCTGGTGGAGGAACTCTTCCACTATTGGTTGTAGGTATTGTTGGTCCCTGTATTGTTTTCTGTAAACTGTAGTGTTATGAATTGGTTATTATATTTTTAGTGTTGCTGGTAATATTCCACCAGTAGTACATAAATCTGTGAATCATAGGAATAAAGTCTTACACCATTGTTAATTCTTCCCATGAGTGATAAAAGTTTTCACATCCAGATTCACTGATGGTTTGCTTATGGCATATATCTCCATTTGATATACCTAACCCATTCTCCTCTGAAATGTCAGATTTGGTAGTAATTGGCAAACTCTTGGACAGACACATCCGTGCTGAAATAATGCCAACTCACTGGAACTAAATAACCTCCATCTTTTTCTCCTACATGTACTATACCACTGCACACAAAATAGTGCAGTGTATGCATTCAGTCATTATATTCCAATGTCTTTTTAGCACACATCATCTCACTCGGTGTGTTGGTATCCTCACTCACAAGGACTGTCTTTCCTATTCCTCCTGGGATCTTATAATGCAAAGTGAGCTTTAGTGGATACATCTGCAATTTATTTGGTACTACCTTCACAACAGACAAAACTTGGGATGGTGTAACACTTTAGTGGTCATTGCCAGCTGTTACAATGCCTCACTTACTTTGATTGTAGATGCTGAAACATCAAATTTTTCGTAACACTAAGATGCAAAAAGCCTTTTCTTATAACTTGGCTGCCTAAGGTGGGGGGGGGGGGGGGGAGGGAGGGGGATGGGGGTGTTCATTGAGCCCTCAGGTATTAAATAAGTTTACCTACGAAAAATTACAACTTTCAAAATGGTTAATGTATTTGAACTAAGGCTTCGGTTTAATAATGTTGTTAATTGTTATTAGTATTGGATTGAGTGAATAAAAAATTGACAAATTACAATACAAAATACAGATGTGTTCATATACAATAGACTACTCTGAGTCCTCAACTGCAAGCCAATAGACACACTTGACAATTTTTTCTGAATGTGTGTTATGCACATGTTTGACACTGCACGCAATACTGTTTTGGTTTACTTGGACTGTTGAACTTCTGCTACTTTAATTGTCTGGTCCTCAGTTGGCAGTGTTGATTTTCTGTGGTAGTGTGTCAATCTAGTGGTGGTGTGTTAGTCTTTTGGGGGTTCCATTCTCACCCTTCTCAGCAGGTCTTACGGAAATACATCCGGCACTCTATACTCTGTCTCCTGCAGAATGATTCAGTCTGCTTCAGCATTTGGTAGTAACTCGTAAGCCTGTCCATTGACTTTCATAGATCTATCCAGAAATGCTTCTATTGCTTTATTCCATGTCTGTGACAAACTGGTAACCTGTTCTGTAATGAGCTCCTCTGTAAGTCATTCAAATGCCTGTGGCTCACTTTATCCCTCACAGTACACGAAGTACATCTCTTCATCAAAATTTAATGTAAGAAATTGGCCAGATGGGACCTGATCTGCTTGCATAAGGCAACCTTAGTGTTACCTTATAAATCACTAACAGATTCTGGCACACCCACAGTTAGTTAGCCCAAAACATCAGTCAGCAAATTAGATGTGAAAGGATCTGTAGGAGGGATAGGGACATCTGACAAGGATTTTACCTGTGCTGGCTCAGCCTGTCCATGCTCATTAATGGCTAGCAAGTTCCTAGTTGCTCCTATAATGCAGTATAACTTAGCCACAGCATTGCATTATTTTTGCGCACCTCAGTTTATTGCCCAAATAGAAATTCAGTCAATTTGTGTGTCAGTGCTATTCTTGATTCTGGCATTTGTGCAATCTCCACTTAATAATACAAAACATGAAGGATAATCACCATCAACATACCATGGGTGATACAGCAAGATTAAGCCTTGACGGATTCAGAGCTCTGCTGTGCATTGTGTGAAAACTTCTACAAGTACTGCACATAATTGACCCTGTCTTTGTTAGCGCATCTTATACCCAGAAAAATTATGGCACTCATAAAAGCATTCCTTACAGTTTCTCCAACACCTTACAGACTAAAGCCTTTTTTAAGTTACAATGGATGTCCTGGCTACTACATACAACCGAAATGCTGAAAAAGGAGAGGCTGAGAGTGGGAATCACTCACCAAAATTGTAGGAAAGGTGAGATCAAAGTTGCGAAAATGGCTCACTGCACCTCCAGTGCAAGATGACTTCTGACACCAGACATAACATCTGTGGGGCTGGACATTATTTTAGGTGGCATGTGGGGACAGTAGGTGTCAGGAGGCTGTCAAACTGTCACCCCAGGTGTGGGAGGATAGTGGCTCAGTGAGTGGATTTCTCTCTGATGCCATTTGGCATTTGTAAAACAATTTTGAAACACTAAACTTTTTCGGCAGGGCAGCTGTAATGTCTACAATATCTTCATCTCCGTGAACTAAAATGTTGTTCGACTGCGTGACTTCACGTGCTTTGCCCCACTTGACAAATTACTGTTGAAGGTGTATGTGTTCTTACTTTGTTGTATCAAAATATTATTTCATGTTGGAACACTTTGTACCAAAATGCAATCAGAACTTCTTAAAGAATAATGAGTTTCAAATGACATGCAATTGTTAATGTCATTAGACGATTTGACATTTCTTTCAGAGAATAGAAATGCCCCTGCTAATTAATCAAAAGAAATGAAGCTTTTCTTATTTTCCACAGGTGTCTGCATATGTACAAAAGGTTTCTGATGTCTTACACGGGAAGGGAATGTGGCTGGAGATGAGGCACTTTCTGCATTTGAGACACCCAGTGTTTGACATAAGTGATTAATCCTGGCCTTTATCTGCAGTTCATAATTACTCTCTTGTTAAAGCAGGTGAATTATCATCCTGGGAATGGCTAGTATTAATTGGCTATCTCTCAGTAATGCTGTGGATACCATAATTCCCATTTTTTTGTTTTGTAAGGAGGTGAACCATGACGAAATGTCACTGTTGGTTCTCCAAGATTCCTCATAGTCCGTAGCTCATTCCCTTTGAAATTCCTCATTTGCACTCTGCTGTTTTTTTTTGCCCTAGTCAGATTGTGCTTTGGCACTGCTGTGGCTGGCTGCCTGCCGAATTTGTGAGAGAGTTTTGGTCTGGAGGAGGAACTCTAATTGTGGACGTCTGAGAGCATACGGGAGGCCACGCAATTTTGTTGATGTCTGGCGTGACTCTTGTCAGGTGTGATGCATTGTTAAGACTGTGATACCCGCCATGTTACTGTCTCAGTCACAGATGGATCAAAGGGGATGAGGCCTGGTTGTCCATTGAAACTCATATCCTCTGGCTGTCATCAAACTTACGCTAAGACATTTTGACCATTATTTTGTGTTACCTGAAGCAACTGGGGATTCCACCATCTGCAGTAATTTGGCAAAGATTATTTGTTTTATTGGCATGTAAATGACTGAAGAAGGAGTAGTTTATTTAATGTTCATTTTATGCTTGTGTTCTGCTTGTACTGTTTATTAGTGTAAACTGGAATCTCACCTTTGTCTGTAAAATTTTGAGCACATAGTCAAATACTGAATCCAAGTAGTGACTTTCAATTAATTAACTGGATTCTTCCTTTCCTCATCACCATGTATGTTAAATGGCAAAGTAGAATTGTAGAAATTAACTTGCTACCTCTTTTGCATGGCTTCAATAATGGAGCCTAACCTGATAAATAATTAAGGCTTGTGGTATACAAAGGTATTTAAGTATGTTGTTTTAAAATATTATCTGAAATTTGTCAAAGGGCATCACTTTGAGCACGAGATGTGAATGCTATGTTTAGTATGTAGTGCTGGTATCACAGTGGAAGTTTCTATAAAGGGCCATTTTACCCAGTGATGTTAAGAAATGTTTGTTTGCAACAATTTGTCAATTTGTTGGGCTAGTTGATTCTGGGGAGTGAATGGATGTGCTGGCTCATTTGTCATGTAAGGGAATACTGTGAGTTTTGATTACTTTCTGACCAGTGTTGTTGCTCAACACTTGTCTTTAAATATACCGCTAACCTAGTTAGCATATCTTGTGAATATTTTAAATTAATCACTGCTCAATAGCCCAAAACAGTGTGTTGGCCATCAGAAGCTGTGTGTGTGTTACTTATTCCTTTATTGTAGTCAATCTATAAGTATGCTACTCTTAATTTGTTATTCTAGGTAGCCAATAAGTTGTCATTTTTGAGGTATTTAGGTGTGCATGTGTGTGTTTGTTTTTGAGTCGGTGTTTTTGTGGGTCGGTGTTTTTGTGGGTCGGTGTTTTTGTGGGTCGGTGTTTTTGTGGGTCGGTGTTTTTGTGGGTCGGTGTTTTTGTGGGTCGGTGTTTTTGTGGGTCGGTGTTTTTGTGGGTCGGTGTTTTTGTGGGTCGGTGTTTTTGTGGGTCGGTGTTTTTGTGGGTCGGTGTTTTTGTGGGTCGGTGTTTTTGTGGGTCGGTGTTTTTGTGGGTCGGTGTTTTTGTGGGTCGGTGTTTTTGTGGGTCGGTGTTTTTGTGGGTCGGTGTTTTTGTGGGTCGGTGTTTTTGTGGGTCGGTGTTTTTGTGGGTCGGTGTTTTTGTGGGTCGGTGTTTTTGTGGGTCGGTGTTTTTGTGGGTCGGTGTTTTTGTGGGTCGGTGTTTTTGTGGGTCGGTGTTTTTGTGGGTCGGTGTTTTTGTGGGTCGGTGTTTTTGTGGGTCGGTGTTTTTGTGGGTCGGTGTTTTTGTGGGTCGGTGTTTTTGTGGGTCGGTGTTTTTGTGGGTCGGTGTTTTTGTGGGTCGGTGTTTTTGTGGGTCGGTGTTTTTGTGGGTCGGTGTTTTTGTGGGTCGGTGTTTTTGTGGGTCGGTGTTTTTGTGGGTCGGTGTTTTTGTGGGTCGGTGTTTTTGTGGGTCGGTGTTTTTGTGGGTCGGTGTTTTTGTGGGTCGGTGTTTTTGTGGGTCGGTGTTTTTGTGGGTCGGTGTTTTTGTGGGTCGGTGTTTTTGTGGGTCGGTGTTTTTGTGGGTCGGTGTTTTTGTGGGTCGGTGTTTTTGTGGGTCGGTGTTTTTGTGGGTCGGTGTTTTTGTGGGTCGGTGTTTTTGTGGGTCGGTGTTTTTGTGGGTCGGTGTTTTTGTGGGTCGGTGTTTTTGTGGGTCGGTGTTTTTGTGGGTCGGTGTTTTTGTGGGTCGGTGTTTTTGTGGGTCGGTGTTTTTGTGGGTCGGTGTTTTTGTGGGTCGGTGTTTTTGTGGGTCGGTGTTTTTGTGGGTCGGTGTTTTTGTGGGTCGGTGTTTTTGTGGGTCGGTGTTTTTGTGGGTCGGTGTTTTTGTGGGTCGGTGTTTTTGTGGGTCGGTGTTTTTGTGGGTCGGTGTTTTTGTGGGTCGGTGTTTTTGTGGGTCGGTGTTTTTGTGGGTCGGTGTTTTTGTGGGTCGGTGTTTTTGTGGGTCGGTGTTTTTGTGGGTCGGTGTTTTTGTGGGTCGGTGTTTTTGTGGGTCGGTGTTTTTGTGGGTCGGTGTTTTTGTGGGTCGGTGTTTTTGTGGGTCGGTGTTTTTGTGGGTCGGTGTTTTTGTGGGTCGGTGTTTTTGTGGGTCGGTGTTTTTGTGGGTCGGTGTTTTTGTGGGTCGGTGTTTTTGTGGGTCGGTGCTTTTGTGGGTCGGTGCTTTTGTGGGTCGGTGCTTTTGTGGGTCGGTGCTTTTGTGGGTCGGTGCTTTTGTGGGTCGGTGCTTTTGTGTGTCGGTGCTTTTGTGTGTCGGTGCTTTTGTGTGTCGGTGCTTTTGTGTGTCGGTGCTTTTGTGTGTCGGTGCTTTTGTGTGTCGGTGCTTTTGTGTGTCGGTGCTTTTGTGTGTCGGTGCTTTTGTGTGTCGGTGCTTTTGTGTGTCGGTGCTTTTGTGTGTCGGTGCTTTTGTGTGTCGGTGCTTTTGTGTGTCGGTGCTTTTGTGTGTCGGTGCTTTTGTGTGTCGGTGCTTTTGTGGGTCGGTGCTTTTGTGTGTCGGTGCTTCTGTGTGTCGGTGCTTCTGTGTGTCGGTGCTTCTGTGTGTCGGTGCTTCTGTGTGTCGGTGCTTTTGTGTGTCGGTGCTTTTGTGTGTCGGTGCTTTTGTGTGTCGGTGCTTTTGTGTGTCGGTGCTTTTGTGTGTCGGTGCTTTTGTGTGTCGGTGCTTTTGTGTGTCGGTGCTTTTGTGTGTCGGTGCTTTTGTGTGTCGGTGCTTTTGTGTGTCGGTGCTTTTGTGTGTCGGTGCTTTTGTGTGTCGGTGCTTTTGTGTGTCGGTGCTTTTGTGTGTCGGTGCTTTTGTGTGTCGGTGCTTTTGTGTGTCGGTGTGTCTATATTACCGTTGAACTGTACTTAATGTCATATTGTAAATAAAATAACTTATTGGAAGTTGTCGCTGTAAGGTGTTGTGGATGGAGCACTTTCTTATGTTCGTCTTGTTCTAGTCGATGTGTAAACATGCTAATTACTTTCTCTTTACATGGAGTGTGCCTGCCTTGATGTTATAAGTGACTAAATGTGCCTATGCATAAATTTATATTCATGGGAGAACTTAAAGTGAGTTCCCCTGTTGAACTATAACTGTAGTGCAGAAAGATGTTTATTATTGTTCTAGTTCTATTAACTGTCAAGTGTAACATGTGACATTTCCTTGGTCTGTTATCAAATGCCATAATAAATGCAGATTGCTGTGAAGCAATGTGCTATTTCAGTTGTTCCCATGATTTCTTAACTCCGCATTTCTTAATCTAAACACACAATATTTAATTGTTTAAATATTGGAGGGAGACATGTGTCCCACGTGGACCACCATCTTTCTGCTATTGGGGTCAGTGTTACATTCATAAATTCACTGCATAGTGATCTGGTGGAGGCAGGTTGTTGTGTGTTTCAAATAATGTCTTGTAATTTTAATATCGTAATTAAGGTCAGTCAGTCCATTCATAAAATAAGAATGTAATGCCAGACTATCAGGTCTATGGTGAGGTAACTTTCCATGAGCTCCTGCTGTGTGAATTTTATGGACTCAATTGTGGATGAAAACATTTAGATGTGTATGCGTTGCGTAGGACTTTGATTAACACTGCTGGATATGCCTCACAATGGCATTCACACAATTGAGGTCGAAGTTCTCTCATAAGCAGCATTGACAAAAATTGTCTGAATAAGCTGTACATCAGGCATAATATATTTATAGCATTTGTTGCTCATGGAGTTGGTGTGTGTTACCTGACTGAGTGATGTAGCAGTACAGTAATATATAAACAGAAGATATTTTAGCAGAGTGGAGTTACCAGGAGGATATTGGCCACTATTATAAAGTGAAACACCCTGTTTGTTCCTTCAAATGGTGTGAAGTTAACATAAATAGAATTAAACACAAGTATCAATGTCGTCATAACTGCCGTGTGCGTCACGTCTACTGTGCAGCAATCCATGTTAATTTCAGTATTAACTGTATTTTTCTTACTTATCACTTCTTTTTCCATGTGTTTTTGCTTTTAGGACGCTTTAATTGGCGAGTGCTAGTAATAATGTACCATAGATTTCCTGTTTGTTTTGAATACAGTCAGAGAGAGTCCCTTTAGTCAGCCATAGTACCAGTAGTGCTAGTGTTTGTTTTGAATACAGTCCAGAGACAGGTAGTGCTATTTTCATTCTTTCTACAAAAAGTGTCTAGTAACCACAGTTCAGTCAACTATCAGCTGCCTTTAGTGAGTTACAGTGTAGTTAAAAGTTGATCAACTCACTACAGTAAATTGATTTCTTAGGATGGATAGGATGTGTGACTGCTGTGTATGGACACTGGAGGAGCTGGCCACTGTTCGCGGACAGTTGAAAGTGTTGATTGGTGCAGTCAGCTGTCTTCAGGTTGCTGCCTCAGTGGAGCTGCAGTGGGGAGTCTGGTGTGTTGCATGGTACACCCCAGGTGTTACATGCTTCACCCACTGTCCCTGCTGTCGAGACATCTTCATGGGTACCAGGTGCGGTTGGGCCACCCTCTCCCCAAGGGGAGTGGCAGGTTCAGCAGCATTGGCAGTGCACGAGGTGGAGGGTCAATGTGGATGCTGACCATGTGGCATCGCCCGCTCTGCCTGTGAATGGACATGTGGCTGCTCCTTCAGCAAGGTCTGAGCAGGCACACGGGTGGAAGGGGTTTATTAGTGATTGGGAGCTCTGATGTTAGGCAGGTGATGGAGCCCCTTACAGAAATAGAGGAAAGCTCGGGGAAGAAGGCCAGTGTTCACTCTGTCTGCTTGCCAGGAGCTCTCATCCGAGATGTGGAGGAGGCCATGCCGGCGGAAATAGAGCACTAGGTTCACCCACGACTGCAAATTGTTGCTCATGTCAGCACCAATGACTTCTGCCGTCTGGTTTCAGAAGTCATCCTCAGTTCATACAGGCGGTTGGTGGAGTTGGTGAAGGTGGAATGCCTCGCTTGTGGGGTGGAATCTGAGCTAACTATTTGTAGTATAATTCCCAGAACTGATCGCTGTCCTCTGGGTTGAAGCCAAGTGGAAGGCTTAAACCAGAGGCTCAGATGATTCTGCAGAGATGTGGAGAGCAAATTTCTTGACCTCTGCTATTGGGTGGAGAAATGTAGGGTCCCCCTGAATAGGTTAGGCACGCACTACACGCAGGAAGTGGCTACAAGGGTAGCAGAGTACGTGTAGAGTGTACATGTGGGCTTTTTAGGTTAGAGAATTCCCTCCCTAGGCCCGACAAGACCCCTCCTGAGATGCGGCAAGGTAGGAGTAGGCAAAATGCAACCGGGAATAACAATATTAATGTGCTAATAGTAAACTGCAGGAGCATCTATAGAAAGGCCCCAGAATTCCTCTCACTAATAAACGGTCACAGTGCCCACATAGTACTAGGGACAGATAGTTGGCTGAAACCAGATGTAAACAGTAATGAAATCCTAAACTCAGATTCGAATGTATACCACAGAGACAGGCTGGACAGTGATAGTTCTCGGTGGAGATTTTAATTTGCCGGATATAGGCTGGGAGACTCAAATGTTCATAACGGGTGGCTGGGACAAAGAATACAGTGAATTTTTTTTTTAAATCTGTAACTGCTCCCTGTAGTTTTCAGATAAACAGAGAACCAACTTGTGGCAATAACTTATTAGACCTTCGGTGACAAACAGACCTGATGCGTTTGAAACAGTTAATGCAGAACAGGGAAGCAGCGATCATAGTGTGGTTTCTGCATCGATGATTTCAGCTGTAAATAGAAATATTAAAAAAGGTAAGAAGATTTTTCTGTTCAGTGAAAGTGACAAAAAGCAGATTTCAGAGTACCTGATAGCTCAACACAAAAGTTTTGACTCAAGTACAGATAATTTTGAGAATCAGTGGACAAAGTTCAAAACCATCATCCAATATGCGTTACATGAGCATGTGCCAAGCAAGATCATAAGAGATGGAAAACAGCCACTGTGGTACAACAACCAAGTTAGAAAACTGCTGCAGAAGCAAAGGGAACTTCACAGCAAACATAAACATAGCCAAAGCCTTGTAGACAAACAAAAATTACGCGAAGCAAAATGTAGTGTGAGGAGGGCTATGCAAGAGGTGTTCAATGAATTCGAAAGTAAAGTTCTATGTATTGACTTGGCAGAAAATCCTAAGAAATTTTGGTTTTATGTCAAAGCGGTAGGTGGATCAAAACAAAATGTCCAGACACTCTTTGATCAAAATGGTACTGAAACACAGGATGAGAGACTAAAGGCCGAAATGTTAAATGTCTTTTTCCAAAGCTGTTTCACAGAGGAAGACTGCACTGTAGTTCCTTCTCTAGATTGTCACACAGATGACAAAATGGTAGATATCGAAATAGGTAACAGAGGGATAGAGAAACAATTAAAATAGCTCAAAAAAGGAAAGGTCGCTAGACCTGATGGGATACAAATTCGATTTTACACAGGGTACGCGAAGGAACTTGCCCCTCTTCCTGCAGCGGTGTACCATAGGCCTCTAGAAGAGCAGAGCAATCCAAAGTATTGGAAAAGGGCACAGGTCAACCCCATTTTCAAGAAGGGACTTTGAACAGATGTGCAGAACTATAGATCTATATCTCTAATGTTGATCAGTTGTAGAATTTTGGAACACGTATTATGTTAGAGTATAATGACTTTTCTGGAGACTAGAAACTACTCTGTAGGAATCAGCATGGGTTTTGAAAAAGACGATCGTGTGAAATCCAGCTTGTGCTATTAATTCATGAGACTCGGAGGGCCATAGACATGGGTTCCCAGGTAGATGCCATGTTTCTAGACTTCTGCAAGGTGTTAGATACAGTTCCCCACAGTTGCATAAAGAACAAAGTAAGAGCATATGGACTATCAGATCAATTGTGTGATTGGATTGAAGAGTTTCTAGATAACAGAACACAGCATCCCATTCTCAATCGAGAGAAGTCTTCAGATGTAAGAGTGATTTCAGGTGTGCCACAGGGAAGTGTGATATGACTGTTGCTATTTACAATATACATGAATGACCTTGTGGATAACATTAGAAGTTCACTGAGGCTTTTTGTGGATGATGCTGTGGTATATTGTGAGGTTGTAACAATGGAAAATAGTAGTGAAATGCAGGAGGATCTGCCACAAATTGACACGTTGTACACGGAATGGCAATTGAATTTCAATGTAGACAAGTGCAATGTGCTGTGAATACATAGAAATAAAGATCCCTTATCATTTACCTACAATATAGCAGATCAGCAACTGCAAGCAGTTAATTCCATAAATTATCTGGGAGTACGCATTAGGAGTGATTTAAAATTGAATAATCATATAACATTAGTCATCGGTAAAGCAGAGGCCAGACTGAGATTCATTGGAAGAATCCTAAAGAAATGCAATGCGAAAACAAAGGAAGTAGGTTACAGTACACTTGTTTGCCCACTGCTTGAATACTGCTCAGCAGTGTGGGATCCATACCAGATAGGGTTGATAGAAGAGATAGAGAAGATCCAGTGGAGAGCATTGTGCTTCATTACAGGATCATTTAGTAATCACAAAAGCCTTACGAAGATGATAGATAAACTCCAGTGGAAGACTCTGCAGGAGAGCCACTCAGTAGTTCGTTACGGGCTTTTGCTGAAGTTTTCAGAACATACCTTCACCAAGGAGTCAAGCAGTATATTGCTCTCTCTTATGTGTATCTAAATAAGAGACCATGAGGATAAAAGCAGAGAGATTAGAGCCCACACAGAGGCATACCAACAATCCTTCTTTTTATGAACAATACAAGACTGGAATAGAAGATAGAACCTATAGAGGTACTCAAGGTACCCTCCACCACACACTGTCAGGTGGCTTGAGGAGTATGGATGTAGATGAAGATGTAGATGTAGAGCATCTCATAGAAAAAAACTTACAATCAATCTTGGTATACTCTAGAAGTTACTATAAATGACTTTAATCCTTTTTTCGTCTTTTGAAAAAGAAAAGAAAGATTTTACTGACATAGGGAAACCTTTTTAGAAATGCAACAATCAGTCATTGCCATGAGCTAGTGTAGTTGTACATGTACAACATTCTCTCTTTATTCTTGCGAGATGGATCCTAAATCTACTGTACAGAAGTGAACATACATTATTAAAGTGGACTGATGTCACCTTTCCTTCTGCCTTGATCTTTCAGTTAAAAGAAACTCCACCTCAGTAATGTGGAATGTTATTGATAGGTCACTGCTTAAAAAGATCCTTTATCAGAGCCTGTGCTACTTTCAAACCATTATATAGCACAATGCCTCTGTGTTCAAAATGGCTCTGCAACAGCTTTAACTGATATAGTGTGTCACAGGAAATTCATATACTCCTGGATGCACAAATTGTTTCCTTGATATCAACACAAACTTTCTTATCTTTTACACCATAATCTTATCTCACAGCTCAAATATACATTTCAGATTCTTTGAGAGATGACAGTCTGAAGTGACCTACTAGTCATAACTGCATAGAAATTGTAATTCACTGGTTGCTTGTGGAACCTACAAATAATGACAAACTGAACACTGAATGTGAAACGAGTGCTATGTCCTCTGACAATAAATGCAGGACCTCTTTGACAACACCAGGTCAGCATTTAAATTCTTCTATTCATTTGTGAATTGTTGCCCTCTATGGCAAAAGAATTTCTCACATTTGCAAGTAAGCATACGATTTTGGAGATAGAGCTCTTAAAATTAATATGTGGGCAATGTCAGGTGAATTTTGCATTACACTATATTTCTGTGTAACAGATTTGATATACATGCAGGTGTAAAAATATTTGTTTTGCTTCTCAATGCTATTATTATCATACACATTCTCATCCTTTGCCTAATGATGAGGAGGATTCCTCCTTTGGATAAATATATAAAATACTACAGGGCCATCATTTGCTTGTTGCTTACGATAGAGCATGATCACCATACGCCTCAACAAGCATTCGATGCAACTCTAAAGCACTTTTTTTCAAATGAAAACAAAAAATTAATGCTTTCCGCAAATCATCACTTTCTTGTACAAAATTTGACATTGTTAACATGATGAAAACATATGATGTTAATTGTTCAGTGACTTGATGTACACTAAATATCTTCAACAGAAGTCATACCAAACAAAAGAAAAAAATTAAGGCTTGTTCACAACAAATATTCCCTATCAACACATTTGTATTCTAATGCTCATTTCTTACCGGTACACGTGGTATCTGAATGTAAAATCTACAATTGTAGAAGTTGCACCCCGATTGCTGTAGGTTAGGTCACAGAGATCAGAAATACTACAAAGAAATGTAAGTGTGCATCTCTTGCCAAATTTGGAAGCATGTCACACTTCTAACTGGAAATAAGCCTACAAAATGTAGATTGGAATCACTGCGCACAGTTACATAAACTGTGCCTCCCCCACAGTTCACTTCCCAGTTGCAGCTGCCAATTGCACTTGATGCTGGAGGAAATGAGCTGTTGGTACCAATCTGATGACTGATACTGCAGCCATTACAGACTCCAATTTCAGATTGTAAGTTGAGCCTTGGGCAGTTGAGTGACTCTTGTCCCAGAAGTCTGGGAATGAAGTTCTGGTGGGGAAGTAGGAGGGACTTCCAGCAAATGACGTCTTGGTGAGAAGGGTTGGAGGAGAAGTGATTATATGCAGAGTGGTAAACTGAGAGCTCTGTGTCTTTCACCATGGTGTAATTTTAATTGGTGGAATACTGATTACTTTTAGTGCCAACCAGTGACATGCCTTACTATGTGCTAGCCTCCCTTACTTACTCAGATTTCAGGTGGTTGACCAGTTAAAAAGTAAGTTAGTCCGAAGGCTCTGAAATGTGTATGATTTACTAACACTCTGTGCCTTCTTTCATACAGTGGCCAATAGAGTTATGTACCTGTATGCACAGCTACATTCTCTTCTCCCACCCTGAGGTTATTTATGGGAACTAATAAGAGCTGTCTTGATGTTCCTTTAAATATTTATTCACTATGCCACCACCTGGATGAATGTCAGCACATATCACACTACAAAGTAGTTCCAACTTTGTGTTCCTGTAGCATTCACTAAGAATGCATCTTAATAACTGACAATTTTTGGCGGAGTTTTAATTCTCAGTGTTCCATTCCGCAAAAGCAGTTCCTCCAAGACTTCGGCCATTAGGCAGCAAACATCCAGTTGACATGCTTGCTAGAAACGGGCTCTGTAGTCCTGCAATACTTAAGATGTAGCCTGCTATGTTTGGGGACAAACTACACTATTGGGGCTTCCTCTTTTATCCCAGTCAATAAACCCCTACTCTGAAAGACTTTGTTTACCTTGCATTTTCCTTTGCACAGCGAGCAGAGTGTTGGCTCTGCAAATAGTAGTGGCATTGGACTCACCGTTATTTTCAGCCTAAACTGCTTCTTTCTCATCCTCATTGGCATTCACCTTGCCTTCAGAGTGGCCTCTCACTTGGCTATGTCAGAGTGGCACCTCACTTGGCTAAGCATGCAGTTTAACATAGGAAACCAAAATCTACAATGTAGTGAAAGAAAGATTACTGCATATCATGAAGAAGACACATTAAGCAGGAAATGGGCACAATTAAGACACTGGCATAGACCTTTTGGCCACAGCCTTCACAGGTAAACACACACACACACACACACACACACACACACACACACACACACACACACACACACACAGCAAAGACATTTGTGTGTCTTTTAATTGTGCCTGTCTGCAACTCTACAAGTTTTACTTGTGGTAAGTAGCAAACTGTCTTTTCCTACATTATTGATATTCCTAAGTGGAGTGTCTGTTTGAAATTAATATCTAAGTTGTTACATATTGGCAATAGTTAGCAATAATGAATATTTCACTACCCAGTGGAGATTAAGTTATTCCAATTTAATTTGACTGTATCTTGTGTGTTATACACAAGTTACAGGACAGTTTGGTTAAAATGGTAACAAAACACTGTCACATCCTCTCAGAACCATTTCTTTCTTTGCCTCCTTTACCATATGGTTTACAATTAAAATCTGTCCGCATCTGAAGAACCTTACATATTACGCACTTTGTCCCACACTGTTTTCGAGATGTAAGAAGATTGTTAATGAGCAGAACATGACATCCTTACCTCATGTGTAGCTCAGTCGAAGGATCCTAGCTCAGTAAGTGAGCAAGAAATCTTGGGCGATGAGTTCAAATGTCTTTTCTCAAAACAGTTTTCAAACCTTAACACCATAGAGCTACCAGTTACTCTCTGTAAGAAGTGGTGGACTACAAAGTGGTGCAGCAGCTGTTGTCATAGGAAATCTGGACAGGAACAGAAATGATTAACAAACAAGAAAACAAACAGAAGATTTACTTAACTTTAATTTCTCCAAGTGGCTTGTTGCAAATAATGCAGTGAGAAATAGCGTCAATGACGGTGCCATAGCTGTGACTAGATGACGTCTATGTAGTATGGCGTAGCTAGGAGGCTCAGAGTGCAAGTGGGTCATGTCGTTGCCACTGGCTGTTGTATATTGTGGCAGCAGAGGGAGCCCAGACATGCTGGATGTGTGGTTCAGTGAACGTGGACCGTCGGATCCAGCAGATTCTGCAAAACTGCAGTTGTTGTCTGACAGAAACTTAAATTCCATTGCAAACTTTATGATTCCTGTTGGGTGGTATAGATACATGATACCTCACAGGTGTCTCTCCTTTTGCACCACTGAGATTCATTACTGCCTTGATCTAACCCTAAAATTGTGCACGTGACAGGACACAGTCACAATATTACCTGCCGACGTATAGTCTAGGTAAATGTAATCTGACATGGAAACTTCTTTCTCCACAGTGGTTTCTTCAACTTTCATTATCTGTCATGAGCGGATTGGTGAAGTTCCTTCATTGTTACACCCACTGAACGTGACATCACTGATGACCACAACACTACTTCATGTGAGACAGAAAGACTTTATCAATAAAAATAACCAGAGTGAACAAAAGAGAATTTGTGTGTTCCAAAAGTGTTTCCCGTATGTCCTCATAAAATAGAAAATGGGTTCTGCTATGTCTGCTCTGTTCTACTCTCATCTGTTGCATCAACTACTGCTCATGTTGTTACTGCAGTGAGGGACTGTCTCCTCTAGGATTATTTTCTGGGTTCTCAAGCATAACCCTCCACCATCTTCATGCCTCTTTGTAGCACAAACCTACTCCCGTAACTGTTATAATGACTTTGTGAGTTCCAGGGCCTTTGTCTCTGAATGATACCCAGTTGTGACATCCTCTCTTCCATTACCTGTTGTTTGGTGTGTTTGGCAGGGGGCAGACCTCTGGTAGCTTTGGTTCTTACTTGTGATTTGTCAGTTGCTAGTCGAGATTGTCAAGCTCTATCTTCTATATGGGGCTTTGGAATGTTTAATCCTCATCATTGCAATGACTTGAAAGCCTAATGTGCCTTACCCCTACAGATATCTTTGTCATATGTATGATAATCAGCTCTGCAGGAGTATATGCTTCTTCAGAAAGAGTGATCTTTGTTAAATTGTATATCCAAAGAAATGGGCAGCACTTAAACAATGAGATCGTTTGAAATTTCTAATCCTGGTGTTGTGTTTGACATGAACTTGCATTGCTTGTTACCAGAAGGCAGAAAGCAAGTCTTGACAAGAATCTTTAGAGATGTAATGCTCATAAGCAAGAGGACGGATACTTATAGCTGTCAGTTTCTCTTACTGATACATGTGCGGCAACCTCAAGCTTGTGATCGATGTATCTATGGGGAGCCTGTGGGCAGTATGACTATTAAGGAAAAGTATGAGGATGCATATCATTATTGGCATTCCAAAACACCTGATGCTTACAGACCAAGAGAGAGTGAGATTTCTGTAAAAACAAACAATCTTGTTCGTGCAAGTTTTCCTGATCTTTTGTATTGTATTATGACTATTTTGCTTCTGAAAATGATCCTAGTCATGGGTATGCTTGTTCAAGATCTTGTAATTTTTTATGTCAGATTAGAACTGTCACTAGCATGTCTACCTGTTGTTCTGGCTTTCTCTACTGATGTCTTGAAGGGCTAATAAGTTCTGTGTTCAGCATCCAGCTCAGAGTTTTTGTTCCATCTCCTTTGTTTGGGTTGGAAAAATTCTGATGCTGGGAGGGGACTTGTACACCTGGTGTTACAGGACTAGCATTCTCCTGGTATTGCTGCTGTCTGTCTTTAACCACCTCAGAATGCTAGGACACTTATAAGGCCTTATCTCAAACAGTTGTAGGAATTTGCAATATACTGCTGATTTTGTTTATTACCATGATATTGACTCACAAAGTGAAGTCCAATCAAGAGGAAAGTCTTTCTATTATTCAATATACCTCATGTTAATATATATATTTCCCATGTGGAAGTTTCTTTCTATTTTATAAAACAGAAAGAAACTTCCACATGGGAAAAATATATTAAAAACAAAGATTCCAAGACTTACCAAGCGGGAAAGCGCCGGCAGACAGGCACATGAACAAAACACACAAACACACACACAGAATTACGAGCTTTCGCAACTGGCAGTTGCTTCGTCAGGAAAGAGGGAGGGAGAGGGAAAAATGAAAGGATGTGGGTTTTAAGGGAGAGGGTAAGGAGTCATTCCAATCCCGGGAGCGGAAAGACTTCCCTTAGGGGAAAAAAAGGACAGGTGTACACTCGCACACACACACACACACACACACACACACACACATATCCATCCGCACATACACAGACACAAGCCCAAGCCTTTAAATATGTCTGCTTGTGTCTGTGTATGTGCGGATGGATATGTGTGCGTGTGTGTGTGTGTGTGTGTGTGTGTGTGTGTGTGTGTGTGTGTGTGTGTGTGTGTGTGTGTGTGTGTGTGTGTGTGTGTGCGAGTGTACACCTGTCCTTTCTTTCCCCTAAGGGAAGTCTTTCCGCTCCCGGGATTAGAATGACTCCTTACCCTCTCCCTTAAAACCCACATCCTTTCATTTTTCCCTCTCCTTCCCTCTTTCCTGACGAAGCAACTGCCAGTTGCGAAAGCTCGTAATTCTGTGTGTGTGTTTGTGTGTTTTGTTCATGTGCCTGTCTGCCGGCGCTTTCCCGCTTGGTAAGTCTTGGAATCTTTGTTTTTAATATATTTTTCCCATGTGGAAGTTTCTTTCTGTTTTATTTGTGTTGATTAAAATTGATTTTTGCAGTTTACTTATGTTTTTTGCATGTGTACATCTTGTAAACTTGGTGTGACTGCATATTTCAACCATTTTCAATCATGAAATGCCAGAACTGAAGAATTTTAACTGTGGCGATTAATTATACAGTAATCAAAACTGTTTTGTTTTTAGTAATCGTAAAAATGAAGTAGTTGTTACACCATACAGAAGGGAGTTCAAGCATGAGTTTAAGCCTATAAGTTACCCAGGCAGTGTGTCAAAATGCAAGATTGAAACATCTTACCAAGAATGAACAAGATGTTGGTAGTGTAAATTGTGAAAATTGTGTTTACATTTTAATTAGCAAGAACAAGCATTGAAAATTACTATTGCAAATACTGTCAATACTATAAAAGTGAAAAACTCTTTATGTTTAGTGTGGACATAACTAAGAGGAGGCACCTGTCCAGCAAGATTGTAATGGAGTGTCAAGTGCTTGCAAAATATAGTGAAATAAATTATCACCTCCCTTACACCACGAGATATGTCGGGTGGGAAGAAAAGTAGAAGCAGCCCAGATAATCCATGCCATATCAGAGTTTCCCAAAGCCACCTGTAAAATCTGAGAGTTGAGATACAGGAAAGCTCCTGGACTGACACTGCCAAGGTTGTGTCAGTGAGGTAAATGAACACAGATCTGACAAAAAATTGGAAGATTTCAGTGGTGATGTGAAAAGTAAGGGGGAAGTCTCTGTTGCCAGTAGGTCAGTTACTAGACGTAGTGTGCAGTACACTAGAAACCCTGGTGATGACTCTTAGGATTCTGTAGTGTTGTGGCTCTTAAACCAAATGATAAAACTGAAATTAAAGAAATGGAATGTACAGGATGTGTGATCAAGAGAATAGAGGCAAGACTTAAGAAACTCCCCAAGGATGTGACAGTAAAAATATCTGGTGTCAAAGCAGTTGGTGACAAATTAAGACTTGCCAAATCAGAAACAGGAAACCTCTTAGAATATTAAGTTCCAGTCATCAGGAGAAACAGCAAAATTGTCAGTGAGATGAGGAAAGCAATGTGGGCACATTGGTTTACAGACTATCCACTGATGAGCATCCACAGTGTGGCATTTGCCCAAAGAACACACTTTATGTTGCAAGCATGATATGTGTGAAGCAAATGGACAGAAACATACATGTGCACACCCCTTGCCAGAAACCATTATGGTGGAGCTAAAGCCAATTCATAGAGACCTTTAAGATTCTAAACTTCTAGAAAAACGTTGTGTTGCAAAACACAGAAACTGAATGACAGCTTCAAAACTTGCATTTGGGTACACTTGCCAAAAACTGGTTTTTGTTGGTATGTCAGCTTTTCAGATGGGTGGGCTGGCCATCATAATATGTTATAATGCTGGAGTAACTAGCAGATTAAAAACTATGAGTGGACTAGGTGTCAAACAATAACAAAGAAAAGAAAGAAAACTACAGATGATGGTAAGGACACTCACAATCGACAAGATTAATGAGCTGGAATATTTTGATGTGTTTTTATTGAGAAGAAGATAACATGCAAATCTTTAGTCTCAATTCCCCCTTTATCAGTGTTTTTGCTTACTTATGTATCATTATCTCATCCAGTATTAAAGCTACAAAAACAAAATTTAGCATGAACAATAGCTTAGTGCTATCCTACACAGTGAACTACATTATTCAACAATGTATTAAATTATTTTAACTTGGAGCATGTCATATGTTCTTCAGCTATTAGGAGAAAAAAGTTTACTTTCAAAAACAACTTTTTAAATTGCAATGAACAACAAATTAGCAAATATTCCTTGTTTACTGCTTCAATAAGGTAATATTATTTCAAAAAAATAAAAAATGTTTTTGACCTTTTATTTTGAATAATGTGGAAGTACAGTTTTCCTGAAGTAAAAATTACTTGTAATCCAGTGTGTAAGATAAAAATTAATATTCATTCCACCCTGTAAACCACAATTTAAAATTAAAGTTTTTATCGTCTATAGGTTACAAGATAAAGATCAGTTTTTCTCCACGGATGTTATAGTACTCTTACTGTTTGATTAAAGTTTCATTCCAGTATCTATTAAGGTTTTTGAGTTATTAAATTTCAAAATACTAGTAAAAGTGCAGCCCACAATATCTAGGTTCCTTTAATCGCTTTTAGATTAATGAATGTGATGTTCTCCTTTCCATCCTCAGTCTAAATGAATGTCCAGGAACTTGATGATCCCATATCATTCATCTGATGCTCATTGAGTTTCACTAAGTATTCCTCTGGCTTTTTGTGACTTGTAGAATGCAGAAAATATTTTTGCTTAGTTTCGCACAAAGTGAGTTAACAGCAAACCAGTTGAAACTTTTGGTAAAATGCTGCTGGTAACTGTTTGCTGATGACACTATCCTTGTAATACAATATCTATCAAATACGGTAAATTTTTGTACTACGCCATTCATTACTGCAGGCTGATCATTAGCATAAATCAGAGGTGATGCAGGACACAGAACAGAAGGCATCTTTCCCAAAAAAAGAACACTACTCCATCAGTATTACAAAACAACTAATCCTATTAATGAAACCCAGTACCATTTGCATGTTGTCTGTCCAACAACTTCCAGAAAAGATAAAAATTTGATTCTCAACATTTCATATCATTTTTTGTTTAGATTCAGACAATAATTATACTCTTGTCATAATCTTTTCATTAAGAGTAAGTGTGTTACATGAACGGTTCAGCGCAGTACGGAAAATTGAGAGAACTTAGTGAGCTCTGACAAACTTAAAATAAAATTTCAAATCCTCTTGCATTTTTTTAAACTTACATGTTGAACATCAAATATTTACCTTGTTAATGCTATTCTGAGGGAACTACGTTTCTTACTGTTTACTGATTGGTTTGTAGTATCTGTTATTGCTTCTACTGACATAAATAAATATTAATTTGGCTTGGTCATAGTATTTACCACAGTTGCTTGAACTCTAATAAATTCTAGCTTGTGAGATCATCATCATCATCATCATCATCATCATCATCATCATTACTATATGTGAGACTTTAGCACATTCTCTTTACTACCCTGTAGCTTGTGTTTTAATTCCATCATATGACAAGACAAAACATTACAAATGTATTATATTTCTGTTTTTAAGTCTTTTTATCACAAGCCTTTTTGTTATCCATGATTTCTATTGTATATTGTATAAACTTCGTTTCTATGTTCTTACACAACCATAATGTGAAGGTATGACTCCTGTTCTTTTGTCATATCAGGGGAAAGGTATTAGTTATGTTAATGACATGGTATTTTGTATATAGCTTTCCATCAATTATTGTATGATGTGTTCAGTGTAATCTTAACTTTGTGTTGGTACACAAAAACATGTTGTTACTCTTGCCCTTTTGAACACTCCTATTTCTTTTTTCACTGTGCATAAGAGTTTGTTTCACAAATTTATTGGTTCTGTATAATATACAGCATGAGTCAGGAGGAAAGGTATATGCTTTGAGATGTGATAGTATTAGTGATTATGAACAAAAGCTTCATATGGACATATGCCCTATTGGGAATGGTTTCTGAGATAGAACACATTTAATACCACTTTTGTACATGTTTCTTTAATAACTCGAAAACAGAGCACACTGACGAAAATGTGACTCAGTACACAATTAAACTAAAATAAATTTGCTACAAAAAATTACTGTCTATTTTTTGTCTAGGAGTAACAGTTTGCATGGAGAGATCATGGGAATATTGAAAATCTCATGTGATGTGCATGCACTGTAGCTTAGGTACTACTTGTAGGCAGTTTGAGGTAGTTTTCCAACTTGATAGACCATGAGTGACCTGTGCCAAATCGTACATCCCAACTTCATCTATATTAATGTGGTCCATTATAAACAATGACAGCGAATAATACAGAAAATAACTAGAAATGCACATTAAAAGCGTTTTATCTTGGAAACCATTTGCAATAGGGCATATGTCCACATAAACTTTTGTTCAGAATCAGTAATTCTATCACCTATCAATACATGTACTTTTCCTCCTAACTCACCCTGTATTTGATCTACATTAATTTTTGTGTAAAATATTATGGTTCATTTGTGAGTAGTTGCATTTAAAATTGATCATTTTGCACATAGAATAATCACAACCATTCCCAGTAGTGTTTTTAGTACTTGCCTGTTCATATTCAAATCCATCCCTTGCCCTCTTGTAATCCTGTTGTATCATTACACTGCAAAGCTCATCATATTATTTTGATATATGTTCTTGCAATTTAATGTGATTGTGCATATACTTCTTGATGGTTGGTTAATTGAAATGGGTATTTCTTGATTCACATATTGCAATCTCTTCCTAGTGTTATATTTTTGAGAAGTGTTGGTAACACACATTTGTAATGTGTTGCTATATAGGTTAACATGGCTTCATTGTATTGGACATCAGTAGCCTTAATGGTTGAGGTTCTCGTGACATTTGAGTTAGTGTCTTTTACTTACATTTGAGTTTCTGAATAGTTTCTAGTATTAAAAATGTGTAGCATATGTATGCAAAAGAATGGGTGCATATTGTATACATAGTTTGGTCAGGGGGGTGGAAAATATTAAAAATTAAAGGAAAGGGTCCCTATACTGAGCTGGGCCATTTTACTGTCAAACTTTAATACTAACGTATGACATAATATTAGGTAGAAATGGTTCTAAGTGACTATCCACATGTGAGCTCGTTGTTTGTGTGATTGTTGGCCTATTGTCTTGTTGAAGTCTTGATGGTGTTAACATACTATACGTGACATTGATATTCATGTATAACTTGTAATAAATCTCTGTAACATGTGTTTACATTGTAAAATTTTAATTTGTTGAATAGTATTGTTGTTGTTGTGTAAGTGGCTTCTTTATGCACTCACATGAAAGTGCTGTTAAATATTATTTATTAAATTTGACAAATAGTGTAAGAAATATCTAATCCTTAATACAACAGTGTTTCTTCTCTTCATGCCAAATAGGAGACTATGACATGTATGACTGCTAGTAAGTTCTCAGCTGTTTGACATGGCATCCACTCAGTTACATTAGACTTGTATTTTCTTTTCTGTTGCTCTCTCTTGACCAGCTCTAATTTCTTTCAACCCCAGCACTAGTAGACTGAGAGACCCAAGGGTGTCTTTCATTGACTAATCTTACCTATCACCTACCATAAAGGTTGGGGGGGGGGGGGGGGGGGGGGTCGGTAGACTGGCAGTGTGAAGCCATCTCATGTAGAGGAGCAAACTCTTCAGACGAATACTAATCTTCCATGTGCTGCAGGTTATCTAATAAGGCTGGTAACTGATCTTTGTAAAATGTTTTCATACTCACAGGCCTGAAAATAACCTCTTGCTCAGCTTCAATATCTGGGGATTGTGAGGCCAGAACAGGCTATAAGGAATATTCCATACTGGATGGGTGGACAGCAGTGTTTGTGTGATAGCACACTCACTCAGAATACCTCCAGTTTTAGAACAAGAGACCCTCAGTAAGAGACATCTGTCTGTGTGTAAATAAACATCCTTACTAGAAAGATGTAAGCAGAATTAAATGTTAAATGCTGCTGTTTACCAATGGTAACTGATAAGAATATTTATTTTGTTGAAATAAAACATGCCAGTAACACTGAGGGGAGGAAAGTGATTTTAACATTTACTGTTCTCATATAAATGAAATATAAACAAAATAAATGACATATAAAAAATGTTAAATAATATTTAAATTTTCAGATTCCTTATTCACCTTTCTAAAAAAGAAAAAAAAGAAAGTCTGATTTACTTACTTGACATCAGTACAGTCCTACACCTTAGTCCTCTTCATTCCAAGATAAATGATTTTCTTTTCTCCTTTTATCCACTCTTCTCTGTGTTCTAGTTTAATTTGTTAGTATTAACAGCAATTTTCTCTTAAAATATTATTTCTATCTTCCCAAAAACTTCATTTGTGATTACTGTTCCATTGTTGAAACATGGTATGTAATTGAGTAGACTAATTTATAAGATAATTATTCCAACAAGTACATTTTTGTTATCATTCCCAGATTATATACTTCTGTTATTATTCAATTCAATAAATAATGTGTAGCATGCGCTGAAGTATTTGAAGTTAAATTATGTTAGCAACTTCTTTTCCCAAATAAACTGTAACAAGTATGAACAGATTTCCATATAGTAAGTTTGTTGGCGCCGTTTAAGTTGATACAGAACTCCTGGATACAAAAGCAAGATCACATATGAATGTAGTTATATAGCTACATAATGCACACTTCTCCCATATTTTCTTTATGGATGTGCAAAAAAATGCTGTCAAGTATGACAGCTGTTGACCCACCAACTCCAAGGACATTCTGTTCACACATTTTGCATACCTAGTTCTGAAATTTGAGTTACTTGAAGTGTGCATACTCCAATGTATTCCTAGCATTGTAGATCTTTGCAGCTTCTGAAATGTTTAAACTGGATATTATTAATTTTGCTTAGTACCACATTAGATGTCTGAGTACCACGTTTAAATTTTGCTTTTTGCAGTGAATTGCCACACTTCTGATACCACTCATGAACAAGCATCAAAGCATTCCTTTCCTACTTCAGATTTTAAAAAATTGGTACTACCTTGAACTCACTTTCTGACAGTTTGCCCACCAGGGCAATTTTGCCGTCATTGGCATTGAGTCTGTACAAGAGATCAATCAGCTGGCTCTATACACTAACATTCAGAATTAACTTTTGAAATGTGACATGTTCAGTCCTGCAGAGTGGAGCCTCTAGGTGAGTTGTAAGGGAGGGTCAGTAACGAGTACAGCAGCTGTTGTGTTCTTTTATCTGCCCTAGTAATTGCCCATTTGTTCCAGAAAGTAGCTGCATTTTCAGTACCCAGCAGGGTTGTTTTCTTTGCACTCCTTGTACTTGGCTGGAGCACCTAGAGAGGCTTCACAGTTACACAATGCCCATCGTACTTCGTACATGTTGGATTAACTGCACAATTTCTGAAGCCTTGGAAAATGCCGAGGAAAATACCCCTGCTGTGGGAACCACAGGTTTGGCTCCAAAGGTCTCCTTCAGAACGTGCCCTGAGTTTTCATATTAACTGTTATGGTGTAAGGTCATGCACCAGCATGCCAGTCGGCAATGGTAAAGACAATACAGCTGCGGGAAGACGTCAGCCGATCACACGCTGACTGACCCCTCTCTGGTACGACGATGTGATGGCAGCAATGCCTATGTGAAGAGGATGTTAGTGCAGCAACCGATTGGTGTTGGGCCAGTCGAGTAGCAACTTACAGACTAGTGACTTGGATAGGAGTGTCAATGCCAGTCATTTCACTCATACTATGTAGCACAGACTTAGGATTGTCTATACTGATGAAGATTGCTTATATTGTATGTTATCCTTTGCATGTGACTCCTCTGTGTCATTGCAAAATTAAGTATTGTATCTTTTCATTTTGTAACAAAACCCATTAATAAGAATTGTTCAAGTGTCTTGTCTAGTGTACTGAGCATGCAGGTTTCCTAGACACCACACATTTGACTACAACTGTGGGGACACATTAAGTAGGGTCTGCAACTGATAGATATCCCCCGTATTTAAGACACTCTACTATAGTATCTGGGAGAAGTCATTAGTTATTAACTCATTGCTTTTCTGGTGACATGCTGTTTTCATTAGGACTACACTGTGGATTCTCCTTGGTAGACGGGTTTGCAGTGGCTTCTGCCTGTGACTTGTTGGCTCCAGATCATGGTTATAGTACAGCAGTTTCTCCTGTGTGAGGACTTCAGCTAGTTTGACACTAATACAGTGTGTATACACAGGCATTCACCAGAGAGGTGAATCCAACACACACATGATCTATCTGGTGGAAATGCTTCCCCTTGGCTTCAGTATCTAATGGCTGAACAAGGACTGTTCATGGTGTAGCACTGTGATTACATGAAAAATGCTCTGTGTCACAGATACTATGGCATATGAACCATTAATTTTATTTCATGACTTGACAAACCAAATAAGTGTCACGTCTGAAGTGTTACAGCTCAGGGAAAATAAGTCAGCGATCTAATGCAGTGAAGACCACTGTTAGTTCAGCATGCTCCAGACGCTGTTGGGATTTACCAGATGCAGCGTAGATCCAGAGGTGCCGACTTCTCCTCACTCATTCCCCTGTGACTTCCAACTTAGTTTTTTGACTGAAATATTTAATTCTTATAAATGTTGTTGATCTAATGTGAAGGGTAATAGCAGTGCGAAGAACAATGGGAAACTTTAGTTTGATTTTTTTTTTGCATACTCTGTCCCAATGATAAGCAGCAAATTCTGCTTCAGTCACTCCCCCGCTACAGTTGCAGGTTCGAATCCTGCCTTGGGCATGAATATGTGTGATGTCTTAGGTTAGTTAGGTTTAAGTAGTTCTAAGTTCTAGGGACAGATGACCTCAGAAGTTAAGTCCCATAATGCTCAGAGCCATTTGTTTTTTACATTTGAAACATCAGAGTTCAGGGACATTGAATGTGGTTACCACAAGCTAGTTTATTATTCTATCATTTCTTGTGCTTATGATTAATCAACAATATTTACATAGAGCTCGCAGGTTAAAAACTTAGGGATGCAAAAATGTGAGCTGACATCACTTTGCGTTTTTATCTCTCCAGTAACAGGTGTGTTTGCAGACAAATACCACTTGCATTACAGTCTTAATTTCTTACTAATAGCTAGTACATGGAACCATAAATAAACACAAACTACTACTTCCTACCTAAATTTTTGGGTGACCCATATGTTGGAGAATTGTTGAAATAAATCCTTCACTGTACCATCTTCCCAGTGAATTCTGGTATTCCTGTGTTCCTCAATCTGGATTTTCTCTCTGACTTTTGTAATATATTCTATTCATTGCCTTCATCAGCCTTGTCTCAGTATTTGGTGTTCCATAAGCCCTGATTAAAATGATTGACATAGTCCCAAGATGTGTCCTCAATGACACACATCTGTTTACGATATAAACAATCATTTTATTAGTTCCACATTTTCCCTTCAATAATTCAGGTGGGTGGCATTTTGTAGGCTTTTGGGAATGAAAGCTTATAAATCTGCTCTCTTCACCCTACCTGTTGCATCAGTTACCACCTGTGTTGTCATTGTTGTCGTTAGGATCACCCGCTAGCACTCTGTCCTAAGTTTGTGGATCTAAACTCCACAAAACTTTTCTGGTTGTCACTGTTTCTAATGAACCCTCCACACAATTGTAATGCATTTGTGGGTTCCAGGTATCCCTGAATATTTCTTAGTTATGAAATTTACACTTAGGTTGCCATTTATTTTTCCTGTATTGCTGAGGCAGGACTTGTGGTAATTTCATCCATAGGTTGAAGAACCAAGACTAGGAATTATATTTATCCTAGTCTAGTTGTTGTACAAAGCTCTGAAATGCATAAATATTGTGCTTACAATGTCTCTATAGAATAATAAGCCTTAATTGTACAAGTAACTTCGTTGAAAATATGCTTATCAGTTCTGCAGGATTACATAGAGTATCCAAAAACTGATACTTCTGAAAAACCGTGTGTTTGAAGAAGCTGGGAAGACTGTGAAAGTCAGGTAGTTGGAAATTTCTGAGTGTGATGCTGTTGTTAGACACAAGCTTGCTTTGCTTGTGACTTGTAGAGTGAAAGCAATGCATTAAAGAAATCTCCATAGTTTTGACACTTGTATGCAGGAGGCTCAATATGAATAGCCAGCTCCTCTTCTAAAGATCTGCACACCAAAACTTAACTTTTGTCCAAAACAGCATGAGGGGTCACTGAGTAATGGAACTGTAGTATCCCAATGGGAGTATGTTTATTGTTTCATCATTTGTGAACACTTGAAACTCAGAGATGAGGAAGTGAGTTTGTAGTAATAGCTTTTGGTCTTCTTCCTGACAGGTTTTCATTGAAATTAACTGTCTGGTATGTAACAGTCATTTCCTCAGTAAATAACAGTTGTAATTTCAGAAGACTTGTCTGCTGAGATTTATATAGGTCTCCAGTCGCCAAATTTTTCAAGCATTAAATAACAAAATAGCACAGGCTGGTATTTCCTGCACTCCATTTAAGGCATTTAATTGTTTAAATCACAATATTCTCCTAGCAAAGCTGAGGCTTTATTGAACTGAATGTCATAGTGGAATGAGATGTCACATCTGACCAAAAAGTGCAGAAATCAGTACATAATTATTCAACCCATGTAAGCAGGGAACAATCTTCTGACTGGGGAGAAATCAAAATGTGTCGTAAGAATAATATATGATGCTCATACGTATCATCTTCTGAGACATCTTTATAAGGCACTGGGCATTCCAATTACTGCTTCATTGTATATTTCTTTCCTTGTGGAGTTCATTGTGAATAATCCACTGCTGTTCAAAAGGAACATTGATGTACATAAGTACAATAAGAGATGGAAGAAAGTAACACCCATTACTCCACAAATAGGTTGTCCTTAGCACTGAAAGTGGTGCACAGTGCTGCAGCAAAACAATTACATTTGTCACCCAATGATACAAAATGTCCTACAGACAACAGAATAAAATTTAAAAGCAATGTGAAAAAGCTTCTCCTTGGCAATTCCTTCTATTCCACAAACAGTTTCTGTTATTGTAATGTACAGAAAGTGGTGGACAGGAGTAAATAACACAGATCTGCACATTAAAAAAGTCTTAAGAAAGTTCTGCATGTAAATATATTTACAAATTAAATTTTGATGTGACTCTAATATGAGAAGCTCACCATTTTAGTGATTTATCATGCAAAAGATCTATAGAAAATGAAACTGATGAGCAATTAACTGTTTAAAAGAACTGTTGAATCCAAATAAGAGTCCCAGAATATTTTTCCTACCATAATCCTTTAGAAAAGATACTTTCAAAATGACTACTGTCTATGGCTACTGAAGCCATACTGTGAGTAATGCTGCACGATGGGAGAAATGATCTAGATAGTGGGAGGTGGCTGGGAGTGGGAGGTGAAGGGGGAGGGGGAGGGACAGCAGGTTTGGAGTGGGAGATGGTAAAATGCTGTGTGTGGACGTACATAGGAACGAAGTGGAGAGAGGCTAGGGTAGGTAAGTGGAGTTAACGGGCTAGACGGGTGGCAGTTGGTGTTGTAGATGGGGGAGGGGGGGTGAAATTCTGAAAAGCAGATAAGTAAAGAGACTATGGGTGCATTGGTGGAGTAGGAAGTTGTGTAGTGGTGGAATGGGACCAGGGAAGTTGATAGGTGGGTAAAGGACAATGATTAACAGAGGTTGAGGCCAGAATGATTATGGAATGTACAATATATTGCAGGCTGTCTGCCACCTGCACAGTTCAGAAAAGCTGGTGTTTGTAGGAAGGATCCAAATGACAGATGTTGTGCAGCAGTCATTCTAAGAGAACTTTTCTACAAGATAATTTTCGGTGTTGCTTCACTAGCATGCACTCATGTCTGCTAATTATCACAAAATCAACATGTCTCAGTGTTTCTAATTGTATGTTCTGTGTTCATGCACGTAACATCTAATTCTTTTCCCACATTAGTTTTACTTGAATAAGATGATAGAATGTAATTGTAAAGTATTTAATTCATCCAACCCTGTGTTGGGTTGGTACTGAGATACATGCAGGACATCATTATTTTTAGAGGTCTCTAAATTTCCAAAGAGATAAAGAAGCTGTTTCATCTTGTTACTCTATCCTCTAATATTCTGATGAAAAAAGCTAGCCTTACTTTCCTGTAGATACTTGCATATTTTGTGGGTCTGTTCAGTTGTTTTGAGTTCTTTCAAAACGTGGTGCCTGTATCATAATTCTAAAGTAACACAGGTACCTCTATGGCACCAGTAAACACAGAGATGGTGAATGGTGTGATGGTATCTCATGCTACATTTTCTGTAAAGAGATCAGGCTACGTGTCTTACCCTCTCTTGTTCAGGTGTTGACTGTGTTTAGTAGAACACTGTGTTCCATTTTGGACAATGTAGTTTTACATACATTTTTAGTTTCGTTATAACAAGCTTAAACCACAAGTCAAACAGGATAAATTTGCAACTCATGTGTCGTTTTCTCTGGTATACCCTAGTGTCAGTTTGAAACTGTCCCCCAGATTGGCACCTTGACATCTGATTGCACAGCTCCAATCAGGGCTGGCTGAAGCAGGCTGTGAATAGCCATGAGGACATTGTGAGCTGTCCATAAATTTCTTCATATTGTTAGTGCAGTTGAGGCTGTGCAATGTTGCTGATGATGTTCGGCACTTCACGGTCATTAACTCATTTTTGGGATCAGTACTGAGTGAGTGCGCTAAATTCTCTTAAGATTCTCCTTTTTTACTGATGAAGAAATTTGAATAGTTATCACATCTGTGTGAGATCGAGATCATAAATTTCATTCTTTGATGTTAGGAAGGTAATTATTTGCTTACATTTCCACCTGTTTGGTGTTTCATGTCGTGAACTGTCTACATTAACCAAGACCAGAGCAATGGCAGAGAGCTGAATGAAAAAGTGTCATGTCTGCTCCATAGCATCATGATCATCTCATCATCTAAGGCAAGAGCAGTTGCCAGTTCAGATTGCAAAGTACTGCCAATGTGTATCACTTCAGCTTATTTTCTTTTTTTCTCTGGAAATAACCACAACAGAATTCAGTAACAAAATGCCAAGAAAACCTTTTCATTGCACCAACTGGTCGGCAGGATACTTTTATTTTTAGTTTAAAACATTTGTAATGCAATAAACTTAATTCATTGTCAGTTTTTATTGTGACTATTGAGTTGTTATCTGCTCAATCATAAGAGGTTTCCTATCACTATTTGGTATCGTTGCATGTGACTGTCAAATAAGTGATGTTACAAAGTATCAGGAGATGGCACAGCATATAGAACCAAATGAATTTTCATGTCACCTCATAGCTTCGGTATAAGATGAGCGTCACAAACATTTGGCTAAGTAACTGTCCCTAGATCAGCTAAGAATTTGCAACATCAATGCAAGTATTTGGCAGTGCTGTGATAGTGTACTTACTTCTGCATGTGGTCCTGAATCATTTCGTTAAATTCTCTAGGAATTCCCTTTGAATTTGATGTCTTGTGCTATATATTCTCATGTAAGATGACAGGGTGAGACAGGAAATTTCATTTTTTGACTCTGGGAATGCTGTACTTCACATAAGTAACAATAACAACTCTAACTTTGCATTATGAGATTGAGTGATCAATATTGGAATGAGAAAAACTAGTTTCGAGCAACATCTCGTTGGCTCAGTTGTTCCACACGAGTCCTACACTGCAACAGCACTGTGAGTTTCTGCTCTAATTGTGGTTCAGGCCACTTCACACTACATTATTATCTTCCATTTTGTTTAAAACTAGAATGACCTAAGGGGGGGAACATTGCTACTACATCGTCATCAGCATTAGGGGAAATGGGAGCAGGATGGAGAGGTTAAGGTTAAGGTTATCATTAAATAAAGTGGGCACCAGTGTTATTTCTTTTAAATAATTGATTTTCAGGCTTATTAGACATCATTTGTGTAATTTGGGAAAGAATAAATAAGTAACAATATATACAAGGGTAGTTGCTACTCACCATACAGTGGAGATGCTTAGTCCCATTTGTGCTATAGAGTGAGTAGCATGTGCCCTTTTCATTAAGTTGTTACATTCCATCTTCAGTTTTCCATTATTTTACAAGCAATTTTAACAAATGTGCACATTTTCAATACTGCCTGCTTGCAGGGGCCATGATATAAAGCTCATAAGGGCATAATGCAAATGGTTTTTTATCACCAATAATATTTAAAGTGCAAGGGAAAGTAATACTCTGAAGTCTGAACACGATTCAAAAAGCTAATTATTTCTTACTAAGCATAAACACAAGTTTAAGAAATTACTATTGTCATATAAAGGGTGAGACAAATAAGTGGCATGGAGAGCAGAGTCCCAGCTTACAAACACTGGAGAAAAGGAAATACTGTACCAACTGAACTACAGCAGATGCTGAAAGTGACCACTGTTCATCCCATGGCACAGAACCTGGATTTCTGGAATTTCATCCGAAATGTTCTGCTACAGTTTATTAAGACTATGAAGGTTGTTATGGTACACCTTACACTTGTGGTCTCCTCACACTAAATAATGACACACTCACAGATCATATGAACTGAGTAGCCAGCTAGGACCATGACCAGACTGACCTCTGCTAACTACACTGTCAGGCATGAAGACTGTGCAGATGAGATCCGAGGTTCAACCAGCTGTGTGAGCAGTTGCTCAGTCCTGTTGGAAGTAACTGTAGGTCTTTTCCTCCTCTAATAATGCTGCCACAAATTGTTTAAAAATGTTCACAGTGCTATGCACAGTTGTCAGTGTCCGATGAAAGGAGATTGGACAACCTTCTTATCATGCAATAGTGTTTCATGGAAGCTACACAGATTCTTCACTGCCCATAATGTATGATACTGTGAGTTGACATAACCACTCAGGTGAAACCATACTTAATCAGAAGTAAAAGACAGCTCCATGTCCAAGTTGTTAATTGTTCTCAGTGAACAGCCACTTACAAAACTGGAGGTGCTGAGAAGCATCTGCTGGTTTTAATGCAGGAACAGCACACAATTAGGCAGGGATGTGTGTGCAGGTCCAGGCAGAGTATTTCTCTGTGTGATTGGTATGATACACATTGTTTCCATGATTTTCTTGTCACATAACTTTCCATAACAAACACTTGCTACTCCACTGTGAATACCATTATCTCCTTTGCACTGCTCCACTCACACTGACACAGCCTGCACTCACTGTGAATGTGTGTGGAACACATGGAGGGCATACATGTGGTGTGCACATCACAGAACATGTATAAGATGAGGCATTAGTAATGACTGCACATTTTTACTATTTGCTATCATCTTTGAGCACAGTTGGACTTTGAGAACAATTTACATGTAGCTTTCTTCTCTTAACTTACTTTTCTGGCAATTTGCTTTTAATCACCAGTATTTATGTCCGTAATTCAAGTCATGAGCTCTCAGTCCTGTTTATGGTTTATTTTTTCTTTGTTCCCTCTTACTAAATTATGCTTCAGTTCTAGATGTTATGATTTCATTACTGCCGTAAAATATTTGATAATACCCTCCTCTGTATCTTGTTTCAGGTAAACTATTGTTTGTTGCTGCCTTTGTAACATGTTATTTGCTTTGGATTCCATACTGGTACCATGTAAAATTCATTGACAGCATGTACACTGGCCTTAATCATTCACATTTTTCAGGTTTACCTCGATGCATTTGTTGGTACAGTAATTGAAGTTGACACCCAGAATACCTCCTCTAACATTTTTTGAGCAGATGATAGAGAAGTTCGGGTTGAATTTCATCAAAACTTTGGGATCATTATTTTCTACATTCTTACCCAGTGGCTTTACCATCAAATGAGAAAAATTGACCAGTAGATTTGTTCCACTGAAATTTCAAACCACAATCTACACACAGCAATTCCTGTCAACCCAGCAGGCAACATTTACGCTTACCAAACACTGCAACACAATTAACTGCTTAAAAATAGAATTCAGTCACTTAACACACAGTACAAACACAAATTTTCATAATTTCAGGGCCACAAAAATTTAGCCTGCAGGTTAGCATATCAGATATGTGCCAATACATCAAAAGAACACACCAGAAGGGGACTTCACAAACTGGATTTAACTGATGTAGTAAAAAATGAGCTAGAAAGATTACCAGCCTGGCTCCTGCCTCATGTGTTTATTCTTCTTGGTAAGGCATAAGTCCATAGTCTCTCCACTGAAATCTTTACAATTCTGAATCTTATACAATAATGGGCGAAACACAATTGTCTTATAGTTTCAGTTGGCCACACTTTCATAACCCCCCCCCCCCCCCTCCCCCCCAGGTATAGGACCTCGAGCTAATGTGGCTCTCCTTCCTTTCCGGGCTGCAGACCTTCCTTTTCCGCATCCTTCCTCATCCCCCAAATTGCCTCCCCCCCCCCCCCCCCCCTTCTTCGACATTGCCTCCTTCTTTCACTTTCTCTCCCTCTGGGAGTATGTTTTTGTGCCTACATCTGGAGACGGATGCTCAAAAATGTAAAACAGTCCCTCTTCTTCACTTTCTCTGCTGGCAAGTCTTTCTCCTTACCTTGTCGTTCTCTTTTCCTTACCACTTCTCTTTACCCTTTTCTCCACTGCAGTGTTTGGGACCTCTCTTCTTTCCCTTCCCTTTCTTTGTATTTGCTTTCCTCTTTTCTCCTCCCTGTGTGTGTCTGAAGGCCGACCCACACATTCCCATGCATAACTAGTGATGGGGTAACATATAATTTCCTGCCCCGGATAGACAGGTAGGTCACGAACATACCCTCTGGTAACGGCCATGCCCAGGGAGGGGTGATTATCCAAGCTGATACCTTCCAAATGTGCCGATAGATCTCTGAATCCATTTCTCAGCAGGTGTGACCTCAGCTGTGAACAATCACCTAAGGCTGGAGTGCCCTCAGCAAGGGCCCCCACAAGGAAGGAGCACGCCATCGGAGATGCTGGTAATCATGGGGGATATTTCCGCAATGCTTTCCTCATCATCTACTATGTCTGCTCACAAGCATAAGTTCAATGAGTCTCAGCCACTGACTATTCTGCCATCGTTGCCACAGTTCCTTGTTGTTTCTCGGTCTGACCAAGGTCATGACTTCTCCACCGTCAACCCTTTCATTATTCAGAAAGGTGTTGACGCAATCATAGGTCCTGTAAATTCTTGTTCCAGATAACAAAATGGCACCTTGTTGTTAAAAACAGTCGATACCCTCCAGGCACAAATATTGCTGCACACTTCACTGCTACAAACATTCCCTGTCTGGGTGGAACTACACCGCACTTCAACAATTCCTCACATGGGGTCGTTTATACACCCTCGCTCGGTGGATTGTATGACAAGGAAATTCAACACTTCCTGTCTGACCAGGGTGTCATGGCTGTTCATTGAGTCACAAAAAGGGTTTACAAGTACATCGTTCCAACCCGAACTGTCTTGTTGACATCTGACAGAGTTCAACTCCCATCCAACATAAAAGTGAGCTATGAGATAATTTCCGTTCGCCCTTACCTCCTGAGCCCTACACATTGCTATCGGAGTCAGTGGTTCAATCATACCAGCCACTCCTGCTCCAATCTGGCCAAATGCGTTGTGTGGCAATGATGCCCATGAGGGTGCTTCTAAACCTCCATCCCCTCATTGCATCAACTGTATGGGTGTCCATGCTGCTTCCTCTAGAGATTGCCATATTTTGTTAGACGAACGGCTCATTCAGGAAATCAGAGTGAAGGAAAAAGTGTCGACCTTACCTGCTCGAAAGTTATTCACCAATCAAAAGCCCACTGTGCATCACACAGGTAAATACAGCACTGTCCTTGCCTCTCCGTGGCCAACAAAGGAGGCAGCCACTGCGACTTGTGATCTCACCTTTAGTGCCATGATCATCAGATCCCACAGCACAAAGATCACCCATTCAACCTCCCTACTCTCACCTGCTCACTCTATGGCTCACTCTTCATTGGGTTCTGCTCAATCTCGAGCCCCAAAATCAGACACCGGGACTTCCAAAAAAGAGCCTAGTCTTGAAGATATTTTACGTACCCCAATTTCACAACCATTGATTCCTCCTTCATCTAATCATCCTGTTTCCAAGAAAGCTAATAAGAAACCCAGTTCCTCTCTTTCTCTGCCACAGCTTGTCTCATCTACAGCACCACCTGGTGGTAACTGCCCTCTGCCGTCTTCTGTGTCGCCGAGGCGCACTGCTGCCGGCCAATCAACCAGCTGATCGCTGCTCCCGAACAACCTATGGATCAAGATCTTCAGCCTTCGGCTGAAAGCCATTTCACGCTGTCGGTAGCAAGCTCTGAGTAGTCGTTGAGTTGAGGGCAATCTTGGTCACATTCTTCCATTTTCTGTCCACCCTATGTCCATTATCCATTGGAATATTTTTGTGGCATTCAAACCAATCGGGATGAATTGTCAATCCTCTTATGATCCTACTCACCGGTCATCTTCTGTCTTCAGGAAACAAAACTGCGTCCCCACGACCTCTTTATTATTCCCCATTCTCAGCAAGTCCAATTTGATCATCCCTGTGTTGAAGGCACTCCAGCACATGGAGGACTCATGATTCTTCTCCATGATGCTGTCCATTATTACCCAATCCCCTTAAACTCCTCCTACCAAGCTGTCACTGTCCGTCTTTCACTTTCTGGATACACCTTCTCTCTTTGTACTGTCTACATTCCATCATCCACACCAATGGCACAAGGCCCCGTCCCCCCAGTTCCTTCCTCTTCTTGGTCATATTCCGCCCCTCTATTTGCTGGTTGGGGACTTCAATGCCCACCACCCACTTCGGGGATCTTCGCATCCTAGTCCGTGCGGATCACTATTGATATATGCCTTCCACCAAGCGGATCTTGTTTGCCTCAACAATGGGGATCCTACCTTTATGTCTGCCTCCACGACAAATTTCTCTCATTTGCACCTTTCGGTCGGTATAGTTACGCTAGCCCAACACTTCAAATGGTTCTGTCATGTTGATACACACTTGAGTGACCACTTTCCATGTGTCCTTCGATTGAAACCACAACTGCCATATATGCGCCTGAGACACTGGAAGTTTGCTTAAGCTGATTAGACACTTTTTTCGTCTCTAGCAACATTCGATGACCATCACTTTGCTAGTGTCGACAATGAGGTCACTCGTATTTCAGAAGTTATTCTTACAGCTGTGGAATGTTCAATACCTTGGACCTCTGAAATGCCCTGGTGCCCCCCAGTTCCTTGGTGGAATGAGGCATGCCGTAACGCAATACATGAGCGGCGACATGCTCTTTGCATTTTCAGACACCATCCTACTTTGGCCAACTGTATCCTCTAGAAGCAGTTCCATGCGTGATGTCGTCGTGTCATCCACGATAGCATGAAGGCAAGCTGGGACTTCTTTACTAGCTGTTTTTACATGTTCACTCTCTCCTTGGAAGTTTGTAGTCAGATTCGGCGGTTATCTGGAGCTCCTAGTTTCTCCCCGGTCTCTGTGCTCAATGTCATGCAATATAAATTAGTGGACCCCGTCATAATTTCTAATTCATTGGGTCAACACTTTGCTGAGTTTTCGAGCTCTTCAAATTACCCACCAGCATTTCTCCCGAAGAAATGTGCAGCGGAAGTGCAACCTCTTGCCTTCTCCTCTCAAAATTGGGAAATCTACAATACTGTTTCCTCCACGCAGGAACTGCAACATGCACTCTCTTATTCTCACTCTTCCACCCCAAGACCGGATGGTATCCACATCCAAATGTTTCTGCATTTATGATACCATAGTCTCCGCTACCTCCTTCACCTTTATAATCGAATTTGGACCGACAGTACTTTTCCCAGAGGATGGCAGGAAGCTATCACTGTTCCTGTTCTGAAACCTGGAAAGGGCAATATCTCCCCTCTAGCTATTGCTGCATTTCGCTCACAAGGAGTGTATGTAAGGTTTTAGAGCGTATGGTGAATTGCCGTTTACCCTGGTGGCTGGAGTCTCACAGTCTTTTAACACCTGCCCACTTGCATCATTCTGCAGTTGACCATTTGTTGCTCTCTCCACGTATATCATGAACAATTTTCTCTGGAAACGCCAAACAGTAGCTGTATTTTTTGATCTGGAGAGAGCATACGATACCTGTTGGAGGGCGGGCATCCTCCACACACTGTTCTCTTTGGGCTTTCGAGGTCGGCTGCCCCTTTTTGTTTGCGAATTTATGGCAGATCACACATTTAGAGTGCGGGTGAACACTAGTCTCTCCCGTACTTTCTCCCAAGAGAACGGGTTACCCAAGGCTCTGTGCTAAGTGTTTTACTGTTTGCCATTTCCATAATTCTAATTATGGACTGTCTCCTTCCCGTTGTCTCGGGCTCCCTCTTTGTGGACGATTTTGCAGTCTACTACAGCTCTCAACGGACCAGCCTTCTTGAACGACGTCTTCAAGGATGTCTCGATCGCCTCCACTCTTGGAGCATCATAACAGGCTTCCGATTTTCTCCCAGTAAGACCATTTGTGTTAATTTTTGGCATCATATGGAGTTTCTTCTACCTTCCTTACATCTAGGACTTGTCAACCTTCCATTTTTGGATGTCACTAAATTCTTGGGTCTTACGTTTGACAGAAAGCTGTGCTGGTCCTCCCACATTTCCTATCTTTCGGCTCGCTGTCTGTGACCCTCAACACCCTCCATGTCCTGAATTGCCCTCCTGGGGAGCGGACCAAGTGGTCCTTCTCTGCCTTGTTGGCAACACCCCAAATCAATTTCGGCTTCCTAACCAGTCTTCAGATTATACTGCAAAGCTTTACGCTGTTCTCCAGGCTGTCCAATACTTCCATCGCTATCAGCGGATACAGTATGATATGTGCTCAGACTCCCTCAGATCTCTCCTCAGTCTCCAAGCTCTCAACCCTGTCCACCCTCTGGTCTACCAGATTCTGGACTGCCTCCACTTGCTCCACTTGGGGGGCATCTCTGTGGCATTCCTCTGTATCCCAGGATATGTTAGTATCTGCGGAAATAAGGCAGCCAATATAGCGGCCAAAGGATGCAGTCTCTCTTCATTGGTCAGCTATTTGCATGATTCACTTCACCGATCTACAGAGTGTTTTATGTCATCATGTTGCTCTTTCATGGCACCCGCATTGGTCGACATTTCCAATAATAAATTGCTGGACAAGATAGCTCTTCCTTGTGCTTGGACCTCTTCCTCCTGAACTCATCGTCGGGAGTTTTGTGCCCTAAAACCATAACAAAAGAAAACTTTCATTAACTTTAAATAGACAGTTTGGATGATGACTAGTCACCTAACACGTGTACACTGAAATGCCAAAGAAATTGGTTTAGGCATGTGTATTCATATACGGAGATACAGAAACAGGAGAATATGGTGCTGCAGTCGGCAATGCCTATGTAAGACAAGAAGTGTCTGGCACAGTTTCTAAATCAGTTACTGCTATTACAATGGCACATTTTCAAGATTTGTGTGAGTCTGAATCTGGTGTTCTAGTTGGTGCACAAATGATGGAACACCGTATCTCCAAGGTAGCAATGAAGTGCAATTTTACCATATGGCCATTTCTGAGTGTACTGTGAATATTAAGAATCTGCTAAAACATCAGTTCTGTGGCTTGAAAAAGATTCTGGAAAAACAGGGCTAATGACATCTGAAGAGAATCTTTCAACATGACAGAAATGTGACCCTTCCACAAATTGCTGCAGATTTCAATGCTGGGCCATCAAGTGTCAGCTTGTGAAACATTCCTCAAAACATCATCAGTATGGGCTTTTGGAGCCAAAGACCCACTCATGTACCGTTGATGAATGCACAACACAACGCCTTACACAATGCCTGGGGTTGTCAACACTGACATTGGACTGTTGATGACTGGAGACATCGTGCCTGGTCAGACGAGCCTCAGTTCAAATTTTATCAAGCCGCTGGACATGTACGGGTATGGATGTAACCTCATGAATCCATTGACTGTGCATGTCATGAAGGGACTCTTCAAGCTGATGGGGGCTCTGTAATGGTGTGTGGTGGGTGATGTTGGAGTGATTTGGGACCCTGATATGTCCAGATATGATCTGACAGGTGACACATACATAAGCATCCTGTCTGATTATCTGCATTCACCCATGTACATTGTGTGTTTTTATGGAATTGGGCAATTACAGGTGGACAACATGATGCCCCACATGTCTGAAATTGCTGTAGAGTGGCTCCAGAAATGCTCTGGCTGCCAAACTCCTCAGACATGAACATTATAGAGCATACCTGTGATGCCTTGCAATGTGCTGTTCACAAGTGTCTCCAACCCCTCATGCTTTTACAAATTTATGGACAGCACTGCGGGATTCATGGTGTCAATTCCCTTGCGTTCAGTCCATGCCATGTTGTGTTGTGGTATTTCTGCATGCTTGCATGAGGCCCTAAATGGTATAATGGTATTAGGCAGGTGTATCAGTTTATCTCTTCAGTGCATTTGTAGATCAAAAGAACCAGGCTGGACCACCCATCCAGTGACAGTTTCAGTGACAACATAAGTCACCTCATAATTTACTTTCTATAGAAAAACTAAATTGAACACTGTTCATTACTACATTTACTATAAATATTTAATGTTGCACTAATTCTCAAAACACATCCACTAATTGTAAGTAGGTAAACACTGTTTATGTTCTCACAGATACATCATAAGACATTTTGTTGGCCAGAAAAATGACACTGGAATACTAAATTGTGCCAAAAATTGTAGTGGTCAGTGTTGAATATTCTTTTTGCCTAAATTGATCTGTTAGAACAGAAACTTGCATCATCATCTTAATTGTGTACTCTCTAGGTATGAATGTTACTATATAACAACATATACTCACAAAATGACTGGAGACTCAATACATAGATGTTGCAAGTGTTACTGATGATGGCAAACTGAAGATTATTTTTTTTAGGAAAGACATATTTATAAACTCACGTAAAGATATTTTGTGTAATTATGTATTTGTTTATAAAATAACAAGGTTGAAATTTGTGGAATTTGAGGGTTTATATGTTTAGGCAATGATTTGGTTTATGTAATGAATGCATAGTTAGCAAAGTAATAAGGTTTATGTAACTAATTTGTACATGTAAACTGTGAATTATCTGTGTACAAGTTCCTTAATTTGGGTTTAATTAGAACAGAAAATAAAGTTTTCAGTGGGAATTGTCTAAATACTACACTACAACTGCGAAATCTCAAGTACATGATTTTCAGCTCATCTTATATCAGTGTTTTGCAATGATGAAAACTCTCTACCAGAACTCTTCCTTAAATTTAAATCTAAACTGTGTTCATAATCACATCAGGATCAGGGACTATTTGGAAACACTGAATATTTTTAGTAATATTTGCATTTAAAATATGTGTGGAGGTGAATTGGAACACATTAAACACATCTAACAGCATTTTACTAAGAAAAATACATTTATATTAATTCATCTGTTAGCCAATTACTGTTTTATTATTCCCAAAATGCTTTATTAATATTCAACCTCTGAATGTATTAATGCTTTATTAATACAGTACGATGTTCCTCAAAACAAATCTCGATACTCGTTATTGAATACCATATGTTAGTTCATGAGGTGTCAGTGCCTTAGAGTTTTAAATATCATCCTTACTCATCTAAAAACATCTTTTTTCAACTTCATTGTAGGCTTGCTTGGTTGGATGTATCTATGATTCTGTGTCAGTATTGACATGTGCTCTTGACCAACACTATGACATGGCCTAGGTCATCGGTGAAGTTATCCATGGGACTCAGTGAAACACCTCTTACAGTCCCCTCCAAATATTTGAAATAGTCTGCCATAACATCTCTGTTCACTTCAGCTTTCCATTTTGACTCTATTGTACAGAAAGGTCATTGTTACTTGACAGCAGCTTTTTTTTTTTACCGTCTCCTATCTAGGGCTATCGTCTACTGACCTCTCCTCTAATTTACCACTTTGGTTTAAGTAACACTTCACAATGCCCTTAACTTCACCATTTGTAATTAGCTGATATCATTCTGCACTTTTAAATAAGCCACTGATTTTTACCACAAAGCCACTTTGCCCTATATTTTCAAAGGATTTCTATTATATAACCTCCTTGCTAGTGTACTATTGGGTATTCAATGTAGTTTAGATGCATTCCTTAGAGAGATTTTACATGCCTTGACTGAATTAACTCCCTTCTGGGGATTTCCTCGCTGTATCGTTGATAGCCAGCTGTCCAGATCTTATCCTAATACTATGATATTATCATCTATTGTCTTCATAATACTGTAAATTTTAGAAATTCTAAA